>NC_090927.1:40792595-42188042 GCF_040938575.1 Ambystoma mexicanum
AAGGCTGTCTATCGGTTTCTAAGAACGCATCGGCAAACCCCACAATCATCCACCGGCGTCAGCCCAGCCGCCCTCATGCTCGGGGTCCCGATACAGGCAGAGCTCCCCATACACCCTCTGTGGGTAGCCCCCGAACCCAACATCCCAGCCATGGACGCGATGCGACTGAGGCGGAACGAACAGGAAAGCATCGCCCGACGAGCCCGCCACAGAGAGCTAACACCAGGTGATACAGTAATCGTCAGGAACCGAGCAACACCCCAAAAAATGTCCCTTAATTTTGAGCTACAACCGTGGACAGTCAGTGCAAAAAACCCCAGCATGGTCACCGCCACCCGTGGAAGTGAGACCGTGACAAGAAACGTGTCGCATTTCAGGAAAGTACCAGTTGAACTATGGGAAGAACAACCAGCGTCCCCAAGAAGCGAGGCGACATCACCGAACACACCCCAGAGCCAAACATTGCCCAAAGCCCGCACCACGACACCAACCTCCAGAACACCGGTCCAGCAAGATGACCCAGCTAGGCCGGGAGCCCCAAGAGCGGAGGCACCTGAGAGAAGTAGCACTCGATACCTGCTGAGGGAAAGACCCCGACCGTCGTCCCATCTTCAAGGGTACGTGGTGGACGGAATCTACAGACAGACTCGGAGACAGGAGAACAAGTCATTACCCTGTTAGACCACTTATGTTGAACAGTTGTGTAAACACCTCCAAGTTGGGGAGGAATGTGGTGTCACGTGCCCTGTTAGTTCCGGGCCACGTGACACTAGGAAAATAAAGGAATCACCGGAACTGGCGTCAGCGCGCCAGTCCGGGTTTATGCACTCCATGTGGTCGTGTTATCTTTGCCCTACGCGCTGCGCACCATCTGTGGCCCATCAAAGCCTGTCCTTGGATGTCGGGACTGCCTGCTGACAGCAGCCCAACATCACACACACCTCTGTGTTTTACAACAGTTCCATCAAGACTGATAAAAACACAATGAAAGAAAATGCATTTAAGTGACTACCATGAGTCTGTCATTGCACATCATGCAGTTTTAGGCAGCCTCCCCTTCCAATCACACACCATTCACACCTCTTAAGGGATATGCCCAGGACTATAGCCACCTCACCTTTACCTGTATAGACACTGTCTGCAGCACTGGAATAGTGCTCTGGGTCAAATAAAGTCAGCGCACGATGGCGGGTTTTCCTAAAAAAATGAAGGGAACGTAGTACCCAGTAGTTCCCACCCACTTTGACCTCTGCCCATAAATAACAAGTGTTTCTACTTATGACAAAGCACATTTATGAATTTCCTGGGCCATTGGTAACTATCTCACCCTCGGTGGTCGTGCCATGCCATATTAGAAGTTCTGACCCTATTTAAAGTGAATGCTGCTCCATGAATATCATGTGTGCGGAATTGACGTGCATCACGTCTCGTCAAGAGGTGAGTGCTCATCCAGTCCTTTTTTCTTTACATTCTGTGACTTGCAGTTTCAGTCCTAGAATACATGGCAGCCTGCAATACTGGTATAACAGCCTGTTGTAATACACAACAAAAACCTACAGAAGGATATGGTACAGGGATGGGGGCAGGAGACCACACACCTCCCTATCTTCCACAACAAAAACATACAGAGGGATAGGGTACAGGGATGGGGGCAGGATACCACACACCTCCCTTGCTTCCACAACAAAAACTTACAGAGGGATAGGGTACAGGGATGGGGCAGGAGACGACACACCTCCCTATCTTCCACAACAAAAACCTACAGAGGGATAGGGTACGGGGATGGGGACAGGATACCACACACCTCCCGATCTTCCACAACAAAAACATACAGAGGGATAGGGTACGGGGATGGGGGCAGGATACCACACACCTCCCGATCTTCCACAACAAAAACCTACAGAGGGATAGGGTACGGGGATGGGGGCAGGATACCATACACCTCCCTATCTTCCACAACAAAAACATACAGAGGGATAGGGTACGGGGATGGGGGCAGGATACCATACACCTCCCTATCTTCCACAACAAAAACATACAGAGGGATAGGGTATAGGGATGGGGGCAGGATACCACACACCTCCCTATCTCCCACAACAAAAACATACAGAGGGATAGGATACAGGAATGGGGGCAGGATACCACACACCTCCCTATCTCCCACAACAAAAACCTACAGAGGGATAGGATACAGGAATGGGGGCAGGATAACACACACCTCCCTATCTTCCACAACAAAAACCTACAGAGGGATAGGATACAGGAATGGGGGCAGGATACCACACACCTCCCTATCTCCCACAACAAAAACATACAGAGGGATAGGATACAGGGATGGGGGCAGGATACCACACACCTCCCTATCTTCCACAACAAAAACCTACAGAGGGATAGGGTATAGGGATGGGGGCAGGATACCACACACCTCCCTATCTCCCACAACAAAAACCTACAGAGGGATAGGATACAGGAATGGGGGCAGGATACCACACACCTCCCTATCTTCCACAACAAAAACCTACAGAGGGATAGGGTATAGGGATGGGGGCAGGATACCACACACCTCCCTATCTCCCACAACAAAAACCTACAGAGGGATAGGATACAGGAATGGGGGCAGGATAACACACACCTCCCTATCTTCCACAACAAAAACCTACAGAGGGATAGGATACAGGAATGGGGGCAGGATACCACACACCTCCCTATCTCCCACAACAAAAACATACAGAGGGATAGGATACAGGGATGGGGGCAGGATACCACACACCTCCCTATCTTCCACAACAAAAACATACAGAGGGATAGGGTCTAAGTCCTGAGTAACAGATTCCTCTGGAATACTATATTCCAATGTGAATTCTGATGTAATCGAATGCAGTAGGATACGACACCTGTAAATAATGTTCTTATTACAGGCTAGTTGGGACCTCACTACTCGCCTGTAATAATAAAATGACATCACTACTGCTCTGTAATCAGTTATTATACTTCAGTTGTGATGCCATAATGCCTGCTGTTTGAGCCAGCTGTGAGGAGTCCAATGAAGCAATCACGGATCCCTGGTGGTGACCTCCTCCCACGTGGATGGGGAACTGTAGCCGCTACCTGATCCTGACCCTGGGGCTGGTAAATTGGTAAAAATGCAAGTACAACGCATTAAAAAGGCACAAACTCAGCTACGGGATTAGCCCATTAAGAAGGCAGGGGGCTTCATTGATAGCCACACAGTTCTATGCACTAAGCTGGAGAATGCTGTAAATAATTGTGTTTTAAGAAAAGAACATATACGCGGTAAGGATGGGTTACAGGTAAGTATACAGGACTTAATATTAGACCGCAGCACTGTAAAAACAGGGCTGAGAGCATGCTTTTCATTAGAACCAAATTCACATTTTATTAACTTGCTTAGTAGCTGTAGAGGCTGGAAGCACATTGCAAATTACATGTTCCCAGGATCATACAATACGAAATGAACAGCCTTGATACTTTCGAGGTCAGGAAGTAAAGCTCCTGGGTGCTGGAGAAAGGCAGTGAATGCACCATCATTTTATTATTCACCATATTAGTTCATGAAACCGGTCCACTGACGGTTTCAAAAAGTCCCACTGCGGTTTCAAATTTCCCCCTTGCACATGCAAGCCTGGGAAGAGGTTTGAAGAGTTCTTAAAATAGAACATTAAAACGGTAGCTTGTCAATGGTTCAAGGCTTCTTCAGTGTCATGATCAGTTGTAGTCCCATGAGAAATGGACGAAGATGACCAGCAGCAAATGTCTCAATGTTTTGGCACTATGATGTGGCGTTTATAGACCAGTTTATAGACCAGTCCTAAGAGCTCAACCCTGAGGAGGCCGTACAGACGCAGAGTTTGCGAAGGTCTGCCTGGCTGAAATACTCCCTGCACGCACAAGGGGGTGCTGGCCTTAAAAGGAAGACTCCGGTGCCGAGAGGACTCGAGAAATCTCCAAAGAAGGATATATGAGTGTACCTGTGCATGAATGCACTGGGGGGAATGATAATTTTTATGGTTTATAGAATGGACCCTCAAGCAGTGGAGGGGCGATTTGCCACAGTAGTCATAGATTTTAGGCCCATTTCCCCAAAAGGGAGTGAGTGGGCGGCAGCACATCTGCGTTAGCACAGAGGGTTGAGCAGCAAGTGGCAGACTTCGCTAGAAGAGAGTTGCGCGTGGTGCAGGAAATTGGTATAGTTGCATCCAAGCTCAATTGTGATCTGCACACCAAATTAATGAGTAAGTCTAAAAATTAAAAACAATATATATCATTGATGTTCAGATGCAGGGGAGAAAAACACAGCTCTGGCGCTGAAAGCCGTTACAATAACATGAACAATCACAGTGTCCTAAGGTAATGGACACTCCCGTTCCCTGCACACCTTCCTTACTGAAAACAGTCACATGTTTAGTAAGGTTATTATAAGTATGTAATATTACATATTCCAAGAGATCCTGCAATTGGATAGTTCTCAAGAACATTCAATTATGAAGAAAACATCATCTTCCATATTTCATTTGTAGATTATTTAATCAAACACAAGTAGTTAAAATTAGGAGCTCGACGCATTTCGGGCTAAGCCCTTCCTCAGAAGAAATTATATCTTGCGAAATGTATTTCTTCACTCTATGGGTCTGATCACGAGTTGGGCGGTATCCCGTCTGGCATACTGCCCAACTTTATTAGCATTAGCGCCCACCCATCCGGCGGTATTACTGCCGGATCACGGTTTGGGCTTTAACTGTTACCCCCCATTCTCCATTGGGTCCATTGTGAATTTTTGGTGCAATTACCGTGCAGTAATACCACTGGTGGTAATCGCGCCAATAATTTAAATTTTTCCAGCGTGTTTACCCACAGATCTGAGCTGGGGTTAACACGCCAGACTCAAGGTTGGGAGGACCCTTAAATTCCGGTGGTAACTCAGTTACCGCCGCATTTAAGGGCTTCCGCCCAACTCGTGATTAGACCCAATGTGTAATAACTTACAGAAAGAAATTGTCAATCAATCTTATATTATTCACATTTGTTGTGTTTGCACAATATCTGTTAAGCACACTCATTATAGAGGATTGCCCTTTTTAATCACCTGGTTAGCAGGAATAGTTTTGTGTGTTTGTTTCCTTATTTGTTTGGCGCATCCAACCCAAGGGTATCTGGGCGCCTTTCACACAGAGGTTACAAGTATATTTTCAACTTAGTTACAGTGGATGCAAAAATACAGCATATATACAACAGATACAGTAAATTATACACAATAAGCAACTATACAACAAATCAGCAAATATACAACAGGTGCAGTGAATTATACAGGATAGGTGAGGGAATATATTCATAAAGTACCGATGCAGAAGAGAATAAATGGGTAGTCAGGGAGAGGTTACTTAGCAGAGTCAAGAACGTGGATATTATCGTCTGTACAAGACTAGAACTATCCATTTGTGTCATTGGTAACCAGCCACTTTATGGTATTGTGCCTAAACATGAAGAAGGGTTAGTTGGGTCTCAATGAGTGAGGTAAGGTGTTCCAGGCTAATGCTGCCATAACAGGGAACACACTTCCTCCTGTTTTTTTTAGTTTAAATCTGGGCACGACCATACAGGATGAATTAACTGTCCTTGTGGGTCGTGAAGTGGATTTTTAATGTTTCTCTCGGTGAGGTAGATAGGGGCTGCTTGATTAAGGCATTTATGCGTTAATGATAACGTTTTAAGCATAATTTTGTCCTTAGTAGAGAGCCATTTGATCAGTCTCCTCAGATGCGAGATATGTTCTCTCCTTGGTATGCCATGAGCTGCTCTAAGAGCACTGTTTTGCAGAATTTGGATTTTATTGGTGATGTATTTACTCACCCCCAAGTACAAAGAGTTACAGTAAACCAGCTTGGAGAGGATAAGTGCTCTAGCTAGGATTGTACAGCTTTCTTTGGATAAGAATGGTTTGCAGGCCCTAATCAACTTGCAGGTGTAAGCTGTAGAGGACGCTAGGGCATTAACTTGTTTGTTGAATGTGAAGGCAGAGGCGAGGTAAAAACGAGAGTTTTTACATCTTTTACTAAAAATAATGTAAAAGAAATTCCATGGGTTTTTTCATTAAAAAAATTGCAGTAAAAAAACCCTGCGAAAAAACATCCCGCGATGAAATGACATGGAACCATTTTATTCACCAAGGCCAGGTCCTTGTCATACTCTCCTGTGAGAGGTATGAGGATCTGGGTGTCATCTGCATAGTTAGTGTAGGTGACACCCAGATGGTCTAGGTCTTCGAACAAAGGCTTTGTGAATATATTATACATTGTAGGAGATACACAAGAACCTTGTGGCACACCACAAGGTATCGGGATAGGGTCAGCAGCTGCTAGTGGAGAGAAGACTCTCATAGTCCTGTTGTTCAGAAAAGATTTAATCCAGGTGATAGCATCATGTGAGAAATACGCTGCTGAGGAAAGGTGTTTACAGAGAACTTGGTGATCCACCAGATCGAAGGCAGCCGAGAGATCGAGGTGTAGCAGCAGTGCTGTTTTGCCTTGATCCTGGAGTAAATCGGTTTGCGTTTTTAGGTCTATTAAAGCTGTCTCTGTACCGTGACGTGGTCTAAAACCAGACTGGCGGGCACCAAGGAGGTGGTTATTCTCTAGGTACTTCTGTATTTGGATGTAAGCCACTTTGTCAAGGATCTTGAGTAAAAAAGGTACGGTAGTAATTTGCCTATAGTTAGTAGGAATTGAAGGGACGGTGATTGTTTTCTCAAGAGGGGTAAGACCCAGGACTCCTTTAAGTTACTAGGGACAGGGCCTGAAGTGAATGAGGAGTTAAATAATTTAGTTATAAATGGTGCCAGCTCTCTAGCGGCATCTTTAGTCATCTGTGCCGGGCAGCTGTCTCCTTGACACCTTGATGGTTTGAGGGAGGAGATGATTTTTTCTACCTCATAGGTGGATGCTTGAGAGAAGCTGAAATAATGTGGTTTGTTGGGCTGAGCTGTGGCAGTGCTACGCTTGCCTGTGTTAGGTAGGTTAGCTTTTTTGTTATCAATCTTGCTTTGGAGGAGAGACATTTTATTCAATAGGGCTTTCTGGATGTTTGTGCACCAGAGTTTGTCCTTCAGACTACAATGGTCATTGTAGTATGGAGATTCTAATCCGTTAAGGTCACGTAACGATGTTCTAAAATGTACCTATCAGGAATAGTCAAAAAGTGACTGTAAGTATAAGTGATTTACTGTGGTTCAACTACACGTACGTAGAAAACAACAAGGAAAATCTTCAGGGTGAAGTACCTTTTCGACCAGTGAGGGCTGACACTCTGTCTCAATAGCCGTCAGGTAGACGTATCAATGCGTGTGAAAAATAGTTGTGTCATTTTTTATTAACGGGTTGAGAAGTATTGTAATGGTGTAGAGAAAGAGAAAAGATATATGTATTAGTGTTTAATGTAGAGGCAGAAGTCTGTTGTGATAAAGTGAAGTAATACGTGTTTCATGTTCATTGTGGCTGCGGTAAACACGGAAGGGCCGGAGCTAAACTAATATGTAAATATTGGAGGAGCTGCGTAGCACGTGCAGGGGGCATGGTTGAACGGAGGGAGGAGCAATCAAGCTCTAGGCCCACTAACATAGGACATCGTTGTTAAGGTGGTGGGCCTGTGGATAGGGCCATTTGTGTATCAACTAAAATTAACATGACAGGCCTGTGGAGGGGCTCAGTGTGTGTGAGTGGTGCAAATGGGGACGGGCCTGAGGATAAGGCCAGTGTGAACGAAATAGGTTGAATGAGTGTCATGCCTCGGGTAACTGTGTGGCGGCATCTGAGCACCCCTCGCAGCTCCTGGAGGTTGCCCTGGTGTCTCGCTATGCGTCACACGATCCGCGGTTCTAATCAGACCACAATTCCCAGCAACCTTCGCCCATAGTGGTCATGTGACACGCACCTAACGTGCTTCTGCGTCCCTATGCGGTTTTACCATATAATGCTTTTCAAGCCGCAGCACGGGTGCTCCTTAACTGAGTTTCCTGCTTAGTTCCCGAGTGCTCGTAATTCTGTTTCCTCGTTGTGATTCTGGCTTCTGACCCTGTTCGCTCATACAGATTCTGCATTCTGTTATTTCCTTTGATCTCCGACGCTTGGTCCCCTACGCTGGTTCCCCTGGTTACCGGATGCTAGCTTTTGTATCCACAGCATTCATCCTGCTCAGCCCTATTGTTATTACATTCTTAGGCTTCTTTGTTCCGTTCCGTGTGTCAACGCTTCTTTTATTTAGCGCTTGACATCCATGTAGATAGCATTGCTTTCCCGTGCATAAACAAATAAAACTGCCTTGAACATACCCTCGTGCTTCACGCCCTACCACTTTTCAATGAGGATTTATTTTTAATTTTTGTCGCTTACTCCCATTCACGGACATCTTGTTGCTTCTACAAGGACCTTTACCCTAGACAGCAGGTAACCTCCTGGACGCTCTCCTGGTTTCACCACTGGTCACTTTTTGTGGATTTCTTTTCTTTTCTTACGGATTATCCTTGGGACGCTCTGCTGAATATTTGTGGACGCTCTGCTGATTACCACAGAACATAATTTGGACTCTGCTTTAGTGTGCGCCCTCGTGCCGTTCCGGGTTAGGTGGGTCTACACAGACTTTCCTTTGGATTTTGGAAGTTTTTTGGCACCAACAAGACACTACACCCTGTTTACTTATCTTCTGGCATCAAGTAGGCTTCTGGTCTTCTCCTTTACTCAGCAGGAGAGAGTGGGAATTGAGGGGGGTGGTAATTACGGTCCGGCATATTGGGTAATTATTCTGAACTCTTGTATTGTTCTTTATTCCCTTAGCTCTGTTGTTGCTGCTCCTGCCTTTTCACTCAAGCCCCTGGCCTGTCAGGTGATTTACTATCCTGCAGGCCGCGCTTTTGTGGGGAAAGTCTTATATACGTTGATTCCAAGACTTTTTGAGTGAAGTGTCCTTTTGAGGGTGTGTTGTTCTATTGACCACTCAAATTTGTGATAGATTAAGGAGCCTATTAACGCCTGTCCAGTATAGATCCAGGGGCTGATCCAATGGCTGCTCTTATGCAGGCTTTCTCTGCTTTGCGTACCGACATGGCGTCTGCCCATGCAACTTTGCATCAACGCATGGACGTTCTACAGAGTTTTGTGCAGCCTTTGCCTCATGATGAGGAATTTGGTGATGCCGCGGCCGCCGCCCCACCCGCCAGCACCCCAAGCTCAATCACCTGCTCCAACACTGGTTGTTTTGCCCGGGCCTTTTCCTTTGGCTCCCCCGGAATGCTTTACAGGAGATCCCAAAGCATACCAGACTTTGGTGAACCAATGCCGGATGCATTTCCGGATGCCACTACTAAAGCGGCATTTGTTCTGTCCCATTTGGGTGGAACTGCAGCGGCATGGGCTAACCCTCTGCTAGAAGCAAATGATCTGGCCCTGTATGACTTTGATGCTCTGATCCAGGCCATGAATGCTGTTTCTGATATGCGACACAAGGCGCAGGCTTATGACCTTGAGTTTCGTGCCATAACTCAGGGCAAGGCAGACCTTTTGCTCGCTTTAACCAGTTAGCGGGCGAGACCACGTAACCTGAACAAAAGAAAGCTGCCGTCTTTTACAAGGGGCTCTCTGATGAATTAAAAGATGCTCTGTCCGTGGTACCATCTGTACCAGCTGGTTTCCCTGAGTTGCTGGACCTGGTGTTACAGGTGGATGCCAGGCTTCAGCAAAGACGTGGCGAACGTCGGGTCCTCGATATTTGCAACTCGTCCTAGTCAGATACAAGTACTCCTGCCTCATCAGGAGAGGTTGAACCTATGCATATAGGGGCAACCAGAGGTCCGTTAATGAAGGCTGAACGAGACAGACGCATGTCCAATAATCTGTGCGTGTATTGTGGCCAGTCAGGGCATTACATTTGAGTATGCCCCAAGAGACCAGTCAAGGCATCGGGAAACGCCAAGACTCGTCCTTAACCTGGGCCTGTAGGATGAGTCAGTTAACGGACGGCCTGGGGGAGCACTCCTTCTCTCATATCTATCTTTCCATGTGCTTCACAGCCCCAGGTTCTATATCCTTCTCTAGCCCAGTCATGATTGATTCCGGCGCCAGTGGTAATTATATGGACATACAATTAGCCAAGGGCCATGGGCTACTTATGTTTCCAAGGATAAACCAGAAGAAGTACATGCGGAAGATGGCTCTCGTCTAATATCGGGACGTGTAATGGAGCAGACAGGACCACTTCGGATGTCTACTCCAGAAGGCCATTCTGAAAAAATTGTGTTTGACCTTATTTCTTCTCCGCAGTTTGGGATTATACTTGGTCTATCTTGGTTACAGGCCCATAACCCTGTCATTGACTGGGTCCAGCAGACGGTGCGGTTTTCCTCTGCTTATTGTAGTCAGCAGTGTCTTCAGACCCGGGATGTAGCTGTTCTGTCGCCTTGTCTAGAAATGGTGCATAGCGTTCCCTTTATTAGCGCAACACTGTGAAATCCTACCCCAGAGCTCCCTTCGATATACAAGGAGTATTCTGATGTTTTCGACAAGAGACTTTCTGAAAAACTCCCTCCACATCAGAGTTATGATTGCCCCATTGATCTGTTGCCCGGGGCAGTCATTCCACATGGTCGTATCTACTCCTTGACACAAAAGGAGGAGGCCCATTTACGAGAATATGTGGATAATTAATTGCGTTTGGGACACATACGGCCATCTCGATCCCCGGCAGCCTCTCCGATGTTCTTTGTACCAAAGAAAGAGGGGGACCTACATCCTTGTGTGGATTATAGAGCCCTTAATAAAATCACAGTTAAAAACCAGTACCCACTGCCTCTCATATCGGAACTGCTTGACAAGTTGACTTCATCCACCATCTTCACTAAGCTTGACTTAAGGGGGGCTTATAATCTTGTGAGAGTGCGAAGCGGGGACGAGTGGAAAACCACATTCAAGACTAAATTTGGACTCTATGAGTATTGCGTCATGCCCTTTGGGCTATGTAATGCCCCAGCCACTTTTCAACATTTTGCCAATGACATTTTCAGAGACATGTTGGATTGTTATGTGGTGATATATCTGGATGACATCCTGATATTCCCGGATTCACACCACCAGCACGTTCAACATGTCTGTTCTGTCCTGCAACGCCTCCGTGAACATTCTTTGTATGCAAAACTGGAAAAATGTGTCTTTCACGCATCTTCAGTGGAGTTCCTGGGATTCTAAATATCTGGGAAAGGGGTGCATATGTGTGCTTCCAAGGTCCAGGCCTTTTTTGATTGGCCTGTCCCGACCTCAGTAAAAGCACTGCAGTCTTTCTTGGGCTTCTCAAACTTTTATAGGCGTTTCATAGCCTCATTTTCCAAGATTGTGGCTCCACTTATCCGTCTTACCAGTCCCAATGTTCCATTCCGTTGGGATCCCGAAGCGCAGTCAGCCTTCCAAGCCCTGAAAGAAGCTTTTACTACCGCTCCTGTTCTGCAGCATCCCAACCCATCTCTCCCTTTTATAGTGGAAGCTGATGCCTCTGTTATTGCAGTAGGGGCTATCCTTTCGCAGATCTGTCCTTCTACACATCGACTACATCCAGTGGCCTATTATTCCCGTAATGTCACACTCTGCCTCTTGTCTCACCTGTTTGTCCTTTAAAGTCTTCTTTTCCGGAGGTCTTTCTTTGTTTCTGGACGTTCGGGACTTGTACAGGTACGGACGGGTATCCTCAACCTCCAGTGTGTAGACCGGTCACCAGCCTCAGAGAGATGGTAAGCGTTCAATATTCCAGGAAGATCAGGTGAGTAATAGTCTAAAGTCCGGGATGGGCCTAGGAACCAGGGAGGAGTTGGGGTACTCGCACAGTGCAGAAGGTAGAATGCGGGCACGGAAGGAACAGGACCGAAGGCCCGGGAAGGCAGAGGAACGAGCGGACCCTCAGGCGGGAGCGCGAGGAGCAGCACAATTAGAAACCAGGAAGGATATTTGGAAACCGCTAACTAGAAGGGTAGTAGCACGGGAGTAGAGGAAAGTTAGGTACGCACTTGCTGGATACTCGGAAAGGCAGCGTTGAGATGTGCAGAGCCGCGGGGGCGTACCTGTTTTCTAGGAAGTGGCATGTCTTGCAGAAACACTAGACAGCGGCTTCTCAATGGTGTCAGCCATGTTGGTAGAATAGCGGGTATAACGTTGCGGTGCTTGATGGACCATGAAGTCCAGAAAGGGTGGAAACGGCGAATCATGACACGTAAATTGTCACCTGCTGAGCGCCATTACACTATCATGGAAAGGGAACTCCTAACTATCAGAGTGGCATTTAAAGATTGGAGACATAATCTTTTGGGGGCGAGAAACCCAGTAACGGTGTACACTGATCACCAGAACCTCCAAGCCCTGTCCCATGCAAAATGCACCAACGCCCGACAAATACGTTGGCATCTGTTCTTCACCTTATTTGACTTCACGGTTACCTACCGCCCTGGCCCTCTACATGGAAAGGCTGATGCTTTATCCCACATTGGTACAGATCACGACACCCAGAAACCAACAACACTGATTTTACCCTCTGGCTCGGTGGTGTGTGTCTGTTCCATTTCGCCATCTCTCTTAGATAAGGTGCGACAATGGGCCAGGGATCATGCCTCGTCTCTTGACAGTTTGGGCGCCACCCTTGTTTCGGGTGTTCCCTACATCCATGGGCTGTTATACCTTCCGGACAATGGGACCAGGAGAAAGGCTCTCGAATGGTCGCACGACTCTCGTTTGGCAGCACATCCGGGTCGAGCCAAAACATAGGATCTGTTGCACCGATGGTGTTGGTGGCCCGGAATGAAGAAAGATACTGACCAGTACGTCTCTATGTGTGCTGTCTGTACACAGTGTAAGAGACAACCAGGGAAACCCATGGGCCTTTTGATGAACATGCCTTTGCCTCCGCACCCTTGGCATACGGTCACCCTTGACTTCGTGGTGGAACTTCCCTTGGTCAAGGGCATGTCGGCCATACTTGTGGTAGTTGATGTGTTCACTAAAATGGCACGGTTCATACTATGTCTTGGCGTACCGACAGCTTCCTTGTTGGCAACCCTGTTCTTTGATCATGTGGTACGGTTCTTTGGCCTACAGTAATGGTATCTGATCATTGCTCTCAATTTACGTCGCGCTTTTGGCACACCCTAACCAGTGCACTGGGTATTGATGCACGGCTGTCCTCGGCTTATCACCCGCAGACCGACGGGGAAACCGAGCGTATTAATGCCACTATGGAACAATACCTTTGTTGCATGTGCTTACAACATCAATCAGATTGGTTACCAGTTTTGGGAGCTGCTGAATTTGCATATAACAACTCCAGACACTCATCGGTGGGTTATTCTCTGTTTTATGCTCTGTACGGTCTTCATCCAATGGTTCTTCCTCTTGTTCTACCTTTATTAGACCAAGTCCCTGCAGCCAAAACCGCTAGGAACTCGCTTGTTGACATTCATAACGCAGTCGTTTGTCATCTACGGGCTGCACAGTCTCGAATGAAACGGCAAGCCGATAGGCATCGTTCGCCTGCTCCTTCCTATGCTCACGGCGATCGTGTATGGCTCTCTACGAAACACCTTGCCATTCCAGGAAAACGAAAACTGTTACCCTGTTTTGTAGGCCCATACAAAATCCTACATTGTCTCAACCCAGTTGCTGTCCGTTTGAACATTCCATCCCATTGGAGAGTACATCCTGTGTTTCATGTCTCCCTCCTCCATCCTTTCGTGCCCGGCACCCGGCTTCCTGCTGCCTCGGCTCCAATCCTCTCCAAATGTGAGAAAGAGTTGTGAGGAGCCCCTGAGTTTACTCGTTCTGTTGAGGTAAAACCTCAGGGCTCGCCTGATGTCCAAGTTGTCTAAGACTCTCTCGGCATCCGATGGCGGGTTAGGAAAAAAGATAGGTAAGGAGATTGATTGGTTCAAATGAAAATTGGTAACCACCTTAGGCAGGAAAGAAGGATGAGTGCGGAGCACAACCTTATCCTTATGGAAGGTGAGGAACGGGTGTTCCACAGAAAGAGCTTAGAGCTTGCTTACTCGCCTCGCTGATGTCACTGCAATCAGAGAAGCGACCTTCCAAGAAAGGTATTTGAGATCGGTAGTGGCCATGGGTTCAAACGGTTTATGGCATAATGCGGTGAGGAACACATTCAAATCCCATTTGTGATGAGGAGTGCGCACCGGCAGGAAAAGATGCAGAAGACCTGCAAAATGCTTTTTAATTACCGGATTAATCAAAGAAAAGGAACAGCTGTTAGTGGACAGGTAGGCTGCAATGGCAGATAAGTAAGTCCTGCAAGACAAAACATGAATGCCCGAAGCTGCGAGGTGAGACACGAATGATAGAACAGTGTCACCGTAGCATGCCTGGGATCAAGTTGCTTAGCTAAGCACCAGTGGCAAAAACAGAGCCATTTGCTCCTATATTGAGCCCTCATAGAAGGTTTTCTGGCTGAACGATTGTGGGGAGGGGTGCCACATCTGGCGATCACACTGGTGAAGCAGGTTGGGAATCAACGGCAAACTGATCGGAGGAAGAATCGACAGATGCTGAATTTCCAAAAACCAGAATCTGGCTGGTCATCAAGGAGCTATGAGAAGGAGAGTGCAATTCAACGCATTCATGAGCTTGCAGAGTGACCGATGAATCAGAGGGAGTGGCATAAGCCTTCATGTTGTGCCATGGAATCTCAAGAGCGTCTCCCAGGGTGGACACCCCGAGACCATCTCTGGATGCACTGAGGAAGCTTCCTGTTTGTAGAAGTCGCAAAGAGGTCCACTTCTGGAGTGCACCATTGGGGAAAAGGGTAGAGAGAACATCTGTGTTCAATTCCCACTTGTAACTTGCTGCTGACTGGTGGATGAGTGAGCATGCAGTTACATTGATGTGACCCGGAATGTGTACAGCCAAGTGCCAAACCTTGTGCTGGATGCCCCATTCCCAAATCTGTATGGCTAGGTCCACAAGGAGAGGTGACTTGGTGCCACCTTGCTTGTTGATGTAAAACATCACCACAGAATTGTCTGTGAAAACACGGACTACCTTGTTCATGATGGACGGTTGAAAGGCTTTGAGCACCAGAAACACAGCCAGGAGTTCCAGATAATTGATATGAAACTGCCTGTCCTGAAGTGTCCAAAAGTCGAATACTTCAAGGTGACACATCGTTGCGCCCCACCACAGAAGGGAGGAGTCTGTGGTAACGGTCACTTGTGGGCAGGGCTCCTGGAAGGAGGCCCTCACTGAAAGGTTGTCGGTAGAAGACAACCATTGTAGATCTGCCGTCATGCAGGATGGAACTGGGATTATCTTGAAATCCAGGTCCGAAGCCTGGGACCAAGATCACCGAAGAGCCAGCTGAGTACACTTCATCTTCAGACGTGCAAGAGGAAGGGCTAGCATGCAAGAGGCCATGAGGCCTAGAAGTCTCTGGAACCACCAAGCAGTCCTGAGAGAAGACTGGAGGAAGAGCTGACACGTGGCTGATGGGTCCGCAATCCTGTCCGCCGTTAGGAACACCTTGGTACTGACCGTATTCCAACGGAAACCCAGGAAAATCAGGTCTTGAGAGACCGTCATGGAAGATTTCCGCCAGTTCACCGACAGCCCAAGGTGGAACAGGAGCTGGAGGAGAGACTGGAGATTGATCAATGCCGTCTGTGGCAAGGACTGCATAGGAGCTGATAGTCCAAATATGGGTATACATGAACACCCTAGAGCATGAGGAAAGCTGCGATGACCGACATCTTTGTAAAGACATGCAGCGGTGAGCTGAGACCAAAAGGGAGCACACAGAACTGGAAATGTTCCCCTCCGAGGGAGAACCACAGATATTTCCGATGCAGCGTTCATATCAGGATGTGCATGTATGCGCCCTGAAGGTCCACTACACTGAGCCAGTCGCCCTTCCGAAGAGAGGACTTCATTTGGCAAGGCGTAATCATCTTGAATTTCTCTTGGGGAAGAGAAAGGTTGAACTGGGAAAGATCGAAGATAGTGCGCAGGCCAGCCCAGTTGGGTTTGGGCACTGTGAACAGACAGGAGTAGAAGCCCTCCCCTTGCTCCCCGAGGGGAACAGGCTCCGCCGCTCTGAGGTCTAGCGGTTTCTGTACCTCGGCTCTGAAGGAGGGCGACCCGATCTGCAGGAAGGGAGGGTTGAAGGGTGGAGTACGGGGGAGGGGCAAGCGAAAGCCCGCACGAGCGATGGACAAAACCCACGGTCTTCAGTGATGGTCTGCCACGCCTCCAGATGAGACGAGATTCGTCCTCCCACCGGAGTTTTGTGTGACCGACGAGATATATCATTTGGATGACTTGTCAGCAGGGAGATTATCTGTCCCTGGAGAGGAGGCTGATGGGCAAGAGAAAAACCCGACCACCTTGCCGTTGTTGCTTTCGATGGGGCCCGCCAACCCGAGCTTCAGTACCGCGCGCAGGGCGATCCAGAAACCCCCTGAATCCAGAGAAGGACCGAGTCTGGGACCCTGACCTCTGTGTATAAGGGGCCTTAGCTGTAGCTGAAGCCAGGACCGATAAAGATTTGGCAGTTTGGGTACTCGCTTTTGTCTTTGTGAGTTCCTCGTCTGTAGAAGAATGGAACAATTCCTTGCCATCAAAAGGAAGGTCCAGTACTTTATCTTGCACTTCCTTTGAGAACTTCATTGCGTGGAGCCACGCCTGGTGGGAGAGGTCAACCCCGGCCATTAGGCCTCAAGAAGAGCTATCTACGTGGTGTAATGCAGCTTACAGTAGATCCTTTGCCAACACTTTGGCGTCCAACAAACCGGCTTTAAAGTAGTTAGCCTATCTGCAGGAATACTCTCCTGGAAATCTGCGCGCTCTTTCCACAGCCTCAGATTGGCTGCTACCAGGGTGAGCTTGGTGTTAGCTTGACGAAGTTGAAGCGCCGAATTGACAAAGCCTTTCTTGCCCAAGGCCTCCAGGAGCTTATCCTCTCTGGAAAGGATTTGGGCTGCTGCTGTGGAAGATGCAGAGGCTGGCTTCGACTGGAGGGTGGTTGCTGCTGCCACCACCGTTGAGGAAGGGAGCGGACAAGCCAATAAGGCTATCTCCTCAGAGGCGTGAACCTTTTATCGAGCATGAAAATCCTCTTGTTGAGGTGTAGCCCGGAATGGGGTTTATCCCAGACCTTATGGGCCTCAGCTAAGATGTCCTTCTGGAGGAACAGGCCGGTGTGCTCCTAAGAATACATGGTAAAGGCTCCAGAAAGCACCCTCTCATGTCGAGTGGGGGCCTCAGGCACTGGAATATCAAGGAGGGCCATCATATCCAGGACCCGGTCATGGAATGCTCTAACAGAGCGGTGTTGCTCATCGCTATTGTTATTGTTATTGTGCTTGTACTGCACCAAAGCCCATAGGCATCCAGGCTCCGAGAGACAGAATACAGTGAGCAAAAGACTACCGCAGAAGTTTACACTAATTGAAAAGATACGTTTTAAGTTGTTTTCGGAAGGCAAGAAGGTCTTTTGTCTTACGCAGGGATGCAGGCAATGCATTCCATGCCTTGGCTCCCTGGGTGTGGAAAGCCCTTCCAGAACCTCGGGAGCGTTTCACCCGGTGCTGAACCAATAGATAGCCTTCAGCCGACCTAAGATTTCTTTTAGGCTGGTAGATGCTAATGACATCCTTTAGGTAAGCAGGAGCACTACCAAAGATGCATTTATGGCATATTGTTATCAATTTAAATTGAATTCTGCTTTCCGCAGGAAGCCAGTGCAATTTTTTTCTGGCTGCAGTAGTAGGTTCTGAGCGCTTCATTTGAAAAATGATGCGGGTGGCTTTCTTTTGTATTTTTTGTAAATCCTGGATTTCGGCTTTACCTGCACCGCCTAAGAGTGCATTGCAATAGTCTACTCGTGGCAAGATGACAGCTCTCACGAGTTTAATACGGTTTTCAACCGAGACTAGTGGTGCAGCCTGCCTAAGCACTTTAAGATGATAGTGCTAGTGATAATGGCTGCAACATGGGCTTCACAGTCTAAACTGTTTTCCATGAATGTGCCCAAGGTTTTAACTTTTTGCACGACGTTGATAAGACTACCATCTATCCTGAAACCAGTATACTCCTGGCCCAACTTGATTTGTGCCTGACGTGGGCCAAAAATCACGAGCTCAGTCTTTGTGGCATTCAGGCAAAGGCAGTTAGTGGACATCCACTGTTTTATCAGTTGATAGACCGCATTTACTGTAAGTTGATCCGTATCGTAATAGCCGGTGATGTTGAGGACCAGCTGGAAGTCATCAGCATAGTTACAAAAGAAGGTCTGGAAAAGATCTAATTCGTAGCAGAGGGGAAAAATATAGATATTAAATAACAGTGGGGAAAGACATGCCCCCTGGGGCACTCCACACGTTATAATTTGTGACCCAGAGGCACTGTCCCCCCAATGCACCTGGGACCGACGGCCCTCCAGAAATGCTCTCAACCAGGCTATGGCATTATCGGAGAGGCCCCCAACAGTCTGCATTCTTTCAAGTAAGATTTTGTGATCTAGCAAGTCGAAGGCTGCTGATAAATCCAATAACATCAGCAGCCCTGACTTGCTATCTTCCAGCCTAGAGAGCATATATGTCTGTAGGTCCAGAAGGGCACTCTCTGTGCCATGATGACTTCTGAACCCCAGCTATCCTGATGCCCTTGAGGCTCATCCAACGAAGCGGGAACAGAAGACTGGTCCACCAAGCGTACCGCCTCAGGTTTTAAAGTGTTGTCCCGCTCTGCCGGTGTCTTCTCTATAGGAGACAGCGGGCGCAGAGGAGGGAGTGGTGGAGGAGGTCCAATAGGAAACATTGGAGGAGGTGGCACCCCCGGGACCTGCGTAGAACCAGCCGGGGCAGAAGGTGGCGCACGACATTCAGGGTACATTTTCCTGAAAATACGTTTGAAATACGCCTTCATGGGGTCAGAATGCATGAGCATCTGAAACTTCCCAAAAAAACTCATCCTCAGCCGAAGGTTTTGGCTCTGGAACAGTCAAAGGCCGATCATGAGGGGCATACCCTCGTGAACGCAAGGATGATGGTTACCAGGAGGGCCCACCACCATCCGGAACCACATAGATCAGTGGTGCGGAAGCTGGAGTGAGCGAGACTGTATGAGGCAGCAGTGCTGAGCACGCCAGTCGAATGAAAGGCGGAACAGGTTTTTGTTGTGGAAAAGGCTGATCAGCCCCAAAAGAAATGCTCCCAGCATCAGACGTCGTGAACGTTGGTGTAAGAGAGGTATCCAAAATGGCCACCATGGATCATGGCGGTGGGCCGCCATTTTGTCAACACCTGAGGAGAACTGCGTCACATGCAAAGATGAAGCAATTGTCTACTCAGGGGAGACAGGGGACTTAAGTAACACTTAGCCTTGACACAAGGATCCTCGGCCGAGCTGGTGCTGGCAGGTCTTGGATGTTTACTGGACATCTTAGAAACTGCCCTAGAATTAGCCTCCAGTGGAGGAACCGCAGCAGAGCCGGTACTGGAAGGCCTATGGTCTGTGACCACCCTCTTTGCCCCCTCGACAGAACCGGTACCACCACAATCCTGAGTGTGGGACGGCTGAGGAATTTACCTCACCGACAAGATCTTCAAAGAAGATCTCTCGAATCCGTCTCTGCTGACTTTAGCCCCAAGAAGAGGACGCTCGGGTTTCAACTTGGGACGAATAACTCCCTCAAGAGGGGCCTCGAGCCGTGACTCTGTGGGTGAAAGCTCCAGAAATGGAGTCCTCAGGGCGTACCCCGGTGTCCGTGTGGAAATCTCTAGAAGTAGAGACCTCAGGGGGAACCCCGGTATCCAGAGCCACAGAAGAACTGAGCTGAACTTTAGCACCCAAACGGTGAACCTCAGAACAGAGTCCTGTTTTGGCAGGACCGATGCGGGAAACCTCGGAGACCACACCGGTGCACCTATTATGCCCTTGAGGAATCTCAAGGGAACCCTTGGTGACAGAGCTACTTGAGCCCCTCCCTGACCTGGAAGGGCGAAATGTCCCGACAAGTATGGAGGAAAGAGGACGGGACATATGAGTATGCAGGGAAGATGTGGTGAATGCCAAATGAGTAGTTGTTCAGACCAGATTTCCATATGGACTTGAAAGAAGAGACATTAGTGCCAATAGAGATCGAGGCAATAAGTCTGCGGGACGAGTGGATAGTAGTACATGGGATGGACGACACAGGACGAGCATGGCGAGCAGTGGCAGAAGGGTGCAGGCTAACCACAGTGACAGACGAAGAACTTGTCAAAGACGACCGGTCAGAGCATGAGATGGTGTTCGAGATGAGTGTGACATACTGGCTGAGAACACACTACAGGGAGTTGCCACAGAGGATGGCAATGGCGCTGGAGTCACCACCATCCTTCTGTGAGAAGGATCTGGCCAAGGTGCCCAGCAAGTCCCTATGATGTGGGGCTTCTGAAAGTGATAGGGGGAGTGAAGCTAAAGTTAAAACCAGGAGCAATTTTACTCAGAGTCAAACAATATCCACTTTCAAAGGAGGCAGATGAGGGCATTTATGAGACGATTGCAGCACTAGTGGAGCGAGGCATCCTAGTACCATTAGAGTCCCCATGCAACACGTCTGTGTACCCCGTCAAGAAATCAAAAGGGGGTTGGGGTTGGGGTTTGTGGCGATTCATCCAGGACTTACGCCCCCCTAAACCACATTGTAGAAGCAGTATCCTTTGGTTCCAAATCCAGCGACAATTATGTGCAGCATTCTGGCGGAAGCCGGTTGCTTCACGTTTAGACTTGAAAAGTGCATTTTTTATCAGTGCCACTACACCCAGACTCACTAGACTTGACGTCCTTTACGTATAGAAACCTCCTCAAGGGTACTGCGAGTCACCCTCTATATTTCACAGGGACCACCAGATGGACCTAGCAAATTTACAGATGTAGAGCACAGTCCTGCAGTACGTAGATGACATTTTCATTTGCAGCATGACAGAAGACAAGTGTAGGAATGACTCAGAACACATGCTGACAAAGGGTACAAGGTGGACAAGGCTAAACTACAGTACTGTCAGAAATAAGTACTATACATTGGACAGACAATTTCCCAAAATGGCCGACAGATCACGCCAGAGGGCGGAGACAATACAAACAGAAACGTGCAACCCTCACCAGCACCTCCCTTCCTCCATGCTTTGCTACACCCACTCCAACATTAAGCTTTCCTGTTCTTTATTGCCTTTATACTAGAGTTCAGTCCAAAATGTAAGTGTTCTTTAGGGTACTGTATTTCCTGAATCCACATATTTGCGGTTGTGTTGTCACCCCACACTGCCAGCACACCAACACTGACCCTGCACAACAAGCCCTGCTCATTCAAACCAGGCCTTGCGCCCAGGGCACCCTTAACCTCAATTTTCTTTTTTAAATTCTTTCTTTATGATGCATTTTTGAGGTTAACAAAGCACATAAGAAAAATATCATCCCTCAAGTAACCCGCATCCCCTCAAGAAGTGAGTGAACTTGGATACACATCGAAACGCATAACATTGATTCTACACATGTCTGTCTATACAAAGTAACCCCTTATCCCCCTCTCCCACCCCGGGGTTGAGATGGGTCAAGAGTTTCAGGTGGCGATCATGGGGTTTGGATGGGACGGCGCGGGGCTCGTGTCTAGACCTAGGGGTGGCTTATTTGTATACATTGAGGAAGTGTAGACATTCCATTTTGTTCCTCGGGTGAGGTCGTGGAGGTTCCCTGTAATGTTCTTCATCTCGTAAATCTCTTTGGCCTTCTGGGCCCACATTCTTTCAGATGGGAGTGTCTGGGATTTCCATCTTATCGTGAGGCATGCTCTTGCCACCAGTAGTAGGAAGTGCGGCATGTGTGGGAGTTATGACCATCGGCCCTCTGGTTCCTCCAGCCCAAATAAAACCAACCTGGGGTTGCAGCAGCGTTCCACCCCAACTATGTTTTTAATCCACGCCAGAACTTCCTTCCAGAATGCCTGTGCCTTTGGGCACGACCACCATACATGCCAGTAATCGGCTTGCTCGCCACACCAGCATAGTGGGCTCGACCCTCGGAACATCTTGAGAGGCGCTTGGGGTCATATTGCCACCGATGAAGAAGCTTCAATCTGTGTAGTTTGAATTGGCACGAGGTGGAGGTTTTATGAGCGTTCTTGCAGAGGCGCTCCCAAAAGTCTTTGTGAATTGGGTCACCCAAATCCTTTACCCATCTTTTCCTGAGGGTTTCGTTTGTGCTCCTCTCTTTGCTCAAAAGGACTTTGTACATTTGAGAAATGAGGACCTTCGATGATGTGGCTACGCTCAATATCTTTTCCAGCGGAGTTAAGTCTCTTTGCAGTTTGTCCTTCCATTTTGGGGACATCAGGGCCCCTTTCGGTTGGAGGAAGTAGAAGGACGGTATGGGTTTGATTTGTAGCCCTTCTTCTAGTTCTTGGAGGGAGATGCATAATTTGTATTTTATCATTTGACCAACTCTTTCCGGACCTGCTTCGTACCATTCTTGTAAGCGCTGTGGGTCTTGAATCTCATTTCTTATCGGCGGGCTCATGGGGGAAGGCTATGTTGTGTGTCCCTTCATTTCGCTTTTGTTCCACCAAAGTTTAAGGCGCGAGCCTAGTACCCTGTGATTTATTGCCTTTTTTGGGTATGCTGATTTCGGTGCCCAGAGCCATTCCCCCATTGACACTGGCCTTATTAATTTTCTATTTCCACTGAACTGGGAGACTCCAGCTCTTTAAGACAAGGTAGCAATACCCTTGAGATGGATGGGGATGCAGAAATTATTCAAACATCAAAAGATAACTGTTTTAATATTAATTATCTAAAACAGGGAGTACAACAGACATCAACGGACGTCTCAGCGCAAGTTTCTCTCACTACATCTTAAAAAAGCATTCTTTTAGAACAAGAATTCGTCATAGGACGTCTCAGCGCAAGTTTCTCTCACTACATCTTAAAAAAGCATTCTTTTGTGATAGGGTCTATGAGAACATCTAAGTACATGTTCCATACTAGTCTAAGAGAGTGAGAGAAAGTGATAGGTTTCTTAACATCAGGTGGGGCAACTAAGCCCTCCCCTTAAACAGGTCACTATGAACGTCACTAAATACACAACGTCCCATTGGTTACACAAACTATAAGACCCATAATCATGCGGCCTCCTGCAATTGGTTGGCACTCTAACCTCCGTCAGTACTTTCCCACCTACGTTAGCAGCACGCAGGCTGGGCTTCCAGGTGCTGGTGAGCTCGTCTTAACCATAGCTTCCCACCAATTAGCATAATCGTCTATCATCACCTCAATGGTCTGCTGTCAATTAGGCCTTTAAACTTGTCCTTAGGAGTGTTCTTTGTTCTGGAGAATTCAGGGGAGTGAAGGCATGCTCTGCCTTGATGCTTATTGTCATCATGTTCGTCCAACTTCATCCTTCCACGTGACTGAAGACCACAACAATTGAGCTTCTGGTGCATTTAAAATACTATTTTCTAATGGACCTCTGACGTCTTCCTTGCTTTTGCCCATATCTTCTTAACAGGAGTTTCGTTGTTTCACATGATTTGTATCCAATGTCTGCTCACCCCAGCCTGAAAAAACCTTGGCTTCCTGGGGCTCATCCAACCTTGCCTTTCTGAGATTCACTTTTTAATTCAATTGTTTTTAACTGTGACATGCTGGAAAAGAGACTTTCCTTTTTTTTAGTCCAGCTCTGCTAAAGTACGTAGTGGAAACATCCATTCTTTACTCACTCCAATATATTTACATGTTGGCGCATGCCACAATCTATTCACTATAAAGCTAGCCTCACGAATACTTCATCTGCTTGCGTTTCTTTGCATCTGTACACGTGTAAAATGACTTGATATCTTCATCAGTTCTGTAGCATACGTTTCCTTCATCTTGATCCCAAGATGTCCCTTATCTTTGATACTTTCTTGATGCCTTATAGAATATCTTCATTCTCTAGTCTCTGCATCTCTTCTATGTACGTCAGCTCGGTTCTGTGTGACGTCACCATTCTTCTCTGCCATTCATTTGCTCTGCTTTTCTGGGATTTCATTCAAATGGCCATCATACTGTCTCAAATGCATGTATGGTTTTCTCAATGGGAACCTTGCTTCCAGGATTCTCCTTGGTATCAGTATTTTCACTGGTACCGCACATGTCTCATACTCTGGTTCCCAACATATATGCAATATGGGTGAAGTGGTTGTGGTAGGGGTACTTGGCTCCTTCTCTACACCACCCGCTGCTTGTCTTTGTCTCCTCTGAGATGTGGCAGCAGGACCCAGAGCTGGGCTGCACGGTAGTATGAATAACAGTCAGGAAGGCCTACTCCCCCCTCTTCTTTGCCCCGGATCAGGGTATTGTATGCTATCCTTTGATTCTTCCCTTGCCATAGGATTTGTTGATTTTGCTTTTCAGTTTGGTGAAGTGGGTCCCTCGGATCTCTACTGGGAGCATCTGGTAGTGATAGATGACTCTGGGGAGGATTGCCATTTTGATCGCATTGAGGCACTCCGGCCAAAAATTCTTCAGTTTCGACCACCTGTCAAGCTCAGCACTTAGCTCTGTCATAAACGGGGGAAGGTTTGCTTCGTAGTGGTCGCTTGTGTCTTTTGTGATGTTAATTCCCAGGTATTTAATCGATTCCGGGGCAAATGGGATTCCTAATCCTCTGCTGCGTTCCTCGGGTTGCTGTACGGAAAGAGTGTGGATTTCTCTATATTGACCTTCAGTCCCGCCCATCAGCCGTAGTTTCTTATGGCCTGGAGGGCTCTCGGTGTGGAAGTGGTCAGGTTGGTCATATACAGGAGGATGTCATCAGCAAACATACCCAGCTTATATTCACAGTCCCCCACCCTGATTTCCTCTATGGTGGGGTCTTTCCTAATCATGTTCCCAAGGGGTTCTATGCAGAGGGTGTACACGAGGGGTTGTAGCAGGCAGCCCTGCCCGGTTCCTCTTGTGAGATTACATTCTCTGGAGGCTTTCCCGTTGACTACCACCCTTGCTGTGGGGGCATTATATATCGCTCTAATCCCTGTCATGAACCGATCCCTGAATCCAAAGCTCTCCAATGTGACCCAGAGGAACTCCCACTCCACCCGATCAAAAGCTTTCTCGAAGTCTAAACTGAGCAGTGCATGGTTGCCCCCCTCTCCTCTCGAGTACTCCATAATGTCTAGGGTTTTCGCATGGCGTCCGCTCCCTGTCTGCCTTTTATAAAGCCCTCTTGGCCCGGGTGAATTAGGCGGGCCAAGATTCCTTCCATACGGGTGGCCAGGACTCGGGTATAGAACTTTGCGTCTAGTTTTTTTTTTTTTAATCATATTTTATTGCCATTTATTGGTCATCACATCATGCATTATGGTTCAACAATATTCACCTTGAAAACATTACAACAATAACCCTTACCCCCAGCCCTCCCTTCACCCCCACCCACCCCCACCCTCAGCCATGGATCGAGCACTGGTATGTAGTTCGTCCGACGAGTTCACAGGAAACGTTTTGAGGCACAAGCTATCAGTTCCTTGCACACTAGTGTCTTGGGTTCAGCTTTTTGCGGCCCCTGGTGGGTGATTATTTATGTGGTGCCTCGTATATGTGGAGTATCATCCCTGGTGGCCATTGATGTCTGGGTTGGTCCCCAGGAGTGGTATTGTCACTTCAGGCCAGACGCTCATACTTCTCAAAAAAGGGGAGCCAAAGTTCTTCAATGTTAGATCTGGATTCATCAATGAGGTGCGTCAGAAACTCCATGTCGTAAATGGCCCGGACTTTGGTGACCCAATCTTTTTCTCCTGGTATGTGTGGGCTTTTCCACTTCTGGGCCAGACAACACCTGGCCGCCACCAGCATGACCTGTAGCATGTGGCCCTGGGCATCCTCATGGTCGTCCCCCACATCGATCCCGAAGAGGAGAAGCCATGGGCACATGGACCTACCCACTCCGTCGACCCCTTTAATCCAGGATAGAAACTCTCCCTAGCATGTCTGGACCATGGGGCATTTCCACCACATGTGTATGTAGTCACCTTTTACTTTCCGACATTTCCAACAGTGCAGGTCGTATCCCGCCCTCATCTTGGCGATCCTCTGGTGGGGGTAATGCCACCTATGCAGTATCTTCAGGGCCTGGTGTCGGTATTGAAGCGAAGTCGTTGATCGGTTGGCTCGGATGCACATTTTGGACCATCGTTTGTCATCAATTGCCCCCCCAGGTCCCTTTCCCATTGTGTCCGGGATGGCAGGGGTTCCCCAGGAGCCGAGAGCAGGAGGAGCTTGTAAAGATGAGATATGACCCCCCTGGAACCTGGGTGGATATTAGAAGTTTCTCGAAATCTGTCAGGTCTCTCCTAAGAGTGTCTCCCCATGAAGGTTCAGTGAGGACTCCCTTGAGCTAGAGGTAGCGGAACAGTGATAGTTTGCCCAGCCCCAAGGCCTCCTCCAGGTCTATTAGGGGCATGAAGGATCCCTCCACCCATAGCTGACCTGCCCTGGTATGACCTGCCTCGTACCATTGTTGGAATGCGGCTGGTTCGGCTACTTTGTCTATGAACAGGGGGCCCAAATGCAACTCAGCGGAGAGGGCCAGGTAGTGAGCCATCTGTAGTAGCCTCCTTCCCTCCAGATCGACCACAAGACCCCCAGCACTGGGTGGTGTAGGACCCTTCTTGGAATGCGTGATCTGGGGACCCATAACCATTCATCTAGCGTGACCGGGGCAAGTACCTTGTTGTCCATTGCCACCCACTGCTTTTCCGTCCCGTGGTTGAAATGATCTGTCAGGACCCTCAACTTGGCAGCCTTATAGTATGTTCGAGGTGCGGGAACCCCACCCCTCCGTCTTCCTTGGGCTTCGTTAGGACCTCGTATGAAATCCTGTGTTTCTTGCCCGCCCAGAGGACTCTCAGGGTTTGTTTTAATTCTATTAGGAAGGTCTTGGGTACCTGGACGGGGAGCATCTGTAACAGGAATAGGAACTTAGGGAGCACCACCATTTATTTTTTTTCAACTTAAGTTTTATTGATTTTGACATTGGAAATGAACATACAGGTGGTTGTATACTATGCAATAACATTTACGTCAGAGTACTACTTTGTGCCACCTTAACAGTGCATAACAACATTGACATGTTTCGTTCCAACGGAAGTGAATTTGAAACCCTACCCCCCTTCCGCCCACACCCCCTCCCAACTCAAGAGTCTGCTTTGGTCGTGACAATGCTATGGTAGACCGTATTGGGCTGCATGACGTTCATTTTTAGTGATTCTTGGATCGTGCAGCTCTATTGGCGTTAGTGACTGGCATGGGTAATTGGCAATGAGATATAAAGTGTTCAGGTACTGATGGCGCAGAGTGGGTCCTAAGTTCTTTGTTGCGTCGAGTCATTTGTATCCGGGCGCGTGATATATTGCTCGACAAAGTCGCACCAGGCTTCTTCATGTCGTGCGGCCTTGTCGTGGAGTATTGCCGTTATTTTCTCCATTGTGTAAATGTTCGTGGCGATCTGTATCCAGTCCTTTTTATCCGGAAGGCGTGGAGATTTCCATTTTATAACTAGACCTGCCCTCGCCGCGATTAGCAGGGGAGACACAGGTCCTTTTATCCTAATCAGTTCGTCATCTTCCTCTTCAAGGCCAAAAAGAATCAGGAGGGGAGATGATTCCCTCTCTATGCCGTCAACCTGCTTAATCCATCCTAGGACCTCTTGCCAGTAGATGCGAACTTTAGGGCAGTCCCACCACATGTGCCAGTAGTCGGCATCCATACCGTATTGTCGCCAGCATCTCGGGCTGGAGGTTTGGAACATTTTGGATAACCTGTGTGGGTCGTGCTGCCACCTGTGGAGTAATTTTATAGCGTGGAGTTTGTATTGGGCTGCAATTGATATTTTGGATGGGGTTTCGCAAATTTTGTCCCACGCCTTCTGGTCGAATTCTCTGACAAAGTCTCTTTCTCATCTTCCCTTGAGACGGAGACTTGGGGTGTCATCTTTGGTGATTAGGGTCCTGTACATTCGCGCTATTAGACCTTTGGAGGTGTTGGACGTGTCCAGGATCGTCTCAAAGGGCGTGAGTTCCCTTTGTGTGATGGCCTTCCATTCCCTTCTGGACAGTACGCCTTTCAACGGTAAGTACAAGATCGGAATCGGGTGAATTTGGAGGGCTTCCTCTAGTTCGGTAATCGAAATGAATTTCCCTTTTTTCCACAGCTGGCCGACTCTCTCAAGGCCGGCATTAAACCAGGTTTGGTATCTGTCGTGTTCTGGGATTTCTTCTCTGATTCCAGGGGACCAGAGATGGCTCAGGTGTGAAGGCCACGTCGTAATTCCTGACATTGCTTTCCCTTTTTTCCATATGCTCCACATCGTTCCCAATATTGGATGATTGCGTAGTCTTCTTGCAAGCTTCGATCTGGGGACCCATAGCCATTCTGCTAGGGTTACATTGAATAGAATGTTATTATCCAACTGGAGTTGTGTAGCCTGATAGTAGCGTTCTATGTTGGGAAGGCCCACTCCACCTAGCTCCTTTGGTAATATTAAGGTGTCGTAGGGAATCCTGGGTTTCTTTCCGTTCCATAGAAATTCCAATATGGCCTTCTTGACTTGTCTAAAGAAGTGTTCGGGGATCGTGATGGGCAGGACCTGAAAAGGGTACAAGAACCGCGGGAGGCTCACCATTTTTATTGAGTTTAGGCGCCCCATCCAGGAGATTGTGAGTGGTTTCCATTTCCTGAGATCAGCCTTGAGGGCTTCAAGAAGTGGAGGAAAGTTTGCCTCATAAAGGCTATCGAGGTGTCGCATTAGGTTGATCCCCAAGTACCTCAGTGTTGGGCCTCCGATAATCAGCCCAAGGCGTTCAAGAGCTTCTTGATGTTCAGCAGATGGTTCGTGGAGTGGGAAAAGAGTGGATTTGGTTTTGTTAATTTTGAAACCTGAGAGTGTACCATATTCTTCTATCAAATGGATCGCCCGTGGGATTGAAGTCGTTGGGTTTAATACGTGGAGCAGGATGTCATCTGCGTACAAGGTCAGCTTATATTCTCTGCCGTTTACCTGAATTCCCTCCACGGCAGGATCTGCCCAGAGCGTTAGGGCGAGAGGCTCCAGGGATAGCGCGAAGAGTATTGCCGAGAGGGGACAGCCTTGTCTTGTACCCCTACTGAGGGGAAACCAACGGGAAAATTGGGAGTTCACTGCCACCGATGCTCTTGGGGCCGTATAGACAGCCTTGATTCCTCGACGGAGCGTGGGGCCTAGGCCTATCTTCTTTAATGTGGCTTCTAGGATAGTGCCATTCGACTCTGTCGAACGCCTTCGCAGCATCGATCGAAAATAACGCTGGTGTGTTCAACGAATTTTGGGCCTCGTGAATCAAGTGGAGGGTCTTACGGGTGGAATCTGCGCCTTGTCTGCCTAAGATGAAACCCACTTGGTCGTTGTGAATTATTGCGGGCATGTGTGACTCCAGCCTTGCAGTGAGGATTCTAGTGTAGATTTTAGCATCGATGTTTAAAAGGGATATTGGACGGTAGGAAGCGCACAACTTTATGTCCTTACCCTCCTTGGGGATGACTGTTATTAGAGCCTCTGAGAAGGATTCGGGCGCGACGCCGGATTGAAGGATGTTGTTAAAGAGGTCAACCATGAATGGGAGGAGGGCATCTTTGAAGGTTTATAGAATCCCGCTGTGTAGCCATCGTTCCCGGGGGCTTTCCCCGTTGGGAGTCGTTTGATCGCTTCTTCAATTTCTTCTCCTGTGATGGGAGCTTCGAGGGTTTGTACTGTATCCGGTGGGAGGGCAGGCAAGGATATTTTGTCCATGTAGTCTGTTATCGCTTCTGGATGCGGGGCAGCCTGCGATGTGTATAGTTTTTCGTAGAAGTCAGCAAAGGCTTCGGGGATACTGGGGGGGCGTGGGTCGCAGGGATCTCCTTCATTGTGGATCGTGGGCACCCACCGCTCCTGGCGTTGACCAAGGATGCTTGCGGCAAGTAAGACACCTGCTTTGTCCCCATGGTCATAATGCTTTTGCTTCAGGCATTGGAGTTTGCGGGCGATGCTACTCGTCTCCATCTGTCGTAATTCTTCCCTTTTGTCGTTGGCTTGCTTAATCTTTTGTGGTCTGTCTTGGTCTGCAGATTGTGCCATTATGTCGAGTTGGGTAATTTTGTTTCGGAGCCTGGTTTCTATGAGTTGCCGCTCTCTTTTCTTCGCTGCTCCCTCTCTAATGAGTTGTCCTGTCCAGGTAGCCTTGCCAGCTTCCCATACTGTGTTCGTAGAAACTTCGCCCGTGTTATTGTGCTCAAAGTAATGGGTGATATCTTGCTCGAGCTGCTCCCGAAAGATTGGATCCTTAAAGAGTGTCTCGTTGCAGCGCCATTTAGAGCTCCTCTGAGGGAGAGCCATCCGATCAATGGTGACCGTGATCATGTCGTGGTCCGACCACGTGACGGGAATTATGGCAGCTTCGGACATTGCTGCATTGAGGTCTGAGGTTAAGTATGCATAATCTATTCTGGAGAATGTCACATGCGGTGCTGAGAAAAAGGTAAAGCCAGTTCGGTTGGGATTCATATATCTCCATGCATCGGTGAGATTGTAGGCACCCATCATGTCCGCAGCAGGCGGGCGTCCAGAGCCCAATGGGGGTGCCAAAGAAGAATGGCCTGCTTGCCTGTCCTGATTCAGATCCATCCACGTGTTCAGATCACCCCCTAATATTACTTCTCCCTCCGCTTCGCTCATGACTTTCGGGATCATTTGCTGTAGAAATCTAGATTGTCCTGTGTTGGGCGCGTACACTGATGCAAGGGTAATGACGGTGCCCTGTATCTTGCCCACTAATACTAATGCTCTGCCACTCACATCCCTCCACGACTTTAGGAGTTCAAATTGGATTGTTTTATTGACTACAATGCCGACTCCTGCTTTCTTTAGTGGGCCGGAGCCCCAGAATTCTGTGCCTAGTTTGGCGTGTAGGGCCTTCCTCTCTTCTCCTTTACTATATCGGGTTTCCTGTAAAAAGAGTACATCTAGTTTCGCCCTCTTAAACTCTCTGGATACCAGCGACCTTTCGGTGGGGGAATTTAGTCCTTTGACATTCAGCGTGCCAGTTTTGAGTGTGCCATGCCAGTCACTTGGTTCGTTATAGTTGCGGATCAGTGCTTTGGTCGTAGAAATCATTTGTCACGTCATGCTGCCCATTGCATGAAATTGCCACGGCGAAAGCAGTGTGGTAGCTGCTTTCAGTTAACGGAGTCTTTAAGATTAGGTGTGCTCTTTCCCTCCCCACCCCCCACCGGATATTAAACATCATACCCATAGTCCCCAGTTTCAGCTGTCTGCCCCTCATTTCCTTCATGGGGATTTGTGCCCTAGTTAGATGGCGTCCGAGTTGGACCAGGTGTATACAGCGGGTCTACTGTCGGACCACTAGTGAGGGTCGTAACCACACGACCCCGACCACTACTAACATCTGTGTAACATTCTGAGCCCCCCCTTTTCCATTTTGTTTTGTGTCCCGATCTTAACAACACATTAACAAACAAAAATAGATGCAACTGTGAACTAGTAAGTGAATTGATATGTGCAATTTTTAGAGTTCATCTCCACCGGTTGCTCGTCTCTGCTTTTCGGATGGTGTTCTCATCATATGCCAGAGCAGACCCGACCACTGTACCGGTCTTCGAAGTGCAAGTAGCCACCAAGAGATGGCGTGGAGGCATATGACACTGTGATAAGGGACCTGTATATGCCATTTCATTTGCTACTGTCTGGTGTGTCGTTAGGTCGTCTGTACTTCCTAGATCCCTTGACCCTTTTTCTTCTCGGGCCCTGGGGTCCGCTTCTCGCTCTGTTCTGTAGTGATTCCTCCTGCATTTCGTCACTTGGGTCGGTCTCAAGCAGGTCTGCGATACACTCACGGTTGTCCTCTTCCGAGCGGAGGATTACCTTCCTACTTCCGTGCTCGAACGTGAGGGAGAAATGGTATCCTCATCTATATCTGGTCCCTTGTTCTTTTGGCCATTTCGTTAGGGGGCGACAGAGGCGCCGCAAGGCCAGGGTGAGCGAGGATAGGTCTTGAAAGATAGTTATATGGGCTCCACCCAGGGTGAGAGCATCGCAGGACCTGGCCTTCGCGAGTATCTTGGCTCTGTCTTGGTATTTATGAAATCTGGCAAGGACGGATCTCGGGCCACCCGGAGGACCTCCAGCTCTATGTATTCTCTCTATTGTCGGTTCATCTATGTTCTCGTCTGCAGCTAGGATTCTAATGATGTCATGCACAGTTTGTTTGAGATCTTCCTCTGTCTCCCCTTCACGTTCCGGAATGCTGAAGAACCGTAAGTTATTTCTCCTTTCTCTGTTTTCTAAATCATCGGTTTTCAGATGAATTTCGTCTTCCCTCTTCTCTATATTGCGCATTCTGAGGTCTAGTTGGGTTTCTAGTGTATCTATTGAGGCTTGATTGTTTTCAACCCCCTCCAGTCTTCCCTCAATTTTGTCTACTCTCTGGGTCATCTTGTCCATTTTGCTGCCGAGGTTCGCACCCATGTTACGGATTTCACTCAGGAGGGCAGCGATGTCTCCCTTTGTGGCTGGCGTTCCCGTCTCCACTGAGTCCACTGACATTGTGGTGTTCGTGTCCGGTTCGACGTGCTGTGGGTTGTATGCGTACCTGGCCAACTTGCTATGGGTGTTCATATGGTGCTTGAGTGCGAGGAGGCAGACTCCCCTGGGGTGGGGAATGTAGAGTTCTCAGACTGCGTAATGGAGCTCCGCCCTAGGAGTCCGGGGTGTTGGGAGCGTGGTGGTGGGAGGAGGCACACGCCCTGAAACCATGGTCAGTTCCCTCCACTTGCGTCGGCTTCTTACGCTGAGATCGCTGTACCTTCAGGGGGGTCTGATGCGTGGACCGGGCTCGGTGGTGGGCTCAGAGGCAGTTGCGGTGGACGGGTCCCGCGACGGGGAGCTCAAGCTTTGGAGAGGCTCAGAGGGACACCCCCCCAGGTATTCAGTCCATGCTCGTGGTGATCTGCCTGCGTGGCTCTTAGGGGTGTTATTAACTGATTGTCACACGGAGGAGGGCACACGCCCCACACGTGGGGGCCCAACCCTCCGTGTGGTCCTCTATCCAGGAGCCTGCTTCTCGCGGGTCGTGGCGTAGTACTCGTAATGTGTCCACACAGGGTTCGTTTCCTCGGGCTCGAGCACAGGGACACAGACCGTGGCTTGTGGTGATACGGTCCGGTGAGGGCGGGCCGAATCTGATTCGTGGTACTCCTGCCCAAAGAGCACCTTATGTGGGAGCCAGGAGGTTTCAGTGGCTATGCTCTTGTCCTTACCCCCTGGGAGGTGGTGCAGCCGTGGGCCTCCTTGTTGGGATGGTGGGGAAGGGGGAGATCTTTTATCCAGTACAGTACTGGATGTGGCACGCGGCGAGTTGTCGTGGCTGTGCTTGGGGGACAGGAAAGGTGCTTGGGGCACTGGATGAGGTTCGGGACCTCCGCCCTTAGGCCTGCTAATCACTTGTCTTCCAGGGCCTCTGGGGTTCTTGGAATAGGTGGCGTAGGGAGTTTACCCCGTGGTGGCGCCTCTCCTGTGCAGGGGAGAGGCGGGTGCCACCTCCCTCATCGGCGGGCGAGAGACAAGGTCAGGTGCGGAGAGCAGAAGAGGCCCTCTCCTCTGCAGAGAGGGCCTAGGAAGGCACCCCATAGGGAGGCGCAGGTTGGGGGGGCGCAGGAGGCTCCCACCGGGTGTACTGCGCAGTTCCTCTCAATGGGGCACCGGGCGGCTCAACGGGGAGTATGTGCGGAGCTCCTCGCAGCTCCTCGACCAGCTCCGCCCGAGTCTGTAATACGGGCAATGGAGCGGAGAGCGCCCGGGCAGGCCGTAACGAGGTCCTCGCTTTCTGCTAATGGGTGGCAGGAGGTCTTGTCTCTCCCAGAGTCTGTGGTGGTGTCCCGGTCGGGAACGGAGAACAGGGGAGGCCCCCCTCCTGCAGAGAGGGCTTTGGAAGGCACCTTGGGGGCGGCGTGGCCGTGGCCGCGTTGTTAGCCTGGGTCCGCTAGGTATTCCGGGGGGGGACCAGGGGGGCACTCACCGCATGCACTATGCAGCTCCTCTCAATGGGGTGCCGGGCGACGAGTTCTGGCCAAGTCTGCGATACGAGCAATGGAGTGGGAAGGCCATAGCGAGGTCCTCGCTCTTCGCGAGTAACTGGTGGGAGGTACCGCTGCCTCAAGGTTCGTGCTGGCACCGCCGTCGGCCTGTTTACTGCGTGTATGCTCGGAGAGGGGTGTTAGGCAGAAACCTGTGCAGTTCCCTCTGGGACCACTGCAAAAGATTTAAGACTACAGGTGTTTGGCAGTAAACCCACTTGGTAGCAGTCTGTACCACACAGATTCACTTGGTAGCTGTGGCTGAGCAGTCAGACTTCCCTCAAGAAGAGTTAGGCAGTATACAGAGTATTCACAATAGGTCAAGAGAACACAGTAGAACAAGTAAACACTGTCCAGGGCTTGGTGTAAAAGAGATATAATTATTTATTTAAAACCACATCTAGAAAAACACACAGGAACTAATAGTAAGCAATTCAAAAACACGGTCACTAAAAGATATACACTCCCTTAAAAGAATATTAGACAAGTCTTAAGTAAAGCCCCACTTATTTTCAGACAGCGTTGAGCGCTTAACGTAGATGGCACTCTAACAGTTCGTTTTTTAAAAGGGAGAGAAAAGCAGGGAATAAGTTGAAACAGATCCCAACACTTTCACAAGAACATAACAAGAGAGGAAGGCAAAGTAAAACCGTGAAGTTAGAGTTCAATAGGCCAGATCCACTTTAAGAGGATCAAACGAAATCTGTCCAAGGTCACACGGTTGCAGTGCACAAAAGTCTTGTAACGGTTCAAAAAGGAGTTGGACCAAAGAAAGGGACCAGTCAGAGGGTCAAGGCGGCCAGCCCAGTCCAGAAGGTTAAGGGGTTATTATTACCTTGTAGCAATCTTTAGAAAGGGAGGCCTGGCGGACACGGTACCTGAAAAGTGGTGAGAATACTCCAGCGGGGGCAGTTGCTCCTGGCAGCGGATGCAAGTCGATGCTTCGTCCGGGGGAAGAGAGGATCTCGTCGTGGAGGAAGACAGGAGTCCGTTGCACTGCCAGGGAAGAAACCAGCCGCGGAGTTTCTCGGGTACAAGGAGCGGTTCAGTGGTGAGTGGCTATCCGACCGCCGGGGTGCTTGGCACGGGCAGTTCGACCACAAACCGGTCTGGGGTGCGAATAAAGAAGGTAAAACTGGTTGTGCCCACCAGTCAGGGGAAGAAGCCTCTCCAGCCGGGAGATCTTCTCTGTCGTCGGGAAATGGTGAGTCGGTTCCGAAGGGCTCCACCGGTGGTGTCATCGTGGTAGGTCGGCTCAGCTTCTGCCTCGTCGGATTCTCAGGTTGTGAGGCGACTTCTGAAGTTCCAGTCCCAAAAGCCCTGCTTTTATGCAAGAAACCCCCATTCACTCAGCCTAGCTGTCAATCAAACATGTTAAGTGGTGAGCCGGCCGGCTCACCACTTGGGCCAATCACACAAGAGTGTGACTTGAGTCACCAAGGTAACTCACTCCAGGGTGCCTAAACCCCCTCCCACACCCTCTGTGGTACCCAGACAGAGTGGCACCACTTTTGGAGGCTTCTGTGGAGAAGCCCGCCAAAAAGTGGAACAAAGGGCTCGACTTGGGTTGGAGTCACAGAAGAGAACACAAACGCCATTTTAGAATCGAGTCCTGGCAAAAAAATACCAACCGGCGAATTAATATTAATTAAATAAACCGGCGGTATGTTCGAGGCTATGAGAATTAAATAATTAAAGTTGGTAGCCTCGAACAATGGGAAAATCCCATAGGAAAATATTTGCAGTTGAATATAAAAAGTAGTTTCCAATGCCACCAGCCAAAACTCGATCAGGGGGGACAGAGACGTGCCCCCTCGACTAGCAGACCCCGGGGCAATTGAATTGCCCCAACCAGTACGTCCACAATAGGATGGTTTGTACTGGTTTCTGTTAATAATTTGGGACTAGTAAAGTCAATGGTGACTTTACATGCCCTGGGAGACAGTAGTCAGTCCCAGGGTATGGAGTCTATGGTGGGGTATCACTATGACCCCCCTGTGTTACTGCACGGAGGGTGCTGTGTAACACACATCGTAAAAACACATGAGACCCTATGGAGTAAAGGACCCCATAGCCCATAAAACACATTTAACAGTCAAAGGAACACCATAAATCATGTCCAAGAGTGGGAAAAAAAAAAGAGTCTCACTCTTGGCAGGAGGAAAAAACAAACTCCAGAAATCCAGCAAAGCTGCTGGGGGACTCACTAGGTTAGGAAATTCAGCCTAAATAGAGAATTCTCCCTAACAAGGGGAGGCTCACATCGTTGGTCTTTTCTCCTGGCTGAATCCGCCGTTTTGCTCCGGAGTTTCGATAATCCAGTGGAGGAACGGTTCACACTGCTGGGGGTGTCACTATGATCCCCGGGGGGGGAGGGTCAAAAACGGGGGCTCAGATCGCTTTTGGGGCCCGTGGGCTCGGAGCTCACACGGATGTGTTGCTCATCCGTGCGCCCCCTGGTGGCCGATGAGCACCACCATTTTAATCAGGTTAAGGCGTGCCATCCATGAGAGCCCAGAGCTTGCCCACCTCTCTACATCTCTCTTGACTTCTGTCCAGAGTGGGGTAAAGTTATTGGGGAAGAGGTCTGTTGGGTCGCTTGTGACTTGGACTCCCAAATATCGGCACCCGTCCCTCTGGAGTCGGAAGGGGAGCTCTCCCACGTACTCTGTCTCTGTGTCTGATAGATTTCCCCCTATGAATGCCACTGAATTCCCCAGGTTAACCTTGAATCCCGAGAGTTCTCCGTAGCGCGCTAGGCCCTGCAGCACATGGGGGACCCTCTGGGATGGTTTAGTGATGTAGAGGAGCGCATCGTCAGCAAATAGTCAAATTTTACAGTGAGAGTCTCCTATCAGTACTCCGTTGATTGCCTCATCCTTTCAGACCGAGATCGGCCAGGGCTCCATAACCAGCACATATATTAGGGGGGATAGTGGGCAACCCTGTCTCGTGCCTCTCCCCAGGGGAAAAGCCCTTGATTCTGTCCCAATTGTGACCACCTTAGCTGAGGGAGCAGAATATAATGCCGACATCCAGCCCAACCATCTCGGTCCCATCCCCACTGCTGAGTAAACCTCCCCTATGAATCCCCAGCTAACCCTGTCGAAGGCCTTCTCTGTGTCGAGTGCCAGCATTAGGGCCCCTTTGTTTCCGGACCGTCCATGTCCGTACATGGAGGGTTTCGCGCATGCTGTCAGAGCCCTGTCTGTTTAGGATGAATCCCGCCTGATCTGGGTGGACCAGACGGGGAAGGCATCTCTCTAGTCGCGTTGCTAGAATTCTGGCAAAGATCTTAGCGTCTAGGTTCAGGAGGGAGATAGGCCTGCATGATCCACAGTCTGCCAGGTCTCTGCCCGGTTTGGGTATTACAGTGATGAGGGCCTGTAGGAAGGTGGGTGGGATTGTGTCTCGGTTTCTAATTAGATTGAACAGTTTGGCTAGGGGCTCTGCTAGGATGGTTTGGCACTGTTTGTAGAAATCCGCCGTAAACCCGTCTCCCCCCGGGGCTTTTCCCACCATTAGCCTCTTAATGACGCCTTTCACATCCTCCACTGATATATCCCCCTCCAGCCCCTGTAGCTCTGGCTCGGTCAGTTGGGGTAATTGGTGTTCCGCTAAATATGCCCGGATTTCCTCCACAGATACCCCCCTTGTTTTGTGTAGAGTTCCCTGTAGAAGTCAGCAAAGCATTCTACTATTTGCTCCTTCCTGTTGCACTCGTTGCCCCCTCTGTCTTTGGTGTGTCTCACCCTCCTTTCCATTCTACATCCCCTGGCTCTGCGCGCCAGGAGAGTCCCCACTCTGTCCCCCCTTTCATAGTATCTTTGTCGCGTATATCTCAATTTCTTAACCACTTCCCCTATGAGGACCATGTGCAATGCTTGTCTCTTCTCTTGCATCTCTACCAGGAGGGTTTCCCTATCTTCCCCGTTGAGGCCGAGCCTTGCGCGCAGGGCCTTAAATTTTTCCTTGATCTTGTTTTCAATAAGCCCTCTCTCCCGCTTGCTCCTGGAGCCCTCGGCTATCAGGAGACCCCAGAAGGTGGCCTTTGCGGCTTCCCACACCATCAACATGTCAGATTCCCCATTGTCGTTTGTCTCAAAGTAGGCTACCATCTCCTCCCTTAGGACGTCTCTGAAGACCGGGTCTCTCAGGAGTGTGTCGTTGCAGGGCCATCGAGAGGATCTCGGGGACAAGGGGAGCGACCAGTTTGCCACCAATAACTCGTGGTCGGACCATGTTATTGCTTCCACCCTAGGGAGCGTGGCCACCCCTCCCCTTCCTCTGAGGTTAGGAGCAGATCGATTCTCGTATAGGTGTAGTGTGCGGGAGAGAAAAAGGTGTATCCCCCGGGCCTGGCCACGCCTTGCGCCATACGTCTGCCCAATAGTGTTCTCTTAGGAGAGTCTGTAGGGCTAGATTATCTTTGGTGACTCTCCTTGACCCCGTTCCTCTTGCCGTCCACCAGTCCAGTTTGGGGTCCATTATGAGGTTGAAGTCACCTCCTAGTATCATGGCCCCCTCTGCCCATTCGTCCATTACCCTGAAGATCTGGGTCAAGAAGGAACAAGTTACTTACCTGTAACTGTTGTTCTCCAGCATGGGTCTGGCATGGATTCACATGCTCATGAATATTCCCCGTCGTCAGGCTGGGAATCCTCGGTAAAGAAAAAATCAGTTTCAGTTTTGTTTCTGAACTGTCTTTCTAGTAGTAACCAATCACTGGTCTCTGGGTCATACTGCCCCCAGCCAATGACTGCCCTCTACCTAAGCCACTACTCTGGCAGCCATCCTCAGATTTGGTAGCACGTAAAGTGGCAGTAGGACCAAGAGAGGAGCAGCAGAGGGTTAGGAGGGAGGGTTCGCATGTGACTCCATGCCAGACCCATGCTGGAGAACAACAGTTACAGGTAAGTAACTTGTTCCTTCTCCAGCATGGGGTCTGGCATGGATTCACATGCTCATGAATACAAGAATACATAGCACTACACACATGCACAACCACGGGAGGGGGCAAGGCTCAACATTAAGCACATTAAGCATCTCATACCCCTTCACCAGGCCCACCTTCAAGCGAACAGGTTGCGCAGCACTGCCTGACCGACTCTGGACTCCTCCCTGGAATCCCGCTCGACGCAGTAGAATCTTGTGAAGGTGTGCATCGACCTCCACGCAGCAGCCCTGCAGATGTCCAGCAAGGGCACACCAGACAGGAACGCCGTGGTAGCAGCGATCGCTTTGGTTGAATGGGCTCTCGGACGGCTGGGCAACGGTCGGTTTGCCAACCAGTGACAGTGCATGATACAGCCAGACAGCCATCTGGAAATGGAAGCCTTCGAGAGGGCCTTCCCTTGGTTCACAGGTCCAAAGTTCACAAACAGCTGTGATGTCTTCCGGAAACTCTTTGTGCGTTCCACGTATAACTTCAGCGCTCTAGCCACATCCAGCGAGTGCAAAGTCCTCTCGGCCGGCAACAAAGGCGACGGGAAGAAAACAGGTAACACCAAGGGCTCGTTGAGATGGAAGTCCGACGGCACCTTGGGCATGAAGGAGGGGTGCGTTCTCAGCACCACCCTCGTCTCGTGGAATGTCAGGTAGGGTGGTTTACAGGAGAGGGCCTGGATCTCTCCCACTCATCATGCGGAGGTGATGGCCTCAAGAAACGTTGTCTTCCACGATAAGAACTTCAACGGTGCCGAATGCAGAGGCTCGAATGGCGGCCCCATGAGCCTGCTCAGCACTACGTTCAGCTCCCACGCCGGAGCCTTCACCGGCGGGAATGAACGGAACAGTCCTTTCATAAACTCCTTCACCAGGCGATGAGACCACAGAGATTATCGCCCCGGGGTTCTGGTGTAGCAGGAGACCGCCGCTAGATGTATCTTAATGGAGGCATGAGCTAGCCCCGCCTTGGCCAGCGACAGCAGGTACGGCAGCACTTGAGGGGCCGTAATTCGCAGAGGGTTCATCTTCTGTGCACGGCACCAGACAGAGAACCTCTTCCATTTGTGTCCATAGCACTTGAGAGTTGAGGACGCCCTGGCCTTCGCAAGCACCTCCTTGCAGTCCGCCGGGATATCGTACCCTCCAAACTCTAGTGCTGCAGGAGCCAGGCCTGCAAGTTCAGCAACCCCGGGTCGTGGTGGAGGATGGCACCTCCTTCTCTGGCGAGGAGATCCGCGTCCATCGACAGTTTGACTGGGGAGGACGCTGACATGTCCAGAAGGTCCGGGAACCAGATCTGTCTCGGCCACGCCGGTGCGACGAGGATCATCCTGCACCGGGTCCGTCTGAGATGGTTGATGAGTCGCAGCAGCAACGGCAACGGTGGGAACGCATACATGAACAGGCCGTCCCAAGGGAATGAGAAGGCATCGCCCATGCTCCCCAGCTGGGGAAACCTGCTGACAAACCTCCGGCACTTGGTGTTCGTCGCCGTCGCAAATAGGTCGATCTGGGGATTGCGCCATCGTTGGAAGAGTAGATCCACTTGATCCTGATGCAGTTCCCACTCGTGGCACGAGCGCAGCTCCCTGCTGAGTGAGTCGGCGATGGTGTTCTTTATTCCTACCAGATGGAAGGGTTCCAGAAACATCCCTTGGGTGACGGCCCAGTGCCACAGATCCTGGGCCTCCTTGGATAGGGCTGGGGATTTGGTGCCTCCCTGCTTCCAGATGTAGAACATTGTGGTGGTGTTGGGCCCAGAACACAGCTCGGAGCTCCAGGACATTGATGTGTAGTAACCTCGCCTCCGGGACCCCATTGGCCTCTTGCGTGGAGATCTCTGGTGTGCGCTCCCCATCGCTCCAGGGAGGCGTTTGTCGTCACCGTCTCCTGATGCATCGGGGTCTGGAAGTCCATACCCGCCGCCAGAAGTGCGCAGGTGCCCCACCACCGGATTGCTTGGCAGAAGGTCTCGTTGAGCGAGATCCTGTCTTCGAAGTTGCCCGCTGCCTGCATCCAACGTGCGTCGAGGAACTCTTGCAGTGGACGCATCCGCAGCCTGCACAGGCGCACGAGGTAGATGCATGAGGACATCATGCCGAGCAGGGACTTGATGGACCTCACCCTGGCCACGTCCATGGTCGACAGCCGTTGCACCTTGCCCAGGATGGCCTTTGTCCTTTCCTCCGACGGAGAAGCAAATCGTGCCACTGTGTCGAGCCTGGCTCCCAGGAACAGGGCAACTTGCAACGGTACCAAGTGGGATTTTGTGAAGTTGATTGAGAATCTCCGATCGGTGAGCAGTTGGACGGTCTTTGCTGTATGCACGACGGCGAGTTCTCTTGTCTTTGCTTGGATGAGCCAATCGTCCAGGTAGGGGTAGACGTGGATCCCCTGCAGGCGCAGCCACGCCGCCACTGGTGCTAAGCACTTGGTGAATACCCTGGGCACTGACTTCAATCCGAAGGGAAGAGCCTTGAACTGATAGTGTCGCCCTTGGACTACGAATCTCAGGAACTTTCAATGTCCTTTTAGAATGGGGATGTGAAAGTAGGCATCCTCCAGGTCCAGCGACGATAGGAAGTCGACTTCCTCCAGCTGTCCCAGCACGTGCTGGAGGGTGACCATCAGGAACTTCTGGGACTTGATGTACTTGTTTAGATGACGAAGGTCCAGGATGAGTCTCCAGCCGCCGGTCTTCTTTCTTACGAGGAAGTATCGTGAGTACACTCCGGAGCTCCGGAGCCTCTTTGGGACGAGCTTGATGGCTCCTTTCTTCAGCATCGCCCTTACTTCCAGCAGCAGTTGAGGGACGTGGTTTTCATTCCTGGCCACGGGTGGAATGCGGGGGCACTTCTTTAGAAACTCGAGAGTGTGCCCGCGGGCCAGGGCATCCAGCACCCATCGGTCGGTGGACATGGACTCCCACACGCTGACGAACTTCGCAAGCCGGCCTCCCACCGGGCTACTCAGGTGGGGGCCCGACGGTATGGCCGGTTCAGTCCTGCTTGTCAGCGGCCTTGCCGCCTTGGGCTCCTTGGCGACGACGACGAGATCCTCCTGACTTGCCGCGTCCTCTGTAGGCCTCCTACGGCGAGGAGCGGGCCGCCTGGCAGTAAGTCGAGGAGCCGCCGCCGAATCGTTTGGAGGCACCTTGCTTGCCTCCGGAGTTCCGAAAGGGCGGCCGTCGTTGTTGCAGAACACCCAAGGCTCCGTGTCGGCCTTGATGGCCTGCAGTGACCCGTCCACTGTCTTGCCAAATAGGTTGTTCCTGTTGAAAGGCATGTCCAGAACTCTGGTCTGCACGTCTTGACGGAAATCGGTTGCCTTGAGCCAACCACACCGGTGAAGGCAAACGCTGTTGCCCATCTGGTGAAAACCGGTGTCAGCAATGTCCGTGGCCACCGTTATGGCATGGTCCGATGCCACCTCGCCTTCCTGTAGGATCTCCAGGGCCTCAGCCCTCTTGCCGTCCAGCAGGGGAGCGATCTTAAACCACAGCTCCTTGTCGTAGCGGGCCACAATCGCGAGTGCGTTGGCCGCTTTAATCGTCGTCGCCGCCGACGAGATAACCCGGCGTCCCATGGTGTCCAGTTTCTTCCCCTCGCCGTCCGGCGGGGAAGTTGAAGCTGTTGCCCCCGCTGCTTTCTTCTTGGCCGCCGCGGAGACGACCGAGTTCGGGGTCGGCTGCGCCCTAAGGCACATGGGGGCAGAATCCAGGACAAGGTACTTCTTCTCGTACCGGTCTCTCTTGGCCGGGGTCGTGGACGGGTTCTTCAGGAGCGACAGCCCCTCGTCCCAGATGTCATCAAGTAACGGGACTGAGAGGACCATCTTCCTCTTGGCCTCACGCCGTTGGTAGAGGAAACCTTCCTTCTTCTGTTCCTCGGGGCAGAGCTGGAAGAGCTCGGGTGCCCTGGCAATCATGGCGTGGAAAGAGCCAATTTCTTCGGGCGGGGAGGCCCGAGGAGGTGGTGATGGAAGGCCCATCCTGTCGTCACCACCGTCGTCATCCGTCCCTGTCGTGGCCGTCTCCGTTCCTGTGTCATCCCTCGGATCCGGGGAAGGAGAAGAAGGCTGCAAAGTCTGCGAGGGCTGGAAGGGGGGGTGGATGAATTCTCCTCCGCTTACTTGGAGGGCATCCCGACGGTCCAGGCTCCGTTGGATCGTCCATTGCTGGTAAGGGCAACCTTGTCCTTATCTCCGTACACAAGGCCTGGATCGCCATCAAGATGGCCCCCGAGTTGTCTTGTGGCTCAGGTAGCGGCTGCGACGGGCACAACGGTTGGGGAGTGGAATCCTCCGCCTCCACGGGCTCCTCGTCGGCACCACCATCGCTTTCTTCATCCGCCTCGTAGGGATCACTCCCGTGGGACCGGACCTCCTCTAACTTCTTGTTCAGGATCTTCGCGACTCCAGCCAGCTCCTCCTCAGAGGCTGTATCTGTGTCCCTGATGGCCACCGGGCCCCCCTCTTTTTCCACCCGGGGTTTCATGGGGGTCTTATTGATGGGCTGAAAGGAGGATTCCCTCTGCGGTGGCAGGGAAACTCTAGGCCCTGAGGTCGTCTCCACTGGGGTAGCCTCCACAGGCTTCGCCAGGGCCGCCACGACTCCCTCGATAGAGGCCTTGGCCGGGTGAATCAGGGCCTTCACGACTCTAGGCGCGCCTGAGGCCTTCACCTTGGGGGGAGGGTCACTGCCTCGCTCCCCCTCGGCTGTCGTCGGGATCGACCGGGCTTCTCCCGAAGCTTACCCGGGTTCTCCGATTTCCTCTTCTCCGAGCCAAAGCGTTGGCTCGTTGTTGATGGCGTCGGTGAAAATGTGCCCTGTCTGGCAGCCGAGGAGCCCGACCGATCAGCACTCCCAGTGCCCGCAGACTCGCAGTGCTTTGCCTTTTGTTGGGCCCCCGTCGCCGGAGCGCCTTCAAAGGTTTTAGAAGACCGCTCGGACTTCTTCTTCTCACTTACTGCTGGGCTCTTCCCTTCCAGCCAGTTGGTGAGGCGGATACGCCGATCCTTCATAGTCCGTTCTGACATATTCTTGCAAAACGCACAGTCCATCTCCACGTGCGTTTTGTCTTCGTGAAGGCAGTAGAGGCATCTGAAATGCTCATCCTCCTTGAAGACATTCTGCAATCCGCATCCAGGGCAGCTCCTGAACAGTTTGGATCCGGTCGTCGTGTTTCCTTTGTCCTGGGCCATGTCCACGCGGGGTAGGCCTCAAAGATCTTCAGGAATCCTCCAAGAAGTGAAACTTGACGAGAACTTTGCCCTTGAGGGGCGTAGAAAATTCCAAAACGGGTCCCCGTTGATCGGAAGTAGAAATGGTGGAGCTTGAGGCTTGACTGACCGAAAAAATTAGTTTAAACTCTTTGAAAAATCGCAAAATGCAGCAAAAGCTCAAGAGCTATAGCACGAGGACTCCCAACACTTGAACGTGCAGTACAAATCTGAGGATGGCTGCCAGAGTAGGGCCTTAGGTAGAGGGCAGTCATTGGCTGGGGGCAGTATGACCCAGAGACCAGTGATTGGTTACTACTAGAAAGACAGTTCAGAAACTAAGCAAACTGATTTTTTCTTTACCGAGGATTCCCAGCCTGACAACGGGGAATATCCATGAGCATGTGAATCCATGCCAGACACCATGCTGGAGAACCGTATCTTTTTTTTTAAAATTAATTTTATTGGTTTAAATTCAAACCTTTAAAATATTTCACAATGCAAAATTAAGAATTAAAAATTTAAAATAACACATTAACCTTTATCATTTCTCCCCAATTAACCTCCTCCCTTTTATCCCCAAATCTTGACATTGCTCGATCATTCTTAAAGTACATATAACGCTTGGTCTAGCCGTCTCCTAATTACTCATTGTTGTCCTTTAAGCTCTCTTCTATGTTGGCCAGGAAGGAGGTCAAGGGTATGATTAGTTTCATGTCCAAACCATTCCACATGCTCTGCCACCACACATCAGCGCACGCCGACTGATGATCTTCGTGCCACCGGCCCAGATGAATTGATCTTACATCTTTCAACGCTGAACAAGAAAGGACTAAATGTCTAAGGGACTCCGGCTCCTTTTTACACAACCGATAGATGGGATTTAGACCCACATTGCACGGCCAGTGACAAATTCGATCCCTGGTTTTCATTGCATTTAGCCGAAATAGCATAAATGATCTTCTAGCTTTCGGATTCGGAAAGCAAGTCAGATATTTTTGAAGGATGTTGTACCCTCTTGCTTCGGCAGGCGAATCTTTCATCATGTTTGCAGCTAGACGTTCAGAACATGTATTTATCCAGTCAGCGTGCCATAATGTCACTTTAGCTGCCGTTGGATTTGTGTGAAGAGTTTTCAAGTTGATGTTATTCATTACTAAAAGATCTTCACATCGTTTAACCCATTGCGAGAGGATATTTGGACCTTCAGGTGGAGCATGATGGAATATCTGAAATTGGAATATTCCTTCCTCTGCTCTGGTTTTTCGAAACAGTGCTAGCTGGTTCCAGCATATCCTGGCGTGCAGTGAGATTAGAGCTAATTCATATCTTATACAAGCTGATGCAATTCCAGGCGGTAAGCTTAAGGAATTAGTCCAGAACATATGTTCCAGTGAGGCCCAGTGAGTCGACGGGCATCCAAAAGCATTTTCCGCACCGTAGGTCAAGATCGGGACAACTTTTTGTTCATAAAAATTGCGCAGCGGTTGCATTGAGAAGTGCCCGTATTTTCTGTGTATCACTAGGCCCTGACAAGCCAGCTGGCCGCACTTTCACTTTGAGTCTGCTACCCAAGGCTCGTCGCAGATACTGGAGTTTAGAATCATGCCGAGATATTTTACACTTTTTGAGAGTTGCAATTTCTCTTGATTTAAAGACCACACATGTCTTAAGCCCCTTGATTTCCGGCTTGTTTTTAAGTTCTCAAAAACCAGTATTTCAGTCTTGGTAGTATTGATCTTTAAGTTGTTTTGGCACACATATTTTTGAACTGCTTCCAGTTTGCGTTGAAGCCCAATTGGTGTCAAGTCTAGGATTACCAAGTTGTCAGCATACAACAGCCAGCTTACCTTTGATGAATTGAGTTTTGGTGGAAAAGATCTCACAGATCAGAGATAAAAAGGCTGAAAATTGCTGCTGCTAACGGGCAACCCTGCTTGACACCTTTATGCGTCTTGATTTGAGCAGATAAGGTCCCAGATTGATCGAGCCGAATTGCAATTGAGGTGTCAGTGTGAAGTTCTTTAATTGCTGCAAGTAATCCGACTGGACAGGCCCATAATTCCAATTTTTGCCACAACACTTCACGGTCGATCATGTCAAATGCCATAGAAAAGTTAACAAATGCAAGATACACTCTCGTGTTTGTTCTTAGGGCGTCCATTTTCAGCAGATTTAATACAAGCAGGTTCAGAGAGCACACAACAGATTTCACAAAACCTGCCTGTCTTTCGTTCACTCTATTCGCTGTTTTCGCCCAAGCAGTCATTTTTATTTGCAACAGAGATGCGAAAATCTTGCCCAGAACATCAAGCAAGGCCACCAGTCGGTAGTTTTTTCGGTGATGATCTATTACCTTTCTTGAATATAGGTACTATTATCCCTGTCTTCCATGAGGCTGGTATTTGATTTTGCGAGTTGATTCTTACAAATAAATCACAACACAGGTCAGCCCATAAGTCGGGAAACTGTTTAATCATACAGTTCGACAACCCATCCGGGCCAGGTGCCCGAGAGTTTTTTGCTCTCACGATTATCTCACGGATGTCGTCTTTTGAGAACTGTAGATTCCATGATATTATGTTGGAAGTTGACTTATTTGGATCGAGATCTTTATGATATAAGACTGTGAAGTGGTTCACCCACTCTATTTCTGGAACCGGGCAAGCTTGCAGGGCCACTTGCGGGGTTTCCATGCAATTGATTGTTCGCCTGAACTCACCACTGTTTTTATTCATTAGAATCTTCATCATTGCTTTGGCATCATTCTGGTGTAATATTGCTCGATGGCTTTTAATCAAATTTTTGTAGGATTGTCTAACTGCTTTGTTTTTCGCTGCTATTTCTCCCTTTGGGCCTTGATTATTTTTTCGAATTTCCACTCTCATCATTCTTTTTCGTAGTTTTATCATAAGATCAAAACTATGTCTTTTCTGAAAAGACCAGTTTTTCAGACCAATATTTTTTGTTTTGAATTGCGTCAAGATTGGCATATAATCAATCTCCTTCGACGTTGACTTGAATTGGTTGCAGATTGTGATTACCTCCTTTTCTTCCAGCTTTAAACGAAAGCAATTTGGTTCCACTGAAATTTTAGTGGTCCATTTTTTACTCTGCGGGCCTCTTAAATCTTGAAATTTTAGTTCCAGCATTTCGTGGTCATTGTTGTTCATTGTCCGAATTTTCATTGAGTTCATTTTCCCATGCATGGTGTCAGAAACGAAGATATAGTCAAGGATGGAACTTTGGCCTTCTCGCTGCCATGTCCGCTTTGCCGGTATATCACCTTGCGTGCAGCAGTTTAGCATTGAGAGACCTCTTACTTCCATTTCGTCTAACCATGATTTTGCTAAATGACCTTTGAGGGAACTCTGTGGATTAAAGAAGTCAATATTTAAATCACCACAGACAATCAAGCCACTTCCAGTACTGGACTCTTAACAAATTATCAAGAATAGCGGTAAACTGATCAATAAAAGGTTGTATCCCAGTTCGTTGGTGGTTCCAATATAAATTAATAATATGGATCGCATCGCAAGCCTTTTGAGTAACAATGGATTTTCTTATCTCGCAGACTTGAATGTAAGGCGTGTAATTCACTGATTTCACCAACCGGTATCCTGACGACCGTTTGATCATTGTCAAGAGACCAGCTAAAGGGCGGCCCTTCTCGGCCTTAATAGCTGGGTTCAGCGCACATTCAAAGTCTGTGATAGTTGGTAATTCACACATCCAGGTTTCCTGGAGACAGATCAGTTGTAACTCATGTGCCCAGTTGTTGTTTAAGAGATGTAAGAAGCCACGTGTGTTCCATGAAGAAAAGGAACATTCCTGAGTTACGTTAGACTTTAGGCATTAGCTGTTCGAATTTGTATTTAACGCAGAGGCCATCCAGTTCCAATCTTCCCCTGGGGTATGTGCTCTTTGGTTGCAAGATTGTATAGAAGAGGGTTTATCGGATAGTCTCTCATTATCTATGGTAATTTTGATTTTCTCCATAGGACTTGTTCTGATCTTCGAATCCAATTCTATCGCCGCCGAACTTTGAAGCGGGAAGGCGTTTAGCTGGACATTACAAACTAGTCCACTCTTACCAGATTGAAGCTGCCAGTTTTGGGCCATTTGATCCCTCATTCTCAAGTCCTCCAATGGCGCGGAATCACACTTGCTAGAAAGCAATGGATCCCCTTGACTAATTTTCATCTCTTCTTTTTCACATCGTTACGGGTCCAGCACTTTGTAGGTATCAAAACCTAGCGATAGCAGCTCTTCATCTGCATCCAAGATTACGTTTGCAATTAAATTGGAGTTTAGATGTAGAATCACCTTGTCAGTACACGAGTCATCTGGAAATTCAGCGATTTTCAAGTCTTTTGACTCGAGAGAACGTAGTTGAGGAACATGATGCAACAACCTTAACACATTTGTTGGGTTCAAAATTAGTTTATCAGTGCCCTCCAGTCGCTCTAACATTAGTTTAATCAGAGAGGACGGCTCCGCCAATCGTGCCGGAGGCAGCCGGTTTCTGTTTTTCTGATTTTGCGCCAGCATTTCTGAATGGTGGAAGTCCAATTTCTGAAACTTAAGTGCTTTGGCGTTTGAGTTGGCACTCGCCACTAATTCGATTCCTCTCTTCAAAATCACCCCATTCGGAAGACGCTGACTTAAGCCATCAGCATTCAGGGTTTTAGATTGTTCTTGGGTCCTTTGTCTATCTCTTTTTTCTTGTAATGTGATGAACTCCGGACTCCTTGGTTCACTGCCTTCATCCGTTGTCTCTGCAGCAGGAGGAATTATCTCACACACTCTTGTCTCTAACCTCCCGTGTAGGATTGGTTGAGAAATCCTGCCACTTCTGTGGTACACTCGGTAACTGATTTTGGTTCTTAGAATTTGGTTCTGATGAAGATCCGGCAACTCTTTGAGTGTCACTTATTTCCACAGGAGCTTTCACAACTTCGACGTCATCCTCAACCTTGTCTGATAGTTCCATTAAGTCCGCCTGTATAGCCAATTCCTCTTCGAGCGGACTCTCCATAACATTCGACTTTTCATCCCCTTGATCGAGGTGAGCGATTTTAGTCTCTTTAATTGTGTCTGCTAATTTTAAGATTGTAGAAATAGCCTTGCCAACTAATTGAAAAATATTTAGATTACGCAGAAATTTTCGGGCTCCTTTTTGTTGCGATTTTTTTCGGGCTGGCATGTTTTTTTGCTTTTTTGTTTGGGGGAGATTTTTCTTTACACCTACCGTCAGAGTAGGTTGCGCTTCTGCATCTGAGTTTCCAAAAATGGGAAATAGACCTGCCGGCTTTGGTTGACCTAGCGGCGCATCTTGCAGGACGGAGACCAAGTCCGATATTTTCTGACAAGGGGCTGAGCCAGAAGCCGTTTGAAAGTCCACCAAGGCTGGATTCGATGCATTTTTTGCTCGTAGAAAAGCTGTATTAAACGAAGTTTCAAGCAAGTTCATTTGGCTGTCCCGTTTATCGTGTGACTTATTGACCGTCGGCTGATTTCCCACCTCAGGATCCGTCAATGAGGCACCCACTTTAGGTCCTTCATTAACCAAGTCAACCACTTCAGTCGGCGAGCTTTCAGGTAACCTGTTAGCTTGGAGAGTAAGGTTATGCGGTTGGGCCGGCTGTGTTTGGCAAACAGACTTCGTGGCCAGCTTGGGAAAGTTAACTACAACAAATGAGTTGGAAACTGAAGCTTTACTTCCCAAGTCTTTCTGATTTCCGTCAATCTTCAACTCTTCTCTTTTTTTGCACTATATGTGACTTATGAAATAAAGACAAGGCTTCCTTCGCCGCTTCTGCGAACAGCTTTTTGTCGAGCATATCATTCTGTTTGGCTTCATTTAAAGCTTGTATGCCTGACAAAATTTGATGGTTCACTTCGTTTTGTTTGTATCCGTCCGTCCCCTGCTTTGCCTCTAGGTGAACCAATTTTGAATTCATCATTGCTAATAGCGTCGTGAAGTCCTTCACATTTTCATTTAATGTTTCATACAACTTGGTGAATGGAGTGAGGGAAATTGCCATTGCAGATGTTAGAGCTATTAATAAGTCATTAGAGGGCACGTGGACACATGACACTGGGTGCATGCTTTCAGTTCTCTCCTGTGAATCACGTGTGATTCGTCTAGAGCATGCCCCTTCTCTCCTGATCTTTGGAAATGGACGTTCACCAATCGAGGAGTCCGTTGTTTCAGAATCGTCTGATGAGTCTTCACAAAATGAACTTATACTTCTATTAAGTTGGTTCCTCTTCCTATTAGGCAGCCCAGCATTGTAAGGGATGCGCACTCTTTTCTGGGAATCAGCCACATTTCCCTCCTGTGACTGTACTGAACCGGCAGGAGACACAATCTCTCGTGGTTTGTGTTTTTTGTAATTATCAGATCCCCAGATACCTCGATTAATATCGGTGACGTCCATACAGTGCCTTTTCTGGGTGGCTTTATGTGGTATATCATGGGTTGGAGTAGATACAGCCAACCGATCAGAGGTTCTGGATTTGTTCAGGCTTATCAGGTTTTGCAAAACTGCTGAGACCACCTCTAACGAATTTCTTTTGTCATTAACCACAGCAGAAGAAGCCTTTTCTACCCCATTCTGGACGTTTTCCTTCTGCCGTGTTGTATTTACAGAAGAGTCTTTATGAAGAGTGTCCATAAGGGACGGCTTGGGAATGTGGATCATAGCATGAGGAATGGAGGAAAAAGTCTCACGCTGAGAATCGTTTATAGCATGAATCGGTAACATAAGTGAAGCATGGGATGCACTTACTTCATGTGCAGGGACCGCTCTGGCACTCCCTGAATGACATGGCGACATGGTCCGACCAGGAACGGACTCAGGTCGAGTAGTCGCAACATCGCTCGCATTCACATCCAGCGGAGCGACCCGGCGCTGCGTGAAATCTGCTCCGCGTGAGATTTCTGCAGCCGCGCCGGGCTCTCCCGCTGCCACAGGCCACACCCCGCAATCTTGCTTACCAACGTCATCCGTGGATGCTGCGGCCGGGGCTCGAGTCGCGTCCTCCATCGACCGCTCCGCCGGCGCTGCATCAACCAACACGGCCTCTCCAGACCCACACGGGGATCGTGACACCGCAGCCCCACCACTCGGTGAGTCAAGTTCACTATTGCTATTGCCGACGAAAACATTGGCAACCTTTCTGTTCTTCTTTTTTGATGTTATCAACAAACCCTCCTCTACCAGGTCGGCTAATGAGAAGCCAGGGGGAGGCACTGTGGCGGGAGGGGTTAGATTTGGCTGCACGGGCGAAGGCGTCGAAGCAGCATAATTTGGAGGCAGATTCTCCTCCTCCGGTTTTGAGGGTTCAAACACATCCTCCGTCAGAACCACAGATGGATCTTCAGATAAATCTGTTTTATCAGTTGCCGATCCACAAGAGAAGTATTGGCTCGTCTTTTTAGTTCTCAATCGTTTTGCAGGCATTGCATCTGAATTTGCAGTTCGTTTCACTTGGGCTCTAGTTCTTAAAATCTGATTTGTTGACATTAGATTAGATGGATCCATTAGTCGCTGGTGCTACGATCTGTGTATTACACCTTGAGCCACTCGCCAAACAGCAAACAGCGATATCCTCAGCCCTTTGCACCTCAGGGCTTAGCGCCACAAGGACGGATGAGGCGGCCTTAAGTACCAGTTTTGCCTGGTCAGGTGACTAGGTCAGTCAAGCAGTTAAAGGCACAGGTTCAGGCACACGCACCTCTTTTCCTCTCCTCCTCTCTTCTGGTCTTCACTCTCCACTTCACTCCTCTTCACTTGGAAGAAACGCTCGCCACAGCAAACAGCGATATCCTCAGCCCTTTGCACCTCAGGGCTTAGCGCCACAAGGGCGGAAGAGGCGGCCTTAAGTACCAGTTTTGCCTGGTCAGGTGACTAGGTCAGTCAGGCAGTTAAAGGCACAGGTACAGGCACACGCACCTCTTTTCCTCTCCTCCTCTCTTCTGGTCTTCACTCTCCTCTTCACTCCTCTTCACTTGGAAGTAACGCTCGCCACAGCAAACAGCAATATCCTCAGCCCTTTGCACCTCAGGGAACTGTATCTGGCCTGAGTTGGGCGCATATAGGGTGGCCAGTGTGATGCGTTCACCCTCTTGGTTTCTATGCTCGTGAGGTGGAGTATCTTATTCAAAAGCATGCCTACCCCTTCCTTCTTTGAACTTCTGTGGGAGGCCCAGAAGTTGCTCCCAATTTCCTTTCCATTAATCGGCGACTCTTTGTAGTGGGTTTCCTGTAGAAAGAGTACCATCAGCTGTTGTTTGCAGAACATGTTGCTAGTAAATGATCTTTTATTTTGAGAGTTTAAGCCCTTGACATTGAGTGTGCCTATCCTGCCTTCAACCATTATCATCCTTGGTCTTGTTTTCTTTGTGCTCCTTTGTTTCCGATGTAGGGCCCATTGTGAAGCAAGGAGCCCTGGCTCGATCTGGCTGACTCCCTTCCCCTTGACCCTTGCAGGCGGTTTCCCTCCCCCCCGTTCTTGTGTCTTATCCCACCCCTGCACCCACCCTCTCCCCTGTTCCCTTCCCCCATTCCCACTTTTTTTCGAGGTGTTCGTCTTCTTCCCTCGACGGTCATCGGGACTGATCAACAAACCATCAGGGCTTCTTCCCTTGCCCCGGGTGTCACAGTTTGTCGAGATTCCCCAGCTTCGATTTCATGCCGGAGTCATTGCCCATTTAGGTTTGTCAGTGGATATCCCACTCAAGTCTTCTAAATTCTACCCCCTTTCCTCCGCCCACCTTACTAGTATTTCTTTAACAAGACCGTGGGCCCAACCATGCCTCGGCTTTCGGCAGCGAACATCAACTGGCTCCTCTGACTCAGGATCTAACCTGGCGCCAACGTGGCGTTTGAATGTAGTTTTTAGGGGCCTCTGCCCTCGGCATCTCCAGTGCCTTTGTGCGTGGCCACCCAGCCAGAAGCAATTTAGACCAGGAGCTATATCACAGCATCAGAGTCATTTTGAGTGTCCTTCGGCAGCCGAGGAGGGGTGTCTAGTTTTTTGGAACTTGCAGGCCCCTTTCACCTTTGCCTTGCCTCTGAAAGTGTCTGGACCACTAGGGCCGCAAACCGGGTCCCGTGCGTCTCCGTCACGGCTGACTGAGGTGCCAGCCCGGTCTCTCAGTAAGTCTTCCGTGACCCTCTGAATGTCTTCCTCAGATACGAGATGATATTTCTCTCCCTTCCATTCGAATGCTAAGTAGAAGGGGTGGCCCCAGCGGTACCCAACCCCCTCTCCTGGAGCCATTTGGTGAGGTTACCACATTTCTTCATCAGCAAGGTGAGGGCCGAGAGGTCTTGGAAAACAGCCACCTTAGAGTCTCCGTATTGTATGTTCCCAAGGATCCTTGCCTTCTCCAAGATCTTAGCCTTGTCTCTGTAATAGTGTAATCTTGCTAACACTGAGCGAGGGCCCTTGCCTCTACCTCCAGCGTGGTGAACTCTGTCCATTTAGATCTCTTCAGTGGCTTCTGTGCCCAGAATAATCCGTATGATGTCATGTACCTTGCCCTCTAGGCTAAGCGGGCTCTCTCCCTCCGATTCCGCCAGTCCGAAAATGTGTAAGTTGTTTCTCCTTTCCCTGTTTTCCATATCATCGACCTTGAATCGTAGTTCCTCTTTGCATCGTTGGACCTCCATGAACCTTGCTTACATTTGAGTCTCTAGGAGTGCTGTGGAGAGTTGGTTGTTTTTGACCCCTTCCATGCAGTCCTCCAGAGTTGTTACTTTCATTGTGAGGTCTGCCAGCTTGGCTCCTATGTCTGTTGTTATCCCCTGGATTTCCTCTAGGATCATCTGGATATTGTTCTGGATCGCGACCAGGTACGGGGCTGGGGTGGATAGGCCTCCAGACGCCATCTCGTTCTCGCCGGCTCGGAATTGGAATTTGGAGAGGGCTTCCTTCCAACTCATAGAGGTCGTGCCACAGACGGGCGTGTGGGTAGCCCTATGTCATGCATGTGGTGGTAGCTGTACCACCAACCTACTCCTGTTTCTCCCCCAGCTGGTGTTTCAGTGACTCCGGTGGTTGGGTTGTCCTGCCCGTGGCCAGTGGGTCTGGGGACTGGTTGGATTGTGGATGGGCCGCTGGTTGCTCGCCTGTCGCCTGTTTCTGGATCTCCTTCCAGAGGTCTCTGGATCCTTCTGGGCCTGATGCGGCGGCTAGCAAGGGGTGCAGGGCCGCCTAAGGTCTGAGGAGCACTGGGTCCAGGCGTGTGGGCCTTATCCGGGATGAGGATGGGCTTCGTGTAGAGTGAGCGTGGGGCCGGGGCCTTCTGCTGATCAGGTGGTGCGTCTCTTCGTGGTCCAGCTTTGGAGGGGGCAACTTAGTTGGTGGTCGACAGTCAGGACCCCTCTGGTGTTTTCCTCACCAGCGGTGTGAGAGGGCGCGCTCCCACGATGGCCCAAGCTGGAGGGGAGTCCTGTTAGGGATAATGAGCCCTTTGCTGGTGTCGCTGGGCACATGTGGATGCCCCCCCGTAGGTCGGGGTTGGTGTTGTGGGCCCCCGTGGCTGGGGATCGGGTGCGTGGGTTTGCAGTTTCTGTCCCTCTGATGATAGCCGCAGCTCAGCAGGTTGATTAGTCCCCCACATGTGGGTTGTGAGGGTCCTTGGTGTCTGCTCGGGGCCCCCTCCAAACTGCCTCCTCACCTTATCTCCTGTGTCCCAGCGGTGCCGGGTCCCTCACCAGCCAAAGTGTAGGCGCGCTCCTGCGTCGGCCCAGGCTGGGGAAGTCCTGATAGGGGTATAATGTATACCTCCCGGGTCTGGTTTCATGCGCTTATAGGATCTTGAGTTTCTCTGGGCATGGGCCTTTCTCGTGGCTGCCACTCAGCGGTGCTGCGGGCCCCCCCGTGTGGGCTGCTGGTGTCCGTTAGGGGCTCTCGCCCAATCGCCTCCTTGCCTTTTCACCCGAATCCCCGCCAGGCCGCCCCCCCACAGGCAGCGGTGCAGGCGCACTCCCGCGTCGACCCAGGAGACTGTCTCTGGCTGTGGGTAGGCACCGGGAAGTGCTCAGGCGGCCATCTTACCTGCTCCCCCTGGTGGCCTCACGTCTATGTTTAAGAGGGATAGCGGGCGGTATGACTTACAGCTGGTGGGGTCTTTATCGTTCTTGGGAATGATTACTATGTGTGCTTTTGTAAAGGATGATGGGGCTTGACCTTTGTGTATCGTCTTCCCCTGGGGCCCCTCCCGTTGGCAGTCTGTTTATTGGTACCTTTATTTCTTCGGGGGTGAATGGTGACTCTAGGACAGGGTTGCACAACTGATTTTGCCAAAGGGCCAAATGAACCTTACGTACTGCCTATAGTGGGCCGAAATGTAAGTGTGGGTGGGGTGGTGGGCTTTTTCAAACCCCAATTTTTATTTAACACCTTGAATACGTTTTTTTTTAGGTGTATCAGTCTTTATTTGTGTTTCAAACTTCAATTTTGTACTAAACATTTTCAATTTTTATCATGTCCTTCTTTCATAAGGACAATTGGCAATAATAGACAAAGTAGGCAAATCCTTCAGGAGAAAAACACTGGAAGTTAGGAGAGAAGGCAGAGATCAAATGGGGTAGGGGGCAATGTAGATGTTGAAAATCCTAGGCGAGAACAGAATAGAGCCCTGTTAGACACCACAGGTGGCAAGTGAGATGCAGGAGAGAAAAGGGCCCAGTTGAACCTGGGAAGGTCGGTCCGAGAGGAAGGAAGTCAACCAGCCCAGAGCCAGGTCCGTGATGCCAAAGGTATCACAGAGCCGATTTATAAGGGTGGCATGATTGACCGCATCAAAGGCAGAGGAAAGGTCAAGAAGGATGAGAATGGAAGGAGAGTTGGAATCGAGATTTGTGAGCAAGTCTTCGCGCGTGTTCAGGAGTGAGGTTTCCATGCCTCTGGCCGCTCTGAAGCCAGACTGGTGGTCATGGAGACAACCAACCAATTCAGTGTGGTGGACAAGCTGGGAGATGGCTAGCTTCTCCAAGAGTTTGCCCAGGAAGGGGGTAATGGAGATAGGGCGGTAGTTAGCCAGACAGGAAGGGCCACATGCCTGAGGGGAGCAATGGTTGCCCATTATACAGAAATAGATTAGGGAGAATATGGATAGATAGCCCAAGACAAAGGGGGGTGGGGTTCATCAGGCTATGCAGCATGGTCGCAACCTCATTGTATGATGGGCTTCCAGCAACCACGTGGTTGCTGGGAGCGCATTTCACTGAGATAGGCTGCTAAAGGGCATTTCTCAGTGAAGTAACTGAAAAAAAACAGCATTCCCATCCCTGTTTTGGGGCGGGGTTCCATTTCAGGCCCTGGAGACTGGCTAGGCCACACTAACCCCTTTTTTGGGATGGAGGTTGAGGGGAAGCTATGATTGATATTCTGGTTCCTAATCCCATGTCACCTACTATGATATTTCTGGAGGCAATTAAAAGGTGAGAGGGACAGAGGAAGTTGGCAGGAAACCCAGTTGTGAGTGAAGGCATGGGGACGGGGGTCTGTTCTTTGCTGTTCTTTGCTGAAGCAAGAAACTTTTATTATTATCCGATCTGAGGAGGTAAAACAAAAGTATCCTTTAACATGCATGAATAACTAGGTGCAAAGAAATATGTTTTACAGTTAAAACATTGTGCTCGCTTATCAAGTATGCCCATTGACAATGGCAATGACTTTTTTACTCCCTGATAAATAAGTGTCCTCCCAAATTTAAATAGGGCATAAACTACTCCTACTTCACGATCGTGTCTGGAACACTGCCGAAAACCCGTTCTGCTCCATCCATATTTGTCTTTCAGGGGCAAACACCTTTAAATGTCCCTATTAGAGAGTTCACCTCTGTAACCAGGGACTTGAAAATAACCCAATGGTGAGCTGTGTACCAGCCACTTTTACTCCCTAAGAGGCTCGCAGAAGATTTTGCCCATAGCATCCCAAATAAGGCAATAGCTCATTATTGGGTGCATTAGAAGGCACACAGTGGCTAAACATGCCACATAATGTGAGTGTTGGGCATGTGATGCCAATAAGCGGCAAACAGCGAGTGTGTCTTGCCATGCACTGGAAAATGGGCTGAATATTTGGGAACAAGATAGCAAGCAATAACTTGTAAATGATGCAGGGACTTGGCTAGACATTGCTAAACCCATTTAACTGTTTTAAGTATCTGTCCATACAAGAGCAATACCTGGCATATGGTGTACCTGGGCATAGAGTAGCAATAGCTGGCACATGGGGTGTGCATCTGGACATACATTGTCAGAAAAAGTGCCACCAACCCCTTATATATGAGAAAATGAATTGGACATGGTTTAATGTCCTGGCAGTACCCTGCAGTGATGCGAGCACTTTGCCAAAGCATGGCAATACTTCACGTAGCACCTGGGCACAGCATGGCAATACACTGACATTGAAGGCAGTCTCTGCGCATGGGCTGTGAAGAGTCAGAAATGGTTTGGGATGCCAGTTCATACAATGTCCCACGCCCGACCACACAGTACACATGTTCATCATTAAAATACATGCAAATGTATTGGTTTTGGCAGAACATGTTTCTCTTTTACCCACAATGCAGTGCTCACAGTAAACACATCACCCTGCTAAAATGGCTGTGGTTTGGTTCAGGTATCAGCTGGTGGTTCGCAGATTTGCAGGTATAAATGCTGATACAGGCAGCTCCACCTTTCAACCTGGAGATCGCGATAATGTCAGGGGTAATTTAATAAGCACAGTAGTGCAGAGAGCGGGGGAAGTCGGAGGGGGTTGGGGGAGGGGGGGGCAAGCCAGCTGCTGACACTGGGAATTAATTTCACGCCTTGAGAACTATCCAGCAGAGACCATCACAGGCTCCCCTCCCTTTCTTTGCTTGCAGAGGATCTGTAAGGTGCATGCGGACACTGTCCCGGCTGTTTACTAGAGCTACTGCAGGGAAGGGGCCGGGGAGGAAAGAGTTGAACATAAAAAAGGTAATAGACATACACTTTATTATGCATCCAGCGCCTGCTACGAACACGGCTACAAAACACCTCAGGACAAGGAGTAAGTGCTTTATTGGTAAGGTAAAGGGTGCAAACACAGCAGTGCATGCCCCCCTCCCCCCTCAAGAATACACTTACCTAGTAGGCGGGAGGGAGGCAGAGGACCTCTCCGAAAACATGTGCTGCGGCTGGCATGGCGAAGCTGAAATGACTTTCCGTCAACAAGCCGCTCCATACCAGCCCAGTGCTGGCCCTCTATCAGTGGCGCACACGCACTATGTGACTCGCAAGAGCCACATAGTGAATGCACTGCACCAATAGAGGGTCACTACTTTTCCTGGCCCGCCAAATCAAACAAAAGACTTTTCTAATGGAGGGTGGGCATTGCTGCTTACGGCCCGCACTCCATTAGCAAAGTGTTTGATCCTGGCGTGCCGGGAAAAACAACATGCCGGGCCGCACTTGGCACGCGGACCGTATGTTGTGCACCCGTGCTCTAGGAGAGTGTTAGGGAGAATTCTCTGTTTAGGCTGAATTTCCTAACCTAGTGAGTCCCCCAGCAGCTTTGCTGGATTTCTGGAGTTTGTTTTTTTCTCCTGCCAAGAGTGAGACTCTTTTCTTCACACTCTTGGACATGATTTGAGGTGTTCCTTTGATGATCTATGTGTTTTATGGGCTATGGGGTCTTTTACTCCATAGGGTCTCATGTGTTTTTTCTATGTGTGTTACACAGCACCCTCAGTGCAGTAACACAGGGGTGTCCTAGAAGACCCCCACCATAGACTCCATACCCTGGGACTGACTACTGTCTCCCAGGGCATGTAAAGTCACCATTGGCTTTACTAGTTCCAAATTACTAACAGAACCAGTACAAACCATCCTATTTTGTTTGTACTGGTAGGGGCAATTCGATTTCCCCTGGGTCTGATGTTCGAGGGGGCACTGTCCAGTCCCCCCTCGTCGAGTTTTGGCTGGTGGCAGTGGATACTACTCTTTATATTCGACCGCAAATATATTCCTATGGGATTTTCTTAACATAGCTTCTAACACACCGCCGGTTTATTTATTTAATATTAATTCACCGGTTGGTATTGTTTGCCAGAACTCGGTTTTAAAATGGCATTTGTGTTCTCCTCTGTAACTCCAAACCAAAGGTCGAGCCCTTTGTTCCACTTTTGGTGGGCTTCTACACAGAAGCCCTCCAAAGTGGTGCCACTCTGTCTGGGTACCACAGGGGGTGTGGGAGGGGTTTAGGCACCTTGGACTAAGTTGCCTTGCCAACTCAGGTCGCACTCTTGCGTGATTGGCCCAAGTGGTGAGCCACCCCGCTCACCACTTAGCATGTTTGATTGACAGCTAGGCTGAATGAATGGGGGGTTTCTTGCATAAAAGCAGGGCTTTTGGGACTGGAACTTCAGAAGTCACCACAGGACCTGAAAATCCGAAGAGGGAGAAGCTGAGCCGACCTGCTACGACGACACCACCGGTGGAGCCCTGCTGAACCGACTCACCACTTCCCAACGAAAGAGGAGATCTCCCTGCTGGAGAGTCTTCTTCCCTTGACTGGTGGGAACAACCAGTTTACCTTCTTTTCGCTTCCAGGACGGCCAAGTGGTCAAATTGCCCGTGCCAAGCAACCCGGCAACCGGATAGCCACTTAGCACTGAACCGCGAATAAAAGGACCGCTCCTTTTAATTGAGAACTTCACGGCTGGTTTCTTCCCTGGCAGTGCAACGACCATCTGCTCTCCTCCACGACGAGACCTTCTCTTCCCCCAGATGAAGCACCCTCTTGCACCCGCTGCCAGGAACAACTGCCTCCGCTGGAGCGTTCTCACCATTTTAAGGTACTGTGTCCGCCAGGCCTCCCTTTCTATAGATTGCTAAAAGGTGACAGTAAATCCTTAACCTTCTGGGCTGGGCAGGCCGCCTGACCCTCTAACTGGTCCCTTTCTTTTGGTCCAACTACTTTCTGAACCTTTACAACACTTTTGTGCACTTTTTAACCGTGTGACCTTGGACACATTTCGTTCTGATCCTCTTAAAGTGGATCTGGCTTTCTGAACTCTAACTTCACGGTTTTATTCTGCCTTCCTCTCTTGCTGTGTTCTCCCGAAAGCGTTGGGACCTGTTTCAATCTATGCTTTGCCTTTCTCTCCCTTTTAAACTAAGTTATTAGAGTGCCATCTTTCGTTTAGCGCTCACCGCTGTCTGAAAATAAGTGTTGCTTTACTTAAGACTTGTCTGATAACCGTTTAAGGGAGTATGTATACTTTAGTGACTGTGTTTTTGAACTGCTTGGTATTAGTGCCAATGTGTTTATCTAGATGTGGATTTAAATAAATAATGATATCTCTTTTACACCAAGCTCTGGTCAGTGTTTGCTTGTTCTATTGTGTTCTTTTGACCTATTGTGTATGCTCTGTATACTGCCCAACTCTTCTTAAGAGAAGTCTGACTGCTCAGCCACAGCTACCAGATAAATCTGGGTGGTACAGACTGCTACCAATTGGGTTTACTGCCAACCACCTGTAGTCTTAAATCTTTTGCAGTGGTCCCTAAGGGAACTGCACAGGTTTCTGCCTACCAGAGGTCTCTCTCAGCTGGGGTCAGTTGCGTCACCCCTGCCCCAGTGATATATTCATGCATCTCTGATCTCTCCCTGGAGCCTTCACTTTTATAAAGCCCTTCGTAGTAATTGGCAAACAGTTTTGATACCTCTCCCGGGGAGGTGGCCCACTGTCTGTCTTCCCCCTGAACTTGTTCCACCCATCTCTCTGTCCTCCGATCCCTCAGCCTGGCGGCCAACATCTTATCCACCGTGTCTCCCTTTTCATAACATTTTTGCTTTAAGAATTTTAATTTCCATACTGTGTCCCCTCCTCCCAGCACACTCAATTCATCCCCTTTTTGTTTGAGTGCTCTCAGGTCTTCATCTCGGCAGGTCCCCTGGGAGTGCAGTCTGCCCTCTAGTTTCTTAATTTCCTTGCCCAGTTTCTCCTCCTTCAACCTTCACTCTTGTTTCTTCTTGGCTCCCTCCCTTATTAGAGCCCGCTCTCCAAGTTGCATTTCCTGCTTCCCACAGTGTTGTCTCCCCTACCTCCCCGTTATCGTTAATCTGGAAATATTCCTCTATTACAGCGGTGAGATCCATGGCGAAGATTTTATCTCGCCATGAATACTCGTTGCTGCGCCACTTGGAGTCACCTCTGTTTATGCCCTTCATCTCAAGGTCTATGGTGACCATATCGTGGTCTGACCAGCCCACCGAGAGGATTTTGCTATTTATTATACAGGACTATACAGGACTTGATAGGAATGTGTACCTCCTCCGGACTGGGTGCCGGGACCTCCAGACATCTAGTAGGCCTCTGCTTCTTTTAAAATGTGTTTCCTCCTCCCAATTGCGCCCCCCTGTGCATCGCTCTCGTCACTTGACTGTCCATTTGTGGTTCAGCCCATGTGTTAAAGTCTCCTCCCATTATGAGTACCCCTCTACTCCTAGTCAGTATGGTGGAGAGAGCCTCGTGGTTGAAAGCGCACTGGTCCTGGTTAGGGGTGTATATCAAGTGACGCCCTTTCAAATTCCCGCACCACCAGGGATCTCTTGGTGTGAGAGTTCATACCCTTGACATTTAGCGTTCCCACCCTCAGGAGGCTGCTCCCTTTCGCTTCCCCTAATTTTCCCTCCATTCCTGGGCTACCTCCTCTTGCTTATATCCCTGTGCCGTGGACCTTCTGTTTCACCATCCGATTCTTCCCAACCCCTCACTTTTTGATAGTCTCGACCCCATCTGTTTCCCCCTCTACCCCCTACAAACTGATAACAAAACTAAGAGTATACCAACAATCGTGTACCCCAACCATGGTACCCTGTGTTGAGACGTCCTCTTTGAACTGAGGGCCGCTAGGTTAGGAATGCCCCACTGCCTGGGGTCTTATTAGTTATTTCCTTCCCCTTTCCCGTTTACCACCTGGAGCTGTCTTTTTAGAGCTGGCTCAGTGCCCCCATCTGGGTCAGGGTGGCTTCGACGGCGAGGGGGAGCTCCGTTTTTTTACGCACTTCTTCCCCATTTTACTTCTTTTACACCCCTGGCGTCTCACTTCCACTTGTATTGTCCTGGGAGAGCGAGCCCCCTGTGGGCCTGTTAGTGCTCTTGTATCCGTGCTCTGTTACGTGTTGCAGGACTTGCTTTACTTGCTCTGCGGTGGTGACTGTATCCCCCTCCTTTGGCCTCAAACAGCAGGGCAAAGAGGTACCCCCACCTGTACCGTATTCCTTAGTCCGTGAGCCATGTGGTGAGCAGCCTGCATTCTCCTCTACGCCCCTAGGTGAGGCCTGACAGGTCCTGGTAGATTTTGACCTTGGATCCCTGATAGTCAATTTCTTGTGCCTGCTTCGCCCTGAGTAGAACTTCTGTCTTTTCTCTGTATTGCAGAAATGTCCCTACTACGGAGGATGGGCCACTGCTGAACGCTCATCCACCTCTGTGGGCTCTTTCAATCTGTACCTTTTTCCAGTCTTCCACTTGATAGGGGAGGTTCACTATGTCCTGTACTTTCTTGTTAACCTGTGCCAGCGATTCTCCTTTTGTTTCTTACAGGCTGGTTATCCGTAGGTTCGTTCTACGTTCCCTGTTTTCCAGGTCGTCTAGTTTCGGCATGAATTCTTCCTCCCTCAACTCAATGGGCCTCATTACGAGTCCGGCGGTAAAACCGCCTGGTTACCGCCGGACTCTTATTACCATTCCGCCTCCGTGATTCCAGGAATTACCGGGGCATTACAACTCCAGTTTTCCGGGAATCACGGAGGCGGAATGGTGTTAATCCCCATTCCCATTGGGTCCAATGGGACTGGATGGGAATGGGGATCATGGAAACACCGGCAGCATCTCGTAATGCTGCCGGTGTTTCCTCGGCCGCCTGCAGGCGGGCGGTGTTAAACCCGCCAGGTCAGACCTGGCGGGAACATCACCTCCCGCCTGTAGGAGTCGGGATCAGGCGGTCCGGAAACAACGGTGGCGGCGGGTTTACCGCCATCGTTATTTCCGGACCGCCTGAGTTATAATGAGGCCCAATGTCTGTCATTCTGGTGTTCAATTTCATCTCCACCAGGTCGACGTTGATCGGGTTGTGCTCAAGGTACTTCACCTTTCCTTCCATTTTCTCCACTTTCCCTCGCAGCTCTGCAATGGATGTTTGATGTCTGTGCGCAGGGCTCTTATCTCCGCCATTACCCCCGCTATGTCCTCCTTTATGGATGCGTCGCTAATTTTTGGGATCGAGTTGGGAGTGTCACTTGTTTGGTGGACCTCTTCCCTTCTGTACTGTTGGAGTGCTTCCAGTCCTTTTGAGGGGGTGGGTGGGGGTGGGCAGTCATAAAGTCGAATTAATAAAGTCGAATTACAAAAAAACGGGGGGTTGGGGTGGAACACCCCCATTTCGAATAAAAAACGTAGTAAAAAAGTAATTTGACATTTTTTTTTGGACATTTTTTCGACTTTATGACTTTCGACTTTATTTAATACGACTTTATGACTATAAACCGGGGGTGGGCCTTGCATCGGTCACCGCTCTCCTTTTTGTGACCCTATGTTGGTGCTCTGTTCATCCTATCCCAGGAACTCTACTGTGGGCCGGTGCCTGCCTCCTACGGCCTTGTTTCAATGGGTGCTGTGTTTTGTTCTTTAGGTGGAAGGGGGTCTGGCACTCTCTCTTTGCTGTTCCCCGTGCAGTGTACCTCTGTTTGGGCCTGCGTTTTGGTGGGGCTTTTTCCGGGGGCCTGAGTTTTGCCTCACCGCTCTTAGCGCCTCTTTTGCTGCTGTGAGTCCAGTGTGGGGGGAATCCCCCGTACCTTTATTGCTGACTGCTAAGTGGGGGGTGGGGGATTGCTCAGTGGTGCGGCTCCTCCGTCCTCCTTGACAGTTTTTCTCACTCCTCCTCTCCACTGCCCCTTATGCTTTGTTTCTGCTGGTGGGCTACCCAGGTGGGTCTCTCCTCTGGGTTTCCTGCTTCCTGAAATGGGGGGGTTGTTCGCTCCTGGCGCCCTCACCTGTCCTCTTGCTTTGTATGCCTCGTAGTGAGCCCCCTTGGCGTGAGCTCCGTGGGTTTGGTCAAGCTTTGCGGGAATATGTCCCTTTTTTTCAGCTGCTGGGTCAAAGAGATTGGCTTTGAGGGGTTGTGTGGGCCCACCCTGACTCTCATCCACTTTTTCCTCGCCCCCTTTGCAACCGGCAGAGTTTTTGTCTGTTTTGTGGGGGGGGGGGGGGAGATTTTGCCAGGGCTCACAGCCCAGTCCTCAGGTCACGTTGTCCCTTTGATCCTAATTCAGTGGGGGGGCTCCGTATGGAGGGTGATATCGCCCCACCCTGCAGCGCTCTATGCGGGCCGGGGCGCCGGGCTTACTCTTACCTTCATGCACTGGTCGGTCCGTGTTATTCACTGCTCCTCTAGGCTCCCTCAGCGGCTATCTCCTCTTTGCCTCTATTCCCCAATGCCTGTTGCCGGGTCCGGGTTCTCTTGTGGCTCGTCTAGTTTCTTCTGTTTAATCTTCTCAACTGCTGGGGTTGCGTGCCTTGGATTAGCAGCACCAACCTCTGGGCTTCCACACTTCCCCCACCTCTCCTTCGCTTCCCTCTTGTGGTGGGCCGCTGGTGACAGTTTAGTGGTGGCGTCAGAGCTTTTCTGTTTAGCTCACAGTATTTCTCCTTGACTCCTCGCTTCGCTCCGGGTCACCCCATGTCCTTCTGAAAACGCTCTTCGCCACAGCCCACACTGCAGGCTTTGGCGTTCGTGGATCCTTCTATTTCGGGGGAGCTCCGTGGCGTCCTTCCCCCACCTCTTCCTCGGTTCCCACCTGTGGCCGTCCGTTGTTCTTGGCCTGGCCTCAGTACCAGCTCCTCTAAGCTGCGTTGTTAGGTGTCCTTTTCGGGGTCCCCTATCACTTTGGGGAGCTCCGTGCGCTCTTGAGACACTCCGGAGTCTCGGCTCCGGCTGCAGCCGCTTTCGGGGTTCGGGAATCGCTATTTCTCATCTCATGTCACCCTCGCGCCCCCAAGTGGTATCCCTTAATCTCAATTTTAAATGGTCTTTTTCACCCCCCCAACCCCCGGACAGTACAACCTCCAACATGAGTTTAAGACTGCTGCCCACCTACACAGCCCCACGCCAAGCACAGCACAGGCCCTCACTTTACCCAAGAAGCCAGGGCACCTCGCCTATCGGACCCCCATGCAACTCTCCTGGGCTGTACCCTCAACCACTCTCTCCAAAAAACATGATTACTATCCAGGGACCTCTGAAATATATGCAGGTCCTCTCCCCCTTCTCCCACAGCTTGCTAATCAGCAGAACAAACAACATTGGAGCTCCTAGCCCAGCTTAATGCTTAGAAGCTGATACATCCCAGTAAGATATAACACAGAGCCCCTTTCATGATGTGCCATACAGCAGCTCCACATCCCATCCGGGTGCAAGACACTATTAACCACCCACTCTGTTTTTCCTCCCCCCTTGGTGCTTTTTCTGTCTCACCTTGTTTGACGTAACAACTGTTTAATTTGCAACGACTGTGTGTAAAAACTATAACCAATGCGATTGTTCTAACCATGATGTTTTAAACACACACACACCGATAAAAATACAATCCATGTATACCTAACCAATTACTACTGCTACCTTGAACACCATGCTTATTATGCAATAACGCTAGTATCACCTTGCGTACCACATAAAAATATGTCCAATGGAATACCACTACGTCTATGTCACGTTACACATGTTTCTCCATCACAATGACAAATTGGCCATTACTCACCTCAACTCCTCATGTTGTCTCACGCACAATGCAAACTGCACTATTGCTGTACCACCACAGCCCTGATAAAGACCCTTTTTGGGTCGAAACACGTGTCGGCACCTTGTATGTTAATATTCTATCACTTGAACCCAACCGAAGTGACAAGGCTTCTCATTTGGTGCTTAATATACTCAAACCAAATTGGACAAAATAATTAATATCCAGCGCCCGAGTGCACGTGGTTCTTACAAACCTTTTCCTACCATTAACTGGGACAGAAGAGCACTGTACCCCAAGAACCCATCAACCGGCAGCAGGATTCACTACTTAAACTACCATGACCAGCGCAGTGATCTAGTTTTCCTAGTGCTCTACCCCCTACCTTGATGCTCAACCAGTGAGCCCATGATAAAAGGGTTGGGATACCAGGAGAAGTGTGTAAGAATCTGAAAAGACACTGGGAAGGAACTAAAGAACCCTGTTGTTCGGTAGCAAACCATATGAAGTAAAATGCAGACTATATATAAAGTATAAGAAATGTTCTCGGGTGAGAAACTTCCCGCCAGTTATGGGAGGACTAAGAATCTCATGGCTCTGCTATGCGGATGATACCATCCTTTTGGATCAGACCCCCATTGGTTTACAGCGCTCCATCACTGCACTTAAGTCAAGGTGTATAGCACATCGATTATCCCTGGTATTCTATACAGGGCTGTCTATCTGGACGAGGGGAATAATTCCTAGATGTAAATGAAAAAAAAGGAAACAGTCTGAGATCTATTTTACGAGTACCCCATGGTGTCCCGGTTGAAGCACTTAGAGTAGAACTGGGGGTCTTATCGCTCAATCTCTATGGCTCTTCGCCAGGTGTAAACTATGGCGCACCATTATTCTAGCAGGGGCAGACACGCTTCTACCACCGATTGCCAAAATACCCTCTCCAGGGAAAAACTATTTTATGGCTAGACTTCAGTGTACTTTTTTGTTTTTCTTTGCATTTTTAAAGCACTCACACAGCAGGGGGCATCGAGGTGCTGTTACAGGAATATGGCTTAGTTGCGTATTTAAAACGCGCTTAATACCCAGAGGTTTCTAACCACGGACCCGGAGATCGAACCTGTGTTGCTTCATGTCATCTTGTTTCCAAGGCGTGCCCTCTGTCACTTTTTAATTGAATCAAATTACATTTTGAACATTGGCAGATCAGAGGGGCGACGGAGCAGAGAGCAGCCATGGACCAGGGGGGCAAGTGATCAAAGCAGCCAAGGATCAGAGGGGTGACGGAGTAGAGAGCAGCCAAGGACCAGGGGGGCAAGTGATCAAAGCAGCCGAAGACCATAGGGGCAAGTGATCAAAGCAGCCAAAGACCACAGGGACAACGGAGCAGAGCCGACAAGGAGCAAAGGAAAGTACCTCACCAGAGCAGCCAAGGACCCAAGGGGCAACAGCCAAAGCAGCAAAGGATCCGAGGAAAGCAACTCACCATAGCAGCCAAGGACCATAGGGACAATAAACCAAAGCAGCCAAGGACCAGAAGAGAGTAACTCACCAGTGCAGTCAAGGATCAGCGGGGCGACAGACCACAGCAGCCAAGGGCCAGACCAGATCAGTCAAAGACCAGAGGGGCAAGTGATCAGAGCAGCCAAAGACCAGAGGGGCAACGAAGCAGGGCAGCCAAGGGCCAGAGGACAGTACCTCACGAGAGCAGCCAAGGACCCGATGGGCAACAGCCAAAGCAGCAAAGGACTAGAGGATAGCAACTCACCAGAGCAGCCAAGGACCATAGGGGCAATGAACCAGAGCAGCCAAGGACCAGAGGAAAGTAACTCATCAGAGCAGTCAAGGACCAGAGTAGAGCAACTCACCAGAGCAGCCAAGGACCATAGGGGCAATGAACCAGAGCAGCAAAGGACCAGAGGAAAGTAACTCACCAGTGCAGTCAAGGACCAGAGGAGAGTAACTCACCAGTGCAGCTAAGGATCAGAGGGGCGCCAGACCAGAGGGGCCAAGGACCAGAGGGGCAATAGCCCAGAGCAGCAAAGGATCAGAGGAAAGCAACTCACCAGAGCAGCGAAGGACCCGAGGGGCAACAGCCAAAACAGCAACGGATCAGAGGAAAGCAACTCACCAGAGCAGCCAAGGACCAAAGGGACAATAAACCAGAGCAGCCAAGGACCAGAAGAGAGTAACTCACCAGTGCAGCTAAGGATCAGAGGGGCGCCAGACCAGAGGGGCCAAGGACCAGAGGGGCAATAGCCCAGAGCAGCCAAGGAGCAGAGTAAAGTACCCCACCAGAGTAGCCAAGGACCCGAGGGGCAACAGCCAAAGTAGCAAAGGATCAAAGGAAAGCAACTCACCAGAGCAGCCAAGGACCATAGGGGCAATAAACCAGAGCAGCCAAGGACCAGAAGAGAGTAACTCACCAGTGCAGCTAAGGATCAGAGGGGCGACAGACCAGAGGGGCCAAGGACCAGAGGGGCAATAGCCCAGAGCAGCCAAGGATCAGAGGAAAGCAACTCACCAGAGCAGCCAATGAACATAGGGGCAATAAACCAGAGCAGTCAAGGACCAGAGGAGAGTAACTCACCAGTGCAGTCAAGAATCAGAGGGGCGACAGACCACAGCAGCCAAAGGGCCAGACCAGATCAGTCAAAGACCAGAGGGGCAAGTGATCAAAGCAGCCAAAGACCAGAGGGGCGACAGAGCAGAGCAGCCAAGAACCAGTGGAGCAACAGAGCAAAGCAGCCAAAGACCAGAGGGGAGTAACTCATCAGAGCAGTCAAGGACCAGAAGAGCAACGGACCAGAACAAAGTGACTCACCAGGGAGTCATGGACCAAAGGGGCGACGGACCAGAGGAGCATCTCACAAGGGATTAGGTGTTGCCAGGTGACTCCATGTGATGGGGGTCACCTGAGTGCATTCATGGGCTTTGCTTTTACCTTAGATTTTCACATGTCCATTTCATTCAATGGAAGTGACTGCTGCCAGATGATTACTTTTATTAATACCAAGTATATGGAGTTTAGAGTATGACTATTGGGTTGCCCAAACTATCGAATTTCTGTTTTGCTCAATTACTGCTATCTATATCGAAAATCATGTATTAAGAGAGAGAATGCAGTAATGGTATAAAATGAACATGAAAGCATCACCTGTCATAGCTGTATTGATTTCCTGCACTATTCATGAAAGGACATGTCATTTTCACCTACTAGCCCTGTTCTAATTTCATGCCAATAACAATTAAGTGTAAATGAAGACTCACAGATAACACTAAAAACGTATTCTAAATGTTTGACAAATAGCATGCCAATTACTTTGCAAGCATGGTTTCGGTCAACGATTTCCATTTAGTACTGTAATGCTTAGATGTATCTGTTGGGGATAAATCTAGTGCCATGTTTTAGGATTCCAGGCTCTGCCTCGTCAAGCCCCAATGCAACAATAGCCAATGAAGCTTGCAAACCAAAGGTCAAGGCCGTCCTTCCCCACTCCCTCCTTTCTGGATGCAGACACACACAGTCACTGCATCAGAGGAGAAGAAGTCTGCCTGGAATGGTCTGTTAGGTAGGTACTAGACAGAGCATAACCCTCCACTAGATAGGTCCTAGACATAGCAGAATCCTGCCTAGATGGCTCCTACACTAGAGCGAGAGTCCTCACTAGATTGGCCTTAGACAGAGCACAATCCTTCCTAGACCGCCCCTAGACTAGAGTCAAACACCTCACTAGATGGCCCCTATACAGAGCAAAATCCTTCCTAGACCGCCCCTAGACTAGAGAGACACACCTGACTCGACAGGCCGTAGAGTGAGACACCACACTAGATGGGACCTAGACCCAGCACAATCCTTCCTAGACTAGAGTGAGACACCTCACTATATGGGCCCTAGACAGAGCACAATCCTTTCTAGACCACCCCTAGACTAGAGCCAAACACCTCACTAGATGGGTCCTAGACAGAGCAAAATCCTTCGTAGACAGGCCCTAGACTAGAGTGAGACACCACACTAGATGGGCCCTAGACTAGAGTGAGACACCACACTAGTTAGGACCTAGACCCAGCACACTCCTTCCTAGACTAGAGTGAGACACCTCACTAGATGGGCCCTAGAAAGAGCATAACCCTTCACTAGACAGGCCCTAGATCGAGCACAATCTTTCCTGGACAGGCCCAAGACTGAGCACAGTTTTGCCCTAGACTATAGGGAGACCCTTCACTAGACAGGCCCTAGATGTTGAGGAGCACCTGGCAGTGATTGATTTGCCTAGTGATGATAATCTGTTGCATGACCCTCAAACCTTGCCTGACCTTGGAAGGAAAACAGCAACTTGGGATGTTGACAAGAGTTTATCCAGCTTACTCTCAAAGAAGATGTATAAGATATACGCTGGACAGAGTTTTACTCCTAATCGCCCTTGCTCATACCTGCTCAAGCCCATCAATATACAGCTAAGGCAATTTATTACCTATTTACGATTTGAGATCCTACCCACTAATGAGCATCTGGGTAGATGGAGAGGGACTTCTCTGGCTAAAAGGTTATGAAGGCTGTGCAAGGGGAATATTGAAACGACAAGACATATTCTTTTTTGATAAAGATTTTTTATTTTTTTTATTTGGTTAGTTGATCAAATTAACCTTTCAAATGCATTTCATTACATCAAACCATCATATTTCAAAATTCATAATAGTTCCAAAATGAACATAATATATACACATAAGCAAACATTTTACCATCCACTACAAAACCAAAAATGTTAGTGCTCCAAAAGGAATTATTATTTCATAATTAACATTTTTAAACAAAATGGATATGGAATTATAAATGGATCCTGGTTTGCTTTCATTCTTTAATTTAAGGTGGTGTTTGTAAGCAATTACTTGTCATTTTCTTCTCTAGATCTGGGCAAAGCCATATCTAAGAATTGCACTATAGCAACTCTTATAGCGAGTTTGGTGGAAGTAAATATGGCTTGCCAGATCTGATCAGAATCCATCGGACAATATGATATCATAAGATCTTTAAAGAAAAGTTCTCGCAACCTGGGTAATCCAGGACAATCAACAATTATGTGCGGCAATGTTTCTTTTTGATGTTGGTTCAAGCAGAATCGAAAGATGTTTTGATCGTTAGCTATTAGTTGTCTTCTTGCCTGCACCTCTTTGGTATGCCACAGATTAAATCTGAAGCGCAAATATTGTCTTCTAATATATGGAGATGGAAATTTTTCTAGGTTATCAGCCATTACTCGATATGTTTTGCTGCCAAAGAGGTGTATATTAAAGTCTTTATATCTAGTACAATTGGCTTGGTTGCAAATCCAACCAAATTGAAACAATTTTAGCTTGGCACGCCCTGGATTCTCTATTAACAGATCGAGTGTGATTGAGGCATCAGCTAGGGCGTTTAATGTGCGAGTACGCCAAAGGTGAGGAAAGGTATGATTAGATGTTAAAAGATAATTTGCGATCACACTAAGAAAGTTATTCACATCTGTTCCCAAGAATTAAATTAAAGAACCAGGAGAAGGGAGTAATTCCCGCCAGGCCTGTGAACTTTGTAAAACAGTGTGCTGTCAAGAGGTGAGAGGCATTCTCTTGACTTACTAGGATTTGACAGATTCTGGCAGAGAAACTATGTGCTAATAAGAGGAGGGAGGTACAACGTGTTCTTGGATCAAGACCAGGGGAAGGGAGTCATTCCCCTTGGAACTGTGTGCTACTATTTTGGAACTTTGTTTGCTTTTGAACACTTTCACATTGAAAGGAACCTCATTTTTGAACACTTTGGCCCTACACACTTTAGACAGTTTTGCAAGGGATAGGATAGGTTTCGGACACAGGACATATTTTGGTTCGGGACATCCTGACATTGACTGCTTCACTAGCCTGTTTTGTTGAGGCAGGGAAATCCTCATAGCTTACCGATAGGATAGACCTTTCTCCCCCGACCTTGTCTTTTTCTTTTAATAAAAGATTTTAGCCAAAACATGACCTCTTTGTGTCTGTCTAATTCCTGAATACTCCGACGTCAAAGCCAGGTTCTTGTTTTGGAATTTCAATACAAACAATCAGTACTCCGCAACATACATCCCGCTTTCATTTGATGCAAAATTACCTTGGTACTTGCCCACTTGAGCAAGGCCTAGCATCCTGAGTTCATAGCTCCCTTCAGGGCAATCCCTAAGATTGGTGAGATGCAGCCTAAAAAGCTGTGAGCCACATACCCAAGCCAGGGAAGTGAACCAAATCCATTTAGACTCAGGCTTTTTAGTGCAGCTTGGTATATAGCAGCATTTGGATTAGAGCAAATCCGTACCCAATAAAACAATGGCTTGATCCCAACAACAGCGATTTGGTAAAGATTACACTCCAAACGAAGGCTATCTAGGGGGGCTCCAGAGGGTTGCATAAGAAGTGCACTAATGAAGTTGTTCTCCGAAACAGTGAGGAATCCTTTGCATGACCCCATAGCTCTACTACATAAGCAGCTGAAGTACGGGCTTGGGACCGATACAGATGTAGAGCAGGTGTTATTTGTCCAAGGTCACAGTGGCTTTCAAGAGAGGAGACCACAGACAATTCTCTGAGGATCGTATGCCCAAGTAATCATATGTGGACACTTGTTCCAAGATGGTACCATTAGCTTCAATGTTTAGTTTGGTCCGCTTGGATACCCTATGCCTGAAGACCATTGATTTGGTCTTTTTAACATTAAGCACAAGGCTCAATTCCTTACATTTTTTGTTAAAGATAGCCAGGTTATGTTGTAAACCCACTGGGGTAGTAGACCGGATAATAGCGTTGTCTGTGGAAAAAATACGAGAAGCCGGTCAGAGCTTAATTTGGGCGGATCAAGGCATTGGTCCAGTAACTCCTCAACTAGCTCATTGATGTATATACAGAAGAGAAGGGGGGGCCAACATACAACTCTGGCGGACCCGGCTGTCTACCTCAATAGGTTGCGTTAGTTCCCCTCCCAATCCCCACCCGACTGTAGCCTTATTGTCAGTATAGAGTTTTAATATTGTATTCCCAGGAATAGCTTGCTTTAACAGTACTTGTAAAAGATACTTATGAGGAATAAAGTCAAAGGCCATCCAAAGGTCAACAAAGCTATCATAAATCTTGACCCGGCCTTGCCCATTTGAGCAAGGCCTAGCATCCTGAGTTCATAGCTCCCTTCAGGGCATTCCCTAAGATTGGTGAGATGCAGCCTAAAAAGCTCTGAGCCACATACCCAAGCCAGGGAAGTGAACCAAATCCATTTAGACTCAGGCTTTTTAGTGCAGTTTGGTATATAGCAGCATTTGGATTAGAGCAAATCCGCACCCAATAAAACAATGGCTTGATCCCAACAACAGCGATTTGGTAAAGATTACACTCCAAACGAAAGCTATCCAGGGGGGCTCCAGAGGGTTGCATAAGAAGTGCACTAATGAAGTTGTTCTCCGAAACAGTGAGGAATCCTTTGCATGACCCCATAGCTCTACTACATAAGCAGCTGAAGTACGGGCCTGGGACCGATACAGATGTAGAGCAGGTGTTATTTGTCCAAGATCACAGTGGCTTTCAAGAGATGAGACCACAGACAATTCTCTGAGGATCGTATGCCCAAGTTATCATATGTGGACACTTGTTCCAAGATGGTACCATTAGCTTCAATGTTTAGTCTGGTCCGCTTGGATACCCTATGCCTGAAGACCATTGATTTGGTCTTTTTAACATTAAGCACAAGGCTCAATTCCTTACATTTTTTGTTAAAGATAGCCAGGTTATGTCGTAAACCCACTGGGGTAGTAGACCGGATAACAGCGTTGTCTGTGGAAAAAATACGAGAAGCCGGTCAGAGCCCAATTTGGGCAGATCAAGGCATCAAATTTTCCCACATTTGCAAACGACCGAGTAACACCTTGGCAAAGGTTCTACTAGCTGCATCCAACAAAGAAATAGTTCCTTGGGATACTTCCGACCCCCTTCTTATGAATGGGCAGAACCTTCACCTCACACCATGACTGTGGAACCTTAACTATAACAGCAGTAGAGTTAAACACACAACAAAACAGGCGCCCAAATGGACTTCTCATCTTTGTAGAGGTCAATGGTGATTTTATCACGGCCTATGGCCTTCCTGGTTTCTAATGTAGCAAGGGCTTCCTCTACTTCCTTCACTGATATTGTAACATATTCCACCCCCATGGGTGGATAGCTACAACAAAGGTCTACTACCTTGGGCCCCTCCTGGGGATCCCAATGTAAATCGACAAAGTGACGGTGCCATATGTCCGGTAGAATTTGACATTTCGGAGTCTCCAGCTTGTTCAGCTCCTTCCCTCAACCAGCTTCCAAAAGGAAGTGGAACCTCCCAGGCTACATGCAGACGGCAAGTCATCCCACCTATAATTAGCGTAAACATCATTCCTTCGAATGGCGTCTTTATACAAGGACCTCAGAACTCTCACTGCTGTTTATCGATACACGGTCCATGTTTCAGGTCTAATGATAGTCTATCTTTGGCTTCTTTACATTCCTCATCAAACAACCCCTTTTTCTTCATGGCAGTCTGTTGAACCCTTCTTTACGGTTTGGTGAAGAAGGAAAGGAGGCTATGTACCAACATGTTGTAGTTAGTCAAAATGCTCACGTCATCAATATTTTCTTGGCAAATCACTACTATAGATGGTTCAATAGTTCTATAGATGCTAGGTTTAAAAGAGGAAAGATCAATAGAGGGCCGCATCACCTAGAATGGCCTGTTAGAGCGACTGTGTTGGCGCGAGATACACTTGTACTATTAGCCTCACAACGGATAACACTGTGGATCGGGTAGTGGTCACTGTCACATTGCTTTAAAACCTCAAGACGGGCTACATTTTCCCCATCGTTAGCACTGATGAAGGCATAGCCAATCCTAGAATGCCCATTATGCCAAACATAAGTAAATTCAGCCGGTTGGTCTGGTTTAATCCTGCCATTACAAGCTCTTAGGGCAGCATCATTAAGGATGCGTGCTGCCTCTATTGCAAATTGGTAGATTATAGATGGACGAACACACTCTAAAGCTGGTATACACCATACGCTGTCCTGATCGTCCCACATGGGCTTGAGCTGGAGGTTCATATCACCCATTGGCAGCACAAGCGGGGGTTCCATAACCTGACGTTCGTAGTCCCGGATAATGTCAAGCATCCTATGTAAGCTCTCCAAAGATGCTACGCCATATGGCTGGTTGTAGATGTTAAACAGGACTATAGGCCTACCTTCTTTGGTTTTAGCTTCTAGACATTGCATATCACAGGACCCTGTTGAGCAGCTTTTGAAGGATACATTTAGATGAGGACCAATCCAAGTCAGCAGCCCACCCTTAGGTCTCCCCCTGCGGCCATTTGGAGCAGAAATCATGTGGGAACAAAAACCCTGGATATCCTCAACCTCCAGGTACCAAGTTTCCTGTAAGAAAGAAATATCAAAATCATGGATAAAATGAATACAGGTAGGATCGGTCATGTGTGTCTGAATGCCAACTATGTTCCAAGATAAAATATTGCATCAAGGCAAGCCTAGTTGAAGAAACAAAAGGCAATGATAAATTAGCTGGAAAGGGGACAGGGTCTAAACAGGGAACAGTCAGCAGTGATGTTCAGTCAAAACCCTCCATTCAATCCTCTCCCTCCTTTCCCCGGCCGAGAATAACAGGACGGCTGACAAACAACTGCACCCCAGCGTGCCTGCGAGTGAGCAGGGATTGGATCAAATTATTGCATAGTTATCGTCGAACCCACAGGAGGACAAGCAGGAAGTTCTATTGGCAAAAGACCATCCACCAACAATCTGTTAACCAGAGTCAGCCGGATAAAATGATCCTGGCCAGATGTCATATTGCCCCTTACACATTCAAAATATTTCAGCTCTAATAACAGATCTACAGCCCCTGACGTGGTGCAACCAATGTATATTTTGTTGACAAGGGTTTTTTGGTTTTCATATTGCTCTTCTGACAGCCTAGGCACGTTGTACATATACATGCAATAAAAGTCCTTTGGGCCAACCGACCTTGATGGAATAGGGGGTATAGTACTTGCCTCGAACGAACAGCCATCGAGGTTGCATTATTAAAATACCCTTTGGGTGGATTCAACCGAGAATAGTTATCTACAGTCTCAGATATTGACCTCAAATCACAGTGAGTCTCCCTGAACACAGAGTCAGATGTTGAGTTTGCTGGTTTTATCTTACATGATCCTTGCTACTCCACCTTCAAGTTGCCTATAGCTATATGTCTCTTCAAAATGTCTGAGAAGCTCAGCGGGGTGGATTGACTCCCACCCACGCTAAACGGTGGCAATAAGAGGTTAGCACTATTCAACTTACTCAGAGGGACTTGGGATTGAAGTTCAGAGCATCATGCTTAGGCCGGTAGCAGAGGCAAGACAGATTGGCTATTTCCCCTGCCATACAGGATACAGCTTCATTCAATTTGCCTAATTCCTCTAGAACGTCTTTTAAAATATAATTCCCACCACATCCACAATCACAACAGGGAACAGCTCGTGTACAGTCTCCAAGGGCCTTGGTGGGTGGATCAGCTGTTACAGGTGCGGCCCCGGCCTTCTTGCCCAGGCCCTTCCCTATACTCACTCCTGTGCGTTGCGTTCATCACCATCTCTACAGGTTCCTCGCTTGCCATTTCCCCTAGTGGCCCAAATCAATCTGTTACATAAGAGGACATCCGGTACAATGACTACCTGCTTGTCTGAAAGCTCTGAGTCATGGGCGATGGCCGATCAGCATACTGGTTGATTCAAAGGAGCCTGGTTATTGCCTGGGCACAGACTCGTACCTAAGGTTGTGTCCACCTCCTTCTCAAGCTCGGCTATATTATACCCCCCACTACTGGACCGGCAGAATACTATGCCGTGTATGTGGATGACATTTGACCGCCCCTCTGCCTGGGCACGCCTCTGGGTTGGATACCGGGGAACACATAGTTCTCCCCCCCACTTGGTCACCTTTTTTACCCACCACAAAGGCCTCGAGGACATTCGGTATGGGTTTGCCTTTAATACTGTAAATACCAACCAGCATCACTTTAGTCCCAAATGATCCATCTTCCAACATGATGAGTACTTCTATTGAGTCAGAGGAACGTGAGCTCACTGCACGATTGGGTTTACCCCCCACAAATCTACAATCTCTAGGGGCTCACCCCCCACAAATCTACAATCTCTAGGGGCTCCTGCACCTTCTTGGCATGTACTGGGCCAGCAGAGTCAATACCATCAATGTCTTCCAATAAATCTCGCATTACGGTCATTGACCTCCTTAATAGGCTTAAACAGCTTAAAAAGCTTCCTTCTACCTTCTTCAGCTTTTCTGTTCACCATCTTGAGGAAAGAAGGATCAAAAAAAGAATCTGAATGCTTAGGCTTAGCTCCAGTAACTATAAATCACTGTGCTTCCGGTTATGATGCACTGCCCACTTACAAGAGCACGTTTACGAATGGGAGCGTTTTAGCCCAACGACAGCCCCGCGCTGGTTCAGGTACTAAGAAAAGGTGTCACCACCTCAGGGTGCTGATCACCTACGATAACAAACACTGCACCCTTGCCCCACGGGCTTCATCCTGGCGTGCCTGTGCAGCAGCAGTAGAAAACCATGGGGCGTAGCCTGGGATCAGCTCCCAGCTGACTGCTTCCTCCTTCTCATACGGTTGCAAACACTGCGCCCTTGCACCACAGGCTTCCATCCACTGCAGGGCTCTGCCAACTGCGGCCCTCCAGGGGTTTTAGTCTAGGACGCCCATGATCACTCACCATTGACTATGCCACATGTAGCCATCTAGTGCAGGTCTCTGCCACATGCAGCTCTCCAGAGGTTTTAGTCTAGGACTCCCATAATCCCTCACCATTGACTATGCTGGCTAGGGCTGATGGTAGTTGTAGTCCAGGACATTTGGAGAGCCGACAGTTGCAGACCCTCGATTCAATGTATGGCTGTCACACCTACCGATGTACAGACTCTGGCTACCTGAAGCCAGATTCATGCTCAAATACCCAGATTAAAATATAAAAATAGAGCAGACATCACAACACAGAGCACAAGCATCGCCTGCTGCTTAAGAGTTATCAAATGTTCTATTTTAAATGGAGTTACAAATGACAGTTGAAAAAAAACATTGTCATGTCTACAGAAGTATTAAATGTACATTTATATTTCACATAAGCAGATAATTATTAATGTATTCATGATTGATTTATAAAGTGCCATCAGTGAAACGTAGTCGCTTCTTGGCGTCACATGTTGGGAGGGGGTGGGGGCTTTGGTCATTCACACAGCCTTGGTACACGGAGGTCAGATAAGTGTCGAGGGAGAGGGGTAGAGAGAAAGAGCAAGGAAGGTACATGTAGGAACCCACACATTTCAATGAAAGGCCACAACAGAAATGCAAGACAAAAGAGCCACAGCAAAACAGCAGAGTAAACCATTAACAGAAGAGAATGGAGGGAAGAACAGCATCATCAATACTGTCAGGAGGCCCACAAGGGCTACATAGCACAGTAAACCATTAACAGAAGAGAATGGAGGGAGGTACAACATCATCAATACTGTCAGGAGGCCCACAAGGGCAAAACAGCAGAGTAAACCATTAACAGAAGAGAATGGAGGGAGGTACAGCATCATTAATACTGTCAGGAGGCCCACAAGGGCTAAACAGCACAGTAAACCATTACCAGAAGAGAATGGGGGGAGGCACAGCATCATCAATACTGTCAGGAGGCCACAAGGGCTAAACAGCACAGTAACCCATTAACAGAAGAGAATGGAGGGAGGCACAGCATCATCAATACTGTCAGGAGGCCCACAAGGGCTAAACAGCACAGTAAACCATTAACAGAAGAGCATGGAGGGAGGTACAGCATCATCAATACTCTCAGGAGGCCCACAAGGGCTAAACAGCACAGTAAACCATTAACAGAAGAGAATGGAGGGAGGCACAGCATCATCAATACTCTCAGGAGGCCCACAAGGGCTAAACAGCACAGTAAACCATTAACAGAAGAGAATGGAGGGAGGCACAGCATCATCAATACTGTCAGGAGGCCCACAAGGGCAAAACAGCATAGTAAACGATCAACAGAAGAGAATGGAGGGAGGTACAGCATTGAAAAGAGGAACGGACTAATGAATAATTTAGTTTTAATCAAGCGGCCCAACCGCATCACGGCTCCCCAACCGTTTCATATTAAAACCCGCATTCCAGTTCCACGCGGAACAAGTCACGTAGCTCGTGAAACTGGAACGCGGCCAGTTCCTTACATATCTTCCACCTATATAACAAAGTAAAACACTCAATGTAAAACACAACAAAGCAAAATAACTTAATAGTTGCTAAGTAGCAAAGGGGAAAGAAAGACAACTAACTGAAATGTATACTAGTAAAACTATACAAATACAACATGAAATAAAAATGAAAACTGCATTGTAGAGAAAGAAAATACTTTCACTTAACAAAGTCCTTCATCCAATTGGTCTTGCGTGTGAGTCTCTTATTACCGTCACCATTATTGCCTATTTGGACACGCATGGTTGCAGGATTTTCCCTTTCCCTTTGCTCTCCTGATAATCGCTCCTCACTCTCATTCTGCACTTTCTCACCCTCTCCACCTCCGATATTTTCAGCTCTTGCCAACCTGCCCTGCGACCAGACTTCTCCTCCGTCCATGATGACAACACTGCCACGCACTGAGGCAATTCTTTTAGGCCCCAAAAATTCACTTTCCACACACTTTTGTGTAGACCTGGGATTGTTTACCCATACCCAATCTCCGCCCTTCCACTCTCTACTCTTGACACACTCCCTCCTGTCAAATGACTCTTTGTTCCTTGTTTGACTTTTTGCAATCAACCTCATAATGGAGCCTCTATCCACTGCAACTGTCCCTGCCAAACCTAACCACCCAGGGCACAACTTGGTTCCAGGCTCCCTTCCCTTAAGTGAAACAAAAGGTGATATATTAGTAATGGAGTGCGGGGTCGTTAGATAACTCCACATCATGTGATTCAGTACCTCCCTCCAAGGTTGTCCATCGCACATAGCAAGTTGAATCCCCCCTTTGATATATCTATTTACCCTCTCGACCAAACCATTCGCTCTTGGGTAATAAAGAGCTGTTCTGATATGTTTGATTCCGTAGTCCTCCAAAAATGTCCTCATGAAATGAGAGACAAATTGTACACCATTGACCGAAACTAATTCAGCAGGGCAACCTTCCCTGAGGAAAACTCTTTCCAAAAAAGAAACCAATTCTGTTGCCGTCCCTTCTCTGACCGCTTCCCATTCCACCCATTTAGAATGGAAATCCACTAAGACAAAAATGTATTTAAACTCATCTCCTAACCCTGCCACAGGTCCCAAGATATCCACTGCTAGCTTCTTCCATGTTTGACTTAGTACCGAATTGGGTAACAAAGGTACTTCCCGCACTACCTTGTTTTTTATCACCCAGTTGACACGCATTGCACCGTTTCACCAAATCCTCCGCCATTCTGTCTATCCTGGGCCACCAGTAGTTATGTCTTGGTAGCTTCCTCACCTAGATGACCTTGGTGTGCCACCTCCAACAAGCTTCTTCTCACTCTTACTGGAGGCACTATGCAACACCCCCTCCATAACCTGTCACCCACTAGACTCAACTCGTCTCTTATTTCCCACCATCTCTCAAACTTTTTTTCAAGCAATTCCTTATCAGGCACCCTTCAACCGTCCACTGCTTTATAAGTCTGAAATCTCGATCTGCCAGCTCCACTTGTTTCCACTCCTCTCGGTCCACACTCACTAATTCAGCAACAACATACTCTTCTTCACCATGCTGAACATGAACTGTTTGAGCTTGATCCACTGCCAATCTCGATAGACAATCCTCTACCAGATTTTTTTTCTTCTGGCAAATAACAAACTTCAAAATTGTATAGCTGAAGACCGAGACCCCATCTGCTTATTCTTGGTGATGCAGTAGCCCACCTGCCACTATTAAACAACTGCACTAAAGGTGTGTGATCTGACCGTACTGTAAACCTCCTTCCCCAAAGGAAATATTTGAAATGGTTGACTACCCAGAACATAGCCAACGCCTCACACTCTATCACAGAATACCTCTCCTCAGCCCCTCTGAGTGGTCTGGAGGCCAACGCTATCACCCTTTCCACCTTGTTAACATCATACTGTAACAGCATAGCCCCCAAACCCAATGTACTGGCATCAACCACAAGCACCGTACTGTCATTGGCATCAAATTTGCCTATGGAGGAAGCCTGTACAATTCCTTGTTTGATCAATCTGAAAGCTTCCTCACATTGTGTGGATCACTGAAACCTTACCCCCTTTTTTAATAAGGCCCTTAATGGTGTGGAAATACAGGCAAAGTCTCTAACAAACTTGGGGTAATATTGCGCTAACCCCAAGAAGGACCTGACTTGATCTTTATCACTGGGACATGGAGCTTTCTGAATGGCATCCACTAGACGTAACTTGGGTTTAATACCTTCCCTTGACGCCACATGACCTAAGTATTCAACACTATCTACAGATATTCTACATTTACTCCTTTTCACTGTGAGGCCAGCTTCACCCAACTTTGGCAATACAACTCACAACAGCTTGTCATGCTCTTCACTAGCCTCTGCATATACTAATATGTCATCCTGAAAAATTATCACATTCTGAATACCCTCCATCACCATCTCCATCATCCTCTCAAAGACAGCGGCTGCTGAAGCCAATCCGAACGGCATCCTGCAGTATTTGAATGTTCCCTCAGTGGCGATGAAAGAAGTTAGGTGTTGACAGTCCTCTGAGAGTGGAATCTGATGATATGCTTGTGATAAGTAATTTACTGAAAAGTTATTTGCCTTGTTCAACGTGGCCAACTCCTCACTGATGATCGGCAGAGGGTGACGATCCACCAAAATATTCTTATTAAGGTCCCTCAGGCCAACACAAAGTCTTATGTCTCCACTGGACTTTGTAGCTACAACAACTGGCGACAACCACTCCAATCCTTCTACTCTCTCTATAATGCCTCTTCTAAGTAATGCTTCAATCTCCTCCTTCACTTTGTGTTTGAGATTCAGTGGAACCAGCCTTACTTTGTATTTTTCGGAACAGCTCCCTTCTTTAGTCTAATTCGATGTTCATAACCTTCTAATCTCCCTAGATCCTCAGTGAATACATTCGGAAACTCCTTTTCCCACTGGTCTCTCACTTCTGCAATCGTGACTGGACTCTCAGCATTGGCTTGGATCCTTATCCCGAGCTTCTTCTGCTCGCTCCAGCCTAACAATGAGGATCCTTCTTTGGTGACAAATACATCAGCTTCACAACTCCTTCCCTTAAATTTGATGATAGTTGGAAACTTTCCTAGCAACTCTATTTTGACGTTGCCATACGCATAGGGTTCTATGCCCGGATGCTTTAATTGTTCAATGTAACCATTTGCGCACTTCTCGAAGGTTTGTCTAGACATTATTGTCCATGGGGAACAACTATCCACTTTCATAGCGACTACCCTGCCATTGACCTTGAAGACATCAATTGGCCCCTTATCACCATTGGACACATCTCCAATTTCCAAAACATGCTTATCTTGTTGGTACTCTCCGACATTTTCTTCCTGTTCCAGACATCTAAAATTGGCATTGGCCTCTATCTTCTCCACTGAAGCATTCTCCCTGCAGACTCTGGCAAAATGCCCTTTCTTTTTACACTCGAGGCAATTTGCACGCCGTGCCGGACAGAATGGATTTGACGAGACATGCCTATTACTGCCACACTTACAACACTTCAAATTTCTTGTATTGTTGGGCTTCTTGCTATTTCTGATCGTTGCCACCTAATTGATCTGTTTATCTGTCCTCATGCTAGCCATGTATTTGGATGTCTCCTCCATGCCCCTTGCAACTTCCACTGCTTGTTCGAGGGGTAGGTCCTTTGACAGCAGCTTTTCTTGCACCCTGCTATTGTTAGTGCAGCGCACTAACTGGTCACGAATGAGTGATTCTGCGAAGGATCAAAATTCACATGAATGGCTGAGGGTTCAAAGTGCAGCAATAAAAGTTTTTATGGGTTCATGGAGTTCTTGGCTCCTTGAGAAGAACTTGTGTTTCTCGAAGGTAACATTCTTCCTTGTCTCAAAATGTAGTTGTAGTTTTCTGATTGACACAGAGAACTGGTCCTTCTCTCCTTGACCTCTCTCCGTGGGCTCCGACAGACCATCAAAGACACTGCGTCCTTCAGTTCCCAAATTGTGTAGTAATACAGCCTCCTTCCTGGCCGGAGCAAACTTATCTCCCCCAATGGCAATCACGTAAGTATTGAACAACTTCTTCCATCTGTCCCATCTGATGGGTGGAGTGCCTGGTTCAGACAAGAAAGGTGGGGGGGGGTATCACATACTGGCAGCTGCCATGTGTTTTGTTTTTTTAACCACAATTATAAGTTTCAAGTCTCTATTCTACTGTGCCAATTTGGGTTGAAGCTGTGTACATGCAGTCCGCTAGCCTAGACGATATACACACTGCAGTTAGGTGCTCCAAGTATGAAGAGGTAATTTAAACAACTAGGGTATGCCAAGCCCACCCTGGGAAAGCTCACTGCCTCCTAGTACTGGTAAGCTGATCAAACAAATGTGCTTGCCACTCTATTCCATAATATACGGTAATTGAAGAGCCAACTTATGCTTGTCGCTCTACTACAGTCATTACAGTATATGGTTCACAATTGGGCTTGTCGCTCTATCACAGTCAATACTGCAGCTGAGGAACCAAGTTCCTGCTCTTCACTACGGCACTCTGCATCACTTGAGGCAAAACAAGTGGGCGGGGCAAGACGGGGAAACGTTGCCGTCTAACGTTGGCCGCGTCAACGCTCAGGGGAAGAGCGGAGCGGCTTGCACGGGAACAGCAACAAAGCTGTCCCCAGCCTGGACCTGTGATGAGCCCCGTTGGCCGCTTAAACGCCCAGGGGGAGGGGCGGAGCGGCTTGCGTGGGAACAGCGGTCACAGCTGTTCCCTCTCTGGATCTCTGGCGAGCCTCAGGCTATTTGTTTAGAAGCGCCTCACCGCACAGCCGTCTGCTGCTCGACCAGGACCTTTGGTGACATGGAGCAAGTGGCGGGCCCGCTGTAAACCTCGCCGCCAATGAAAAGAGGTACGGACTACGGAATATTGTATAATTTAGTTTTAATCAAGTGGGCCCACCCCCTCACGGCTCTGCAACCGTTTCATAATAAAAACCGCATTCCAGTTCCACGAGCCACGCAAACGAGTCACGTAGCTCGTGAAACTGGAACGCGGCCAGTTCCTTACAAGCATCATCAATACTGCCAGGAGGCCCACAAGGGCTAAACAGCACAGTAAACCATTAACAGAAGAGAATGGAGGGAGGTACCAATACTGTCAGGAGGCCCACAAGGGCTAAACAGCACAGTAACACATTAACAGAAGATAATGGAGGGAGGTGCCAATACTGTCAGGAGGCCCACAAGGGCTAAACAGCACAGTAACCCATTCACAGAAGATAATGGAGGGGGGGGGGTACAGCATTATCAATACTGTCAGGAGGCCCACAAGGGCTAAACAGCACAGTAAACCATTAACAGAAGAGAATGGAGGGAGGTACAGCATCATCAATACAGTCAGGAGGCCCACAAGGGCTAAACAGCACAGTAAACCATTAACAGAAGAGAATGGAGGGAGGCACAGCATCATCAATACAGTCAGGAGGCCCACAAGGGCTAAACAGCAGAGTAAACCATTAACAGAAGACAATGGAGGGAGGTACAGCATCATCAATACTCTCAGGAGGCCTACAAGAGCTACACAAAAGTCAGGACTCATGAATTATAGAACCCAGGATTCATTTACATGCAAGTCCAGTAGGCTGAACAGGATGTGATGCGGTCTCACTTCTCAGATGCATGGCTGTTTTTTCCAAGAGTTCCTGAACCCTTGACAGTCGCGTGGTTGTTCATGAAACCTATTACCAGCCTTAGTTCCACACGATTTACCAAACAATTCCTGTTGGTACCACATCCAACTAAACATAAGTGTAGTTCCTGTCAGGTTGAGGTGACCAGACGCAGGTATCTCCCCATCCTAACACCCCACGCATACCCAGGGACAGACACCATCCTTCTACAAAGTTTGTAGCTTTTTCCCCTTTGCCATCCTGACGATTCCTCCTCTGGACTCCTTGCCTGCATCTTGTACCGTCTCCTGAGCCTGCCTTGGGACATCTTGGCCTGCTCCTGTCTTTCTGCTAAGTCTTGTTAGGGGGACACTGCCTCTTCTCAAGCCCGATCTCAGTGCATGTTATTGACTCCTCCTTACTACATCCACTGTCCCATCTCTCCTTGTCCCCAATGCCTCCCGAACGTTACGTATATTGTTCTTCAAATACATGACTCAAGCTTCTCCAAAAACCAACACGGTCTGAATGACGTTTTTCAGTTTTAAAGTTCTCTTACTTTTCCCCTCGTTTGGGATTTAAGTGATGGTATTGAACTGTGTTCTGTAATTGTGGCAGGGTTGGGATTTGTTGCTGCTCGTAGTGCTCCTATAATCACTTTGGCAGTAGGGGGATGGCCGAGGCTTGTATCTGATCTGCCCGCCATAGTGGATGCCACTTCCCCCTCCCTGCTACTCTCTAGTCTTGCCTTACAGGACCTATATGCTCCGTTTTCTCTCAGCATGTGACCTGAATATTGGAAAAACTCTTGGTAAGTTTTTAAAATACCCTAAATGTGTAGATGAAAATGGGCATCATTACAAGTTTGGTAGGCCGGGGAAAAAAGTGGCAGTAACTCAGATTTTTGGGGTGGAAACGGAATTGCTGCTGTTTTTCACAAACAGTGGAATCATGCATTTGGAGGTAAAGTCGAGGATTTACCTCATACAACAAGCTGGAGGTAAATCTGCCACTTTGCACCACCTCCACCCCCACAAAAAAAGTAAATTTACCATGCAGTAAACCTGCCAAAAATCCCTATGGACTCCAAAAATGACGATTTACCACCACTTGTAATCCTGTGGTAAACATATTTGACGAAGTGGCAGTAACAGTAATCACATTTGGTGGGAATTAAGTAGAATTACCACCAAATTACCTACAAACTCAGAATGAGGCACAATATATCCTCAGCGCAGGAATGCTGCACCATGAGAAAATGATTTGATAACTTTCTATCACATGGGGAGAATTCTGTGTTTGGAAAACTGAGCTTGCAACATTGCATTAAGCAGGGATTGCAAGAGCTCACAGAAACCATGTTAAATGGAATGCCAAAAGTAAGATAGGCTTCTCCATGCAATGTCAGCCATAACAAGATGGCTTGAAGCTATGAAGCAACCCAGATTGAATGACTACCACCCTTACAACACCAGTAACGTCCACCCCAGTACTCTAGGTGACCAAAACACGATTTCTGCATCACAGGAGATTATACAAGTGATAAATGCACACAAACAGGAAACTGTACAAACAGTTAAGCCCTCGGAGTATTCAAATAGATTGCCATATGCCCATCTGGAGATGCAGTGTTAAAACAGCTGGGAAGTGTGAGAAAACAGAAGGTGTTCCACCTGCTACTCCCTGGGGATCTGTCATCTAGCTGGCCAGGACACGGCCACTGCTTTTGGATCCAGTTCCTGGGGGTGGACCTTTGCAGGAGGATCACCTGGGTGAGGGGAGTGGGACACTGGATGGCGAGATGCGGTGTCCCCTTCCCTGTAATACCTTTACCTCATCCTACCAGGTAGGATACGTAGGAACTCTGCCCCCCCTTTCCTACAAGAACACTCACACGGACAGCCCGCTCTGAGAGAAAACAGACTAACACCCTAGCAGTATACCTGACATGTCCCAATGTAATGGTCAGGTGTGGTCAGGCAATTACTGACCATTACTCACACCCGACTTCCACTGAACTTTCCCACATGGATAAAAGGCGGAGCATGAAAGCACACTCAGAGCGAGGCAACACACACGAAGGGACAGCAGTTCCCAGATGGCAGCTGAAAAAGGGGAGAAAGACGTCAGATCGAGAAGGGTTCGCGAGGAGGGAGATACCCTTGACCTTTTTGGCAAAAAAACATTGCTTTCAAGAAATCGTGAGATTAAAAAGCAGAAGGCCAGGAAACTAGACTGAAGAACCCTGCATTGTGTGTCAGAGATATCCGGGGCACTCCCGCATGACTAATCGATTTGGGGAGAATCTGCAGCCACTGTGGTATCGTCCTTGGCTCCACAATCAAAGAAGCGCCAAAGATCAACACAGCCGGTGAGTTGGGGAGACTGAAACAAGACCGGTCTGTGTTGAAGCCAAGGTTGCAAGCAGCAACATGGTACAACGAGTGCTGAAACAAACATTGTTAAAACGTGTATGATGAAAAACGCGAGTGCAGTTAAACTGCTGATGAATGCTTGAACTTTGAAAGGAAAGATACAGAATCATTGGCATAGTGGTCCAGCACTACATGGGTGCTCAATCGAAGGTCTCTGTACGGTACCCAGCTGAGGAGTGACAGAAGTGAAAGTTAAAGTGTTGTAATGAGAAAAGAATTGTGAATCAAAGTGGTCCTGCGAAAGGTCGAGCAAAATCCTACGCACAGTCGAAGGTCTTCGTTTTTTGATACAGAAAGTAAGTTTTGGAAATTAGATAAAATTGTTCAAGCCCGATAGAGGGAGACCAATTGAGAACACTGTATTAAGGTGGGTCTGAGACCGGCGGAGGGAGAACCTGGTTGAACAAAGAATCACTAGAGAAATTGGGCATAAGGAAATCCTGAGAAGAAAGGAACTTTGAATATTTGCTTGTCGCATCAGGCCCTCTGTAATAAGAGATTTGGAATGGCAAAGAGACTTTGGCACAGAAGGCCCTGATATTGAGGTTTTGAAATGCATCCTTGTGTTGAAGAAGCCAGAGAATGTGCTAAGCTCAAGTGTGCCGCCTTTCCCGTGCTGAAAACGTGGGAAGGTGAAGCCAACGGCTCAAATATCCTGACACATACTTTCTTGAACACTTTTCTTTTGCATAACATCATTTCCCATATCATTTGTATTTAGAAGTAAGGATTGGCAATATGTTTATTAGTATAGGCCCTTTTATTTTGACAAGACTCTACTAGGACTGCGTTATTTGATGGTCGTAGATTGCTTCCATCTTAGACTTAGGATTGGATAGCAGTTTAATCAATCCATTGAAGTCCAATAAACACCCTTGAACTGTGATCACTTGTGTCTGTTTGATACCATGCCCTCCTTACAGAAGTAACATTTAGTTGCATGTACTTTGAAAGTTTTCTTGTGTCACAAAGTGTTTCTCATAGATATCACCTCAGATGGAAAATCCTAAGAAACAGTAACTTGAGAGTTAGGCCATCTGAAAAACTTACACCTTATAGATTCAAATATGATATCATTCACTGTTCATCTCAAGCAGTTCACTTAAAATTGTGATTAGTTTGTTTTTTGATTGCTCACTGAAAAAGTCATGTAACTCACCCACTTTTGGAGCAAATGTCAATAAATCAATCAACACCTGGGAGGTCATTTTAAGAGTGTTATCGCTGAAATGACTCTTTTTCCAGCATTGGTCTGAGCGCGAGGATGCGTCCTCTATTTTTACACTCCAGCTGCAAGTTTCTTCCTAGAGCTTTGATGTGGCCACATTCACTTCATAAAACCACTTCATAGATTTCATTTACAACATTTTCACAGCTGCTGGTTTTGAACTCTAGACCATGGGTTCTGGAACCTTTTGCAGTACAGATATTTTGGACTAAAACTCCATCAGCCCTAGCTAGCCTAATCAATGGCTGTGATCATGAGGCCAAAATCGGGAGAGCCTTGGGTTGCACAGTGCTGCTCTACACTAAGTTTGATTTAATTATATGTACCCTTTATTCATAAGCTTTCCTTGAGGCACTTTAATCTTAGATAGCATCGAAGATACACGATTACTGCTCAAAGGCATCAGTGTTTGAAGGTTCCGCAGGGTGGACCGCATGTGGGGTCTGCTTCATAGTCACCATTACTGCTCAAAAGCATCAGTGTTTGAAGGTTCCACAGGATGGACTGCATGGGGGGGGTCTGCTTCATAGTCATGCTTACTGCTCAAAGGCATCAGCGTCTGAAGGTTCTGCAGGATGGACTGCATGTGGGGTTCGCTTCGTAGTCATGGTTACTGCTCAAAAGCATCCGTGTTTGAAGGTTCTGCAGGATGGACGGCATGGGGGGGGGTCTGCTTCGTAGTCCTGGTTACTGCTCAAAGGCATCAGTGTTTGAAGGTTCCGCAGGATGGACTGCATGGGGGGAGTTGCTTCGTAGTCTGCTTACTTAGGGAAGAGCAGGATCATCATTTTGATGTTAATGATTAATTACCATTCAACTGCTGCGCTATCAGGGAGGAACTGGATGTCCATCTTCTTTCTGTCCTAAACCAACGTCTGCATTCTGATTGCAGTTTATGAGCCTTTCCTGACATTTCATCATCTCCTCGTGCACTCTTCTGTCTTGAATATCACATGTAGTCTCTCATGCAAAGCGAATAAACTTTTCTCAATATAGCATTTCTGAAATTCAGGAGTGTTTCTGTGAGTTTTCTATGATGTTGTGTAAAAGTGAATTCATGACAGGCACTTGTCTGGCCTGGAAGTCAAACCGTTTTCTCCCATGTGGGCTCTTTCATGTTGAATTAGACCAGCGACCTGCAACCTGCAGCGTTCTAGGTGTTTTGAACAGCAACTCCCATAAACTCTTACCACCGACTATGCTCAATAGAGCTGATGGATGTTGTACTCCAAAACATCTGAAGATCCAAAACACGTGTTTGAATTAACTAAATTGCTGGTCTGTTATCATAGGTTGTCTTGTGTGTTATGTGCGGTCTTGAACTTTTTAGCACCCCCTATTACCTGTATGGTTTTTGGTGCATAATAAATAAAATCCAAAGGTTGCAGGCCTCTGAATTAGACTTGTATCATATTTTCTGACGTCATTTACACAGAAAGGGATTTCTCATGTGGCCTTAAACTGATTTTGTAACTAAAGCATTTCAGACATGCAGTGAACTGACCAGCTTTGTGTCCTTTGTGTGTTTTCTCACATCTCGATTTTGGTTGCCTTTTTGACTCAGGCTTTCCTGATATTCAAAGCACTGAAGGTTTTACTCCTGTTTGGATGCACATGATTAGCTGCTTCATTTCCGGAAGATACTTCTCAGAAACGCAGGGGGCTTCCCAGACATGCAGGGGGCTTCCCAGACATGCAGGGGGCTTCCCAGCCATGCAGCGGGCTTCCCAGACATGCAGGGGCTTCTCAGACATGCAGGGGGCTTCCCAGACATGCAGGGGGCTTCTCAGACATGTAGGGGGCTTCTCTGCAGGGTATTGTCCTCTGTAGTTTGTCACAGAGAATTAAAGATTATTAAGGGCCGATTTTTTTCTGACATTCAGCGCTGTAGTATGGTTCTTTTGATGCATGGGTTTTTTGTATTAAGTTAGTATAGATTTCTTGGCTGAAGCTTTTCTGTCATTCACTGCAGGGGAGGTTTCTCCTGTGTGGCTTCTCTCATGTTTAGTTAGGCAGCTTTTCTGACTGAAGCATTTCTGACATTCAGAGCACCGATAAGGTTTGGCTCCTGTGTGGCTTCTCTCATGGATAGTTAGGCTGCTTTTCACACTGAAGCATCTCTGACATTCAGTGCACCAATAAGGTCTGGCTCCTGTGTGGCTTCTCTCATGTTTAGTTAGGCTGCTTTTCACACTGAAGCATTTCTGACATTCAGAGCACTGATAAGGTTTGGCTCCTGTGTGGCTTCTCTCATGTCTAGTTAGGGTGCTTTTCTGACTGAAGCATTTCTGACATTCAGAGCACCGATATGGTTTGGCTCCTGTGTGGCTTCTCTCATGTCTAGTTAGGCTGCTTTTCTCACTGAAGCATTTCTGACATTCAGAGCATTGATAAGGTTTTACTGCTGTGTGGCTTCTCTCATGGGAAGTTAGGCTGCTTTTCACACTGAAGCATTTCTGACATTCAGAGCACTGATAAGGTTTGGCTCCTGTGTGGCTTCTCTCATGTATAGTTAGCTTGCTTTTCTGACTGAAGCATTTCTGACATTCAGAGCACCGATATGGTTTGGCTCCTGTGTGGCTTCTCTCATGTATAGTTAGGCTGCTTTTCTCACTGAAGCATTTCTGACATTCAGAGCACTGATAAGGTTTTACTCCTGTGTGGATTCGCTCATGGGTAGTTAGGTTGCTTTTATTACTGAAACATTTCTGACATTCAGAGCACTGATAAGGTTTGGCTCCTGTGTGGCTTCTCTCATGGATGGTTAGGTTGCATTTGTGACTGAAGCATTTCTGACATTCAGAGCACCGATAAGGTTTGTCTCCTGTGTGGTTTCTCTCATGTTTAGTTAGGCTGCTTTTCTCACTGAAGCATTTCTGACATTCAGAGCACTGATAAGGTTTGGCACATGTGTGGCTTCTCTCATGTTTATTTAGGATGCTTTTCACACTGAAGCATTTCTGACATTCAGAGCACCTATACGGTTTGACTCCTGTGTGGCTTCTCTCATGGGTATTTAGGGTGCTTTTCTGACTGAAACATTTTTGACATTCAGAGCACTGATAAGGTTTGGCTCCTGTGTGGCTTCTCTCATGGGTATTTAGGCTGCTTTTCTCATTGAAGCATTTCTGACATTCAGTGCACCGATACGGTTTGGCTCCTGTGTGGCTTCTCTCATGGGTAGTGTGGCTGCTTTTCTGACTGAAACATTTTTGACATTCAGAGCACTGATAAGGTTTGGCTGCTGTGTGGCTTCTCTCATGGGTATTTAGGCTGATTTTCTCACTGAAGCATTTCTGACATTCAGAGCACTGATACGGTTTGGCTCCTGTGTGGCTTCTCTCATGGGTAGTTAGGCTGCTTTTCTGACTGAAACATTTTTGACATTCAGAGCACTGATAAAGTTTGGCTCCTGTGTGCCTTCTCTCATGGATAGTTAGGCTGCTTTTCTGACTGAAACATTTCCGACATTCAGAGCATTGATAAGGTTTGGCTCCTGTGTGGCTTCTCTCATGGGTAGTTAGGTTGCTTTTATCACTGAAACATTTCTGACATTCAGAGCACTGATAAGGTTTGGCTCCTGTGTGGCTTCTCTCATGTTTATTTAGGCTGCTTTTCTGACTGAAGCATTTCTGACATTCAGAGCATTGATAAGGTTTGGCTCCTGTGTGGCTTCTCTCATGGATAGTTCGGCTGCTTTTCACACTAAGGCATTTCTGACATTCAGAGCACTGATAAGGTTTGGCTCCTGTGTGGCTTCTCTCATGGATAGTTCGGCTGCTTTTCACACTAAGGCATTTCTGACATTCAGAGCACTGATAAGGTTTGGCTCCTGTGTAGCTTCTCTCATGGGTAGTTAGGCTGCTTTTCATACTGAAGCATTTCTGACATTCAGAGCACTGATAAGGTTTGGCTCCTGTGTGGCTTCTCTCATGGATAGTTAGGTGGCTTTTCCAACTGAAGCTTTTCTGACAATGAAGGCACTGATAAGGATTTACTCCTGTACGCGTCTTCTCATGTAGAGTTGGATATGTTTGTTGGCTGAAACGGTTATGACATTCTGTGCACTGATGAGGATATTCTCCTGCGTGGGTTTTCTCATTTTGAGCAGGATGGGTTTTCAGACTGAAACTTTTTTGGCATTCATTGTCCTGGCAAGGTTTCTCTGGGGGTTTCATTTCTCCAGCTTGGATTGTGTTTAGCAAGAATGCCAAAGCAAAGTTAACCACTTTACAGGGTCAGCCATTTGTATAGAATGCTCTATATTCATCTCTCAGTGCTGTGCTCCTGGTTATAATTGCATTGTACAAAGGAAAGCTCTTTTTAGGAGCTTCGATTCTTCACCTCTGTGTGTCCATGCAATTTGAATTTTTAACAACTTCTCCCCATTTGGGTGTTCTGAGAGAATCTTAATGATTTAATGTCTTATGTTGTTAGTATGCTGATTGTGAAAAGAACATGTTTGTTAGGGTTAGTGGATCCAACCTTGGTATGTAGTGTTTTCGAATTCAATGCACTGATATTGTTTTCTACTATTTGCATTCTTTTGTAAATAAACATGCTATGAATTTAGAATTAAATAGTAATTCCAATTCAGACTTGCTTTCGGGTCTCCTGCTCATCCATGCATTTTCTTTTACTTTTCAGAAGCATTTCCTTCTCCTGGTTACCTTGACACTCTGAATATGCAATGCGCGTGTTAATAGAAATCCTTTTAATAATGCGTAGCTTCCTCCACTCCCAGTTCTTGACCAGACTGGCCTTCTAGAAACGTCCATTCCATGAAATATCCAACATTCTCCCTTTTGTTACAGGTAAACCCATTCTTCGGGCATTTTACATCTCTCCCCTTTGCGTTTTCTGTGCAGGCTTTAGAAAACTGTAAAAGAAAATTGACACATTATCTTTCTAAACAAAGAAAAAAGAAATATTACACATGCACAGTTTATTTATTTTTGAAATAGTGTTTCATTGGTTTAGAAATATTTCACATGTCTTTAAGGCTACAAATTCTAAACCAAAGTCGTAACATAGCCAAAATTAAGGCAACCTCCTTTTCCCTTAAAGCTCCAAGCCAGAATATTGCATTTTTCCAATCATATTTCTCTACAAATCTCCTCTGCATTTTATTCAGTCTTTGTGCAGAGCCCTAAATGGGTGCAGATGCCCTAGTGACCCCACCCTTCCCTTTTCATTACATACTCTAGAAATACTTTCAATGTTTGGAATTTTAAGGCGATCTCCAGAGCTCGTCTTTCAGCCATTTCAGAAATATAATGAGGTTTTCCCAACGTCTTATATCCAAATAAGAGTGCTCTTGTTCTACCTGGCAACCCATGTATTAATACCAAACTCTGAATAAAGATATTCCATGCAGGAGACGTTCCCAAGCCAAGGGATCTTCTCTAAAGTGCGTCCTCTATGCATTTCAGTCAAGTGGCTGCAGTACATTTTATCAAACGTCCACAGACCATTCATAATCAGGGAGGTGTTTATTGTTTCAAACTCATGATTTACCCACATTATTCCAGAGCTTGGTTATTACTACTTTTTCATCGTTCAAATACCAATTGCACAGTCTATTGTACTTATGTGTAAAACTCAATATAATAAAAGGGTTATATTGATGTTGGTCTTGGGTCATTAATTGGGAACACATTTCTGATGAGAAATAAGCATTCTTTGCAAGCTTATTGGTAGTGTAAATAAACATTTGTGCATTGCAACCACGAAATATTTTATTTGCCTCCGTTTTTGGGTGGAAGTAATGCAAGTGGCCAGGATGCAACCCTGCTTTAGGTCACTGGTCATGTGACTTTTGTCCACAAGCTCTGCCCCCTCCCTCTTAAGTTTCTAGACACCCCTCTAGTGGTGCAGTAACTAAGGCCAGTATGTTACCCGATACACATGATAAAATGATTCTGAGAAATCTGTAGATGGAGGAAATACTGGGTGTCAGAATGCTGCCTTACCCGAGGTCCAACTCGCTCTTGAGGCATTCGCCCCACTGGTGCTGGGGGGTTGGGTGTGGGTTCAGTCTTATTGCCACATACGCAGCATTCTTAAGCTTGGGAGTCTCCATGGTTTCCAACTGCACAGACGTGGGGGTATAATCAGCAGCACGGTTCCATGCACGTGCTTTGCCCAGGGCAAGAGTCAATCCGGCTGGGAGGCTTACTCTCATGTGATTCACCATAAAACCCAGAGGACTTTCACAGGCCTTTGTGTGACCATTGCTTTCAGTCTGCAAGGTGACACTTACGGTTGGTCTTATTAGCTTCCTGCTGCCTTGTGCCAGTTTTGCCCAGGGGCCTCCTTTCCTCTGCTCGACCCGATTTCTTCTCTTCCTAATAATTCCTCCACCATCTTCCATTTCCCTCCTTGGGACTAGTTTTTGGTAGTGAAAACACAAGGAGGGGTGGGCACAACCTTGATTTACTCAAACTCAAGAACTACTAACAATTACAAATAGGTGTTAGGACAAGGCAGCATTATCCAGCTTTGCAATCAGGTGGCCTATATAATGTTAAAACCAAGACCAGCAAAAACAACCCTATGGTGCCACCTTATCCCTTGCAAACACTGCAACTGGTACTTTAACTTTCACCTGAAAAATCAAGTTACTGATCAGAAAATATATATCACAGCACACCTTTCCCCGTCAAGTTCTCTATTGGTCGAATTCCAAACGAGTTGTTTGTACAATGAAAAGGAGGCGATCAGATAATAATTCTGTGCCAAATGCATTTCAGATTTGTACTAGTCTTTCATCAGGGACATCCCCAGAGCATATTCCTTATTCTAAACATAAGCGATACATTAAAAAAATACATGTAGAACATCAGAATCATCATAGAAAAAGAAAATAGGACCGCTTCAATATAAAATGCACCAAAACAAAAACACAAGGACACACATTTAACAATCAAGAGGAAAAAGAAAAAACATTGATAAACTAATATATACCTTTGTTTTCAGGTATATGCATAGTAAACGGACGCACCAAGACAGTGCCGTCACTAAATGCACTGTCATGAAAACTATACACAGACTTACAGAGGGGTGCAAAGGACGGTCAACAAGGCTGAAGTTACCAGATATTGAACTATGTGGGCACAGTGAACACTGTAGACAGACGCACCTAACCGATGCCGTCGCTATCGAGACTAATATGCATGCTAATAACAAACTCACCGCAATAATCTAATGCCGGGCTCCGGGGGCCAAATGATCAAATATCTGTATGCTATCTTCTGGTAGTCTCTGTCCTTCAATTCTGTCTCCCTTCTTCCTAGCTACCCTTGATCAGTGTCTATCGCTGTTCCAATATCATGCTAATACGCAAGAGATCTTTCTTTTGTGGTACTGGGAGAAGGATCTTCCAACTAACAGGAGTGAGTCATTCAGTGCTGGGTGGAAGGGACAGAGGGATCCCCCCACACACAGTCCTTCCACAAGAGCAGACTAGACTCTGGGCCTAGAACACTACTCTGGACCATCAGAAGACCCATGAATCTGGTACAAGGTGTGAGAAACCTGACAGTGTATCACTTACTAGTCCCCAGGGATGTCATCCAGGTGGCCAGGACACGGCCATCGCTATTGGATCCAGTTCCTGGTGTTGGACTAGTGAGGGAGGATCACCTGAGGGGTCCTCGGGAAGTGGAAGTGGGCCACCGAAGGGTGAGACGCGGTACCCCCTTCCTTTTGACACCTTTTCGCCATCCTGACCAGTAGGATACTTAGAAACTCTACCCTGCCCCCTTTCCGACAAAATCACTTTCTTACAATGTGAAAGACAACAGACTATTACCCGAGCCGTTTTCCCGACATGACCCAACAGAAGGGTCAGACAATTACCGACACACACACCTGACTACCCTTTCCCTTACCCATAGGGATAAAAGGCGGAGCACACAAGCACACTCTGTGCAAGGCCGAACGCACGACGAAGCAGCCATTCCAGGACAGCAGTTCAAACAGAGGAGAAAGGTGGTGAGACCAGAAAGGACGTCAAGGAGTGAGTTGCCGTTGTCCTTTTCAACCCAGACCCGCAAAGCCTCTGATCAAAGATACGCAAGATCAGGAATCGCAGCTGGCAGGTGGTGCGACGGATGTCAGTGGTACATGGCACGCTCCCGCTCTGATTGCCAGGGAGTGTAGGTGGGTGGCCATCAACGTACCATCCTTGACTCCAGCGGCAAAAAGGGACAAAGCAAGTCCAACATAGCCGGTGAGTCGGAGGCTACTGATAGTCGACCGGCTTGTGTTAGGCTCTAAGGTTGCAGTAGCAACAGTAAGAAGATAAGTTAAACAAAAGGTTGTTGATGAACAAACTGGGTACCAGAGTCAGAGTGGTCCAGTGCGACGTGGGCGCTCAGTCGAAGGTCGCTAGCTTTGGCCCCTCTCCTGAACAAAGAGACTGTTGAACATTGCGAGTAAAGGAAACTACAAGTGCCAAGAGGCCTTAAGGAAGGCCGGTATAAGGTGTTAAGGTGGTCATACAAGGGCCAAGTCAAATCCTTTGTACAATCGAAGTCCTTGACACACTAAAGAAGAGGTTTTGTTGTTGTGAACTAGCGTTGGCGCCCGATCGTGGAGAACGCCGTACAAACTGTGAGGATAGGAAGCCAGTGCATGCTGTAGGCTAACAGAGTGACCCGGCGAGACGTGATCGCCCTTCGGAAGGTCTGAGCGCGGACGAGGTAGACCTAATCTGAACATTGTGCTACTGTTTAAAAAGACATTAAGACTTTCGATTATTGTAGGGGAAAAGAAAAACTAAAACAAAGGAACTGTGATACTGGGGCAAATGTGAACCCGACCGAGTGATGCCTGCTAAATCATAGCGATGATAGAACTATGTGAAGTCTGACTGGGGGCTTAAAAGAAAGCCTGACTGGGGGAAGTGAATCCTGCATAGTGTAAAGACACCTATGAACACTGTGATGACAAGTGTGAACTCGACTGAGGGATGTCTACAGTGAGTGGTTGGTCTGAACCTGATTGAGGGAGGCTGACGATTGAGAGAAGATCAGAGCCCGGCTGAGGGGGATCCAAAGGTGACAGGTATTCACCCCATGTAAAGATTACCAGAAGGTACTTTTATTTTAGTTGTTTTGGCATATCAGGCCCTCTGAAGCAAGAGACTCTGCATGAGAGGAGACTTAACCACAGACGGCCCTGATACTGGAAAAGGAACTGTAACCTTGTGCTGGAGAAGCCCAGGAGTGTGCCGTGCTCGAGAATCCCACCTTGTCCCATGCTAAAAACACTGGGAAGGGAGACCCCAGCCAACACTTCCTTCTTTTCTTGTGAACATTATCCCACACTCTTTTGTAACGTAGCGGTAAGGATTGGCAATAGTTTATTTTTAGTATATGCCCTCTTTATTTGATTAGACTCCACTAGGACCGTATTATTATTTGATGGTCGTAGCTTGCTCCCATCTTAGAGTTAGGTTTAGCTTAGGTGTTTATCTCACCCATTGTACAGAATAATAAATACCCTTGAACTGGGGTCACTTGTGTCTGTCTTGCTTTGATACCATGCCTTCATTACAAAGGGGACAGAGGGGAGTGGGCAGCTTTACAGATTTTGACGTGCAACTAATCCTACGGAGCCCAAAATGAAGCATTACAAGAACTATCAGATGAACTGCAGGCTCTCCACAAATCAACACACAGAGCGCACCTCACAGTACTGCACTACTGGTAAAAGATACCAGCCCAAATGCTAGCTACCCTTAGAGCTTCATTACGACCCTGGCGGAATGGGTTTAACGGCACCAGTAAAGGTGCCGGCATCGTTAAACCCATTCCGCCCTATTACGAGGTCCCCTTGCGGGTCCCGCAAGGGGGCCAGCATGCTAACAATGGGCCCGTCATTTATATGATGCACTTAGCAACCACCTGCCTCTCTATTCGACGGCTGCATTGATTACTGCATTCTGCACCTTGCTGTCCTGCCCTGTGAACACCACCACTGTCAACCTTGACAGAACACTGCCTAGTAGCCTAGTAGTCACCTGACCCTCTATCTGACTGCTGCATTGGATAATTGCATTCTGGTACCTAGCTGCCCCGTCTTTGAATACCGCCCGGGCATCTAAGATGCACCTAGTAGCTACCTGCCCTGCCATCTGACCGCCACACCCTACCTACACCCAACAGAATGTACCTCCCAGGCATCTACTCAGCATTGCTGAAAGTAATTCTCCACCTCATCCATTTATCCGGCCAGCCTAGCCCTACCTTTAGCTCTGCCTCCATAGGCAACATTCCCCCACTCATTATGTATCCCACTACACCATGCAGCCTCACTGCTAGAAATGCCAAACTACGGGCCAGATTACCCAAACTATATGAATCTCGAGCCAGGGATTCCATCCAGTCTAAATTGACTAACCGGACCCCTCCTATGTACACAGTCACTCCTACCAACCGCCCCATGGACACACCCAAGCATAGCCTAACTAATACTATGACCAAGCATAAGGCTCACAACTTAACCACCTGCACCAAAACTATCTCTACGCCCATAAGAGGCGCCTTAATGCGCAATCTGTAGTAGCCCATGCCACATATATAGCAGACCTTATTCTTGCAGATGAACTAGATTTCCTAGCCATCACTGCGTCCTGGCTCCATGCAGCCGCTGGCCCAGCTCTCTCACAAGCCATCCCTGATGACTACACTATCCTCCGAGCGGACAGAGCAGAATCCAGAGGCGGAGGCCTCGCCATAATTGCCAAAACGCACCTAAACATTAGACTTGACACCACAAACCTCCTCCCTTCGTGTGAATCTCTCAGTTTCCAACTGCCAACTCCCAACTCCTAAACCATCAACATCCACTTATTCTACAGACCTCCTGGCCCTTTAGGTTCCTCCGAGGAAGACCTCACCACCATCCTCACCAGCAACCTAAAAAATACCTCCCAGAGTCTCCTTCTAGGAGATTTCAACCTAGGCCTCAAAGATCCCAAAGACCTCCAGGCTACCATCATTAACAATACCCTGTCAGAATTAGGCTTTACCCAAAGAGTATCCACCCCTACCCACAACAAACGGAGAACCCTTGACTGGGTAGCAGACTACAACTGTGCAGCCTCCATCACCGCTAATGCCCCTCAACCATGGTCTGACCACCACCTTCTCACTTTCAACCTTGAAGCCTCAAGCCTCATCACAAATAACTTACTATTCCTACGAGAAGCAAGAAAAAAATCACAGTTGAAAAACTCATCCCCCTCATTCTACCGACGTTGAACCAACTCTCAGCTACCTCCAACCCCCACCACCTTGTAGAAAGTTACAATAACTGCATGCGCTCAGCCTTAGACTCTATGCACCCCTCAAACTGAGAAAACGTAAGCCAAAAAAACACCTGAACACTTGGTTCTCTACCCACCTAAAAGCTCTCAGACTAGAGAAATGCATAAAGGAACAAGCTTGGAGAAAATCTCCTACAGACACTAACAAGCTGATCCTCAACAAAATAGTCTCCTCATACAAAAAAGAAATCATCCAGAGAATCTCACACTGGCACCGCCTTGGTGGAAAGGGGAATTACCGGCCTATTCCAAGGTTGGTGGGGCGGTAATTCCCCCTTCCCCCATTGCCCTTCCCCATTCCCATTTTTGCCCCACAGGGCATAATGGGAATGGGAAAGGCACTAATTACGGCACCGCAAATTACGGTACCATAATTAGCTCCCTGGTCCCTTTGCGGGTTGGTTTTTAACGCCTGCAAAAAGCAGGCGTTAAATTCCCCAACCCGCAAAGGAACCTCGTAGTAAGGCGGTAAGGTTTTACCGGTACCGGTAAAATACCGGTACCAGTAAACCCTTACCACCGTCCGTGTAATGAGGTCCTAAGTCTCAAGAGGGGTGAGGGTGACTGAACGACCTCAATGAGCATACAAAGCAAGGACACTTACAAATTACTCTACACAGGTGTTATACTAAAAATATATACAATTTAATACAAGGCCTTTGTAAAATAGACCATAGCAGTATCACAAGAGTAAATCAATACATCAATATCAACACAATATATATACAAGACCATTAGGGCCTAAGGGGTTAAAAGCACGAAATAAGTAGACCACCTAGATGGGGAGGAAAACAGGCAGTGCAAATAATCTTTAGACCTAGTTCCACATCCAGGATACACCTAACTTAAGAGGCAGTCCAAGCCCTACGAAGAGAGGAGCCTTCTGCTCAATAGTACATGCACGCGCTTGTGCCAATGGACAAAATAGGGTCTCTTCAAGGGTCTCTAGCAGCTCAGGAAGGTGGATAAGGCGATGAAGAACAAGTTCCCACTATTCAAACAGGACATCCACTTGAGGGCAGAGGCAGTTGGAAAGTTTGGGATGGAGTCGCTATTTTACGTTAGCTGTGGAAAGGAAAGGGGCCTTCGGGGGCCACTTCGTGTGTAAAAATGGGCTCCTGCGCTAGGGGCCACAGGTTGGGGTAGGGATTACTCACCGGTCCCCGACGCAGGCAGACCCAAACTTCACCAGTACAGTCCACTTCGCTGGCAGGTTCGAATGCGACAATCAGGAAGTCTCGACACCGTGTAGTTCCCGAGATGCAGCGAGGATTCCCTAACGGGACAGTGGCGATTTCTCCGCTCAGGGTGGAAGAATCGGCCCAGTTCCACTGCAGCAGGCTTCAGAGGCAAGTGGGTCACAAATGCAGCGAACTTGCACAGGTCGTTGACACAGCTGGGCAACACGGCAACCGCGTTTACTCCGGTCCGGGTACACTCGTCTCACTTCAGACCTGGGAATACCAAGTGTACGGAATTCGGTGTGAGGGTGCCGTGGACACAGAGCTAGCAGTCTCCTCGAAACGGCGGTGGTGACAGAGCAAATGTCCCGCGTAAGCTGGTCAGCCCACTGGTTGGCCCAGGGACACTTCCGAAGAGGCTTACTTGCAGGGTTTGGTGAAGGTGCCGAGAAAAGTTGATCCCACTATTCCAATGGGTCGAAGCGCCTTCACAGAACTTCTAGGACGACCAGATGCAGAGGGGTCTCACGGGACGACAGCGGGCTCAGGGTGCCAAACCTTCCAGCGGGTCCCCAGCGATTCCTTGACTTGGCTTCTGTTGCAGGATACTTGGCTCCTTATCCCTTGTTCGGTGTGAACTCTGGAGATCGACATGTAGTGGTGTTTTCAGCCTCCTCTTATCCAAAGTTCCCTTCGCGCCAAAACGGAGAGGACCCAAAGAGAGATCTGCTCACAAACACTCACTCCATACGTGGACCAATCATGGGCCACGGTGGTCCCAGGCATTCAGGACACTCTAGACTCTCTAGCACCCAGGGTGTGTATTGGGAACAGACATCCCAGACGACATCCTGGAGGCACACACACAAGGCATGCAGAAGCCCACAAAAGCATTGGGTTTCACAGGAAAGTGCATGTCCAAATAAGGACTGACCCGGGTCGACTCGACCTGGGGAAGGTGAAGGGGCAAGATGGCCAAAGGACAGGACAAAGAACCTCGTGGTTCATTTTGGAGCCAGGCCACCTATTCGTGCCAAGCGCAATTAACGCATTTAACATGGCAAGAAAGGGTTAAAAATATATGTAAACGAAAGCTGCCACCTGTCCTGTCCTGTCCGTGACACATCTGCACAGTTCATAAAAAGCCCAGCGAGAGTTTCTAGGGTCTTTGGAAAGACTAGAGACCCAAGTGTACTGTAAGGTATGTTACATTGTACACTTGTTACATGTTGCACAAAAGTTGCAACATGAGAAAAGGACTAAGGGAAACAAAGTCTCCCAGTACTGACTGTCTTAAGGGCATGTCAGTTTCCCCATAAAAAGTGAGCGAAAGCCCAGAGGAGTGGAGCTGAGGGCTGTGCTTCTCTGGCAAAGTTTAGTTACAGGTGTTTAAACAGCAGCAAAAAGTTTGCGGGTTGACACATGGAGGGAAAATTACATTCAAATATGAAATCTTTCCTAACACTCGCCCTCCCCAGACTAAGGACAGGGGGAACTAATCCACCCCTGGATGAGTTTCTTGTTCAGATCGGTTAAACATTCTGTACAACCCATCAGCATTGCTATGTTGGACACCTGGCCTATGCTCAATAGTGAATTCAAAGCCTTGCAGACTTATGGACCACCTAAGCAACTTTGGATTCTCTCCCTTCATGTTCATTAGCCACTTTAAGGGCTTATGGTCAGTTTGCACAGTGAAGTGGGTCCCATAGAGGTAGGGCCTCAACTTCCTAAGGGCCCACACAACAGAGAAACATTCTTTCTCTACTGTGGACCATCTGAGCTCTCTGTCCTTAAACTGGCGACTAATGAATCCAATAGGGTGTTCCTTACCCTTCTCATCTACTTGTGATAGTACAGATCCTGTCCCAGTGTCAGAGGCATCTGTCTGCACAATACAAGGTCTTTGGTAATCAGGGGCCCTGAGAACAGGGGCCTGGCACAAGGAATCTTTTAAGCCATTGAAGGCCTTCTCACACTCTTCAGTCCAAGTTACCTTCTTGGGTTTCTTGGGAGTGGTGAGAGCAGTCAGAGGGGCGGCTATGGTACCATAGTCTGCCATGAAATTTCTGTAGTACCCAGTGAGTCCTAAGAAGGCTCTCACTTGGGTCTGTGTAGTGGGGGTAGGCCAGTCTTGTACTGCTTGTACTTTACTGGGTAGAGGCTGTATCCTCCCTCCACCTACTTCATGTCCAAGGTAGACCACTGCTCCTTGTCCAATCTGGCACTTACTGGCCTTTATGGTCAAGTGGGCCTTCTGAAGGGCCTGTAACACAATCCCAAGGTGTTTCACATGGTCTTCCCAGGTGGCACTGAAAACTGCTATATCATCCAGATAAGCAAGACAGAATTCGTCCAACCCATTCAACACATGATTCACAAGCCTCTGAAAAATGGCAGGTGCATTCTTCAACCCAAAAGGCATTACCCTGAACTAGTAAAGGCCCTCTGGAGTTGAGAAAGCTGTCTTCTCCTTGGCATGTTCTGCTAGGGCTATGTGCCAATAGCCTGCTGTGAGGTCAAACGTGCTGAGGTACTTGAAGGCACCCAAGGTATCCACCAGCTCATCTGTTCTAGGCAAGGGGAGTGCATCTGTCTTGGTGACAGCATTCAGAGCCCTGTAATCCACACAGAACCTCAATTCCGAAGTACCTGCTTTTGGAACCAAAACCACAGGGCTGGACCAAGGACTACTGGAGGGTTCAATCAACCCAAGAGCCAACATTTTGTTGATCTCTGTCTTAATGTAAGACCTTACTTTGTCTGACATTCTGTATCCCCTACTTTTGGTAGGTACACTGTCTCCTGTGTCTATGTTATGTTTGCACCAAGGTGTCAAACCAGGGGACTGTGAAAACAGGGGGGAAAATTGCCTAAGCAAACTTTTCACCTCAGCCTGTTTATCAGAAGTCAGGTGAGGGGCCAATCGGACACCCTCAATGGAGCTATCTGAAGGACTGCTTTGTAATAGGTCAGGAAGAGGTTCAGATTCCTCTTCCTCAACATCTGAAGCCAATAACAGTGCTGCGATTTCAACTCTTGGGATGAAAGCCTTCAGCCTATTTACATGGAACACTTTTGGAGCCTGTCCAGGCCTTCCAAGGTCCACTAAATAGTTGACCTCACCCAGTGACTCCACCACTGTGTAAGGGCCTGACCACTTGTCCTGTAAAGCCCTAGGCCTTATGGGATTCATGATCAGGACTTTCTGACCAGGTGTGAAGTTGATGAGGGAAGCCTTCTGGTCATACCAATGTTTCACCAGAGCTTGTCCTGCCTTCAACTTGTCACTAGCCAGACCCATCAGGAGTATCATCCTTTTTCTGAGCCCTAGCACATAGTCTACTACATTGGTAGTAATGGGGGGAGTGGGCATCTCCCATCCTTCCTTGACTATGGCGAAGGGTCCCCGTACAGGGTGACCAAACAGAAGTTCAAAGGGGCTGAAGCCAACACCCTCTTGTGGTACCTCTCTGTAGGCAAACAGTAAGCATGGTAAAAGAAGATCCCACTTTCTTCTTTGAGGTTCTTCCAGAGCCCCAATCATACTTTTCAAGGTCCTGTTAAACCTTTCCACCAGACCATTGGTCTGGGGGTGGTTTGCTGAAGAAAACCTATAGGTGACCCCACATTCCTTCCACATAGCCTGCATATACTTTGACATAAAGTTGCTGCCTCTGTCAGACACAACTTCTTTAGGGAAGCCAACCCTAGTAAAGATGCCAAGTAAAGCTTTTGCAACGGACTTGGCAGTCACATTTTTCAATGAGATGGCCTCAGGATATCTGGTGGAATGGTCAACCAGCACCAGGATAAACCTATTGCCTGAGGATGTTTGGGGGCCAAGGGGACCAACAATGTCGATCCCTACCCTCTCAAATGGTACCTCCACAACTGGGAGTGGTACCAATTGAGCTTGGATTGTTGAGCCACTCTTACCAGATAACTGGCAGGAGGCACAACTCCTGCAGTGACTTTCTACTTGCACACCCATCTTGGGCCAGTAGAAATGCATGGATACCCTTTGCTTGGTCCTCTTAATTCCAAGGTGACCAGCAAGGGGCACTTCATACGCCAACTGCAGGAGGAAGGGTCTTACAGCAAGGGGAACCACCAACCTCCTATGGTCTCCTTCTGTAGACTCTGTGGGCTCACTATAATGGAGTCCACCTTCCCAATAAATCCGATGCTTCCCAGGAGGTTCACCCTCAAGCTGGGAGCAGGCCTGTCTCCTTAGGCCTTCCAGAGATGGGCACTCACGTTGGCCTTTACTGAATTCTTCCCTGCCAGGACCACCTTCTACTAACAAGTCTTTTAGTTCAGGATGGTCATTGGGGTCAAACACTTCAGGCATCACCACCTCCTCGTCAGGTCCTGGTGATTGACCAACTACCTCCACCTCAGTGGTAGGTGAGTTAGGGGAATATTTTCTTGCCCTCTTTTCGATTTTCTGACTCCTTTAGCCTTGGGTTTCCCCTTTGGCTGGGGCAGGGCATTGGTCTTGGCCAGAGCTGCCCTTGTTTGAGACCTTGTGCAGGGTCTGTCAGCTGTATCTCCCACAAGCCCTAAAGCTCTGAGATCATTTCCCAGCTAGACCTTTCCTGGGACACTCCTCTGTATGCTCACTGGAATCCTGACAGCTGTACCATTGATAGTAAGATTTACAGGTATTACTGGGAACATGAGAGGTGGGCCATCAGCCAACTTAGTGGGCATCAGAGTAGCTCTGGCAACTTCCTCTGGGTCTACCAAGGTAGAATCCACTACAGTTCGACTGCACCCACTATCCCTAAGAGCTGGAGTATCTACTCCATTGATCAGCACACTGTCTTTAAAGTAGTGCTTGGTGTTATCTGGAATCCTAGCATAAGCCTCTGAGACCTTAGGCTCCCAGGAACCCAGGGAAACTAAAACTACCTCAGCTTCTATCCCACTGGGGACGGAGTCTGAGGAGAAGGATGCTCCAGTAATCTCTTCTTCCTCGTAGGAGGAGAAGAAGGCCAGATTAGCAGAGTGGACCCCCAAGGTTTTGACCTTAAACTGGGATCCCCCTTCACGTGGTCAGTTGCTCCACAAGCAAAACAAGATCCATTGGGTCTGCTTACATAGGGAGGCTTACCATAACCGGAGCTCAGTTTTGGAGGCTGACCTCCACTACCCTGTGAGTTATCTTGTGTCTTACCCTTATTTTTCTTTTTGTGGCCCTTATTGGAGGAAGATTTATCAGTTTCCCCACCCTCCTTATCATTGGACTTTTTCCCTTCCTCCTGCTTACCAGGATGAGTCTTGTCCTTATGGGACACTCGATGTGACACCCACAAATCTGCTGCAATGGCAAGTTTCTTAGGATCTATCTCCTTTGAATCTGTCAAGTGCTGCTTAAGCTCAGGGGAAGAAGATGCAAAAATATGTTCCAGCATGACAAGACTTATCATACCTTTAAAGGTAGAAGGAACAAGTTACTTACCTGTAACTGTTGTTCTCCAGCATGGGTCTGGCATGGATTCACATGCTCATGAATATTCCCCGTCGTCAGGCTGGGAATCCTCGGTAAAGAAAAAACCAGTATCAGTTTCGTTTCTGATCTGTCTTTCGTAGTAATAACCAATCACTGGTCTCTGCGTCATACTGACCACAGCCAATGACTGCCCTCTACCTAAGCACCGCCTCTGGCAGCCATCTTCAGATTTGGAAGCACGTGAAGTGGCAGTATGACCAAGTGAAGAGCCGCAGAGGGGTAGGCGGGAGGGTTCGCATGTGAATCCATGCCAGACCCATGCTGGAGAACAACAGTTACAGGTAAGTAACTTGTTCCTTCTCCAGCATGGGGTCTGGCATGGATTCACATGCTCATGAATAAAGAATACATAGCAGTACACACATGCACAACCACGGGAGGTGGCAAAGGCTCAACATTAAGCATCACATCAACTCAACATTAAGCATCTTACCTCCTCACCAGGCTCACCTCAGGCGAACAGGTTGCGCAGCACTGCTTGGCCGACCCTGGACTCCTCCCTGGAATCCCGGTCGACGCAGTAGAATTTCGTGAAGGTGTGCGTCGACCTCCACGTAGCAGCCCTGCATATGTCCAGCAGGGGCACACCAGATAGGAACGCCGTGGTAGCTGCGATCGCTCTGGTGGAATGGGCTCTCGGACGGCCAGGCAGCGGTCGGTTTGCCAACCGGTGACAGTACATGATACAGCCGGAGAGCCATCTGGAGATGGAAGCCTTCGAGAGAGCCTTCCCCTGATTGACAGGTCCAAAGTTCACAAAGAGTTGTGACGTCTTCCGAAAACCTTTCGTGCGGTCCACGTAGAACTTCAGCGCTCTAGCTACATCCAGCGAGTGCAAAGTCCTCTCAGCCGGCGACGAAGGCGACGGGAAGAACACAGGTAACACCAAGGGTTCGTTGAGATGAAAGTCCGACGGTACCTTGGGCATGAAGGAGGGGTGCGTCCTGAGCACTACCCTCGTGTCGTGGAAAGTCAAGTACGGGGCCTTGCAGGAAAGGGCCTGGATCTCTCCCACTCGTCGTGCGGAGGTGATGGCCACGAGAAAAGCTGTTTTCCACGATAGAAACTTCAACGGGGCCGAGTGCAGAGGCTCGAACGGAGGTCCCATGAGTTTGGTCAGCACCACGTTGAGCTCCCACGCCGGGGCCGGAGCCTTCACCGGCGGGAACGATCTGAACAGTCCCTTCATGAACTCTTTCACCAGACGATGAGACCACAAGGACGTCCGGCCCGTGGTTCTGGTGTAACGGGAGATCGCAGCAAGATGAATCTTGATGGACGCGTGTGCCAGACCAGCTTTGGCCAGCGTCAGCAGGTACGGCAGCACTTGGGGAGCCGTAATCCGTAGAGGGTTAATCTTCTGTGCGTGGCACCAGACAGAGAACCTCTTCCATTTGTGTCCGTAGCATTTAAGAGTCGAGGACGCCCTGGCCTTTGCAAGAACCTCTCTGCAATCGGCCGGTATGTCGTATCCTCCAAACTCTAGCGCTGCAGGAGCCAGGCCTGCAAGTTCAGCGACTTCGGGTCGTGGTGGAGGATGGCGCCTCCTTCCCTGGAGAGTAGATCCGCGTCCGCCGGCAGCTTGATTGGCGGGGACGCCGACAAGTCCAGAAGGTCCGGGAACCATATCTGCCTCGGCCACGCAGGTGCGACGAGGATCATCCTGCACCGTGACCTCTTGAGCTGGTTGACGAGCCGGATTAGCAGAGGCAAGGGAGGGAACGCGTAGAGGAACAGGCCCTCCCAGGGGAACGAGAAAGCATCGCCCATGCTCCTCGTCTGGGGAAACCTGCTGGCGAACCTCCGGCACTTGGTGTTCGTCGCCGTCGCGAACAGGTCGATCTGGGGTGTGCCCCACCGTCGGAAGAGGCGATCCACCAGATCCTGCCGTAGTTCCCACTCGTGGCACGAGCGCAGCTCCCTGCTGAGTGAGTCGGCGATGGTGTTTTTTATCCCTGCCAGATGAAACGGCACCAGAAGAATCCCTTGGGCGACGGCCCAATGCCACAGGTCCTGCGCCTCCTTGGACAGCGCTGGGGACCTGGTTCCGCCCTGTTTCCTGATGTAAAACATGGTGGTGGTGTTGTCGGTGAAGATCCTCACCACCTTGCCCTTGAGGGACGGAAGGAAGGACCTGAGGGCCCAAAACACTGCACGGAGCTCCAGGACGTTGATATGCAGGGACTTCTCCGTCGGGAGCCAGAGTCCCCTTGCGTGCAGATTTTCGGTGTGCGCTCCCCACCCTTCTAGGGAGGCATCCGTGGTCACAGTCACCTGGTGGGCTGGGGTCTGGAAGCCCATGCCCGCCGTCAGATGCGCGCGGGTGCCCCACCACCGTATCGCTCGTCGGAAACTCTCGTCGAGCTTGATCCTTTCCTCGAAGCTGCCCGTCGTCTGGATCCAGCGCGCATCCAGGAACTCTTGCAACGGGCGCATCCGGAGCCTGCACATGGGAATGAGGTAGATGCAGGAAGACATCATCCCGAGGAGGGACTTGATGGACCTCACTTTGGCCGCGTCGGCCACCAACATCCGTTGCACCTTGCCCAAGATGGTCCTGGACCTCTCCTCCGACGGGGAGGCCAGAAGGAACACTGTGTCGAGCCTCGCTCCCAGAAACAGTGCGACTTGCGCGGGCACCAGGTGGGATTTGGCGTAGTTCACGGAGAATCCCAGGTCCGTGAGGAGTTGGACGGTCCTTGCCGTGTGGACCACGGCGAGCTCCCTCGTCTTGGCGCGGATGAGCCAGTCGTCCAGGTAGGGGTAGACGTGAATCCCCTCGCGGCGCAGCTGCGCCGCCACCGGTGCGAGGCACTTGGTGAAAACCCTGGGTGCCGACCGTAGTCCGAAGGGAAGGGCTTTGAACTGGTAATGACGCCCTTGGACCACGAATCTGAGGAATTTTCGGTGCCCCTTTAGGATGGGAATGTGGAAGTAGGCATCCTCCAAATCCAACGACGATAGGAAGTCTCCTTCCTCCAGCTGACCCAGGACGTGCTGGAGGGTGACCATCCGGAACTTCTGCGCCTTGATGAACTTGTTCAGGCGTCGCAGGTCCAGGATGGGGCGCCATCCTCCCGTCTTCTTCTTCACGAGGAAGTAACGCGAGTAGACTCCGGAGCCCCGAAGCCTCTTTGGGACGAGTTCGATGGCGCCCTTTCTGAGCATCGCCTTTACCTCCAGGAGAAGTTGAGGGACGTGAAGTTCTTTCCTGGCCACGGGGGGGACGCGCGGGCACCTTCTTTGAAACTCGAGCGCGTGGCCCCGGGCCAGGGCGTCCAGCACCCAACGGTCGGTGGAGATGGACTCCCACACGCTGACGAAGCCCGCCAGCCGGCCTCCCACCGGGGTGCTTCGGTGGGGGCCCGACCCCACGGCCGGTTCAATCCTGCTTGGACGCGGCCTTGCCGCCTTGGCCTCCTTGGCGACGACGGCGGGGTCCGCCAGACTTGCCTCGTCCTCTGTAGGCCTCTTGCGACGACGAGCGGGCCGCTTGACGGTAGGAAGCGAAACCGCCGCCGGAACCTTTGGAGGCGCCCTTGCCTCCACCGCTCCGAAAGGGCGTCCGCCGTTGCTGCAGAACTCCAAGGGCCCGGGCCGTCTCAGTATCCGCCTTGATGGCCTGAAGGGAATCGTCCACTGTCTTCCCAAACAGGTTGTTCCCGTCGAAGGGCATGTCCAGGACCCTGGTCTGGACGTCCTGCCGAAAGTCCGTAGCCTTGAGCCATCCGCGACGTCGAAGGCAAACGCCGTTGCCCATCTGGCGGAACCCAGTGTCGGCGATGTCCGTCGCCACGGTGATGGCGTGGTCCGAGGCCACCTCACCTTCCTGCAGGATCTCAAGGGCCTCCGCCCTCTTGTCGTCCGGCAGAAAATCCAGCAGGGGAGCTATCTTGTACCAGAGTTCCCTGTCGTAGCGGGCCACGATAGCCAAGGCGTTGGCCGCTTTAATCGTCGTCGCCGCCGACGAGATGACTCTGCGTCCCATGGCATCCAATTTCTTTCCCTCGCCGTCCGGCGGGGAAGTCGACGTGGAGGCCGCACCCCCCCCCGCTTTCTTCCTGGCTGCCGCGGAGACGACGGAGTCCGGGGTAGGCTGCGCCCGGAGGCATAGGGGGGCCGAGTCCGGGACCCGGTACTTTTTCTCGTACCGGTCTCTTTTCGCTGGCGTCGTGGAAGGGTTCTTGAGGAGGGAAAGGCCCTCATCCCAAATGTCGTCCAACAGAGGCACTGCGAGGACCGTCTTCCTCTTGGCCTCGCGCCGTTGGTAAAGGAAGCCTTCCTTTTTCTTCTCCTCAGGGCAGAGTTGGAAAAGCTCGGATGCCCTGGCGATCATTGAGTGGAACGATCCAATCTCGTCGGGCGGAGAAGCCCTGGTGGGAGGCGACGACGGAAAATCCTCGTCGTATGCCTCGTCGTCCGTACCCGTCGCTGCCGTGTCAGTCCCCGTATCATCCCCTCGGGTGGACGGGGAGGAGGGCTGGACGGGGCGCGACGGTTGAAAAGGAGGCGGTGGATGGATCCTTCTTTTCTTGGTAGGGGGAACACCAGAAGGTCCCGGTTCTGGATCCCCCGACGGGGGAGGTTCCTCCGTCGGTAACGGTAGTCTCGTCCTTATCTCGGAGCATAAGGACTGTATAGCCAACAAAATGGCCGCTGAGTTGTCTTGCGGCGCTGGCAGAGGGGAATCCGACGGGCGAGCAGGGGCCCCGTCGGTATCCTCGACGATGTCGTCGTCGTCACCTGCGTCGGGGCCCATTCCGACGGGCTGGTCTTGTTCCACGCCTAGGCCGTGGCTTAAGACCTCGATCAGTTCCTCTTCTGAGGTTGAGGCCGAATCTACGACGACGCCCTGCCCCCCCTTCTTCCCCACGGAGGGTTTCACGGGGGTCCTATCGATGGGCACGAAAGAAGACTCCCTCCGAGGAGGCAGGGAGATTCTGGGCCCCGAGGCCGCCACCACTGGTGCAGCCTCCACAGGCTGGGCCAGGGCCGCCGCGACCGTTTCGATAGAGGGCTTGGTCGAATGGATCAAGGCCTTCACCACCTTAGGTGCGCTCACCGCCTTATCCTTGAGGGAGGGGGCACTGCCACGCTCCTCCTCTGCCTTAGAGCTCGACCGGGGTCTCTCCAGGAGTTTCGCCGGGTGCTCGGCCTTCCTCTTACCCGACCCAGAGCGTTGGCTCGTGGTTGATGGTGCCGGGGAGGGTGCGCCCTGCCTGGCGCCCGTAGAGCCCGACCGTTCGGCGCTCCCGGTGCCAGCGGACTCGCGGTGCTTGGCCTTATGTTGGGCCCCCGTCGCCGGGGCGCCCTCAAAGGTCTTAGAAGACCGCTCAGATTTCTTCTTCTTCTCGCCAGACGGGCTCTTACCCTCCAGCCAGCTGGCGAGACGTTGATGGCGGTCCTTCATGGTCCGTTCCGACATGTTGCCGCAAAACGCACAGTCCTTCTCCACGTGCGTCTTGTCCCCATGAAGGCAGTAAAGGCAGAAAGAGTGTTCGTCCTCCTTGAAGACGTTCTGCAGCTGGCATCCAGGGCAGGCCCTGAACAGCTTTCCGGGCGTCGAGCTTCCCTTCTCCTGGGCCATCTCCGAGACCGGGCCTGAGAAGCTTCTGGAGTCCTCCGAAGTGTAGCTCGACGAAATCTTCACCCTTGAGGGGCACAGATGAATCCGACACGGGTCCCCGTTGATCGGATGTAGGATCGGTGGAGCTTGAGGCTCTTTTGACCGAAAGAATCGAAGTTTTTGTGAAAAAGCGCGAAAAAATAGCACTAACGCTCGAGAGCAATAGCACGAGGATCCCAACACATGAACGTGCGGTAAAAATCTGAAGATGGCTGCCAGAGGCGGTGCTTAGGTAGAGGGCAGTCATTGGCTGTGGTCAGTATGACGCAGAGACCAGTGATTGGTTATTACTACGAAAGACAGATCAGAAACGAAACTGATACTGGTTTTTTCTTTACCGAGGATTCCCAGCCTGACGACGGGGAATATTCATGAGCATGTGAATCCATGCCAGACCCCATGCTGGAGAAACCTTATAACCTTCAACCCAGCCAGTCAAGTTCTTTAAGGATTCGGTTACATAAGATACCCAAGTACCACCTTCTTTTTTCTTGTACCTTCTGAATCTTTTCAAGTATTGGGCAGGAGTCTTTCCAAACTTTAGAATCAGAGTTTGCTTCAATTTTGCAAAATCTGCTCTCTCGGCTTTTGACATTTCCATAATGGCACTGCAGCCAGAATGGGGCAGTCTGCTAAGCAACCAGGCAATTTTATCAGCATTGTCAATTTGTTGAACTTCACATGCATACTCAAAAGTATTCAGCCAGTCCATAATGTCATTCTTTTCCTCATACACACTGAGCAGATCTTTTGGAAACCTTGGATGAGAGGAGGCCCCAGACCCATGTCCAGGACCCTTGGATCCATTGGCAACCTGAAGCTTGGCCAGTTCCAACTGGTGATCCCTGTCTTTCTGTTTTTCTGCCTGCTCTATCTTTAGTTTGGCCATACTGAACTCAAGCTCCTTCTGCCTAAACAGCAGTTCTTGCTTCTTGAATTCAAGTATGGCCTCCCCATCAGCACTGGCAGAGGAAACATTAGACATTCCATCCTCCATGTCCTCATGGTTGCTGTGGATCAGTGCAGCGACAGAACCATCAGTTCTACCAGTGTGAGCAGCCCCACCTCCTTTTGCACTGTCCTCAGAGGCTATAGCTCTAAGCTGAGCTTCTTGCCAGTCCATGATTCTTTGGATCATTTCTACTTTTGTGCCTTGAGAGGAGACACCTCTCTCAGCACACATCTTTCTTAATGTGTCGAATTTAGAAGCATTTAAAGTTAACAAGGTACTTGTTTCCATACTGTTAGATAGGACTATGGCCTTTAAAAAGTTATACAACAATTGACTATGTGTTCTGTTAGAAATAACTTGAAATGCCTTCACTAGTACGCAACACTGGATACCTTCAGTCCTATCCCACCGCTGTACACCAATTTGTTAAGAAGGATTTCTGAACTCTGACCTGGAGGGGCAGAGGTTCAGAAGGCCAGCCTAGTTTCTTTTAACAGGGTAACCTCTGGACAAGCCAGACTAATCAGGGTAGCTTTGGCATGCGGTCAAGACTAAGGTCCTCATTACATGGTAGGTGGTAAGGGTTTACCGGTAAGGGTACCGGTACCGGTAAACCCTTACCACCTTACTACGAGGTCCCTTTGCGGGACCCGACCTTAATGGCTGGTGTAGACCAGCCGTTAAAGTTGGGACCCGCAAAGGGACCTTGGTGCTAATTACGGTACCGCAATTTGCGGTACCGTAATTAGCTCCTTCCCCATTCCCATTGAGCCCTATGGGGCAAAAATGGGAATGGGGAAGGGCCATGGAGAAAGGGGGAATTACCTCCCCACCAACCTTGGAATGGGGTTGTAATTCCCCTTTCCTCCATGGTGGTACCGGTATGGTACCGGCGGCAACCATGGTGCTAATAGCACCATGGTTTACCGCATTCCGTGTAATGAGTACCTAAGTCTCAAGAGGGGTGAGGGTGACTGAAAGACCTCACCACCATCACCACCATCCTCACCAACAACCCAAAGAATACCTCCCAGAGTCTCCTTCTAGGAGATTTCAACCTAGGCCTCAAAGATCCCAAAGACCTCCAGGCTACCATCATTAACAATACCCTGTCAGAATTAGGCTTTACCCAAAGAGTATACACTCCTACCCACAACAAAGGGAGAACCCTTGACTGGGTAGCAGACTACAACTGTGCAGCCTCCATCACCGCTAATACCCCTCCAACCATGGGCTGACCACCACCTCCTCACTTTCAACCTTGAAGCCTCAAGCCCCATCACAAATAACGTACTTTCCACAGCTATTCCTACGAGAAGCAAGAAAAATATCACAGCTGAAAAACTCATCCCCCTCATTCTACCGACCTTGAACCAACTCTCAGCTACCTCCAACCCCCACCACCTTGTAGAAAGTTACAATAACAGCATGCGCTCAGCCTTAGACTCTATTGCACCCCTCAAACTGAGAAAATGTAAGCCAAAAAAACACCTGAACACTTGGTTCTCTACCCACCTAAAAGCTCTCAGACTAGAGAAGCGCATAAAGGAACAAGCTTGGAGAAAATCTCCTACAGATACTAACAAGCTGATCCTCAACAAAATAGTCTCCTCATACAAAAAAGAAATCATCCTCACTAAACAAGAATCATATAACCAGAGAATCTCACAAGCCAAATCCAGCACAAAGGAATTGTTTTCTATTATCAAAGAGTTGGAAACTCCTGTCCTAGTCCCAGACACATGTGTGAAAGATAAACAATGGTGCACTAGTGTCCAAAACGCCCTGTCCAATAAAGTCACAGGCCTTCAAATCAAAATCAACAAGAAAGAATCCCTAACTAACTATACTAACTCCACCAACACTCCCCCACGCCCCACACCTCAGAACCACATACCCAACCCACCCACCCGCTTCAGCTCCTCCAAAGTCTCTACATTAGAAGTGGAAAAAATCATCCTCAGCCTTAAACCGTCTTATTGCCAGGGCGACCGTTGCCCCGCACAAATCATTAAAGACGCGGCAAGAGAGCTCTCACCATTCATTACCAATCTCATTAATGCCTCCTTCTCTTCAGGCATCATCCCCAACAATCTCAAAGAATCGTGGGTCCTCCCTCTACTCAAAAAACCCTCTTAGACCCTTCCATACCCACCAACTACAGACCCATCACCACCGTCCCCTTCCTGCTGAAAATATTAGATAAGACTGCCTATCAACAAATACAAAAATATCTTGAACAAAACCACCTCCTGGGAATCCGGCAATCAGGCTTTAGACCACAACATGGGACAGAAACTGCTCTCATTGATCTTAAGGCCCAAATCGACACTCTGAGAGATAATGGGAAAACTGCTCTACTACTCCTCCTAGACCTCTCAGCAGCATTTGATCTAGTAGATCACAAAATGTTATGCAACCACTTGGACTCGGCTGCCCACTTCTCCCAAGAAGCCATCGGTTGGATTGAGTCATTCCTCAGCAACAGATCTATGCATGTCTTTTCCACCTCAGCCTCCGCCGACCCCATCCCCATCACATGTGGGGTCCCTCAGGGTTCATGTATCTCCCCCACACTGTAGAACATGTTCACAAAGCCCCTTTTTGATGATCTTGACGGTCTGGGTATCACCTACAATAATTACGCTGATGATACCCAGATCCTCATCCCGTTGACGGGAGATTACAACAGGATTTGGCCTTGGTGAACAGGGAGTACCTCATCATCCAGGCATGGATGGCCTTCCACAGTCAATGCCTGAATGATGACAAGACTGAACTCATCATCCTCGGATCCACCCCAAATCTAAATAAACTGGACCATAACTACACCAGCTTCATTATAGACGTCAATCCCATCAAGGTATCTAATGAAGTGAAAACCCTAGGAATCTACATAGACTCTGCCCTCTCCTTCCATAAACAGGTCAGCTCCATGACCACCTCCACAGCCTACACATGTAAGCTTATAAGAGCAGCCAAACCTTTCCTATCCACTCAGAACTGCATTACCTTAGCCAGAGTCCTTGTATTATCAAAACTGGACTATTGTAACGCCCTCTACGTAGGAGCCAACAAACAGGTGTTAAGAAGGATTTCTGGACTCTGACCTGAAGGGGCAGAGGTTCAGAAGGCCAGCCTAGTTTCTTGGAACAGGGTAACCTCTGGACAAGCCAGACCAATCAGGGTAGCTATGGCAGGCGGTCAAGACTAAGGGCCTCATTACACGGATGGCGGTAGGGATTTACCGGTACCGGTAAAATACCGGTACCGGTAAATCCTTACCGCCTTACTACGAGGTCCCTTTGCGGGTTGGGGAATTTAACGCCTGCTTTTTGCAGGCGTTAAAATCCAACCCGCTAAGGGACCTCGGAGCTAATTACGGCACCGCAATTTTGAAGTGCCGTAATTAGCGCCTTCCCCATTCCCATAGAGCCCTATGGGGCAGAAATGGGAATGGGGAAGGGCAATGGTGGAAGGGGGATTTACCGCCCCTCCAACCTTGGAATGGGGCGGTAAATCCCCTTTCTGCCAAGGCGGTGCCGGTATTTTACCGGCATGAGCCATGGCGCTAATAGCACCATGGCTCACCGCCTACAGTGTAATGAGGCCCTAAGTCTCAAGAGGGGTGAGGGTGACTGAAAGACCTCAATGAGCAGACAAGGCAAGGACACTTACAAATTACTCTACACAGGTGTTATACTAAAAATATATACAATTTAATACAAGGCCTTTGTAAAATAGACCATAGCAGTATCACAAGAGTAAATCAATACATCAATATCAACACAATATATATACAAGACCATTAGGGCCTAAGGGGTTAAAAGCACGAAATAAGTAGACCACCTAGATGGGGAGGAAAACAGGCAGTGCAAATAATCTTTAGACCTAGTTCCACATCCAGGATACACCTAACTTAAGAGGCAGTCCACGCCCTACGAAGAGAGATCCTTATGCTCAATAGTACATGCACACGCTTGTGCCAATGGACAAAATAGGGTCTCTTCAAGGGTCTCTAGCAGCTCAGGAAGGTGGATACAGCGATGAAGAACAAGTTCCCACTATTCAAACAGGACCTCCACTTGAGGGCAGAGGCAGTTGGAAAGTTTGGGATGGAGTCGCTATTTTACGTTAGCTGTGGAAAGGAAAGGGGCCCTCGGGGGCCACTTTGTGTGTAAAAATGGGCTGCTGCGCTAGGGGCCACCGGTTGGGGTAGGGATTACTCACCGGTCCCCGACGCAGGCAGACCCAAACTTCGCCAGTACAGTCCACTTCGCTGGCAGGTTCGAATGCGACAATCAGGACGTCTCGACACCGTGTAGTTCCCGAGATGCAGCAAGGATTCCCTAACGGGACAGTGGCGATTTCTCCGCTCAGGGTGGAAGAATTGGCCCACTTCCACTGCAGCAGGCTTCAGGGGCAAGGGGGTCACAAATGCAGCGCACTTGCACAGGTCGTTGCCAAAGCAGGGCAACGTGGCAACCGCTTTTACTCCGGTCTGGGTACACTCGTCTCACTTCAGCCCTGGGAATGCCAAGTGTACGAAATTCAGTGTGAGGGTGCCGTGGACACAGAGCTAGCAGTAAGCCAAGTTTCGGGGGTCTCCTCGAAACGGCGGCGGTGACAGAGCAAACATCCCGCGTAAGCTGGTCAGCCCACTGGTTGGCCCAGGGACACTTCCGAAGAGGCTTACTTGCAGGGTTTAGTGAAGGTGCCGAGAATAGTTGATCCCACTATTCAAATGGGTCGAAGCGCCTTCGCAGACCTTCTAGGACGACCAGATGCAGAGGGGTCTCACGGGACGACAGCGGGCTCATGGTGCCAAACCTTCCAGCGCGTCCCCAGCGATTCCTTGACTTGGCTTCTGTTACAGGATACTTGGCTCCTTATCCCTTGTTCGGTGTGAACTCAGGAGATCGACATGCTAGTGGTGTTTTCAGCCTCCTCTTATCCAAAGTTCCCTTCGCGCCAAAACGGAGAGGACCCAATGGGAGATCTGCTCACAAACACTCACTCCATACGTGGACCAGTCATGGACCACGGTGGTCCCAGGCATTCAGGACACTCTAGACTCTATGGCACTCAGGATGTGTATTGGGAACAGACATCCCAGCCCACATCCTGGAGGCACACACACAAGGCATGCAGAAGCCCGCGAAAGCATTGGGTTTCGCGGGAAAGTGCATGTCCAAATAAGGACTGACCCAGGTCGACTCGACCTGGGGAAGGGGCAAGATGGCCAAAGGACAGGACAAAGAACCTCGTGGCATGGCCATTTTGGAGCCAGGCCATCTATTCGTGCTAAGCGCGATTAACGCGGTTAACATGGCAAGAAAGGGTTAAAAATATATGTAAACGAAAGCTGCCACCAGTCCTGTCCGTGACACATCTGCACAGTTCATAAAAAGCCCAGCAAGAGTTTCTAGGGTCTTTGGAAAGGCTAGAGACCCAAGTGTACTGTAAGGTAAGTTACATTGTACACTTGTTACATGTTGCACAAAAGTGGCAACATGAGGAAAGGACTAAGGGAAACGAAGTCTGCCAGTACTGACTGTTTTAAGGGCATTTCAGTTTCCCCATAAAAAGTGAGCGAAAGCCCAGAGGAGTGCATCTGAGGGCTGTGCTTCTCTGGCAAAGTTTAGTTACAGGTGTTTAAACAGCAGCAAAAAGTTTGGGGGTTGACACATGGAGGGAAAATTACATTCAAATATGAAATATTTCCAAACACTTGCCCTCCCCAGACTAAGGACAGGGGGAACTAATCCACCCCTGGATGAGTTTCTTGTTCAGGTCGGTTAAACATTCTGGACAACCCATCAGCATTGCTATGTTGGACACCTGGCCTATGCTCAATAGTGAAATCAAAGCCTGGCAGACGTATGGACCACCTAAGCAACTTTGGATTCTCTCCCTTCATGTTCATTAGCCACTTTAAGGGCTTATGGTCAGTTTGCACAGTGAAGTGGGTCCCATAGAGGTAGTGTCTCAACTTCCTAAGGGCCCACACAATAGAGAAACATTCTTTCACTACTGTGGACCATCTAAGCTCTCTGTCCTTAAGCTGGCGACTAATGAATCCAATAGGGTGTTCCTTACCCTTCTCATCTACTTGTGATAGTACAGCTCCTATCCCAGTGTCAGAGGCATCTGTCTGCACAATAAAAGGTCTTTGGTAATCAGGGGCCCTGAGAACAGGGGCCTGGCACAAGGAGTCTTTTAAGCCATTGAAGGCCTTCTCACACTCTTCAGACCAAGTTACCTTCTTGGGTTTCTTGGGAGTGGTGAAAGCAGTCAGAGGGCAGCTATGGTACCATAGTCTGCCATGAAATTTCTGTAGTACCCAGTGAGTCCTAAGAAGGCTCTCACTTGGGTCTGTGTAGTGGGGGTAGGTCCGTCTTGTACTGCTTGTACTTTACTGGGTAGAGGCTGTATCCTCCCTCCACCTACTTCATGTCCAAGGTAGACCACTGATCCTTGTCCAATCTGGCACTTACTGGCCTTTGTGGTCAAGTGGGCCTTCTGAAGAGCCTGTAACACAATCCCAAGGTGTTTCACATGGTCTTCCCAGGTGGCACTGAAAACTGCTATATCATCTAGATATGCAAGACAGAATTCATCCAACCCATTCAATACATGATTCACAAGCCTCTGGAAAGTGGCAGGTGCATTCTTCAACCCAAAAGGCATTACCCTGAACTGGTAAAGGCCCACTGGAGTTGAGAAAGCTGTCTTCTCCTTGGCATGTTCTGCTAGGGCTATTTGCCAATAGCCTGCAGTGAGGTCAAACGTGCTGAGGTACTTGGAGGCACCCACGGTATCCACCAGCTCATCTGTTCTAGGCAAGGGGTGTGCATCTGTCTTGGTGACAGCATTCAGAGCCCTGTAATCCACACAGAAACTCAATTCCGAAGTACCTGCTTTTGAAAACAAAACCACAGGGCTGGACCAAGGACCACTGGAGGGTTCAATCACCCCACGATCCAACATTTTGTTGACCTCTGTCTTAATGTAAGACCTTTGTCTGACATTCTGTATCCCCTACTTTTGGTAGGTACACTGCCTCCTGTGTCTATGTTATGTTTGCACCAAGGTGTCAAACCAGGGGACTGTGAAAACAGGGGGGAAAATTGCCTAAGCAAACTTTTCACCTCAGCCTGTTGATCAGAAGTCAGGTGAGGGGCCACTCGGACACCCTCAATGGAGCTATCTTCCTCAACATCTGAAGCCAATAACAGTGCTGCGATTTCAACTCTTGGGATGAAAGCCTTCAGCCTATTTACATGGGGCACTTTTGGAGCCTGTCCAGGCCTTCCAAGGTCCACTAAATAGTTGACCTCACCCAGTGACTCCACCACTGTGTAAGGGCCTGACCATTTGTCCTGTAAAGCTCTAGGCCGTATGGGATTCATGTTCAGGACTTTCTGACCAGGTGTGAAGTTGATAAGGGAAGCCTTCTGGTCATACCAATGTTTCACCAGAGCTTGTCCTGCCTTCAACTTGTTACTAGTCAGACCCATCAGGAGTACCATCCTTTTTCTGAGCCCTAGCACATAGTCTACTACATTATTAGTAATGGGGGGAGTGGGCATCTCCCATCCCTCCTTGACTATGGCTAAGGGTCCCCGTACAGGGTTGTCGGTCCAGAAAAAATGAACACCTCTCACGATTAATGGCAAAAGTATTTTGGTGGCCGAAGGCCAACCGTCTCATGTACATAACGACAGAAATACAGATTTACAAGCTTGACCAATGTGCGGCCATTTTAATGTAACAAGTATCGCCATCTTGTTCTCTAACAATTGCTCATTGCCTTCTGTTCAACTTGCTTCGCCGAAAGCTTTTTCTGCTTATTTTGCTTATTCTGCTCGACTGTTACATTATTGTCCAAACGTGAAAGAGCAAGGCCACAAGGCTAAGAGATATTCGTTGAAACACAACGTAGGCAGCCGCGGAGAGGAATGCCCAGTCCCTTCCCGCACGTAGCCTTGGAGGAGAGCAACAGAGCATTTAAACATTTCACAGATGCCAGCTAGTCTCGTTATATGGTAGAAAATGTTAGAATAAAGCAGCTAAAGGCTTGAATTATGCTCTTCTTACAGCCCCCCTTTCCCGGGCCCTGTAGAGCGTGTCGGCTCCCAGGACACGAATAGCAACTCAAAGATAGCATGGTCTGGAATGTGACGCTTCCCCCGTATGTAGCTCGCTTACAAGAACAGAAGCACTGTGTTCTGTTCAACAAAGAAAAGATGTCTCTACATTCGCAATGTTGCATATTGTTGCTAAAATAGATATTTGAAGGTGTCATATTCGTCGAAATTGTCCATCATCAAAACCAGTTCAAAGAAACCTCATAAAGGGCGCTGTTAAACATGTCACAGCTGATTGTATGATGTGCATTTTGTATATATGTAACTGATGTACGTAGTTCGCTCTCTTGCGTCCCTCGAGGTCTAGATATACACGCCGCGGGGCGTGAGACCGAGTTGGCCAACTGAGACTATTTGCTTTGCAATAAACCCTAGATTTTGGGAATACAACCTCGTGTCTGGCGTATCTATCGTATGTGGTGATTTGCCTTGTTTCCATAACGTGAGGGACCCCTAACGGCCCCTTTCAAGATGGCGCCTGAATAGGGACCCTCCCCCACTTGTTCCATCGTGTACGTTGTAAGACAGTAAAGGCAGAGAACGGTGAGGACGGGACGATCAAGCCGGGATCAAGAGGTGTTCGGGGTGCCCTGTAGAAGTGATGAGAGACTCCTTTGCAGATCTGCACACATCTGATCCCTGATCGACGTATCTGGCCAGAGAACAAGGAGGCGAGGGTCCCGAAACGAGGCAGAGCCAAGAAACGCAGACACGACGACTGTTTGTTGCGTCTCTATACGGACGAATTGTGTCCTGGAGGACAATTTGATTTATCAGGTGAGTCATACCCCGATTCGAAATAACCCTGATATTGGTTGAGAGTTGATTTTGCAAAATCAAACGCCCAGAGTAAGGTTGATTAGCCAAGGGGAAGGTTGAAACATGCCTGGGGTATTGTCCACTCTAGCGGGTTTTTTCCGCTGCGGTAGACAATCTTTGGAAGATGGCCAGATTGCACCACCTGGGGGAACGCCGGCGTATGAGATGTATGTGAAGTATGGTGTGGGAGCGATAATATTCTGTGAGACTTGGCATAGGCAAACCAGAAAGCAAGAAGACCATCAGTGGCCGATTAATGGTAGTTTTGAGATAGCGAGAATAGAGAACCTGGAAAGGGTGTTGATAAGAAAGAAAGTGCGTCCCGCAGCATTTGATATCCTTAAGGACTGGAGAAGGGAAGCAATGCTCCGATTTAGAAGTAGAGCGAAGCATGCGCGCAGGCATAAATCGAAAGATGAAGTAGCGGAAGAAAAGGAGGAGGAGGAGTGGACGGAGAGTCTAAGGAGGTAAGGTAGACGTGACCAGTTGAACATAGAAAAAATATACCCACAACGAGAATTGCATATAACAGATGAATTGATGGGAAACCTATTGACCCATACAAAACGAGGCCCAAGATCAGAAGCGAGTACAAACACGCCAGAAACTATTGCCCAGGCCCCTCCCGTAGCTCAAGCCCTCCCACAGCCACAGACCGCGCACGTAGCACTTCCTATTAGTCAGCCAGGCCCACAACAGACACTTCCCGCTCCTGTTGTCCCATCCGCACCTCCCGCCCTAGATACAGACTCGTTACCGTCCGTCCGTCCCAGGGTTGAAGTTGAAACCACGGGGGCGAGAGGCGGGACTGAACAAGATGGATGCACAAGGGTGACTCGCAGTGCAATCAGCAAAGAAAGAAAGGTGGAGTTGCAGCAACAGGCGGAGATGTATATAGACGGGAATGATGGGACGGCAGCATTGGCCTCGATGTATGGTTTCCGAAGAAGTAACGAAAGACAGGTAGTGTTGGAATGTATGGGTGAATATTTGGTGGAGAGATGGAAACAATTGATTGGGAAATTACCACCACAGCGATTATTAGATCTGAATGCATTAGCACGCTGCAGAGAAAAAGATGAAGAAGCAAGGGAACATGTGTATGGACTTTTTGAGCTTAAAGATGAATTGGATAATGACTATGCTGAAATGTTTACTGAACCTGGGTATGGGGTAGGGATATCAGGAGAGATAGGAAGAAGACGTCAAGGCTATATATGCAAAAATCCTTGCCGCCACCCGGACAAATAGGGGATAAACGAAGATTGCAGGCATGGGTGCGGGAAACGATGAGATGGATGTCGGACCCAAAGACTTTGGTGGGGGAAACAAATGGGATATGTAATGAGTACCCCTTGCAGATTAGAATAGAAGCGATGCGGATGATAGCAAGGGTGCTACTGCAGCAAGTGGCCGGACACAATAGAGGGAGAGGGAACACACAGGGGAGGAGTAATTCGAATATGCATGGGGGGTCATTGGGACCAAATCAGTGTGCGTACTGTAAGGAGGAAGAACTCTGGCGAGCGCAATGTCCACATCTGCAGAATAGAAATGGATCTGGCTAGAGAAGACAGCATAGAGGGCACCAAGGATCGAATGGCCCGAATAGAAATAATATGCAGCAGCATCAAAATAATGAAGGTAATCAAAACCAAGCGCAACACCAAAGTGCTCCTAACCAAAATCAGGGGCAGCACAACCAACAGAACAGTGATCAGGGTGGAGGAAACAGAGGGAGAAATGGGAACATTTTTGATACACAGCCAAACACGTATTACAGTAATAGCAGTGACTACACAACGGATGATGTGTTGTTTCCCCAATAGGACAGCCCACGACAGGGGTCGGAACCAGTGTCTATTCCCGTAAATCAGAGAGGACCCTACGTAGAAATGAGAATCGGGAATAAGGAGCACCACTTCCTTGTAGATACAGGAGCGCAAAAGTGTTCAATAGACCATCACTTGGTTCCGGAAATACCATTGTCAGGGCAAAAGAATGTTTCCGTAGGGTTCGCAGGTACACCAGTCATTAACCCCGTGTCCCAACCAGTCCCAGTTACCATAGGACCATTCACTGAGCATTGTCCATTTCTCCTGACCGAAAATTGTGGTGAGAACCTGTTGGGATTGAATTTGTTGAAAAAATTAGGTGCAGTTATACATTGCACAGCAGACGGGGTGTTCCTGATGATTTGGCCACAAGATACCCCGGTGTCAGAATTTATGTCTGAAGCGTTACCAGGAGAGTTAAATAAAGTACCAACCTGTATGTGGGCGATGCATGATAACGATGCAGATCGTTTTTCTATTGAAAATAGAGCCAGTAAAGATAATTTTGAAAGAAGGTGTTACACTGCCCCAAATTCCTCAGTACAAAATTTCGGCTGATGGTGAGAAAGGATTGAAAAGTATTGTTACCGATTTGGTAAAATTAGGGGTGATTGAAGAAATTACAGGCAGTACATGCAACAGCCCGATTCTTCCAGTTTATAAGAAGGGAGGCAATGAAGTACCATACCATTTCATAATTGATTTGCGCGCTCTAAACAAAGTAGTAGATCCCCAATTTCCTCTGGTCCCTGATGTAACTACAATATTGACAATGATACCTGCTTCTGCAGAATACTTTAGTGTAATTGATCTAAAGAATGCCTTCTTTAGCATTCCAATGGACAAGGACAGTAGATATTTGTTCGCGTTCACATTAGGACGACGATCATTTACATTCACGCGCATTCCACAAGGATACACGGAGAGTATTTACAGTAGAGCACTAAAAGAGCAGCTAGACATGCTAGAATTACCAGTGGGTTGCGTACTCTTACAGTACATAGACGATCTATTGATAGCTGCTGACACAGAGGAGATTTGTAAAAAGAGCACTGTATTACTATTGTCACACCTAGCGGGACATGGCCATAAAGCTAGTTTGAAGAAATTCCAGTATAATCAAAGGAGGTGGCCTATTTGGGCTACCTACTTTCGAAAGAAGGGAAAAGGCTTACGCCAGAGAAGTATTTCTTGTATGCCTATTCCAAAGACACAAAAAGGAGTCAGAGCTGTAATAGCAATGGTGAAATTGACAAAAAAGGATGCGTTTATGCCTTTGCAGTGGGATGAGGAATGTCAGAGAGTGTTTGATCAATTGAAAACTGCATTGTGTTCTGCGCCAGTTTTGGGCACACCAAATTACGAGAAAATGTTTAGATTGTTTGTGAGCGAGAGTGAAGGATGTGCATTGACCGTTTTGACACAGGAACAAGGTGGAAGAAATAGGCCGTGCGGCTATTATTCTTCTGCGCTGGACCCTGTAGCGCGCGCACTACCACGATGTTTGCGAACTGTTGCAGCAGCGGCTGCGTCAGTGAAACAAACGGAAGGGATAGTATTGGGGCACACTTTAATTCTGATGGTGCCACATGCCATAGACGTTCTGTTAAATAGAACACAGACGCAACACCTCACCTCTGCTAGACTAACAAGATATGAGATTATCTTGTTTGCACCCGACATCCAGATCATGAGGTGTAGCGCTTTGAATCCTGCAGAATTAATGCCACTGCCCATAAAAGAAATTGGTGACAACGAATCAACACCCCATGATTGCTTAATGGTCACTGAGGAGGAAACAAAGGGGAGAGTTGATTTAAGTGACATCCCACAAAAGGAGCCAGATGGGGAGTTATTTTGTGACGGCTCTTGTTTCAAATTACCTGATGGCACGTCAACTGCCGTGTACGCTATCACTACCTTAAATAGCGTTGTAGAAAGCAAAAGAATCCCCTACAATTCGGCACAAGCCGTAGAAATAATAGCATTGACCAGAGCCTGCGAGCTTTCTGAAAACTTAAATGTGAACATATATACTGATAGTCAGTATGGATTTGGGGTGGTTCATAACTTTGGTCGACTCTGGGCTGAGAGGGGTTTCTTGACATCACATGGGGCCAGGATTCAACATGGCCCTTTGATTGTACAATTGTCTGCACTCACGTTTCCAAAGCGCCTGGCAATAGTGAAATGCGAGGCGCATAAAAAAGTAACATGTAAAGTAGGAGAGGGAAACGCATTTGCAGACAGGATTGCAAAACAAACAGCCACTGATTTGAACAATAAAATGATGACGGTTCAGACTGAGGAAGTACCCTGTATGGTAGAAGATGGAATTGCCACCGTCAAAGAAATGCAGGCCGTAGCCACGGCCGATGAGATCCAAGGGTGGGCTGAGGGATCTGCTGAGTTAGATTTGGAGGGTTGTTGGGTGGACAAAGAAACAAAAAACTGGATGTTGCCAAATTCTTATGCAACTGCAATGGTCACCATGGCGCATGTCCCTACCCACATTTGTGCAAAAAAAATGATACAGCACTTATCCACGGTATGGAAGAATGTAAACATAAAAAGAATGCAGAGAGGTTGGTGCAGAACTGCATTACGTGTTTACAACACAATGTAGGGAAGGGAACAGTGACTCCGACAGGCAGTTTTGGCCCACCCTCTATGCCTTTTGAGGTAATCCATTTTGATTTCATAGAGATGGAGAGGTGCCAAAACTTGAAATATGTCTTAGTGGTGATCTGTGCATTCAGCAAGTGGGTGGAGGCATAACCCTTAAAGGACTGCACGGCAATGAGCACGGCAAAAGTAATGCTTAAGGAATATTTTTCCCGATTCGGCTTGCCCCGTGTCCTATGGTCAGACAACGGTACACACTTTGTGGGCGCAGTGATATTACAGATCTGTGCAGGTCTACAGATTGTTACGCGATTTCACATTTCAAAGCATCCGACTTCGGCCGGGCTTGTTGAGAGACATAATGGGATCCTTAAGTCAAAAATAAGTAAAATATGTGCAGAAAGCAAGTTGAGTTGGGTGGATGCATTATCCATAGCGCTATTGTGCATGCGCACGTCTGTACAGGCTAGAACTGGGCTCTCCCCGTACGAGATTGTAATGGGGAGGCCGGCAAATGTATAGTGCGCACCTCAGCCAAGACGGCTTAGCGAAGTAGAACATCCTGTGCTTAGTACTTATTGTGGCCTTTTAAAATTAATAATAAATTGCGTTTGATTCATCAGCAGGTGCACGAGGCTCTACCGATAAGATACACCGGTCCGGGGCACGCGCTGGAGCCAGGAGACTGGGTGCTACTCAAGAACTTTGAGAGGAAAACATTGTTAGCACCCAGGTGGCGCGGCCCCTATCAAGTTCTACTGGCAACACAGACGGCGATAAGGGTGGATGGGAGGAAGGCATGGATACATGCCACCCATGCCAAAAAGATCCCATCTTCACTGAAAGACTTGCCTGATCCAGACGACCGGAAAGAGACAACGGTCCCATAAACGAAAGAAACTACCGCCAGTAAACTACCACCAAACCAGCCCGAGCAAGAAGTGAAACTCGAAACAGAGCCTGAAAAGATTGCCAAAAAGGGGAAAGGGCAAAGTGGGCCCCAACTTTGCCCAGCAGAACCTACATTACTGCTGGCCGACACAAAATCTGCAGCACCAAGTCTGGTAGATGAGAAACGTGTACCCCTTTGGCGCCCACCAGCTCTTGCTATCGCACCAGAGCCAAAGACAGAATCTGCATCATTGCCGTGGCGGCCATCGTCATCTGTCATTGCGTCGCAGGCTGACACTGAGCCTGATACTGGAAGTGCATCGGCACTGTTTACGGATCACACGATACCAGGAGTGAGGCGATATAATTTGCGGCCTCGAAAGACAAAGTGATCCACAGATCTTTGGTGTTTTTGCCTCTGGTTCCACTCACGGACGGAGAAGGAATCAGAGGTGTAGAGGAGAGAAGCGTGAGAGTTGTGCAATTCGGACAATTGAAGACTCGCGGCTCCTCGGTGCGATCATAAAAAGTACATGTGTCAAGAACCAGAGCGGACAAGTTGGGCGCACATAGTACTAAGGCAATGGAGAGCTGATCAGAAGTCCTCTGAGCAGCATGAGAAAGGACAAGTGATCTTGCCTGAAACAAATAAGTAATCCAGGCTATAAAGGGCTGGCAGACTGAACTGTGACAATTCCGTTGAACTTTTTGACATTCGGACAAGTGCAACGAATGGAGATATCCACGACGAACTTTTGTCAGAAAGAAGAAGGACGATGAGAAACATGTTGGGACCGGTTCCAGTCTCCTCCTGCACCGCTGCTGAGAAAGAGATAGCTATAGAGACTGTAAACGCAGGGAAAACGCATGGGAAAAAAAATGGTATGCTGATCTGGACAATAGTCATGTGCTTCATGAGTATGGTGGTACCAATAACGATAGCCGGTGTGTTGTGGTATGTGGAGTCAACACACCCATTAGAAACACTCCTACCAAAAGTCAATATATCCACTACTGAAAGCCTGGTTCATGTGATCACTGGTACCTTGTCCCCAATGGAAGAGAGACATAGAGAAGGGCATGGAAACAATACATTATTGTTGATAATGAATATGACCCATGCAATTCTAAAGAAAAAGAATTGCTGGGTCTGTGCACATTTACCGCAGCATGCTGGGAAAGGGATAGGCTGGTATGTACAACCGTTGCCATTGAGTTCTGCATGTAGTGCATCCTTGAGTGCATTATTTTTTGGGAAGTGGAACAGGAACAGTACGGGTCAATTAGATAGGACAAACAGGAATGAATTCGAGGAAATAATTATGAGACCTGTGGGTTGTTCCATGTTCCATAAAGCATGAGTAATGGTCCCAGATCCCACGCCAAAAAGTACACGAAAAATAACAAGACAAAATAGGCAGGATAGATTGTCCCCGCCAGTTAAAACATCAGTGATGGTGTTACGCATGAGAGAAGAAGGAAACAAAGATACCGTGCCCCCTTCTTATACGGTGAATTACAACCCAAGAACTGTCCCCTTCTGTCTAATGAAAAAAGGTTCCTATTCAGTAGGAACATTTACCGGATGCATGAATACAGCGGTCCTAAAATATGAAATAAAACCAGTATATGTAGGTGACCCTGTTTATTTCATATGTGGAGAAAATGCATATCCTTGGTTACCTAGAAACTGGGGAGGTACATGTTACCTAGTTCTACTGTTTCCGGGAGTGTTCCTCTTAGAAACTGCAGACATAGCCAGGGGATCCACATCTAGGACCCAAAGGAGCAGCGAAGACGGATTGATAGCAATGGATGTAGCAAAATCTTTTGTACAATTCTTGGCCCAGATAGTAAATTCCTATAACATAAGGCAACTGTCCAGAATACTAAAATACAATAGACACAACGACAGATAAACTATTCAACATGACGTTGGAAGAAAAAGGAGTTAGGCTAATGACGCTGCAAAACAGAATGGCTCTTGATATAATCTTAGTTGATCATGGGGGAGTTTGCAAAATCGTGAGATCAGCGTGCTGTGTATTCGTAGATGACTATACCCCTACAATTTTTAAAGCAATAAAGAAATTGCATGTCCTAAATTCCACACTCTCTGCTGGAGAAGGGGGTTGGGGAAAGGGTCCTGGTTTTGGGGACTATTGCGTTCCTGGGGATGGAAGCTGATTGCAATATTAGAAGTAGTGTTTGGAATATTCATAACGTGCTGTTGTAGCATACAATGCCTACTGATAGTTTGCACTGAGATAACTGAGGGATGTACTAAGGGATGTATGCATATGGTAACAAGAAAAAAACAAACTGATGGCCGGAATGGCAGAGACACTAATGAAATGAAAACAGTAAAAGAATTAATGGCTATAGATATTAATGATGAAGATGATGCTTATAATAGCATGCAAAATTCAGACAAGGTACTCCAGACTCATCATCATCAGAGGAGGATACAATGAATGAATAAGACGCTTGGCATACGGCCAAAAGGAGGGTTTGTCGGTCTGGAAAAATGAACACCTTTCATTTGGAACGGCGAATGTATTTTGGTGGCCGAAGACCAACCGTCTCATGTACAGAACGATAGAAATACAGATTTCTATGCTTAACTAATGAACGGCCATTTTGTTGTAGCAGGGATCGCCATTTTGTTCTCTAACCATTGCTTTCTGTTTAAACTGCTTCACAGCTTTCATTTCTCGCAAATTCTGCTTATTCTGCTCGACTGTTAACATTGTTGTCTGAACGTGAAAGGGCAAGGCCGCGAGCCTAAGGAGTTCGTTGAAACTCCTCGTGGGCAGCCCAGAGAGGAATGCCCAGCTCTCTCCCAGATGTAGCCTTGAAGACGAGCCGCAGTACATTTAATCATTTCGCAGCTGCCAGCCAGTCTCGTTATATGGCAGAAAATGCTAGAATAAGGCAGTCTGAGGCCTGAATTATGCTCTTCTTACGGCCCCCCTTTTGCCAGCCCTGTAGAGCGTGTCGGCTCCCAGGACACGAATAGCAACTCACAGATAGCAAGGGCTGGAATGTGACTCTTCTCCCGTAGGTAGCCGCTTACAAGAACAGAAGCACAATGTTCTGTTCAACAACAGAAGTATGTCTCTACACTTGCAGAGTTGCATATTGTTGCATATTGTTGCACATTGTTACTAGAATAGATATTTGAAGGTGTCATATTCGTCAAAACTGTCCATCATCACAGTAAATTCAAAGAAATCCAATAGAGGGCGGTGTTAAACATGTCACAACTGATTGTATGATGTGCATTTTGTACATATGTAACTGATGTATGTTTTTCGCTCTCTTGTGTCCCTCGAGGTCTAGAGATACACGTCGCGGGGCGTGAGACCGAGCTGGCCAGATGAGACCATTTGCTTTGCAACAAACCCTAGCTTTGGGAATACAAACCTCGTGTTTGGCGTATCTTTCGTGTGTGGTGATTTGCCTTGTTTCCATAACACGAGGGACCCCTAGGGGCCCCTTTCACCACCAGTTGTTTTTGTTCTGCCATGAGGGAGCCTGAAGAGACTGCATGAGCGAGTACAGAAGCAAGGAAGATGAAATATGTCCATGTTCCTTCAAATCCAAGAGGGGAGGAAGGGTGGACGCATGTGAATCTAAGGAGATACAAGCATCAGAAATACAATTAAGGTGAATAATTGATGCTTGTGAATCTGCTTAGAATCACATGCTGTGCATAGACTATCAAGCAGTGCCAGGAGATGGCGGTAGGACGTGGTAGGAAGTGAGAAGGAATGACAATGAAGAGATGTCCTAACACCGCTTGACCCTCCTGAGAATCAGTCTTAGAATGTGTATCTAAGCAGTAATGTTGAGTGAAAGTGTGAACAGAACTCCAGGTAGCAGCCTTGCAAATAGAATCAAGAGGAACATTTGCAATGAAAGCTATAGTAGCTTCTGTGCCTCGAGCAGAACGTGCTCTAGGCGTAAAGTAATGGGTAAATTTCTCTTAGCCACAGAGTAACACAGTGTCCCCCTTCTCTACCAGCGGCAACAGAGACAAAGAACCGATCTGTCCTTCATAGTGGTTATGTCTTATAAAGGTAGTACACAACTGCTCTCCTAACATCTAGTGTATGGAGGCTTCTTTCAGCTGAGTTAGTGGGATGGTGAGAAAGTTGGGAGTTCAATGGACTGGTTTACATGAAACTTGGAAATCAATCAAGGTGCAAACCGTGGGTGTGCGCAGAAAACCACTTTGTCTTTATGAATAGTAACAAACGGGTCTTGAATTGAGAAAGCCTGCAGTTCACTAGCCCTCCTAATGAAAGTAACAGCCACCAGAAAAGCAGTCTTATAGGTGAGAGGCTTAAGAATAGCCTTGTGCATGAACTCGAAAGAAGGAAATCACAGTGTGAGTGTGTTTTAAAATACAGATTGTATTGGTTTACACTTCATTAGAAGCAACTGTTGCCTCAATCTCACATCTAGCACCTCAAACTACAATATCCAGGAGTATTGTAGTTTACGTGTTCTTTTTAATTGCCCACTGGCATGTGATAAGTCAGTCTGTGCCAGTCCGTGCTGTCAGGGCTGAGGGGCTACTGAGTGAGTAAGCACTTTGTTTTCTACACAGTACTTGCTGCCTGCTACTGGTTATGCATCCTTTGCAACTGATTGAGATGGCCAGAGCAGAATCTGAACTACATTCTCCTTCGCCTGTGCATCGCTGCACCACCACCCATTTCACCAATGTGCTGATTCAGCATACACAAAGTGGGTCCTTCCCCCCATTCTGTTTGGAATAAAACAAACAGTCGTGGAGAACGCGTACAAGGAAAGGGTTATTACACTCTTGAATCCAGTGTCGAATAATATGCAACCCTCTCCTCTCGCTACGCAAGGTCATGGCAAATGCAAAGACCTGCAAAACCCAGCTGTTCAGGGAGCCTATGATATGGCTGTCCATAGTCTCTTTTCAGAGCCCGTGATTACTCAAAGGGATGGGGCTCCAGTATCCAGTGATATTCCCCCCCCCCACTCCCTCTGCTAATGTCATACTGGATCCAGCTGTTCAGGGAGCCTATGATATGGCTGTCCATAGTCTCTTTTCAGAGCCCGTGATTACTCAAAGGGATGGGGCTCCAGTATCCAGTGATATTCCCCCCCCCCCACTCCCTCTGCTAATGTCATACTGGATCCAGCTGTTCAGGGAGCCTATGATATGGCTGTCCCTAGTCTCTTTTCAGAGCCTGTGATTACTCAAAGGGATGGGGCTCCAGTATCCAGTGATATTCCCCCCCACTCCCTCTGCTAATGTCATACTGGATCCAGCTGTTCAGGGAGCCTATGATATGGCTGTCCATAGTCTCTTTTCAGAGCCCGTGATTACTCAAAGGGATGGGGCTCCAGTATCCAGTGATATTCCCCCCCCCCCACTCCCTCTGCTAATGTCATACTGGATCCAGCTGTTCAGGGAGCCTATGATATGGCTGTCCATAGTCTCTTTTCAGAGCCCGTGATTACTCAAAGGGATGGGGCTCCAGTATCCAGTGATATTCCCCCCCCCCACTCCCTCTGCTAATGTCATACTGGATCCAGCTGTTCAGGGAGCCTATGATATGGCTGTCCATAGTCTCTTTTCAGAGCCCGTGATTACTCAAAGGGATGGGGCTCCAGTATCCAGTGATATTCCCCCCCCACTCCCGCTGCTAATGTCATACTGGATTCTAATCGGAGATGAAGTTAGCACTCCTGAACACTCGCGCCATCATTAAACATGCCACCAAAGTGGCAAACCGATTGACTATTCAGAATCTTGACATGATCTGTCTCACAGAAACTTGCCTAAATGCATAAACTAATCATGCTGCACTATTTGTAACACCTGTGGGATATAATCAGATCAGATCGTAAAAAGGGCAGAGGTGGTGGAGTTGCTGTGATTTTTTAAAATATGTTCTTAGCACTAACATTCTTGATGGCTGTAAACATCTCTCCATTACAATCTGGATTCTACGGCAAGACCGGAGGCGAGCATTATGCTATAACTTCTTTATTATTGCTTCCAACAGCTTTTAAAACCTTCAACTTTTTCTCTCTTATTTTTTTTTCAGTTTGAAAACTGCAATCACGAGAAAAAACAAACAAAACACAGAGATAAAAGATAGCTAAAAAACTACAATCCCCATGAGTCCCTGCAGCATAGTAGTCCTGAGCCTCTGTCCTGCTGTCCAATCAGAGCTCTTCCTTAGGTACAAATCCCTGCTGCTCTAGGTCCTTTCCTCTTCTTATTTGCTGCATCCGACAGCTAAGTGACTTTATACTACCTCACAATACAGTGTGTAGAATTTGAAGTATTTTCTAATAAGGGCTTAGCATTGCATGCGCTAATAATGTACAATATATTATTCATGTAGAACGTTGCATAGGTAGATCATACGCTTACGTTTCTCACCGGCATCCCTCATTCAGTGCGATCGAGCCCGTCGCGTACATACTATTCCAAAAGCAGACCAGGCCTGCGAGCGATCGCTTGCACAGGGCTCCGGTCCGCTTTCACATTCCACTTTCACCTTCTGTAGTATTATTACGGCGCCTTACTTGACAGATTGCAGCCGGCCCGTTCACACAGCAGTGATATTTATGACGCGCCAAGCGTCGGGCGGCGCATGCGCATTGGGTTATAACACAATGTTCCAAATCGAACTCTGAACACAATTCCACCGCTCCACAGGACCCAACCATCCCGACTAATTATAGGCCTATCGCGATGGTACAGTTTTTACTCAAGATATTAGACAAAGGAGCGTACCTACAGATCCAAGCGTATCGGGAGACGAATAACCTTTTAGACCTGCAACAATCAGGTTTGTGGCAAATTCCTTGAATAGACAACTCGGAAGTAGGTAGTTTGTTAGATTAGTTGTTTATTGATTGACGCTCCTTCGAGGCTAGTTTTTAGAATCAAAATAATTGGCTATTTTGCCATAGATCACATATTCATTAGTGGATTCTGTTTTTATCCTTAACGGTTCCATAAGTCAAATAGACAAACTGGTGCATTTTGTCCAATGTCAAAGCAATTTTAATATCAAAGCATTTTTAGTGTCCAAACTTGGTACCATAACAAAAAAAAAGTTCCCTCTTTGGAACCGGATACAAATAAAAAATATGTTTTCCTCAATTCCTCTACATGTGTTTCACCACTGTAATCAAGTGGCTCGTCAGGAGGGATTGAAAGCAACTAATATGTGTCAATGCTTATCTGTTATAGAGACTTGTGCATGCATTTTCATAGTGCAAAAAACATGATTGTATCCTGTGTTGCTCTTGATGTAAACAGTGGTGGGAAAAAGGGGAATCCTCCCTGTTGAATGGATAGCCCAGCAACACTGCTCCATAATTTGATTACTTTACATTAGATATTGGGGAGACAATATTTGAGGCCACCTTTCACAGTTAGAAAATAGAACTAAAAAAAATTATCTTAAAGACTCCATCTACTTTAGATTTCTCAGTAAAGTAGACCGACTGAATAAGATTCTCCAGACTGAATTCTCCAACATTTCCATTACCATTTTGTGTTATGCTAATGTAATAATGAGGTATTCATCCCCCCGTTCCAGCCCCATGAAGGCCATTAGCACCCCGGGTTGCCAAAGCGGTAACCTATGGGTGCTAAAAATAAAATAAGGTTTTAAAATAAGGATTTTCCTTCCTACAGCGGTTGCGGCGGTGGCACCCGCCACCGCCGAAATAAGGTAAGTAGGGGGGATAAAAAAATAATGGGACGGAGGATGGTGGGGAGGATGGCAGCGGGGAGAGCCGGCCGTCAGGCGGCTTGGAACACAAGCTTGTACCGGCCGTTCAAGCCCGTGTTCCTAGCCACCTAATTGGCTGGCTCCCCCACCCAGGGTGCTAATGGACAATTGCATACTAGAGAAAAATATTAAAAGGACAAAAGCAATACTTTTATTCTAGCATAAAATAAGGACCATAATCGATGGACCTTTATAACTATCCACGGTCTCCACAGTGCCCTTTCCAGGCCATCGATCATTAAAAGACCCGGATGGCACGTGCACACCATCGCACAGGGCAGCCCTTCTACCTTTTACATTTTATATTTGTAACACTCCCTCAATGCCTGCTTACAAACAGTCACACATCCATCCACCAACCACTTCTAAAACATTTACATATACACGCAGTCATTTTTCTCCATGTCCCTCTGATAATTAATTCGAGAACATCCAACCTATCCAGACAAAATACTACAGTTCTCACAATCCCCTCTGTTCAGTTTACGATCCCGTTTGCTTCCTAAACCCTATCAACCCTGTCTTTCGGATAATCATTTTCCGAATTCCCAGTCGAATCGGAACAACAACTACCATGCCCATAATCCCTCTTACTCATTTCACAAGCCCTACAAAAACCACCCTTCCGAGATTACTCAAACCCCTAGGACAAGAACTATAATTCCATATAACACCTTTTTTCCTTCCGACCCTGTAGCATATTTGGAAACTCTACCACCGTCCTTTTCCAATACAAACACCTTCCCATACAGTAAAAGACAACAGACTAATTATAAAGCTGTTTATCTGATATGTCCAACCCAAGGGCCAGGCAGAGTCAGGCAATTAACCGAATCACACACACCTGACAGCCCTTTTCTTTCCCCACAGGGATAAAAGGTGGAGCATAATAGCACAAGATTCTGCTACCTGGTCGTGAGGAGGAAAGACTGTCTAGTGGCTGTTCCAACATGTTATTTGCTGCCGTACCGAGGAGAAACTCTGCCCACATTTTCAACAAAACCTCACAGTGAAGTGGAGCCTGAAGTGGACAGTCTGCAGGCGGCAGGCGGTGGGCAACGTGCTGCTGGCAATTGGTAAGATTGATAATATATGTCAATCCCCTAAACGTTCTCTGAAGTTTGGTGGCTGTCTTGATACTACATACTTCTGAACTACGTTACAAGGAAAATATTGTTACTTGGTGATAATTCTGGAACGTTGAAAGTTGAACCTGGTATTTTCCTCCTATTATACTGGTTAAAAGCAACCTGCGCTCTCATTCTAGTATGGCGACTGTGCAGTTAGATAGTCTTGGATCCGTCCTCAGTAAGTGCGGATCGCTGCTGTAACTACCGTCTGGGTTTGGCAAGACTCGTTCTACCTGCGTCTATTTTGAATACATGTAATCAGGGGCTGTGACTGTGGCCTTTTAAGTCTTTGAGCCGCCCCTGATCCTGTGGCTCCCCTGGTGGAATGAGTCAAAGTAGGAAAACCAATAATTGGTGTTATTGGTTAATTGGAAAGAGCTGCTGGTGTGTTTCTGTTTGGCAATCATGAAACAAACAGAAATTAAACGCTAAAACAAAGGGGCACAATAGGTTGGTGTCGGTACAGGAAGAGGCTGATTTGAATATGGCCTCCTCCTCGTCAAAAAATCACTGATTTCTTTGTGGGGCCAGCTGTCGCCACAGTACCAATTGAAATATGATATGATAGTTTATTTATATAGCGCCTATACACAATGTGTTTCAAAGCGCTTCAAGGCAAGGGAGGGAACAAGGTTAAATACAATGACATTCTTACAGGCCATGAACAGTAAGGATGTGAAATTAACTATGGTACTCGGCCTAACGACATTTCAGATAGTGCTGGAGGTGGGGTTGGGGAGGAAAAAACCAGCATAGGGAGGGCGGAGGAGGCAGACAAGGTTGCTATCATACTAGGTCCAGGGACAATTCTGATAGAGTAAGTGCATAGAAGAAAGTAAGGCGAGGAGATAGGAAAAGGGAGAAGGGAAAGGAGGAGAGAACAGAGTTAGCAGTCAAAAGAGTGGAGAAGCAAGAGGGGAGAGTGAATACAATTGCAGAAGTCAGTAGTAACACATAATGTTGCAAGCCAGGATACAAGATGAAGATGGGAACAGCATGATTCAGGGCCACCATGAGTACAAGATGCAATTGAAGTCCAGCATGAGAGTTGGGAAAGGCTGACGCACCGTGAATGAATGAAGTCCATAAAAGTCAAATCCAGCATTGGCCACAAGATGGTGTTGGTGAAACCAGAATTTATCAGGACAGACTCATGCAGAAGTAGGCTTGAGGGGCGGTGAGGGGGGAGCAGGGTAGAAAAATCAAGCAAAACAGGCAACACCTGTGTGCAAGAATAGTGGGGGCACAAGGGAACATCAGGGGGGGGACGAGCGGGGCTGGGGCTGGCCTGTGGGGACAGAGGGATTAACACATTTTGGTGCATGCTTACCTGCTGTCTGAGCAGGGGGTCGGGCCCTTGGTCCTCCTGGTCCAAACAGGAATTGCCCTTTTCTTCGTGTGCCCTTCGCTAGAGACGCCCGGGCGAGAGAAGCCCTTCATCTAATAGTTAAGAGCAGGAAGGAAGAAGCAGGGCTAAGAAGGTGGGTGGTGCTTAGGCCAGGTGACCTAGATCCACTTGCACCTGCTCCCCATCTGCAAAGGAAAAGAGGCTGGAGGGCTCCTTAAGTAGGGAAAAAGAGCGGCAGCCAGGAAGGTGCCAGGTGGGAAGGGCTTGCTAATTGGTGAAAAAGAGTGGCAAGGAGGAAGGCACCAGATGGGCAGGGCTTGCTAAGTGGTGAAAAAGAGGGGCAGGCAGGAAGGCACCAGGTGGGAAGGGCTTGCTAATTGGTGAAAAAGAGTGGCAGGCAGGCAGGCACCAGATGGGCAGGGCTTAGGCCAGGTGACCTAGAGCCACTTGCACCTGCTCCCCATCTGCAAAGGAAAAGAGGCTGGAGGGCTCCTTAAGTAGGGAAAAAGAGCGGCAAGCAGGAAGGCGCCAGGTGGTGAAAAAGAGCGGCAAGCAGGAAGGCACCAGGTGGGCGGGGCTTGCTAAGTGGTGAAAATGAGCGGCAAGCAGGTCGGCACCAGGTGGGCGGGTCTTGCTAAGTGGTGAAAAAGAGCGGCAGGCAGGAAGGCACCAGGTGGCCGGGGCTTGCTAAGCAGTGAAAAAGAGTGGCAAGCAGGAAGGCACCAGGTGGGCAGGGCTTGCTAAGTGGTGAAAAAGAGCGGCAAGCAGGAAGGCACCAGGTGGGCGGGGCTTGCTAAGTGGGGAAAAAGAGCGTCGAGCAGGAAGGTTTATAGTGACGATTTCGAATGACATAATTTCGAATGACAAAATGTCGAAAAAATGATACCTAAAAAAAATTTCGAATGTCTTTTTTTTTTTTAAATGGGGGGTTTCCCCCCAAACCCCCCCTTTTTTTTTACCCTTTTATTTTACTCGCGAAACAAAAAAAAACATGTAAATTTAAAAATAAGACATTGAAAAAAAAATGTTGGTATAATTTTTTCGACATTTTTGTCATTCGAAATTATTTTTTCGACATATTAACTGGATGCGGAGTAGGAAGGCACCAGGTTGGCTGGGCTTGCTAAGTGGTGAAAAAGAGCGGCTGGCAGGTGGGTGGGGCTTAGGCCATGTGACCTAGATCCACTTGCACCTGCTCCCCATCTGCAAAGGAAAAGAGGCTGGAGGGCTCCTTAAGTAGGGAAAAAGAGCGGCAAGCAGGAAGGCACCAGGTGGGCGGGGCTTGCTAAGTGGTGAAAAAAAGCGGCAAGCAGAAAGGCACCAGGTGGGTGGGGATTGCTAAGTGGTGAAAAAGAGCGGCAAGCAGGAAGGCACCAGGTGGTGGGGCTTAGGCCAGGTGACCTAGATCCACTTGCACCTGCTCCCCATCTGCAAAGGAAAAGAGTCTGGAGGGCTCCTTCAGTAGGAAAAAGAGCGGCAAGCAGGAAGGCACCAGGTGGTCGGGGCTGCTAAGTGGTGAAAAAGAGCGGCAAGCAGGAAGGCACCAGGTGGTCGGGGCTTGCTAAGTGGTGAAAAAGAGCGACAAGCAGGAAGGAAACAGGTGGCCGGGGCTTGCTAAGTGGTGAAAAAGAGCGGCAGGCAGGAAGGCACCAGATGGGCGGGGCTTGCTAAGCGTTGAAAAAGAGCAGCAGGCAGGAAGGCACCAGGTGGACGGGGCTTGCTAAGTGGTGAAAAAGAGCGGCAAGCAGGAAGGCACCAGGTGGGCGGGGCTTGCTAAGTGGTGAAAAAGAGCGGCAAACAGGAAGGCACCAGGTGGGCAGGGCTTGCTAAGTGGTGAAAAAGAGAGGCAGGCAGGAAGGCACCAGGTGGCCGGGGCTTGCTAAATACACAATGAAGCAGGTGAATCAGTGATGCTGGTCGACGAGGCGGCCTGTACAACGGCCGAATTGGATAATAACTCACTCCTTAACCTCTGCTACAGCCTGGAAGGTCAAATTATCAACCTGGAAAAAGCATCAGCTGAGAAAGCTGTAAAATCTACAACTAATGCCCTAAGTAGTGTTGGAGATGAATCTGTGCTTGAGAATCTCTGACTCTCTCTGACTCTACACGTCTATCCTGCTCACCTTTGCTTACTGGACTAAATGATGTAACATCTAATTCTATCAAAGATCAAGACCGTAACAATTCTAGGAATGAGCGGGAAACATGGGAAACTTTTTGGGGGGAAAAACCTGAAGAGAAAGAGGCACATTATGAAGCAACGCGCTTTGTCCTCAAAATTCTGTCAAAACTATCACAATATCGCATGTCAGGTACAAATCAACGCAGCGCTTCTGGCTGGTCTGGAAAAGGGTAATCCCAACAGCCAGTGGTTTGGTCACATTGGCTTTCTTTGCACTCCCAGCTTAAATTCAAGTTCCTCTGTCTTGTCTTCAAATCCCTCCATGGTCTTGCCCCCCCTACCTTTCCTCCCTTCTTACTCTCTACTCCCCCTCTCGTTCTCTCTGCTCTGCTGATCTTTTCCTACTCTCTCCTCCTCCACCTCCCTACGCCCCCTCCCGCTTCTGCTCTTTCCAACTCCTTGCTCTGTTCCACTGGAACCGCCTTCCCCTACCCATCCGCTCTTCTCCCTTCTACCCTTCCTTTCGCTCTTCTCTAAAATCTTATCTTTTCCATACCTCCCCAACACCTTCCACTTCCTCTTCTACTTCTGCCCACCCATGCCTCACCTCCTACTCCTCCACCTCTACACCCTCTCCTCCCCTCTACTCCCCTTTTGTAACGCTCACCTGATTCCCGTAGAGGCGCCGGTCTTGACTGGGCGTATACCGTATCTTCAAAGGTGATGTGTAACACACGGCTGGCTCTTTGGGCTGGACCTCTGTGCACTGTATGTCTGACTCGAAGGGTAAGATGTCTGCAGATAGAAAATATGGGATTAAGGAACTGGGTTATTGAATGTCTCTCTCTTCTTCCCTTTCTCTTCTCCTGTAGAACCCCAAAGGTTAACGCTCTCACCTTAGGTAAGTGAACGCCGTGCTCTCCATCTGCCTCGGGGCAGGGTGCTGTAACCAGTTTCTTCACTGGATAAGGGGAGCAGGCCTCTTGACTTCAGAGGACTGCTGTCCGTCGTTTACTGCACAAACGGTAAGTTTCGAGTAATTCTAATGTCTTTAAAGTCTTTAGTAATGATGTCTCTTTTTTTTGCAGGGTTCCGGCGATGGCGGATGACGGGCTGAAGTGAGTTGAAAATGGAGCCCGTGTGATGAATAGAAGCGCCTGGAAGCACGTAAGTAAGCCCTTGTTGCCTGCTTCACGATGCGCTCTAACTGTCTTTTTATTTTGCAGGTACAAGTTCGGAGCGGCTGCAGGGTGCCGGAATACCCACTGGGTTAGATGAGGAAAGGAGTAATGGCACGTGAGTATTTAAGTTCCCCAATGTCTTTAAACGCACCTTGTTTTGTCTTTCAGATGCGGGATGCAGCGCCGAAGGCCTCCGGAGCGTGCGAAGAGCTGGTAAGCTTTTGTCTTTCAGATGCCGGAATGCAGTGTGAAGACCTCCGGAGCGCACGAAGAGTAGGTAAGCCTTTGTCTTTCAGATGCCGGAATGCAGCGCGAGGCGTTGGTGACAGCCGATGGACCAGGTAAGTGAAGAGCTGACACCGAAGACCGTAATGCTAACCTGTTCTTTCTTGTCTTTATAGGTGTTGCTGAAGACTGGATTCAGGATGGTAAGCCTTTTCCCTTAGGCCCAGGATCAGATGCAGAAGACACGATGAGCGTTCTGCTGCAGAGAATGCAGAATAACGCAAAGCAAGATTCATCCATCGGGTGTGGTTTAAATAGCCTCCTGTAGTGCTTAGGTGTCTCCTTCCACAGCCACGCCTAGGTAAGAAAAGAGTTCCTGCTTTCCAGAAGAGTTCCAGTGTTCTGAATCTAGGGAGTGGCTCCTGCCCCACCCAACAGGAAAAGTAGTTCCAAACAGAAGAGGATCAGAGGCTCAACTGGCAGGCAAGTAAGCAGCATGGTCTGCTGCAGGTAAATCCACCCAAGCATTATGAGCCCGGCGCTTCCAGCGCTGGGACTGGGCACATTTATGAGCCTGGTGCCACTGGCGCCAGGACTGGGTCCAAAAGGTCCCAATTGGGACTGGTTGGCACTTGGAACCATGGTTATGGATCTGCTTCCAAGGGAGTTGGGAAAACCCTGACCTTTTGGAAGCAGAGATCATGACAGTACCCCCCCTCAAGGCCCCTCCTAAACCGGGCTTCTCCGGGGGTTTTGGCTTGTCAGGAAATGTTCGGTGAAATCTTTTGATTAGGCGAGGAGCGTGGACATATTCCGCAGGTTCCCAGGATCTCTCTTGGGGGCCGTAGCCTTTCCAGTCAATTAGGTAAAATAGTTTAGATTTGGAGATCTTGGAGTCCAGAATGCTTTTGACTTCAAACTCGAGTTCTCCATCAACTAGGATAGGTTTTGGAGATTTAGTTAGTCGGGTTTGAGGTTGCACGGGTTTTAATAGAGAGACGTGGAAGACCGGATGTATCTTCATGTGCGGGGGCAAGTCCAACTTGACCGCTACTGGGTTTACTATGGTAGTGATGGAATAGGGACCAAGGTATCTTGGGTTGAATGTGCGTGGCCCTTTCAGAGGTAGATACTTGGTGGATAACCAGACTTGATCCCCTACTAGATATTGAGGGGCTTCCTTCCGATGTTGATCTGCTCCTTTCTTGTATTGTTCTTTAGCCCTTTGAAGGTGAGAAACAGCTTCCTTAAAGGCTTGGGTGATTGTAGAATGCAGGTAGTCTACTGCTGGTGTTTCAAGATCTTGGAGGGGATCCAACTCCGAGGTTCGAGGGTGACTGCCGTAAAAAAGAAAAAACGGGGTTTTCCCCGTTCCTGAATGGACAGAGTTATTGTAGGCATATTCGGCTATCCAAAGGATGTCTTTCCAAGTTTTTTCAGTTTGTTGCAGCATGCAGCGTAAATACTGTTCCAGAGTTTGATTGGTCCTCTCGGTTTGTCCGTCGGTCTGAGGGTGGTGACTGGTCGATAGTCTCACATCAATTTGAGCCGACCAACAGCAACTTCGCCAAAAATGAGAAATAAATTGACTACCTCGATCCGAAATTAGAACCGAAGGAAAACCGTGCAGTCGGACGATGTTTTCGAGAAATTCTCGGGCCAGAGTTGCTGCTGTTGGCAAGCCTTTGAGCGGAATGAAATGCGCCATCTTGGAGAATAAGTCCACGATTACTAGAATCGTATTGTATCCGGAGCATGGAGGTAGATCGGTGATGAAGTCCATAGAAAGCGTATGCCAAGGGCGAGGTGGGATGTCAATAGGGCGTAAGAGGCCTGCTGGTCTTTCCTTTTGACTCTTGTTTTGGGCGCATACTCCACAGGACATTATAAAGTCTCTGATATCTTTTTTCCAAGATGGCCACCAGAAGTAGCGCTTGATCTTTTCTGAGGTCTTGGCCATACCGGGATGTCCTTCCATTAAAGAATCGTGATAACAAGAGATTACTTTTTTCTGTAAATCTGTGCTGGGTAGGTATAATCGTTCTTGGAAATACAATAAGTTGTCCTTTACTGCAAAGTCCTTTCCCTGCAGATGCCAATTCTGTATGTCTGCTGGAGTTACAAGTTGCCTGGCTTTATCCTTAACTTCCTCTATGGATTCTGTGGCGATTACACCCAGAATTCTTTGTTCGGGAATGATTGGTACAGGTTTAGGGTTGATCAAGTGTTCTTCCACTCCCATCCGAGAAAGGGCATCAGCTTTACCGTTCTTTGTACCAGGTCGATAGGTAATTATGAAGTCAAACTCGGCAAAGAATAATGCCCAACGGAGTTGTCTAGAGGATTGGGCTTTTGCGGTTTTCAAATATTGCAGGTTTCGGTGATCCGTAATCACAGTAACGGTGTGTTGGGCCCCCAGCAGATAATGCCGCCAAGCCTTAAAGGCAGACTTGATAGCCAGAAGTTCCTTGTCAGTAATCGTGTAATTGATTTCAGGAGGCGAGAATTTGCGGGACCAAAATGCCACGGGATGCAACTGATTGGTTACCGGGTCCTTTTGTGATAGAACTGCCCCCATGGCAAGGCTTGAAGCATCAGTTTCCACGATGTAGGGGAGTTCGGGCGAGGGTGTTTTAAGATTGGTGCAGAGATAAATTTAGTCTTCAAATCCTGGAAAGCTTGTTCCGCCTCGGTAGTCCATTCAAAACGTTTGTTTTTCTTTAACAAGGCAGTGATGGGCTGGACTATTCGAGAGAATTCGGGGATAAACCTGCGGTAAAAGTTAGCGAAGCCTAACATGCTTTGCACACCTTTTACGGAGGATGGTGATGGCCATTTGAGAACTGCATCGACCTTCTTTGAATCCATACGCACTCCGCCAGGTGATAATATGAATCCCAAGAATTCAACTTCAGTCAAGTTGAAAACACATTTTTCCAACTTAGCGAAAAGTTTGTGTTGACGCAATCTTTCGAGGACCATTTTCACGTGTTTCCGATGTTCAGATTCCGATGAAGAATAAACGAGGATGTCGTCAATGTAAACAACAACACACACATCTATGAGCTCTCTGAGGACATCGTTCATGAAATATTGAAAGGCGGCCGGGGCATTGCAAAGTCCGAAAGGCATGACCTGATATTCAAATAGCCCATACTTGGTGCGGAAGGCCGTCTTCCATTCATCGCCCTCTTTTACTCGTACCAAGTGGTAAGCTCCTCTAAGATCCAGCTTTGTATATATGCATGCTTTTCTGACTTGGTCCAGGAGTTCAGGGATCAAAGGTAACGGATATCTATTCTTAACGGTGATCTGGTTCAGGGAGCGATAATCTATACAAGTTCTAAGGTCTCCTTCCTTTTTTGGAACGAAGAACAAAGCTGAAGAAGCAGGGGACTTGGAAGGACGAATAAACCCATTTGCCAGGTATTGATCCAGGTATTGTCGAAGGTGAAGGTTCTCAGGCTCGGTGAGGGCATAAATTCTACTACAAGGAGGAGTAGATCCAGCTATCAGGTCTATCTGGCAGTCATAAGACCTATGAGGAGGTAGAGAGTTAGCCTGATCCTTCCAGAAAACATCTTGGTATTCTAGGTATTCGGGAGGTAACTGGGGAGTCTCTGAAGAAATTGCTGCCAGTGCAACACCAGGTGGAGGGTGACAAGTAGAGACACATTCTGGAAACTGGACCGTTCTTGCTCGCCAATCGATCAGAGGATTGTGTTTCTCTAACCAAGGTATTCCTAGAATAATCTGAAACTGAGGGGCCTTGATCACATCGAACACGATCTTCTAATGGTGTCCATCTTGACTTACTAGCGTCACTTCTTGAGTGGTATGCGTTACTGGCCCGGAGGCTATCTCCGTACCATCCACCGTAGTAATGACGTCCTTTACAGCCTTGGGACAAAGAGTTAGATTCATCCTCAAAACCATTTCATGATCCACATAATTGCCGATGGCACCGCTGTCGACGTAAGCTTCAATTGCATGTAATCGATCCGGATTATCAGGGCTAATGAGGACCATAGGTATCACGAAATGCGAGGTTACGTAGCTGGTTTTCACGCTCGGCAAGAGGAGCTCTATTCTTGTCGGGCGAGGTCGTTTCCCTGCTCAGAGTTTGTAACTTTAGTAACTGCAGCTCCTACTGCCTTCTTGGCAGGTTTCACCAGACAGACTCGAAGAAAGTGCCCTGAGTTTCCGCAATAGAGGCATAATTGCAACTGTTTTCTCCTTTCCCGCTCTTTTTGTGTTAGAGGACCTTTCAGACCCCCTATTTGCATGGGTTCTCCGGAGTCTACTCCTTTGGAAGGAGTTGGCAATTTGGAAAATACTCGAGCATCAAACTTGGAACGATCGGCCTTCCTGTTCTGCAGTCTGTGATCTATTTGAACGACTAAGTCTATATAGTCCGAACAATCTTGTGGGGGATTCACTACTTGGGCTAACACATCTTTGAGCTCTCCACGTAGACCTCTATAAAACAGCGTAATCCTTTTGTCCTCAGGCCATTGAGTTTCCACTATCAGTCTGTTGAAAGACGCAATATAAGCCAAAAGGTCTTGATTACCTTGTCGCAACGAAAGAAGCTCATTGTCCAAGGCCTGCCCTTGTGAATGTCTTGCGAACAGTTTTTCCATACTGAGCTGAAAAGCTTGAAAATCATGGAGGACCGGATCATCTTGATTTACTAGAGGGATCGACCAGTCTGCCGCATTGCCACTAAGGTACGAAAGCACGAAAGCTACTTTAGCTTGATCAGTTGGAAAGGCTGCTGGCCGGCATAAGAAATGCAACCGGCACTGATTGATAAATACTGCAAACCTCTTTGGGTCACCAGAAAATCGTTCGGGCGGAGCCAGAGGTACATTCCCAGGTAGGTTGATCTGCACTGGGTTCATAGAGGATGTAGAAGGAAGATTTCCCCCAGATGCGGGTAACGGGGTCTGTCCGGCTTGTGACTGTAGCAATTGTCTAGCGAGATCATCTGTTCGCTCCTTGGAAATAATCAGTTCCCTTCTTAGAGCGTTCGTTTCCTGACGGACTGCATGCACTTCTGCCCTTAGTTCCCCAAGCAACTGGGCTAGCTGGTCGGTATCCGAGGTTTCCATAGCGCCTGGACGGGAGTTTTGTGGTAGGCTTTGCGTTCTGTAACGCTCACCTGATTCCCGTAGAGGCGCCGGTCTTGACTGGGCGTATACCGTATCTTCAAAGGTGATGTGTAACACACGGCTGGCTCTTTGGGCTGGACCTCTGTGCACTGTATGTCTGACTCGAAGGGTAAGATGTCTGCAGATAGAAAATATGGGATTAAGGAACTGGGTTATTGAATGTCTCTCTCTTCTTCCCTTTCTCTTCTCCTGTAGAACCCCAAAGGTTAACGCTCTCACCTTAGGTAAGTGAACGCCGTGCTCTCCATCTGCCTCGGGGCAGGGTGCTGTAACCAGTTTCTTCACTGGATAAGGGGAGCAGGCCTCTTGACTTCAGAGGACTGCTGTCCGTCGTTTACTGCACAAACGGTAAGTTTCGAGTAATTCTAATGTCTTTAAAGTCTTTAGTAATGATGTCTCTTTTTTTTGCAGGGTTCCGGCGATGGCGGATGACGGGCTGAAGTGAGTTGAAAATGGAGCCCGTGTGATGAATAGAAGCGCCTGGAAGCACGTAAGTAAGCCCTTGTTGCCTGCTTCACGATGCGCTCTAACTGTCTTTTTATTTTGCAGGTACAAGTTCGGAGCGGCTGCAGGGTGCCGGAATACCCACTGGGTTAGATGAGGAAAGGAGTAATGGCACGTGAGTATTTAAGTTCCCCAATGTCTTTAAACGCACCTTGTTTTGTCTTTCAGATGCGGGATGCAGCGCCGAAGGCCTCCGGAGCGTGCGAAGAGCTGGTAAGCTTTTGTCTTTCAGATGCCGGAATGCAGTGTGAAGACCTCCGGAGCGCACGAAGAGTAGGTAAGCCTTTGTCTTTCAGATGCCGGAATGCAGCGCGAGGCGTTGGTGACAGCCGATGGACCAGGTAAGTGAAGAGCTGACACCGAAGACCGTAATGCTAACCTGTTCTTTCTTGTCTTTATAGGTGTTGCTGAAGACTGGATTCAGGATGGTAAGCCTTTTCCCTTAGGCCCAGGATCAGATGCAGAAGACACGATGAGCGTTCTGCTGCAGAGAATGCAGAATAACGCAAAGCAAGATTCATCCATCGGGTGTGGTTTAAATAGCCTCCTGTAGTGCTTAGATGTCTCCTTCCACAGCCACGCCTAGGTAAGAAAAGAGTTCCTGCTTTCCAGAAGAGTTCCAGTGTTCTGAATCTAGGGAGTGGCTCCTGCCCTACCCAACAGGAAAAGTAGTTCCAAACAGAAGAGGATCAGAGGCTCAACTGGCAGGCAAGTAAGCAGCATGGTCTGCTGCAGGTAAGTCCACCCAAGCATTATGAGCCCGGCGCTTCCAGCGCTGGGACTGGGCACATTTATGAGCCTGGTGCCACTGGCACCAGGACTGGGTCCAAAAGGTCCCAATTGGGACTGGTTGGCACTCGGAACCAGGGTTATGGATCTGCTTCCAAGGGAGTTGGGAAAACCCTGACCTTTTGGAAGCAGAGATCATGACACCTTTTATCCTCACATCCTCTTGCCTCCCTTCTGACTTCCGCTAACATCTCCGCTCAACCCTCCCATTCCCTCTTAATCCTTTGTCCCTCTACACTCCCTCCTCACCTCAGCAATAATGTAAACTACTCCTTAAACTGTTTATGCTGTGACTCAATTGCCATCCATTATCTGTTGGATCTCCCACTCCTTCCTATTCCTTTGTCCCTCCTCACTCCCTCCTCACCAATAATGTAAATTGTTCCTTATACTGTTTCCGAGTTGTGATTCAATTACCATCTTATGCTTGTTGTATTTCTTCTTGTTCTTATGTAAAGCACTTTGGATTAAAGGGCTATATACATTCAATAAAATACAAATACAACTCTGTATGCCCCTAATGTGAGAAAAGCCGGGTTCCTACAGCGCAGGATATCCAAAATAAGCTGGAGGCCGCAGGCCATGTGATACTGGGAGGGGATTTCAACCCGGGACAGACATGGATCTGCCCCAGATTTGACTGAACAAGCTGATGCCGGCCAAACAGCGGTAGCGGGGTTGATGCGACCATACGGATTATGAGATATATGGCAGGAATTCCCCCCAACACTACAGGCTATACCTTTTACTCCGCACCCCACGGAACATATACTAGAATTGACTATATATACATCTCGGAGGAGCTGGCAGAGGTGACGCCCACGACATGGTCTCTGGGAAATTAGACCTGGGGGCTCTGCCGCGCAAAGGAAATAAGTGGTGCTGCAACAAGACTCTCTGGAAGGACCCGGCCTTTCAAACGGAAATGGTAACCGAGATAGAAGAGTACCTCAAAGCCAATAACACGGGCGAGCTATCAAAAAGAGTGGTGTGGGACGCAGGGAAAGCGACATGGCGGGGGATGCTGATAAGAGAGGGCGCCAACAAGAAAAGAGAAAGGGCCTTGATAGAAAACAGATTAAGGAAGGAGATAACAATGCTAGACTGAGTGGCACGGTCTGCCTCTGGGGACATGGTGGAGAAGGTTGCTCTATCCAGGCAGAAGCGAGACGAACTTTGCCTCCTTGAGGAGGCGCAGATCGTCTGGAAACTCCAACTCCTCAAGCAGAAGCATTATGAGAAAGGTGATAAGGCAGATGCTCTATTGGCAGCTAGACTACGAGGACAAAGGGAAAGGTGGGTGACAGCCATAGATGAAGGGGAAGGGAAACCCTAACAATACTAAGGTAAAGCTCTATAGGTACGGTAGGATTGAGTTAAGGGCAGTACTGTTGGCTTATCTGTGCTTTAATGATCACTTTAGATGGTCTTTTAAAACCTTTAATGTAGTCTCTGCATACATGAGGAAACATCCATCCAGGGACTTCCGCTTTAAAATATTAAGATTAAAACTAAACCTATTTCCGACAATGGGGGTTTTGGGGATCATGGGAAATGTCCAAAGGGGCTTGCGTTTGTGTCGATTCTGAGAGCGAGGACGGAACTTTGAATCATCTATGCATAATCTGGCCAGTATTGTGCACTCTTAGAAATGAACAAATGTCGCCCTATTTGCATCTGGGGCAGGAGAACATCTGGATTAGTATTTTAAATACAAATGAAATGGCGATTTTAGTAAGAGTTTAGACTTTTTTGAAACTGTGTTTACTGTTTTAATAATTTTTATTGGTGAAATTCGTAATTGCTGTTCTTATCCAATGTACTAATGAAAATGTTGTTTTTGTATCTTAAACTGTGTGAAAAGTCCAAATGTATGAACTGTAACACAATAAATGAATAAAATAAAAAATAAAATGCATCCCTCTTTGAGGTGGTCACTGGTCGGCGCATGCACACACCCATATACCCTGTCAGGAGGGCATCAAATGACCATATGGCGGCAGTGGTTCTAGGAGAGGAAATTAAGGAATACTGGACAATCCTAACACGGGTCATTAAATGTGTCTCCCGACAGATTGCACCACCCCGATCAGAGGACACACGTGACACTGCAGACACGACAGCGACAGGCTCCCCGGCTGACCAACTGCTGCTGATAAGAGAACTTGGCTATATCAGGAGCTCCGTTCGAAAGTGGAACAATCCAAGGTTTCATGGCCCTTACGAAGTAATATTCTCCACTCCCCTCCCTGTAAAAGTTAAGGGGCTTCATTATTGGATCCATTTTGCACCAGCACTTTATTAAAACTGGTAGTGTCTATCTGCCTTAACTCCCAATCTGCTACCAATGCTGCTAGTGTGCAGTCGCACCGTCCCAAACGTGCGCAAGCACAGCTGCTCATTAACAGAAATGAAAAGAGCACCTCTTTTTGCTCTCTCTCCAGCTCTCTCTCTCTCTCTCTCTCTCTCTCTCTCTCTCTCTTTTGTGTGCATATATTTTTCACTTTCGGATTGTCATTGATAATGGAACCAGCACATTCAAACGACTCCATTTATGTTAAAAAGCAGTATACATATGGTAGTGTTGTGTGTAGATTCACCTATTCTTACATGTATGCAATGTATTATATAGCAGCAGTTATTGAAATATATATATATATATATATATATGGCAGGGTTAGGAATATATTTTGGAACACTGTTTATATTGAACGGCAATATAAAGGGGGGGGGCGAATGCATTGATAAATACAGCGTTGAACCTGCCCCTACCCCACCCCACAGACCTGCAGTATCCCCATGATGAGAACAAACATGCATCTGTGCCAGAAGCCAAACCCACGCATCACGTGGTCAACAACACCGTGAATGATATACACCAACTCCCCCAACCAAGCATTTTTGAATGTATTATTATGTCCCTGTTCCTCCCCAAATCTACGATGTTCCCTACAGAGCAGAATTCTTCATATGACAAGAGCATCCGTAGTATTAGTAGCAACATTGGCTGGATAATGACGGCTATGCAAGTATTCCCACACGAGCAAAGCGACAAGTTCGAAAACAGAAGTACAACGCTACCGTGGGCTTGGTCTTGATGCAATAGAAGATGTGTGCCATGCAGAGCTGTACAATAGATGGTTTAATGATATGAGTGTGGTGGGAAGGAACAGAGTGAATGGGAGCTGTTATGTACTGTAAGGAAGGCATGGTATCAAACAGTAAGACAGACACAAGTGACCACAGTTCAGGGGTGTTTATTGAACTTCAACATTGGTGTGATAAATGCCTAATCTAATCCTAAATCTAAAGATGGGAGCAGGTTACGACCATCAAATAATAATAAGGCAGTCTTAGTGGTGTCTTGTCAAAATAAAAGGGCCTCTACTAAAACTTATTGCCAAGCCTTACCTCTAAATACAAATTGTGTGGAAAACAGTGTTATGCAAAAGAACAGTGCTCAGGAAATGATATGTCAGGATATCTGAGCCATTAGCTCCCCTTCCCCACGTTTTCAGCAGGTGACAAAGCGGTACACTAGGGCTTAGCACAGTCTTTGGCTTCTTGGCTACAAGGTCAAATTTAAAAACGTCAACATCAGGGCCATTTGTGCGAATGTCTCTTTGCCATTCAAAGTCTCTTATTTCAGAGGGCCTGATACAACACGATAAACATCAAAGTTATTTTCTTCATAGGATTTCACATGGGTGATTTTCTGTTCAGACCCATTTTATCACAAAATCTTCAATTGATCTCCCTCTGCCGGGCTTGCATCAAATTCAAGTACTTTTCCAAACTTTCTCTATTTCACCAAAATTCAAGACTTTCGACTGTTTGCAGGATTTTGCTTGACATGTCGCAGGTCCACTTCGATTCACATTTATTTGTTCTCTGTCAATTGACCTCCCTCTGCCGGGCTTGGCCCAAGTTTATCTACTGTTATTACTTTTCAGCTGGATACCTTACAGAGACCTTCGATTGAGCACCCACATGGTGGCGACCCACTCCTTAAAAGGTAAAGTAGTTTACTTTAAAATTCAATCACTCAACAGCAGCTTTAACTTCACTTGTGTCTATTATCACAGGCATTTTGAAAATGTTCGTTTCACCACTCACCACACATGGTCCTATTTGCAATCTTGGCTTCAACACAGACCAGTCTGGTATTGGTCTCCCCAACTCACTGCTGTGTTGACTTCACTGCTGCTGCTTTGTTCTCTCCACCTTCATTACTGATGTGGGAGGGCCCCGGGTATCTCTCACACACAATGCAGGATTCTTCAGCCTGGTTTCCCAATCTTACGCTTTCTATTCTCGAGGTCTCTGGAAAAACCTAAAGAGCAAGAGGCACATTATGAAGCAACAAGCTTTGCCCTCAAAATTCTGTTAAAACTATCGCACAATATTGCATGTCAGGTACAAATCAACGCAGCGCGTCTGGCTGGTCTGGGAAAGGGTAATCCCAACAGCCAGTGGTTTGGTTGCATTGGCTCTTCACCGCTGGACGCAAATGTGAAGGTACGTTCCAAAGATAATGGCCCCCGCCTACCTAACTATGTGGAACGAACGAAAGTTGAGATCTTACTGGGTAGTGACAATGATGGGGGTAATGAAGATGCCATTTAACAAACAGAGAAAGGAGGAGGAAGAAAAAGATGGTCATTAATGAGGCAGTAGGGGACAGTGGGGAAGATGACGGTGTAGTGAAATCCCTGAATAGTAAACGCTCATGGACGCACACTAGGAAGAAAGCAGCCAGAAGAGCCAAGAGGGCGGCCTCTAAATCAGGAAGCCTCACTAACTGGCTTTTAGGAGGAGGACATTACCCGAAATAGAAGAAGAAATCCTGGAACGCTCCATTGATAGCTCTAAATCTTCTCTGAATGGTAGCGCAATATCCATCGAAACCTCTGTGTGTGAATCCAATTATGAACCTGAAGAGGTGCTAAGAGAAGTGGTGACTACTTCCAAGCCCATGAAACAAAATAAGTGGATTTTGGTGGAGGAAAAAAAGAGCGTTCTTCCACTCAAATCATTTAACATCAGGGGCATGACTAAAGGAAGGAGGAAACCCATCAGCCCAAGTAGACTGCTGGACATTTCTAACCAGCTATTACCACGAAGGTTGATCAAAAGTGAGGACCTCAAATGTGTTGAACTATGTGAGAACATGATAACCAAGGTCCACTGCTATGCAGCAGAGGGGGTGGGCTTAAATAGAGGCCTCTCTGGGGAACTCACAGAGGGTAATGAGTTGGACTTTGAATGTGACAGCAAATAGACTAAGAAAGGTAAACCGAATAGCAACAAGTATAACAATAAAGTGACTAGAAAAGGTGTGCATTATGAAAAGACTAACAGCGGTAACACGGGCGACCCTAATGCAAGATAACACTGGGAATGGCTCTGTTTCTTTCTCCAGCAGTAACACGGGCGACCCTAATGCAAGATCACACTGGGGAATGGCTCTGCTCTTTTCTCCAGAGGTAACACGGGCGACCCTAATGCAAGATCACACTGGGAATGGCTCTGTTCCCTTCTCCAGCAGTAACATGGGCGACCCTAATGCAAGGTCACACTGGGAATGGCTCTGTTCCTTTCTCCAGCGGTAACACGGGTGACCCTAATGCAAGATCACACTGGGAATGGCTCGGTTCCTTTCTCCAGCGGTAACACGGGCGACCCTAATGCAAGATCACACTGGGAATGGCTCTGTTCCTTTCTCCAGCGATAACACGGGCGACCCTAATGTAAGATCACACTGGGAATGGCTCTGTTCCTTTCTCCAGCGGTAACATGGCCGACCCTAATGTAAGATCACACTGGGAATGGCTCTGTTCCTTTCTCCAGCGGTAACACGGGCGACCCTAATGCAAGATCACACTGGGAATGGCTTGGTTCCTTTCTCCAGCGGTAACATGGGTGACCCTAATGCAAGATCACACTGGGAATGGCTCGGTTCCTTTCTCCAGCGGTAACATGGACGACCCTAATGCAAGATCACACTGGGAATGGCTCTGTTCCTTTCTCCAGCGGTAACATGGGCGACCCTAATGTAAGATCACGCTGGGAATGGCTCTGTTCCTTTCTCCAGCGGTGACACGGGCGACCCTAATGCAAGATCACACTGGGAATGGGTCGGTTCCTTTCTCCAGCGGTAACATGGGTGACCCTAATGCAAGATCACACTGGGAATGCTCTGTTCCTTTCTCCAGCGGTAACATGGGCGACCCTAATGCAAGATCACACTGGGAATGGCTCTGTTCCTTTCTCCAGCGGTAACATGGGCGACCCTAATGTAAGATCACACTGGGAATGGCTCTGTTCCTTTCTCCAGCGGTAACATGGGCGACCCTAATGCAAGATCACACTGGGAATGGCTCTGTTGCTTTCTCCAGCGGTAACACTGGCGACCCTAATGCAAGATCACACTGGGAATGGCTCAGTTCCTTTCTCCAGCGGTAACACGGGCGACCCTAATGCAAGATCACACTGGGAATGCTCTGTTCCTTTCTCCAACGGTAACACGGGCGACCCTAATGCGAGATCACACTGGGAATGGCTTGGTTCCTTTCTCCAGCGGTAACACGGGCGACCCTAATGTAAGATCACACTGGGAATGGCTCTGTTCCTTTCTCCAGCGGTAACACGGGTGACCCTAATGCAAGATCACACTGGGAATGGCTCGGTTCCTTTCTCCAGCGGTAACATGGGCGACCATAATGCAAGATCACACTGGAAATGGCTCTGTTCCTTTCTCCCCGCAATGATTGCTAATAACTGAGTGGACACCAAAATCATTACATGGAACATGAGAGGCCATAAACATCTCTTTAAGAAGGATCGATGCCTTAGCCTAATATCTATGGCGGATATTACACTCCTTCAGGAGACCTGGCTCATGACAGCAGTATCATATTTTGATGCTTTTTCATCTTATGGTCGTGGTGCCAGTAGGGGGAAGAAAGGGAGACCGTATGGGGGTTTGGTCACTCTGGTGGCCAATGATATTCCCTCTAAAGAGACCCAAGCTAGCACCAGCAATGATAATGTTCTGGGTGTTGACATACTGATTGGAGGGCAAGCAAAGGTGCTGGTAATTAAGGTCTATGATCCTCCGGGGGATGTATTCCCTCTGGGCATTCAGGGCACAATCTTTGAGTTGATCACTAGCAGTCACCTTGATGGTGATGACATGGATATTATAATTGCCGGGGACCTAAACTCAAAAATCATATATGACAATGGTAATGTTGCCATTGTGAGCAAGGTAAGGAATGGGAACAAAAACCATAGGTGGAAAATGTTTTTTGAAGAAATTGAGCTACAAATGGTGACTGGTACAGTCACAACAGATATACCCATGGGGGCGACATGGCACAACGATCACTGTACCTCTACCCTGGACTACATGTTTGTTAACACTGCAACTCTAGATAAAGCCTTGGAACTGCAGGTTCACTTTAATCAGTTCAGCGATCATGCAATCCTCTGTTTTAGCTTTAGTAACGTGTGTATGAGGACTATTACTAGTGATAGGACGGGGGGTGAACTAGAAATAAACAGCTCTCAATTGGGATCGTCTGATAGGAACTTGGAAAAGACCAAAATCTGTAGTAGAGGTAAGATAGACAATTACAGTCATGTGAATATCGTTATCTCACATGAGGAACTTTTTGGGTGATATCAATTGGGAATACCCCCGCGAACAGGATCAGATTCAATTTAGAACGTGTCGCATTGGTTCATGAAAAAGCAAAGACATTGAGTTCCTCCACTCCGTTGGTTTAAACAGGAACAAGTATTCCAACATCACCACTTATTGCGCCACAAGCAAATTGGGTTAAAGTAATTTTCTGAAATAAAATGGGTCTCAAGTACCAATTTGGTTGTTAAACGAAATATCTCTGTGGTACCAACCGAGACTCCAAGGAGAAAGAAAACCAAGTGGTTCATCCCAGCCAGTGAGTCGAGGGGAGTGTCGATAAGAAACTGTGTTGAACGATAAATAGCCAACGGCTAGTTTGAACTTTTGAGAAGCTGAAAGATACGATTGAAGAAATAGAGGGAAAACCAGCAACAGAGTCGGGCACCACATGGGTGCTCAGCGAGGAAACTCTGGGCGATTACCCGATGGTAGAAACTACCGTAATCAGAAGCCCTGGGGAAGAGGCGAGAAGAGGTCGAAGTGGTCATACAGGGGTCTTGTAAAATCCTCTGTACCGTCATAAATCTTTGACCGACAGATGATTGCGAAGCTAAGGGAAGTGAATCCTGTTTGGTGAAATGAGCGCATTAACTGTTTGATAAAAGTTGGCAAGAGTGAACCCGGCAGAGGGATGCTAACGAAAAGGGGAGAGGCCTGAAGTCCCTATGAATAGTGTGTTGATCGAAGTGAACCCGACCGCGGGGTGTCCACAGTGAACTGTTTGTAAAAGTTGGCGAGAGTGCACCCGGCAGAGGGAAGCTGACCAAAAGGGGTACAGCCCAAAAAACTGTTTAAAAAGGCAAAGATTTGTAAATGCAAAAAGTATTGGAAGACCAGGGGAAGTGAATTGCCCCCCTTGTCATTTGAGTCCGAGCCCGGCCGAGGGTGATCCAGGGGTGAGAAGTTATCACCCAAAGTTCATTGGAAAAGGAACTGTTTCATTGATTTGTTGAGTACGATTGGTGAAGGGTCGCCACCCAGAAGCGAGGGACCCAGAGGTGAAGGCATCACCCAAAGTATACGTAGAACTGAACTTTGTGTTTATTTGTTGGATACATCAGGCCTCGAAGGCAACAGACGGCTTATTGAAAAAAGAGACAACCATCGAAGAACCTGATAGCTGGTACGGAACTGTCGACTCGTGCTGGGAAAGCTTGAGCGTGTGCTGTGCTCAGGAGATCCACTGTCTCCCATGCTCAAATCGTAGGGAAGGGAGACCCCTGGAAATCACATCCTGACTTACTATTTGTGAACACTCCTTTCTTTATTAAAAACCCTATCCCACACTCTCTGTAATTAGTTGTAAGGATTTGGCAATAGGCTTTTATTAGTATAGGCCTTTTACTTTGATACAACGCCACAAGGACTGCCTTATTTTTCATTTGATGGTCGAAGCTTGCTCCCATTTTAGATTTAGGTTTAGATTAGGCGTTTTTCCACCCTGCATTTACAGTTCAATAAACACCCTGGAACTGTGATCACTTGTGTCTGTCTTTACTGTTGCCACTATGAGTTCCTTAGACATCCCTTTAACAAAGTTTTTTCTGTCAATTTAATAGGTTTTTATAAGTGAAAATGTTTCATGGTGTTACAACACTTTATATAAGTTATTAATAATTCCTCTTTTCATATATATGAAAGAATTATAAACCTCCTTTAAAAAACATTTTTTGCAACACATACTTATGTCTGTTGTTATCAGCAGTGCATACAGGGTATGCAAATCATCGTTCAATTGCCTACGGCTTAAGGCTCCACCATGAACCCAGCCGAACCAAACCATCCCTATTATTCACTGCACCTACCCTATATCCAAGCTCAGTGTCCACTATACCCTAAAAATGTAACCGCAAGTGGCTCTGTAAGTGGCTGTTCGGCTGGGACCCTTGGATCACAATCAAGAAGATTGCTGATACAATAACACATCGCTGATTTTGTAGGCCTTTAAGGAGTGGAAACGCAATTTTTGTTTGAATCTTAGAAGATTGGTATATAATTTAGAGGCTTTAACAAGAATTATAGACCCTTAATATCTATTTTATTTGATTTTTAGGATTTGGCTCCGCCCCTTCCCAGAATCCCACAAACTGTGCGGTGCGTGCGCTCAGAGCTAGTGGCTCTGTAAGTGGCTGTTCAGCTGTTCGCTGCTCGCAGCGCAGCACATCAGCCGTTAACCTGATAGTTGACCGTTTTACAGGTTTGATTTTGCACGCGTACATTTAACGTGTTCAATTGAGGTTAATCTCCATCCTGTTATCCCGTCAGTATCAAGCCACGTGTTGCTGCGTTGTGACCCGCCCATGATTCTGACTAAGGTACATCTTGGCTATCACTTGCATGGCATTGTGAACTCCGACTAGCATTCTACTAGCACTGTGTTACTAGAGTTGTTATGCTATGTCTATGTTGTGGCTATGCTTAGAGGTAGCTGGAGAGTAGTGTGACTACGGTTTTGCTGGTGATTGATCCTCGATATTTCATTCTACAGACACGTTGGTAATGCAAGTTTCCACTGAGTGCAGCTAACCGAGCGGTATTGTAGCGGTCCAGCGAGTATTAGACACGTATATAACAAACACTTAAGCCACTCCCAGTACCGTAAAGTGTGCACCGGCATGGTCGATATGGAGTGTGAGCTCGCCACCCATAAGGCTGTAACCGCAAGAAGAATATAGTTTTGCATTCAAACCTACCGCTTCAGCCAAGCCGAAATGCCCCAATAATCAAATTACAGTACAAAATTCTCCTTGCTGACGGCCAGGCCAATTGCCCAGACACCAATGTTTTATCACTGTGTTGTGTACTTACATTTTCGCACTTCTGAAAAAAAAAAAAAACACAGACACATTTGCAAAACCATGCTTTCAGGTCCTTGCCAATGCTCCTTACACGAGTTTCCTGCAAATCCATGCATGTTTTATTTTTTGAAAAGTGTCAAAATGTACGTACATAAAATAGTCATAACTCAGCCCCCACTTGACACATATCCATTCAGACTTTGGACGAACATTCAAGGTTGGGTCTATAATCTTTCTGAAAACCTTGTTCACATTCGTCAAACGGCAACAAAGTTATAAGCCATCTAAAAATGTTGAGATTCCAGACTGTTCGTGGACATCGGAGAAAAGAAACGCCAGGAAGACAGGGTTTCAGGGCTACAGATGAATAGTGACAATCGCAATGAAACACCAGTTCTTTGGGCTTTTTAAGGCCATACCCCATTCTATCCTCATCACCCCCTTACACCTCTCCCAAGATTAGTTTGACAAGTGCAATGTTGTGTTTAATATGCTTTCACTGTGATGTTCGCGGACATCAGCCACTGTCTGCGAATCCAACATGGCAGCGTTTCCAAAATCGGACACACCTCACACTTTTCACCATCCAATCAGCTGGTGCGTCCGATCTCTGCGAACCTCATGCCGCCCTCTGGGCCTATCAGAGGCTAGTACACGGACCGAACAGGGAAGCGAGTCTGTGGACCGAACCCAGATGTCACTTAATTTTTTATACATACTTTTAGAAAAAAACTACTGGACGGATTTACACCAAAATGAAATGTTCAGCATACTTCCCAACATGCTACAAACCTGAAATTTGGAATGCGAGTAGGTTCCATAGTGTAGACAATGTAAAATGTATAAAATACACATTATTCAGATTTTTGCCGTAGTCCGACAAACTTCAGCAGTTCATTGTTCCTAAACTTTCCACACTCTCAGCATTCTAGCTGACATTAGCGGCACTCACTTTTGAAGTCATGTGGGTGACGTAAAATGGGGCTTTTGTAGTAATGCGGGTGACAGGAAATGGTGCATGTCTCTCCACTAGTGTCTGCAATGACGCTGTCCGTCACATCGTGGCAAATCTCTCATGATTATTACAGAAACTTAATTTTCCTCCATAGTTGATGAACGTATGCCATCTCAACAGTACTAAGCTTACATGCTTCATTCAGCCATACACGTTTGGGTAAAGCACTTGAAGCTTGCACAATTCAGCCCTACACGTACGGCACGTATTTTGAGGTCGCTGCTGCCTCGGCTCTAGATCGGGACATCAATAATGTTGCTGCGCAATCTCAATGCTCCAAGTAGTTGGCATCGATTTACGGGATTCATGCTTTTCTCATGGTCAGTTTTATGTGGCTTGCTCCAGAGTTAGAAACAAAGACAATTTGTTAAAAGTACCTCCTACAGGTAAGACTAGAAATATTGTCTACAAAGAAGCATTGGTTTAGTTCAGTAAATAAACTTCAAACTAGGACTGAAGTAGGAATTAATGTGCCAAGCACGGGTACACCTGCAAGTAGTTTATAACAGGAAGTGATGTTGACATCCCATACAAAATGCCAGCAGGCCCTGAGGCAAAATGGTCGCCATATTGAAATGGTGTAAAGACTCTTTTTAAAAATCAGTCTACGTTAAACCACAGATGCCTGTATGCAGGCATGTGGAGCTACATGTACTAAAAAGAAGTGTTTGTGACCAAAACAAACCCAAAAGTTAAACGGTATAAATTAACTAAATAAGCAAAAATAATGTCAAAACTACAGTAAACAAAACATAGACAAAGTAAAGAAGGACTACAAAACAATTAGACAGCAAGACTTGTGAGAAACAGTATGAAGAAAAAATAAGAAACAAATAGCAGCAATAAGTAACCCAACTGCATAAAAACCGTATAAGAGGGTGTATGAAGGAGTCCTAAGCCGGGCAGTCCGGCATCCCCACCGCCAATGGCAATGCCAAGTGGCCCATCACAAGGTCCTGTGAGAAACCTGAAGGTGTCTCACCCGCTAGTCCCCGGAGAACTGTCATCCAGGTGGCCAGGACACTGCCATCGCTATTGGATCCAGTTCCCTGGGGTGGACCAGTGGGGGAGGAACACATGGGCGAGGGGTCTTCGGGGAGTGGAAGTGGTACACTGACGGGTGAGACACGGTGCCCCATTCCCTGTAACACCTTTTCCCCATCCTACCCTGAAGGATATTTAGAAGCTCTACCCCTCGCCCCCCTTTTCAGACACAAACACTTTCTTACACCATAACAGACACCGAACTAACACCATAGCTGTTTACCTGACATGTCCCAACACACGGGTCAGGCAATTGACAATAACCACGCACACCTGACGGCCCTTTACCTTCCCCACAGGGATAAAAGGCGGACCATGAAAGCACACTTCGAGCAACGCCGTACGCACGAGGAAACAGCTACACCGAACTGGCAGTTCAAACGGAGGAGAAAGGTGGCGAGACCTGGAAGGACGTCAAAGGGGGAACTACCCTTTCCCTTTTCAACTCAGACCCGCGAAACTTCAGGGAGGGAAATCAGAAGACCGGGAGTTACAGCTGGCGTGTGGAGGAGCAGATGTCAACGGTGCACGGGTGCCTCCCGCGTTGATAGCACAAGCGGGGAGGCATGCCAGCTACCGCAGTACCATCCTTGACACCAGAGGAAAGACCGGCCAAAGGGTTCAACACAGCCAGTGAGTTGGAAGAAGCTGATAACAAAACTGACATGTGCTGAGTCCAAGGTTGCAAGTCGCAACATTTGATGAATGTAGGAACCAGAATCTGAGAACTTGTGTATATTAGAACGTTTGTGAAAGCCCAGAGAAGGGCTAGCTGCAGAGTGGTCAGGCGCCGTAGGAGTGCTCAGTCGAAGGACTTTTGCTGGCCCCTTTTGTGTTGAGAACTACAAGTACCAGAAGACCCTGGTCCTACAAAGGTCACGTCAAATCCTTTGTACAATCAGAAGTCTCTGAATGGTGGTTGAGAGAGAAGGCTAGGGGAAGTGAACCCCGCTTTCAGAGAGGATTGTTAACTGTGAAATAAGACAAGTGTGAACCCAACAGAGGGATGCTGCAAGAAAGCTAGGACAAGGAAACCCCTGCTTCCTGAAGAAAATGAGAAATACGTGAACTGTGTTAGAAATACATGAACTGTGTTAAAGAAAGGCTGTAGTGAACCCGACGGAGGGAGGTCCAGTTGCAAGGAGGATCTGAGCCCGGCGGAGGGAGATCCTATGGGCGAAGAGCAATCGCCCAAAGTGCAAGACTGCCGAAAGAATCTGTGTTTGTTTATAGTTTTGGTCCAGCAAGCCTTCGAAGGAAAGAGACTTGGCCCTTGAAGGTTCTGGTATCGAACTGGAATCATGAGCCTCATGCTGGAGAGGCCCAGGAGTGTGCTGTGCTCGACTTGTCCCGTTCTTGACACGTATGGAAGGGAGACCCTGCCCTACCATTTTGAATTATCATTTTGAGAACACTTTCTTTTCTGGTGAACATTTTCCCACACTCTTTTTGTAACTTAGTGGTGAGGATTGGCAATAGTTTTTTTTAGGTATAGGCCCTTTTGATTTGACAAGACGCTACTAGGACTGCCTTATTATTTGATGGTTGTAGCTTGCTCCTATTTTAGCTTTAGGTTTAGATTAGATGTTTTTCTCACCCCTGCATACAGTTTAATAAACACCCTTAAACTGTGATCACTTGTGTCTGCCTTTAACATGGAAAGGCACCCAGTTTACATCAATTCGACTGTCTAATAGCTTCACATTCTGTATGTACCAGTGATTTCCACAATGAAGCTTTATTTTTATAAGCAAAATGGGTTTGTCAGGGAAGAGATTAGCAGTGATATCATCATGCTGCAAAATATTCCAATGTTTAGAGATGATTTGCTTTACTTGATTACTTTGATGTAAGTAGGTGTAAGTGTAAAACAAATTAGCCAATTCACGCCAAAGTCATTCTTGTAGTAGTGTATCTCGTGGCAACGTATCAGCTTTGGCTTTAGCAACTGATAAGTCTCCTTCATCATAGTACCTTGCTCTAAAGCGCTCCAGCATCTGGTTACATTGTTTCTCATATTCCATTGGGTCAGATATTATCCAAAGTTTTACCAGTTGACTAAAGGCTAACCCTTTCATAGTATTCGGAGGATCAAAACATTTTGCATGTAGGAAGCTGTTCCTATCAGTTGGCTTGGTATATAGTGAAGTACATTTCCCCTCACTGAATTGCAGATGGGTGTTTAGGAAGCGCATTGCTGTCTAGTCTGTGCAAAAGGGAATTGAATGCAGTCATGTAGAAAATTAACTCAGTCTTGGTACCCTGCCAGACGTCAATGAGATCATCAATATAACGTCTATAGAAGAGTATGTGAGATTGTGCCCTCTCTGTTAATATCAGATGCTGCTAGAAGTAATGCACAAATACACTGGCATAACCTGGGCCACACTCGCCCCCATGGAAGTACCAGTTCGGAGATAAGTCTATTCTAAAAGCAGAAAAATCTATTCAAGACCAATTCGAGTAGTGCAAATACAAAGGTTGTGTCTGCTCCTATATTGTCGTGTTGGAGGATGAACCACTCCATGGCGCTCAACCCCACTTCGTGAGGTATTGGCGAGTATTGGCTGGTCACATCACTCGCGAACAACAATATGTTAGTGTACGTTGGTGCAAGAGAATAAAATTGCCTCAAGAAATCTCCTGTGTCCTTCAGGTAGGTGGGGGTAGATGTAATCAGTGGTTGTATGATCTGGTCTATATATTTGGAAAGTGGTTCAAATATGCCGACTGTCGCTGCCACAATCGGACACCCAGGAGGGATTGATTAAAGAATATTGAATCTTTGGACATATGGAGGAAATGGGAGTAAGAGGATGGTTTCCTGTCAGAAATGGTTGCGTTTTATTTGAAATGAGTTTGTTCAATTCAGCGTGGTCTAACACTTCTTTGATAACTGCTTGTATGGAACATATTAGGGGCTGTTGCCTAAAGTCCAATTAAGGGCTTCACAAAACTGTCCACTCAGGCAGTGCACAACTCTGCTCTTAGTATAAGGCTGTACCCCATGAGTATTTGGTAGCGTAGACAAAGCAGCCAGGCTTATCTTAGGAGGGAGAGAGGGCTATAGGAAAGTACAAAGAACCTGTAGCATACAAATGGTTCAAAAGAAACACTTCGACCCAGAGATATTATATAAAAATGAAGGTTTATTTTAAATACAAGTAGGCCAAGATAAATCTTGGGGGCCAGGGTGAGTAAGCACTTTGTCATAGAATCATAAACACGCTATAAAAACACAACACAATGCTTACAGTACACAGACCAAAGCAGAGACCTTATTCAGAATACTAACCGAAATTCTAGGTAAACCCAACCAAATTAACCACATTTAGAATAGAACACATCTATTCAAGGGGAGTCAAGCCATTTTACTGTTAGATTACTTTTTGTAATGCAAGGGTAGTAGACATTTTCAGTTATACCGTGACACTCAGTTGTAGGAATAACACAGTAAACCAACCTACAAGTATACTTTTCTTAATAGTGGAACACAAATTCATGGAAAGGTATGAACCTACAACTACTTTTAGGATAAGAATGAGTGTGAATGGGCAACTACCTCATCGAGCTAATACCTAATTATAGAAAATAGCCTTTTCATACAAATCAAAAAACGGTCATACAGTTCAAGGGATTGGAGAGCAATGCACTGGTCAACCAACCTGACACTAGCCCTAAATCATGAATGTATAAGTAAAATAGAAAAAAGTGAACATATGCACTATATCCTACAATTATAAATCAATTATATACAAAACAGAAGCAATGTTCCAAAGTTATTGCCAAGTCGTTTCTCTTTAATGGACTGCTGCCAACACATGTTTCGACCTTTACCATCACGTCTTCTTCAGGACTAAAATCATGTGCATCTGATTCAAATGATATAATTCACCAAACGCATAAGTTATTACACCAAAATATTGTTGCATATTATACATTACCACCATATTAGAAAAAGAAATCCATTTGTCCCGTTGCATCTGTAAGAAACCTCAGGGTATTTTCCCAAGTAGACCTTGAGAATCTCTTATTCAGGTGGTCAGGGAAGGGCAGGCGCTCTCAGATCTCAGCCCTCGGAGCGGACGAGCGAGGGAGGGAGGATCACCTGGGTAGATGAGGCCGGGGTTATGCTTGGGGAAATCCCCCAGGTGAGATGCAGTATTATACTAGGGACGAAGGCGAGGAGGACTAAGCCCCTGAGGCCTTTTTAGGTTATTCCACATCTATCTCCCTTCCACCCAAAGAATCTCCCATACCCAAATCCAACGACCCCTCCATATCTGGTAAATCCAATAGAAACTCAAAACCCTCTGCACTAGGACACTCCATCTCCCAGAGTCCCTGTTCTACAGTTGTGTACCCGAATACTCCCAATCATTCTCCCCCATGTCCCTCTGATTATTTCCCGAACTCTCAATCTGTTGTGACAAAACACTACCCTTCCCATGATCTCTCCTATTCATTCACAAACCCTACAAAGCTCACCTTTCTAAGTTAACCAACCACCCCCTTCCTTATGACACCTTTTCCCCATCCAACCCTGTAGGATACTTAGAAAATCGACCTCCCCCTTTCCGACACAAAAACTTTCTTACACCGTGACAGACAACAGACTAATAACAAAGCCGTTTACCTGACATGTCCCAACACAAGGGTCAGGCAGAGTCAGGCAATTGCCAATAATTACACACTCCTGACGACGAGGCAGCTGTTCCGGCACTGCAATTCAAGAGGAAGAGAAAGGCAGCAAGAACCGAAAGGACGTCCAGGAGGGAAGTGCCCTTGCCCTTATCGATTCAGACCCATGAAGTCTCCAAGAAAGGAATTACAAGGACGAGAACAACAGCCAGGGCTGACCTCTTACCTCTCCGATTGACCCTCCCTGGTCCAACTTGGGTCCTTCCTTTCCTCTATCTCACTCTCTACCTCTGGTGTTTCCCAGGGGTCTAACTTTTCTGGCAGGCTTTTTAACCAATACCTGGCACCCATCATCCACCGTATTGCCACTCTCTGCTCCAACTTTCAGTGCTATGCGGATGACACTCAGCTCGTTTTCAGGCTTTCCTCTGTTACCTCTTTTCCTTCTCTCATCTCCGACTGTCTGTCTGCTATCCAGGCGTGGTGTGCCGCCAATGATCTCTGCCTTAATGCCAGTAAGACAGAGATTCTCCTCATCGGCACACATGCACGCTCCTTTCCTGTCACTCTCTAGCCGGCCTCTCTTGGCCGTCTCCCTGCTCCGAACTGTGAGTCTAAGAACCTCAGGGTCTTCTTCAACTCCACACTCGCCTTTTCTCCTCACATCTGACGTCTCCAAGTCAAACTACCAACTGTACCTCCTCAGAGGTATTCTTCCTTTCCTCTCCTTCCCCCAGATGCTCACTATCTCTAGAGCTCTGGTTCTCTCTAGACTGGACTACTGCAACAGCGTCTTTCTAAATGTGCATGCTTCTACTCTCTGCCCTCTGCAACTCATCCAGAACAGGACAGGACTGCTTGACTTGTCCTTGGCCTCAAGCCCTGGGATTGTATCTCTCCAGCCCTGAAATCTCTTCTTTGGCTCCCAGTGGCTGCAAGGATTAAAGTAAAGTCCCTTTGCATTGTCAACAAGGCTTTCTGGGGCCTGGGTCCACAATACCTTCAACTCTCCCTCTGTAAATACCTTCCCATTCAAGCTCTTCGCGCCTCCACATCCCTCATGGTCAGTCACTTTCACAAGCAACAAGTTGGGGTTAGATCTCTTTCCTTGGCTGGGGCCTCCCTCTGGAACAGCCTCCCTGCCTCTCTGAAACTTGAGGAGAACCATCTTCGGTTCCGGAAGCACCTCAAGACCGTCCTCTCTGCTTCTGCCTTCGCTCTTCCTCGCCCTGGTTACCCTGTGATTTTTCTGGCCCAGGACCCTGCCCACCCAGCCACACACCCGCACTGCCTCCTGGCAACCCTTGCACTTGGGTCTGTATCTGCATCCCTACAGTCCCCTTACCTGCACTTATTAGACACCCCTCGTCTGCGCTTTAACCTTGCACTTGCCATCTTGCTGGCTGCACTACCAGTTGTTGTTTTACTCCTTGCTCAGCACTTTCCACTCCTCCCCTCTCCCTTGCACATTCCCCCTTCCCTCTCCCTGCACTTGCGTGTTCTCAATGTCACTGGGCCTAGTAAGATAGTTTTGTCCTCCCTTGCCTTGTCACACTCTGAAACACTGGTTTATGAGCGCGCGATACAAATAAAATATCATACCGTGGTACCGCCCTTGACTCCAGAGACAAGAAAAACCAAGCGGTTCATCACAGCCAGTGAGTTGGAGTGAGAACCGATAGTAAAAGAACTGTGATTGAGCGAACGTTGCAAGTGACGACGTAATGTGAATCAAAGAAAAAAAGACCGGGTGTGTTGCAGAACTGTTTTGAAAACCTAAGGTGAGACCAGGTGTTGAGTGGTCCGGCGCCACGTGGGCGCTCATTCGAAAGACTGACCAGTCTCCTTGTTGAAACTACCGATACCAGAAAGCCTTAGGAGTAACGATGCATGTGGTCAAAGTGGTCATACAAGGGTCGAGTAAAACCCTGTGTACAGTCGAATGTCTTGGACCTGTAACGCAGAGGAAAGCAAAGGGAAACAAATCCCACCTTGTGTAGAGCAAGACAAACTTTACCATTGGCAAATGTGAACACGGCTGAGGGATGCCTGCTGAACGGGGTGAGGTCCAATAACGCTGTTAACATTGTGGTGACAAGAGTGAAACCGGCTGAAAGATGTCCGCAATGAAACATTGTTAAAAAAGCCATTGAGGCTTGCGAATACGACAAGAGAAAGAGTCTGAGGAAAGGTTGTAGTGAACCCGACGGAGGGAGGCTAACATTGCAGAAGGATCTGAGCCCCGGAAGAGTGGGATCCCAGGGTGAAGAGTCATCACGCAACGTACATACAGAAAGGAACTTTGTTTTGTTATTCTTGGATACACTAGGCCCTCGGAGGAAAGAGACGTTTGCAGAAAGAGACTTAACCGCCGAAGGTACTGATATCGCTGAAAGGGACTGTAGCCCGTATTGGTTGAAAGGAACTTTTTGTTTTGTTATTTTGATACGTCAGGCTCTCGGGACAAGAGAGTTTGTGGGAAAGACTTGACCACTGAGGATCCTGATATCGCTAAGAACAATAGCCTTGTGCTGAGGAAGCCCAGTTGTGTGCTGTGCTCAAGAGGCTCGCCTTGTCCTGTGCTAACATCTTGACATATTATTTGTGAACACTACTTTCTTTACTTGTGAACATTATCGTAACTTAGCGTAAGGATTGGCAATATTTGTTTTTAAAATTATAGGCCCTTTTTATTTGACAAGATGCCACTAGGACTGCCTTATTATTGTTTGATGGTCGTAGCTTGGTCCCATCTTAGATTTAGGTTTAGATTAGTGTTTTCTCACCCATTCAGACAGTTTCAAAAACAACCTTGAACTGTGATCACTTGTGTGTCTTTACTGTTGCCACCCTGAGTTCCTTACACATCCATAATAGTAAAAGCACAAGGATCAAACACGATTCACAGAGTGGTTTTCAAAGAGAAGGGAGAAAAGCGTATATTAGTACCCATTATAGATAGCACATACAATAATGTAATTAGAAATTGAATTGCCATTTATACTGCTTGAATGCCCAGAGGGCAAAACAACACATTCCCACCACCAAGTCCATGTGTCCACCACCAAAAGCATGCCCATTGTGGGAATTAACTAGCAAACAAAGGCTCTACCAATTTCTTCATTGCCGTTATTATGGAGTGAATGGTATACTAACACCAGTTATAAAGCATCAATTCTTTGACATGTATAATGTTCCCCTTGCCTAAAATGATAAATATTCAAGTATCCACATATCATATGGTCCAAAGATTTAGAAATTATATAAAAAAAGAATTCAATACCTTGTACCAATCTCACATATATATATATAAGGTCTATCGTGAGTGTAACTACTGCAACGATTTGAAAGGTATCATCTAGCTGTGTCACTATATCTGTTGAAAATTTAAAAAAAGCACACAGACACTAGTATCCTCAACTCCATGCAAGCTGTAGGAACCCCAAGACACAAAATGCACAAGTTGGACAGGGGTCCTTACCTTCATAGATAATCTTGATTGTCAAAAAACGAATTCAATTCCAGTGAAAGGCCTCCTCTTGCCTCCAATTCTGATAGTTATTAATCCCATCCTAATATAAGGCACACCAATGTAATGGCCCAAAGATAAAGTTACACTAAAGCAATATGTAACATTACTGCGACTCAAGTCCAGAATTCAAGGATACAGCACCACCAAACCACTAATCAATTCAAAGTCCTCCTACCTCCTGTTCATGAAATAACTTGTCAAAGGTTCAAAGAGAAGTCATTTTAATTCCTGAAGGTTTCAACCTGAAAAAGTGCCACAGATGCCATAAGCATGTGCCTGCAACCCTCAAATCATCAAAAGAGGGAATCTTAAAACGCATCCTAGTGTTATAAAGAGATGTTACTTACAATTAGAGAGAGTCAGTAACCTGTCTTTAGTAATCTGACCAAGATTGAATGACAAGCACTGATGCATCTTAAAAAAGATGAGTGAATTGTTATCAAACAGGCTGATAAAGGAGGCAATGTGGTGATAATGGACAGGAAGGATTATATATCCATGGCTGAAACCCATCTGAATGTACCAGGTATGAGAAACTGAAATACAAATCTATTCAAGAGATTATGAACGAGTCTGCTGAAAAATGGGCAAGAACAGGATTGACAGATGATGATTTGCATTTTTTTTTTTTACATTAGTGCTCGTTTTGATCCGTGCTTCCTGTTTTGCTGCACACCGGTGCTCTCCTTCCAACCTGGAGCGGCGTGCACTTGGGCAGAGTGGAGTCTCCACATCTACTGCCCATTTGCCTGGTGGCCCGAGAGGCAATTCCAAGATGGCCACCCCCTGCCCAGCAACCTAGAAGGACCCTCGGAGTCCTCCTCTTCCCACCTGCATGTCTGCTGATTGGGTGGGAGATTACACAAATTGGCCTATTGGGGACCGGCAGGCTTTAGCCGTCCCCCTCTCCTTAGGCCCTGTCTGTTCCCCTGTCCCTTGCCTGGTCGGGTCTGAGGGTCCTCTCCTACGCCCTCCCACGTAATGGACCACTTATTTCTCTGAAAGTCAGTTCCTTTAACCTCAAAGATCCTTTCCTTCACACCTGGGACTGTTCGTCCTCTCACTTCACCTCATCTGGACTGCGACTAATTTAGCCTTGCCCATTTGCTGAATGCGTTTCACCTTGCCCTGCAGAAATTCATAGTTTGCTTTGCCCAGTTGCTGCATGTATTTCACCTGTTCTGCTGAAAACCGAGTTTAGTTGTGCCTTGTGTGTTGCTTGTGTTTTTCACTAGCTGGTGCGCTTCCCTCTGTCTCCCCCCCTCCCTTGTGGCCCCCACCGCTGCCTACCCACCTACCTACAAGTGCATCAGTGCTTCAGCCTGGTAAATGTCTCCCCCCTCCATTTCAGCCAACCATGTCACCATCTATCTCTCCTATCCTCTCCCAACTGTTTCACTATCTCCTATCCTTCTCCTATCACTAAATCTGCCCGGAAGAAACTTAAGGACATATTGGGCTTTAACCCAGGCCTTCCTATGGCACGGTTTCCGCCAGAGAGACTATCACTGACATCCTCTTCTTCGTAAACACACCTGATCTATGGACTCACTACATGGTCGGCTTTCGCTCTCCTCTCTCCCATCACCCCTTCTCCCATTAATGGTGGCACTCGCTGGGAGGTTCTCCTTGACCTCTTCACCATTTCCAGAGTCATCATTAATGTTTATCTCGATGGAGCCATCATGGTTCAGGGTCCTCAACCCAACCTTCTTCTCTTCGACAGGCTCCTCCCTCGCCTCTCAAACCTCACCTTGCCCTCTGTGCCTTCCTCCTCATCTGCACAGGCTCCCTGGCCCTCTGTGCCTTCCTCCTCCTCGGTACAGGCGCCCCTACCCTGCCGTACTGTCCCGACTCCCTTGTTGTCCTTGGCTCCTTCTCCATCCTCCACTATCCCTCTGGCCCTCTTGCCACCCTCTGGGGGACCACTGTCCGCTGTGCCCCCCCGCCCGAGGAAGACCCTCAAAGATGGCAAGCTGCTCCACCTTGCCACTCTCAACACTTGCTCTGCCGTCAAACACTCATCTGACATCTGCCCGGCCGCGGAGTTAAGGGCGGTGCTCATTTTTGGGCTGTTTGTTGCTGTTTGGCACTGGAGGCGCACAACAAACGCATACTCTGTGAAAATATGTGCAGGAGCATAAGAGAACTGCCATATCACGGCACGCCTGGGTGTGGTTCCGGGATCTGATATAAGGAGCACAGGCGTAAAAAAATCTACATCAATCGAGGAACCCATCCCACAGCAGCCTGTTACGGAACCCTTTTTTTCTTTTGGACCCGGGACTTGGATCCGAGATCGGGAACCGGCATTGTGAGAAGGGCAGACACTCCTCCCATCCCCTATCCCCCTTGTGGAGGCAAGAAGGAGCCTCAGAGTGAAGGAAGCCGGCAATGAGAAACGAGAGGGGAAGCTGCCAGAACTTCGCGCGTGTCTGTGCCGTGCTGACAGAAAGTATCAAGCAGACGCACAGCTCTGGATAAACAAGTAAGAGCTCTGGGACAAGGACCCAAAGGGAAGTGTTAATACCGTGAGCGGGAGACTGCAGGGGTCGCCCCTTGGTCCTTCTCGCTGGATTAGGGGATGTGCGCAACACTCTCCATAGCCCTGGGCTACAAGACAGAGGGGCGGCGGGAGAAGGGGAACGGGGACTCCACAGTTGGTCATCGACCCGAGGGAGCCAAGGGAACTATATGGTGGTCGCGGTTGGGGGGACCAGCTAATGACATAAGAGCATAGTGCCACCATCTCTAAAAAGAGAACGGGCCTGGCGTAAGGCAGCCGACGTCGCAGTCCCTCATACACGATACCAACTGCGAGAGGCTTGCGGGAGGGCAGTACCGGGGGTGTATGTCTGAGTACCCTGCAGGAAGCACAAAATCAGGTGGAGAACAGATCCCACGCCTTCAACAAAATGAAGCACGAAAACACAGCGACATTGGAACACACAAATGGGCCCGAATGGAACGGTTCATACATAGCACCAATGATAAGCTCAACAGCATTAGAGACCCCAGTAATGGAAGACTTAAGACCCATACAAGCTGCCTCGAAAAGGGTAACGACAGCCCAGGTGCATGGCACCTTGACTCAGGAGACCGAAGGAATTGAAGTCCAATCCGGCCACACAGAAATTGTTAATCAATGGAGACATGGACTGGAATACACAGCTACAACAAAAAACATACAAAAAAAGATTAAAGAGCATTTTGGTAAAAAGAGACACAAGAGTCTGAATGACGCCACAGAGTCAAGAGAGGGCTGCTGGGGCACCCCAATACCGAGATCAGAGGCGGAGTGCCTTTGGGCTGCAACCTCAGGCCAAGAGCAAGAGATCCCGGGTAAAGAAAGAAGGGTCCCAGAAATAGAGGAGACAGCGGCCCAAGGAGGGACCTCCAGTCCAAGAAGGGAATCAGAGAAAGAAAGTCCATCATCAGAAAGGGAAAAGGAGACACAGAAAGACCATCATTCAGAAGATTCTACACTAAAGGCATTAAACTTTGTATTGAACTCCTTGGTATCAGTATTCAAACTACTGAAGGGGGAGGTCCAGAGTCAAGCAGGAATTCGCCTCGAACTAACAGAAAAAGTAGCCAAATGCGACTCCTCCAAGGTGGGCCTCAAGAATGTAATCACCTCTATAATCCCCACAGTAAATGACTTCAGAATGGAAGTAGCCAAGCAGAGTCTCGATATCTCTTCCATCCAGACACTTCCTCTAGTGAATAGAAAGGAAGAAGCAACATCAAGATCCCAAGTTAGAGAACTACTGCAAGCTATGCACTCCCGGCTCGGGCCACAAGAGAAAGGGATGGCCGAGGAAACCGAAAGCTCAAGAACCTATGACGACACTCCATTATCGGAATCCACTCTGGAAGAATTCATGAGATTGACCAAGGTGGCTGAAGACCAAGAGGAACGGCCAAGCAAAAATAGGAGCTATTAGGGAAATTCATGAAGGCGGCGAGGAAAACGGGGTTACCGGAGATCAAGACTGGACTGCTGCAAGCAATCAAAATTACAATAGACGAAGAAGATTGAAAAGAAAAGGAGGTGGCAAAAAGGGGCAGAAGGTTGCCTCAGACAATCTAAAGAAAATCAGGGGAAAAAAAACCAAATAATAAATAAATAAAAAAATAAAAAATTCAGGGATACTTAACTTTGTGAGTAACATCACACTACCAGCCGCCGATAGGCACACAGAAACCAACAACAGTGGAGTATCGAAGTCTGCGATGGAATCCGGCCTACAGTCCAGCAAGCCCCCAAGGATGAAACAAGCCCAGGCCTGTGAGATACAACAGCACCAGTCCTTACCTAAAGATTCCCCCGAGATTCTGCGTGTGAGCATAAGCCTGCAGATGGATGAACAACCAAATCCAGGCCAAAATGCCACTAAGCGGATCTGTAATTCAAAAACAGTAAAACTGAAATTAGCACCGATCTTCTCCCTAGTACCCAGGAAAGCAGTAGGATTATCGGTTGATGGGGAACTAAGTAACCCTAATCTGGTGACATCCGAAAAGGGAGAAGGTAAATCCCAGATAATCCAGGGAATATGGAATGGTTCTGGGAAGTCGAAGGAGATCGTGCAACCACAAAGGGCGAATGCCCAGCTGCAGGACAATAAGACTATGCAGGGTCGAGAAAGTGAGGAAACCATAACAGGCTTTGAAGTGCCAAGACTGTGGCTACAGTCTACACGAAAGAATAACCAATATTAGTCTCTTAACAGAGGCACGATCTTATCAGTGTTCAAGAAAATCAAGAGCCTGTATTTATACGCTTCAGTGGACATAGAGTATGTCAGATTCCCAGAATGTAAAAACTCATTCAGGCTGGAGCTAGGACTGAGCTTGATAAAGGCATACGAAGCAATTCTAAAAGCGGCCAGGGCTCTAGAAGATCAAGGTATAAAAGTGGACAGAGAACCCAATGAAACAACCCCAGATAGATCCATTAAACAGCAAGAGACTAGAAGGGCAAGAACACAGAGCCAAGAAAGAGTTCCCTCGGGAAGTGATCTGAAGGATCGATAGTCTTGTGTGAGACTCTAAAAGAAGACATTTTTTTAGTTGCCCTTCCCGAAATCCTTACCCAAGTCCTAACAAGTATAGGCCTGGGTTCGAGACAACTTTAGTCAAACAGGCCTCCACGTGGTGAGCTGGAACACGCAGGGTTCCAACACCTTTAGATCGAAAAAAGTTAAAGACTATCTTTTGGGGAAGATGGATATTTTGATTTTCCAGGAAACCTGGCTGGTAAACACAATAGAGATGGAGGGCTTTACCACACACTGGTTGCCAGCCAGCCAAAAACCACTGGGCAGACCAGCGGGAGGACTCCTACTGGCATTTAAAAATAGCTCAGTGAAGGCTACGACCCTGATATTTAAGAATGAAGTGGGCATTTTGGCCAGCGTGATCCATCTTTGGCCGCCCTAGACGCCCTAATGGCAACAATCAAGGCAGAGATGGGCAGGGCCAATATAATAGTGGCAGGGGACTTCAACTCCATATGTGTACAGCAGTTAAGTGGGGAAGAGAGAGCTGAAACGAAAAGAATCTCTAGGAGAGGGCTACAATGTTTGGCTTTCATGAGCTCTTGGGATCTTAAAATGCTAAACAGGAGCTCAGAGGGGGATAAAGGCATTTCTACGACATGTAGGAGGGGCGACTCCTCGGCCACACTTGATTACATCTTTGTTAGCTCAAGCCTGTTTTCCTTAACGTCCACACTGGAAATAAAGCATGAGGGAGGCAGTGATCACTCCTAATTAGAAATTGTCCTTTCCAGATTTATTAGGACATCCTCAGATGGTACACAAACAAGAACTGGAGGGGAGCAAAGGAAGAGTGAGGCTAGTTAAATATGGACATGGGGGGAAAACCTAAATAGAGAATTAATAAGAATACCAAACTCCATTTTAATAGAGCACTGTCGGACAGATAATTACATCAACTATATCTGGTCAATTGTACCCCCAAAAAGCCAGCCTTAGGAGTCAAACAGCACCACTTACATGGGTTTGACGAAGAGTCAAGAGCCAAAAAAAGAGAAACAAGAAAAGAACTAAATAGCCTGAAAAAGAGGAATCTGTGTTTAGAGGCTTATAAAAAAGAAGCAAATGGCATCAGGAGCAATTATAGGCACTGGTCCAAAAACCATAGAATGGCTCGGCTGCAAAACGACAGGGAACAGATGTTGAAGCTCTTTGCGGAAACAAACACCAGAGGATTTTGGTTGGTGATGGGCCAATTGGATTGCCACTCAAACAGTTCTCTGTGTAATCTGGTCACGGAAAGTAAATGGATTGAACATCTCAAGAATTTTTAAGGAGCCAAGAGAGTAAGAGAAGATAGAGCCGCAGGACATCGAGTGGTCTTTGAACTTGGATGTTGAGGAAATCCTTGCGATAATCAGAGGATCCTCAACGTCCAAAGCAGCCGGTCCTAGCGGCCTGACATACCAGGTCCTCAAGAATGAACCAGAACTCTGGGCTGGGTTCTTGAAGCATCTTTAAGGAGATTCTGATCACTAAACAGTTTCCCCCGTCATGGAAAACAGCCTTGGTTATTCCATTCTTTAAGGGGGGGGGCGGACTGATCCGGCGAACTATCGCTCAATCACCCTCTTAGATATAGAGAGTAAGATTTTTATGAGACTGGTAGTCAAGGAACTCACACGCTGGGTGGAAAACGCGGGGGCACTGTTGCGATTTCAAACAGGGTTCAGAAGGGGGATGTCTACAGCATTAAATGGGGTGACCATGAGTCTGGTTAGTGATACCATCGCAGGGAAAGGGGGCATGCCATTATATGGGGCTTAGATAGACCTCTCCAAAGCCTTTGATCATATCAGTAGAGGCAAGTTGTGGGCAGAATTTAGATAAAAGGGTTTTCCAGAGGTCCTGTTAGCCATACTGATGGAGCTACATAGAGGTACAACAGTGAGGGTTCGCCTAGACGAGAAGGGAAATCTATCAGATTCAGTGGCTGTAGAGAGAGGAGTAAGACAGGGGTGTCTGGGTGCGCCCTTATTTTTTAACCTCTTCTTGTCAGATATGGGCAACGAACTGGAACCAGCAGAATTGGCTAGTCCAACCATTAACGGAAAGAAGATCTTTTGGTTGGGCTATGCGTATGACATTGTCGTGCTGGACAGAACACCCATGGGCCTCCAAAGACTTCTGACCAAATTGGGAGAGTACGCAGAGAAAAATGGCCTGGTTATAAACCCACTAAAATTGAAAATCTTAGTTTTCAAATACCCAAGGAAGAAAGTTAGCTTCGATGGATGGTCTCTGAATGGGCAACTAATACCATGAGTAGATGAACTTCTATACTTGGGCAATAAGATCTATGCCAGCCCAACAAATCAAGAGTTGGATATACTCTCCAAGGCGCAGGACCTGATACCCCATATGAAAAAGATCAATGGGAAGTATTGCAAATTCACCATATTGCCGATGATAAAATGTTACATAGCTAAAATAGTGCCGTCATCTTGTACGGTTTAGAAGCCAAAGTATCACTCTGGATCCTAAACTGGGCCAAAATAGAAGGCAGAATTTGGAAAAACTCCCTTAGCCTTCCCCCAAGTACCCCGGGTTGGAACCTGCGTTTTGAACTAGGTCTCATCTCATTAAAGTGCCGAGCAGAATGGAAACTAATTGCACTCTATAGGGAGAAAATAAACCCTAGCTCAGGCTCATTACATGAAGACATCAGAGCACATTTAAAAAGCTAATAATCACACATCCTGACGTGCTTGGAAGGCAGGGTAAGCACTATCCTGGTGAGGATAGCGTTGGATCCAGAGACCCTGATCACCAACCCGCTAATGGTTAAACGAGATTTAGAACGCATGGATTGGATGGACACTATAGCCATGGTGACAAACTCAACCCCATGCAATGCGTTCTTGAAGGCCGAAAAAAATGTAGGCTTTCTCCCACGCTACTTAGAAAAATACCCGGATCCAAGAGTAAGGTCCAACTTTTTGCGTTCAAGACTGAATCGTCTCCCTACTGGAGAAATCCTGACCATACGAATACAGGAGGAGAGTGCAGTCAAACTATGTAAAGTCTGTGCCAACCCAAGATTACAATCGTTCCGCCACATCTTGGAGTGTGAAGGAACTTGGACTTTGAGGTTGGCCGAGCTAAGAAGGTTTACGGATAGGGAGGAGGGAATCCTATCAGAACACTTCTGGGAGAGAATGATCTCAGGGCAAGAAATACAATTGACCACAATAGTGGAGGAAATCCTGAAGAATCTGAATCTGCTCAATTAGGGTGAAAGGGAAGTAGTTACCGGCGGGTAAGCCCGTGTAGGGAACAAGAAGTTAAACCATCCCCTCAGGTAACAGAGTGTGTGAGGCACCCCAGATGGGTGGAATGGTGGTGTCCTCCTCATAGTGATATTAGGAATCAAAGACATTATTTTATGGAAGATTTTAGGGGGAATGACACTACCAAATTAAGTTTATTTTCTCTTTGGTGTCTCCTTTTTATGTAAGTATTGTTTTGTAACAGTAAGAATTGTAAAGGTTCTAACTATGTATGCTTTGAACCATATACAATAAAAATGTTTTTTTTGGAAAATCTGCAACCTCCTCAAACTCACGGATCTTGATGTGCTCGCCATCACTGAAACCTAGTTCAAGGATAGCTATGTCACAAGCTTTGACACACTGCTCCCTGAAGGCTACAAAATTCTCCCTGCACCCAGGCCTAAGAAGAGTGGCGCTTATCTTCCCAGAATGGATACATGGGTCCATCAATACTACTCAGGCCTACTCCTCCTTCGAGTGCCTAGTTTGCAGACTCTCACTATCCCCAAAATCTTCTCTTATTATGGCCACATTCTATCAGCCTCCAGGTCAGTCCACTCTCTTCCTCTCTGAAAGGGCTGACCTGGCCTCCTCCCTACTCTCCTCCTCTACTCAACTCCTCCAGATGGGTGATCTTAACATCCATCTGGACACTCCTGACTCCTCAGGTCCTTTTCACAACCGTTGTGATTCTCTCACCCTCGCTATCCAACCCTCTGGCCACAGGCACACTGCGGGCCACACCTTGGATGCTCTCATCTCTACTGACATCCGCTTTCTATCCCTCTCACTACCTCCCTCTCTTGGACTGACCACTCTCTTCTTTCAACACACCTGAAGCTCTGCTCTGCTCTTACAGGAATATATCCGGCACAGCCGTTTGGCTTCAAAGTCACCAGACCCATGAAAAAAGTGACAGTGGCTGCTTTTGCCTCCTCCTACTCTCCTCCACCCATTCCCTCAGCTGACTCCCTCCATGACAAAGCCCTCGCTAAGCTCAATCTCTCTATCTCCAACACTCTTGACACTTTTGCCCCTGTCATGAGGGTCCGACTGAAGTCTTCCAAAAAAAGTGCAACTCTTGGTACGACTCCAACCTGGCTGCCCTTAAACGCAAGTGTAGGGCAGCTGAGCGGAAATGGAATGCATCGGGCAAACCATATGACAAACTGCCCTGCCGCCTCCTTCAAAGGCATTATCGACTCTGAATCCGCACCAATAAAATAGTCTTTATTCAAGCTTGCATCTCCGCAGCATCAAACAACATGGCCACACTTTTGAAAGTCTGCAAGGAACTGGCCAATCCTGCAGCGGCCCTGGCTGCACACTTCACCACAAAAACCCAAGACAGACTTTTCACCCTCTCTTCCACACCACAACAAACACCAACACGGAGCCTCCCTTGGCCCCCGCTCCACTTACCCCCTATTCTCTCTCACCCGTCACACCGGGAGAGGTCACCAGACAAGTCCAATCTATGAAGGCTTCCTCAAAACAGATGGACCCCTGCCCCTCCAAAACCATTAAAGACAATATCGACTCCCTTGCCCCAGCCTTGGCTGATCTCTGCAATCTATTCTTATCCACTGAAGCTTCCCTTAAGCAGTCCCTTGTGCACCCTCTGCTCCAAAAACCCTCTGCCGACCCCTCCATTCCAGCTAACTACCGGCCTATCTCCATCACTCCTTTCCTGGGCAAACTCCTACAGTAACTGGCTCTCAGCTGACCCTCCACACTAAACCCATTGATTCCTTCCACAACCATCAATCTGGATTTAGAGCATCCAGAGGCACGCAAACTGCTCTTCGAACACCTGTGAAGAGCTGCTCTCAAATCTTGACACTAACACCCCCTCTATCCTCATTCTCCTCAACCTCTCCTCTGCCTTCGACACGGTTAACCACAACATCCTGATCGCACGTCTGTGACACCCTGGAAATCACAGGTCAGGCTCTGGTGTGGTCAATCTCCGTCCTCTCCGACCGCCCATCCCAGGTGGAACTCAGACTTTCACTCGACTATCACTCTCTCAAATCTCAAACTTTGGCATTCCCCAGGCATCTAACCTATCCCCTGGTTCTTCAATGTCTATATGGCTGCCCTGGCACGTGTGATTGCCACTTTCACCTTTAACTTCCAGTGCTACACGGATGACACGCAACTATCTTTCAGGCTACCCTCAGCCGCCTCCTCCTCCTCGCTTATATCCGATTGCCTGTCCGCTATTCAGTCATGGTGTGCTGCAAACGACCTCTGCCTCAACGCCACTAAGACTGAGATCGGTTGCACGGGGACCCCGGCTCCCTCTTTCCCACTCACTCTGGCCGGCCTCCCTTGGCCCTGTGCCCGCACCCACCTGCAAAGCAATAAACTTTGGGGTCATCTTGGACTCCACTCTCTCCTCCTCTCACATTTCAGACATCTCTAAAAAATCTAACTATTTGTATTTGTATTTTGTTTATTTATAGTGCGCACCCTTCCCAGGGGCATCTGGGCGCATGTTTAGAAGGCAGTTACAGGTTACAGTAATAAGCACATTACATGTATACATATCTACAGCGAGGGTATGGCATTTGCAAGGCGAACAGAACAAACCAGCGTATACAGTATATACAGTGTGCAGACAGTTTACTGCTAACAGTTGCCTAGCTTACAGTGGGATGGCCAGGGCATCCTGTTCATAAAGCCACAGTTTGGTTTTATTTTTGAAGTATTGGAAGGCAGGAACATTTCTGAGAGCATTCGGTAGAGAGTTCCACAGCTTGGCCGCAAGGACTGGGAAGCTCGAGCCTTTGGCTGTCTGCATCTTGAAACTGGGAATAGTTAGAGTGTGAACCTGGGCCGAACGCAAGGGTCTGGTTGCAGTGTGTTGTGTAAAGCTCGTGGACAAGTAGGCAGGTGCTGCGTTATTCTGGGCTTTGTGGGCTTTGTGAGTTAGGGTGAGTGCTTTGAGGGAGATGCGGTGGGTAATGGGTAACCAATGAGAGCTGTCCTTATGGCATTGTTCTGCGTGACTTGAAGTTTATCGAGATTTCTTTGGCTCATCCCTAGATATAGGGCGTTGCAATAATCGATTTTGGACATGATGAGGGTTCTAGCAAGGATTAAACAGTTGCCCCTTGTCAAGAAGGGGCGGCACGCTGTGATCAGTTTACAAGTATAGGCAGACGCTGAAGTAACTGAATTAGTTTGTCTGTTAAGAGAAAGAGTGTAGTCTAGGTAAATACCAAGTGTTTTGGTGACATTAGTGACTTTGATAATGTTGCCATCGATAATGATAGATTTGTATTTGGAGTCTAGTTTAGCAAGTTTGGACTGAGAGCCTAGGATGAGTAACTCCGTTTTTTCATCATTATGGCAAAGCCCGTGATGAGTCATCTAAGCCTGGATGACGGTATAGACTGCATTTAGTGCTTTGACATCGGTTACATAATCGCCAGTGATAGGGATGAGTATCTGGGTGTCATCCGCATAACTGGTGTAGGAGACACCCAGATAGTCCAATATATCAAAGAGCGGTTTAGTAAACACGTTATAAAGCGTGGGAGATACACAAGAGCCTTGAGGGACTCCACATGGGACATGTGCCGGGTCAGCTGCAGCTAGGGGGGAGAAGACCCTCATGGATCTGTTTGAAAGGAAAGAGCTGATCAAGGATATCGCTGCGTCAGAGAAGTGAGCAGCAAGGATATCGCTGTGTCAGAGAAGTGAGCAGCAATCTTGAGATGATGACAGAGGATTTGATGATCAACCAAATCAAAGGCAGCTAAGAGATCTAGGCGGAGCAAAAGTGCTTGTTTGCCTTTGTCTTTCAGGTCCTCGATTTGGGTTTTCAGATCAATGAGGGCAGTCTCTGTGCCGTGTCTGGGACGGAAACCGGATTGTCTGAGCCCTAATAAGTTGTTAGTATCAGGATAGTCCTGGATTTGGATATAAGCTGCTCGGTCCAGAATTTTAAGTAGGTAAGGCACCGTGGTGATGGGCCTGTAGTTAGCCGGGTTGCTGGGATCTAAGTTCGGTTTTTTGATAAGAGGGATGACTGTTAGGACAGTTTTTCTGAAGTCCAGTTAAGGGCCTAGCAAAACCATTCTACTGAGGCAGTACAAGACTCCACTCTTAGAATAAGGCTGTACCACCTGAGTTCGGGGTAGCGTAGACAGAGCAGCCAGGCTTATCTTAGGAGGGAGAGAGGGCAGTAGATACAGTACAAGTGAAAATTGTAATACAAATGATCCAAAGAAACACTGAAACACTATGTATTATAAAAATAAAGGATTTATTTAAATACAAGTAGGCCCAGATAAATCTAGGGGTTAAGTAAATACTGAAACATTATATGAAATCACAATATAAAACACAACACTATACTTGAAAGTACACAGACCCAAGTATAGACCTTATTTGGAACACCTAACAGTAGTTCTAGGGAAGTCAAAACCTTGTTATACACATTTAGTATAGGCCAAGCCTATTCTTTGGGAGTAAAAGACCAATGGTTACTTTTAGATTACTTTTGGTAATACAAGGACAGTAGGCCCTTCCAGTTGTACAGTGACTCTTGGAACAAATCACATAAACAGTCAACTGGACAATATACTTTTGATGAATAGTGAAACACTTATTCTAGGTGCAGTAAAAACCTATAACTATAACACACAGTTATACCAGGTCAGTAAAACCTATGGAGGTAATGTATAATTACAGATGCTTTGAAAATCAGGGAACCCCAGATTGAGGTGAACAATAACTCTGGTAACTTGTTTTGGATGGCACACAGCTAACACAAGGTAAGTAAAACCCACTTACTTTAACTTCACACTGAAGGGGAAAGTAAAACCCAATGTCACTCTTTACTGAATATATATTCAAGGTAGGCAACAACCTAATGTAGACTTATTAAAGACAGGCTAGCAGCAAGTCAGGGGAAGCAAGACCCAGTTGGGGGACACTCATACAGTTATCCTAGCAGGACTAACCTGGTGATACCAACAGTTGGAGGACACTCATACAATTACCTTTCAGGAATAATCTGGTGAAACCAACACATTACTTTTGTAAAGAGGCACAACCTAATCACAGGAGAGTAAAATACCTTCACATCTACTTTCTTTTAGACTGGCAAAACAGTGGCTAAGGAAGAAAAGATGTTAACCATACTTTTAAGAACAGTGCATCACACATTCAAGATCAGTAAGAACTTTTGTAACTGTTCACTCTTGGTTACAGTTACCAACCAACCAACTCTTTACAAGTAAGTAGAACACTTGGTTTCTTTTCTAGGCAGAAGTCCCAATCCCTTTAAAGTCTTTCCCTTAGAGCATGAGTGTTCTCAGTGGCAGAAGGGGGGTCACTACGACTAGTGACCAACAGGAAGTGTTAGAATAAGTTCTTTAGTAGCAAAAGTCAGGGTTTCCTTAGGAAAACTGGCAACCAAGTGAGTACTTTACTTCTAGGGTTAGAAGAGGGTCCAGGGGCTTCACAGAAGACACCCCAGCAGGATTCTAGCAGTGGGACTGGGTGTACTGGACGAGGGACCTCCCAATCACAGAAAACACCCCAGGACTACACAGAAATCCCAACAGGCTTAAGGTAAGTATATACCCAAGCCAACACAGTACCTCAGCAATGCAGAAGAGATTGCAGCAGGAGAACTTCAGGGACTGCAGCCAAATACCCGGTCACTGGATTCCTTGTCCTGGAGACTGAACACAAGACCTCAGAAGGGACTTTGCAGCAGGGATCGATGAAGAAGGCTCTAGGCAAGATTTCTCTCGCGGCTGAATGCGGTTCTGCGGGTTTGGCGCCTTTTCAAGGAGCACAGAAGAAGACAGAAGATCGCGGTTGAATTCTCGTCGTTTAAAAGGTCCAGCACTCTTGTGAGGGGACTTTTTGGACTCGATTCGTGTCTCTGGAGATATACCAAGATGCCCACAAAGTTTCAGCGAGATTCGGAATTCGGAGGACCGTGCACCGCACAGTGGCAGGAGGTCCCAGGGTATTGGGGTATTGCAAGAACGCAAGGTCGCAGAAACCCGTGGGATGGCTCAAAATGCAGGTCGTCTCGAGTCTAGCAGGTCTCACTAGGCTCTGGGTTCGGGTCGTCGTTTTCGGAGTCCCCAGGTCGATCGGAAGGAAGGGCTGCAGCAGGCTCCGGTTACAAAGCAGGCTCTCCGGCCGCTGGAAATCATTCCCGCCGCTTTTCCTTCGTCATCCTCTTCGGTTTTCAGTTCCAGTGGTCGACATGACTTCAGCTTCCAGGTTTCCAGTATTTATCAGGAACTGCAACACAACCTCTGCATTCTCTCCCCGCATTTTACAAGAAAGGGGCGTTTGGCTGTCCAATCAGGACAGCCAACCCCCCACTGGGATTTGGCCCAGTTGAAGGAAGACCTAAGACAAAGGAGGGGGAAGTTTGGGACCCCTCCCCCACTTCCTGTGCTTACAGACTGACTGGAGCCTGGGCGGGGTGTCCAGGGGACTCCCGCCAAAGGCAAAACTCAAACAAAGGATTTTCCCGCCCTGGATGTCAAGGGAAGGAACAAGAAACGACAAGAAACACTAAAATGGCAGAAAAAGAAGACAGGGGCCATTTTGGTAAAAATGAGCACCCTTAGGTGCCTTTACTGCAGCTGTGATTACAACACGCGGTAAAGGTGCACCAAATTAGTAAAAGGTATCACTGCCACCAGCCATTAAAGGTAAGCTTGTCACTGTAACAGAATTGTTACAGTTTAAATGTGAAAAGGGGATACATTGTATCTCCCCAGCACTTCACATAAGGTGGGGTGTGCTGGTTTCACAGAAGTAAATGTAAAAGGGATCCAAAGATCCTTTCTACCCTTGGGAACTGTAGTTCACTTAAGGTTAGCACAAGAAAGTTAAAGAGGGAGCCCCTAGGGCAATCCAGCAACAACAGGCACTTATTGCCAATAAGTTGTTAGACATGATAACTTTAAAAAGACACTATGGAGAGTCTTAAAAATGACACCCATAAAAAGAGTTAAAGACAGGTGAGTGTGGAAAAAGGTTCCCACTCACTGAGGTATTAATGGAAAATATCTCACTAGAAAAGCAAAAAGTTCTGGAGTTGAACCAGGCAAGGAAGATTTACCAGCCCTGTGGAAATCTTACCTAACAATGACCCAAGCATCCTTAAGGTTATCCGGTACAGAGCCAGATTTGAAAGAGGCATTTACATCTACACCTCCTCAGAGGTACTCTACCTTTTCTAAATTTTCCCCCAGAGGCTCACTGTCTCCAGAGCCCTGGTTCTCTCGAGGCTGAACTAGTGCAACAGCCCCTTCCTCAACCTCCCTTCTTCTGCACTATGCCCTCGGCAGCTCATCCAGAACAAAATCGCAAGACGTATCATTGGCGTCAAGCCAGGGACCGCATCTCTCCAGCGCTGAAATCCCTTCACTGGCTCCCTGTGGCTGCAAGGAAAAAATTCAAGAACTTTTGCATTGTTCACACGGCTTTCTGGGGCCTCGGATCTACCTATCTGCAATGCTACCTGCCTAAAACTGTCCCTCACGAGCCCTGCGCTCATATAACCCCAACTTTCTGCAAGTGAGCCGGTTCTCCAAGCAGAGATTTGGAGGGAGAACCTTATCCCCAGCAGGTGCCTCCCTCTGGAACAACTTCCCTGCCGTCCTACGTCTTGAGCCGGATCTCCTTCAATTCCGGAAACTCCTCAAGACTTTCCTCTTCTCCTCTTCCTTCTCTCTCTCACTCTACCCTGCTAACCTATTTCTCTGTTATTTCCCTCTTTCCCTCCTCTTCCTTACAGCATGCTGACTGGCTGCCGGAAATCTCACTGGTCCCTGGAACCCCCGCCAGTCCTCCCTCGCACTTGCCCCAGGACCCTACACCCCACCCACACTCAATGCACTTGAGACATTAACCCAAGAGAGTGGCTCTTTCTGCACTCAACCCAATTTCAACTGACCGGGTGCATGTGATCCTCCCACGCCCTGTGACCCTCTGTGCACTTGCTCATTCCTTACGTACCTCGCCTGAAGATCACTTGTCTGGCCTCCCTTGTCTTCACCCCTTAATTGCACTGTAAAAACTGCAGAATCGCCGTCCGGCCTATTTGCTATATCCCAAACAGTTAGATGTATTTTGTACGCACTTAATCTGTCTGTGCAGACTATTGTCATCTCCGAATTTCAAGGGCTCTGAGCAACTGTTTGTTTTTTCCCCATGTTGCCACCCTCCTTGAGCGCTTTGAAAACACTTGCCTGTGTATAGGCGCTATATAAATAAACAACACCATACCATGATAAGAGGTATTTATCGACAGCAAATCCTAGAAGGATTTACTTTTTACTCAAGATTCACAAAGCATTTGATACTATACCAGGGGGTCGGCCCATTGTGAGAGGGATAGGTTGGCTAACAGAAACGTACTTGAGATACAGCATATCTAAGGAAGTTAGCAAGTTGCCTGCATACTTAAGAGATACCTTTCTCTGTCCTACTTGTAAACCTTCTCAACCTTGGCTCTCACCCCACCTACATTCCATGCGTCGTCTTCTTTGTTGCTTCGAAAGGCGTTGGCTCAAGAATAAATCCACGCCTGATTGCTGCTCATGTTTCTCTTATTCTCTTTATGATGACTGTTTACTTACTGCTAAGCGTCTTTATTCTTTTGATCTTTTACAAACTCATTCTACTCACCCTAGGCGTCTTTTTCAAACTCTTGCACGCCTACTCTCTCCTACTATTGATCATTCTGCTAATTCTATTCTTTCTGCCTCCGATTTTGCTCACTTCATTCCTCAAAAGTTCTGTCTCTTCGTCAGGACACTGAGGCATCTAAGTCACCCCAAGGACCCTCTCCAGTTTCTATTCCTTCTGCCTCTATTACTCACTTTGCTCCTGTTTCTAACTCTGATGTTTTTGTTTTGCTAGCTAAAGCTCACCTTACTGCTTCCCCTACTGACCTGTTAATTCCGAAGGTTTATCCTTTTCTTGTACCCTATATTGTCTCCTTTTTCAATGTCTGTCTTTCCACCTCCACTTTTCCTTTTATCATTTAAGCACGCAACCATTATTCCTATTTTTTAGAAACCCACTGCTGATCCGCTTTCGTCCTATTTCCCTACTACCTTATCTTTCTAAACCTATGAAATGGCTTGTTTATTCTCAGATTTCCACGTTTGTTTCTAATTCCTCTATTCTTCCCCAATTTCAATCTGGTTTCTGCCCCTTTCAATCTACAGAAACTGCTCTTCTCTCGGTGCTGAACTCTCTTCTTTCTGTACGATACTCTAAGCAATCATTCTTCTTGATTCATCGGCTGCTTTCGACACTGTTGATCACTTCTTACTTTTGGCTTCACTTTCATCTTTTGGTCTTTCAGGTTCGGTCCTGTCTTGGTTTCTCTCATCTCTCTAATAGAACATTTTTGGTCACTTGGGCAGGTAAGTCCTCCGAGTCATTATCGCTTGCTCATGGAGTGCCCCAGGGGTCGGGTTTGAGTCCTTTTTTATTTTCGCTCTATGCATCCTATCTTGCGGCTGTTATTTCTTCCTTTGGGCTATCTCGCCATTTGTATGCAGAAGACACCCAATTATTTATTTTGTACTCCTCTTTCTCTCTTGAAATTCATCACAATCTTTCTGCTTGCTTGGTTGCAATTAAATCTTGGATGTCCTCCCATTATCTCCCCCCCAATGCCGGGAATACCGAGGTATTGTTCTTTCCCGCCAACACTCTTCCTCCTCATCTTGCATCCTCTTTTATATCCTTTCCTCCATCTCCGCTCTCTATCTCACCATTCACTCGTAATCTTGGTCTTTACTTTGAGACAAATCTTTCTTTTTCCTATCACATCTCATTAACTTCCCGTTCCTGTCGTTCATCTCTATAATATTCGCAAGGCTCATCCATTTCTTACCTTTCAAGCATCTAAACTTCTAATTTCTTCTTTAATTTTCTTTCGACTTTTCTACTGTTCATCTGCCCTGCTTGACCTCCCCAACTCTCCTCGTCCCCCCTGTTCACAGCCTCGTTTTCGTTCCTTTGAACTCCTTGCTCCTCTTCACTGGAACGCTCTTCCACTTTCTCTTCGCATTATCTGTGTCTATTCTCTGTTCCGTGGTTCCCTGAAATCTTACCTACTTCAACATTCTTGAGTGATTCCATTCTGGATTTTATTGTTTATATATTTATATTGTACTGTTCCGTATCCTATGTACAGCACTTTGGTTTAAGGTGCTTAATAAACGATCCATTTATAACAACTGTTGGCAAGTTTTGCATGGACGGAACATTATTGCCTTGTTACCTTAGATGTGAAAGCTTTATATACTTCTATTGAACATGTCTTGGCACTCAAGACCCTAGATCACATCTATGCTAGTAGATCTGCTTCGTACCTTTTACATATTACCATGTTAAAGGAACTATTGGAATTTCCCTGACAGAGCAATATTTTTCTATTTGATAATATCTTGTACAAGCAAACGAGGGGGGTGGCCATGGGGGCCAATTGTGCTCCGTCTCTGGCCAACCGCTTTATACAGGAACCTAGCCAATCAACAGGCGCGCAACATTCAAACCTGAGGGGGTGGCAGTCCTTTCAGAACAGCCAACCTCCCAGTTGGAACTGGTTCAAAGCAGGCAGGCTGGAGGGCTGCAGAGTTTTGGACTCCTCCCTCACTTCCTGACTTCTCAGACACTCTGGAGCCTGGGCGGGCTTGCCCAAGGTCTCCTGCCGAAGACAAAAATCACACGAAGGCATTTCCCACCCTGAAGGGTAGGGGAAGGACCTGGAAAGGACAAGCAAATGAAAAATGGTGAAAAAAATGGTCACCCAAGTGTGCCTTACCGTAGCTGTGAAAACAGTCTACAAATAAGTTGCACAGAATCTGTAGTAAAGGTTCTCTGCCACCAGCCATTTAGGTTAAGCTTGTCACTAACCGAAATGTCACAGGAGTAGTGAGAAAGGGGATACACTGTATCTCTCCCAGACTCCACATTGGTGAGGTAGGCTGGTCTCACAAAATATAATGTAGAGGACATAAATATCCTTTTTACCCTTGGGAACAGATTTTCACACAAGGTAATACAGAGAAAATAGAAAAGGGACCCCAAAGGACAACCGAGCAGCACTGCACAGGAAGTGTTGTGTGCTGCAACAATTAAATACATACCGTGTTGAGAATCACAAGGACAATTCAAAACAATACTAATTTTAAAGAGTACCTTTGTTAATTGCTTTTTTTTTTAGCACACAATAGTTTCAAAAGTCACACACAGTTTAGCAAGCCACATTCCCCCCCGAACATGTTTCATAGTGCAGCAGCTGCCCACCGAACAGCTTGCTTTATGAAACAAAAACAATAACCAATAGGAAACATATTAGCAGAGAAGTCTCGTCGACATACCTGGATGTATTTCCCTTAGTTGTATTTTCTTTATACAGCTGAACTGGGCCTGTCACAGCACCTAGTCAAGGATTACCTCGGCCATCACTGATGTTTCACAGGTACATTGTTTCTGTTAGAAATGACAATGTTCAATAAGTTTAATAAAACAGCAACCTAGTGAGGCCTTACTGTAGAACCATTTGAAGCACAATTGTTCTCACGTTTGGTGAAATGACACGTATTGTACATACAGCAAGCTTCAGCACACAGTGATGTAGCCCGCACTGCAGACTATACTGCACCAAACCCTCAGCCCACTACCACTCTCCTCAGCATTACCAATCCTAACACGGCCACTCCACTCAGCTGAACCGGTCTTCACTGTACTCAGTCTAGGAAGGAAACCCTCCCTTCTTATAAGATGTGTTTTCCTCCATCCGAACTCTCATCACCCTCCTATAGCTGCAGATAGCCTCTTCATACAGACTCAGTTTTACCCTGTCCTGGTTATCTAAGTGCACATTTTAATTTCCCCATTATGACATGTGCCAGTAAGTCCAAGTATACTAAGAATTTCCAAAAAAGGTAGACGCCCCTCTCCAGAAAGAACATGGCATGATAACCTGTTCTGTGGTTTTTTTTACCACTCTGAGAGTCTGCAGTCATCGCTTTTTGCTCACTGTACCTTTCACAGATGGGAAATATCAATTTGCATATCAGTCTTTGTCCCGCCCACATGGGCAGTCCAGCACCGAAATGCTATGACAATTCCCTTCTGAACAAGAATACCAACAGTACCCCATACACGTGTTTCAGCCTTGTTGGTCCTCCTCAGGGAGGTGGAGGTGTGCCTCTTTGAGCACAGTGAGCAGGGGGTCCAGATCTGGGTTCCCCCAGGTAACTCAGGATGACCAACCCAAAGTTCCTTGCAAAATATTTTGAAAAATCCAGGCATACTAAGGGCTTTTTTTTTTTAAGTGTCAGGGCTGAATGCTGGGGACCCTCATGACACTCCCCTTGGGCCACAGGCCTCCGAACCCTTCTCGTCAGTTTTCAGAGCCACCATCCACCTTTTTTCAGATAAATCCCAGGAGCCTGTTCAGGACGATAATCTCTCTCAAAGAATCCATTCACCTTTAAAGCCCCCTCTGACACCACTAAAAGCCCCCCTTCCCCATTCTTACCATTCATTCTCTTTCCCTTTAGAGTAGCCATGATCTACAGACACCTCTCAACTTACCCACATTTGGTGCGCGTCACCCTCCTTTCACTAGGCTCACCCACACATGGGACACTTTCACCAACATTAAAAAATGTAATAGTTCCCAATGAGGTCAATGTCTTCACGTGTCACACGCCCCCAAGCACAGCTGATTTCACAAGCACTGGAAAGTCAATAGATTGAGAGGTTTGAAAACTCCCAAGTATAAGACAAATACATTTCTGCATGCCACATTCCTTTGGGCAGACGAAGGCGCGCTATTTACTTTTTCATTCATTAATTTGAAATCACAAAAATGCATAAGGCATTATACAAAAATAAAATGACAAAACACAGACATGTAGTTTTGCTTTTCCAAACATAGATCAAGGAATGCAAGTGGCAGAAAGCAAAGAAGAAATGCAGGAATGGATGAACCCCTGTGGGTGTCAATGCACATGCAAGGTAGGAGGCTTGCAAGCACTTTGCCCCATAGGCCCTGGACAGAGCTCGGCTAGGTCACTTCCCTGCATGTGGAATGGGGCTAGTTGTGCAGAGTCACCCCTGTGGGTGTCAATGCACATGCAAGTTAGGAGGCTTGCATGCACTTTGCCCCATAGGCCCTGGACAGAGCTCGGCTAGGTCACTTCCCTGCATGTGGAATGGGGCTAGATGTGCAGAGTCACCCCTGTGGGTGTCAACGCACATGCAAGTTAGGAGGCTTGCATGCACTTTGCCCCATAGGCCCTGGACAGAGCTCGGCTAGGTCACTTCCCTGCATGTGGAATGGGGCTAGTTGTGCAGAGTCACTCCTGTGGGTGTCAATGCACATGCAAGGTAGGAGGCTTGCATGCACTTTGCCCCATAGGCCCCGGACAGAGCAGGACTAGGTCACTTCCCTGCATGTGGAATGGGGCTAGATATGCAGAGTCACCCCTGTGGGTGTCAATGCATATGCAAGGTAGGAGGCTTGCATGCACTTTGCCCCATAGGCCCTGGACAGAGCAGGCCTAGGTGACTTCCCTGCATGTGGAATGGGGCTAGTTGTGCAGAGTCACCCCTGTTGGTGTCAATGCACATGCAAGTTAGGAGGCTTGCCTGCACTTTGCCCCATAGGCCCTGGACAGAGCTTGGCTAGGGCACTTCCCTGCATGTGTAATGGGGCTAGTTGTTCAGAGCCACCCCTGTGGGTGTCAATGCACATGCAAGGTAGGAGGCTTGCATGCACTTTGCCCCATAGGCCCTGGACAGAGCAGGCCTAGGTCACTTCCCTGCATGTGGAATGGTGCTAGCTGTGCAGAGTCACCCCTGTGTGTGTCAATGCACATGCAAGTCAGGAGGCTTGCATGCACTTTGCCCCATAGGCCCTGGACAGAGCTCGGCTAGGTCACTTCCCTGCATGTGGAATGGTGATAGTTCTGCAGTCACCCCTGTGGGTGTCAATGCACATGCAAGTCAGGAGGCTTGCATGCACTTTGCCCGATAGGCCCTGGATAGAGCTTGGCTAGGTCACTTCCCTGCATGCGGAATGGGGCTAGCTGTGCAGAGTCACCCCTGTGGGTGTCAATGCACATGCAAGGTAGGAGGCTTACATGCACTTTGCCCCATAGGCCCTGGACAGAGCTCGGCTAGGTCACTTCCCTGCATGTGGAATGGGGCTAGATGTGCAGAGTCACCCCTGTGGGTGTCAACGCACATGCAAGTTAGGAGGCTTGCATGCACTTTGCCCCATAGGCCCTGGACAGAGCTCGGCTAGGTCACTTCCCTGCATGTGGAATGGGGCTAGTTGTGCAGAGTCACTCCTGTGGGTGTCAATGCACATGCAAGGTAGGAGGCTTGCATGCACTTTGCCCCATAGGCCCCGGACAGAGCAGGACTAGGTCACTTCCCTGCATGTGGAATGGGGCTAGATATGCAGAGTCACCCCTGTGGGTGTCAATGCATATGCAAGGTAGGAGGCTTGCATGCACTTTGCCCCATAGGCCCTGGACAGAGCAGGCCTAGGTGACTTCCCTGCATGTGGAATGGGGCTAGTTGTGCAGAGTCACCCCTGTTGGTGTCAATGCACATGCAAGTTAGGAGGCTTGCCTGCACTTTGCCCCATAGGCCCTGGACAGAGCTTGGCTAGGGCACTTCCCTGCATGTGTAATGGGGCTAGTTGTTCAGAGCCACCCCTGTGGGTGTCAATGCACATGCAAGGTAGGAGGCTTGCATGCACTTTGCCCCATAGGCCCTGGACAGAGCAGGCCTAGGTCACTTCCCTGCATGTGGAATGGTGCTAGCTGTGCAGAGTCACCCCTGTGTGTGTCAATGCACATGCAAGTCAGGAGGCTTGCATGCACTTTGCCCCATAGGCCCTGGACAGAGCTCGGCTAGGTCACTTCCCTGCATATGGAATGGTGCTAGTTCTGCAGTCACCCCTGTGGGTGTCAATGCACATGCAAGTCAGGAGGCTTGCATGCACTTTGCCCGATAGGCCCTGGATAGAGCTTGGCTAGGTCACTTCCCTGCATGTGGAATGGGGCTAGCTGTGCAGAGTCACCCCTGTGGGTGTCAATGCACATGCAAGGTAGGAGGCTTGCATGCACTTTGCCCCATAGGCCCTGGACAGAGCTCGGCTAGGTCACTTCCCTGCATGTGGAATGGGGCTAGCTGTGCAGAGTCACCCCTGTGGGTGTCAATGCACATGCAAGGTAGGAGGCTTGCATGCACTTTGCCCCATAGGCCCTGGACAGAGCTCGGCTAGGTCACTTCCCTGCATGTGGAATGGGGCTAGATGTGCAGAGTCACCCCTGTGGGTGTCAATGCACATGCAAGGTAGGAGGCTTGCATGCACTTTGCCCGATAGGCCCTGGATAGAGCTTGGCTAGGTCACTTCCCTGCATGTGGAATGGGGCTAGATGTGCAGAGTCACCCCTGTGGGTGTCAATGCACATGCAAGGTAGGAGGCTTGCATGCACTTTGCCCCATAGGCCCTGGACAGAGCTCGGCTAGGTCACTTCCCTGCATGTGGAATGCTGCTGGTTTTATTTTTTTGTTCTTTAAAATGCCATCTGCACCTAATGTTTACCAGCCTCGAGAGCAGAGCGCACAAGAGTGGCCAACTCGAGAGGCAGTCCTGCTCCAACAGGGCCTTTACTTCTGAGCATGCGCAGATCTTCGCTTCCCCGTACCATGTCCGCCACGTGACTTTACTATCGAGCATGCGCAGATCTTCGCTTCTGGCACCATACCCGTCACGTGACTTTACTAACGGGCATGCGCATATCTCTTTTTCCGATTACCTCTGATAATACGCATCCTTGGCGCATGTGCAGACTCGCCATTACTACGCACTTTCATAGTGTCTCTAAATGATTTTTTTCACACCCATTTGCTACCCTTTCCAGTCACGGTCTTTGCCACGTGTCAATCTTTTTATGACCATGTGTAAAGAAAACGAAGTGTTAAAAAAGGGATCTATGTTCCCCTCTTCTCCAGGGAAATAACTATTTTCCATAGAGAGAGGGCGCTAGAGAGCCATCCAAGATGGCCGCCTCCTAGAGAGCTCCGTGTGGCTCTCCATTAATCCTGCGACATCCTCGCCTCTGCGGCATCCAATTCACCCAAATCTGCTACCAGGTGCGCTAGGAAGGCGCCTCTGATCACCCCGAGACCTTTTTCCTCCCCAACGGCGAAGCACCGGCCGAGATCCTGCTCGAGCGCCAAGGCCCGCGGACCACACCAGCAACAGGCCAAGAGGGGAGGAGCAACCCGGGCCCGAAAGCGCTGAAGTAGCGGCGAGCCACCCGGCGCCCAGAACTGGCAGCGACCCGCTGGGTCAGAGACCGAGGGCACACCAGAGAACGGGTTGACGTGCGCACGACAGCGCCCAGAGACACACGGTCTCCGTCCCCGCAGCGACCAGGCAGAAAATCCAGCGGAGATCGCCAGACACGAAGGTAGGATCCCCATCCAGCGCGAAAGGTCGGCTTTCCCGACCCACCAGGCTGCTCAAACCCCTTTCGCCAGACACCGTGTAAACTCAGGAGGCGCAACGACAAGCCCCACACAGACTGCCTGCCTTGGCGCCCACCCGAATAACGGCCACAGAACATTCCCGCTGCCCCTTCATCCCGACGCCGCACAAGCCCCATTACCCGGCAACGACTCCCCACTCCAAGGCCTGACCAAGTCCCAACAGACGGCAACCGGAGCGCCCGCCAAAAGCGACGAAGATTACCCCCGCTGCCAGGCGCCACGAATCCCCCCTTCAAAATCGGGTGCTCCAAGCACGCACATCACCTGCCCCATAATCCGAGCGAACCAGGCCCCACACTCAGCTGCTTCCAGCTCGACAAAGGTGGACATTGTTGGCCTCTCTCACAAAACAGCGCAATACCCGCCAAGACCGGAAGACACCCTAAATCTCTCTCACTCAGCGGAGAGCACGAACGCGCTCCGGCACGGTGAACACTCGCCATCCTCACCAGGTCGAAAGCATCGGACTCGCTATAAACACCAGTGGGGGGTGGTCAAGCATTCAACGCAGAAACAAGAGCGTAATGGGGAAAACAGACAAAACCCAAAAGAAATTGAACTTCGACGCAAGCCATACCAGCAAACCCCCCAACGAAGGGTGCAGAACAGCGTCCCCAACACCCGCTACTTCCATGTCGGACGAGCAGATACCAAGCTTCGACATTAGGGAAATCCTGATGGACCTCAAGGCGGGGATTGGTGACCTAGGCAGCAAACTAGACAATCTCTCGTCTAAAGTAGACCAACTCCAACACAGGCTCGACAAGCACGCCGATAGGCTCGACACGGTGGAACAACGGGTCTCCGACCTAGACGACGGCACGTCGGCACTGACCACGCGGATCTCCACCCTTGAAACCCAAATGAAGGCAGTCTGTGCCAAAAATGAAGACTTAGAAGGGCGCTCAAGAAGAAACAACATCAGAATATTAGGAATCAGGGAAAAACAACTTCAAGGCAAAATGGAAGACCATGTTGAACAGATCTGCACAGCGCTCTTCGGGAATGAACTTTCCCAGCTATTCGTAGTCGAGCGCGCCCACAGAATTCCAAATTCAAGACCAATCCCAGGCGCAAACCCACGGCCAATTATTGCAAAACTGTTAAATTACAAAGATCGCGATGCGATACTCAAAGCAGCCAGGGAAAAAGGGAACCTCCAGTACGATGGAGATCCAATTCAGTTCTTCCCAGACTTCTCCCCCAGCGTACAGACTCAGAGACGCTCCTTCACCACCGTAAAGAGGAGACTGCAAGACAACCAAATACTCTACTCAATGCTATACCCGGCAAAGCTTCGCGTTCAACATGATGGGAAAGCGTTCTTCTTCCACACACCTGATGAAGCCAACGACTACCTGGACCGAGCTGGCTGCAGGCCTGCCCCAAACAACCCCAGGCCGCAGCGCGAAAACCAAAGGCGCAGAGAACCACCATAATAATCGTCCCGGGCAGCCGAGGGAGACGACCTCCTGCCTCCAGCGCATCCACGCAAACCCATGCCGCAGAAAGTGACACTTCTAGTTCGTAGGAGAGCCACCCTTGACTCCCGGGAGGCACCTAGTGCCCCACGCACAGCAACCCTTACTGTTTGTTGATGAAAAGGGAACATCGCGGGTCTGTTGGGGTTTGCCCGCGCGTGGGAGGGAAGTTAAGTGTACCACACCACCTCCAGTTGAGGTGGGTATCCTCACAATGGTTCAACAGTGAGGAGCATCCAGGTTCCGCGCCATCTCCCCCACACCCCCCCGCTTCACTAACGCAAACACAAAGCCCAACCTCCGAACCTCCCGACTCCATTCTATCCGCCAGATCACTCCCAACTACAATACCAACAATCTTGAGAAACAGACGACGAATCAACATAGACCCTAATTTACTCCATTCAAAGTCATAACCTGGAACATAAGAGGAGGCAATGTCCCATCGAAAACCAGGAAAATCCTCCAATACCTAAGGAGACATGAAGTGGACATAGCCATGATTCAAGAAACACACTTGCTCCCAGGGAAGGACCATCAGTGGGCCAAGAGTTGGGGATGCCACAGGTACTTCTCCTCTTACTCGTCATATTCTAGAGGAGTAGCGATCCTTATACATAAGAGGATTGGCTTCCGCCTTGTCCACACATCCAAAGACATCGAAGGGAGGACAGTCCTCGTAAGTGGCATCATAGATGGCCAAAAAATCACCCTTGTCAACTCCTACGCACCAAACGTAGACGGCCCTGACAACTTCAGCTGGGTGCTATCCCATCTCTCGTCTCGAGACCCCGCAACCATAATCTGGGGTGGGGACATGAACACAGTGCTGAACCCGGTGAAAGACAGATCCCACGCTACCCCACACCCTCCGTCCAGAGCCTGCCTCCAAATAAAAGAAATATGCAAAGCATTCGACCTGAAAGACTCATGGAGAGCATCAAACGGAGAGCGGCGAGAATACACATTCCACTCCGCACCACACAACTCTAGCTCTAGAATCGACTACCTTCTGACCTCAAGGAACGGCCCATGGACCAGCGGCTCATGCGACATCCAACCAAGAACTCTCTCAGACCACTCCCCAGTAACTCTCGTCCTCATCCCGGCTAATCCCAAACCTCCCCTAACGAGGTGGCGCTTCAAAACAGGCTCCATGCGAGACGAGGTCTTCGCGACGGAACTGAAGAAGGAGATCTCGATGTTCCTTGAAGCCAACACAGGGTCAGTTTCCTCAGCCAGCACGCTCTGGGAAACTCTGAAGTGCTACATCAGAGGGGTCTGCCACGCCAAAGAAAATGGCATCCTGAAACTCATAAGGCGGGAGCTGGCAACCAGCGAAGAGAAGCTAAAACAGCTAGAACTTCAAGGCACCGACACAAACAACCCAACAAGATCAGTCGCCCTGAGAGAAGAGCTACAAAGATTCAGGAACGCCGCCGATCGCGAAGTGAAATTCCTAAACCGCGACAGATTGGTCAGGCAATACGGCGAGGGGCAAAAACCGGGCGCTCTTCTGGCAAACTTGGTCAGAGCCGACAATAAACTGCCCCCGATAGAAGGGATCAGGAACAAACAGGGACAAATGGCCCACACCGACGAAGACATGGCAGAAGAATTCAGGCTGTTTTATCAAGAACTCTACAGTACTAGACACAACGGAGACCCAACCGCCGCAAGGGAGTACCTAGAGGATACTGAACTGTACTGGGTCGAACAACCCCTGCGAGAACCGCTGAATGAGCTAATCACTCAAGAGGAGATTATTGATGCCATAAAATCCCTCCCGAACTCCAAAGCTCCCGGCCCAGACGGCTTAACCGGGGAGTTTTACAAAGCCTTTGCACACACCATCGCTCCCCTTCTGACGGCAGTTTATGAGGAGTCGTTGGAGAAGGGATCCCTCCCCCACTCTACCCGAGAAGCCAACATCATCCTTCTGCACAAACCAGGCAAACCATCGGAGGACTGTGCATCATACAGACCCATCTCCCTCCTCAATCTCGACAACAAGATACTCGCGAAGGTACTTACCAACAGACTACTACCACTGATGCCCACCTTGGTACTAGCAGATCAGGCAGGCTTCATACCGGGCCGCAATACAACCTTTGGCATCAGGAGGCTGTTCAGCGTCATCGAAGCTCTCGATCCCTCAGCTCAAGCAATCGCAGTCCTCCTCGACGCCGAGAAGGCATTCGATTCAGTGGAATGGCCGTTCATGTTCTCCGTACTCACCAGAATGGGGCTGGGTGCGCGCTTCATCAAACTTGTTTCTCTATTGTACAACAAGCCACGCTCCAACATCATCGTAGGCACGGCAAAATCCGCTCCCATAGAGCTCCAACGGGGCACCAGACAGGGCTGCCCGCTCTCAGCACTCATCTTCGCCCTGATAATGGAACCGTTGGCCTCCAACCTAAGAGAGCATAGACAACAAAGAGGGCTCGTAATCGGACCGCACAAGCTCATTACGTCCCTCTACGCAGACGATGTGGCATTGCTCATTCGGGATCCCGAAGAAAATCTAAACCCGGTCATGAGGGAGGTAATCAAGTTTGGAACAGCCTCCGGCCTGAAGGTCAATCCAGCGAAGTCCATCATATTCCCGCTGACCCCTACTACCAAACCATTCGCGGATGACTTCCAGTTCACATGGAAAACGTCCAAAGTCCGGTACCTGGGGGTCCATATGTCCCTGAGTTACCACGAGGTGTTCCGCGACAACTACGAAGAGGTAGTCAAGTCCCTCCAGGAAAAAGTGACGCGGTGGAAGTCCTTACCGCTAACGCTCTGGGGGAGAGCTTCCCTGGTCAAGATGGTGATTCTTCCAAAACTGTTGTACCTATTCACCAATATCCCTATACTGCTACCCCAAACCTTCCTGAAAAGACTAAAGAGTATGGTCCTTGAGCTGCTCTGGGCAGGCAAACCAGCCAGAGTGGCGCACGCAACGTTGACACTCCCGGTGATGAGCGGGGGCCTCGCCCTCCCAGACCTGGAGAAGTACTTCTGGGCAGCCCAGGCGCAATTCCTCAGCCATTGGTACGCCACCCATACAATCAGACCTCACGTGCAGGTGGAGCGAGCCCTGGCTACCCCAAACTTGTTAACAGCAGTCGTCTTCAGCCAAATTCCCGTCCCCAACTGCACCATGAACGCAATGCTTTCAACGTACAAGGTCTGGAAGAGACTGGCTCAAATATACGGGGTACAACCTCGATACTCTCCGTTATTGCCTGTAAAGTTCATCCCAGGAGTTCCACTGACATCTGAGAAAGTATTTCACCAGTGGGTTGACAAATTACAAATAAAGACCCTGGGAGACTTCTTCACGGAGGACGGCTTTATAACACCACAACAAGCAAAATCGAAAGGCGGCAACACCGCACTTGACACATTCCTATATTTCAGGACCAGGTACACTCTACAAGCTCTCTTGCCAGACTTCCCCCAACAACCCCCAACCTGGCAACTACTCCACAATGCCATACAGGCGCAAGGCGAGGGCAAGCTGGTGTCGCAAATCTACAAATCCATCATCACAGACACGACACCCAAACTTACTCAGGCAAAGACCAGATGGGAGAGGTCCCTACACATGACCATTCCAGAGGAAGATTGGACCTATATCCTGAAACAGACACAAAAAATAGCTCTCAACTCTCGCCTTAAACTAATTCATTTCAACTTCCTCCACCAGACCTATTACACACCAGCAAAAGCTAACAGACACCACCCGGAGGCGGATGCGAACTGCGAGAGATGTGGGATGCAACCAGCAGACTTCGTCCACCTCGCATGGGAGTGCCCTGAAATAACACCCTTCTGGAGCCGAGTCTTGGAGACGACAGCAGCAATAGTGGGTGAGGAGATACAACCGAGCCAAACGGCAGCCTTACTCGGCATGACAAAATCACTTTCCGCCCCGTCAAGGACATTGGCAGGACTCCTGTTGACACTTGCCCGCAGGAGAGTGGCTATGGCCTGGGGTCGAGGCCCCCCTCCAACAATCCCTGCCTGGCGCAGGGACATTCTTTACTGTCAGGATGTGGAAACGGACTTTATTAAGTCACTACCCTTACATGCCCGCCCACCTGACATCTGGGGCCCGTTAGTACAATTCCTGTTAAACGAAGCTGAGGAGACACCTGACATTCGGCCAAGCACCCCTGGCACAGGAACAAGCCAGCTGTGATGACACAGAGCTAACAACACCGGCCACATGTCTCAAGTAACCGGAAAAAGACTGCACACCCATAGGAGTCACAGGACTGAGCGGGGGGGCAGGGGGGAGGAGAGGGCGGGGGGGAGGTAGGACATGGCGCAGAGTTAAAACCACCCTAATGTGGGTGCGTAGTTGTTTAATGTTTTAAAAATCAAAAATAAAGGTTTTAAAAAAAAAAACTATTTTCCATAGGATTATTTTAGGAGGGAGAAAGTAAAAAAATAGCACATTTGTTTTGTAGAAATCTCTGGAGTCTCCTGCCTAAATCGGAAGGTTTGGCATGCATGTGAATAATCCATGACTTAAAGTTGCAGAAAGCAAAGATAAAAACATAAGACCGAGCCAAATATAACTCTGGATGGCGCTAAGGTTTCAAAATGACTTGAAATGGCCAAACAAAGAGTGAACTGACCTTGGCCCGCCATTCAAATGCCCTTTTGCCTTTAAATTCCCACCGGGGGAATCTCTCGCCCGCAGCAGCATGCGTATGATTCACTGAATATCACATCTTCTTTAGTTGTACATTTTAGCCATCATTTTATGAGGTTTTTATTTTTTAATTATAGAACTGTTCAATGTATTTAAATGAGATGCAATCCTCCATTTACTCAAACATGTTCAATGAAATGTGATTTGAATCTTGTTGAGGATGTGATTGTTATTTTCACTTTATTGGTCTTGTTCCTGAAATAAAGCATTTTGGATGATGATGAAGAAACTCTTTTTGCGCATCTCATTGAAAGAAATTGAGACTATTTTTTTTTACATTTACACTGATTATAAGGATATGATCAATGGCCTCACTGCTGTCAGTGCTTCTTCCAGACATTTATTATCGAGGCAGACGCATGTCCTAAAAGATTTGTTGCTGTCTGCCCTGGCTGTTGTCAACAGCTATGTGTTGTGATTAACTTTGCATTCATCTGGTGCAAGTGACTAGAATCTTGAGATGGAATGCAGGGCTTAGAATGTTTATCTATGAGTGAGTTCCAGGTTTGTTAGTTGCAAGGATGTAAGCCCTGAGAGAGGATGCCGGTGGGTGTCCTATGTCCCCTTTTACTTACATGACTCTAAGAACTGTATTTGATGTACCTGAACTTAAGTAAATAAGTTAACAGTTCACTGGAGTGTCAGAGTCATTTATGGCTGGACCTTGAATTCAACACTGGCGACGAGGATGAAGCTGGCTGTGCTGGGGGGACAGCACCAAAGGGAGACACCCACCGCCCCCCTAAGTGAAGTGATCCTCTCTCAGGTAAGAGCGCTGGATGGCTGTGAGGCGCTGCAGGCGCCGTGAGGGCAAGCGTTGCCCAGACAGAGGCGCTACGAAGGCACTGGAATAACAGTGCAGCTATGGATGTAAAGGTGCTGCATGAGGCAGTGGAGAGGTTCTGCCAGGGCATTGAGGTGCTACAATGGGCAATGAGATGTTGCAGAGGCAGTGAGGCGCTGCATGAAGAGGTGCTGCGAGGGCAGTTAGGCGCTGCAACAGGCAGTGAAGAGGCGCTGCAGAGACAGTGAAGCGCTGCTAGGGGCAGTGAGATGCTACAGAGGCAGTGAGGCGCTGCATGAAGAAGTGCTGCAAGGGCAGTGAGGTGCTGCAACAGGCAGTGAAGACGCGCTGCAGGGGCAGTGAGGTGCTGCGTTAGGCATTGAAGAGGTGCTGCGTGAGGCAGTGAAGAGGTGCTGCATGAGGCAGTGAAGAGATTCTGCAAGGGCAGTGAGGCACTGCAAGATGCAGTTAAAAGGTGCTGCAAGAGGCAGTCAAGAGGCGCTGCAAGAGGCAGTGAGTGGTAGCTGCAGAGGCTGTGAAGTGCTGCATGGTGCAGTGAAGAGGTGAGGCGCTGCGAGGGCAGTGAAGTGCTGCATGGGGCAGTGAAGAGGCACTGCATAGGGAGTGAAGAGGCACTTCAGTGACAAGGGTGTGCTGCAAAGGGCAGTGGGGACAAGAAGTTCTAGTTTTGAAAGGTACAACGGTCTGCTGTAAAGTGCAGTGGGCTCTGTGAGACTTATGGTTATTAGAAGGAGCTGTGAAGTTCATTGGAGCAGCAAGGTTCATTCATTCATTGGCATGGTGAAGTTCAAGGTGGCAGTCTCTCATAAAGCATTTAAGAGAATTGAGACTGTACAAACATTCAGAAGAGTTGGAAGTTGTTAATGGATCTGGGAGGGGCCTGGGGCCCATGGACTGTGCAAACATCTGTTGCGCCAAGGCTACAAGCTATTGGTCATAGTGAAGGCAGCTGAGATCACTGACAAAGTTATCCGATGTCAGCGCTTACCTTTGACTGGAACCGAAGGTTGCTGCGGTTGGCTTGAGTGGAGTCCTGGAGTTCGGCATGAGTGCTGCAGCGGGAGGCCTAACTCAGTTATGAAGTTTTGATGGGGATGGGAGCTCTGTGTTCCTCCGTTACTCTCTATGCAATGGTGAAGTAGGAGAGAATGCAGAGGTGCTGGCGATTAGAGTTGAGATACTAGAGCTGATATATATTAGTTTATTAGAGTGATGTTGTAGGTACATGTCTCTCTCTTTAATTGAGTTATGTAGTTTAACATATTTCTCTCCACAGGCGGACTACTGTCCATTACATGTGTTGCATGTGTGAAAAGGTGCAATGGTTGTGGTGAACCGTTGAGCGGACTACTGTCCATTACATGTGTTGCATGTGTAAAAAGGTGTAATGGTTGTGGTGAACCGTTGAGCGGACTACTGTCCATTACATGTGTTGCATGTGTAAAAAGGTGCAATGGTTGAGGTGAACCGTTGAGTGGACTACTGTCCATTACATGTGTTGCATGTGTAAAAAGGTGCAATGGTTGAGGTGAACCATTGAGCGGACTACTGTCCATTACATGTGTTGCATGTGTAAAAAGGTGCAATGGTTGAGGTGAACCGTTGAGCGGACTACTGTCCATTACATGTGTTGCATGTGTGAAAAGGTGCAATGGTTGTGGTGAACCATTGAGCGGACTACTGTCCATTACACTGTCTGTATAAAAAGGGAAATGTTGTTCCTAGACTTTGGTGCCATTGTTTTGGCATATGTTGGTAGACATGTATGCGGTGATGTGTGAGTGAAATAAGATATTAAGGTTTTGAGTGTTTATTAAATCTTCATTAGAGTTATTAAGTTGATAACAGTGTTCATCATTAGCTGTTCTATGTAGGCATATTAATATGTTCTCTCCACAGGTGGACTTTTAATTTTAATCCACAGATGGACATTAATGTTAATGTTAATAGATTTTGAAGTGGTGACAGGGTCTAAACCTTTTGGAGTTGTTTGTGGTTATATATGAAATGCTTTGAATAATCTTTTGTTTTTCAGGTGGGACTTTACTGGACAAATCTTTTGATGAAATATTGATCTTGCCATCGATACTTTACTGTTCTTGTTGTTGTCCCTATAGGGGAAAGATGTGTTGTGATTAACTTTGCATTCATCTGGTGCAAGTGACTAGAATCTTGAGATGGAATGCAGGGCTTAGAATGTTTATCTATGAGTGAGTTCCAGGTTTGTTAGTTGCAAGGATGTAAGCCCTGAGAGAGGATGCCGGTGGGTGTCCTATGTCCCCTTTTACTTACATGACTCTAAGAACTGTATTTGATGTACCTGAACTTAAGTAAATAAGTTAACAGTTCACTGGAGTGTCAGAGTCATTTATGGCTGGACCTTGAATTCAACACTATGTTCAGATCTTATTAATCAATCATAGAATACATGTCAGCCTGCAATACTGGTATAAAAGCCTGTTGTAATATGCAAAGTCAACATCCTGGGACTTCAGGTAAGTGAATCAGGTGGATCAGGAACACTCAGGACCCATTGGTCCCCACCACCAAGGCAGCTCTTCCAACTGTAGCTCCTGGAACCTCTTGGAAGGAATCTTCCACAATATGCATGCCAGAACTCACTTATGACATCACCGCTGCAGGCTCACCAACACAGAGGAAAGGAAGGGAATGCAAGACAACACACACCTCCCTTGCTTCCACAACAAAAACCTACAGAGGGGTATGGGTATGGGGGAAGGATACCACACACCTCCCTATCTTCCACAGCAAAAACCTACAGAGGGATAGGGTACAGGGATGGGGGCAGGATACCACACACCTCCCTTGCTTCCACAACAAAAACCTACAGAGGGATACGGTACAGGGATGGGGGCAGGATACCACACACCTCCCTTGCTTCCACAACAAAAACCTACAGAGGGATAGGGTACAGGGATGGGGGCAGGATACCACACACCTCCCTTGCTTCCACACAAAAACCTACAGAGGGATAGGGTACAGGGATGGGGGCAGGATACCACACACCTCCCTTGCTTCCACAACAAAAACCTACAGAGGGATAGGGTACAGGGATGGGGGTAGGATACAACACACCTCCCTATCTTCCACAACAAAAACGTACAGAGGAATAGGGTCTGAGTCCTGAGTAACAGATTCCTCTGGAATCGAGGGCAACCCAGATTCTACATTCCAATGTGCATTCTTTTTTTTTCTTTTTTTTAATCAACTTTATTTAATAATTATACAAAACATAATACAACTGAGTAACAACAGAATGGGAACAAGCAAAAGATTACTCCATATACATCAGTGCAACAAAATGCAAATTACTACTAAAGTAACAGCTATTCAAAACGAAATCCGAAAACATCCCCACCCTCCTATCTCATGGCAAGACATGACAACACAAAACACAAAAAAAAGGACAAAACATACACCCTACCAATCCCCAACCTCAATATCCACAAAATAAACCAAAGCCTACACCTCCTCCAAATAAATCCCTGAATGACCCCATCTCTCCTCGTACTCAGTTTCCCGATGTTGTCGAACTGCCTGAGTCTTCTCATACCACGATTACATCCAATGGGCATTCTGATGTAATTGTATGCAGTAGGATACGACACCTGTAAATAATGTTCTTATTACAGGCTAGTTGGGACCTCACTACTGGCCTGTAATAATAAAATGACATCACTACTGCCCTGTAATCAGTTATTATACTTCAGTTGTGATGCCATGATGCCTGCTGTTTGAGCCAGCTGTGATGAGTCCAATTAAGCAATCACGGATCCCTGGTGGTGACCTCCTCCCACGTGGATAGGGAACTGTAGCCGCTACCTGATCCTGACCCTGGGGCCGGTAAAGTGGTAAAAATGCAAGTACAGCGCAGTAAAAAGGCACAAATATATATATATTTTTTAAACATATGTATTGGGTTTTAACAGTTTAAGCAAACCATAGTCATAATCAATTAAGCGTTCTCAATTATGCATCAAGTCTCTGTCCCTACCCTCCCACCCCCCCCCCAAGACCACGGGCGTTTCATCAGTCCTCGTAGTGCCGGCTGTTGGGTCAGGACTGACCGTTCTGTCTGAGGCGTTATCTGGCATCTTGGGATGAAGCAACGGTACTGTTAGCGCTATCCAGCGCTGTAGTTCACCGCTAGAGTCCAGCCTCCGTTCATGGATTGCAGTTTCCCATGCTCCAGTCTCGGCAGTTATCCACCTCTTAAGATCCCCCACCACTGTGCCTCGCTCAGGCTTTTGGGGCTCTTCCATCCCATGGCTATACGTCTTTTCGCTGTTATATATATTAGGATTTTGAGTTTGTTTAGGGGCTTGTTTTTTGTGCTGCGCTTGTAACTGCCCAAAATGCAGGGCGTTGGCCTATGTATTTCCAATTCGATGTCCGCGCCAGCCACTTTTTCCTTTATTTGTGCCCAGAAGTCTTGTATCACCGGACAACCCCAGAACATGTGGGTCATTCCAACCTCGGGTTCATTGCATTTGGGGCATACCTGTGTTCCCGCACCCCTGAATTTCGATATGGCTTCCGGTGTAAGGTAGGCTCTATTGATGATATACAGCTGGATAAGTTGTAAACTGGCATTTCTGGAGATTTTTTTGGGATAATGGGATATCTTCTCCCATTCTTTATCTTCGAATTCGAGGCCTAATTCGCCTTCCCACTTAGCTCTGTTCTTGAGTTCGCCTCTGGTCGCGCCTTGCATTAGGGCTTCGTAGAGTCTTGAAGTTTCGTGGCCTCCCTCAGCCGCATCTAACATTGTTTTGATAGTCTCCTGTTCTGTTGTAGGATTGATGGTCTCTGGCCATCTGTTCATCATGGCCTGTACTACTACTCTGTAGAGCAAGAACTGTCCGGCGGGTATCCCTGTGGCCTCGCTGAGTTCGATGAACGTTAAGATCTCTTGTTCTTGAACCATGTCCGCTAATGTAGCTACGCTGTGGGGTTCCCACTGGGCGCGCACTTCCGCTTGTCCCCATGTACGCTTGGCCATGATTGCTGCTATGGGGATTTTGCGGAGAGTATGGGTCTGTTGCTCCCACTTTTCTGCAGGCCCGTTTCCAGAGCTGGATCCCCAGTTTGGCCAAGAAAGGGCAGTGTCGTATTGCGCCCTCCTCGAACCAAAGTAAGTCCCTTAGTAATAATCGAGGTAGGGCGGGATGGATGAGTCTGGTGTCTGTCGTAGCCTCATCAGCCATCCACTGGATCACATGCCTTAGCTGGCTCGCAAGGTAGTATCATTCGAAGTTGGGCACCTTCAATCCTCCCTTCTCATAGGGTCTTTGAAGTGTTTCTAGCGCCACTCTATGCCGCCTCCCTGCCAGAGGAATCTCCTACAGAGTTTGTGTATGTCTCTAAAAAAGGAGGAGGGAATAATATTGAAAGGGACATTGGTGAAGTTGTGTAAGAGGCGGGGGAGTGCCACCATCTTGAGGAGGCCAGCCCGTCCGGCCACCGAAAGTGGGAGTCTACCCCAAAAATCCATAGATCTTTCCAAGGCGTCTTTAGCCCTGACCGTATTGAGGATGTGTTCTGTGTGTGGATTCCGGTGTATAGTGATACCTAGGTATCGGAAGGAAGTCACTTGCCAATGGAGGTCTAAGGGGGGCAGGGATCCGGACTCCTCGTTATATAGAGCTGCGAGGGGGTAGAGGCAAGATTTGTCCCTGTTGATCTGTATCCCCGTATATTTGTGAAATCCGTCTAGGGTTTCTAGGATGTAGGGCAGGAGATGTTCAGGGTTGTGTAGGTACAACAGTGTGTCGTCTGCATAAATGGAGACGAGGTGGGTCACACCGTCTATCTCGATGCCCCCATCTCCGTATTCCTGTCTGAGGTAGGTGGCCACGGGTTCGGTGGAAATAATGTATAACATGGGGGACAGGGGGCATCCCTGATGGGTACCTCTATGGAGGGACCATATGTCAGAGTAAGTCTTGTTTGTGCGCACCCTAGCGGTTGGGTTAGTGTAAACCAATTGGGTCAATTTCAAAAAGACTGGTCCAATTCCCATTTTTACCATGGTGGCGTATAGCCATTCCCACTGCACCGAATCAAATGCTTTGGTAGCATCAAGATATGCAACTGCATATTTCTGGGGCCTATGTTCTGTGCAATCTGTTCGCTAGCAGGGCAGTTAAAATCTTGCTGTCTACATTCAACATAGAGAGAGGTCTATATGAGCCACAGTCGGTCCCGTCCTTCCCGGGCTTGAGTAGGGGGATGATAACGGCCTCTCTCATGGAATCAGGGAGGGTACCGCGTTCGTAGGCTTCATTAAACACCAGGGCCAGCAGTGGGGCCAGGGTCTCTTCGTATGCCTTGTAGAATTCTCCGGGAAGGCCGTCTGTGCCTGGGATTTTTCCGGATGGTAGGGATCTAATGATAACCTTTACTTCATCGGGAGTGATGGGTTCGTCTAGGGCGTCTGCCGACTGTGCGTCTAATTTGGGCAGCTCGATGATGTCCAGGACATCCTCAATTTCAGTGTCAGTGGGGGGCGAGGTCTTGGAGTAAAGGTACGGTAAAACTCAGAGAAGACTGAGTTAATTTCATTTTGGGTGTGTGCAGTAGTGCCGCCTGGTTTGAGTATGTGACAGATAGGTGTCCGGGGGGTCTCCCTCTTATAAAGCCAAGCTAAGAGCTTCCCAGGTTTATCTCCTAGGGCATGAGTTCTTTCGGTGTATTTGGCATAACTCAGTTTCCCCAGGGATTCCCAGTGTGTTAAACAGGTTTGCCGCAACTCGGTTATCCTACGCAGGTGTTCTGGGGATGAATCAGCCCTGTTCTCCAGTTCCCCCAGCTTTCTCTCAGAGCGTTCCAGTGAAGTTATGATGGATCTTTGAGCCCCCCCTATGGACGCTATCATCTCGCCCCTCATAACCACCTTATACGCTTCCCACGCTGTGCTCACGTGTTCCACGCTATTCAAGTTTCTCTGCCAGTAATCCTCAGTGCTATCTTTTATGCGCTCGTGGAAGGCCACATCTAGCAGGGCTTCTGCCCTAAGTCTCCAAGTTGGCAAAGGGGGCCTAGGTGGGGACACCACCCAAGTGGCGACCACTGGGGAGTGGTCAGACAGCACTCTAGGAAGGTAGGGTGCGTCGCTAAACATGGCTTGCTGTTCTTGACTAACAAAAAAGTAATCTAGCCTGGTGTGGATGGAATGAGGTGGGGAGTAAAAGGAATATTCCCGTTGTACAGGGTGGAGCTCCCTCCACAAGTCTCGGAGAAGGCACTGGTGTGCTAGCTTAGATAGTATTTTGGCAGGAGGGGATGGGCGAGTATGCTTGGAATCTGACCTATCCAATAGTGGGTTAAGGGTGCAGTTGTGGTCGCCCCCCCCAAATCATAATGCTGTCTCTATAAGGGCTGAGTCGTGGACATAGGGAGTGGAAAAAAGCTGTTGCGTCATGATTGGGTGCATAGGTGCTGATCAGACATAACTCCCTGCCCTCGATGGTGCCGTGCACGAGGGCCATCCTGCCCTCATCGTCTGTTTTAGTGCCTATCAGCCTGAAGGGGATGGTCGGGTCAATCCAGATCAAACCCCCCTGGCATAGGAGGAGTAAGAGGATGCGATCAGGAATCCCCGCCATACCTTGGCCAATGCGTCCAGTTTTTTCGGTGTTAGGTGTGTCTCTTGAAGCATAGCAATCCCAATCTTGCACCTTCTCAGGTATGCGTGGATGCGGTGCTGTTTAACGAAGCTGTTCATGCCTCTGACGTTCCACGTCATAATTTGTATCTTGTCAGCCATGGGAGTGAAAACGTTTAGTGTTCGTTCGAGGACTTACTAGTGTCTTGTTGTATGCAAGGTTTCTCCGTGGTCTTGGTGTTTCCCGGCTAACTAGAACGCCCCAAAACTTAACAACGAAGTAAACAATGAACTTAAAACTTCCCAATAACAAAACCAGTCTAGCGGGGTTGCCCCCGTTCTGACTACCCCATTTCCACTCCATCCGACCTTCAGGTCTTTTGGTGCCCTATGGGCGGGTTAAATACCCAAACTAATTCGGGGGGTAGAAGTGAGTCTGCTTCAGATGGTGTCACTGGACAAGCAGTTCGTGCTCAGTGTGGCTCCGGTTAATTCTGTGTTGCCGCATTCTGATCGTGGTGCAATGTTTTACTGTAAGATTGCCTGGGGGTCGTATGGGTAGCTCATCAGGCTACAGTCTGCCATGGTCTGCGCTGCTTAACTTTGATGTCGGGGACCTGTTCACTATCCATCCATTCACTGGCTTCTCCAGGTGTCTCGAATAAGAGGGCTTTATTGTTATGCAGGATTTGCAACCTCGCTGGGTACAGGAGCATGTACCGCAGGCCGGCATTCTTCAGCCTAGCTTTAGTGTGAATGAACTGGGCTCTGCTCATTTGGACCTGGACGGTATAGTCCGGGTAGATGGCAATTTTTGCTGAGTTCCTTTGTATGCAGCCACCCGATCTTGAGAAAGCCAGAATTGTCTCTCTGTCCCTATAATTGAGGACCTTAGCTATTATTGGCCTGGGTGGGTTGCCTGGGGGCGGTCGTTTGGTGAGGGATCGATGGGCTCTTTCAATGGTGAATCCCTGCGATAGTTTCCCGGCTCCGATTTCTTGGAGTAGGAGGTCTTCGACGTAATTCGTGGGGTCATTCCCTTCGATGCCCTCAGGCAAGCCTACAATTCTGATATTATTTCGGCGCGCGCGCCCTTTCTGCCTCATCTGCCCTGTCCTCCAGGTTTTTGACCTTTTGCGCTAGGATGCTAGCCTCCTTTAGGAGCTGAGTCTTAGTTTCGGTGTTCTCACGCACTTGGATTTCCAGTGCGTCAGTTCTACTGGCTAGGGAGCGTACGTCCTGTCGTAGTAGGTTCAGATCTATTGAAACAGCGTCTATTTTGCTCTCCATTGTCTTCTGTAACGTCATTATGGCCTCCAAGAGCTGCGAGTTTGCTGGTTCGGGGGATCGGTTCCCTGTGCCTCGGTGGTGATGGTGGAGGTATTGGGCCTAGCAGCGCCAGCGACTGCGTAGGTCTCCATGGTGGTTTGTTTATTTTTGCTTCTTGCTCCCTTGGTGGTCATTCCCCAGAGGACAGGTGGGCCCATGGATTTACTTTCAAGTTGGCTCAGTGGGAGCCGCGGGGGTGCGGCCCAAGTGCGGCTCCAGCGCGGCACGCTGCACCTTGTCTTTCAGCTCGAGTGTGCTTTACTCTTCTTCTGTGTTATACTTAGGGTAGGGCCCTAGGGTTGCAATAGTTTCTCCAAGCTTCCAGCCCCCAACCAGGTGTCAGATGTGTGGGGAGTGCAGGGGTGAAACTTTCAGGCAGGCAAGTCCAGGTGACCGCCCCGCAAGGGCTGCAGAGTTCAAGGGGGGGCTAGGGCGCCCACTGTTATGGGGCTCAGTTGTACTTGGGTCAGGCGCTGTAGGTGGTCCTGGGGTCCGCTTGAGGTGGTCGTAGTGGAGCACAGCAACAATGAGGATCGTTGCACGCGGTCTCGCCGCTCAATAGTGCTTCTTGCCCCCTCTGTGATGTGCGTGGGGGGTGACCCTTGGGTTACAAAGGCTTTGTCCAGAAAAGAGCCCCCGTTTTGTTTTTCTCAATTTTTTTAATGGAGATTCTCTCCCCCAATCAGGAGTCCAGTGAGTGGGGAGCACACGGGTGGATCTCCTAGGTTGGGAAGTCCAGGCGTCCCCGAAGTGGGGTTTCAGCGTTCAAGAGGGGCCAGGTGGGCCAACTGTAGTGAGGCTCTGGCGTGCTTGGGTCTGTAGGGTGCATGGCGCGCCAAGTGCCACGGGCGGGCACGGAACTCGCTCAGGGCACGGCCGCCAATGTGGCTTCACTGCCCTTAGCTCAGGCCCCGGCTCCACGGGCACCGCAGCAATGGAGTATGGGTGATCCTGAGCAGGGGGAGCGGGGAGGGGGGCACCTCCAAGGTGGGGCGCCGGGGCAGTGGTGTCATCCGAGCCCCCGCCCCCCGACTCCTTACCACCCGCCTGCGGTGTTGTTGCGCCTGCTCTCCACTGCCCCGCGGGCTCGCCTCGGATGCTGGTCTGGCCGCACCGCAGGCCGCTGAGCCCGGTCCGCTGCCCCCGCCTCTCTGCAGCACTCGTGGGCAGCCCTCGGTCGCAGGTCAGAGTCTTCGGCCTGCAGCTTTCTTCAGGACGCCGCGCAGAGCGCGCCGCTGTGTCTGTGCCGCCGGCTCAGCTGCCTGGAGGACGATCTCACTGGTGCGAGGCGCGATGGTGAGGGAGGTTATGTGGCGGGCGCCATTTTCCTGGTCCAGTCGTTTCTCCTCGCTCGGTGTGCTGTCGCAGAGGGGACTCGCAGGCGCCCCAAAATTCGGCCGGAGGTGCCCCAGGCAATCCACTGCGTGCTCAAAGATTTTTGATAGTTTCCAAAAAGGTGAAGCAGGTAGTTTACGGCAATATCAAGGGAACATCGAAGGAGCTGCCTGAGGACACGTCTACTCTACATGGCGGTTAGCCACGCCCCTAAAAAAAAAGGCACAAACTTATAAGCTACGGGACTAGCCCATTAAGAAGGGAGGGAACTTCATTGATAGCCACACAGTTCTATGCACTAAGTTGGAGAATGCCGTAAAAATAGTGTTTTAAGAAAATAACATATAAGCGGTAAAGATGGGTTACAGGGCTTAATATTAGACCGCGGCACTGTCAAAACAGGCCTCAGAGCATGCTTTTCATTAGAACCAAATTCACATTTTATTAACTTGCTTAGTAGCTGCAGAGGCTGGAAGCACATTGCAAATTACATGTTCCCAGGATCATACAGTAAGAAATGAACAGCCTTGATACTTTCGAGGTCAGGAAGTAAAGCTCCTGGGTGCTGGAGAAAGGCAGTGAATGCACCATCATTTTATAATTCACCATATTAGTTCATGAAACCGGTCTACTGACGGTTTCAAAAAGTCCCACTGCGGTTCAAATTTCCCCCTTGCACACGCAAGCCTGGGAAGAGGTTTGAAGAGTTCTTAAGATGCAACATTAAAACGATGACTTGTCAATGGTTCAAGGCTTCTTCAGTGTCATGATCAGTTGTAGTCCCATGAGAAACGGATGAAGATAACCGGCAGCTAATGTCTCAATGTTTTGGCCCTATGATGTGGCGTTTATAGACCAGTTTATCACATGAGAAATGGATGAAGATGACCGGCAGCAGATGTCTCAATGTTTGGGCACCATGATGTGGCGTTTATAGACCAGTTTATCGCATGAGAAATGGATGAAGATGACCGGCAGCAGATGTCTCAATGTTTGGGCACTATGATGTGGCGTTTATAGACCAGTTTATCATATGAGAAATGGAAGATGACCGGCAGCAGATGTCTCAATGTTTTGGCACTATGATGTGGCGTTTATAGACCAGTTTATAGACCAGTCCTAAGAGCTCAACCCTGAGGAGGGCGTGCAGACACAGAGCTTGTGAAGGTCTGCCTGAAACACTCCCTGTTACTCACAAGGGGGAGCTGGCCTTAAAAGGAAGACTCCAGTGCAGAGAGGACTCGAGAATCTCCAAAGAAGGATACATGAGTGTACCTGTGCATTAATGCACTGGGGGGAGGGATTATCTTATGGTTTATAGGATGCACCCTCAAGAAGTGGAGAGCGATTGACCGTAGTAGTCATAGCTTTTAGGTCCACTTTCCCAATAGGGAGTGAGTGGGCAGAGGCACATCTGCGTTAGTGCAGAGGGTTGCACAGTAAGTAACGGACTTCGTTAGACGAGAGTTGCGCATGGTGCAGGCAATTGGTATAGTTGCATCTAAGCTCAATTGTGATCTGCACACCAAATTTATGAGTAAGTCAAAAATGAAAAACAATAAATATCATTGATGTTTGGGTGCAGGGGAAAAAACACGGCTCTGGCACTGGAAGCCGTTACAATAACATGAACAATCACAGTGTCCTAAGGTAATGGACAGTCCCGTTCCCTGCACACCTTCCTAACTGAAAACAGTCAAATGTTTAGTAAGGTTATTATAGGTATGTAATTTTACATATTCCAAGAGAACCTGCAATTGGTTAGTTCTCAACAACATTAAATTATGAAGAAAACAACTTCGATATTTCATTTGTAGATTATTTAATCAACACACAAGTAGTTAAAATTAGGAGCTCAATGCGTTACGGGCTAGGCCCATCCTCAGGAGCAATTATATCTTGCGAAATGTATTTCTTCACTCTATGGGTCTGATCATGAGTTGGGCGGTATCCCGTCTGGGATACTGCCCAACTTTATTAGCATTAGCGCCCACCCATCCGGTGGTATTACTGCCGGATCATGGTTTGGGCCCAATTGGGAATTCTTGGCGCAATTACTGTGTGGTAATACCACTGTGTGGTAATTGCGCCAAAAATTTGCATTTTTTCCTGCCAGACTCGAGATTGGGTGGACCCTTAAATTCCAGTGGTAACACAGTTACCGCCACATTTAAGGGCTTCCGCCCAACTCATGATCAGACCCAATGTGTAATAATTTACAGAGAGAAATTGTCAATCAATCTTATATAATTCACATTTGTTGTGTTTGCACAATATCTGTTAAGCACACTCATTCTAGAGGATTGCCCTTTTTAATCACCTGGTTAGCAGGAATGGTTTTGTTTCTTTATTTGTTTGGTGCACCCAACCCAAGGGTATCTGGGTGCCTTTCACACATAGGTTACAAGTATACTTTCAACTTAGTTACAGTGGATGCAAAAATACAGCATATATACAACAGATACATAAAGTACTGGCGCAGAAGAGAATAAATGGGAAGTCAGGGAGAGGTTACTTAGCAGAGTCAAGAACGCGGATATTATCATCTGTACAAGACTAGAACTGTCCATTTGTATCATTGGTAACCAGCCACTTTATGGTATTGCGCCTAAACACGAAGAAGGGTTGGTTGGCTCTCAATGAGTGAGGTAAGGTGTTCCAGGCTAATGCTGCCATAACAGGGAAGCTACCTCCTCCTGCTTTTTTTAGTTTAAATCTGGGCACAACCAAACAGGATGAATTAACTGTCCTTGTGGGTCGTGCAGTGGATTTTTTTATGTTTCTCTCGGTGAGATAGATAGGGGCTGCTTGATTGAGGCATTTATGCGTTAATGATAACGTTTTAAGCATAATTTTGTCCTTAGTAGAGATCCATTTGATCAGTCTCCTCAGATGCAAGGTATGTTCTCTCCTTGGAATGCCATGAGCTGTCCTAAGAGCATTACTTTGCAGAATTTGGATTTTATTGGTGATGTATTTACTCGGCCCCAAGACTAACACTAATCCAGCTTGGAGAGGATAAGTGCTCTAGCTAGGATTGTACAGCATACATGCCAACATTCTGTGACCAAAAATCTGTAGGAATCTTAAAGTTTCAAAAATAGTCCGGCGAGGAGGTAATGATAGGAATAGGGCGCGTCAGCAGCCCATTGTCATTGAATGAGCCCGCCGCCGCGGGTGCATTCAATGACAATGAGGGGCCTACTGTCAGGCTTTATCTTCAATCAGGATGTTGTCCGCGGAAGCTGCTGAACCCCCACAGTCGCCTTTGGATGCTAACCTCTCAACTGGTAACAAACAGTTTAGCTGAGAGCATCCCCAAGGGAAAGGGGGAAAATGGGACAAAATAATAAACTTCAGGTTTGGCTCAGCTTCTTTATATCTCTTAACCTGTAGATAATATAACAACAAATAAACTTTAGTCACTAACCTTTCTTTTCCTAGGTTCTGACTTTTCTTTATCGAATTGAATAATAAAACACACCACCATACCTGAATATCCTCTATTGATAACTTAGAGGAAGTGTTTTCTTACTGAAGAAATAGTACAGTTTCTCTGATGCAATTACTATATCCTTCAATTCAGAATTGGAAAGCTGCTGCCTTGAATTCACTATCAAAGTTCCATGAATTAGTTTACTAGCAGTTCAAATTCCAAAACACACACGCCCATCTGAAAGGCTTGGTCAGTTTAGTGTGAATCTCTAGTTTAAGCACCAAACTTATAAAGTTCCAAATATGAATAACGTGTCTGCAGGAATTAAATAAATGTCAAATTTCAAAACTAAATGTGAAAAGGACTTCACTCCAAATCTTAAAACTGAACTTGTGCATAGGCACGTGAAAATTACTTTTCTTCACATTTTAAATAAGAATGTGCATGTAGGAAAAAACAGCGTTCATTCAAATGGAAGCTTTCATGCGCATGCCTTATAAGAATGACACTCTTGCTTCTTCCTTATAGAATTGTTAGCGCATGTGGAAAGAAAGCAGTGTTCACTTAAATTGGATCTATTTGCTTGCGTATACATATGGCTCTTCAGGGAAGCGTTCACCTGACTGGATTAATGCGCATGCGTGAAGATTCTCCTTTTCCTTCTGAAATGTTGCGCGCATGGGAAAAGAGAATAGAGTTTCAAAAAGGCATATGCGCATGCGTAGTAGTTCAGTATTTCTCTCTCTTTTATTTCATTTGTTCTTGTAGGAAAAAAGCAAATAACAGAGCTCCGGACACAGATCCTTGAAGATGCTGCTTAATGAGGAACGCGCGCCAGGTTAGAATGTTAGTAAAAACAAAAACATAACGTCCCAGATACGCGTATCTATAACACTGTCACTTGCGCAGACAGTGTAAGATTTCTAACACTAACCCGACGTTAATAGAAAGCACAGTTATCGTAAGAAGGAACGGTGCTCAATACTTTATATACGGCCGAAAAAACACCCGACGCAGAAACAATGAACAGGCTACCACACACCTACTGGCCACGCGCTAAATACGTTGCGCAGTTCATTAATAAAGAGTTCAGTTCAAGAAATCCCAAAATAATGTCTTTAAAGAACAAAACTAACCTTATTCTTTAAATAGTAAAGAAAACAGGAACTGGTGAATTAATTATATAGAAATATAATCTCCTCCCTGAGTTTAAACAGAGTTCAGTCAAAATATTAAAGTCACTTAACTTGCTTCTTTCTTTTACCGGAACGTTACTGACTTTCTTCTTGAATTCTCCAACACTTTCCTGATCCTAATCACAAAATCCTAGGCACAAGGGCCCAGCTAAAGTTTCTAAATCTTCCGAGCTTCAAACATAAGACCTTCCTGCTGGGCTGCTGACAATGAAAGGCAGTTTAGAATGTTCTAACAATGCCTTTCTTTTACTTCTGACCAATCACTGATCCTTTTTGAAGTCTCCATTTTGGCCTGGGAAGCTCTCCACACTCTGCACTTAAAGTTAAGGCCCAAACCATAATTAGTGTTAATCATACACTCATTCCACCACATTCAACCAAACCCCATGAAACCTGACAGTACCCCCCCCTTAACACCCTGTCCCAGGGCCAACTTTAGAAGGATACTTTCTATGAAATTTTGCCACTAATTGTGGCGCATGCATATTCAAATCATCCTCAGGTCCAAACCCTTCCCAGTCTATCAAATATTGTAGTTTCCCTCTTAACCCCCTGGAATCTACAATTCTCTTAACCACAAACTCCTCAGATGAATTTTCTAACTGAACTGGTGAAGGTGGTGGTACAACTCTAGTCCCATGAATCACAGGTTTCAATAGACTAATGTGGAAGGTTCGATGTATTTTCAAGGAAGTGGTTAGTATTAACCGTACTGCCACTGGATTAATCACTTTTTCAACTTCAAATGGACCTACAAAGCGTGGGCTAAATTTATTTTTTCCCTTAATTCTCAAATGCCTAGTCGAAAGCCAAACCAGGTCACCAACCTTATATTCAGGACCCAATCTTCTTTTTTGATCCGCAAACCTTTTGTACTTCTGCTTATTATCAAAAAGTACCTTTTTAGCTCTTTCCAAATTCTTCCGCATAATTTGTAATGGAATCTCTACCCCAGGATTCTCTGACTCTTCTGTAATTTCAAAGCTCAAAAACCGCAGGTGAAAACCTCTTCCAAGATAAAACAGAGACATGTTAGTTGAATCTTTAGCACAATTATTATAAGCAAATTCTTGTCATGATCACTGCTTCCAAGGAGACAGGACCAGCCCAACGTCCTTGGAAGCAGGCCCCTAAACCTAATTCTAGGCACCAGCCGGTCCCTACTGGGACCTTTTGGACCTTGTCCTGGCGCCGGTGGCACCAGGCTCATCAAAATCATCGGTCCCGGCACTGGAAGCGCCGGGCTCATATTACATGTGAAGGTGCTTGGGTGGACTTACCTGCAGCAGACCATGCTGCTTACTTACCAGCCACTTAGAAGCCATCTGGGAACTGGAACTACTTTCTTACCTGGGTGGGGCAGCTTCACTCCCTGGATACAACATAGGAACTCTTCTGGAAACTGGAACTCTTTTTCTTACCTAGGCGGGGCCGTGGAAGAAGACGCCTCATCACTCCAAGGCTATTTAAACCACACCCGATAGATGAAGCGTGCTTCGTGTTATTCTGCATCTGCAGCAGAACGCTCACCGAGTCTGCTCCAGTCTTCCTTCTTCTGATCCTGAACCTGCAAGAATCTTACTTACCATTTCTGCTTCCAGACGACATCAGCACCTGCAAGGAACAGAAAACAACAGGTTAGCAAGGCAAACTTTACACGCTGTGCTTACTGACCTGATCCAGCGGCTGCGGCCGTTTCTTCACGCCGAATCTTCACCTGCAAGGACAAAAGTATCGCCATACTTATCGGCACACTGTGAATTCCGGAATTCTTCATTCCGCATCGCCGCCTGTGAAGATAAAGAGTCTTTAGGAACTTACTGGCATTCCGCGGACTCCGGCGCTACAAACCAACATCTGCAAGACAAAAGAAAAGACATTAAGCAGGTATTTACTCACGTCCATCACACTTTTAGCTATAAAGCGCCTGCGGACATTCCAGCGTCTCTTTTACTCGAACCAAGCTGCAAGGAAAGAGACAATTAGAGCGCTTTCCATACTTACAAACTTCCAGGCGCTTCCCTTCATCTTCCATTCCACGAACCCTGCAATACATAAGGAAAAGCATTATACAATAGTAATCTGCCACGCATTTAAAGACTTTAAAGACAAAAGGTGTCCAGAAACTCACCGCTCGTGCAGATAACGACGGGAACCTTCCTCTGAAGTCAAGAGGCCAATGTTTCACCAGTGAAGAAACTGGCAACGGCACCCTGCACCAGACGCAGATGGAGAGCCCAGCATTCACCTATATAAGGTGAGCACATTGACCTGGGGGCTCTACGAAAAGGCTGGAAAGAGAGAGAGGGAGAGAGGAACATTCAATAACCCAGACCATTAACCCCCATATTCTTTCACCTGCAGAAACCTCACTCTTCGAGTCCGACACACAGTGAGAAGAGGTTCGACCCCAGAAGCCCCGCGAGTCCTGCACATCGCTTTTCGAGTCACAGACAGCTTCCTGCCAAGACCCGCGCCTCCGTGGGAATCAGGTGAGCGTTACAATTCTGCAAGCCAAATCAAATCCACCCATTCATCACCTGCCTGTAGCTAGCACCTCAAATACTTCTCCAGTTCTTGATTCACCCTTTCTACTTGTCCATTGGTCTCGGGATGATAACCTGATGATAAACTTACTTCCACTCCCAAACTTTTACAAAAATAAAACTCCAAAATCTTGAAATAAATTGAGGACCTCTATCAGAGATAATTTGATTAGGAAGACCATGCAGTCTAACTATATCCCGCAAAAAGACTTTGGCCAAACTGTCTGCAGTAACCTCTCCCTCCATTGGAACGAAATGAGCCTCTTTTGACAAGAGATCTACTACAACTAAGATAGATGTACAACCCTTGTCACAAGGAAGATCTGTAATGAAGTCCAGGGAAATCGTATGCCAAGGACGAGGTGGAATGGGCAACGGCTCCAACAACCCACATGGTTTTCCGGTTTGATTCTTCATTTGAGCACAGACAGCACAGGTCTTTACAAAATTCAAGATATCCTGACGCATCTTCTTCCACCAGAAACTTCTCCTAACCAATTCTAGTGTCTTTCTGAAACCTGGGTGTCCGGACAGCATAGATTCATGACAGTCTCTTATTACTCTCTCTCTCAACTCTGCAATAGGTAAGTAAAGTTTATTTTCAAAATACGGCAATCCTTTCTTAATTCTTCAAACCGGATCCTTTCTGACCCACTCTTCAATCTGTGCTATTGACATGGACTTTCGAACTCTTTCCTCAACATCTTCAATTTTCTGTATTCCAGCTGAAATAAAACGACATGGATCGATTATTGATAACATCTCCTTAGTGTCATGATCCATCGATCACGCCCCTTCTGGTCTTCCTGGTCCCTGGCACGTCGGGGGTTACATGCTACAGTACTCCCAACATGGCCGTATGCACGAAAAGCAGTCTATCGACCTTTACGTCCTATGCAGCACGTTCTATAAATTAGCCACTCCCCTGCGGCTCCACGCGTCTCAACGCTACCGATAGCTGTGGCTTGACGTGTGCCATAGTTCGTCTCTTTGAACTGTGTTGCTCCCTGATTCTCGGACCTTCCTCCCATTCTTATTTCCTCTACTTCCTTGGTCCTGTCCCTTCTGCCTTACCACGCTGACTTCCTCCGCGTGCTGCATTCTTTCCGTGTTTCCTGGAGTTTCCTTTTGATCCCGGACGAAGAAGCTGAACGAATCCTGGAATCCGAAGACGGCGGAGCGGGCTTTTACAAGAGCTGAACTGCACGGAAGAAACCCCGGAGAAGGATTCCGCAAAACAAAGAAAGCAGGTGAGAAAAGGGGAAACCTGTGACACTTAGCTGATTCCATCTCACTTCCAGGAAATTGACGTGATAAGGCGTCAGCCTTTCCATTAAGCCTGCCTAGCTTAAATGTCACCACAAAATCGTAATCAGCAAAAAACAATGACCATCTTAACTGCCTTGGTGTGAGAGTCTTGGCTGATTTCCAAAAAAGCAAATTTCTATGGTCTGTTAACACTGTCACTGTATGTCTTGGTCCTTTTAAAAAAATGCCTCCACTCCTCAAAAGCAAACTTAATTGCCAATAATTCACGATCTGAAATTGTATAATCTTGTTCTGCCAAAGAATTTTTTTTAGAATAGTAAGCAACTGGATGAAGTTGTCCCGTATCCCGATGTCTCTGAGAGAGAACAGCCCGCATGGCAAGATTCGATGCATCAGCTTCTACATAAAAAGGCTGAGATGGATCTGGATGAACCAAAATAGGGGCTGAACTGAACCTTTTTTTTAATTCTTGAAATGCCTCCTCTGCCTCTGTAGACCACACATATTTGGCACCTTTCTTTAAAAGTTTTGTTATGGGGATAACCACCCGAGAAAATCCTTCAATAAATCTTCTGCAGAAATTTGCAAAACCTAAAAAGCTTTGAATTTCCTTTACTTTTGTTGGTGTTGGCCAATCCGTGATGGCTTGAACTTTGTTCGGGTTCATCTCCAACCCCTTGGGTGAAATAATGTATCCCAAAAATTCCACAGAATTAGTATGAAACTGAGATTTCTCTAATTTAGCAAACAAACGATTTTCTCGGAGTCTTTGTAGAACCTGACTAAAATGAATTTTGTGAGACTAAATCTTGAGAATAAATCAAAATATCATCGATATATACTACCACAAATATATCTAAAAAATCTCTTAAAACTTCATCCATAAAAAATTGGAAGGCAGCTGGTGCATTGCATAAGCCGAAAGGCATAACCAGGTACTCATAAAGACCAAATCGGGTTTTGAATGCCGTTTTCCACTCATCACCTTCCTGGACTCGCACCAGATGATAGGCTCCACGTAAATCAAGTTTGGAAAAAATTGTGGCTCTCTGGACTTGATTCAAGATTTCTGAAATTAGAGAGAGAGGATACCGGTTTTTGATTGTAATCCTATTCACAGCTCTATAATTGATGCATGTTCTAAGAGACCCATCAGGTTTTGGTACAAAAAATAATTGAGATGCGGCTGGAGATTGGGAATGACGAATAAAACCTTTAGCCAAATTTTCTGCTAGGTACTCTTTAAGATAATCATTTTCCTTTTCCGTTAATGCATACACTCGACTACTTGGTAAAACTGCCCCGGGCTCCAAATCAATTTTACAGTCAAAACTCCTATGTGGAGGTAATTCTCCTGCTTCCTTTTCATCAAACACCTCCTTGAAACCTTGATAACACTCAGGAAGATGTCCAAGCACAGCTCCTATATTATGGCCTGTAATTCCTGCCTCTGTCAGAAACGAAGAAACCAAACCTTGTTTTTTTTCCCTCCCTGGATTATCTTTAAAAAAACTGTTTTCTAAGCAGAAACTAGACTGTAACTCTACCACTCGCCTACTCCAATCAATCGTTGGATTATGTAGGGTAAGCCATGGCATGCCTAAAATTATTTTCAACAGTGGTGTATCTATCAAATCAAATGAGATTTCTTCTCTATGACCTCCAACTAAATCCATGACCAGGACACCAGTTTCATGAGTTATAGGACCTGAAGAAAGAGAAGTCCATCTACAGCCCGAACCTGTTCCACCACTTCCTTCCTCACTAATGGTATTCCCAAAGCCTTAGCTACTCCCCAATCCATAAAGTTCCCGGTGGCCCCTGAATCAATCAATACCGGTCCATACCCTTTCTTTTCCTCCTTCAGATACAAGGATACATTTACAGTTATGTGTGGAACCGCTGCTGCCCTTTGCGATCTGCTGTCCTTTTCCACCGGATGATGAAAATCTTTTAGGTGTAAAGGGACAATTTCCTAAAAAGTGTCCTCCCCTACTGCAATATAAACACAAATGATTCTCACACCTTCTAGCCCTCTCCTCTTTAGATAAAGGACCTTTTATTCTACTCTGTTGATCATTTACCTTTGGTTTCACTTCTTTACTACCCACCTCAAACTTTGGACGATCTCCTCTAAGGACTGACCTTACCTCCCCCTGAGTACAGCGACGCCTTTCTGTTCTCCTTTCGCTTATACGATAATCCAACTGAACCACTAAATCAATCAAATTATCACAAGAGGAAGGGCGCTGAACTAAACTGGACAAGGCATCCTTCAACTCCTCATTGAGACCTCGATAAAAAAGAGAGGACCTCTTCTCTTCTGGCCACTTAGATTCTAAAACCAAAGACCTGAACTGTGTGATATATGTGACCAAGTCTCTGTTTCCTTGAAGCAAGTCTAACAATTCTCCATCTACTTCCAAGGAGATTTGTCTTTTATCAAACATTTTCTTAAATTCTTCCATAAAAAGAGAAAAATGTTTTAAAGACGAACTCTTCTGTCTGACTAGTAACCCCGCCCAAGTAGAAGCCTCTCCAGATAAATAAAACATCATAAAAGTAACCCTAGAAGCATCAGAAGGAAATAATTCTGGCCGACTAAGAAAGGGCAATGCGCATTGAGTTAAAAATATCTGAAATTTACTTGAATCGCCATAGTAACGCTCTGTAGATGCCAAAGGTACTGGCATAACTAATGCCCTAAAAAACCTCCTTCTGCCCCTTCACCTCTACTTGCACTTCTCTCCTCACCAGCCCTTACCAATTCTGGGAGGAATTCTTCTGAAACATCTCTCCCAATTCCCTGAGTCTGTGCCATCTTTTCACATAGCTCGTCTACCCGTTTTCCTAAATTCTAATTCTCTTGATAAACCACCTTTAATTCCTCCTGTAATTCCCTCACTAAAGCACCCAACGCCTCCATTGAGGACTCGGGGTTCATGACAGCTTGGGGGACTATTTTTTCTGGCCTTTCATACTGTCAGGCTTTATCTTCAATCAGGATGTTGTCCGCGGAAGCAGCTGAACCCCCACAGTCTCCTTTGGATGCTAACCTCTCAACTGGTAACAAAGAGTTTAGCTGAGAGCTTCCCCGAGGGAAAGGGGGGAAATGGGGCAAAATAATAAACTTCAGGTTTGGCTCAACTTCTTTATATCTCTTAACCTGTAGATAAAATAAAAACAAATAAACTTTAGTCACTAACCTTTCTTTTCCTAGGTTCTGACTTTTCTTTATCAAATTGAATAATAAAACACACCACCATACCTGAATATCCTCTATTGATAACTTAGAGGAAGTGTTTTCTTACTGAAGAAATAGTACAGTTTCTCGGAAGCAATTACTATATCCTTCAATTCAGAATTGGAAAGCTGCTGCCTTGAATTCACTATCAAAGTTCCATGAAGTAGTTTACTAGCAGTTCAAATTCCAAAACACACACGCCCATCTGAAATGCTTGGTCAGTTTAGTGTGAATCTCTAGTTTAAGCACCAAACTTATAAAGTTCCAAATATGAATAACGTGTCTGCAGGAATTAAATAAATGTCAAATTTCAAAACTAAATGTGAAAAGGACTTCACTCCAAATCTTAAAACTGAACTTGTGCATAGGCACGTGAAAATTACTTTTCTTCACATTTTAAATAAGAATGCGAATGTAGGAAAAAACAGCGTTCATTCAAATGGAAGCTTTCATGCGCATGCCTTAAAAGAATGACACTCTTGCTTCTTCCTTATAGAATTGTTAGCGCATGTGGAAAGAAAGCAGTGTTCACTTAAATTGGATCTATTTGCTTGCGTATACATATGGCTCTTCAGGGAAGCGTTCACCTGACTGGATTAATGCGCATGCGTGAAGATTCGCCTTTTCCTTCTGAAATGTTGCGCGCATGGGAAAAGAGAATAGAGTTTCAAAAAGGCATATGCGCATGCGTAGTAGTTCAGGATTTCTCTCTCCTTTATTTAATTTGTTCATGTAGGAAAAAAGCAAATAACAGAGCTCCGGACACAGATCCTTGAAGATGCTGCTTAATGAGGAACGCGCGCCAGGTTAGAATGTTAGTAAAAACAAAAACATAACGTCCCAGATACGCGTATCTATAACACTGTCACTTGCGCAGACAGTGTAAGATTTCTAACACTAACCCGACGTTAATAGAAAGCACAGTTATCGTAAGAAGGAACGGTGCTCAATACTTTTTATACGGCCGAAAAAACACGTGACGCAGAAACAATGAACATGCTACCACACACCTACTGGCCACGCGCTAAATACGTTGCGCAGTTCATTAATAAAGAGTTCAGTTCAAGAAATCCAAAAATATTGTATTTAAAGAACAAAACTAACCTTATTCTTTAAATAGTAAAGAAAACAGGAACTGGTGAATTAATTATATAGAAATATAATCTCCTCCCTGAGTTTAAACAGAGTTCAGTCAAAATATTAAAGTCACTTAACTTGCTTCTTTCTTTTACCGGAACGTTACTGACTTTCTTCTTGAATTCTCCAACACTTTCCTGATCCTAATCACAAAATCCTAGGCACAAGGGCCCAGCTAAAGTTTCTAAATCTTCCGAGCTTCAAACATAAGACCTTCCTGCTGGGCTGCTGACAATGAAAGGCAGTTTAGAATGTTCTAACAATGCCTTTCTTTTACTTCTGACCAATCGCTGATCCTTTTTGAAGTCTCCATTTTGGCTTGGGAAGCTCTCCACACTCTGCACTTAAAGTTAAGGCCCAAACCATATTTAGTGTTAATCATACACTCATTCCACAACATTCAATCAAACCCCATGAAACCTGACACCTACCACCACGCCAGCTCGGGGGAGCCCTTGAAAGACCTGCCCAAGCTGGCATGGTGGGGGGCTAATGGCGCTTTTTGTCAAAGGCACCTGTGGCGGAAGGGCGCATTTAGCCTGCCGCCGTGGGTGCCTTTTACATCAAAGGTCTGCATGCCGCACCTTCTCCCGCTCCGCCAGCTCGGGGGAGCCCTTGAGACTCCCCTGAGCTGGCATGGCGGGGGCTAATGGCACCCTGGGGGGCATGGCGCCCCAGGCGGTTGCCCGGCTCGCCCCCCCCACACACCAGAGGATGCTGATCATGCTGTGCTGGTCCTCAGGCAGCCAGGCCAAAAATAATTATATATATATATATATATATGTTATATTTAAAAATTCGGTATTTGTTGCCTCTAAATTGGTAGGCGGTAGGACTGCTTAAAAAGCAGTATCCTACTGCCTAAATTGGTCGGGTTGGCAAGTATGGTACAGCTTTCTTTTGATAAGAATGGTTTGCAGGCCCTAATCAACTTGCAGGTAGAGGACACCAGGGCATTAACTTGTTTGTTCAATGTGAAGGCAGGAGTCGAGGTAAAAACCTAGAGTTTTAACTTCTTTTACCACTTTAATGGTATTACTGTCGATATTGAAGGTGGTATAGTTTGCGCTCAATTTGTTGAGGTTGGCTGTGGTTTCGAGTATTAGGAGCGTGGTCTTCTCATCATTCAATCATAGGCCGTGTGCAGCCATTCAAGCCTGAATTATAAGATATATTTTATTCTCCAAGGCCAGGTCCTTGTCATACTCTCCTGTGAGAGGTATGAGGATCTGGGTGTCATCTGCATAGTTAGTGTAGGTGACACCCAGATGGTCTAGGTCATCGAACAATGGCTTTCTGAATATATTATACATTGTAAAAGATACACAAGAACCTTGTGGCACACCACAAGTTATCGGATCAGCAGCTGCTAGTGGAGAGAAGACTCTCATAGTCCTGTTGTTCAGAAAAGATTTAACCCAGGTGATAGCGTCTTGTGAGAAATACGCCACTGAGGCAAGGTGTTTACAGAGAACTTGGTGATCCACCAGAATGAAGGCGGCCGAGAGATCGAGGAGTAGCAGCAGTGCTGTTTTGTCTTGATCCTTGAGTACATCGATCTGCGTTTTTAGGTCTATTAGAGCTGTCTCCGTGATGTGGTCTAAAGCCAGACTGGCAGGCACCAAGGAGGTGGTTTTTCTCTAGGTACTTCTGTATTTGGATGTAAGCCACTTTGTCAAGGATCTTGTGTAAAAAAGGTATGGTGGTAATTGGCCTATAGTTAGTAGGAATTGAAGGGACAGTGATCGTTTTTTCAAGAGGGGTAAGACGCAGGACTCCTCTAAGTTACTAGGGACTTCGCCTGAAGTGAATGAGGCGTTCATTAATTTAGTTATAAATGGCGCCAGCTCTCTAGCGGCATCTTTAGTTATCTGTGCCGGGTTGCTGTCTCCTTGACACCTTGATGGTTTGAGGGAGGAGATGATTTTTTCTACCTCATAGGTGGATACTTGAGAGAAGCTGAAATAATGTTGTGGTTTGTTGGACTGAGCTGTGGCTGTGCTATGCTTGCTTGTGTTAGCAATCTTGCTTTGGAGGAGAGACATTTTATTCAATAGGGCTTTCTGGATGTTTGTGCACCACAGTTTGTCCTTCAGACTACAATGGTCATTGTAGTATGGAGATTCGAATCCGTTAAAGTCACGTAACGATATTCCAAAATGTACCTATCAGGAATAGCCAAAAAGTGACTAAGTATAAGTGATTTACTGTGGTTTAACTTCACGTACTTAGAAAACAACAAGGAAAATCTTCAGGGTGAAGTACCTTTTCGACCAGTAAGAGCTGACACTCTGTCTCAATAGCCATCAGGTGGACCTATCTATGCATGTGAAAAATAGTTGTGTCATTTTTTATTAACGGGTTCAGAAGTATTGAAATGGTGTAGAAAAAGAGAAAAGATATATGAATTGGTGTTTAATGTAGAGGCAGAAGTCTGTTGTGATTGTTAGGCAGAAACCTGTGCAGTTCCCTCTGGGACCACTGCAAAACATTTAAGACTACAGGTGGTTGGCATTAAACCCAATTGGTAACAGTCTGTACCACCCAGATTTACCTGGTAGCTGTGGCTGAGCAGTCAGACTTCTCTCAAGAAGAGTTAGGCAGTATACAGGGCATACAAAATAAGTCAAAAGAACACAATAGTACAAGCAAAGACTGACCAGAGCTTGGTGTATAGAGATATAATTATTTATTTAAAAACCCATCTATTTAAACACACTGGCACTATTTTCAAGCAGATCAACAACACAGTCACTAACGTATATACACTCCCTTAAACGGTTATTAGACAAGTCTTAAGTAAGGCAACGCTTATTTCCAGACAGCGGTGAGCGCTTAACGAAGATGGCACTCTAATAACTTGGTTACAAAGGGAGAGAAAGGCAGAGCAAAGATAGAAACAGATCCCAACACTTCCAAAAGAACACAGTAGGAGGAAAAGGCGGGCTAAAACCGTAAAGTCAATGTTCAGATGGCCGGACCACTTTAAGAGGCTCCGGTTGAAAATGTGCCAAGGTCACACGGTTGAAACGCACAAAAAGTCTCGCAAAAGGTTCAGAAAGAGTTGGACCAAAAGAAAGGGACCAGTTAGATGTTCAAGGTGGCCAGCCCAGTCCAGAAGGTTATGGGATTATTATTACCTTGTAGCAATCTTTAGAAAGGGAGGCCTGGCGGACATGGTACCTTAATGGAGAGAACACTCCAGCGGAGGCAGTTGTTCCTGGCAGCGGGTGCAAGAGGGTGCTTCGTCCGGGGGAAGAGAAGATCTTGTCGTGGAGGAGAGCAGAAGTCCGTTGCACTGCCAGGGAAAAAACCAGCCGCGGAGTTCTCACTTAAAAGGAGCAGTCCTTTTATTCGCATTGCAGCGGTAAGTGGCTATCTGGTTGCCGGGGTGCTTGGCACAGGCAATTCCACCACTTGGACGTCCCAGGAGCGAAGAAAGAAGGTAAACTGGTTGTTCCCACCAGTCAAGGGAAGGAGACTCTCCGGCAGGGAGATCTCCTCTGTCATTGGGAAGTGGTGAGTCGATTCAGCAGGGCTCCACCGGTGGTGTCGTCGTGGCAGGTCGGCTCAGCTTCTCCCTCTTCGGATTTTCAGGTCCTGTGGCGACTTCTGAAGTTACAGTCCCAAAAGCCCTGCTTTTATGCAAGAAACCTCCATTCATTCAGCCTTGCTGTCAATCAAACATGCTAAGTGGTGAGCGGGGTGGCTCACCACTTGGGCCACTCACACAAGAGTGCAACCTGAGTTGGCAAGGCAACCTGGTCCAAGGTGCCTAAACCCCTCCCTTAACCCCTGTGGTACCCAGACAGAGTGGCACCACTTTGGAGGGCTTCTGTGTAGAAGCCCGCCAAAAGTGGAACAAAGGGCTCGACCTTTGGTTTGGAGTTACAGAGGCGAACACAAACGCCATTCTAAAACCGAGTTCTGGCAAAAACTACCAACCGGAGAATTAATATTAAATAAATAAACCGGCGGTATGTTCGAGGCTATGTTAAAAGGTATTAGCCTCGAACAATGGGAAAATCCCATAGGGATATATTCGCGGTCGAATATAACAAGTAGTATCCACTGCCACCAGCCAAAACTCGACGAGGGGGGACGGGACAGTGCCCCCTCGAACAACAGACCCAGGGGCAATCGAATTGCCCCTACCAGTACACCACAATATGATGGTTTGTACTGGTTCTGTTAGTAATTTGGGACTAGTAAAGCCAATGGTGACTTTACATGCACTGGGAGACAGTAGTCAGTCCCAGGGTATGGAGTCTATGGTGGGGGTCCTCTAGGACACCCCTGTGTTACGGCACTGAGGATGCTGTGTAACACACATAGGAAAAACACATGAGACCCTATGGAGTAAAAGACCCCATAGCCCATAAAACACATTAACATTAAAAGGAACACCACAAATCATGTCCAAGAGTGGAAGAAAAAGAGTCTCACTCTTAGCAGGAGAAAAAAACAAACTCCAGAAATCCAGCAAAGCTTCTGGGGGACTCACTAGGTTAGGAAATTCAGCCTAAACAGAGAATTCTCCCTGACACTCCCCCTCCCCCCCCCAGACTAAGGGACAGGAGGATTTAATCCACTCCTGGATGAATCGCATACCTCTAGTCGATGACATACATTCTAGAGAGACCATCAGCATTTTGGTGGTGACACCCTGACCTGCGCTCAATGGTGAAATCAAACCCTTGCAGGCAGATTGACCATCTCAATAGTTTTGGGTTTTCCCCCTTCATTTGCATTAACCATCTCAAGGGTTGGTGGTCAGTCTGAATAACAAAAGTAGAACCATACAAGTATGGCCTAAACTTCTTCAGAGCCCACACAATAGCAAAACACTCTCGTTCAATGGTTGCCCACCTTGTCTCCGGATCCTTCAGTTTCCTACTGATGAAGCAAATGGGGTGCTCCCTACCTTTCCCATCCAGTTGACTGAGGACTGCACCTATTCCTACATTTGAAGCATCTGTCTGCACAATGAAAGTTTGGTGGTAGTCAGGAGCTCTGAGTACTGGGGCTTGGCAAAGAGCCTTTTTCAGGTTTTCAAAGGCCTGATTGCACTCCTCATTCCATCTAATCTTTTTAGGGAATTTTGGAGAGGAGATGACATTCAGTGGAGAAGCTATGGTCCCATAGTTCTCAATGAAATTCCTCTAATACCCAGTGAGACCTAAGAAGGCTCTCACCTGGGTCTGAGTAGTAGGTGTTGTCCAATTTTGCACAGCTTCAATCTTACTGAGCAAAGGCCTTATTTCTCCACCTCCTACCTCATGTCCAAGGTAAACCACTTTACTCTGTCCAATCTGGCATTTACTTGCCTTTATGGTCAGATTGGCCTTCTCAAGAGCCTGCAAAACATAACTCAGGTGGTTCACATGTTCTTCCCAGGTCTGGCTGAAGACTGCAATGTCATCCAAGTATGCCATGCAGAAGTCCTCCATCCCTGTCAGAACCTGATTTACCATCATTTGAAATGTAGCAGGTGCATTTTTCAATCCAAAAGGCATAACCTTAAACTGGTATAAGCCAACTGGGGTAGAAAAAGCAGTTTTCTCCTTGGCATGGTCTGTCAGGGCTATTTGCCAATAGCGTGACGTCAAGTCAAATGTGCTGAGGAACTTGGCTGAACCAAGTCAATCCACCAACTCATCTGTCCTTGGCAAAGGGTGGGCATCAGTCTTGGTGACTGCATTAAGAGCTCTATAATCCACACAGAATCTAAGTTCTTTAGATCCTGCCTTTGGTACTAACACAACTGGGCTAGACCATGGACTAGTAGAGGGCTCTATTACCCCGAGATCAAGCATCTTGCTGACCTCACCTTTGATGTGGGTTCTTACATTTTCTGACATTCTGTATCCTCTGCTTTTTACTGGCAGACAGTCCCCAGTGAGTATGTCATGCTGTCCCCAAGGGGACAAGCCTGGTGAAAGTGAGAACAGAGAGGCAAACTGATTCAACATAGATTTGCACTCTGCTTGTTGCTCAGGTGTCAGATTTGAAGAGAGATTTACTCCTTCAATCTTTTTGTCTAAAGGTAAGCCTCTGAGGAGATCAGGAAGAGCTTCACTCTCTTCTTCTTCCTCTGATGATGCTAGAAGCAAGGCTCCTACATCAGGTCTAGAAACATACGCTTTTAGTCTGTTGGTGTGGAAGACTGTTGGAGCCTCCTTGGGATTGCCCAAGTCCACCAGATAGTTGACCTCTCCAAGTTTACCCACAACTCTGAAGGGTCCCATCCATTTGTCTTGCAAGGCCCTCTGCCTTGTTGGAATCATAACGAGAACTAGCTGGTCTTGAGTGAACTCAACCATGTTAGCCTTTTGATCATGCCAGTGCTTGACCAAAGCTTGTCCAGCTTTCAAGATATTACTAGCTTCTGTCATCATGAGTGACATTCTCCTCCGGAGACTTATCACATAGTCAGTCACTCTGACTGGCTTGGGGGAAGGACCACTCTCCAACCCCTACTTGATCAGGGCTAAGGGGCCTCTGACCGGATGACCATAAAGAAGTTCAAAGGGAGAATAACCTACTCCCTCCTGAGGGACTTCTCTATAAGCAAAGAGAAGGCATGGCAGTAGAAGGTCCCACTTTCTTTTAAGGGGTTCCTCTAAAGCACCTATCATGCTCTTTATGGTTCTGTTGAACCTTTCAACCAACCCATTTGTCTGAGGGTGGTATGCTGTTGAGAACTTGTAAGTAACTCTGCAGGTTTTCCACATGGCCTTCATGTAGTGGGACATAAAATGTGACCCCGTCAGAGATTACCTCCTTAGGAAACCCAACCCTGGTAAAAATACCAAGGAGGGCCTTAGCCACAGCCGGAGCTGTAACAGTCCTCATAGGAATTGCCTCAGGATACCTAGTAGCATGGTCTACTACAAGTATAAACCTGTTGCCTGAGGAGGTTGGAGGATCAAGGGGACCAACAATGTCAATCCCTACTCTCTCAAATGGGACTCCCACAACTGGGAGAGGCACTAAAGGTGCCACATTCTTGGAGCCAACCTTACCAGAAGTCTGGCAGGTGTGGCAGCTCCTGCAGTATTTGTCTACTTCAGCCCCCATCTTTGGCCAATAAAAGTAGAGTGAGAGCCTTTCCTTAGTCTTCTTGAAACTCAAGTGACCAGCCAAAGGAATCTCATGGGCTAACTGCAAGAACTGTTGTCTGTTCTCTTGAGGTACTACAAGTCGTTTGTAGTCCCCAGGTTCAGATCCTGTTGGTTCACTGTAGAAGAGGCCATCTTCCCAGTGCAACCTTTATTTCCCAGGCTCTTGCCCTTCAGCCTGAGCATCTGCCTGGTGGCGAAGACCTTCCAGAGTTGGACATTTTCTCTGTCCCTTACTGAAGTCTGCCCTGTTGGGTCCCCCTTCTGCCAGTAAAGACTGCAGCTCAGTATGGTCAACAGGATCCAGATCTCCAATGAGTTCCTGGCCTTCCACTAGCTCTTCTTCAGAGTATATTTCAACCACACAGGGTTGTACCACCCTCTCAGCCTCAGCTGGAGGGGGAGTTACTGGTGTAACTTTGGACAACCTCGGGGAAGTCCTTGTTGGCTGCACTGGAGTGCTGACTGCTGGTGTCTTTTTAGAAGTCTTGGGTTTCCCCTTTGCTTCCTGTTGCTTGGATACCGCAGCTGACATCTCCAGTGGAGTAGGAGTGATCTCTTTCTTCATCATCTCCTTGAGAGTACCTCTCATGGTCCTCTCTCTTGCAGGTCTGGTGAGCTCCTGTAACCTTTTACTAGGAGGTCTGGGGGTATGTGACACAACTCCAAGAGTTTTCAAGTCATTACCCAGCAGAACCCTTCCTGGCACCTCACTTTGTATGCTGACAGGTATCTTCACAGTTATGTCATTACACTGGATGAGAACTGGTAATTGGGGAAGCATCTGCACAGGCCCTCCAGCTAACTTGGTGAGGCGTTTGGGTGCCTTAGCAACATCCTCAGCCTGAAAAAACGAGTTGTCCACCACAGTTATGCTGGCCACAGTGTCCCTAATGGCAGGAGTCTCCTGACCATTCACCTGGACACTGTCCTTATAATACTCTTTAGTATTATCTGGGATAGAGTTATAGACATCTAAATTCTGTTGTTCCCACAGACCCAGAGACACTAAAGAAACACTGGCTGAGACTCCAATGGGTTCATCAGCCAGTAGTAGAAGGTTTACACTTCCCATTTGTACTTCCTCCTCTGGAGCGAAGGCTAAGGAGACAAGTTGGACCCCTGAAGGTTTACCCTTACATCTGGGATCTCCTTTCACATGGTCAGTAGCCTTACAAACATAGCATGATCCGAATGCTCTCTGGAATGGAGGCTTGTTCTGACCTCCTTCTGGTTTGGCACCAGAAGGTACACTAGCCTGATTTGGTTTCCCTTGTGGCTTACCCTTATGGTTTTGTTTGGGGCCCTCTTTGGAGGTGGAATTATTTGAATTCTCTTTGGAGTCCTTTTTAGGCTGTTTCCCCTCATCCTTTTTCTGAGTTACCCCAGAATCCTTGTGAGTAGCCCTGTTGGCAACCCACAAGTCAGCAGCCTTAGCTAGCTTCCTGGAATCTAATTCCTTTGAATCAGCCAAGTTCTGTCTGAGCTCAGGAGAGCAGGCATCATAAATCGACTCCAACATAAAACATTTCTCATTCCTTCATAAGTGTTCACCTTGTAACCCTTAAGCCATCCCTCTAAGTTTTTCAACCCTTCACTCACCCAGGTAGCCCAAGGGGTACCATCATGCTTTTTGAGGGATCTAAACCTCTTAAGATACTGGGAAGGGGTCTTCCCAAATCTAGCTATCAATGCTAGTTTCAAACATTCATAATCCTTCTTATCCTCCTCCCCCATCTCCATTACCACATCAGTTGCAACAGGGGGAAGCCTAGAGAACAACCAGGTGAGTAACTCATTTCCTGGGATGTTCTGGAGCCCATGGTTATACTCAAACATTTTCAACCAATCCAACACATCTAACTTAGGTTCATACATACCCACTAATTCCTTAGGCATCCAGGGTCTTTTGGGACTGGAGCTCCTAGAGGGACCAGAGGAGAGAGAAGCAGTTTCCACAGACAACATTTTCATTTCAAGTTCATGATTAAGCTATTTCTCTGAGCTTCAACTCAGCTTGCTTCTGTTCAGCTTGGGCATTGATTCTTCTGAACTCTAGCTTTTGGTTTCGTTCAGATTGAGGAATAAAACGTTTGTATTCTAATTCAAGCTTCATTTTTTCTAGTTCAAAGTATGCAGGATTACATGTGGGACCTGGCATAGGCCCAGTAGGTACATTTGGTAAAGCAGACAGAGGTTCAGAGTGGCTAACTGCATTAGGTTCATTTTCCTCTACTGATTCATTATCAATACTTTGATTCAGATCAATACCATCACTGTTAACTACATTTGCTGGGGGGCGGGGGGTTAGATTCCTCTGTACCACCCAGACTTTGGTTTTCTAACAATCTTTCTATAAGTTCCATTTTCTTGCCCTTCTCAGAGAGATTCTTATGTCTACACAATATTTTTAAGGGTTTATAGTCATAATGTCGAAACAAAAATGTTGAAAAAAAATGTTGAAAACAATAATGTCGACATCCTATACATATAATGTAAAAAGTCATTTTTTAGAAAATAAAATGTCGACAAAAAAATGTCAATTAGAACTATCAACACCTCACCCAACACCCCCCTGCCACCCCCTCCACACCCCCCACCAACCTCTCACCCCTCATACTCAACACATTCTAATTACATATTTATTTATTTATTTTTTCAATAAATAAATAAACAAAAAGAGCATCATTTACTATGGGGGGTCCCCCCAACCCCCCTCACCCAACACCCCCATGCCACCCCCCCACACTCCCCCCCACCACCCTCTCACCCCTCATACTCAACACATTCTAATTATATATTTATTTATTTTTCAATAAATAAACAAAAAGTGTATCATTTACTATGGGGCGGTCCCCCCCAACCCCCCCTCACCCAACACCCCCCTGCTACCACCCAACCACCCTCTCACCCCTCATTCTCAACACATAGTAATTATATATTTATTTATTTATTTATTCAAGAATTAAATAAATAAAAGAGTATCATTTACTATGGGGGTGTCCCCCCCAACCCCCCTCACCCAACACCCCCTGCCACCCCCCCACACCCCCACCACCCTCTCACCCCTCATACTCAACACATTTTAGTTATATATATATTTATTTATTTATAAAATAAATAGAAAATTTCGAAAAAATTTTGAAATCGACATTTATTTTTCGAAATTTTGACTGTTGACATTTTTACTGTCGAAATTATGACTGCCCACCATTTTTAAGCAATCAGCAGTTTTGGCAGACAATGATTCTAGGGTATAACTTTCCATAGTAGACATGGTTAGAAAAACAGCTTTTTAGTGCTAAGCTTTGTGGTTAGTTGTCCTAAAGTATTCAAAAGCACACTAACGTGTATACTCAATACAAATCCCACCGCTGCCACCAGTGTTAGGCAGAAACCTGTGCAGTTCCCTCTGGGACCACTGCAAAAGATTTAAGACTGCAGGTGGTTGGCAGTAAACCCAGTTGGTAGCAGTCTGTACCACCCAGATTTACCTGGTAGCTGTGGCTGAGCAGTCAGACTTCTCTCAAGAAGAGTTAGGCAGTATACAGGGCATACATAATAGGTCAAAAGAACACAGTAGTACAAGCAAACACTGACCAGAGCTTGGTGTATAGAGATATAACTATTTATTTAAAAACACATCTATTTAAACACACTGGCACAATTTTCAAGCAGATCAACAACACAGTCACTAACGTATATACACTCCCTTAAACGGTTATTAGACAAGTCTTAAGTAAGGCAACACTTATTTCCAGACAGCGATGAGCGCTTAACGAAGATGGCACTCTAATAACTTGGTTACAAAGGGAGAGAAAGGCAGAGCAAAGATAGAAACAGATCCCAACACTTTCAAAAGAACACAGTAGGAGGAAAAGGCAGGTTAAAACCGTAAAGTCAATGTTCAGACGGCCGGACCACTTTAAGAGGCTCCGGTCGAAAATGTGTCCAAGGTCACACGTTTGAAACGCACAAAAAGTCTCGCAAAAGGTTCAGAAAGAGTTGGACCAAAAGAAAGGGACCAGTTAGATGGTCAAGGCGGCCAGCCCAGTCCAGAAGGTTAAGGGATTATGATTACCTTGTAGCAATCTTTAGAAAGGGAGGCCTGGTGGACACGGTACCTTAACGGAGAGAACGCTCCAGCGGAGGCAGTTGTTCTTGGCAGCGGGTGCAAGAGGGTGCTTCGTCCGGGGGAAGAGAAGATCTCGTCGTGGAGGAGAGCAGAAGTCCGTTGCAGTGCCAGGGAAGAAACCAGCCGCAGAGTTCTCACTTAAAAGGAGCGGTCCTTTTATTCGCGTTGCAGGGGTAAGTGGCTATCCGGTTGCCGGGGTGCTTGGCACGGGCAATTCGACCACTTGGACGTCCTGGGAGTGAAGAAAGAAGGTAAACTGGTTGTTCCCACCAGTCAAGGGAAGGAGACTCTCCGGCAGGGAGATCTCCTCTGTCGTTGGGAAGTGGTGAGTCGATTCAGCAGGGCTCCACCGGTGGTGTCGTCGTGGCAGGTCGGCTCAGCTTCTCCCTCTTCGGATTTTCAGGTCCTGTGGCGACTTCTGAAGTTCCAGTCCCAAAAGCCCTGCTTTTATGCAAGAAACCCCCATTCATTCAGCCTAGCTGTCAATCAAACATGCTAAGTGGTGAGCGGGGTGGCTCACCACTTGGGCCAATCACACAAGAGTGCGACCTGAGTTGGCAAAGCAACCTGGTCCAAGGTGCCTTAACCCCTCCCACACCCCCTGTGGTACCCAGACAGAGTGGCACCACTTTGGAGGGCTTCTGTGTAGAAGCCCGCCAAAAGTGGAACAAAGGGCTCGACCTTTGGTTTGGAGTTACAGAGGCGAACACAAACGCCATTTTAAAACCGAGTTCTGGCAAAAACTACCAACTGGAGAATTAATATTAAATAAATAAAAGGGCGGTATGTTCGAGGCTATGTTAAAAGGTATTAGCCGCGAACAATGGGAAAATCCCATAGGGATATATTCGCGGTCGAATATTACAAGTAGTATCCACTGACACTAGCCAAAACTCAACGAGGGGGGACGGGACAGTGCCCCCTCGAACAACCGACCCAGGGGCAATCGAATTGCCCCTACCAGTACGTCCACAATATGATGGTTTGTACTGGTTCTGTTAGTAATTTGGGACTAGTAAAGCCAATGGTGACTTTACATGCCCTGGGAGACAGTAGTCAGTCCCAGGGTATGGAGTCTATGGTGGGGGTCCTCTAGGACACCCCTGTGTTACGGCACTGAGGGTGCTGTGTAACACACATAGGAAAAACACATGAGACCCAATGGAGTAAAAGACCCCATAGCCCATAAAACACATTAACATTCAAAGGAACACCACAAATCATGTCCAAGAGTGGGAGAAAACGAGTCTCACTCTTGGCAGGAGAAAAAAACAAACTCCAGAAATCCAGCAAAGCTGCTGGGGGACTCACTAGGTTAGGAAATTCAGCCTAAACAGAGAATTCTCCCTAACACAGTATGACTAAGAAGAGCCGGAGAAGGGTCGTAGGGAGGGTTTCACATGCTCATGAATGATGAATACACAGCAGTACACATTACACAACCATGGGAGGTGGCAAGGCTCAACAGAAGCAATCAACACTTACCCCTGGAACAGACTCACCTCAAGCAAACAGGTTGCGTAGCACTGCCTGGCCGACTCTTGACTCCTCGCTGGAATCTCTGTTGACACAGTAGAACTTTGTGAAGGTATGCGAGGACCTCCATGTTGCAGCCTTGCAGATGTCGAGCAGAGGCACACCAGAAAGGAAAGCCGTTGTCACAGCAATCGCTCTGGTGGAGTGAGCTCTTGGATGGCTCAAAGAACTAACAAAGGACTGTTTTATTTTTATATATATAGAGAGGCCTAGGACGGTGCCCAATGGAACTTGTATTATTACAGAAAAAAGGTCCTAGCTCCTCTCAAGTCCTCGCTCTTCCATCCAAAATAAATTGTTCGGATACCTAACGACCTGCCCTCCTTAGTTGCAACAAATTGCACTTACAACCATCATTGAAAAAATATATGTATATTGCTATGCTTTATTACAAAATTCATTCCATATTAAAACGTTTTTTTTAATAAAAACAGCATTTCAACCACAATAATTCATTTGTGTGGAGCAACAAAACAACACTTAAGTGAAAAAGTAAAAAACAAGTAAAGAAAGAAAACAGAAAACCAAAAATAGAACTAAAGGAGTTCTGTGTTTAACGTGAAAAGAAACACCTGCACCTTTAATAAGCAGAAAAACAGCAACACAATTAATGTAGCAAATGTTACTCATTAGTGGTTGTTATTAATATTACAAACACACACATCCAATTGTATACTAAACAACACATAAAAAATACACAATATGAAACATTAGCATCTTAGGTCCAAAAACAAATGCCTTGTTAAAACCGTGACAGTTATCTCACAGCCAGAGAAACCCGACATGTTTCATTCCCATAGTTCTTCGAGATAATTATTAGCGGGAAATTCTTCAGGGGGGATGTACTCTAGACAACAATCGGAACAATTCACAGTATTAACAGTGCGACCTGATGCAAGCAAGCGGGGGCAGCTCTTTGATGAAAGGCTCTAAACACTGTGTGGTGTCAGCCTAAACGGGAAGGGAGAGGAAGAGAAAAAGAGAAAGACAACCGTACAAATCAGTTGAATATACCACATACAAACCCTCAAAACAAGTAGTTTATAGGCCTTTTTTTTGGGAGTATCAAAAATTTAGATGGCCCACCATAGGCCGGTTAGCTAGCCCATGACAGTGCATGATGCAGCTGGAGAGCCATCTTGAGATGAAGCCTTGGACAAGGCATTCCCATGATTCGCAGGTCCAAAGTTCACAAACAATTGAGAAGTCTTCCGAAAACTCTTTGTGCGTGCCACATAGAACTTCAAGGCCCGGGCAACGTCCAGCGAATGCAAGGTCCTCTCCGCCAGCGACAAAGGGTTCGGCAAGAAGACAGGCAACACCAAAGGCTCAATGAGGTGGAATTTCTGACAGGACCTTCGCCATGAAAGTGGGGTGTGTAAATCGTGGAAAGTCAGATACGGCTGCCTACAGGAGAGGGCCTGGATCTCATCCACTTGTCTGGCTGAGGCGATGGCCACAAGGAACACTGTCTTCCACAAGAGAAATTTGAGTGGGACCTGATGCATAGGCTCGAAAGGTGCCCCCATGAGTCTTGGCAGGACTACGTTCAGCACCCATGCAGGGGCAGGTGCCTTCACTGGCGGGAAAGATCGAAAAAGCCCCTTGAGAAACTCCTTGACGAGTGTGCAGGTCCACAATGAGGATCTTCCCGGGGATCATTTTAGTGTCAACCCCACCCTAGCTTTGGCGAGGACCTCCCTGCAGTCAGCTGGCAGCTCATAACCTCCAAACTCTAAGGCTTCAGGAGCCATGCCTTCTGGTTCAGAGATCCTAGGTTGTGAAGAAGGATTGCGCCTCTCTGCTGAGCAGATCCGGAAGTACCGGCAACTTGAGTGGAGGCGACACTGACAGGCTGAGTAGGTCCGGATACCAAATCTGCCTCGGCCACGCCAGGGCGATGAGTATCATCTTGCACTGACACTGTCTGAGTGTGTTGATCACACGTAGCAGGAGAGGAAAAGCGTACAGAAACAGACCTCCCCATTGGAAGGAGAATGCGTCCCACCATGCTCCTCGGTTGGTGGAATCTGCTGGTAAACCTCTGGCATTCCGAGTTCGCCGCCATGGCAAAAAGATCTATCAGATGTCTGCCCCATTTGATGAACAGACGGTCCACCTGATCCTGACGAAGTTCCCATTGTGGCAGGAGCACAGGTCCTTGCTGAGGGAGTTGGTGATGGTGTTCTTGACGCCCAGAAAACAGCCCATAACTCCAGGATGTAAATGTGCAGATCCTCCTCCACCGGAAGCCACAGCCCCCTGGCATGCAGACATCCGGTGTGAGCTCCCCAACCTTCCAGGGAAGAGTCTGTGGTGACCGTCTCCTGGTTTGACAGGGTTTGAAATCCTGTCCCCTGGGCGATGTGTAAACCATCAACAGAAGAGAATGGAGGGTGGTACAGCATCATCAATGCAGACAGGAGGCCCACAAGGGCTAAACAGCACAGTAAACAATTAACAGAAGACAATGGAGGGAAGTACAGCATCATCAATACTGTCGGGAGGCCACAAGGGCTAACCAGCACAGTAAACTATTAACAGAAGAGAATGGGGGGAGGCACAACATCATCAATACTCTCAGGAGGCTCACAAGGGCTAAACAGCACAGTAAACGATTAACAGAAGAGAATGGATGGAGGTACAGCATCATCAATACTGTCAGGAGGCCCACAAGGGCTAAACAGCACAGTAAACCATTAACAGAAGAGAATGGAGGGAGGCACAACATCATCAATACTCTCAGGAGGCTCACAAGGGCTAAACAGCAGAGTAAACCATTAACAGAAGAGAATGGAGGGAGGCACAACATCATCAATACTCTCAGGAGGCTCACAAGGGCTAAACAGCACAGTAAACCATTAACAGAAGAGAATGGAGGGAGGTCCAGCATCATCAATACTGTCAGGAGGCCACAAGGGCTAAACAGCACAGTAAACCATTAACAGAAGAGAATGGAGGGAGGTACAGCACCATCGATACTGTCAGGAGGCCCACAAGGGCTAAACAGCACAGTAAACTATTAACAGAAGAGAATGGAGGGAGGCACAACATCATCAATACTGTCGGGAGGCCCACAAGGGCTAAACAGCACAGTACACCATTAACAGAAGAGAAGAGAAGAACAAGGTACTTTCTTACCTGGTAACGTTCTTTCGATGAGATGTTCCTCCGATGTATTCCACATCTATGACATCTATGACACTTATCACCACAGCTGAGCTGCTTCGGAAATTTTCTGGCGTCTGCGTCCTGCGTCGATGACGTCGATCGGCTGTCCCTCGAGGGCCTCCGTCGAGAGCCGACATCACCGGACGCACGATGCCTCTAGCCTCAGTTGCAGTTTTTTCCCCAGAACATCTGGCACCAATCTTCTGCCAGTATGACTACAGAAAGCCTTGCGGATGTTAGGGAGAATTCTCATTCTATGGCTGATTTTCCTTACCTATAGAGTCCCCCAGCAGCTTTGCTGGATTTGAAGTGTTTATTTCTTTTTACCTGCTAAGAGTGAGACTCTTTTTCCCACTCTTAGGCATTTTTGCTATGTGTGTTCTAGGCTATTTTTGTGTTTAATGCCTATGGGATCTTTCTCTCACCCATAGGAACCATCTTTATGCACATCTGTTACACAGCACCCTCAGTGCAGTGACACAGGGGTGTCGTAGCGACCCCCAAACATAGACTCCATACCATGGGACTCACTACTGTCTCCCAGGGCAATTAAAGTCCCCATTGACTTTACTAGTCAAATCTTATGAACTTAACCAGTACAAACCATCTTACTGTGGAAGTACTGGAAAGGGTTAATAGTCTTTCCCTTGGGTTCATTTTCGAGGGGGTACCTTAAAGTTCCCCTCTTTAAAGTTTCTGGCTGGTGGCAGTGGTTACTACCGTAAATGTTCGACCGCAAATATTTTCCCATGGGATTTTCCCATTGTTCGAGGCTACCACTTTTACTGACAGCTTTACTCCGGTTCGGTTTATTCGCCAGAACTTTAATATAAATTATTTCTCGTGTCTTACTCTAAACTCCGAACCCAGGTCGGGGATCCTTTGTTCGCTATTTTGGCGGGCTTCTACCAAGAAGCCCTCCTTTCGGCACCTCTAAGTCTGGGGTGGGTCTGTTGTTTGGGAGGGGGAGTAGAACCCCTGGACAGAGTTGCCGCAGCAACTCAGGTCGCACTCTAACCTGATAGGCTGGAGGGTCTCCCGCCAAGAAGACCACTCCACTGTTTGAGTGGCAGCTAGGCTGCATGAATGGGTCTCTTTTTGCATAAAAGCAGGGTCCTGACTGGAAGAGCAAGACGTCGCCACTGGAACTACGGAACCGAAGGGGAGAGAAGCCACAGACATCTTCAGCATCTACACCACCGGTGAAGCCCTGCCGGATCGTCTCACCACTTTTCTTCCACACGACGAGAGGAGATCTTCAGCGAAGAGCCTTCTTCCCTTGAGCTGGTGGGCACAACCAGTTCATCCATCGCATCCTCAGACCTGCCTTGGTCGAATTGACAGTGCTCAGCACTTGGAGACCGGATAGCCAGGCAGCTATCGACCCGGACCGCGATTAAAAGGAGCGTACCTTTTAAACTTTGTTTGGCAGCACCGCGGCTGGTTTCATCCCTGGGTAGTGCAGTGACTCGAACCTTCCTACACGACGAGAGCCTCTCTTCCTCTGCTGGACCCCTCGAACTGCAGGAACTACCAGGAACAACCGCCACCGCAGGAGCCACTTCTTCACGTTTAACGTACATTGTTCCGCCAGGCCTCCCTGTCCCCGTGGTAGCCATAAAGGTGTTTGAAATCCTTTAGCTACTCGTTGGGTTGGCCGCCTTTTCTCCTAACATTGTCTTTTACCTCGCATCTACCTTTTCAACATTTGCTCACCAACGACTTGACTGCAGCTACAAGAAAATTTTTGCTCCTAACCTCTTGGTCCTGTACCACTGACTCTGGCTCAGGCCTATTGACTCTGGCTGATTTGTTAGATCTGCTCTCACTAGATTGTCTTCAATGAGAAATGTGTTTATGCACCTAAATCTTCTAAACACCTCTTCCTTCCTACTGTTTTAACTTGTGGAGTGCCATTTTGCTCAGTTTTCATTTACTTATTTCTTTGCTAAAGTGTTACTGTGCATTACTTGTCCACAAAACTTCAGGGAAGTGTTGCTAGGGTGTATTCGAAGATATTTCTGTGTAACTTGTGCTTTCCCTCCCTTTCGTTAAATTGCTAGAGTGCCATTTGTAGTGGGTTTTCACTGTGCCATTTTGCTCAGTTTTCACTTAACCGCAAACTTGTCTGCAATTGAACAGGGAGTTGTGTATATCTTTTTCGTGACTTAATTTAACCTACTTGATAATTGTGATACATGTGTTTGATTAGAGGTGTATAAATAAATATATATTTACTTTTAAAGTACAAACTTTGGTCAGTGTTTCTTTGCTCCATAGCCTAGTCTGCCTAATGTGTAAACCCTGAATACTGCTCATCTCCCTCTTGAGATAAGTCTGACTGCTTAGCCACAGCTACGAACTAAATCTTTGTGGTACAGACTGATACCAAAGGGGATTTATTGCTCTCACCTGTAGTCTTAATCTTGTGTAGTGGTCCCAGAGGGAACTGCATGGTATTCTGCCTAACAGCGGAAACGTAAGCTGCAATCACATAAGAAATTCTGTAGACGGCCAGGCTGGGAGGGTGCGATGTGGAATACGTTGGAGGAACTTCCATTGAAAGAACGTTAACAGGTAAGAAAGTAACTTGTTATTTGAAGGGATTGTGCCTCCGACGTATTCCACATCTATGACAGACTCCCAAAGCAGTACCAACGTATGGAGGAGGGAAAAGAATTTAGAATTTTAGAATGCCTAATCAAATTGCAGAATAGAAGACCGCCTTACCAAAGGCTAAATCTTGCCCATGGATGGAATCCAGGGAATAGTGTCTGACAAAAGTATGGACAGAGGCCCATGTGGCTGCTTCACAAATATTACGAATGGGAACACCCCTCTGCAGAGCAGTGGAGGCAGCCACACCCCTAGTAGAATGAGCCCGTACCCCCACCGGAGGGTCCTTACCCACCAGACAGTAGCATTCAGAGATTGTCAAGAAGATCCAACGGGACAAGGTCTGCTTAGAAACAGCTTGACCTAAACGCCTTCCAACGTATCTTACAAATAGCTGATCGTCCACTCTGACCCGGGACATGCGTGAGATGTAGAAACTTAAAGCTCTCATAGGATCCAACCTATGGAGCCTTTCCTCTTCCTTACCAGGATACGAAGGAGGATAGAACGCCAGAAGAATTACCTTCTGGCTCAAATGAAATTCCGACACAACCTTCGGAAGAAAAGAAGGACAAACCTTAAGGACAACCCTGTCCTTATGGAACACCATGAAAGGTGGCTTGGCGGATAGTGCCTGCAACTCACTCACTCTGCGAGCGTAAGTAACCGCAACTAAAAATACAGTCTTAAAGGACAACAGTCTCAATGGACACAGATTTAAGGGCTCAAACGAAGCTCCCATCAGGAACTTTAAAACTAAGTTCAAATACCAACCGGGCACCTGGAAAGGTGACGAGGAAACACATTAGTTAGCCCTTTCAGAAACAGAGAAATCAAAGGAATCTTAAAATAAGAACACTCCTCAGACGAGCGCTTAAATATGGACAGCACTGCCAAGTAACCCTTAATGGTACCAACTTGCAGGCCCTTGTGGGCTAAGGAAAGAAAAAAAGACGAAACCACAGGAATGGCACATGAAAAAGGATCCACATTCTTTACCCTGCACCAGTCGCAGAACTTTCTCCAACGGCAACGGTACAGGGATTTTGTTGCTGGTCTTCTGGCTGAGAGCAACATCTCCATCACGTCTTCAGGGATGTCCCAATCCTTGTACCTCAACCTTTCAGAAACCAAGCATGAAGGTTGAGAGACTTGAGCTCTGGATGGATAACCTGACCCCCCTCCCGTGAGAGCAGATCGTCTCGGTAGGGAAGACCGTGTGAAGGGCAGATGGACATGTCGAGAAGGTCCGGGTACCACGCTCTCCTGGCCCATGCCGGAGCAATGAGGATCATTCGGGAACCGAACCTCCGTAACCTCCGCAGCACTTGCGGAATGACGGGGACAGGAGGAAACGCGTACAGCAGTGGGAAGGACCACTCCACTACGAACGCGTCCCCTAAGGCTCCTCTTGGGGGAAATTCCCGCGAGCAGAATCTTTCGCACTTCCGGTTGATACTGGTGGCAAAGAGATCCACTTGTGGGGTCACCCAAAGGGCGAAGATCTCCAAAAGAACTTCCTGAGCCAGCTCTCACTCGTGAGAGACCGTGCTCTGCCTGCTCAGAGCATCCGCCGCCTCGTTTTCGTCTTTGGCCAGATGAACTGCCGAGATCAAAATTTCCTGCTGGTTGGCCCAGAACCAGAGCTGCATCACCTCTCTGCACAGTGGGAGAGACCCTGCCCCCCCCTTTTTGTTGAGGTAGTGCATGGCCACTGTATTGTCCGTCAGAATCAGGACACTCTTCCCCCGCACAGACGGCAAAAAAGCCTTCAGGGCTAGACTGACGGCCCTCAGCTCCACAGATTGATATGGAGTCTGGACTCCGACGGAGACCAACGACCGCTGACTGTCAACTCGTTGGCATGAGCTCCCCAACCCGTGAGGGATGCGTCCGTCACGATCGTCACCTCTGGCCAGGGTAGCCAAAATGGAGACCCTTCATCAGATTTACTTCGACAGCCCACCACAGAAGACCCTAGGCGACTGAGGGCGGCACCTGAACGGGATCCGACATCCTGCCGGAGGACTGCGACCACTGCATCTTGAGAGCCCACTGCAGAGATCTCTTCCGCAGCCTGGCCTCTGGCACCAGTAGAATGCAGGATGCCATGAGGCCGAGCAACCTCAAGAACTCGAACGCCGGGAGACTTTGGGCATGTTGAAACTTGTCCACCATCTGCAGAATGTCATGAGCCCTCATCTGGGGAGGCGAACACTGCCCCAGGGATGTGTCGAGCACTGCTCCGATGTGCAGGAGCCGCTGGGTAGATGTCAAATGAGACTTCTTTAAGTTGAGGGTGAAGCCCAGCCTGTGAAGGGAGTGGCAGGTGACAGACAGATGATCCAGGACCTGCTTGGGAGAGCACGCCCTGATCAACCAATCGTCCAGGTAGGGGTAGACGTGAATCCCCTCTTTCCTGAGATACGCTGCCACCAACACCATTAGCTTGATGAAGACCCTCGGGGCGGAGGTCAATCCGAATGGCAGGACCCGAAATTGAAAATGCGAGTCGCCAACCGCGAACCTCAGGTACTTCCTGTGCTTGGGATGAATCGGCACATGAAAGTAAGCATCCTTGACTGGTCGAGAGACACCAACCAGTCCTGAAGTTGAAGGGCCTGGAGGACTTGAGAGAGAGTAACCATCTTGAACTTGTCCTTCCTGAGGAGCTTGTTCAAACCATGCAAGTCCATGATGGGTCTCAATCCCCCGTCTTTCTTCGGGATCAAAAAATATGGGGAATACCATCCCTTGTTCCTCTCCGCTACAGGCACCAGTTCTATGGTGCCTTTCTCCAGCAGGGATTTGATTTCCTGCGCAAGGAGCGGATCCGGACTCATCAAAGAGAGCTTCCCCGGTGGATTGTCGTGAGGCCTCTGCCGGAAAGGAAGACAGTAGCCGTGGGCTATGATCTCCAGAACCCACACATCTGAAGTAATGGCACGCCATTCTACAAGATGCTGCGCCAGCGATCCACCAACCGGCGAACCATGGGACATGGCCTCATGACTGAGCGGAAGCGGCTGTGCCTGAAGACAAAGAGGCAACTGCCCGTGCGGCTTTGGCACCTCGAGTACCTTGCTTCCACCTCTGGTACTCCTACATTGGCCCCTTTGACTGGCAGCCCCCCTCTATCTACCAAAGGAAGAGTAGTATCGAAAGGAACCTCCCCTCCATTGCTGTCCCCTAGGACGAAAAGGCAGGGGTTGAAGTACTGCAGCGCTCAACGACTTTGCTGCAGCTTTGGAGGTCTGCAAACTCTTAAGGCTCTCGTCAGCCTTGCTGCCAAAAAGATGGACACCATCAAAGGGCATGTTGAGAACCGGGACTGTACATCAGGAGCACATCCCGACCTCCGCAACCACGCAAACCTGCGCATCACGGTGTTCGCCGCCATGGACCGGCTGACACAGTCTGCCACGTCCAGACCCGACTGAAGGGATTCACACATGGCATCCTTGCCATCCTGGATGAGGGCAAGAAAACCATCCCGTTCCTCCCCTTCGGGAATATGTTCAGCCGCCAAAGATACACAGTTCCACAGAGGGTGAGTGAATCTTGCCAAGGCACAAACGGAGTTGGCTGCTTTTAAAGCCATACCCCCAGTTGAAAACACTTTCTTCGCCCAACCGTCAAAGCACTTGTCGTCCCTATCTGGAGGGATGGTAGGGTACGCAGCCTGCTTTGCTGGGGCCATAGCCGCCTGCACCACCAAACTCTCCGGATTGGGGTGCGTAGACAAGTAGCAGGGGTCACCACTGGCTGGACGGTATTTATTTGGTAGCAACTTATTCACTGCCGGGAGACTCTCTCCGGAGCAGTCCAAGCCGCTGCCACCCTTCTTTGTAAGGCCATATGAAATGGCAGCACTGGGTCAGTGGGTGGATCTTGGTCCAAAATATCTGTCAGGCCATCTTGCAGAAAACACACAGGTGGAGCAAACCACCCCAAGTACTCCGTCACCCTCGACATGAGACGCCTGTACGACGACTCGGCATGTGTACCAGGCTCAGGCCTGCCAAACTCAACCTCCGGAGAGGTGTCCAGACAACTGGCGTCATGTAAGGATTGACGCAGGTCTTCCATCTGGCTATGACCCGATAACAGGTCATCAGGAACCTGAGGAGGAACAAACCCCCCCACATCTGACCCTTCATCAACCTCTGAGATGTAATCCAAAGGCTGGAATAAATCCCTGGAAAAGGCTCAAACACAGGCCTCACTGATTTACTCAGGGCCTTCCTCAGAGTATCCATTGGCCTCCGGGACACCTCCGACAAAGCCTCCTGAAAAGGCGTGGAGAGCGTCGACGGAATCGACGTCGACGTCGAGTGAGGCGCCAACGACTTCGACAACGGCTTCGAGGCCGGAGCCCCGAGCGTGTCCTTCGACGGCCTCGGTGCCGATGGGTCGATGACTTCCTCAGAGGCAGAGCCTCAAGAGAGTCCCTCGACGGACATGGCGCCGATGCCTTCTTAGAAGGCCTCAAAGGCTCCAACGGTCTCGAGGGCGTCGAGGAACAGGACCTGGACCTGGCACGGCTAGTGCGATCAACCTTTTCCGATCGGGACCTCGACGGCTCCCGATGATCGCGCAGACCGCCCAAGCCCGAAGGCGTGCGAGCGGTGGCCCTAGCGTGTTCCTTGCCGGCTTCTGTCGAAGGCGCGGACGGAACAGTGCGCTGCGATTCGAAAATCGCTATCATCTCCTTGCAAAATGCGTCCCATTCCACCGGAGATGAATGCTTGTTGGGAAAAGCTACCTGCCGTCTGGTGGAGTCCTCGGACGAGGACGGGCAAGGTGACCGGTGACGGTGCTTCTGCGAATGCCTAGAAGAAGCAGAGGAATGGCGGGAACCACTCCGGGACCGAGACCCCCTGGATTTACGCCGACGCGGAGAATAGCCCCTCGAATCGTCGGTCGAAAGCCCCGCGGATTTTGACTTACAGGGTTTGGAAACCCTACCTACAGACAACTTCTTCTTCCGCTCCCGCAAGGCCTTCGACGTCAAGGACTGGCATTCATCGCAGTTATCGGGGGCGTGGCTCTTGCCGAGGCTCCACAAGCAGACGTCATGCGGGTCCGTAAGCGACATCTTGGAACCGCAGTCCTGGCACTTCTTGAAGCCCGACCTCGGGGTAGAAGAAGACGAAGACATATTTCCCAATTAACCAAGTACGAAGAACCGATTCAACAGGAGAAGAACCGAGGCGCGGCGAGATTCCGAAGCGAAGATGTACGCGGAAAAAACAGAACTGAGGCTGGAGGCGTTGTTACGTCGGCTCTCGACGGAGGCCCTCGAGGGACAGCGTATCGACGTCATCGAAGCAGGAGGCAGACGGCAAAAAAAATTCAGAAAGCAACACAGCTGTGGTGATTACTGTCATAGAAGTCATCGATGTGGAATACGTCGGAGGACACAATCCCTTCGAATGGAGGGAAGTACAGTATCATCAATACTGTCAGGAGGCCCACAGGGGCTAAACAGCACAGTAAACCATTAACAGAAGAGAATGGAGGGAAGTACACCATCATCAATACTCTCAGGAGGCCCTCAAGGGCTAAACCGCACAGTAAACCATTAACATAAGAGAATGGAGGGAAGTACAGCATTATCAATACTGTCAGGAGGACCACAAGCGCTAGACAGCAGAGTAAACCATTAACAGAAGAGAATGGAGGGAGGTACAGATTCATCACTACTGTCAGGAGGCCCACAAGGGCTAAACAGTAGAGTAAACCATTAACAGAAGAGAATGGAGGGAGGCACAGCATCATCAATACTGTCAGGAGGCCCACAAGGGCTACAGAGCACAGTAAACCATTAACAAAGGAGAATGGCAGGAGGTACATCATCAACAATACTGTCAGGAGGCCCACAAGGGCTACACAGCAGAGTAAACCATGAACAGAAGAGAATGGAGGGAGGTACAGCATCAACAATACAGTCAGGAGGCCACAAGGGCTACACAAAAGACAGGACTCATGAATTATATAACCCTGGATTCATTTACATGCAAGTCAAGTAGGCTGAACAGGATGTGATGCGGTCTCACTTCTCAGATGCATGGCTGGTTTTTCCAAGAGTTCCTGAACCCTTGACAGTCGCGTGGTTGTTCAGGAAACCTATTACCAGCCCTAGTTCCACACGATTTACCAAATAATTCCTGTTGGTAACACATCCAACTAAATATAGGTGTAGCTCCTGTCAGGTTGAGGTGACCAGACGCAGCCATCTCCCCATCCTAACACCACACGCATACCCAGGGACAGACACCATCCTTCTACAAAGTTTGTAGCTTTTTCCCCTTTGCCATCCTGACGATTCCTCCTCTGGACTCCTTGCCCGAATCTTGTACCGTCTCCTGAGCCTGCCTTGGGACATCCTGGCCTGCTCCTGTCTTTCTGCTAAGTCTTGTTAGGGGGACACTGCCTCTTCTCAAGCCCGATCTCAGTGCATGTTATTGACTCCTCCTTACTATATCCACCTGTCCCATCTCTCCTTGTCCCCAATGCCTCCCGAACGTTACGTGTATTGTTCTTCAACTACATGACTCAAGCTGCTCCAAAAACCAACACGGTCTGAATGACGTCTTTCAGTTTTAAAGTTCTCTTCCTTTTCCCCTGGGTTGGGCTTTAAGTGATGGTATTGAACTGTGTTCTGTAATTGCGGCAGGGTTGGGATTTGTTGCTGCTCCTACTGCAGCTGGAATCACTTTGGCCTTAGGGGGTTGGCCCAGGGTTGCATCTGATCTGCCCGCCATATTGGATACCACTTCTCCCTCCCTGCTACTCTCTAGTCTTGTCTTGCAGGACTTATATTCTCAGTTTACTATCAGCATGTGACCTGAATATTGGAAAAACTCTTGGTACATTTTTAAAATACCCTAAATGTGTAGAATGAAAAAAGTTTGGTAGGCCGGGGAAAAAAGTGGCAGTAACTCAGATGTTTGGGGTGGCAATGGAATTACTGCTGTTTTTCACAAACAGTGGAATCATGCATTTGGAGGTAAAGTGGATGAGTTACCTCATACAACAAGCTAGAGGTAAATCTGCCACTTTGCACCACCTCCATCCCCACAAAAAAGTGAATTTACCAGGCAGTAAATCTGCCAGAAATCCCTATGGACTCCATAAATGACGATTTACCACCACTTGTAATTCTGTGGTAAACCTATTTGACAAAGTGGGGGTAACAGTAATGACATTTGGTGGGTATTCTGTAGATTTACCACCAAATTACCTCCAAACTCGGAATGAGGCCCAATATATCCTCAGCGCAGGAATGCTGCACCATGAGAAAATGATTTGATAACTTTCTATCACATGGGGAGAATTCTGTGTTTGGTAAACTGAGCTTGCAACATTGCATTAAGCAGGGATTGCAAGAGCTCACAGAAACCATGTTAAATGGAATGCCAAAAGTAAGATAGGCTTCTCCATGCAATGTCACCCATAACAAGAGTGGCTTGAAGCTATGAAGCAACCCAGATTTAATGAGTGCCACCCTTACAACACAAGTAACGTCCACCCCAGTACTCTAGGTGACCAAAACATGATTTCTGCATCACAGGAGATTATACAAGTGATAAATGCACACAAACAGGAAACTGTACAAACAGTTAAACCCTGGGAGTATTCAAATAGATTGCTTGCCCAAGTTAGATTGCCATATGCCCATCTGGAGATGCAGTTTTAAAACAGCTGGGAAGTGTAAGAAAACAGGTGTCCCACCTGCTACTCCCTGGGGATCTGTCATCTAGCTGGCCAGGACACGGCCATCGCTTTTGGATCCAGTTCCTGGGGGTGGACCAGTGCAGGAGGATCACCTGGGTGTGGGGTCTTCGGGGAGCGGGACACCAGATGGCGAGATGCGGTATCCCCTTCCCTGTAATACCTTTACCCCATCCTACCAGGTAGGATAAGTAGGAACTCTGCCTTCCCCTTTCCTACACAAACAATCACACGAACAGCCCGCTCTGGGAGACAACAGATTAACACCCTAGCGGTATACCTGACATGTCCCAATGCAATGGTCAGGTGTGGTCTGGCAATTACTGACCATTACTCACACCCGACTTCCATTGAACTTCCCCACACGGATAAAAGGCGGAGCACCAGACGAAGATTCCAGTGGGCTGAAATGGAAAGGGCGGCCATCCAATCTCTCAAATAGGCCTTTATTACGGCTTTGGCGTAGCACCCCGGACAATGCCCTACCCTTTGTTCTGGAAACGGATACCTTGGGCCAAGGCTACAGTGCCATTTTGTTGCAAAACTAAACAAAACTTCAAGGGGGAATCCTTAGTGTTGAAGTCTGCACAGATCACTGCAATCTTCAATATTTCATACTCAACAATGCAGAAACAGTAGACAAGCCTTGTGGGTGTGTCTGTTCTCTTCAGTACGATCACCTTTCTTCCAGGAACTGAAAACAGAAAAGTGGATGCCTGGCCTCATTCCCTACATGAACCAGAGGAAAGAAATGCTGGGTTATATCCTCTCACCCATAAACATATTCTAGCTACTGTGGTTTCCATTGTACGAGTACAGCATCACAAAGCAGTGAATGCGGCCTGAACGGACCCCTTACTAATACCAGGAAACTGCATGGCGGGTAATTTTTGGTTTCTTAACAATTGTCTATACCTTCCTACAGCTGATGTGCAACGTCAAGTTCTGTCTTTCTTGTGCGATTCAAAGCTCGCCTTACACATAGGGGTCTGAGGTAACAATTACTTCAGCTGCAGTTTTCTTGCCCAAGATGGGTTATTTAAGTGCAGGAATACGTACACTGTGTCCATCCTGCACCCAGGAGAAAGCAGAAAGAGATCCCACATACTCTACACTGAAAGCCCCAATCAGCCCATTAATGGCTCCCAGTGGCTCTACTTGCACGTTATAAATACTCAAATCAAACCATCAATAGGCCAGGTACCACACCCCAACCAATGGCTTCAGCCAGGTGCAATTACTGCAAAATCTCTGTTAGGCAAAGAATGCTTTGAATCATCACCCCCACCCTCTTCAACCCCTGAGATTCAGGACATGTGCCTCATTATGTTGTAGACCCCTCAGTGCACCAGCTTTCAGGACTTGTCTTAATTAGCATCACATTGCTTTATGAACACTGAGTCCCGGCATTGAGACTCCTGTACCCTGGCTCCCATAACCGGTCCTACAAGAGTACTCATTGCAGGAGAGGAGTGGTGGCAATAGTCCACAATCTATTCCTTGAACCATCACACACTGACCATCCCATGAACTGATTGTGTGCCCACTCCACATAAACCACCCTAACTGTTGCAAGCTCATAGCCAGCCATAGAAAGTCAGCTGCCAACTCAATTCTTTACAGATGAACACCATTTTGCTAAAAGGGAATTACCGCTAGCCAGTGGAAAGTGCCCCTTTTGCACTGTAACTGCTATTGTGAGGAATTGCCATCTGGCAAGGGTGCAAAGCCCTGGCTTTTTAAAATAAATTGTTTTTAACACAAAAATGTTGCAGGTAATTCCATCCCCAAAAGGGGAATTGCTAACCTGACTCCACTGGTCTTCAATTCCATGCCAAAAGCATACTGTGCTTGTGCCCTCCTGCCTCAGTAGCCTGATCCGCAGCGCCTGCTCTAACCACAGTGCAAAGGAAGAGCCAAGGTCTCAAGATGCCCACTAGACAACTGGAATAACAGAAAAGTCTCTGCAGCACAGGAACAGCATATAAGATATCCCCACCCCGCCTGGTAACAAAACTGCAATGATCAGAAGTAAACCATGCAGGTGGCAGGGCAAACTCGCAAATAAAGCTATGGCACTACTTATGATCATGGCCGCCACATCCCAATTGATATGACCCATGTGTCAGCTCTGCTGCGGAAGGGGATGTGTATTCTGGGCATCCGGGTGGAGACTGCAAAATGGCGGTACGGGAACCTGGAGGACTGGGCCTCTTTCATCTCTTTTGTGAGGGCAGTTAACACCCTCCACCAGAGACAGCCACACAGCAGGTAGCTGTCCTGGCCCAGGCAGCAAGGGAGCACACGCAAGTGGACAGAGTAGTCTCACTCCATGGTGCTGCATCTCTAAAGGCCTTTGCTCTTAGTGAGAAGGGAAGGGGCGTGATTAGAGTAGACAGGGGTGGTCTGGTCAATGGAAGGAGACTTCCACCATATTGTTTCTCTCTGCCGCTCTCTTTCCTGTCCCCTCCACTTCCTCTGGAGCAAAGCACTTTGGGTTAGACATCAGAAGGGCAAAGTCTGCTCGGTTCAAGAATATGATATGATATGATATGGAATTTGTAACGCGCCTATACACAAGTGTTTCAAGGCGCGACGAGGCAGGGAGGGGGGAACAAGGGGAAGACAGACAACGATCCTACTAGGCCAGGTGTCATTCAGATCGCGCAAGTGCAGGGGTAGGGGGAAGAGAGAAAGTGCATGGGGAAGGGGAGAGGGGAAGTGCAGTACAAGGTAAGTAGAATAAAATAAATAAAGGGCCAGCTAGTGGCAAGTGCAAGGTAAGTGCTGACAAGTGCTGGGAACGGGGGCTGTAGGGATACAGAGACAGTCCCGCAGTGCAGGGGTTGCCAGGGAGGCAGTGCAAGTGGAGAGTGGCTGGGCCCAGGACCGAGGTCGGTGAGAGTGGCCCAGTTGCAGATTCGGTGCAGATTCAGCGAAGAATTAGCAGGGGAGAGGGAGAGAGAAAGCAGGGGCAAAGAGGAAGGTTTTGAGGTGCTTCCGGAACCGGAGATGGTTCTCCTCAAGTTTCAGGGAGGCAGGAAGGCTGTTCCAGAGGGAGGCCCCTGCCGCGGAGAGAGATCTACCCCCAGCTCGTTGCTTCGAGAAGCGGCTGACCCTGAGGGAGTTGGAGACGGATGAGCGAAGGGCTCGGGAAGGAAGATATTTAGGAAGAGAGAGTTGAAGGTATTTAGGCCCCAGGCCCCAGAAGGCCTTGTGGACAATGCAGAGGGTTTTGAACTTTATCCTCGCAGCCACTGGGAGCCAGTGTAGAGACTTCAGTCCTGGAGAGATACGGTCCCTGGGCTTAAGGCCAAGGACAAGTCTCGCCGTTCTGTTCTGGATGAGTTGCAGAGGGCGGAGAGTGGAGGCAGGCAGATTAAGATAGAGGCTGTTACAGTAGTCCAGCTTTGAGAGAACCAGGGCTCGTGAGACAGTGAGCTTCTGGGGGAAGGAGAGGAAGGGAAGAATACCTCTGAGGAGGTGCAGCTGGTAGTGTGACTTCTTAGAGACATCAGATATATGAGGAGAGAAGGAGAGTGTGGAGTCGAAGATAACCCCGAGGTTTTTTGCCTTGCAGGTAGGAGCAGGAAGAGGGCCAAGAAGGGCCGGCCAGAGAGCTGCAGGGAAGGAGGGAGTGGGTGTGCCGAATAGGGATTGGACCACTAAGGCAGGCTAGTTTTAGTCCCATCACCTGGGGACATGCGTCTTTATAAGAAGGGTACTCCCACCTTTTGTTCAGATACTCTCAAGACACAAACATTCGCTCTGGAAGAAGTCTCAGTACTTTGGGAAAATTGAACTTTCCAAAGCCCTCAGCCTGAGGTGAAGGAGAAGCGGTCCAAGGCAGAGTATCAGCTCCTTACCCACTCACAGGGCACATTGGGACTAAACTTTGCTGTAGAGCAGGACCTGTCACTCTACCCCGGAATCGCCTAAGCTGGAAGAGCAGACCCTGTACGGAGCCATCATGTCCTTTAATCCTCCGGAGTGGGACTCACAGCAGGCGGAGGGCCAGACCAGCCAAAGCACACGGTTCTGCTGCACCTTGAACGAGAGGGAAGACACTGGTGCTGGTTTTTGCACTCCAGAAATCTTTCATGCACTTCAAAACCAGCTCAGCGATGCATCGTGCCCCAACTGAGCCAGTCCCCTGCTCAGGCTGGATCAACTGCAATGCTGAGACCCCGATCCGAATCACTGGTGAATCACATACATACTCTGACCAGGGGTTACAACCAAGGCTCGAACTGGCTAGCCCTTGAATGGTTGCTTCACCGACCAGCACATAAGACCACCACATCGACGACTGTCGCCTGCTGACTCAAACCAGTGGAGCGTCACTCGCTCCCAGCGGCTAAAGCCAGGCTCAGCCTGGCCCAACTGCAAAGAGATACTGGGACCACCCGACCTGCATCTTTGAAAGCCACCTACCACCGAACAACCACATTCGCCCGCTACTCAACGCTGGCTTGCTGTTTCGGTCCATAATATTGAACATGACCGAAATGAACTTCATCTGCTCGCATAAACGTTCGCTAACCCACCAAGAACCAAATCCCGGTACTGCTGACCACGAACTGCCCTCACTCTGTCCACTTGGGGCCTCGAAACTGGTTAGGACACGATCGCATCTGTTAATATATCTTGTTTGTGGCTAGTAACTTACCTACCACTCCTGGGAACCACGCTCAGTGTCCTACTTTCCACAGCCTGTGGCATCTTCTCTGTCCTTCCTATGAGGTGGGTTTTTGTACAGTATTTCCATTTGTTCTACTGCAGATGGTGTGTCCAATTAGAGTATAAATATTTGTATAGAACCTTGATTGGTCGTTCCCTTTTTTTTGCACCATGCTGTTTGGATCACTACTGGTTCACTTTCACAACCCTCTTAAGAGCACAGCCTTCCCTCGGCCCACGTTACCAAAAAAGGCAAAGGTGGTATATCTCTTAACTGTCCCTGTTTTACCTTTATGATTGTGCTGGGCTTTGGTTTAGAAGTGTGAGGGCTTAGTGGGACATTTTACCCCTCCTCATCCTCATACTCCTGTGGAGCAGAACCCAATTTGTCACAACTATATATTGGAGTTCTATAACGTGCTAACTCATAGGGATGCCACTTATAAATGTAATGCAATGTGCATTTCCATAGCGCCTTTCACAATTGGTATGGTCTCAATGCGCTGTAGGTCGAACGCAGTTGGGGGACAGAGGTCATGTATAGGAAATTTGTCAGGGAGTTGTAGAATGATATGATATGATATGCTATGATAGGTTATTTAAAACACGCTTAATAGCCAAAGGTCTCTAAGCATGGACCTGGGGTTCGAATCTGTGGTGCTCCGTGTCGTCTTGTTTCCAAGGCGAGCATGTTGCCCTTGAGCTATCCTCCCGAGACAATGCGTGTGTGCCTTTTAGCCAAAACGAGGGAAGTAGGGTGGCTAAGTACCTGTTAGTCACCCATGTCGAGCAGGCATGTAGATGGGTGCTAAAAGGGAGTTTTGAGAGAATGCGAGGGCAGGAGAGATATGATGTGTGCAGCTAGACTGAATTTTGTCGTGGGGGATAGCTGCATTCTAATGGAAGATGTGCTGTTCACTGTGTCTTAGAGTGGTGCATGAGGATTTGAGAAAAACTAAACAGGACATTGCGTATGATACAAATGTGCAATATATACACATATATGACGTTGATTACTCACCGTAATCGTATTTCTGGTGCTTGTAGCTGCTTAGATTCAAATGCTGTGCATACAGTCTGACATCTAGTGGTAATCACGGAGTATTGCATCTTTTGTTCGAAGATCGAAAAGGGGCGTCGCCTGTAACACTATCCCTATTGTGACGTGTAGTGTACCCCTGATCTCTCACGTGTCGAGGTCCCGTCTGTTTTTGTTCTGCCATGAGGGAGCCTGAAGAGAATGCATGAGCGAGTACAGAAGCAAGGAAGATGTAATATGTCCATGTTTCTTCAACTCCAAGAGGGGAGGAAGGGTAGACGCATGTGAATCTAAGGTGATACAAACATCAGAAATACAATTATGGTGAGTAATATATGTCTCCCGATGCTTGTGAATCTGCTTAGAATCGCATGCTGTGCATAGACTATCAAGCAGTGCCAGGAGATGGTGGTAGGAAGTGAGAAGGAACGACAATGAAGAGATGTCCTAACACTGCTTGACTCACTAGAGAATCAGCCTTAGAATGTGTATCTAATCAGTAATGCTGAGTGAAAGTGTGAACAGAACTCCAGGTAGCAGCCTTGCAAAGAGAATCAAGAGGAACATGTGCAATGAAAGCTATAGTAGCTGCTGTGCCTCGAGCAGAACGTGCTCTTAGCCACAGAGTAACACATGACTTAGAGAGCGGGTCCCCCTTCTCTACCAGCGGCAACAGAGCCAAAGAATTGATCCGTCCTTCATAGTGGTTTTGTCTTATAAAGGTAGTAAGTATACCACTGCTCTCCTAACATCTAGTGTATGGAGGCTTCTTTCAGCTGAGTTGGTGGGATGGTGAGAAAGTTGGGAGTTCAATGTACTGGTTTACATGAAACTTGGAAATCAATCAAAGTGCAAACCGTGGGTGTGCGCAGAAAACCACTTTGTCTTTATGAATAGTAACAAACGGGCCTTGAATTGAGAAAGCCTGCAGTTCACTAACCCTCCTAATGAAAGTAACAGTCACCAGAAGAGCAGTCTAATAGGTGAGAGGCTTAAGAATAGCCTTGTGCATGAACTCGAAAGAAGGAAATCACAGTGTGAGTGTGTTTTAAAATACAGATTGGATTGGTTTAAACTTCATTAGAAGCAACTGTTGCCTCAATCTCACATCTAACACCTCGAACTACAATATCCAGGAGTGTTGTAGTTTGTATGTTCTTTTTATTTGCTCACTGGCATGTGATAAGTCGGTCTGTGCCGGTCCGTGCTGTCAGGGCTGTGGGGCTACTGAGTGAATAAGCACTTTGTTTTCTACACAATACTTACTGCCTGCTACTGGTTATGCATCCTTTGCAACTGATTGAGATGGCCAGAGCAAAATCTGAACTACATTCTCCTTCGCGTGTGCATCGCTGCACCACCACGCATTTCACCAATGTGCTAATTCAGCATACACAAAGTGTGTCCTCCCCCCCCATTCTGTTTGGAATAAAACAAACAGTCGTGGAGAACGCGTACAAGGAAAGGGTTATTACACTCTTGAATCCAGTGTCGATTAACATTCAACCCTCTCCTCTCGCTACACAAGGTCTTGGGAAATGCAAAGACCTGCAAAACCCAGCTGGTCAAGGAGCCTATGATATGGCTGTCCATAGTCTCTTTTCAGAGCTTGTGATTACTCAAAGAGATGGGGCTCCAGTATCCAGTGATATTCCCCCCCCACTCCCTCTGCTAATGTCATACTGGATCCAGCTGTTCAGGGAGCCTATGATATGGCTGTCCATAGTCTCTTTTCAGAGCTTGTGATTACTCAAAGGGATGGGGCTCCAGTATCCAGTGATATTCCCCCCCACGCCCTCTGCAAAGGTCATACTGGATTCTAATCGGAAGATGAAGTTAGCACTCTTGAACACTCGCGCCATCATTAAACATGCCACCGAGGTGGCAGACTGTTAGGATGTGTAGTTGTTAGGATAAGCACTTTATTTATATTGTATTCACCTTGTATATCTTCCTTTAGTATGTATCTGAACAACTGTGCATCTCATAATCCTAGTTTACTATGGAACCTGGAGCGCTGGTTACGGTTCAGTGTTCCAGGTTCTGAAGGCTATGGAGAGAGAGAGTGGAAGGGAGGAGGACGGTTGTGCTGCACCTGGCTGGGGGTCGTTCCTCCTTGGATATAGAACCTATTTGAATAAAGGTATTTGGAACTGCACCTGAGTCTCCGCTTGCTATATGTCAAACATAACAGTTGGCGACGAGGATCGAGGCCCAAGGAGACGACCCCCAGCGCGCTTGAGGTGAGCGCACTACAGCATTTCAAGGTGGAAACTTGTTCCTGATTCCCCGGGACAGCTTTCCGGAGAGAAAGAAATTTGAGTGGGCAGTAATGTGAGCGGAGACAGCAAGAGTGCTTTGACTGAGCCAGTGAAGGAGTTAGCAGGAGCTACGTCTCGAGCCAGCAAGAGCGCTTTGACCGACCCAGTGAAACTACGTCCCGGCAGACCTGACGGCGAAGGGGGTGAATTGGCACCCCATTGTGCTCATCAGCACTGCTCCTGGAACCACCAGTTGCAGCAGTGCAATGGATTTATGTTTGGATGTTTCGCTGAACCGCACAACGGCGGTTTACGTTACACTCTGTTGACATTTGAGTGTCTATGACTCGAGGAGGAAGCAAGTTCGTAACGTCACAGACGATGCTCTGATATTAGTTGCAACAGTAGCACGTCATCACGGCCCCAGCGAAAGGGATCCAACGATGTGGCGGACATTTTGGATTTGTTTGCTTACCTGCTGTGCAGCCGCACGTCATCACGGTCCTAGAGGAAAGGACCAAATGACGTGGTGGCCATCTTGGATTTATTTGTTTTTATATGCTGCCGCGTCGGAACATCATTACAACGAAACGAGGCAATCACAGCTGACTTGGGATACAAGTGGTTTAATACAGTAACACTCTACAGGAAGGAGTTTCACTGGTGAGTGATTACAGTGTCTTTAGAGCTTCTTGGTATTAAAAAGTATTGTTTTGACCACAAAGGGGGCGGTCTGGACAAGTGCAGCCTCTGTTCTGCTCCAATTTTCTTCCTGCCAGTACCAGGCGAGCCCAGGGTGCGCTGGACAGATTTGAAAGAGGGTTTCCATAAATATGTATTGGCAGTATTTGGTGGCAATTTTTGTAATGAGCCCAAAGAAGCTTTGTTATTCCATTGTCTGGGGACGGCAGGGCAGGAAGTCTTAAAGAAATTACCAGAACCAATAGACATTCCGGATGGAGGCCCTTATGAGAGAACATTGGCAAAATGAGATAAGCATTACTGCATTGAAGAGAATATTATACTGGAGAGGTATACATTTGCGACAACAAATCAAAAGAGTGGAGAGAGCATTGAAGACTTTGTCACGGCCTTGAGGTGCTCAGCAGTTAAGTGCAGGTTTGATCATTGCCAGGATGAGCATTTAAGGGATCAGTTAATGATCAAATGCACTAATGACAACATCAGGAAGGAGTTATGGAAAGAGAGGAACCCCACATTAGACACGGCCATTGAGATTGCAAAGACTGTGGAGCACACAGACAAATGCATAAAAATGCTTCAGGCAGACAGTGTGACCAATGAGAGACCTAAGTCGGAGGAAAGTGAAGGGGCAATCCAAAAGGTGTTGAAAGTTACCCAAAGACAAGGTACAGGGCCTGCAAGGCGTTCTGTACAGGCTGGAAAAACAATTGAAGATCGTCAGGTAAATAAGCCTGCGGCCGGCAGATGTTGGGGTTGGCAATGGCTACCGGTAAAGGTCGCCAGAGGAATGTCTAAGGAGACTAATGCTTTTAGAAATTTTAGGGAGTCTGGACCCTCCAGAGGTCCTCCAGGAAGGAGGTGTTATGGATGCGAAGCTTATCACACTTAGCTTCTGATAAAGAGCGTTTTGCAATACATATTATATGCAATGACTGCGGTATGAGAGGGCATATTGCCCGGTGTTGTAAAAATGTTGATACTAGTCCAAGTCATGTACATGAGGTCAGTGCCGATTATGAGGATGAAACTTACAGTGAAAATGGTAGAGAAGTAATGCATTCAGTGAACGCTATTGATGGCAAGATAAAAAAGAAAAAACCTTATGCCATTGTGTTAGTTCGAGGAGTGCCAGTATCGATGCTTATAGATAGTGGAGCAGATTACACATGGATAAGTGTACAAGTGTGGAAGGAAAAGTTTGATTGTTGCACGCTGTGGGAGAATTCTGTCAATAGCAAATGCATATGGAGATGTTCCTATAGAGATCATACGGAGCTTTGAAGCTGAACTACAATTTAAAGACAGGAAATCTACAGGGACTATATATGTTACCAATAGAGGGGGAGAGTTACTTTCATGGAGTGACCAAGCTGAATTGAAAATAAGGCTTGAGGCAAGCCATCCAGAGCAAGTATTATCTGTGAAGAGTGAAGGGACCACTGATGTACAATTGGATACTGCCACTAACAAGTTGGGGTGTCTGAAGGGGTTCGTGCATAAGATTTGATTAAAAAGGGGTCCCATTCCCAAGATTGCAAAATTGCATACCATTCCCCTGGCTCTCAGAGAAGATGTAGAAAAAGAATTGAAGAGGATGGAAAGAGATGGAGTAATTGAAAAGATAGAAGCGTCAGAGTGGGTTAGTCCCATAGTGGTGGTCAAGAAAACCAACGGATCCTTGAGATTATGCATTGACCTCAGGCACGTGAATAGTATGGTGGTAGCGGACAGATTTCCCTTACCTAGGATAGATGATCTTTTGGTGGGAGTGCGTGGCTCTAAAGTGTTTTCCATTCTAGATTTAAAATCAGCTTACCATCAAGTAGAATTACATGGTGATTCTAGAGATCTCAGAGCTTTTATCACACCAATTGGGCTATTCAGATGTGTTTGTATGCCATTTGGGTTGGTTTCAGCGGCAAGTGTTTTTCAGAGTGTAATGCACAGATTGCTTGGGAGAGAGAAAGGCGTGATGTGTTATCAAGACGATGTTCTTGTGTGTGGATATAATGAAGTTGAACATGATGAGCGGTTGAAGACAGTTTTGGATATATTGAAAGAAGCAGGTCTCACAGTGGCTTTGGAGAAATTTACATTCAAAGCCAACAAAGTGGTCTATTTAGGCCATGAGATTACAGGGGAGGGTGTTAAACCCAAGGAGGAAGCCATAGAAACAATAAGGAGGATGGAAGCGCCCAAGCCAAAGGGGGATGTGTTGTCTTTTCTTGGTCTAGTAGAATTCTATGGAAAGTTTATCAGAGGTTTATCGGAAATGTCAAGGAACATGAGAATGCTCACTCGCAAAGGAGTTGCTTTTACATGGAATGATCACTGCAAGGGAGAATTTGAGAGGATAAAAATGTCCATTGTTAATGCACCTATATTGAGAATTTTTGAAGAAGGGAAACGTACATTGCTTTTTGTGGATGCCAGTGACTATGGCATTGGTGCTGTACTCATGCAGGAGGATCATGTTGGTTTACATACGGTAGCATTTGCATCTAGATCACTGAAGGGAAAGGAAGCCCTGGCATGTGTCTGGGGAGTTGAAAAAGATTTCTGTGAGGCAGAAAGTTCACGATTTGCACAGACCATAAACCCTTGGTTGGGATTTTTACTAAAGGTGGTTTGGAAGGAGTATCAAGGCGCATCATGAAGTGGGTAACGGTGTTGCAAGGTTTGGAATTTACCATGCTACATGTTAGTGGTGAGACCAATGTGGTGGCAGATGCTTTATCTAGATCGGTGCACAAAGAAGTTCAAACTAATGAGAATTATCTGTGTTCTGAGGAGAGTGTAGAGATATTTCAAGTACATGAGACATTAATAATGATAATAATAATAATAATAATTTGGCATTTATATAGCACTACAAACCCTCAGGTATCTGAGCGCTGCTTATTATTACCCACGATGTGTGGTGCTCATTTATCGACCTCGGAAGGATAAAAGGCTGAGTTTGGCCCTGCCGGGATTCAAACCTGCATTATAAGGCTCTGCACGGATGCCAAAGCGAGCGCTCTACTCGCTGTGCCACTTGACCGGCTGAAAAAGAATGATTGGGACACTGCTTGTAGTGAAGATGCGATTTACCAAAAGCTGTTGGCATTGGTGATGGATGGGAAAATAATAAATTACAGTGGTGAGATGTGTGGTTTTGCCAAAGTGAAGGAAGAACTATGGGAGAAAATTGATAATAGATTTGGCCCATGTTGGACACTTAAGTCTTGCAAGAACAAAGGGTTTGGTGAGGTCAGAGTTTTGGTGGCCTGGAGTTGACAAAGATACAGAGGAACAGGTCAAAGATTGCATGGAATGTGTTGAAGGGAATAAAGGACTCAGAGTGCAGAAGGTGCCTATGATAGTGAGAGAATGTCCTCGAGTACCGTGGGATGAAATTGCTTTAGATCTCTTAGGTCCATTTAACATTGGAGGTGGAAGAGAGAGCTACTTGTTGGTGGTTATGGATTTATTGTCGAAGTGGCCTGAAGTTTGTGTATTAAAAGAAATTTCCAGCAGCAGCATTGTAAAATTTATGGAACAATTATTCTGGAGAGAGGGATTTCCTAGTAGATGTCTATTGGACAATGGTTCCCAACTAGTGTCTAAGGAATTTAGAGATTTTCTAAGCAAACATGGGATAGAACAGGTTAACACGTCCTTATATCACCCCCAAAGCAATGGTTGTGTAGAACGCTTCAACTCTTATGGAGGCCATTAGGATTGCTGTTGCCACTGGTGGCGATTGGATAAGGACAGTGATGGAAAGAACGTCCCAGTACAGACTAGCGCCCCACAGTGTCACAGGTATATCCCCGTTTGAGGTGCTAAGAGGAAGAAAACCCAACTCTCACATATGTCCTGGCTGGATGGGTAGATCCAAGCTAGTCAGCGTAGACCTGGAGAATATGAGAGGGAAAATACTTGATTCTGGGGTCAAAGCTAAAGAGCAATATGATCAAAACAATTGCTGTAGAGAATTCAGGTTTGACGAGGGTGACTGGATCAAAGTCAAGCTTCCCACTAAGGTGCGTAAAGGGGCCTCGTCATACTCCGAGCCCAAACAGGTTGTTAAGGACCTAGGTTCTTCAGTGTTGGTTAAAGGAGGTGGCATTTGGAACAAGGAGAGGGTGGCTCTTTGCAGGTCAGTCAAGGAGAAGTGTGTGAGTGTAAGTGGGAGAGGATGAGTGAAAGACAGTATTGTTCTGAATGTATTCATATGTTTTAGGATAGGCACATTACATTGTATTCACATTGTATATCTTTGTATATCGTATTCTTTCTTTAGTATATAAGTGAAGGACTGCACTTCCTACATCATTTGTATTTTTTATGATTAAGGAGAGGAGGTGTTAGGATGTGTAGTTGTTAGGATAAGCACTTTATTTATATTGTATTCACATTGTATATCTTCCTTTAGTATGTACCTGAACAACTGTGCATCTCATAATCCTAGGTTACTATGGAACCTGGAGCGCTGGTCACGGCTCAGTGTTCCAGATTCTGAAGGCTATGGAGAGAGAGAGTGGAAGGGAGGAGGACAGTTGTGCTGCCCCTGGCTGGGGGTCGTTCCTCCTTTGATATAGAACCTATTTAAACTAATCATGCTGCACTATTGGCAACACCTGTGGAATATAAAATGATCAGATCAGATCGTAAAAAGGGCAGAGGTGGTGGAGTTGCTGTGGTTTTTTTTAAATATCATGTTCTTAGCACTAACATTCTTGATGGCTGGAAACATCTCTCCATTAGAATCTGGATTCTACGGCAAGACCGGAGGCGAGCATTATGCTATAACTTCTTTATTATTGCTTCCAACAGCTTTTAAAACCTTCAACTTATTTGTTTTCAGTTTGAAAACGGCAATCATGATAAAAAACAAACAAAACACAGAGAGAAAAGATAGCTAAAAAACTACAATCCCCATGAGTCCCTGCAGCATGGTAGTCCTGAACCTCTGTCCTGCTGTCCCATCAGGGCTCTTCCTTAGGTACAAATCCCTGCTGCTCTAGGTCCTTTCCTCTTCTTTTTTGCTGCATCCGACAGCTAAGTGACTCTATATGACCTCACAATACAGTGTGTAGAATTTGAAGTATCTTCTAATATGTGCTTAGCATTGCACGCGCTAATAATGTAGAATATATTATTCATGTAGTACGATGCGTAGGTAGATGATGCGCTTACATTTCTCACCGGCATCCCTCATTCAGTGCGATTGAGCGCGTTGCGTACATACTATTCCAAAAGCAGACCATGCCCGCGAGCGATCGCTTGCAGAGGGCTCCGGTCTGCTTTCACATTCCACTTTCACCTTCTGTAGTATTATTACAGCGCCTTACTTGACAGATTGCAGCCGGCCCGTTCAGACAGCGGTGATATTTATGACAGCCAAGGGTCGGGCGTCGCATGCGCATTGGGTTATAACACAATGTTCCAAATCGAACTCGGAACACAATTCCACCACTCTGCAGGCACTAAAGCTGCTATAAGAAGAGCGAACACAGCATTTCAATGGCAATTAAGAGGCTAAACAGCAATTTTTCTATATAAAATAATATACATATATAGATTACACAGCCCGTGGTAGCGGCGTGTAGTTATGGTGAAGTTGCTAAACTCATAGGAAGACCACTTTTTGGGCAGCTTATAACTTCGCTCCCCCTGGAGGAATCCTCACCAAACTTTTGCTAGAAAACTATATGGCCCGCTCTGAATTTCTTCAAGTTTGGTGAGGATTTGTGCATGGGGGACAAAGTTATAAGGGGGGGGGGTCCCAAATATTTTATTTTTTCCATGAAAGGGCAAAAACTTTGCGCACGGTAGCACGGATTTCACCAAATTTGCAGCAGGAGTAGTTCTACCACTTTAAAAAAAAGCTTCACGGGACCCAACCATCCAGACTAATTATAGGCCTATCACAATGGTACATTTTTTAATCAAGATATTAGACAAAGCAGTGTACCTACAGATCCAAGCGTATCTGGAGACAAATAACCTTTTAGACCTGCAACTATCTGGTTTGTGGCAAATTCCTTGAATAGACAACTCGGAAGTAGGTAGTTTGTTAGATTAGTTGTTTATTGATTGACGCTCCTTCGAGGCTAGTTTTTAGAATCAAAATAATTGGCTATTTTGCCATAGATCACATATTCATTAGTGGATTCTGTTTTTATCCATAACGGTTCCATAAGTGAAATACACTGGGCCTCATCACTAGTTGGGAAGTAACGCCAGCGCTATTACCGCTGGCGCTATTAGCCCTACCGCCAAACCCCCCGGCGCTATTAGTTTGGCTGAATGGTTAGTGCCCATTCCCCATTGGGCCCATTCGGAAATTCCTCATTCCCCATTGGGCCCAAAATGTGCACTATTACCGCTATTAGCTCAGAGCTGGGGGGAAATCCACCAAGGCCATGATCTGGCGGGCCCTTAAATGGGGCGGTAATAGCGCTACCGCCGCATTTAAGGGTTACCGCCAGACTCGTGATGAGGCCCACTAACTGATGCGTTTTGTCCAATGTCAAAGTAATTTTAATATCAAAGCATTTTTAGTGTCCAAACTTGGTACCAAAACAAATAAAAGTTCCCTCTTTGGAACTGGATACAAAGAAAAAATATGTTTTCCTCAATTCCTCTACATGTGTTTCACCACTGTAATCAAGTGGCTCGTCAGGAGGGATTGAAAGCAACTAATATGTGTCAATGATTATCTGTTATAGAGACTTGTGCATGCATTTTCATAGTGCAAAGAACATGATCGTATCCTGTGTTGCTCTTGATGTAAACAATGGTGGGAAAAAGGGGAATCCTCCCTGTTGAATGGATAGCCCAGCAACCCTGCTCCTTAATTTGATTACTTTACATTGGATATTGGGCAGACAGTATTTGAGGCCACCTTTCACAGTTAGAAAGTAGAACTAAAAAAAATAATCTTAAAGGTTCCATCTACTTTAGATTTCTCAGTAAAGTAGACCCACTGAATAAGATTCTCCAGACTGAATAAGATTCTCCAACATTTCCATTACCACTTTGTGTTATGCTAATGGTAATAATTAGGCATTCACCCCCCCCCGCCCCCGTTCCAGCCCCAATAAGGCCATTAGCACCCCGGGTTGCCAAAGCGGTAACCTGGGGTGCTAAAAATAAAATAAAATAAAAAAAGGATTTTCCATCATACAGCGCCGAAATAAGGTAAGTAGGGGGGATTAAAAAAAATGGGACGGAGGATGGTGGGGAGGATGGCAGCGGGGAGAGCCGGCCGTCAGGCGGCTTGGAACACACGCTTGTACCGGCCGTTCAAGCCCGCGTTCTTAGCCACCTAATTGGCTGGCTCCTCCACCAGGGTGCTAATGGACAATTGTATACTAGAGAAATTTATTAAAAGGACAAAAGCAATACTTTTATTCTAGCATAAAATAAGGACCATAATCGATGGACCTTTATAACTATCCACAGTCTCCACAGTCCCCTTTCCAGGCCATGGGTCATTAAAAAGACCCGGATGGCACGTGCACACCATCGCACAGGGCAGCCCTTTCAGCCTTTTACATTTTATATTTGTAACACTCCCTCAATGCCTGCTCACAAACAGTCACACATCCTTCCACCAATCACTTCTAAAACATTTACATATAACCCTATCTCCTATGAAGCTTCCACACAATAACCGACATTTAATCTTTTACAAATCTTGTGCATCTGCATTTCCCTTACTTAGACAAAATGATTTTGTACAGTGCTCCTATAAATGCACATATGCATTGTGCAGTGAGAGACGTCCATAAATCCAAGGAGCAGTACGGATGGGCAAGTGCTCATGAGAACGCAGGGATGCCAAGGTGGGATGCCACTGGCTAACTACTGGAGCAGAGGAGCCCCAAGGGTGGGATGCATCTTCACCGTAACATCTGTGAGAAACCCGAGGGTATTCTCTCAAGTAGACCTCGGGAATCCCTTATTCAGGTGGCCAAAGAGGGCAGGCGCTCTCAGATCCCAACCATGGGGGTGGACGAGCAAGGGAGGATCACCTGGGTAGGGGAGCCCAGGGTCATGCTCAGGGAAAAGCTCCAGATGAGATGCAGTGTTATGCAGAGGAAGGAGGAGAGGAGAACGAGATCTTTGAAACCTTTGTAGGTTGTACCACAGCTATCTCGCCTCTTCCCAGTGACGCTCCCCTATTAGAATCCCACCACCCATACACCTCTGGTAAACCAATTAAAAGCGCAAACTCGTCACAATAAGAAACAACCTCTCTCTGAATCCTGTTTTTCTGTTGCCCGCAGAATACTCCCGGTCATTTTTCTCCATGTCCCTCTGATAATTTCTTCGAGAACACCCAACCTATCCAGACAAAATACTACAGTTCTCACAATCCCCTCTGTTCAGTTTACGATCCCGTTTGCTTCCTAAACCCTATCAACCCCGTCTTTCGGATAATAATTTTCCGAATTCCCAGTCGAATCGGACCAACAACTACCGTGCCCATAAACCCTCTTACTCATTTCACAAGCCCTACAAAAACCACCCTTCCGAGATTACTCAAACCCCTAGGACAAGAACTACAATTCCATAAAACACCTTTTTCCCTTCCGACCCTGTAGGATATTTGGAAACTCTACCACTGTCCTTTTCCAATACAAACACCTTCCCATAAAGTAAAAGACAACAGACTAATTATAAAGCTGTTTACCTGACATGTCCAACCCAAGGGCCAGGCATAGGGCCTGATCACGACTTTGGCGGTAACCCTTAAATCCAGCGGTAGCGCTAATACCGCCGGATTTAAGGGTCCGCCAAATCAGGACTTCGGCGGATTTTGCCCCAGCTCTTAGCTGGGGGGAAATCCGCAGAAAATTCGCGCTATTACCGCTGGCGGAAATCCGCCAGCGGTAAGAGCGTGTATTTTCCCCATTGAGCCCAATGGGGAATGGGGCATTCCCGAATGGGCTCAATGGGGAATGGGGAATTACTTTACCGCCGAAATCGTGATCCGGCGCTATTAGCGCCGGGGAGTTCGGCGGTAGGGCTATTACCGCCGGCGGTATGATCAGGCCCATAGTCAGGCAATTAACCAAATCACACACACCTGATGACCCTTTCCTTTCCCTACAGGGATAAAAGGTGGAGCATAATAGCACAAGATTCTGCTACCTGGTCGTGAGGAGGAAAGGCTGTCTAGTGGCTGTTCTAATGTGTTATTTGCTGCCGTACCTAGGAGAAACTCTGCCCACATTTTCAACAAAACCTCGCCGTGAAGTGGAGCCTGAAGTGGACAGTCTGCAGGCTGTAGGCGGTGGACAACGCGCTGCTGGCAATTGGTAAGATTGATAATATATGTCAATCGCCTAAACGTTTTCTGAAGGTTGGTTGCTGTCTTGATACTACGTACTTCTGAACTACGTTACAAGTAACATTGTTACTTGGTGATCATTCTGGAATGTTGAACCTGGTATTTTCCTCCTATTAAACTGGTTAAAAGCAACCTGCGCTCTCATTCTAGTATGGCGACTGTGCAGTTAGATAGTCTTTGAGCCGTCCTCAGTAAGTGCTGATCGCTGCTGTAACTGCCGTCCGGGTTTGGCAAGACTCGTTCTACCTGCGTCTATTTTGAATACATGTAATCAGGGGCTGTGACTGTGGCCTTTTAAGTCTTTGAGCCGCCCCATATCCTGTGGGTCCCCTGGTGGAATGAGTCAAAGTAGGAAAACCAATTATTGGTATTATTGGTTAATTGGAAAGAGCTGCTGGTGTGTTTCTGTTTGGCAATCATGAAACAAACAGAAATTAAACGCTAAAACAAGGGGCACAATAAATTGGTGCCGGTGCAGGAAGAGGCTGATTTTAATATGGACTCCTCCTCATCATAAAAAATCACTGATTTCTTTGTGGGGCCAGCTGTCGCCACAATACCCATTGAAATACACAATCAACTAGCTGAATCAGTGATGCTGGTGAACGAGGCGGCCTGGACAATGCACAAATTGGATAATACAGCCTGGAAGGTCAAATTATCAACCTGTAAAAAGCGGCATATGTTATACCATGCTTTAATGTTTTTATTTCATGAATAGACTAGCCCTGATTTGAAAAAGGCACAGTCAAGTGCCGAAACACATGTTATCACAAAGGGTCAACTAATAAAATATTTCGGTTAACCACCAAATTGGTACTTCAGACCCATTTATTTCAGAAAATTCCTTTAACCAAATTTGCTTGTGGCGCAATAAGTGGTGCAGTTGAAATACTTGTTACAGTCATATGAAGTCTGCAGAAGAGATTGTGGATTGGTTAACTGTCTGTATGTAGAAATGTGCAACGAGGAGAAGAATACTCGCAGGCAAAGGGGGTGGGGGGGTCAAAGGCCGGTAAAGACCCTATGACAAAGTGATAGCGGCAATTAAGAAGAAAATGAGCCAATATATAAGAACTGTTGATCAGCTCAACGTAGGGCTAGAAGAAAATCTTAGGAGAAAACGCTCTAACATGAATGGTTATAGAACCTGGAGGAAAAAGGTACTTCAGCTCTGAAAGGAATGTTGTCTGGCAGAATATGGTAAAAATACTGAGGGCAACAATCGCAAAATGTGGGCAAACTATAAGATGGTAACAGGTGGAAGTAAGGATGATCTACTCTAATATGGAGGAGCGGACCTGGGTGAGTTATCAGAGTAAAAAAATGTGCTGGTCTCGATTTTGTGTTTGTGACTAGCCCTATACCTGATCTTACTATTAGCCGAGAAGACATCATGGATTTCATTAAAAAAACTAAATCCTCTAGGGTGCCTGGCCCTGATGGGGTATGCAATATGATTATGAAAGATAATCCTGTGGTATGGGCTGACATATTGTGGACCCTTTACAATACAATAACCACGGGTATTGTTCCTAGCTCTTTACACACATGATACCCGTGTTCAAAAAGGGTATAGGAACCTGCCCTGATAATTACCCTCTGCAGCTATGACAGATGTCCCTAGCAAAATATTTATACAAAAGGGCATTAACAATTGGATAGCTAAAGAGAACATCTAACACTTCTGTCAGACGGGTTTCAGAAAGGGATACTCCACTAGTATGAATATCTTTATAATAAAATACCCGCTAGAAGAAGCCAGCGGGAGAAAAGAGTTGCCACTGTATAGCCTATTTGTGGATTTCGCCTCAGTTTGACACGATTGACAGAAGGCTACTATGGGAAAAATTACATAGGATGGGTATGCCAAAACACCTATTGTACTCATATATGATTCTATACAAAAATAACTTTGCCAGAGTAATGTTGAGTAATCAGGGTCACCTCTCCAAGCAAATCCCAATGTATAAAGGAGCTAGGCAGGGTTGTGCGCTAGCACCTACTCTTTTCAAACTCTTTTTGCAGATTTTCATGGGACCTTCTTGAAGAAACAAAATGCTTTCCCTAAAATAGGGAAAAGAAAATTGGGGTGGTTGGGATTTGCCGACGATATAGTGATATTTGATAACACTTTCGTCTGCATTTCCAATAGTGCTCTGGCCCTGTGCAGCTATGCAAAAAGTAATGGGTTACAAATAAATATGCTGAAAGCCCAATTCATGCAATTGGCCAGAAGCGCACACGTAAACAATGCATTAACACCCCGCTAGGTACTATTGACAGAACAGAGCATTATAAGTATCTGGGTCAGGATCTATCATCGGAAAAGAGAACAAATGTTTGTCTGCAAGAAAACAAGAAAGTAAAAGCATTGTCTACAATGATGGCGATAACTGCGTTTGCAAACAAAACTGCGGGCTATTCTTTGATGGGTGTACTGAACATTTATAAACAGAAACTGGTGGCATCATTTCGATATGGCTTGGAAGCTTGCTATGTTGATTGGGAAAACTGGGCCGACAAATTAGAGGGGGTGGTATGGCGAAGAATTTTGGGCCTCACTAACTACACTCCGATTGAGGCAATAAGGTTAGAGCTTGAACTCACCTCTTGGCCACCCATATTAACATAAAGAGAGGGTTTCTGTATATGAATAATGAAAAATGCACTCCACGAAGGTAACAATGATAGTATGCAAAAGTGTAAGAAAATGAGCAAAAATGTCTTTGATAAAATATGCTGGTCTCCACATTGGGAAGATGGAGAAGGAGCGCTCTGTTTATCACTAAAGAGATGTGCAATCAAGTGGAACTGGGTGGCCAGCCACGATATGGGAGCTACTAAGAAATCACTGCTGACCTTCTCTAAGCTATACTTTACAATCAGAAAACCGCAACCTTACTTTAGACGAATACCATCTCCAGATACAAGGAAAACATTCATGAACATCCGGCTTAATCGTTTGAAGGTTTTTGAAATCACTGGATCCTGCTTAGGCATTCCTGTGGAAAAAAGAACATGCAGGATTTGCATGGATAAGGGTTGCATTGAGACCGCAAGACATGTACTTACTTCTTGTGCTAACCTAAAATCCACATATGAATGTTACCTGCTAAAATTTGTGAGTACCTTGGAAGATCGAAGCAATGAAGGTTTTTGGTTGAGAAGCCTCTCTGGTACAAGTCGGGGTCTCATGATTGCATTCACGCAAGCATGGAAAGCTGTAGAGAAATTGCCATGAATCTGAAACCAAAGTGAGACCATTGGAAAATCTCTAGGCTGTATATGTAGAATGAGTAGTTATCTCTACGGATATGTCTAACTGATCCACCCTTCCTCTGGACAATACCCCATGTATGTCCCAATAGGTGGTAAGAATGATACAGTTTGGGACTCACAGAACTCGTGCTAAAGTAATGTTAAGTCCAATGTTACTCCTAGGTTGACCCAATGTTCCTATTTCTCTTTTCCTTTTTGTTTCCCCTGTTCTCCTCAGGAATTTTACTTTCATTGTACGAATGATTAAGTTGATGCTTTTCTATTGTTGCTTCTGTTTCGTATAGTGTGGTTTGTTTTATATTTTAACTATTTTGAGAGTTTATGTAATGTGTTAAGAAGTTTTAATATGAACTAATAAACACAATAAAAAATAAAAAAATAAAAAAAAGCACAAGACGAACAAGGCATATCGCACGTTGTGAGAGCTAACTCAGCACGGCAGTTCAAGAGGAGTAGTAAGATGGCGCAGACCGAGAGGGGGACAAGGAGAGAAGCGACCTTGCCCTTTCCGACCAAGGCCTGTGAAACCTCTGCAGAAGGAAACACAAGTCTGCGAACAATAGCCAGCATGTGTTGCAACAGATGGCAATAGTACACAAGACAATCCTTCGCTGATTACCAAGCTGGGGATGGACGCTTGTCTCTGTGGTACCAACCTTGACTCCGAAGAAAAAAAAAAGCAAGTGGTTCATCCCAGCCGGTGAGTCGAAGGGAGTGTCGATAAGAAACCAAACTGTGTTGAACGATAAATAGCCAATGGCTAGTTTGAACTTTTGAGAAGCTGAAAGATACGATTGATGAAAGAGTGGGAAACCCAGCAACAGAGCAGTCCGGCACCACGTGGGTGCTCAGGTAGGAAACTCTGGGCGATTACCCAATGGTAGAAACTACCGTAATCAGAAGCCCTGGCGAAGAAGCGAGAAGAGGTAAAAGTGGTCATACAGGGGTCTTGTAAAATCCTCTGTAACGTCAAAAATCTTTGACCGACAGATGATTGCGAAGCTAAGGGAAGTGAATCCTGTTTGGAGAAATGAGCGCATGAACTGTTTGATAAAAGTTGACAAGAGTGAATCCGGCAGAGGGATGCTAACGAAAAGGGGAGAGGCCTGAAGTCCCTAAGAACAAGGCGTGGTTGGCAAGAGTGAACCTGGCAGAGGGATGCTAACAAAAAGGGGGCGAGACCTGAAGTCCCTATGAATAGTGTGTTGATTGAAGTGAACCCGACTGGGGTTTCCACAGTGAACTGTCTATAAAAGTTCACAAGAGTGAACCCGTCAGACAGAAGCCGCCAAAAAGGGGCAAAGCCCAAAAAACTGTTTAAAAAGACAAAGATTTTTAAATGCAAGAAGTGTTGGAATACCAGGGGAAGTGAATTGCCCCCTTGTCATTTGAGTCCGAGCCCGGCCGAGGGAGATCCAGGGGTGAGAAGTTATCACCCAAAGTTCATTGGAAAAGGAACTGTTTCATTGATTTGTTGAGTACGATTGGTGAAGGGTCGCCACCCAGAAGCGAGGGACCCAGAGGTGAAGGCATCACCCAAAGTATACGTAGAACTGAACTTTGTGTTTATTTGTTGGATACATCAGGCCTCAAAGGCAAGAGACGGCTTATTGAAAAAAAGAGACAACCATCGAAGAACCTGATAGCTGGTACGGAACTGTCGACTCGTGCTGGGAAAGCTTGAGCGTGTGCTGTGCTCAGGAGATCCACTGTCTCCCATGCTCAAATCGTAGGGAAGGGAGACCCCTGGAAATCACATCCTGACTTACTATTTGTGAACACTCCTTTCTTTATTGAAAACCCTATCGCACACTCTTTCTGTAATTAGTTGTAAGGATTTGGCAATAGGCTTTTATTAGTATAGGCCTTTTACTTTGACACAACGCCACAAGGACTGCCTTATTTTTCATTTGATGGTCGAAGCTTGCTCCCATCTTAGATTTGGGTTTAGATGAGGAGTTTTCCACCCTGCATTTACAGTTCAATAAACACCCTGTTGCCACCATGAGTTCCTTACACATCCATTTAACAAAGTTTTTTCTGTCAATTTAATAAGTGAAAATGTTTCATGGTGTTACATCACTGTATAAGTTATTCATAATTCCTATATACCTATATATATATATATATATATCTATATATATATATATATATATATATATATATATTCAGTAAAAAACTTTGTTAAAGGGACGTTATGGTTAAGTTGCGCTACTAAAAACCTATGAAATTCAGTGAAAAAACGTTGTTAAAGGGACGTTATGGGTCAAAGTAAAACCGAAAAACCCCTGAAATTCGGCAGTTATGGTAAGATAAGCAACCATAACTCGCGCCGCCACCGTGCACTGCTAACACTAACACCCAGGACATCAAAGATGACATCACAAATATCATTGATGACATCACTGATGACATCACATGTGCATTTACCTTTCATGAAAACTTTGTACAAGGGATTCTTAGTGTATTGTTAATAAAAAAAGTGTCAAAGATTATTGGAATAAATATCAAGTGCTAATCAGTGCATTAAGCTATGCATTGATATAAAAAGCATTCTATTATTAACTTCAATCCAGTATACTAAGGTACTCATGTAGAAACATAGGCATTGTGTGCAGCATACATGATGGAGGTGCAATATTCATAAGCTTGCCATGTTGAATATTGAAATGATAACTGTTTTTATATTAGAGTTTTGCGTACAGTGAAACTTGTGATAAGTAGGTAATAAAACCCACTTACTACATAATTGCATTATTATACACAAATCACAAAGAGACAACACCACATACAAATATGAATATATACAAGGGAATTGAAGTAGGAAAAAGAAACAGCAATAGTAGCAGAAAGTGTTCAAACCTAACTGATTACCTTTATGCAGAGAAATGATTGCTCTGTTGCAAAGCTGTTACTTACCCTATCTATATATATCACATGATGTGTCTGGACCCTAAGGAAAATAGTGTGAGTACACATATACAAATATGAGCATATACAGGTAAAGTACAGTAATAAAAAAACATCAAAAGTATCAGAAAGTGCTGATAAATCTACTGATAATTTTAATGCACAAAAAGGATTGCTGTCTTTCAAGGTTGTGACTTCTCCTATGTATATGTTTCATATGATATGACTGGACCATAAGGGAATTATTCTAAGAACATACTTGAAGGATAAGTCTACGAATATAGTAATTTACAATTTTTAGTTCCTGACTGTTACTAAAGAAAATCATGTAGCCTAGATATGTCAGGAAAGGAAAAAAGGGGGAGTCAGACATGTGATGTCATCAGTGATGTAATCAATGACATTTGTGATGTCATCTTTGATGTCCTGGGTGTTAGTGTTAGCAGTGCACGGTGGCGGCGCGAGTTATGGTTGCTTATCTTACCATAACTACCGAATTTCAGGGGTTTTTCGGTTTTACTTTGAACCATAACGTCCCTTTAACAACGTTTTTTCACTGAATTTCATAGGTTTTTAGTAGCGCAACTTAACCATAACGTCCCTTTAACAAAGTTGTTTTACTGAATTTCATAGTTTTTTAGTAGCACAACTTAACAATAATAACTTTGACTTTATGTACATATAATATGGAACATACTGAACCCTTTCTACTGAATTTGACGGTCCGCAGACATGTTTGGACAACAGTACCACCACCTAAAAACTCTGGGGAGGTATGTGTAATAGTTATATCATAACATAGGAACATTTAACAAATTCACAAAGCAGCACACATACAAAGTATATGTAGTAATACTTAAAAAATGTTACCCATATATGTAACACACTAACCATTCATGTAAATACAATATGTTTTAAAATGTAATATACCAAAAGAAGATAAAGTGGCTTCCACCATAATTACCTCACAGACGCTCCACAACCAACAGCAAGACCAGACGTATACACTACTGATTACATATCTCACCAGACATAGTAAGTGCACTTCTTTTTACTCATATATTTATAAACTTTCTATATTAGAAAAAAAAAACATATTACTTTTTTGTTTTCTCACAGAAATGTGTAGTACTCTCGACTGGCTAGAGGAGCATTTCCCACGAGAGGAAATGTTAGAAAATAGTCCACCTAATGGTACACACTTTACTATATAAACCAATTAATAAATATTATTTTGTATACATTTAACATATACATTTTTTTTATTACAGACTATACAAAAATTCCAAGCATCTCACAACAACAATCAGAGGATATCACTCTACAGCAGATTAATCAAAAAATGGACGATCTTATGCAAAATTTTATGGATTGGAAAATTATGTGAAACCCCCAACAGCACACCATTGTCCAACCTGCACTTGTCCCCCCTCACCCTATCCCACGCAGTTAACCCCAAACCCTGTCTATGGACCAAAGCGTTTCGATGAGATTTCTTTCCCTTCTTCACCTGATCCCAGTTATCTAGAAATCCCTAATTCTCCTGTTTTTGTTTCCGTTTCTGCCCCATCTTCCCAGTCATAATTGTATATATATATATATATATATATATGAAATAAAGTTACTTTTCTTATATTGTGTTGTAATTACTTTCATTTCCTTGTGATAAAACCAATTTAGGTGTCCACGGACACCACCGGTTGTTCGGAAATGTTCGTAAAGAAACGAAAATGTAACTGTCCGGAGGACATTACATCTGTCCGTAATGTTCTCATGCAAGTTGAAAATGTTCTAAGAACACTCGTAGTGTCCTGAAATGTTCGTAAATAAACGAAAATGGAGGTGTCCTTAAGAACACTATGCCTATTCGTAGTGTTCGATAGCAAGCAGAAACTGTTCTAAGAACACTCGTGGTGTCCTGAATTGTTCGTAAATAAACGAAAATGGAGGTGTGCTTGAAACGCTATGCCTGTCCGTATTGTTAGCAAATAAATTAAACTGTGCTAAGAACAAACGACTGTCCGTAACTGTTCGTTTTACATGTGATGCACTTTTAATTAGTTCAGGACCCGAACACTGTCCGTAGAACATCAACACGCATGCGCAAAACAATGTCCGTACATTGGGTGTCCTGCGGACGACCGCTACCTTGGCGAACATGTTCACAAAACAATCATGTGACCGCGCCCACGCTCATCTCGTGCTCTAAATGCGGACACTATTCGTGTCCTCGACCAGTTTAAACGTACATTTCGAAGTAATCCACAATATTTCTCATTAAAAAATCACCATACCACAAATCCCACCTACTAATCCTAACTTTCCACATAGTTTTTGTGACTTTTTTAACCTTTTTTGATGTTCGATCTGTCTTGCGGACGGCGCGCATGTCCGTGACCCGCGCACAAGCACCCCGATATAAGACCACGCCCTAGAGCGCATTCTCATTGTGTTTCTGACTATTCCATAGAGCACACTGCATTTTGCTGCATACTTTGCAGATTTTGAGATTTCCATCTCCAAGCTTATGACATCCATGGCTCGACTATTACCACATGGTACTACATCTGCCTCAGCACCACCCCCACCCTCTCCACCACCACCATTTCCCCAAGGGCCTGAAGAGGGGAACAGGAGTGAGGATACAGAGGAGGAAGAAGAGGATGACGAGAATGAGGTAGAGGAAATCCCTACTACCCGCCGTCGGCGTGAATCTTGGGTGTGGCAGTTGTTTACCGTTCATGGAAACGTTCCTAAGTCTCATGCGAACCGTGTCACCTGTAATGAGTGCAAAATGGTACTCATTCGCGGGAAGCATGGTTCGTATAGCTTTGGGACCACTACCACGAAGCGACACCTGCGCTCATTCCACACTGGGGCCATTCGCAAGGTTGTACCTTGCGAGAAGCGTAGTAGGTTGATTGCCTCTACCTTCATCCTCCATTCCTGATCGTGTCACCACAAGGAACACCTCTGTGGGACAGCGTCTTCCTCAAGCTGCCTCACAGCCCATACAGAATTCTGATGACCCTTACCTTTCGAGGGCCACAGTTGTATGTGTGTACTGTGACACAGTACTCTGCAGGGGGGAGCGACTTCGGAGTGCTTTTGAGACGATCGTCTCAGAGCACCAGAAGACCTACTCACTACCCAAATAAAACCCACTCTACATCTTCCACTCTCAGCTCGCCCTTTCTTATCCCTTTGGTTGGTGTCCCCCTCCCTTTACCCTCCTTTCCCTCCTCTCCTAGTGTGTCGTGTATAAAAAAGAACAAAAAAAATACAAAATAACAAAAATCAAAAAACAAAATAAGGCTCTTTTCAGAGCCGCATTTCACAGTTAAAAAATAGAAGTGAAGATACATAAAGCATAGCCATTTCCATTTCGTGAAAGTACGCGGACGGGCTGCGAACAGAAAACCAATTGGATTGCTACCCTATTGAAACCAATGCATTTTTCTCTAACAGGAAGTGGTGGCTCTGAAAAGAGCCTTTGGGAGGTGTTTGAATGTAAAACATTTTAACTACGTGAGACGTACTTCAAAACGAATGCTGTATTTCTAAAAAAGGTCGCAATGCATTTTGTACATTTCTCAGAAAAATCTGATTGCCAGCATAAGTAAGATGGACTCCATCTTTGCGAAAAATGTATGTACTACGAAACAAAATATTTTCATTGTTAAAAGAGGACATGCCAAAATCTCTTAGGAAGGCACAAACAGCCTTATTAACATTACGCCTTGCTTTCTCCATTTGTGGACCACATGAGAAAGAACGAAGCCACACTTGTCTCTGCGTAATCCGTGAAAAAATTATTTTAGAGTTTGGAAACATGTCCATTATCTTCTGAAGTCCTTCTTTCATTGCAAATTGCAAAGAAATTCCAGACACATGTCCTAAACTGTTCCCTCCACAATGAATTACAATTATGTCTGGATGTTCCTCTATCTTCAAAGTTGCACAGAGAGGTAGCAAGTCCAACCACTTCATTCCACGCACTCCATGCCAGTGCACTTCCACATGTGGGAATCCAAGATCTATAGATACTCCACAGCTTTCTGCATGCACCTTCAACCAATGAATCCACGAGTCTCCCAAAATCCATACAATCTGTGTTTTGAAACACTCAGCCATAGCTATCTGTTCTTCTCTCTGCAAAAACAATATCTGAGAAAACCTCTCCTAGCACAACACACTCACTAACCTTTACTGACCAATCCCTGGCTTCATCCAATCTCATTTCCATACCTCCCCTCCCCAAATTCCCCAGATGTAATACGCGGTGTCCTAGAACTACCGCCATGTCTGCGAATGTATCGTAACATGTACAGCCCTTCTACCATTTCGATTTCACTCTCTGTGCCATTCCCTCATTGGATGTAGCTAAGCAATCACATGACCATCCACCAATCAAATCCAATAACTCTACATGTAACTGCATCATCATAGAGCACCACTACAAATGTACGGTGTATCTCTCGGAGTACAAGTCTCATACCATTGACAACTACGATCTACGAGAAATACTATACAAATCTCCAATATTTCTACTTGCAGCTTGGTCCATATCCATATACATGAACAGAAAGTACAGGTATGCATATTTTCTACACAGTACATGAACACATTTTCTAACCGACTTTTACCTTCTATAATCTGAAAAATGAATGGACGATCATTGTTTCATTGTCCTAAAATGACCTGTCACTTACAAACCTTTATATCGTTTAATTTCTTCATACACACACACACATGCAAATACTATTAAACTAACATTTTTGAAATAAAATATATACACGACATATAATCACACAAAATAAAATACACACTCTATGATCAAATCTCAAACAATAATATTTGTACAAACACATAATTGGTTTTAATTTTTTTCGTTTATATAAGTACTTACATACATTTATATAGGACAAGCAGACTATGACATTCACTCACTGTTACGTGCAAAAGCAGGCTATGACACATAGCTCTCAACTCACACGCTTTTGGCGGGTGTCACCCGCCTTGTAAAGGACTGACTCACCCGCCAAGCCTCCTGCACGCCCATTCATTCCAATGGGCGTCTCACCCGCCAAAAACAAAATCAGGTGATTTCACCCACCTTTGCGACACACATGGTTGAGAGCTATGATGACAATGACTCACTATTACGTGGAAAAGCTTAGTTACAAGAATAGTGGTATACGTTGGTAGATTATGAATTCCACAAACCATAGTAAAGATATTTTCTTTCCTACTCTGTCATAATATAGTTTTAATGGTTTTCAGGAAGGTGCTGAGCATTTCAATTTAAAAAAATCTATGTCTAAAATGAAAACAGTGCTATATAGCAACCAAATTACTAATTTCTTTCTTTTACAATTGCAGTGAAGCCCATTCTCCTGAATAGAAGCAGCCGATTTTGATTTACAAAGAACAACTAAGAACCAAACTACTCATTTTTGAAAAAAAAGTAAGTAGATTGTTACCATAATATTTGATTTATAACTCACACGCACTGTACGGTGCATTCATGGTATTTCTGTGCCTAAAAATAGAGATTCTGCACCATTCTGACCAAAAAACCCCCCGTCTTAAACAGTGATCTCCTGTCAGAATGGCCCTCAAATTCCTATTTTTCGGCACACAAATTACCCAACTCAGCCGCTAGAATGTAGATGTTGTAGAACAAACATCTGTTTTAATTGTATAGCTTTACCTATATTATTTATTCTTCTCCACACCACCGGCTTACTTTTTTCTGTCATCTGAACCCCAGTTTAGTAACACATTAATTGAAGAATACCCATCCCTAGTAGTTCAACTTCCCAATTCACAATCACACACCATTACATACATCTTTATCATCTTACTCAAACAATCATGCACACAACTCAAATGCATTGCAGAAAACCTCAACCCATACCTTCTGTATTTTTTTCAACAGACGCTAAAGAATGCCCACCAAAAAGCAACTCCGTAGAAAGGGACGCAGAAGTAGAGCAAATGAAAAGAAAAGTCTCCAACATAAACACCCATCTATAGCAGAATTTGTAAAAAATGTTGAAACACAACAGCTAATACAGTCATGTTGTGAAACAGAAGAAGTTTCTAGTGCAAAAACTTTGCCTCCTCTATCACAAAGTAAAACGACCCAAAAAACTATTAACAGAAAATAAACTATCACTACAAATAAAACGTCTTCTATAAATCTTGATATAGTACAAAGTAAGCATACCAAGAAAAGTATATTAGCCAAAATGTTCCGTCACAAAGTCCTTCAAAATCTGATAAAAACAGGAGAGAAACCAGGTTCAACACTTCAAACCTATCGTAGGAAAGTAATCTTAGAAGCGTTGATAGACAGTGCAATTCTTCTCAAAAGAAACTTATTTATTGTTGTGTTAAACAGAATTAAACCACTAACAAAACTAATAACTAAATTTCAAAAAAGACCTCTCAATAAACGAAATGTGAACAGAAATAACTTCTTAAATATCTGTGGAGGTGAATGGAGTCACACTACAAGCACAGAACCATACTTTAATGAAGAAGCGTACAAACAAAAGCAAACAAATACATTTGCCATACATAGCAGTGGTCGAGGTTATGAAAAAGTTAATAATACCATAATGGAACAAGAAGTACTCCTTACAAAAATATGCCCTGAAAACTTAGATTTACCCCTCCATTCGACTGAACATCTAATTTACACATGGCCATGCACGTCAATGTGTAACATTCCCAAAAAAATGTTCAAATCTTTACGCCTATTCCTCAATCAATATGTGAAAAGCAAAGACAAAATCAAAATTAAAATACTGCAAAGTATGGATGCTTGTCCAGTACGCAAGCACACAGGACTGCAAGGACATTCGTTGGCCTGCATATCAGGAGCTACTTGCAAAACAACCTTCCATGATATCAAAAGGATATCAACACATCATGCAAGTATAAGAAATCTAGTTTATAAACTGTATTATGCAAAAAGTCCTGCTTTAGCACTAGCCAATTTAAATAACATTCTTCTACATGGTACACCAAAAGACCTACTAGAAGAAATCGACTATATACAGACAAAATATTTTGGAAATGAAACCCACTTACAAGATGAATTAGCTGTCAACCAACTTCGTAAAAAAATCTGCACATGGCAACCTTTCACTACACACATACAAAAAAGAAATACTAAAATTTAAAAGCACTTCAGCTGAAGTACCAAACCACGTGTGTGTATGTTGCTGCAGAACGTGTTATAAAAGTAACACAAAAACTATAGACCGTTCATACAAAAATAGAAGACAATGAAGATTCTAAATGGTTTGAATTAGCTCTCTACCTTATAGCAGCAAACAAATACGAAATAACTGACCCCATAATACTTTGCAGTTACTGCACTACCAAACTTGACAACAACCAAACTTCTTCACGTGCTATCTCAAATAACTTGGAATTATATCCACTACCAAAACTCCTTCAACAACTTAATTTATATGAGAGCATCATAATTCAAACAGTTCATCCATTTCAAGCAATAATACGCCTTCAACCAAAAACTGCAAAATTACCTCCCTCTGAATTAGTGAAAGGTATTCGTGGAAAAGTAGTGTATTTACCATTAGATCTAAAAGAAAATGTGCACACTCTAGGAGTGCAACGTCCAATGCAACAATCTTTAATTATCTTGGTAAATGGAGTACCTACAAAAGACAAAAAAAATTGGCAACAACTGGTAGATTTACATAAAGTTAGAGACGTCCTGCAATATCTCAAAGAGAATAATGATTATTACAAAGAAATTAATATCGAAGAAAACTTGAAAGATACAACTGAAATAATTCAAGAGACACAAGAAACTGGTCAATTTGAGCTCCTAGATCCTGCTACAATATCAAATACTTTAGACCATTATACAATTCACCCATTGCACTCTAATGACACCATAGAAGATGCACTGGAAACGTACCAAATGCGTCAAACAAAAGGATCACCAATCAGCATATGGGAAAAAAGTATAGAAGCACGTGCTTTTCCTGTACTCTTTCCTACTGGCAAAGGAGGAAGATACGATGATAGACCTGTTCAAATATCAGCATCAGAATATCGCTCATTACGAATGTATTCTGAAGAGCCACGATTTAGACAAAATGTGGAATACATATTCCACCTACTCTTTGAAAGTGAACTAGCAACTTTATGTTACGGAGTTGCACACATATTAAAATCAGGATCACACTTTCAAAATATGACAGCCACACAATTATTACAAAAAGTTCAACAAAAAGATGAGGTTTTACAGGCAAATCTTACAAATCTATTAGCAAATATGCGAGGTACTAAAGAGTACTGGTTTCGACGCCATGGAGATGTACATTGTATGATCAGAAACCTTGGCCCACCCACTTGGTTTGTTACATTAAGTTACGCAGAATATGCATAGGAAGATTTACATGCTTTCCTACGCATATCAAACGAAAACAAAACAAACATAGATATACTAACACCTGGAGAACTTTGTTCTCAGGATCTTGTTAATGTTTCTAGATATTTTCACCATCGCTTCATTGCTATGCTACATTTTATTTGTAATAAAACTGTTCTCCCCTTGGAGAAGTGCAACACTTCTTTTGGAGAAAAGAATACCAAGCCAGAGGAGCGCCACATGTCCACATGCTTTTATGGATTAAAGATGCTCCTAAATTTGGTCAAGACAGTGATGCCACTGTTTTACAGTTTATTGAAAAATATGTCACTTGTGAAATTCCGTCAGAATCCACAAATAGTGATCTTCATGCAAAAATCTTACAATTCCAAAGACACAAATGTGGCAAATATTGTTGTCGCAAATACAAAAACAAAGGGAAATACTACACCAAATGCTGATATGGTTTCCCTAGACCAGTTACAAATACAGGTCAAGTGAACAACCTCATGTCTTCAGTTAGACATAGGCCCTCATTACAACTCAGGCGGTAAGGGGTTTACGGCGCCGTAAACAGCGCCGACCCTTACCGCCTGAGTACGAGGTCCCTTAGCGCCATGGAGGTTTTAACACCTGCTTTTAGCAGGTGTTAAAATCCATGGCGCTAAGGGACCATGGAGTTAATAACGCCACCGTAATTTACGGTGGCGTAATTAACGCCTTCCCCACTCCCATTATGCCCTATGGGGCAAAATGGGAGTGGGGAAGGGAAAATGGGAAAATGGGGATTTACCGCCCCGCCAAGGTTGGAATGGGGTGGTAAATCCGCCAACCACCATGGCGTAAACATAGTTTACGCCATGGTGGTAAAGTCACGGCCCAGGCGGTAACTTACCGCCTGGGTCGTAATGAGGGCCATATTGTTAAAGGTAAGTCACCTAAAAATACATATTGCATAAAAAGAAAAGAAGAAGAAAAATATATCAATGATTACAATGCAATCATTGCCCATTTGTGGAATGCAAACATAGATGTGCAGTACACTGCAGACAATTCTACTGCAGTTGCACGATATGTCACATCATACTTAACCAAATCAGAAAAGACAGAGCTCCAAGACCTCTGGAATGACCTGTCATCAGATAAAACAGTGTCTCAGAAATTATACAGCTTGGGCATAAAAATGCTGTCCCGTAGAGAATGTGGATCCTATGAAGCAGCTGATCGATTAACTGGTACTGCATTGTATGGTAAATCTGCAAATATAGTATGGCTAAGTCTTGGTCCAGCTAAATCTAGAAAAAGAGTTCTAAAATCATACGAAGATATAGAAACAATAGCCAAACATGATCCCAACAGCCAAGACATTTTAAAAAACAATTTATTGGACACATACTACCCAAACAGGAGTACCACTTCGGAAACCATGTGTCTATACCACATAGCCCAAAACTACACATACAAAAATAATATAAAACCTGATGAGCAAAACCGTAAATACAAAGTGACAAACTGTGATGGCAGCTTAGTAAAACTCACCAAACCAAATTTAATTAATCATATCAAATTGTCATTAAAGACTCCTCAACATAAAGAAATATATTACATGTCCCTGCTACAACTCTTCAAACCATGGAAAAAAGAAGAAGAAATACTAGATAACTATGACTCATATGAAGACGCTTTCAAAGCAAATGAAAGCAATATAACTGATGTAAACTTTGCACAGTACAAAACAATGTTGCACAATGAACAGCAACACGAAGAGGAACTCCAGGCCCAACTAGATAAGGACATTCCTGACAGCAGTCAACCTTCTGTCACAGGAAGCCAAGAACCACTGGGAGAACCACTAATAACAAATGAGGCAGAATTAGCTATGATAGAAGTAGAAAACACCATGTGTCACTATGAAGATAAAGAAGACTTAACTACACTACAATCAAAACTAAACAAAGAGCAACGTAGCATTTTTCAAGAAATAACAAAAGAAATTGCACATGTTGTGCAACATGAAAACAAAGAATGCACCTGCCAAAATTACAAACCTATACTATTGTATGTCGGTGGTGAAGCTGGTTCTGGCAAAACATTCCTAATCAAAATCATCAGTAAGTTCCTTCAACAATTGACAAACAACAAACTGTCAGCTGTTGTCACTGCCCCCACAGGTTTAGCTGCCTACAACATAGGTGGTGTCACTTTACACCGATTACTACTCCTGCCAGTAGAACACCAAAACAAGTTAGATTATTACAAACTTTCTGCAGAAGCTGCAATGGAAGTATGCAGAGTATTGAAACAAATGAAAATGCTACTAATAGATGAAGTGAGCATGGTCTCCAACCTAATGTTGGCTTTGATTCACCTCAGATTACACAAGTACTCAAAACAAACTATGAAGAGCTCTTTGCAGGAAAACACATAATTGTTTTCAGAGATCTTCTTCAATTGACACCTGTAAAAGGTGAGCCTATTTTTAAAACATTAGGACACAAACTCTGCCGTAAAACTGTTGGCAGCATTGGAAATGTCAACCTTTGGCAACATTTCCAATACAGAGAATTAACAGAAAACATGTGCCAATCTGCAGATCTCACTTATGCCAACATCTTAAAAAGTATCAGAGTTGGTATACTTTCTAGAGAAGCAGAAGCAATATTGAAAACCCGGCACATTCATGCACTTTATGGTGATAATGCATGTGCTACAGATGTTATGGAACAATTAGCCCACAAAAATGTCAATTGTATGGCCTTAATGCCAACTCTTGCAAGCTGTTTCAAATTCAATGAAATAATGTTAAGCAAAGAAATGCAACCAATTATGGAAATTAGCGCCACAGACAAACTAGATGTACATGGAATGACACTACCCATGTGTGACCAAGCCAAAGCAAGACTAAATAGTTTAGAAAAATCAATCTCAAACACAGCAGGCTTGGAAAAGATATTAAAATTATCCTTAAATTGCAGAGTAATGCTTAAACGTAACCTTGACGTGGACCAAGGACTAATTAATGGAGCACTGGGTACAGTTGTTGGCTTTCAAACATACCCACGTGACAACAAAATTCAGTTTGTCAATATTCTCTTTGACAAACTTTCAGAAGTAAAAAGAATAGGACGCTCAACAGCTCGATTCCTTCTCTTCAAAGACATGTATGTACGCAGAGAACAATTTTCTCTAACTCTTGCATACGCAGTCACTATTCATAAATCACAAGGTCTTACTCTAGACAAAGCAATGATAGACATTGGTAACACAGTCTTTAAAGAAGGCATGAGCTACGTAGCACTGTCACGCCTAAGTACAATTGATGGTCTATTTCTAATAAACTTTGATGCAAGTAAAGTAAACGCTGATATTCCTTGCATTTTAGAATACAATAGACTTCGTTCACTATACACCCCCCATCTACAAACATATCCTGTCCCAGAAAAAGGAAAATGTTCTAAAAGAAAACTAAATCAAACAGAAATGCAACAGGATGTCACTGCAAATCCTCCAAAGAGACTAAAAGAAACTAAAACTTCACCAAGTACCACAAGCAAAAAAGAACCAATTAGGGAAAGTAAACCAAGTACTTCGTCAAAGAAGGAAGACAAACTAAAAAAAAATCACTCAGATACAGAACTACCTGGTCCATTTAAACTTATAAATGAAATAGGTGTAAGTTGCTACGCAAATGTAGCAATCAATATTCTATTTCAAATACCAGCAATTGTTGACAACATTTACTTACACTTTAGAGACCCATTGTGTATGCAAATGTTAGTACTTCATAGAAACGCAAAAAACAATCCTGACACCCCATATACTGTTCATGGAATAAGACAAGAATTGGACTACTGTGCTGGAATGGTGAAATTCACTATAAACTCACAGGAAGATCCACACACAAGAATGTCTAATGTACTTACTATTAGTACTGGAAAACAAAAACATACCTATAAATGAAATCTTCCAGATTTCATACATGTGGAAACATACATGCACTCTCTGCAACAATGTGACACAAGAACAAATCCCCAATGAGCGCTTTGTCTATATATCAATACCTAATTGTGAATTTGTTCCATTTCAGCAACTTGTACAAAATGCAAACCACAGTAGATTATGTTCTACCTGCAATTCGGATAATCGCTCAACATTACTAATACAAACACATAGTAAACAAGTAATACTAATGCTTCTACGTTACAATGCAGATGGTACGAAAAACAACTGCAAGCTGACTGGATTCACACATGGTCAAATATCACTTGGTAGGAAAACCTTCACAACAATAGGTATAATCTACCACGCAGGAGCCACAACCAACTCAGGGCACTACACTGCATATATAAAAAAAAATGTGGATGGTTTGAATGTAATGATAGTACCGTTACTCTAAAGCAGAGATTACCAGCTAGTCTTACAAACGCATATTTAATGTTCTTAAAACCAAAATTTGATAACTGAACTGTACTTAAACCTTAAGTACACTTGTAGTAAAAAAATATAAACTGTCACAATATTTCAAAACCTATCTAACTGCCCAAAGATTCTACAACAACTAATCAGATAAATTAATACCACTCAAATAGCGCGAAAAATAGACAGTTAGAATACGCCAATTGGTATCTAACTGTCCCAAAATTTACAAATATGCAAACAGATAAATCAATACCACGAAATTATATCAAAACATAAACAGTTAGAATACGCCTACTGGTATCTAACTGGGTCAAAATTTTACAATATCCAAACAAATACCTAATATCTTACTGCTCACAAAAACTGGAACAATCCAATGCATAAAGCATTAGGCAGAAAGAACAAGTAAACGCGGAAAACAAACAAATAAATAAACTGAATACTAACATGCTATTTTCTTTTATTACAGAAATGAACAAGAAAAACATGGACTCCCGTTACCAAACCAAATAGTACGTATAACAAGATAAATACAACCATTGCAGCATATCACACCCATACAAGCTTATAACATTGTTCCTTATAAATTAGTTTTTGACCCAAAGTTAAAAGCCACTATGGGTGTGATATGCTGCGGTGGTTGTGGCCAGGGCATACACTCTTGGGTGCATGGCCAAATGGCCATGCACCCAACATTCTATACCCTGGCCACAACCACCGCAGCATATCACACCCATAGATGCAAGCATTGCAACCATTTTTATGTCCGCAGACAGGGGGAAGGTCCTAGGACACATTCAACTTGCCAGAGGACAATACAAACAGCGTCCTCAGGACACCCCCATTTTCTTTATGTACGAACATTTCAGGACACCGTGATTGTTCTTAAAACATTTTCACCATGCCAACGAACAATACAGACAACGTCTCCAGGACACCCCCTGCAAACATTCCAAGACCCCACAAGTGTTCTTAGAACACTTTCAAGTTGACACCGAATCCATTCTGTTTATTTACGAACATTCCAGAACAGCCGTGTTGTCCGCAGACAAATCGAACACAACAAAAGCGTCTAGCACATAAATAAAATACAACTTTGAACCTATCTCATACTCCCCCATCCTCCCCAAAGACTTCTACACACCAACACACTCTACTAAATACACATTTTGAACAAACTTTCACTGCGCTGTCTGCGGACGTCCGCAAATGCAAGATGGCGGGCGCGACAGAAAATCTGACGCGCATCACGCACCACGCCGCCCAATCAGCGAACACGTCGCATGTCCGCGGACATGACGCAAGCCGCTGGGCCAATCGGGGTGCAGTCCGCGGAGCGAACAGGGAAGTCCGTCCGCGAAGCGAACACAGATATCACTAATTTTTTTGCCTTACATTTTGGTAATTTTTTAAAAAACTACTGGACGGATTTACACCAAATTTGCAAAAGCACGCTTTCGGGACCAGGCCGCCGCTCCTGCCAAAAATTTGGTGTAAATCCGTCCAGCGGTTCGGGCTGTAGCCGTGCACAAAGTTTTTTCCCATTCAGTCTATGGGGAAAAAAAAAGATTGGGACCCCCCCTATAAGTTTTCCCCCCCTGGACGAATCCTCACCAAACGAACTATAAACCTCCATTAAAAAACATTTTTTGCAACACATCCTTATGTCTGTTGTTATCAGCAGTGCATACTGGGGATGCAAATCATTGTTCAATTGCCTACGGCTTAAGGCTCCACCATGAACCCAGCCGAACCAAACCACCCCTATTATTCACTGCACCTACCCTATATCCTAGCTCAGTGTCCACTACACCCTAAAAATGGTTCGCCAGGGAAGAGATTAGCAGCGATATCATCATGCTGCAAAATATTCCAATGTTTAGAGATGATTTGCTTTACTCGATTACTTTGACGTAAGTAGGTGTAGTAAACCACATTAGCCAATTCAAGTCAAAGTCTTTCTTGTAGTAGAGTATCTCGTGGCAAGGGATCGGCTTTGGTTTTAGCAACTGATAAGTCATCACAGCACCTTGCTCTAAAGCGCTCCAGCATCTGGTTTACATTGTTTCTCATATTTCATTGGGTCAGAAATTATCCAAAGTTTTACCAGTTGACTAAAGAGTAACCCTTTCATAGTATTCGGAGGATCAACACTTTTTTCATGTAGGACATACCCTATCAGTTGGCTTGGTATATAGTGAAGTACATTTTCCCTCACTGAATTGCACATATGTGTTTAGGAAGTGTATTGCTGTCTGGTCTGTGCAAAAGTGAATTTAATGCAGTCATCTAGAAAATGTACTCAGTCTTGGTACCCTGCCAGACGCCAATGAGATCATCAATATAACGTCTAAAGAAGAGTATGTGAGATTGTGCCCTCTCTGTTAATATCAGATGCTGCTAGAAGTAATGCACAAATACACTGGCATAACCTGGGCCACACTCGCCCCCATGGAAGTACCAGTTTGCAGATAAGACTATTCTAAAAGCAGAACAAAACTATTGAAGACCAATTCGAGTAGTGCAAGTACAAAGTTTTGTCAGCTCCTATATTGTCGTGTTGGAGGATGAACCTTTCCATGGCGCTCAACCCCACTTCGTGTGGTATTGGCGAGTATTGGCTGGTCACATCACTCGCGAACAACAATATGTTAGTGTACGTTGGTGCCAGAGAATACAATTGCCTCAAGAAATCTCCTGTGTTCTTCAGGAAAGTGGGGGTAGATGTAATCAGTGATTGTATGATCTGGTCTATATATTTGGAAAGTTATGTTATGTTGTGTTATGTTACTTTGCATTTATATAGCGCCTTATGTACCATTGGTATGGTCTCAAGGCACTGGTAAGTTGAACGCCCTCGGGAACCGAAGTTCAAGTCAGTAGAGAGAAATAGAGAGAGTCAAAAAGGTGCGTGTGAGCACCGGATATGTGTGCAGCTGGTGTGGCATTCATGTGATAGCTGCTTCTTAGCGGAAGGTGTGGTGGTTGAGAGATCAAGAGTATGGGTTCGTTCTGGCAGGTTGTTATCCAGACCGATTCTGGCTGCGTTAGGCCTGAGGAGAATGCCTAGGCTGGAGGGTGTGAAACCAGCAGTGTTTAGTTAGGGTGATGGGGAGTATGAGGCAAATGATGGTATGGGAACAGCTATACCGAATGGTGTCATAGTATTGCTGTGTTCTAGTTGAGTGGTGGTGTAAAGAGGAGAATAAGCGTGGAGATGTGATATGGTGGTTTACCTTAGGTGCTTGAGATCAAGCCCACTCCAATAGTTCCATGTACTCCATCCGTTCCATGTACTCCGACTGTTCTACGCATTACGACCGTTTCAAGCACTGAAGACCGTTCGTTTCAATGCTCTTTCCAAACGGACAATGCACTCCAAACCATTCCATGTAGGTCACGCCATTCTATGCAATCCAATCCGATTCACGCACTCCAATCCGATCCACGCACTTCAGTCCGTTCCACGCACTCCAATCCATTTCACGCACTCAATCCGTTCCATGCACTCCAATCTGTTCCATGCACTCCAATCCGTTCCATGCACTCCAATCCGTTCCATGCACTCCAATCCGTTCCATGCACTCCAAGCCATTTTATGCACTCCAACCATTTTATGCACTGCTCTTTTCATTCGTTCTACCCACGCTTTCCTTTCTCCATGCATCGTCCATCCACATACGACATCTTCACACGTTCCATCCACTTCACTGGGTCCACCCATTTCACACGTTCCATCCACTTCACCCGTTCCACCCACTTCATCGGTTCCACCAACTTCACCGGTTCCAAAACACAACACTTGTTCATCCACCTACTTCCTCCATTCTACCATTTCACCCGTTCCACCCACTTCACCCATTCTACACTCGTTCATCAGTTCCATCCACATACTTCACCCATTCCATCCACATACTTCACCCGTACCATCCACATACTTCACCCGTACCCTCCACATACTTCACCCGTACCATCCACATATATCACCTGTTCCACCCTGTTCACCCATTCCACCCTGATCATCCGTTCCACCCAGTTCATCCATTCCACCCAGTTCATCCATTCCACCCAGTTCATCCGTTCCACTCATATGCTTCACCCGTTCCAACCCCATACTTCCTCCGTTCCAACCACATTTTCACTTGATCCATCCACTTCACCCGTTCATCCACATACTTCAATCATTCTATTCAATAAATTTGATCCATTTTGTCCGCATACTTCATCTGTTCCTTCCTCATACTTTACCCGACTCGTCCATATACATAACCCGTTCTTCCAGATCCATTCTCCGTTCCTACCACCCAATTTCACCCGTTTCTTCCTCTTACTACACCCGTTTCTTCCAACCACTTCACCCGTTTCTTCCCCTTACTACACCCGTTTCTTCCAACCACTTCACCCGTTTCTTCCAACCACTTCACCCGTTCCATCCACATACATCAGCCGTTTGCTCCGCACTCTACACCCGCTCCGCACTCTACACCCGCTCCGCACCCGCACCATATCCTACATCCGCTCAACACCCTACATTGGCTCAACACCACCGCACCCTACATCTGCTCAACACCCTAAATCTGCTCAACACCCTACATCCGCTCCACTCTATTATCCACTCACACCCTACATCCGCACCACGACCTACATCCGCACCACGCTCTTATCTGCTCCGCACTCTCATCCGCTCCATGCTCTCATTCATTCTGCGCTCTCATCTGCTCTATGCACTCATTCGCACTACGCACTCATCCGCTCTACGCACTCATCCGCTCTATGCACTCTTCCGGTCTATGCACTCATCTGTTCTACGCACTCATCCGCTCTACATACTCATCCGCTCTACACACTCATCCGCTCTACACACTCATCCGCTCAATGCACTCATCCGCTCTACGGGCTTCATCCATTCCACCCACTTCTTCTGCCCCACTCACTTCGTTCATTAATCCTACATTATCGGTTCAGCCCATGTCACTTGTCGCACGCACTCAATCCGTTCCATGCTCTCCATCTGTCCCATGCACTACACCCGTCTCATGTACTCAAATTATCTATTCTATACTTTCCATTTATGCCATGCACTCATACAATCCATGCCGTCTGTCTGTGCGCTCATCCGTCTCCTGTATTCATCTTTCCATCCTCTTCACTTTATTCCTTTCGTCCATTTTGTTCCTTTCGTCCATTGCAATCATTTCATTAATTTCATTAATTTCATTAATTTCAACCGCTTTACTGCTTTCGTACAATTTATTCTTTTTATCCGCTTCACTGCTTTGATCTACTATACACATTCTATTCTGTTTGTCCTTTTTAGTTTACATTAGGAGGTTATTCGTTTTCGATTTCTCGCTTGGATCTTGATGTTGTATTGTTATTTGTTATCCATGATATCCATTACATTTATTTTTTCCATTTCATTAGTTTCAGCCACTTTACTGCCCTTGTACAGCTTATTCTTTTTATCTACTTCGCAGGATTGATCCTTTTTACTCATTCTATTTAGTTTGTCATTTTTAGCTAATCAATAGAGGCTATTAGTTTTTGATTTCTTGCTCGGATCATGATGCTGCATTGCTATTTATGATCTAGCATTTGGCAAAGTCATTGAGATGCTGTTATCCAGTTTGAGTTAGATTGGGTTCGGGCTCTTTTAGGGGAAGAGCCAAGTTTTCAGTAATTTGCGGAAGGACGTGAGGTCTTCAGTGAGTCGGATGCAGGGTGGGAGTCTGTTCCACGGGGGGGGGGCAAGGCTGAGAATGATGATCCGCCTAATCTGACGGAGTATGTTTTTGGTATGACTAGGAGGCCGGCTTAGCTTGATCTTAAAGTATGCGCAGGGTGATAGGGTTTCAGTTTGTCTTGAAGATATTGAGGTCAGGTTTTATGCAGTGCTCGGTGAGAAATGCATAAGGTTTTGAAGGTCACCCTTCGGGTTGACCGGAAGCCAGTGCAGAGTTTTGAGGGCTGGGGAGATGTGATCTCTCAGGCCAAGCGCTAGTAGCAATTTGGCTGCGGCGTTTTGAGAGCTTTGTAGTTTAGTCAGTTGTTAAGCGTGGACTCCGAGGTAGAGGGGGTTAGCGTAGTCCAGTCTTGATATAACAATTGATTGGACCGCAGAGAGTCTGTTGGGAAAGGAGAGGTATGGAAAAATGCGCCTAAGAGTTTTAAGGTGGTAGTGGCAGGATTTTGAGCTTGTTGACTTGGCGCGAGAGTCAGCCTGCGACCACTACCCAACCAACGTTCGACTCCTTTAGTCCAATATCAGCAGACCAATTTCTCAAACTTCTCTCTGCCCGCAAACCATCCGGCTCTCCGCTAGACCCTTGCCCGGCCACAACTCTCAAAGAAATTTCCGCTTCTACCTGCGCAGGAGAACACGCAAGAACCATCATAAATGACTCCCTTTCCTCAGGGATTTTTCCCGACGCATTCAAAACGGTTGTAGCCAGTGGGTCTGTAGATTATTAGGAAGCTGTGGGAGAGTGAAGGGGGAAGGGATAGTTTAACGAGGGGTGATTCGCAGGACGGGATGGAAGGTTGGTTGTCGATGATTGAGGCGTGGAAGTAAGACTTGAAGGCAAATGCTATTCTTCCTCGTCTAGAGGGACGGTTCAATGGGATGAGGGAGTAGTCGGGGGGGAAGGCTTCATTGGCGATAGGGTCGAAGTCGTCAGAGAACCAGGTTTCAGTGATGAAGACCAGGTCTGGTTTGTCAGAGGCAAGGAGGTCAAAAATGCTGTGTCTGTTTTTCGCTACGGAACGGGCATTAAATAGGATGCAGTTCACTTCGGTAGATGAGGTTGATGTCGGAGTTGCAGAGATGGGGGGTGGGGCGGGAGAGGGTGGAAACTGGAGAGCGAGAGGGGTGGGTTGGTTGGTGGTCGATGGGAAGAATGGGCGGGCAGAAAAGTTGGTGGGTTTCGGGTGGGAGTGGATGGATGCGTGTGTTGGGATGATTGGGCTTGGCACGGGGGATTTAAAGCTGGGGTCTTGCAGCCATCTACCCTGGATTTGGAAAGAACAGGGATTTGTTCCATTGTTTCAGTGCATCAAATGCATGTGGCAAACTCTACAGGGAAAGAAGAAAAACAAAGGAGAACAGGAACCAAAAGCAGCTCCTTGGTATCAAGTGTCACCCACTAAGCACCTACTTCTGTTTAGGTGGGAGGAGACAAAGTTAAGGCACCCTGTGTTCTAACTTCCATATGCTTTTCAAAACAATAACTGAAATTATTCATTTATTGTGCATTTGTAAGGCACTTATACAAAGCTCCCACAGGGCAACAGGGAGGCAACATGGGAAAGAAGCAAATGCAACAATGAAGATAGAGGCAGATCCTATAAAAAGGCAACAAATGTGCAGAGAATAGAATGTCTTGAAAAACAAACGAAAACTGTATTAGACAAAATCACATGTGTTTCGTCATTCACTCCTAACAGTAATGACCTTAGAAAGTCAATACTGAAGAATTGGAAGATGATTAACACTGAGTCTTTCAACATCCCTCCCCCGCGTTTTGCTTTCAAGAGATTACAAAATCTTGGGGACAAGTTGGTCCATACATATCCTCAAAAACACGGTAACACCGCCACACAATCCACACTTTGGCACCTTCCACCGGTCATAGGGCATTTTAAATGCGGGAAGGGCCTAATGTGCAATTTTACCAAAAATCTAAAATCCATTGACCTAAAGGGAAAGATCTGGCAGTTAAAATCTTTCACCAATTGTGCCACAAAATGGGTGATTTACTGTATCATTTGCCCTTGTGGCCTTTGGTACACTGGAAAAACTAAAAGAGCCATTCGAATAAGAATTGGAGAACATCGCTCCTGTATAAAAAATGGTATAGCAGATAAACCACTGGTGGAACACTATAAAAAAATGAAACACACTCATGATGAATTGTTCTGGTGTGTCCTGCAAACCCTGAGCCCACACCCCCGTGGAGGCGACAGAGATTTAAAGCTCGGTAGATTGGAGGAGAAGTGGATTTATAATCTTGACTCTGTCAAACAGGGACTGAATCTCTACATAAAATGGAACCTATTTCTTCACAAATAATTGAATATTTTGTCAGCACTATAGATGAACAGCATTGCTCTGTGGACCCTATTCACGCACAAATGCCTAAATTGGTGCATCCTACTGGCCTTTTCGTGGACACCAGTGTCTATGGATTTTGGACCCAAACCACCGAAATGCGCCCAATTCCCCATCTTACATCCACTAGAAATGGTTTTGAGATAATCTAGTGATTCCAAGCCCCGACAGCTTTTTAGTCGGGGTTAGAATTATCTATTTCCGCTTTGCCTCCGGATAGTAACACACTTACCATGACGGCTCTGCTAGAACAGGGATCATACCCTTTGGACAAGCACGTGCCTCTGTCATCTTAGACAGTGTTGCCATGAGAAAGGCACTTTGTTCAGCACTGTGCAAAGACACCTGGCACCTGCCGCCCAGTCGTTTACTTTCCATTTTTCAAGTGTCTGTATTAGCACTAAGACACACAAGTCTTTCCGATTCACACTTAACCATATTTTAAATAGAAGCCAGGAGACGGACTTGACAATAGAAATGTAAAACGGCCGTCATAACATGACGGCAGTACTCAAACACTTGGACGTTCTAGTCTTCCAAAACGTGGTCACGCAATCCGGCCCTTCATAGCCAGATCACGTGATCAGGGCAAGTGAAAGCTGTTTTCCAAAGAGCGGACAGAAGAGATGTCCACGCCGTGTTCTCGATTACTAAAGTAAGTTTCCTTTGCCCGGATTGATAGACGGCAAGCCATCCTTTCTTTTACATCAAGATTGTGGTCACACATGTACTTGTGCTAACACAGCTCCGTCTTTATACTTTTTTATATAGACAACTCGCGACAATCGAGACGCTGTTTTCGCTTGAACAGGGTTTGATGCTTTCTCCCGTAAGAAGTCCCGTTCCGCTTAAGTAATTCAGTTTCTGAAAAAGTCTCGGACCGCGCACCTGAATGAGGCCTACGCATACAACGTGCGCACTAAGGTAGGCAAGCAAAGAACCATTATGATGCGGAGCGGCATCTGACCAGCAACATATGGTTCCTACAATTGACAGTCGCGTTTCTTGATTTAATCCTGCAGATAAACGCGTAGAAGTTTTCTTGTTGCCACTGGACGTGGCTTTTGAATTAGAAGATCCAGTATTAATCACTGTGAAAACATTTGGAGGTACATATCTGTCTTGTACCTTTGCTCTATTTGAATAGATATGCTGTCTGGAGCTAGTGATACAAATATCAAGTCACTAAACCCATTCTTCTCTTCCCTACCCCTTCCCTCCCTCCCTCGTGCCTTTCCCTCCCCTTCTTTAGGCACTGTTTCAATCACTGGACATTGGTGTCCCAAAAAACTGTTAACAATGGAATAAATTAATGTGACAAATTATTGCCATCACTAGGGTATAAATGGAGCCCTAATGCTGTTTTTTATATGTACAATGAAATTTCTTGATGTGCACTAAAATATGCTCTTTGGTTGATAGAATTTGTATCTTCACATTATGCGATAAATGAAAATGACAATCTATGTAATCTGGTCGGTAAAAAAACTCCTGTATGGTTTATTGTAGAAACGCTGGTAGCGAATGCTATAAAACCGCCAATATGACATCAAAAATCCTTCAATCTGGATTATATGTGTTCTGATGAAAGCCTTAGTTGGAAAAAGATACACCCGACCATCTATTGTTTGACATCATCCATACGTGGGCCAATACTCTAAGGCACAACCTGAATGGGGACTCCTTCAGAAAAGATATTTGTATTCAGTCACCCATAAATTAATAACATCACATTATTTGGTCTAAAATAAGCATTGTTGTGGCAGAGAACCAGCTTCTGTCTTGTTGTAACATTTGTTTTTGTGTTTTTTATGAATGGGACCCGTGCTGTCCATTTTATTATAATAAAATCTAATATATTTTTGTAAATTCCGACCCTATCTTCTTTGATATTTGCTTGTAAAGATGATAATTATTTTTCACCTCATGTGAAGCCTAATCTTCAACCCAGTGCGACATAAGTAGGTAGCTCGCTGTGGACACTCCTTCCTTTTTGACATGTTACACAGTCCTCCCCCAACAAGCCCCTAACAAAAAAGAGGCCATTTGATATGTTTGTGCTCGTTTAACGATTTCTCCAATGGTGGCATAGGCCATTGGTGCCAAGGCAAGTGCTGGGAGCAACAAGTGCTGGAAACGGGCAGAGGGTGAAGGCGATTGGGTGTGTGAGGCCAGGACCCAGGACGACACATAAGGGCCCTGGTCACCAATCTCAGCAACTTTGTGGTTTAGCAGAGGAGGTGAAAAGAAGGTCTTGAGGAGCTTCTGGAATTTGAGGAGATCCGGCTGAAGACTAAGAGGAAGGGGAGGCTGTTCAAAAGGAGGGAGCCAGCCGAGGAAAGAGATTGTCCACGAGCTCGCTGTTTAGCAAAGCGCTTGACACACAGAGTTGGTGCCGCAGGACCACAAAGATCTGGAGGGAGAGAGCCAGTTGTAGAAAGCGTGGTCCCCAGCCGCAGACAGCCTTATAGATGATGCAGAGGGATTTGAATTTGATCCTTACAGCAACAGGGAGCCAGTGGAGAGATGTTAGGGCTGGAGAGATGCAGTCCCTGGGCTTGAGACCAAGGAGAAGTCTTGCAGCCCTATTCTGGATTAGCTGGCAGGGTCGTAGAGAAAAGGAGGGTAGATGGAGTGTGAGGAATTAGACCATCTGCACAGGGAGAGTGCGCTACACTGGCCTTTTTGGATTTTTTAAAAGAAATAATGATGGGAGATTATCCTCCGAAAATATGAAGGGCTATTCCTGCACATATTTTCCAAGCCCACCGCACAGCAGAGCAGAAAAATAGTCATGTACTCTGGGAGGACACAGTTTACCAGCGCCGCCCTCCCCTGTAATGTGTAGCTGACACCTGACAGCTGTGGGTACATCAAAAGCATCTGGCCGTGGGCAGCCTGATCAGCATCCAAGGCCCCATGGATTTACATCTCCATTGTTACACCTTCTGGTGGTGGCCAATACTGAAGAAAGTTAATTAGCAGGCCTCTGGGAGGCCTGGGTGCAAGAGGTGACAATGGAGACCTGAGACCAACACCTCTTTGTAATGCAATGTGTCAACTTGGTACTTACACCCCTCCTTGGTATGAAAGAGCAGTAAATATTCTGTCAGGAACCACTCCTTTTAGAGCAGGGCAGTATACGAATTGTAGGAGACGAAAGTCTGCCTGCAACCCCCTACTTCAAAGGAGGACCATGCTGTGACCAAGCGCCGCATAGGGCTCAGTTAATTAGGGAGACACTGATGTACAGCAGACAGGAAATGTGTGGGACTTAAAAGTATATTTGGTCATCCTTCCCCTGTCTGTTGCCAAGCGCTCCGATTCTGACCGGACGCATCACTGAAGATTGTTGGTGGGGGACCCAGGATTGGTTCATTAAGGTGGGCTTAGCCTGCACCAATTACTGGGGCCTGTTTGGCTTTAAAAGAGGGCTGAGACCCTCACTGATCAGATCATCTAAAGAATTCACAATGAGTGAGAAGGAGGACGCATTTGGACCAGAGCTGAAGGTACAGTCTACCTTACATCTTCCGCCAGTGAATGCAGGCCAGGAGTTCCAAGAGGGAAGCAAGATCCCTCCCGTAAACATCTCCCAGGGAACAGAGGGAGATACCAGACTCAAGAGGACCCGTCCAGCAGCTCCCAGCCAGCACACAACATGCCATGCTAGGTTACGACAGCAAGCTTCCTAGGTGGGAAGTGCCAGAGAGTCTGTGGGCAAAGGACAAGGCTGTTGCCTGCAATGAAGCTCCTGAGCTTTAGGCCGTCCACCTTGAAAACACCCAGGCTCTGCGAAGAGGCTAGGAGGAGTGCCATACAAGCATCATCCAGCATCCATCTTTTTAAGGCCAATTTTGAGACAGTCGAGTTCTCGAACCACATCCGGCTGCACCGCTGACTGTTGTCATGCCACAGTCCCCAGAGCTGTCCAAGACGCCTTGACCAGCATTCCAAATCTGCTAACCAGCACAGAGACAACGATTCTTTGCCCCAAGCTGGACAGCCTGCAGACGGCCATCCAGCCTCGCTTGCCGAACTGCCTGCCGCACTGTCTCACGGGCTGCAAAGCACCCTGGAACCACCTTGCCACTGTCCAGCACCAAGAACTTCTTCAGCACCAGGTACATTGTGGCCCTGCCCTTCGGGTCCTACTCCGAAGGCCCCTAGGGACAGTTACTACCCTTTGCCCTTTGTGTTGAAACCAAATAATCTTGAACTATAAAACTGATTCCTTTTCCTACTAACCCCCTGTCAATATGCAGAGTGCATCCCTTTCCTTTGTGAAACCGGCTGTCCTCTGTGCCTCTTTACAGTGTGGGTTGTAATTGTAGTGTGCTAGACCTGTCTGTGGTAGTATTAATAAAGTAGATATTTGTATACAATCTTGAATGGACAGTCCCTTTTATCATTGGGTAATTGTATTTTCGCTGTGTTGCAACTAACCAACGATCCACAACCTTGCAGAGATAAGCCTGCTGTTCCGCCCATGCTACCAAAATTGGACAAGGAGGTCTTATTATTTACTTGTATTCCAATCTGTTCAGATCCCTTCTGGTGTACTATAGGTGTGGGGTTGATTGACGGTTTAGAAACAGATATTCATATCTGGACCACTGGTGCCCGGGAAGTTGATTTGTCACATTGAGGAAGAGGCTATTGCAGTAGTCAAGCCTAGAGAGAACAAGACCTCTAGAAACATCAAGCTTCTGGGGGAAGTGAGGAAAGTAATTCCTTGGAGGAGGTGGAGTTGAAAGTGGGCCTTCTTGGCAAGGTCCTAAATGTGAGGAAGGAGTCAAAGATGACTCCAAGGTTTTTGGCGTCAGATGAAGGATAAGGGAGACAGCCCATAGACGATGGACAGATCGAAGAGAAGAAAGCGGAAGCAGGAGTCCCATTAGGAAGGATCTCAGTCTTACTGGCGTTGAGGCAGAGATCATTGGAAGTACACCAGGACTGCATGGAAGATAGGCAGCTGGGGATAAAGGAGGAAGTAAGGAGCGGATCAGAGGGATGTTTGAAGAAAAGTTGTGTCATCTGCAGCAAACTGGAAGTTGGGGGAGATGGTGGAAATGAGGTGTGCAAGTGGGGCAAGATATGTGTTAAAGAGCCAGGGAGAAAGGTTGGAGCCATGGGGGACAACACAGGTGGAGATAGAGGTGGGGGAGGAGGAAGAACCCAGGATAACCTGAGATGGATGGCCGTTGAGGAAGGAGGTCAGCCAGTCCAGTGCCTGCTCTGAGATGCCTAACATATCCTGCAGCCGTTTTAAGAGGATGGAGTGGTTGACCATACAGAATGCAGAGGAGAGATCAAGCAGAGTTGGATTCAAGAGAAGCGAGCAGTTCCTCACGTGTCTTCAGAAGAGCAGTTTCTGTGCCTCTGGATGCTCGGAATTCAGATGGATTGTCGTCTAGACAACTAACAAGTTCAGTGTGCTGGGTCAGTTGGGGGGTGGAGAGAGGACCAATTTTTCCAAGTGTTTCCCCATATGAAGGGGGTATGATATGATATGGCATTTGTAACGTGCCTATACACAAGTGTTTCAAGGCGCGACGAGGCAGGGAGGGGGGAACAAGGGGAAGACAGACAACGATCCTACTAGGCCAGGTGTCATTCAGATCGCGCAAGTGCAGGGGTAGGGGGAAGGGAAGAAGTGCAAGGGGAAGGGGGAAGTGCAGTACAAAGTAAGTAGAATAAAAATAAATAAATAGGGCCAGCTGGTGGCAAGTGCAAGGTAAGTGCAGACAAGTGCTGGGAAGGGGGCTGTAGGGATACAGAGACAGTCCCGCAGTGCAGGGGTTGCCAGTGCAAGTGGAGAGTGGCTGGGCCCAGGACCGAGGTCGCTGAGAGTGGCCCAGTTGCAGATTCAGTGCAGTTTCAGTGAAGAATTTAGCAGGGGAGAGGGAGAGAGAAAGCAGAAGCAAAGAGGAAGGTTTTGAGGTGCTTCCGGAACCGGAGATGGTTCTCCTCAAGTTTCAGGGAGGCAGGAAGGCTGTTCCAGAGGGAGGCCCCTGCCGCGGAGAGAGATCTACCCCCAGCTCGTTGCTTCGAGAAGCGGCTGACCCTGAGGGAGTTGGAGATGGATGAGCGATGGGCTCGGGAAGGAAGATATTTAGGAAGAGCGAGTTGAAGGTATTTAGGCCCCAGGCCCCAGAAGGCCTTGTGGACAATGCAGAGGGTTTTGAACTTAATCCTCGCAGCCACTGGGAGCCAGTGTAGAGATTTCAGTCCTGGAGAGATACGGTCCCTGGGCTTGAGGCCAAGGACAAGTCTCGCAGTTCTGTTCTGGATGAGTTGCAGGGGGCAGAGGGTGGAGGCAGGCAGATTAAGATAGAGGCTGTTACAGTAGTCCAGCTTTGAGAGAACCAGGGCTCGTGAGACAGTGAGCTTCTGGGGGAAGGAGAGGAAGGGAAGGATACCCCTGAGGAGGTGCAGCTGGTAGTGTGACTTCTTAGAGACGTCAGATATATGAGGAGAGAAGGAGAGTGTGGAGTCGAAGATGACCCCGAGGTTTTTTGCCTTGCAGGTAGGAGCAGGAAGGGGGCCAAGGGAGGCTGGCCAGAGAGCTGCAGGGAAGGAGGGAGTGGGTGTGCTGATGAGTAGGATCTCAGTCTTACTGGCATTAAGGCAGAGGTCATTGGCGGCACACCATTCCTGGATAGCAGACAGACAGTCAGAGATGAGGGAAGGAGAGGAGGAGGCCGAGGGTAGCCTGAAAATGAGCTGGGTATCTTCCGCATAGCACTGGAAGTTGGGGCAGAGAGCGGCGATGCAGTGGGCGAGGAGTGCCAGATACTGGGTCATAGATATGAGGCAGTAATTGGCTGGACAAGATAGGTCTGCAGAGGGTTTTTCAGGAGGGGATGGGACGGGACGTATGACCTATTAGGTTTTTAAGTGTTTTCTGTATGTATTGTAAGAATACCTTATACACATACACACAGTTAGTGTCACATAGATGTGTTTGCATGGCGCTAGTTGGCCCAATGTGCTAAGCGTAGCTCCTGCTAGCTGTTAATGTCAAGCCAACCAGGTTCTTGTACAATATCAGGGGCTAATGAAGAAGAAGGTTCCCACCCAAGAGATGGAGTGTTCGGGTCCAGTATGAACACTAAGCACAGGGAGCGCTTGGGCTCCGCTTGAATACAAGCCATAGATTTGAAAGTAGGTGGGAACCACCTACACCAAACAATTGACGGCCCCAACAAGTCCATGGTGTCTCCCAGGGTTCACGACCTTTCCATTACTCCAAAACGGCCACCACCAAAAGCACCGCAGAGCAGATAGGTCAAGAACTTTCTCCTCCGACAAAATAAGAATCGCTCAGAGGAAGGCTGGGCATAAAAATTGGGACGCCCTTACAGCCGAAACTTAGTTGGCAGACAACTTTACAAACTGGCAGTTGATTAAATAATTCGGAGTCTTCGATATGCTCACGAATACTCCCTGTTGTGTTACATTTATAGTGACACATTTTTAGAACTTAGTAGGAGCGTCTGGTTTACACCGACACATAAACCATCCTTGTGTGTATTTGTACACGACAGTTGTTGAACGTATGTTTTTAGGCGCTTCGTATGTCTGCACCACTTGTGTCTCTGCAATATGTCAATGGAGACACGCATACAAGTCTCCTCACGTGGAGATTTGTTATATATTTTTCTATTTTTTGTATGTTTATGCAGTCACGAGAGGAAAAAATCAGCTTGGATACAATAACGATTAGATGCCAAAAGAAAATGATACACTGTAATTGCATGTCCCGATCGATGAACTAAGCTATGCATACAAAGCACATGTGAATTAATTCGGAGGATCTTCATTTTGTTTTAGGTTAAGTCTCCCAATGATCCTAGTTGGAAATATAATGTGGGGTTACCACAGGTATCTGTTATAGCCCCCAAGCAAACATGTGGACAGTCGAAACCCAGACAACATGTCTATCTAGAAACACAGCAGACATGAAGGTCAGTCTAGAAAACACTGCAACCACGAGCCCTAACAAATGCAGAGAGTCTGACATAGAGTACTAAGACACATGTAAAAGTCATATCTAAAACCCCAAATAACAGTGTAAGAGCAGTTCTTAAGTCCCGCTAAACGGGTATAGCATCGTAGAGCAAGGACCTACATAAGTACTCTTAAGCTCCCACAACGGAAGATGAGAAACGTAGCATGTAAAGCCCTCTCCAATTAATGATGTTGGATGCAAACCATAAGTGTATACTTCTCCTGCTGATACTCCTGCAGTGCAGGGAATTGGAACTAGGCCTCCCTGTCTAACCCTCAAGGCCCAATATGTAAGCACTAGCTCCCTTGCAACCGCAACCCCTCCTAGCCATCCCCGCTTCATCCCCCAACCCCCACGTGTGACAGCCAACACCCCTCTCACCAGATTATTGCATAAGTGCTCATCAAATTACTGCAACCCAAAAAAGCAACATCCAAATAGTGAATATATGTTTTTCCCACTTGACTGGAAAAGCAGACCATGAGTCATCCCCCACTGACCCTCGCGAGCACTCGAACCCCCATTTGCCTCTGCTTTGATCCTCATGCCCAAGGCCACCGTTGGCTAAGCGCAGGTCACTTGCCTAGGGGTTGACACACGTCCTCTTTAAACATCGTAGGGTTCTCAGTCTGCAAAACAAGTCAATAAGCCCACTCCCTAGGGCCAAGACCACCCTCCAAGGAAGCGCAATAGCCCAATGGCCAGTCAACCCATTTACATTTTTAAATGTCTACTCTGCACCAATGGCCCGGAGCCATACGGGCACTGTCTGATGTTACAAAGAAAACACCTAAATGCTCAGGGAGACACTTATTGACCACCCTTTCCACAATGCCTGCAGTTATCTAAATAAGAACATTTTAAGAATCAAGTGATTTTGTTTCTCTCAAATCAGGAGGGATGCAGTTACAGGCTCTTGGTGCAGCTATGAAATAAGCTCATTGCTGACCTGGGTAAGCTTAGCACCGCCAAGAGATTGGGGTTGTTGGATCTGAGAGTTTTAAGCACAGATTTCCTCTTTATAGTTACGGCAAGATATTGTGGATTGAATCCATTCAGACATTCATGGGTGGTCAGCAGACGAAATTCTATCCTGGCATCGATAGGAAGCCAATGTCATTGTTTTCTTGCCTCTGATATGGGTTTATGTGTGTTCCAACCTGCTATTGCCCTGACAGCACTGTTCTGGATGACTTGAAGTCTAGCACAGTCACCATTTCCAAGACCCACCAGGAGACTACTGCAATAGTCAATCTTGGAGCCAACAATGGCCCTGGCCACTGCATCACAGCTTTTTTCTGTAAGATACGGGCGGATTTGGCATAATAGCCTAATGTAACATGCTGAGGTACACGCCAAGATATTGGGCCTCATTACGAGTCCGGCGGTAACCGCGGCGGTAAAACCGCCTGGTTACCGCCGGACTCGTATTACCATTCCGCCTCCGTGATTCCCGGAATTACCGGGGCATTACAACCCCGGTTTTCCGGGAATCATGGAGGCGGAATGGTGTTAATCCCCATTCCCATCGAGTCTTATGGGACTCGATGGGAATGGGGATCATGGAAACACCGGCAGCATCTCCTAATGCTGCCAGTGTTTCCTCGTCCGCCTACAGGCGGGCGTTGTTAAACCCGCCAGGTCAGACCTGGCGGGAACATCACCTCCCACCTGCAGGAGTTGTGATCGCCCGGCATGGAAACAACGGTGGCGGCGGGTTTACCGCCACCGTTGTTTCCATACCGGGCAATTTGTAATGAGGCCCATTGACTTAAGATCCCATGTTAAGATGTTGGTCCAAATATACACCCAACGTTGTGACATTGTGTTTGGTGGCAATTTTGCAGTCTGCTATTAGAAAGTGAGAGTTACTTAAGTCCCAATTTTGCACTTGTTTAATTTATTTATTTATTACCTTTGTCACACGCCTAGACCCTCAGGTATCACGGCGAGGTTGCACAAGCAATATTAACATAGTTACACAGTGGGATTTAATTGCTTCAGTTGGCAGTCAATCAAGCAATATGGCAATCAAAGCATAGTTACAACTTTATGCATGAGGAGAAAAATGATCTAGTTATATTTACAGACTCTCAGGGTTATTGCCCTTCATATTATTTGAAAAGCAATGTTTTGAGTGATTTTTTTAAACCTGCAAAGGATCCCTCTTCTTTGATGCTATTGGGAAGGGAATTCCAATGTTTGGGGGCTAAGTATTTGAAGCTACTGCCACCCACTTTGCTATTCTTGTAGCGAGGAATCTCAAGTAGCTGCTGGTTGTAGGATCTCAGTGCTCTTAGGAATTTTTTTGCAGTACTTTGTTAAGGCATTTGGGAGCTGAGCCCTGTTGGCATTTGGAGGATATGCACAGGGTTTTGAAGATGATCCTGTCTGCAACTGGAAGCCAGTGGTGATCTCTTCTAATCTTAGAGATATGGGGAGTCATTACGACCCTGGCGGAACAGGTTAAACGGCGCCGTAAAAGGTGACGGCGCCGTTCAACCCGTTCCGCCACATTACGAGGTCGCCTCACGGGACACGGTCAGCACGCCTGGGAAAACCAGGCATGCTTACCGGGTCCCGCGAGGGGAAGAGGGAGCAAACAACGGGCCATCTCGTAATGGCCCGTTGTTTACTCCCTCTCCCATTCCCATTCAGCCCTATGGGGGCTGAAATGGGAATGGGGAAGAACCGTGTCCGGGTCCTTGAGGGAGGAATTACCGGGCCATCCGAACTCGGAATGGCCCGGTAAGTCCTCATTCCGAGGACCCGGACACGGATGCGATTTCGGCGGCAGCCATGCCGCCAATAGCGGCATGGCTCCCGGCCGAACCCGTAATGAGGCCCATGGTCTGCTTTCCTTTTGCCGAGAGCTGCTCTGAGGGCTTTATTTTGTATGAGCTGTCGTTTTTTTAGATTGGCTTTAGAGGTGCCTAATAGTAAAACATTACAATAGTCAAGTCGTGACAGTATTAGGGCTCTGGCCAGAGTGACGCAATTAGCAGGGGTGAGAAATTGTCTACTTAAAGCGATTTGTTTTGCTGTGTAGGATGTGGTTGATGAAAGGCTACTAATGTGTTTATTCATGGACAAATTAGCATCCAAGTAAACTCCTAAAGTTTTTACTTGTTTCAAGACAGGTATCATGGTGCGAGTCATAGTCAGAGTGAAGTGCGCTGATTACCATAAATTCAGTTTGATCATTATTTAGTAGCAGCCCACTTTCTAGCATTCAGGTTTGAATCAGCCCATTAACAATACATCATTGAACCCACCACACACTACTACCAAAACCTCACCTAATGAAATCAAAAGGGACTGTACGCAGTCACCACGACTGAGGAACACATTGCAACGGAGCAGTAAGTGATCTACAATGTACCTTTATCACTGGGTCCACCCATACCCTATGACGCCCTGAATTGTAAGCTGGCATATTCTGCTTACCCACTTATCCTTCTCAACAGGCCTACATTATTCTTTTCACTGCAGAACATGGGTCAATGACAAAGGAGCATACACCGTCTTTTGCAATCACTGGGGGTGGGAGTAAGGTACACCATGCAAAATACACAACTTACCTCTGTACATCATTCACACAGTGCACAATACTGCAGACAGCCACTTTACCCCTGCCCCATCATCAGGGACTTCCTCCAGCTGCCTTACACGTTACCCCCCCCCCACTCCAAGGACAACGGACGGATAATTCTCCAGTGTCATGGATGTGTGACAGGTCAACAACAGCAAATTCCCGATAAGGTGCCATCGGAAAGATGAAAAATCCCGCCGAACCCTGGAGGAATTGGAACGCACTTATTGCTTTGGGGGATGGGAGACACACTAGCAAAAGTTAAGATACAAATCGAGGGGGGGGTGGACAAGGCTCAACTAAGCAAACACAAGTTGGATGAATCATGGTGTAGTTCACCCAGACAGCCTGCAGACCTCAAAAGCCCAGTCACATGGCAGACCTTATGCTTTTCAAATACCACATAAACAACAGATGTCCAATGGAAGAGGAGCTGTGGGAGTCATTTGCTATGATTGTGAATTTAGGTGGGACACTGGTACTGCAGTATTTACTAAACTGCCTTCAGATGACGGAGCAGTGTCCTGCAGCTCCACACAATTTGCTGGATTCATGCGCACCTTCCATGACGCTGGGTTTACACACGAGAGACATTTGTTAGGAGGAGTAGGTTATACAAATCGGACATTGAAAAAGTGGTGCGTCTAGGGCAATTAAACGTGCCCCCTTTTCGTGCGTATTCTCTCCGACTGTGAGTCAAGCATTTGTTCAAAGTGGACCCTATGTGGTTGCAAGGCCCCCTTGCTTCAAAGTAGGTTATAAAGGACCTTTGTAGCATGCAAACCAGAAACCAAATTCTTATTTTTACTACATTTGGGTTTTAACATCTGGATTTTGAATAGTGTCAGGCACCAAGTATGCTTCAGTTCCATTTAGCTCAGTATATAATTTGCATTGTGGCCATGATGGTTTGAACCACATGTTTTTTACCCCGACAGTGATGTGGAAGCACCAGCAATAAGCAAGGGTGGGCCAGTGCACGCATGGTTCATCCTTTGGATGTTTAGCGGGGGCAAATTTACTCCAAAAAGGTGCATCGTTCGCATACAACTACTATTACCCATCTTGCAGTTAAGATGACCAATTTGGAGCCAAGGTGTAAGTATAAAATGCTCAACACTTGCCCGATGAGGCTGGTTCTGGTCAAAACGGAGACAAGAGGCAAGGGAAAACTAAGCACAGCAACAGGAGGGGAGCAGCCCTGCACTTCCCGGGGACAGGGCGCCCTCTGAACAGTAGCAATGCTGCACGTCCCAGGCACCTGCGCCCTGCATTGCTCCACTTACTGGTTCAAGTATGCTGCCTGTCGCTGCCACAATCGGACACCCAGCAGGGATTGATTAAAGACTATTGAATCTGGGAGTAAGAGGATGGTTTGCTGTCAAAAAATGTTACATTTTAGTTGAAATTAGTTTGTTCAATTCAGCTTGGTCTAACACTTCTTTGATAACTGCTTGGATAGAACATGTTAGGGGCTGTTTCCTAAAGTCCATTAAGGGCTTCACAAAACTGTCCACTCAGGCAGTAGACAACTCTGCTCTTAGTAGAAGGCTGTACCCCCTGAGTATTTGGTAGCGTAGACAAAGCAGCCAGGCTTATCTTAGGAGGGAGAGAGGGCTGTAGGAAAGTACAAAGAACCTGTAGCATACAAATGGTTCAAAAGAACACTTCGACCCAGAAGTATTATATAAAAATGAAGGTTTATTTTAAATACAAGTAGGCCAAGCTAAATCTTGGGGGGCCAGGGGGAGTAAGCACTTTGTCATAGAATCATAAACACACTATAAAAACACAACACAATGCTTACGGTACACAGACCAAAGCAGAGACCTTATTCAGAATATTAACCGAAATTCTAGGTAAATTCAACCCAATTAACCACATTTAGAATAGAACACATCTATTCAAGGGGAGTCAAACCATGTTACTGTTAGATTACTTTTTGTAATGCAAGGGTAATAGACATTTTCAGTTATTCAGTGACACTCAGTTGTAGAAATCACATAGTAAACCAAGCTACAAGTATACTTTTCTTAATAGTGGAGCACAAATTCATGGAACAGTATGAAGCCACAACTACTTTTAGAATAAGAATGAGTGTGAATGGGCTACTACCTCAACGAGCTAATACCTAATTATAGAAAATAGACTTTTCATACAAATCAAAAACCGGTTCATACAGTTCAAGGGATAGGAGAACAGTGCACTGTTCAACCAACCTGACACTAGCCCTAAATCATGAATGTATAAGTAAAATAGAAAAAAGTGACCATATGCACTATATTCTACAATTATAAATCAATTAAATACAAAACAGAAGCAATGTTCCAAAGTTATTGCCAAGTCGTTTCTCTTTAATGGACTGCTGCCAACACATGTTTCGACCTTTACCATCAGGTCTTGTTCAGGACTAAAATCATGTGCATCTGATTCAAATTATATCATTCACCAAACGCATAAGTTATTACACCAAGAATTGTTGCATATTATACATTACCACCATATTAGAAAAAGAAATCCATATGCCCTGTACCATCTGTAAGAAACCTGAGGGTATTTTCGCAAGTAGACCTTGAGAATCCCTTATTCAGGTGGTCAGGGAAGGGCTGGTGCTCTCAGATCCCAGCCCTCGGAGCAGACGAGCAAGGGAGGGAGGATCACCTGGGTAGATGAGTCCGGGATTATGCTTGGGGAAATCCCCCAGGTGAGACACAGTATTATTTTTTTTATTTATACAGATTGTATGGTTTCCATATTTGATACCTTTAACTTGATCATGTCCTGTTTTCCGTAGTTTGTCTCCAGATTAGTGTGCGTTGTCCGATTTGCCGTGCTTGGTGTAGCCTTACTAGGCATGTATCGCGCTTTTGGACCCCTCTAGTTTCTTAAGTATTAAAATCACTAGTCTTATGAGCGCTAAGGTCATTTTCGATTTTTCTCCTTCAACTGGAGTCCTCCACCACTCTTCAACATTCCTTGTCATGAAGCTTCTAAGGAAATCCCCCAAGCACTGCTCACGGTCTTCCCTTAGTCCGATGCACTGTAGTGTAAGATGGTTCAGAGATTCTTTCTCTCCTTTTATCTTACACATTCTACAGCTTTCATGAATGTCCAACCTTTTTCTCCTTTGCAGTATTTCACCCGTCGGTAAAATGTTCAATCTGAATCTCAGAAAAAGGTCTCGGAAGTACCAGTTCGGGAATAAGGTCAGATAACTCGGGATCCGGTTCAGTTTTCGTGGTTGTGCCCAAAAATCTTCATAGCCTTTATATTTGCAGTTGTTTTCTTGGGTTTCTATCCAGTCTGCCATATATAGTTTTTTTTTTGGTTTTGTCTGGATTAGTCCATAAGTCGTCCTCTGACTCGTTAAAGTTCACTAGGATCGCTCAGCACGTCTTTTGCCACTCTGTTAAGATTGTGTCGGATTGTTCTTTTAAGGCTTTGTTCAGCACACTAAATCCTCCGGTTGTGTTTTCCTCGAGACATTTTCGGTAGAAGTTTAGCATTTTCCATACCGCTATGGTTTTGAGTGAAGTTAGTGCCAGCTCTCTCCTTATTTGCTGTATTGGAACCGATTTGGGCAACTGTAATACTTTCCGCCAAAACAGGCCTTCCAGAGTTGACCATGTTTGAGGCGATAAGGGCGTTGGTGATTCAACACTGTATGTTAATATGGGCACAACTTTCATCCTGTAAAAGGTTACCAGAGGTAATAAGGTAAATCTGCAGTATCTTTTAAGCTGTATTTTCCCTTGGACGGCTAGGTTAATTACTTTTCTTTTTAGCCCCGCTATTCTTGGCACGTTGTTTTTCGTGTTGTCTATGCAGGCTCCCAAGTATGTGAACGCCTCCACTTCCAAGATTTTTTTGTTTTTCAGTGACCATCCTGGTTTTTTAGATGTTTTTTATACCTCCTGGGCATAGCTTCAGAATTCTTGATTTTTCTCGGTTTATTACCAGGTCGTTTGCATCCAAATACAATTGTAATGTTGTGAGCTGTCTTTGCAAACCGATTTGGGTTTAGTCCATCAGGACAATATCGTCTGCATATAGCAGTCTCCCTATCGGCATTCCTGCTATTTTTGGTGGGAAGCAGCGAGTGAACTCAAAGGATTCATCGATGTCTGATGTAAACAGGTTGTAGAGTTCCAGCGCCAGCGGGCATCCCTGTTTTAGGCCCATTCTTATCTGAATTTTGTCTGTCAGCGTTCCCGCTGTGTCCAGTCTGACTCTGATGCTTGTGTCTGTGTACAAGTCTTTGATGTTCTCCACCAGTGACTGCGGACATTCCCAGTTCTCCAATTTCTCCCATAGCTTAGCTCTTTTTATTGTGTCAAAAGCTTTTGAGAAATCGACAAAGGCTATGTAGATTTCTTGGTTTTTGTTCCTTTGTGTTCTTGCTTTCATTAGGTTGATCAGAAAGATGTTAAGTGCCGTGCCTCTCCCTCTCACAAAACCCGACTGCCAGGGATCACGCCATCCACTTTACTGTGCCCAGAGGCCCAATGCTTTCAGTAGTGTAGATGCAAAGACCTTCCCCACCACATCCAGTAGTGCAATCGGTCTGTAGTTGTCTGCTGATGTTCTGAGACCCTTTTTAAAGATTGGCACCACTACTGCTTTTCTCCAGGACTCCGGAATTTTTGCTGTTTGTAATATGTATTTAAACAGATGATGTAGAAACTTTGCCCACTCACATATATTGCTTTTTAATGTTACGTTCGTCAGCCCATCAGGCCCCGGGGCTCTCGTGTCTTTCAGTTTTTTTAGGATGTTTTCAATTGCCTCAGTACTAATGTCTATTATTGCATCTTTTTTGTTTGCCAATGGTTTCCGCTTGGGTTTGATGTAAGTTTCCCCTTGCAACTGTGTGTAGGGCTCAACCCATGTTGAGGCACTTATTGGGTTCATTTGGCTTATGTCTTGAGGCTTCTCCACGTCGTTAATGATTGTCCAAATTTCTGCAGTGTTTTTAGTTCTTATTTTTTCTAACATTCTTTCTGCGTCACGATTTAGCAAGGTCTTCTTATGTAAGTGGAGCCAGTTTCGGTACCTCTGTTTTAGCTTGTTTATCTCTTTACTAGGATTGTCGAATTTGATCTTTTTTAGTCGTCTGATGTCTCTCCTTAATACTTTTTTCTTTTCTCGTATTCGACTATCATACTGATGTTGGTGATTCGTAGTTAGATGGTTACTTCCAGGCTTCCCTTCCGTAACAAATGCTCTGAAGAGTGGTGTATAATCAATCCTTTGTTGGTCTTGTTCGTTTTCAAGCGTCGAGATCATTTGTTTTAATTTATGATTTAGTTCTTTGATTTTCTCTGGTCTGATCCTTAGTTTAATTCCTCTTTGATCTGAGACTAAATCCTGGTTGTAAGTACTGATCTTATTGTTGCTGATGTTTTTGCATGTCAGTTTCATCAAGTTATGGTCACTTTCTGTTGTTGTTATTACTTCCAAAGTCTGGATGTTATCTGACAGATTGCTTGAGATACAAATATAATCCAGGATCTCTGCTGATTGTGTTCCCTTCCAAGTTAGTTTCGCTGGGAGATCCCCCTTCACCTTTCCATTTAGTATGACACAATCTCTTGATTGAAACATACAGTTCCACATTGTTCCTCTTTTTTCCTTCACTGTTGCTGTTATTGTGTCATGCTCTGGTTGATTGTCCTTGTTCAGGCAGGTACAGTTTAAATCCCCAACTAATATGTACATTGGATCAATCCACTTCTCTCTCTGTTCGTCAATTAGTTCTGCTATTTCATCCAGTACGTTTTCGTGTAGGGTGTTGGCTGGGTTCGTCTGGTTTTGTCTTCGATCATGTTTTTCAACCATTTCCACCTTGCTGCTTCATTTTCTTCTCCTTGTTGTTGAGTTCTATTATTTGAGCTTTGAGTATTCTGGTTGCCACTTCTCTCTGATTTTATTCTGTTTGTCTTGGGGCTGCTGGCGTCTTTGTCTTTTCTGTTGGTCTGTCTCACCGAGTGTTTCTTTACTCTCTCTTGTGTTTTTAGAACTTCGTCACTTTCTTGCAGGTCAAAACCCATTGGTCTCAGCTGCGGAGCTTCTTCCAGGAGTAGTTGTCTCACCAGGTTTGATCTTGTGTGCAAAATTACCTTGTCGGTAATTACCTTCGTCAACAAATTCCACAATCGCCAGATCGTCCGTGGTGATTAATATTAGTGCCGGAATATGGTGTAGAAGTCTTATTACATTGGTTCTGTTGAGGGTTAATCCGTCCTCGTAATGGAGAATACGTTCCAGGACGAGCCCTGGTGGCTTGTAGATGTCAACGTCACTTGTTCTACGTGCTGATCGGTAATGAGGTTCTCTTTCCACCTCTTTTGTATTCAGCTGGTCTCTTCTTTCCTCCATCTCAGATCGGTTAATACTGTTTCTCATTTCTCTGTCCCAGCAGTTTCCAGACTTTAGATTGTCAGACAACCCCACGTTCCTTTCTTAAACTTGACGTTCACTTTTCTGAACCTTTTCTCTTTTGTCCGTAGTTTTCCTCATTTGTTCTTTTTGTATGTGAGTGTTTGTTGCTCTTCCATTTTCTCTGCGTTTCTCCTTTCCGGTCTGTGTTGTCATTATTGTTGAGGTATCACTCTCGCTGTAGTCTGTGTTCTCCTCACTCGTGGACTCGTCAGCCTCTATATTTGCTTCGTCATGGGCTCTTGTTCCCTGTTTCTCTTCATCATCTGATACTGTGTATGTCGAGAGGTCCAGAAGATCGTCTTCGGAACATTCATCATCTCCGGTTTCTGGAATCTTTTGTTCTTCGATTTTCTGTTCTAATCTAAACTTTTTCTTGTTATTTATTAACTGATCTATTATACTCGGTTGTTCTTTTGGTATTGTCAAGTTTTTGATAAATGCCCGGCATTTGCTGCTGCTTGGAGTTTTTGATGGAAGTTGGCTTTTTTGTTTTTTGGTAGTGACACTGTTCTTTTGATGCCCACCTGGTTTGTTTTCTGCTGTCCCATTTTTCTTCATTTTTGTTTGGCTTTCTTGTTTTTTTGTCTCCTGTGTTTGTGTCACTTATTTTGAAAATCTCACCGACGTTTCCGTTTTTCTTTTCTTTCTCCAGACACTTATCCGTGTTGTTGGGGTCCTCTAAACTTGTTGTAGTTCTTTGTCTGGTTGTTGTCTCCTGCGTCTGTCTTGTGTTGTTTTGCCCTTCGCTGGCGATTCCGTTTCGGGGTGTTTCTCCTACCCCGATCACTGATGGTTTCACTGGCTCTTTTGCTGGTCCTAAGACGGTAGATTGGCTATTTAGTTCTTCTCCCAGAAAACCCTTGCTGGTAGTTTCCTCAATTGGTAGGGTTCTGTCTTCATTTTGTTTTACCTCCACCAGTTCTTCACTGTGAGCTGCTCGGGATCTCATTACGGTCTCACTTTGGGTTTCTCTATTTTCTTCTGGTCTTGCCAATGTTTCCAGTGGCTTCTCTCCTTTATTTTCTTGCTCACTTATTCCAGCATTATTTTGCTTTTCTACTACTGCAGTTACACCTTGTGCAGTCACCGTACCAGGTTCTTTGCTTGTGGAATCTTTTCCTCTTTGGTTTGACCTCCCTAGTTTTCTCTCTTTTAATATGGGTTCAATTATATCATGCAGTAGTTGGGTAACGTTTGCTGTACTGTTGTCCAAATTATTTTGGATTGCTGAGATGAAACCTTCCACAAATATTGTTTTGGTGTGAACCATTGCAAGTATTGTAGAGTGATCTCTCCTAAGGTGTCCGCAATGTCCTCATACAGTTTCATAAAAGGGGCTAGGATTCCTGACAATGTCGAGACCATTAGGAAGTTTTCTTCCGCTGTTCTACCTGGTTTCGCCGGGTAGTCGCTTTTCACTTGGTTTGACGGCGAGGTCTGCGTCGTTTGATCTTGGTTAGCGACTTTGCCAGTCGCTCCTCTCTCCTTATCGGGATGTATAGTTCCTATGGTCTTTCCTCTTATGGCGTTCCCTCTGTCCACTGACGTCTCCAGCAATACTGCGTCTGATATTTCGACTCCCGTCGTTCTCTTTGTTTGATAGGAACTGCCCGGGCTTCCACAGCCAAAACTGAAGCTTGATGTCGGCCAAGCATTTGTTGAAGATAATGGTTTTCCTCCATATATGCTGTTTGGAGTTTTAGGGCCCCCAGTGATTGGATTTACTGGCACTGGTCCTGCCGTAAAAGGTCTCCATGTGACGGTACTGACAGCTCCCTCCTTTTGGTTGTTCGGATATTTGGTCCTTTTGACTGTGTATCTAGCTGGGGGGCTAGTCTGAGTCCTTAGTTTTTGCCCCTTCGCGACCTTGAGTCTTTGCCGGCTCCTTCCACAGCCCTTCATCCTCTGCCATGGAATTAGAATTTTTTCTTTTCAGGACATTCGATTTGTAGAGCTCCCCGTTTGTTAACGGCGTCAGTTTGTCTGCCCTACTAGGTTCCGTCACTTGACTTTCATTGTTACCTGTCCTCACCTCCTTTGGGCTTTCCCAATGCTCAATAGTTGGAGCGTCCATCGCTATTGGGTTTGGTGAGCTAACCAGGTTTTGTGTTCGGTCTTCCGTTTTCTTGTGTGCAATTGTTTGCTGTGCCTGTTTTGGCAGTTGCTGTACATCTGTCTGTAGACTGCCTGCTACAATTTCTATTTCATCCATGGCTGGTTCCATGTCTCTGGGTATTTCCCCTGTGTTCTGTGCCTCCAGCCGGTTGTCTATATATTGAGCTGTGCTTGCTACAATTTTTACTTGTATATTAAAAGGGCACAGACTTTGGTTGACTTGTGGGTCCTGGGCCACCGTCTGTAACTCTGCCTCCGCTGCCCAGGAGGGCGTAGAGCAGGTTAAATCTGTGTCCCCTTCAGTTCCCTCCTCCCCTCTATTCTGTTCGTGATCTCTCCCTAGGAGCATCTTTTCTTTGTACCACTTTTGTTGGTCAGGATGACTCTTGCCGATAAGTCTTAGCTTCATTTCTCTTCTGAAGTACTTTGGCAACGATGGTGTCTGGCACTCCGCTCACCGCCCGCCACCTGACACCGGACACTCTGACACACTCCGCTTAGCTTCTGCTTTTTTAAAGCAAGCGGGCGTAGGGAGGTGGAGCGTCAGTGCTGGCAGAAAGTGAAAGCAGACTCCTTTGTCTGCTGGCTGAGAGCAGACTCCACGTAGTTCGTTATTTGCAGTAGCGGTTTCCCGTGACTTTGGGCAAAATCCAATTCTCTTCTCACAATCAATGCGGCCACACCGGACACTCTGACACACTCCGCTACGCTCCGCTTAGCTTCCGGTTTTTGAAAGCAAGCGGGCGTAGGGAGGTGGAGCATCAGTGCTGGCAGAAAGTGAAAGCAGACTCCTTTGTCTGCTGGCTGAAAGCAGACTCCATGTAGTTCGTTGTTTGCAGTAGCGGTTTCCCGTGACTTTGGCCAAAATCCAATTCTCTTCTCACAATCAATGCGGCCACACCGGACACTCTGACACAGTATTATACCAGGGACGAAGGCAAGGAGGACGAAGTCCCTGAAGCCTTTTTAGGTTATTCCACATCTATCTCCCTTCCACCCAAAGAATCTCCCTTACCCAAATCGAACGACCCCTCCATATCTGGTAAATCCAATAGAAACTCAAAACCCTCTGCACTAGGACACTACATCTCCCAGAATCCCTGTTCTACAGTTGTGTACCCGAAAACTCCCAATCATTCTCCCCCACGTCCCTCTATTTCTCGAACTCTCAATCTGTTGTCACAAAACACTACCCTTCACATGATCTCCCCTATTCAATTCACAAACCCTACAAAGCTCACCTTTCTAAGTTAACCAACCACCCCATTCCTTATGACACCTTTCCCCCATCCTACCCCGTAGGATACTTAGAAAATCGACCTCCCCATTTTCCGACATGAACACTTTCTTACACCGTGACAGACAACAGACTAATAACAAAGCTGTTTACCTGACATGTCCCAAAACAAGGGTCAGGTAGAGTCAGGCAATTGCCAAAAATTATACACACCTGACGACGAGGCAGCTGTTCCGGCACAGCAATTCAAGAGGAGGAGAAAGGCACCAAGAAACGAAAGGATGTCCAGGAGGGAAGTGCCCTTGTCCTTATCGACTCAGACCCACGAAGCCTCCAAGAAAGGAATTACAAGGCCGGGAACAACAGCCAGCGTGTGGTCTACCAGGTGTTAATGGTGCACAGATCCCTCCTACACTGATAACCAAGTCAGGGAGGAACGCTCGCTACCACTCATCCCCGGCTAACTATCCCCCGATCTCCATCACTCCTTTCCTGGGCAAACTCCTGGAGAAACTGGCTATCTCTCAGCTGACCCTCCACACTGAATCCATTGGTTCCTTCCACAACCATCAATCTGGCTTTAGAGCATCCAGAGGCACGCAAACTGCTCTTCTGAACACCTGTGAAGAACTGCTCTCAAATCTTGACAATAACACCCCCTCTATCCTCATTTTCCTCGACCTCTCCTCTGCCTTCGACACAGTTAACCACAACATCCTGATTTCACATCTGTGACACCCTGGGAATCACAGATCAGGCTCTGGCGTGGTCAACCTCCATCCTCTCCGACGGCCCATCCCAGGTGGAACTCAGAGACTTTCACTCGACTATCACTCTCTCAACCTTTGGCGTTCCCCAGGGATCTAACCTATCCCCTGGTTCTTCAACGTCTATATGGCTGCCCTGGCACGTGCGATTGCCACTTTCACCTCTAACTTCCAGTGCTACGCAGATGACACGCAACTATCTTTCAGGCTACCCTCAGCCGCCTCCTCCTCCTCGCTTATATACGATTGTCTGTCCGCTATTCAGTCATGGTGTGCTGCAAACAACCTCTACCTCAACGCCACTAAGACTGAGATCGTTCGCACTGGGACCCTGGCTCCCTCTTTCCCACTCTCACTCTGGCCAGCCTCCCTTGGCCCTGCGCCCGCACCCACCTGCGAAGCAAGAGACTTTGGGGCCATCTTTGACTCCACTCTCTCCTTCTCCTCTCACATTTCAGACATCTCTAAAAAATCTAACTATCATCTACACCTCCTCAGAGGTATTCTACCTTTTCTTACTTTCCCCAGAGGCTCCTTTTCTCCGGAGTCCTGGTTCTCTTGAGGCTGGACTATTGTAACAGCCTCTTCCTCAACCTCCCTTCTCTTCTGCCCTGTGCCCTCGGCAACTCATCCAGAACAGAATCGCGAGACTTATCCTTGGCATCAAGCAAGGGACCGCATCTCTCCAGCGTGGAAATCCCTTCACTGGCTCCCATGGCTGCAAGGATCAAATTCAAGACCCTTTGCAATGTTCACAAGGCTTTCTGGGGCCTGGAACCTACCTGCCTGCAACGCCGCCTACCTAAATACTGTCCCTCACAAGCCCTCCACTCATCTACCTCCAACCTTCTGCGAGTGAGCCGGTTCTCCAACTAGAGATTTGGAGGGAGAACCTTATCCTCAGCTGGTGCCTCCCTCTGGAACAACTTCCCTGCCGCCCTACGTCTTGAGCCGGATCTCCTTAAATTCCGGAAACTCCTCAAGACTTTCCTCTTCCTTCTCTCTCTCACTCTATCCTGCTAACCTAGTTCTCTGTTTTTCCCTCTCTCCCTCCTCTTCCTTACAGCATGCTGACTGGCTGCCGTGTCTCATTGATCCCTGGCAGCCCGCCAGTCATCCCTCGTACTTGCCCCAGGACCTTACACCCCACCCACACTCAATGCATTTGAGACATTAACCCTAGAGCGTGGCTCTTTCTGCACTTACCCCAGTCTCAAATGACCGGGTGCACTTGATCCTCCCCCGCCCTATGACCCTCTGTGCACTTGCTTGTTCCTTACGCACCTTGCCTGAAGATCACCTGTCTGTTCTCTGTTGTCTTCACCCCGTAATTGCACTTTAAAAACTGCAGAATCGCTGTCAGGCCTATTTGCTGAATCCCAAATTGTTAAATGTATTTTGTACGTACTTACTCTGTCTGTGCAGACTATTATCATCTCCGAATTTCAAGGGCTCTGAGCGACTGTTTTTTCCCCATGTTGCCACCCGCCTTGAGCGCTTTGAAAACACTTGCCTGTGTATAGGCGCTATATAAATAAACAATACCATACCATGATAAGAGATATGTATCAACAGCAAATCCTAGAATACTTAGGATTTACTTTTTCCTCAAGATTCACAAAGCATTTGATACTATACCAGGGGGTCGGCCCATTGTAAGAGGGATAGGTTGGCTAACAGAAAAGTACTCGAGATACATCATATCTAAGGAAGTTAGCAAGTTTCCTGCATACTTAAGAGATACCTTTCTATGATACCTATTACCTTTCGGTCCTACTCGTGAACCTTCTCAACCTTGGCTCTCTCCCCACCTGCGTTCCATGCGTCGTCGTCTTCGTTGCTTTGAAAGGCGTTGGCTCAAGACTAAATCCACACCTGATTGCTCCTCTTATTTCTCTTTATGATGACTGTTTACTTACTGCTAAGCGTCTTTATTTTTCTTAATCAAACTCTTGCACGTCTTCTCTCTCCTACTATTGATCATTCTGCTAATTCTATTCTTTCTACCTCCGATTTTGCTCACTTCTTTTCCTCAAATGTTCTGTCTCTTTGTCAGGACATCGAAGCATCTAAGTCACCCAAGGGGCCTCTCCCTCTCCAGTTCCTATTCCTTCTGCCTCTATTACTCACTTTGCTCCTGTTTCTTTTTTGCTAGCTAAGACCCAGCCTACTGCTTCCACTACTGACTTTATTCCCTCTGCGTTAATTATGAAGGTTTATCCTTTTCTTGTACCCTACCTAGTCTCCTTTTTCAATATCTGTCTTTCCACCTCCACTTTTCCTTTTATCATTTAAGCACGCAACCATTATTCCTATTTTAAAGAAACCCACTGCTGATCCACTTTCGTCCAATTTCCACCGCTTCCTTATCTTTCTAAACTTCTGAAATGGCTTGTTTATGCTCAGATTTCCACGTTTGTTTCTAATTCTACTATTCTTCCCCAATTTCAATCTGGTTTCTGCCCCTTTCAAACTACAGAAACTGCTCTTCTCTCGGAGCTGAACTCTCTTCTTTCTGTACGATAATCTAAGCACTCATCCTTTCTCATTCTTCTTGATCCATCGGCTGCTTTCGACACTGTTGATCACTCCTTACTTTTGGCTTCACTTGGTCTTTCAGGTTCGGTCCTTTCTTGGTTTCTCACATCTCTCTAATAGAACATTTTTGGTCACTTGGGCAGGCAAGTCCTCCGAGTCATTCTCGCTTGCCCATGGAGTGCTTCAAGGGTCGGGTTTGAGTCCTTTATTTTCGCTCTATACATCCTATCTTGCAGCTGTTATTTCTTCCTTTGGGCTATCTCGCCATTTCTATGCGGAAGACACCCAATTATTTATTTCCTTCTCCTCTTTCTCTGCTGAAATTCATCACAATCTTTCTGCTTGCTTGGTTGCAATTAAATCTTGGATGCCCTCCCATTATCTCACCCTCAATGCCGGGAATACTGAGGTATTGTTCTTTCCCGCCAACACTCTTTCTCCTCATCTTGCATCCTCTTTTATATCCTTTCCTCCATCTCCACTCTCTATCTCACCATTCACTCATAATCTAGGTCTTTACTTTGACACAAATATTTCTTTTCTCTATCACATCTCATTAACTTCCTGTTCCTGTCGTTCATCTCTATAATATTCGCAAGGCTCATCCATTCTTACCTTTCAAGCATCTAAACTTCTAATTTCTTCTTTAATTTTCTCTCGATTTTTCTACTGTTCATCAGCCCTGCTTGGGCTCCCCAACTCTCCTCTTGCACCTCTTAAATCAGTGTTCAATTCTTCTATTCGTCTTCTGTGTCTTCTCTCGTCGCAGGACTCTATAACCTCTTCTCTTGTAACACTTCATTGGCTACTTTGGTTGGCTACCCTTTCATTCTCAAATTAAATTTAATTTTTTCAGTCTTGTTTTTAAATCTCTGTATGGTCTTGCTTCTAACTATCTTACTGCTCTAATATCTTTCTATATCCCATAACGTTCTCTTTGCTCTTCCTCTCAATCCCTACTTTTGGCTCCTCGTCCCCCCTGTTCACAGTCTCGTTTTTGTTCCTTTGAACTCCTTGCTCTTCACTGGAACGCTCTTCCACTTTCTCTTCGCTTTATCTGTGTCTATTCTCTGTTCCGTGGTCCCCTGAAATCTTGCCTACTTCAACATTCTTGAGTGATTCCTTTCTGGGTTGTATTGTTTATACATTTATACATTTATATTGTACTGTTCTGTACTGTTCTGTATCCTATGTACAGCACTTTGGTTTAAGGCACTTAATAAAATACAAATATACGATGCATTTATTACAACTGTTGTAAAGTTTTTCATGGACGGAAGATTATTGCCTTGTCACCTTAGATGTGAAAGCTTTATATACTTCTATTGAACATGTTTTGGCACTCAAGACCCTCGATCATATCTATGCTAGTAGATCTGTTTCGTACATATTACCATGTTAAAGGAACTATTGGAATTTACCTGACAGAACAATATTTTTCTATTTGATAATACCTTGTACAAGCAAACCAGGGGGGTGGCCATGGGGGCCAATTATATTGCATCTCTGGCCAACCACTTCATGTTTTATTTTTTTAAACATCTTTATATATTCTGAGGCCTCTGTTTGACTCGGAAGCGGCCTCTGTTTGTCTTGCCGACTCTGAGAGGTGCGGCTTGAGTCAGTCAGTGTGTGCGATCTCTCGCAATCTCACGTAGTTGAGGTCCCTTCCTCGAATACTCGAGGCTGTGCGCTCCGGAAACGAGCCTGCGCCCGTACCAGCATTTGCAACCGCAGCACCCACTGCTCTCACCGGCGTTCGCCTGCCAACACCAGTACCAGCACCCACGGACTCACGGACTTGTGAAGTGCGGTCATTGCTGGAGGGTGAGCCGCGGAAGCCGCGGTGAGCCGTGGGGGGGGCGTTTCCGCCATAACTGATAGAGCTGCTATTACGAATTGCAGTGAAAGAAGGACACGAGCGGTAAGAGTTGTGTAATGCAGGGGCGAGCTGTACTGTTTATTACTGGCTATATCGCCCAGCAGGCTGTATCATTTTCCTAGCTGAGCCCCCCCCCCCCACCAGCTCCTTCCTTCACCCGTCCTCCTTCCCTTGGACCAATATTGTATTGCTGTTCACTGGGCCAGCTTTGAAAGCCTCTTAGAGGAGAGATTGTCAGAAGCGGCCATAGTCACTGCATGCCTTTAACGCTCATTTGTGTGACTAGAATTCCCTTCCCCCAGGGGCTATAGCAGTTCCACAGTATTCCAAGTGGAGACCTCCTATTGATGAAGACTTGGAGGGAACTCCCCAGACACATTTTCCTCCTCTTTCTACACATTTGTTTTCTCCTGGCCCAATATTTGTGATAGAGATTGGCGCCATCTGATTGCCTGTCCTAGGAGACAGTGGGCAACGCTGCTTGACCTTGGAGCTATATCCAAGGTACCAATAATTACATCAACAAGCATTTGAATCTCCTATTTGACAGACTGCAGAAATTACCCTGAACCCCTGATGGGGGTCCTAGGAGCACTTGACACAGCGATAAATCACCTTACAGCAATATACTCTCTGTCAATAGGGTACAGATCCACATTACCAATACCGCCTGGCGCTGTTTAGCCTATTGAGCAAGAGGCACACAAATATACGGCTTTCAAGGTAGTGTGGCTACTTAGGTCCTTTTAGTAACTACACTACACAGATCTGTGAGTGACCATCAATATAAGCAGAGTTGCAAGCTGAACAATGCTTACAGTCAAGAAGTGCTCAGCTACTAGATATAATTTACGCAACCAGAGGAGCAAGACTCCCACATCTAATATGAATGGATGTAAAGGATCTAAAGCTACACCTGTGGAATGAGGTGCAATCACCGACTTCTTTCCGCCTCCTGGTACCCCAAATACAATAAGCTCTCCACCACACACAGAAATAGTGTCTGGCAGCCAAAGCTTGAATAACACCACAGATGCAGAAGATGTACTAGGAGAAAGCGATATTGATAACAACTCATTACTAGAACTCTGCTTATCTATGCAGAGATCTATGACCCCTTTACTAGGAAGCATACCTAGCAATCAGAACAACAGCTATCAACATTTGTCTACGGATTCACACAGAGAAACATCTAACAGACTATCCGCCTCTCCCAATCTGGATGTACAATTAGAATTATCTGAAGCAGATAGCAGCAGAGAACATGGGGAAAGCCAAATGACCTTGGGGGACCTGCAATCCTCGGTCGCATCTCTGCAATTTGCTTTAAATATCCTGCTGAAGATGTGTGGGAGGATATTAGAAGTTACCCTTACCCTTCCAGCAGGAAACATAGCTGATAACAGCAACCCATAGTCTGCACAGAAGGAAGGGAACATCTCTTTGCCAGCATGCCCAGAAACAGCTGATCATGATCTAAATACTACCACTAATGTTGATGTATTTTTTTCACGCAAACAGCGACGATTGGCTAGAAGAGCGATCACGAGGAAAAAGCGCCAATTGGCCACCATAATACTACCTGATTCAGCAGAGCCGGAAGAAGAAATATCTATACCCACAGAAGGTAGTACCCCCAAAAAGATACAGAGAAAAGTAAAACGGAAAGTGACCAGAGTGTGCGATGGTACTATGGGCAAGGAGGGTAAATTGACCTTGATAAGAGTACCACCGCATATCCAATGGAAGAGGAGGACTTAAATAAGAATAACGTCTCAAATCCAGCTGATGAGATGGATATTGAACCCTCATTCTGTGCAAATACTGACCCAATCAATCTTACTCAGATTGACATCTCATCCACAATAATAACCGCACTGCCAGAGGAGGACAAGGCTAATGCGATATTGGCCAAAGGCGGAAGGACTTGCATTATTAAGAACTTACACTCTATTCCACAACTGAGAGTGTTGAGATCGGAGGACTTTGAATTTGTTGAACCACTGAAAGCAAGGAACTCCAATATATCAGCAATTCACTGTAAATTTTTTGCAACAGTTAATCTGCTGCGCAACTCTAAGGCCAGTCTATGGGAAGTGGATATTGAAGTTGACGCTGACCCTAATATAATCAATCCACAATGGCCAATGCAAGTGCCAAGCACCAAAACCAAAGAAAGCAAGGTGCTGCAGTTACCAAAAGGCAACTCAGTACAGCTAGCAGATGTCCAGAACGTTCTTAAATGGCTAGCAGAGTCTCTTCCGGCACTGTCACTATCCCAATGAGATCAAAGTTTAGTTTCATGGAACTGCCGGGGAATCAGCCATTTATTTTCAGCGGACGGCTCAACTCCTATGTTAGCTGGTCACACCTGCATTTGTCTTCAGGAGACGTGGCTTACCACTCGGGCCGTTTTTAATGGCTACACTATCCATCAGGAATTAGCCGAAAAGGGACCCCGGGGGAGACCATCTGGGGGTCTCCTTATTGGAATTTCACATCCATTAAAGTCAACTCGGATCCATTCTAACATGGATGAATTTGTGCTAGCGGTCGAATTAGAACTCCCCAGCAAGGATAAAGTGGACAAAATGTTATTGATCAACCTCTACAATCCACCAGAGTCCTCTAATAGAGACCTCATACAGGAAGCTTGCCACGACCTGCTGATCGACTGGATGATTGACCCAGAAAAGAATCTTGTAATAATTGCAGGTGATTTTAACTGCCATATTGTGGGATCTGTGAGCAGAAGCGATAATCCTTCAATAAAGAGGATAGGTATGCTGTGGCACCAGGAGGCGAACCCTGAGGGACTGCTAAACTTTCTTAATATATGGGACCTTGAAATTTTAAATGGTCGAACTAGCAGTGACTATCCAGGGCAACCTACATGGAGCAATGGTAAATCCAGAAGTACTCTTATTATATCTGTGTAAGTCCCACAATGGCTAAAAGGGTCAACGATATGAGAGCCAATAAAAACGACTGGAGTGATCATGCCTCACTAACATTATCATTTGATTTTTTGCTACAGCAGGCTTATCCAAGACCTATTGGTGATCTGAGAACGAATCATACCTCCTCAAACATCCGTTGGTCTGACAAAAACATCTTGAAAGCAGCTGAAGCTATAATAGATATGACAAACAGGGGATATGAAGTCCTCATACCTATGTCCTGTAATGAGATCGAAGAATGGATTACCACTTTCTCATGCAATTATGCGACAGCCAATATTAACATGTTAGCCCCAGATGCTAAACCAATTAACGCTTTCGACATTGAAATCAGAGACGCTAAAAGATCTTTAAGAGCAGAGCTCAGGAAGCTATGGAAAACCTCCATCACATGGGAGAGCTTCCAGATCTCAAGCAAGAAGCGTAAAAATGCCTTTAGATCATGGCTCAGACAGAAACGCTATGCAGCTAAATTAGCTAAATGGCAAAAAACAGTCCAGATACTCTGTGCCGTGAATACCTGCTCTATATGGGACCTATTGAGACAGGCAAGAGGTAGCTCCCTTAATAACCCGATTGGGATAAGCCAATGGGAGGAATTCCTGAGAAATCGCAATCATAACACTATGGATCTCTCCCAGGAAATGATAACTTGGGACTGACCTTCTCCCCCTTTCAGGGTGACGGCGGAATCATTGATTATCATGATAAAAACCCTCAAAGCATCAAGAGCACCTGGGCCTAATGGTCTGGCGAATGCCATACTAAAAAGTAATCCGGAGTACTGGGCAGAGGTCCTGAAAATATTATTTGAAAAGATTTTACAAGATGGGCTCATCCCGGAATCCTGGCAGACAGTGATCCTGGTCCCGATCTATAAGAGGGGAGACCGGACAGATCCTTCTAAGTATCGTCTTCGCTCTATGCTTGATTGTACGGGCAAATTATCTGCGACGTGCTTACTCCAAGAACTTCAGATATGGGTAGATCGATTCCAATGTGGCTTCAGGAGTGGATACTCTACAACGAATAATCTAATTGTAATGGATATGCTACGTAACAGAGCCAGAACCTCCGGCAATCCTCCATTGTATGTATTATACATTGATTTCAGGGCGGCCTTCGATCTAGTCCCTAGAGATCTGCTGTGGGCTAAACTTGAGACCTTGGGCTGCCCGAAAGGAATACTGTACTATCTTAAGATACTACACTGCAACACTACAGCTTCATTGAAATTAGATTCAAAGGGGAATATGACCAACAAGATTAATCAAACTCGTGGCATAAAGCAAGGCTGTGTTACAGCTCCGATCCTATACAACCTGTTTGTCCACGATTTCCCGCAAGTATTGTCAGCAGAACACAATTGTCCCCCCAAGATAGGCCCAGCTCACTGCTCGGTGCTTGCCTATGCAGATGACTTGGTTATCATGGACCATACAGTTAGTGGTCTTCGAAATACTGCAGAGGCACTATGGACCTATGCCCAAAGAAACGGCTTAATAATCAACCTGGATAAAACCCAGATGATGATCTTTAGCAGCAAGAAGATCGCACGTGTGAATGTTAATATACATGGGACTGCAATACTATATACACCCCATTACAGATACCTGGGTATTGAGCCTAAAGGGCAATACACTATGTGTAAGCAAGCCCGAATTACACGAGCAGCCCAAATTACTGCCCTGATTCATCGGTTTTCTTCTTCTCATGGCGGTTATACTGTCTGGGCTGCACGACAATTATATCAGCAGGTACTAACTCCCATGATTATCTATGGACTAGAAGCTCTACAGGTGATCGATCTGGGATGGCTCCAAATACTTGTGGGGAAATTTTGGAAGAAAATACTTGGACTTCCGAATTGTATACCCATGTCCATTCTTAGATTCGAACTGGGTCTCATTTCATGGAAAGCTCGAGTACTTAGAAGAAGGGCTGAACTTTACGTAAAAATGTCACCTCAATCAGAGAACCCTTTGCTGAATATTATGTATAGTGAAATCAACAAATCTTCTTCACTCCTTTTCATGGAAAAACAACTGACTGATTACCTGGGAAAGATCAGCTGGATTACTAAGCCTTACGGGGAGGAAGCCAGTGTATTGCGTGCTCTGTGAAAAAAATCTGAGTTAGACGACTGGATCGACAACTTTGCACACTTGGAAGACCTGAAACGGTATAAATTTGTACAGCATATGGGATACACCTTTAAGAAGCCATCATCATATCTGTCTCTATGCCCTTTGCCTCGATTGAGATGGTTTATCCTTCTGCTGAGGATTGACCAACTACCGGTATTGGCTATCAGCGGTATTATGAACAATCTCGCAAAATCAGAACGCTTTTGTCGACTCTGCATGAATAGATCCATCACTGAAACTGGTAAACATGTTCTTACTAGGTGTCCTACCATGACAAAAACCTATACTACATATTATGGGGACTTTGTTCATAGAATGGATCATATCAGTAGCACCGACTTTTGGTTAAGGGCGCTTAACGCAACTGGGATGTATAATGTGTGGCTGACAGTAGAGAAACAGCTGGATATAACTATATAGATGCTAGCTTTTCCTTCTATCCTGTTGCTCATACCAAAGACTTCATTTTGGATCTATCAAGTATTTCTGTACAAATCAGACCTTGAGAATCCCTTATTTTTAGAATCTGAATGTGTCACAAAAAATACTGTACACAGACAAACAAAGCACAAAGCCAACGTGTACGTATTGCACAAACATCTTTACGATGGAATTTTATTCTAATTTGATTTTGTACTTGACATTTTTGACATAATTTAAAGAATATGATTTGTTATTTTCACCTTTTCTTTTCTGTTGAAATTATAATAATATGTACTTTTGTAATTTGTAATGACTTATGTTATGTGAAAAGCTTATGTTAAGCTCTAACACATTAATACATTAAATTAAATAATATATTCTGAGACTGATTATACACCAAGAATAAAGTTGTGGGTCAGATATATAGAGGACATATTTATGATTTGGCAGGGTATAGAAAGACATTTATTTGAATTTGTTTGTTTTTTGAATAACAACACTTTTGGTATACAATTCACATCCCACTGAGTTTGATTTCTTGGATGTTCATTTATATGTCTCAGGCAATGTCATTATGTCTCAAACCTTTAGGAAAACTACAGAGGTAAATTTGATACTAATAGCAAGTAGTTGTCACAAACTTAGTGCGAATCGGAACATTCCAATGGGAGAATATATAAGAGCACGCCGAAACTGTAGAGAGCTGCCAGTATTTGAGAACGAATTTAATATTCTTGACAAAGGTTTGGTGCTAGAGGAAACAAAGATATTGTGATGAATTCAAAAAAGAAAAGTCTTACTTTGTATAAATGTGATTTTCTTAAATCCAAACAGTCTAAAACAAAGGACATGCAGACTGTAAGAATGGTGACACAATATTCAGTTGAGAACACCAAACTGCACAAGATACTACTGAAACACGGGAATATTCGGTTGCTTGATTCTGACTTGCAGCCATATCTGATGGATTGACCTACTTTGGTATTTACACAACCCCGACGCTTAAAAGGGAATTGAGCCCTTCTTTTTTTAAACCATTGCAGGGACCCAAAACCTAGCTAAGCCATGGTATTACTGGTAGAATGAGTAAAATGTGTGAGTACACCAAAGAACATAAATCCATTAAGATTAACATCCAAGAAGAATTGAACGTTATATGTTTGAACATCACAAGTTTCATTAACTGTAGGACCAAATTCGTTGTCTATTCTATTATGCGTCGGTTCGGACTTCATTATATTGTCAGCACGATCCGAGAGTTAAAGATTCAGATTGGCAAGCACTTAAACACATTGAACAAAGATGATCCGAAACTCCATTTGTCTGTTCATTAGCAAGAGTGCCATCAAATGGACTGCAAGGCAGATATTACATTTACTGATTTTTAACAATACCAAAGAAGCTCAAAGGGAGTGACAGAAATGGCTCTAAGGAGGGCGGAATCCAGGGCAATCTTCAAATACAGAACTGTGTTCATGGGTCTGACCACGGAACATGAGATGAGCTCATTTCTTTAAATTGGGTCTCCTGTATAAGATAGGGTCTGATGACTTGTTTTGGATGAGGATACTGTGTTTGTATGGTTACATTGTTCATGCCAACATTTGAATGCTAATGATAGTAGATTTGCTTAGTTGTAGATGTTGTAATAACCAGATGATGTAATACTGGGAGATGAATGTGAGGTGCGAGGGCCATCATGCTAAAGGGGAGCATAGTGTAACAATGGTGGCAGAATGATAGAAATACTAATTGGATGCACAGAGTGGAAAGTATTGGTTTGGATGTCCATGGGTCCACCAACAAGACTGTGCCTTTGGATTTGAACACAGGATTTTGACAATGGCTGTTCTGCGCAGTTTTGGGAATCAATAGTCATAGGAAGTTTAAAACCTTTGTTGAATATCTACTTAAGAAACGTATTAGTTCTCCAGTACCCTTAATAATAGTGAATTGGGCATGAAAACATAACTCGCATCTTATGGGGTGTAGCTGAGCAGGACTTGGCGAGTTAACAGAGTTGCCAGTTAGACCACGGTTAGTGGCTTGATGATGTGAAATATGAGCGGTTCTAAGGGCTTGTATTAACTATAATCTTTTCTCAAAGTGTGGTTATGAAGGGTAAGATAAGTTTGCGCGTTTCATAACATTTTGGAATATTTACTTTGGCAAGTGCACTCTTTCTCTCTTGTATGTGTCGAGAATACTTAGAGTATCATATATTTCTGGGGCCCCTAGTTCATATATTTTCCCAGATATTGGTGACTTATCTATAGACAAAGATTCACTATTATTGTGAAATTTCCAATTATAACATTCAATTATTTTTGCGTCCGGTGAGTTTTGGGCTTGATTAGCGTTAGAAGCGATAACTCTGAAACGTAATGATGTCACGTGCAGCGTGACATCAAGATGCTATTTTTGTAAATAAATAAGGTGGGATGTAAAATTGTGCTGCGAATCGTCGCGAGTGGCTCCATTTGGAGAAGAGATTTCTTACAGACTCTCATTAATTGTAACTAACATCTCTTTTATAACACTAGGATGTGTTCCTCGCTGGAAATTGGCTCGGCCTGCTTTTCTTGATCTTTGGATTTGGTTCAGTGGTCGACTACTTCTTCAGCTTCTGGGATCTGAACTTTATACAGGAACCTAGCCAATCAACAGGCGTGCAACATTCAAACCTGAGGGTGTGGCAGTCCTTTCAGAACAGCCAACCTCCCAGTTGGAACTGGTTCAAAGCAGGCAGGCTGGAAGACAAAGAGCTGCAGAGTTTTGGACTCCTCCCCCGCTTCTTGACTTCTCAGACATTCTGGAGCCTGGGCGGGCTTGCCCAAGGTCTCCCGCCGAAGACAAAAATCACACAAAGGCATTTCCCACCCTGAAGGGTAGGGGAAGGACCTGGAAAGGACAAGCAAACGAAAAATGGTGAAAAAAGAAGATAGGGGTCATTTTGGGAAAATGGTCACCCAAGGGTGCCTTACCGTAGCTGTGAAAACAGCCTGCGAATAAGTTGAACAGAATCGGTAGTAAAGGTTCTCTGCCACCAGCCATTTAGGTTAAGCTTGTCACTGTAATAGAAGTGTCACAGGAGTAGTGAGAAATGGGATACACCATCTCCCCGAGCACTCCACATAAGGTGAGGCATGCTGGTCTCACAAAATAAAATGTAGAGGATATAAATATCCTTCCTACCCTTGGGAACAGTTGTTCACACAAGGTAATACAGAGAAAATAGAAAAGGGACCCAAAGGACAACCCAGCAGCACTGCACAGAACGTGTTGTGTGTGTGCTGCAACAATCCACCGTGCTGAGAATCAAAAGGACAATTCAAGACAATACACATTTTAAAGAGTACCTTTGTTAACTGCCTTTTTTTTCAGCACCCAATAGTTTTAAAAGTCACACACAGTTTAGCAAGACGCATTTCCCCCCGAACATGTTTTATAGTGCAGCAGCTGCCCACCGAACAGCTTTCTTATGAAACACAAACAATAACCAATAGGGGACATATTAGCAGAGAAGTTACGTTGACATACCTGGATGCATTTCCCTTATTTGTATTTTCTTTGTACAGCTGAACTGGGCCTGTCACAGCACCTATTCAAGGATTACCTCGGCCATCAGTGATGTTTCACAGGTGCATTGATTCTGTTAGAAATGACAATGTTCAATAAGTTTAATGAAACAGCCACCTAGTGAGGCCTTACTGTAGAACCATTTGAAGCACAATTGCTCTCACGTTTGGTGAAAAGACACGTATTGTACATACAGCAAGCTTCAGCACACAGTGATGTAGCCCGCAATGCAGACTATACTGCACCAAACTCCCAACCCACTACCACTCTCCTCAGCATTACCAATCCTAACATGGCCACTCCACTCAGCTGAACCGGTCTTCACTGTACTCAGTCTAGGAACGAAACCCTCCCACTCAGCCTGTAATATTTAGTGAATTATTATTCCACCACTCAGTCACCTCCACGCCCCAGAGACCCATCCTGCTTTCCTCAACATAATCTCCTGACCACCTGCTTTCAATAGCCAATCCTCATTCCTGAAATGCCCCACCTCAGAGCCCCTTCCTGTAACCTTGGAACGGTTTCTGTGAGTAGTTTCTAAGATTTTCAAAAAAAGGTAGCAGACACCCTTCTCCAGAAAGAACATGGCATGATAACCTGTTCTGTGGTTTTTTCCCCCACTTTGAGAGTCCGCAGCCATCGCTTTTTGCACACTGTACCTTCCACAGATGGGAAATACCCATTTGCATATTAGTCTTTGTCCCGCCCACATGGGCAGTCCAGCACAGAAATGCTCAGGCAAATTCCTTCTGAACAAGAGTACCAACAGCAACCGCATACACGTGTTTCAGCCTTGTTGGTCCTCATCAGTGAGGTGGAGCTGTGCCTCGCTAAGCACAGTGAGCAGGGGGTCCAGGTCTGAGTTCCCCCAGGTAACTTAGGGAGACCAACCCCAGGTTCCTTGCAAAACATTTTGAAAAATCCAAGCATACTAAGGGCTTTTTTAAAAAGTGTCAGGACTGAATACTAGGGACCCTCATGAAACTCCCCTTAGGCCACAGGCCTCCGAACCCTTCTCGTCAGTTTTCAGAGCCACCATCCACCTTTTTTCAGATCAATCCCAGGAGCCTGTTCAGGACGATAATCTCCCTCAAAGAATCCATTCACCTTTAAAGCCCCCTCTGACACCACTAAAAGCCCCCCTTCCCCATTCTTACCATTCATTCTCTTTTCCTTGGACAGAGCTCGGCTAGGTGACTTCCCTGCATGTGTAATGGTGCTAGTTGTGCAGAGTCACCCCTGTGGGTGTCAATGCACATGCAAGTTAGGAGGCTTACATGCACTTTGCCCCATAGGCCCTGGACAGAGCTCGGCTAGGTGACTTCCCTGCATGTGCAATGCTGCTAGTTGTGCAGAATCACCCCTGTTGGGTGTCAATGCACATGCAAGTTAGGAGGCTTGCATGCACTTTGCCCCATAGGCCCTGGACAGAGCGCTCGGCTAGGTGACTTCCCTTCATGTGGAATGGTGCTAGTTGTGCAGAGTCACCCCTGTGGGTGTCAATGCAAATGCAAGTTAGGAGGCTTGCATGCACTTTGCCCCATAGGCCCCGGACAGAGCTCAGCTAGGTCACTTCCCTGCATGTGGAATGGGGCTAGTTATGCAGAGTCACCCCTGTGGGTGTCAATGCACATGCAAGTCGGGAGACTTGCATGCACTTTGCCCCATAGGCCCTGGACAGAGGTCGGCTAGGTCACTTCCCTGCATGTGGAATGGGGCTAGTTGTGCAGTCACCCCGTGGGTGTCAATGCACATGCAAGGTAGGAGGCTTGCATGCACTTTGCCCCATAGGCCCTGGACAGAGCTCGGCTAGGTCACTCCCCTGCATGTGTAATGCTCTGATTACTTACCGGTAATCTTCATTACTCCTAGTCCTACTCTTCCTCGTCACAGTACTTACTTCATGAGGCACCCGCCTCCGACACAGGACCTTCTTCTATTTCTTTAAATCCCTATAACTCCTCCCCCACATCCATGTCACTCAGTTTCATATTACCAAGCTGGAGCATGGGACCTTCCCCGCAGGGAGGGTGAGGAGGGTCGTCAGTACTGTGACGAGGAAGAGTAGGACTAGGAGTAATGAAGATTACCGGTAAGTAATCAGAGCATTACCTCCACGTCCACTCTTCCTCGTCCCAGTACTTACTTCATGAGGTATACCAAAGCAGCAACGGGGAAAAGGTCCCAATGAGACACAGAGCCAAAAACAGTGCAGCAAAACACACCCACAATAACTCTTAAATCACATCCCCACAGACAAAAACTCCAACCACGAAGGAACCAACCCCCGAGTGGGAGAAACTCAACCCATAGCGGCTGATGAAAATGCCTAGACCAGCCAAGGCGGCAGCCATACAAATCTCTTGCAGAGAAAAACCCTCCTTGCATCGGCCCAGGAAGCCGCGAAACCCCTGGTAGACCACCCCTGATTGTGCGCAGGCACAGGCAGGCCAGAAGCCACATAGGCCCTAGAGATCACAACCCGGAACCACCGGAAAATGGAAACCACAGATGCGTTATGCCCAGCCCCAGCCGGACCACAAGCAATCAGAAGACTATCGGATTGGTGGAAAAGGCAAACCAAGCCAAATACTCCAACGCGTCCCGCCGGACATCAATGTTAAGCCGAGCCACCTCCTCAGGCGTTCTTGGATCATGAAAGAAGTCAGGGAGAACCAGACCCTGAGAGGTGTGAAACCCGAGAGACAACTGAAGGGAGAAACATCGGACCACACCCCGGCACCACCGAGTCTGGCAGCACCCTCAGGAAAGGAGCATGACATAAGAGAGCCCCAATCTCCCCAAGCCTACGGGCAGAAGTGAGGGCAATAAGAAAAGCAGATTTCAGTGTAAGATGTTTGATATCAATCCCGGAAAAGGGCTCAAAAAGAGGCCCATGAAGGAACCGTAATACAAGAGGGAGATCCCAAGAGGAAAGCCCTTTATCAGCACAAGGAAGGGAAGAAGAAAAAACCCTGGATCAACTTCCCCACCAACACCTCCCCATCCAAGTGACCGTCAGAGTCCCCCAAAAGGAATTTCTTGGAGGCCCACTGAGAGCGAAGCCTGGAAAAACTGCCAGGCCCCTGTCAAAACCCCTCCTGGAGGAACCGAAGGATAGCAGAGGCCAGAACGCAGGGGAGGGATCCCAGACCGCCCATACCAGTCTCGGAAATGGCCCCAATGTCTGCCTAACACCTTCAGAGTGGAGGGTCTAAGAGCATCCATTTGGACTCAACTACAGGATCTGAGAACCCCTGAGATATCAACCTAGACTGAGCAATAGCCACACCGCCCATTGCATCCGGTGGAATTCTAACCGCAGATCCCCTTGAAGGGGACACGGCCACCTCGGAACCAGCCAAGGTTCCTAGGAACGAAGCTCCAACAGAGAGGGGAGCCAACTCCGGCGGCACCAGAACAGAGCTAACAACAACACAGTCACCCTGGACACTCAGATGCGCCAAACCACCCGGGGCAGAAGGGGAATAGGCGGAAAGGCATAAAGGAAAACCCCAAGGCCACTGTACAGAGAGGGCGTCCATCCCCCAATCCCCTCAACCTGAAACCGAGAGCAGAAGAGGGGAACTTCTGCTGAGGCCGGGTATGCAAACAGGTCTAGAACCAAGGACCCTAATCGTATGCAAACAGGTCTAGAACCAAGGACCCTAATCTGACACAGGTCACTGCAAAGACCTGGGCCAACAGGACCAGTTCTGCAGAGGAGTGAAACTGGCGTCTGAGAAGATCCGCTTGAACATTGTCCACCCTTCTGATACGTGAGGCCAGCAGATACACCAGATGATATTCCTCCCAGGTGCCTATCAGCGCTGCCAGAGCATTCAAGGAACAGCCGGAACCCCTTTTGCAGTGGACATATGCCAAGGCCGTCGTATTGTCCGATCGGACCAAAAACCGCCGACCGTCCAGCAACTCCTCGAAGTACACCAGAGCTTGCACAATGGCACAACTCTTGCCAATTGGATGATCACCGGCTCTCCCCAGATCTCACAACCCTTGAGCTGAGAGGACCCCCAATGTATACCCTTTCTGCTGGTGTTGGTAGTAGGAGAGGTCACAGGAGGAAGGACCATGCACACCTCAGCCTGTAGACCTGAAACCCCCCGCCACCATAGCAGGGACACACACAGCGCTGGGGACACTGAAAACAAAAACTACGAAAGCCGAGATGTCGGGAGCCAGTGGGAGAGAGTATAAGACACCAGGAGACGTAACCGAAGACAGGCTCAAGGAACTGGAAAACATGCAAGACGCCACGTGCCCCGTAACTTCAGCAACAGGTGAGTCGAGACATACTGCCTTCTGAGAACCCAGCCCAGAACAGCCAGCAAGCGCCCCTCCTGCACAACATCCAGAGTACGCTCTCCCCAGACGTCCGGACAAGCAGTGCAGGGTCTTGAGACCCATAAGCAGGTGACACATCCTAGAAGGCATAGGGACCAGGAACACCCGCAAGTAGAAAACTTGACCCTGAACAGGGAGAGGAACAGGCAAGACGGTAACCCACAACAACCGTTCGGAGAGAACGGATCCCATGGCCAACTACTTGGACCGTGAGCTGGGTACCTAAGTCCTAACCATGCAAACCTGGACAGGAGGAGACAGGAACGGCAACTGATACCCCCTCCAGAAGGAGCCCATTACCCAGGAAGCCGAACCCCACCGGTCCCATACACCTCCGAGAAGATAGAGACGAGGAGCCAGGGAAAACCGCCAGTCACTGCACTTGCACCAGAGGGAAATCACAGAACGTTGAAACAGGCCTGCGCCACAATATAACAGCATGCTTGTCAGCCCACAAAAAGATTTGAGCTATCAAAAGGAAGATACTGGACAGCCCAGAAGTCCAGCAGACTATGGCCCCCTCAGCCGACAGAGGAGCCACCAGGCTGGAGTCAAAAGGGCAGAGTACTGTCACAAAGTGGGGCAAAGCAATCCCGGATAGCCGACATCAAAGGCAACCCCCTACCTGAGGTATGCCTATACTGGAAAACCCACTGAAGTGACATCCCCCTCCACCGGCACCAGGGGCTCTGAGAACCCCTCTAAGCACAGACATGTGCCACCATGTGCCCTATCACTTCCCACAAGTCTGAGAGGAGGCGTGAAAGCAACACGTCAGCACCGGAGGACCTAGGGCCTAAAAGAAGAGACACTGGGAACCCCCTGCATGGCCGTTACTTCCATGATGCATTTTCCATAATCCCATGCTGAACAAGGGAAAAGCAAATCAACTCCTTTGACTTTCCCTTGCGCAGTTTAGAGGAAGAGGACAGGACAAGGAGTCTGCGTCCATAGCTAGCACAGACCCAAACACACCACTAACACACCACATGACTGAGAGGTGGCTTGAGCCCTGTATCCAGTAGCTGGTAGCCCCATGCTCTAAATCGTTCCAATGCGTCGGTCTAGGAAGGATGAAGGACCGAGTCAGCACCGCTGAGACTCGAACCCGAAGTGTAGACTATGCCAGGCCGGTACCCTTCCGGCCGCTTGCAGACGTGTCCAAAATCTGCGCCGTATTCACAGGCAGCACGCAAGGAATGCAGCCAACATCCGGTGCATACTGGGCTGTGTGTGTCTGAGGAGCTGGTGGTATGTGACATGTCTGTGACAGAACAGAGCCCCGCACTTTCAAATACTCTGTCACAGTCACCCCACGACAAGAAGCAGAGAGTCCTCACAACAAAAAGGGAAGGCTAGCCCATACTGCCAAGTGCTTGCCATCATTTCCAATAAAGATGTGTACACAGAGCACGAGGTAACGGCCTTTCAAAGGAGTCAAGATGGCCATACCAGCAAGAGAGGGGAAAACATCAAGCACAGTCCTCCCCTCTCCTTACCTTCCCCCAGAGAATGCAGCTGACATCCGGTGCATCCTGGGCCGTGTGTCTCTGAGGAGCGGGTGGTATGTGGCATGCCTGCGACAGAACAGAGCCCCCGCACTTTCAAATACTCTGTCACAGTCACCCCACGACAAGAAGCAGAGAGGCCTCACAACAAAAGGGAAGGCTTAGCCCACACTGCCAAGTGCTTGCCATCATTTCCAATAAAGATGTGCACACAAAGCACGAGGAAAACGGCATGTCGAAGGAGTCAAAATGGCCATACCAGCAAGAGAGGGGAAAACATCAAGCACAGTCCTCCCCTCTCCTTACCTTCCCCCAGATAATGCAGCTAACATCCGGTGCATCCTGTGCTGTGTGTGTCTGAGGAGCGGGTGGTATGTGACATGCCTGCGACAGAACAGAGCCCCCGCACTCCCAAAGACTCTCTGCCACTGTCACCCCACGACAAGAAGCAGAGAGGCCTCACAACAAAAGGGAAGGCTAGCCCATACTGCCAAGTCGAATCAAGATGGCCAAAACAGGAGGAGAGGGGAAAAACACCAAGCCCAGTCCTCCCCTCTCCTTACCTTCCCCCGGGCCGTGCAGGACCCGGGACACAATGCTCACGCTGCGGTCCGGAGCCCAGCAAAGAACCGAGCGAGGCAATCCAGCTCAACTGTGACCCCAAGCCCCGCAGGGGGCCCAGGAGCAGTGCCGCACCTGAGGGAGCCGAGGGCCCCGCCACACAGCCCCCCCCCAGGGGGCCAGCAATCGGTGCTCCCTGGTGCCCCGCACCGGGAAGAAAAAGTCCAACCTGCCGGAGGCAGGAAAAATTAAAACTGAGTGACATGGATGTGGGGGAGGAGTTATAGGGATTTAAAGAAATAGAAGAAGGTCCTGTGTCGGAGGCGGGTGCCTCATGAAGTAAGTACTGGGACGAGGAAGAGTAGACATGGAGGTAATGGTGCTAGATGTGCAGAGTCACCCCTGTGGGTGTCAATGCACATGCAAGTTAGGAGGCTTGCATGCACTTTGCCCTATAGGCCCTGGACAGAGCTCGCTAGGTCACTTCCCTGCATGTGGAATGCAGCTGGTTTTATTTTTTTGTTCTTTAAAATGCCATCTGCACCTAATGTTTACCAGCCTCGAGAGCAAAGCGCCCAAGAGCGGCCAACTCGAGAGGAAGTCCTGCTCCAACAGGGCCTTTACTTCTGAGCATGCGCAGATCTTCGCTTCCCCGTACCATATCCGCCACGTGTCTTTACTATCGAGCATGCGCAGATCTTCGCTTCCCAGTACCATATCCGCCACGTGGCTTTACTATCAAGCATGCGCAGAACGTCGCTTCAGATCATATCCGTAAAGTGCCTTTACTATGGAGCTTGCGCAGATAGTCGCATCTCGCATCTTATCTATCAAGTGACCATGCTCTCGAGCATGCTCAGATCTTGACTTCCGGAATCATTTCTGTAAAGAGGATAAACTATAGAACATGCGCAGATAGCCGCTTCCGGCATCTTATCTATCAAGTGGCTTTGTTATCGAGCATGCGCACATCTCTTTTTCCGGTTTAGTTCTGAATATTCCACGCATCCTTGGCGCATGTGCAGACCCGCCATTACCACGCACTTTCATAGTGTCTCTAAAAGATTTTTTTACCCATTTTCCAACAAGGTTATTTGCCACGTGTCACTCTTTTTATAACCATGTGTAAAAAAACGAAGTGTTAAAAAATAAATAAAAAGGGACCTCTTTTCCCCTCTTCTCCTCCGTCCCGGATTTCACGGGATTGTCCTGCGATTAGCCTCATTACGACCCTGGCGGTAAGTTACCGCCAGGGCCGTGACTTTACCGCCATGGTGCTAACTACGTTAACGCCATGGCGGTAAGGGGATTTACCGCCCCATTCCGACCTTGGCGGGGCGGTAAATCCCCAATCCCCATTTACCCTTCCCCATTCCCATTTTTGCCCCATAGGGCATAATGGGAGTGGGGAAGGCGTAAATTACGGTGGCGTAATTAACACCAAGTTCCCTTACCGCCATGGTTTTTTACACCCGCTAAAAGCAGGTGTAAAAACCGCCATGGCGGAAAGGGAACTCGTAATTGGCGGTAAGGGGTCGGCGCAGCTAACGCTGGCGCTAACCCCTTACCGCCAGGGTCGTAATGAGGCCATCTGTCCACAGTTTGCAGGGTGGCTGTGCGGGACGCAGGTTGTCCTGAAGCTACAGCACAGCCACTCTGCAAACTGAAGTGGCCATGCACACAGCACGGCGCTGCTGCCTGCTGATTTCTTTCTCTGGGCAGCTTTGCAGCCCTGGCTCCCTTTGAGCCTGCAGTTCAAGCTGTAACGCTCTGACACCTGGATTAATTCAAATGCTAATGCTTTGTTCCTAGTGTCGTGATGGCCATGTTTGCAGTTAAAAACGTGACCATCACCTCCCAAGGACAAACCATTTGCATTTCAATTAAGCCAGGAATTAAGAGCCATTAAAAAAATGTAAATGAAAAAAGGGGCGGGCCAAATGTGAATGACATTGTGTCGTCATCACAGCCTTGTGGGCAAGTGTGCCGCGAAAGTCTATCAAAGAATTGGCCACCCTACAACCATGTGCACCCCCACCCCTACTCACCACCCTCCCCAATACAAACCCCCTGTCACTGGGTCCTCCCTGTGCCCCCCTGACCCGTACTCACCACCCTCACCAATTCAAACCCCCATCACTGGGTCCTCCATGTGCCCCACCGACCCGTACTCACCACCCTCCCCAATTCAACTCCCATCACTGGGTCCTCCCTGTGCCCCACCGACCCATGCGCACCACCCTCCCCAATTCAAACCCCCATACCTCAGTCCTCCCTGTGCCCCTCCCGACCCGTACTCACCACCCTCCCGAATTCAAAGCCCCATCACTGGGTCCTCCCTGTGCCCCCCCCGACCCATACTCACCACCCTCTCCCAATTCAAACCGCATACCTGGGTCCTCCCTGTGCCCCTCCCGACCCTTACCACCCTCCCCAATTCAAACCCCCATCACTGGGTCCTCCCTGTGCCCCACTAACCCATACGCACCACCCTCCCCAATTCAAACCCCCATACCTCGGTGTAGAGCTATCGCGAGAGCCCAGCTCTCGCGAGATCTCGCTCGCGCCCTCAGCTCCGCCCCCGCGCGCTACGCGCGCATTACGGGACGAGCTGAGGACGCGCTCAGCAGCGTCTTCCCGGCTCCTCCGAGCACGGGACATATTTAAGGATTTTAGCTGCATCTTTGAGGCACAGCAACCAAACCCCTGTTGGCCACGTTGGCCCATTAAACCCTGGACATAATCTGCACCATATCTGATCCAGAGCCATTAGAAAATAAAGCCTTGGTGAAATCCCTGCCTGGCTCCTGTCTTTCTTCAGGCACAAATTTACAACATAAATTGGCGACGAGGATCACCACAAGAAACCGCGCTGAAACATGCAGGGAGCCACACCGCCACCACCCTTTCTACAGACGCCAGGTAGGCCTGCCATTCCTTGGCCACAATGGCAGCCCCTGTTCATGACGTACGTGGAGGCAATGGGTGGATCAGGATTTTCAGCGGTGAGACGCAGGGCCATGTTACTTAACGCCTTAGGGGTGGAAGGGCAAAGAATATTCGAGGGCCTTACCCCGATACCAGTAGATGACGACGATGATGATGTGTTCAAGGAGGCGGTTAGAAGAATCATTAAGAGGTTCGCCAGCAAAGAGAACACTGTACTCCATAGAATAAGGTTTTACACTCGTAAACAAGAGCAGTCCGAACCCGTCGATGACTACGTTACGAAATTAAGGGAACTAGCAGCCCTGTGTAACTTCGGCACCAACGCGGAAAACCGCATATGCGACATGCTAGTCGTCCATACCAACAGTCGGAAGGTCCAGGATAAGTTCATCCTCGAAAAAGAGCTACAGTTAGAAAAAGCTGTAGAAATTGCCAGAGCGGTAGAGGAAACTGCAGGGAGAAGGAAAGAGTTTACAGGGGCTCAAGTCCCCACTGAAATACAAGCGGTTGGATTCCGTCCAAGAAAGGAAAAGTTTGCACCAGACACGAGAGAGTCAAGAAACAGCAAGAGGGAACCCCTCAAGTGTCATAGATGCACCAGCACCAAACACCTGGCATTTGACAGAGAGTGCCCAGCCAGAGACAAGGAGTGTTCAGTCTGCAAACGCATAGGACACTTCTCGATAGTGTGTCGATGGAGGAACAAGAAAGTCACAAGCCTCACCGCTGAACACACAAAGGAAAGGGAATCCTCGTCAGATGAGGAGGGGAGACCCACAGTCATAATGGTGAACAGCACCCGAGCCAGGAGAGAGAAGCCTCACTGCGTGATCAAAATCGATGGAAGAGAGACACGGGTCATGGCAGATTCTGGGTCGGACCTCACCATCCTACCCCTCCAGACATATAAAGACATGGTGGGTACAGAGAAAGTGGAAGTGCTCACCACACGACACAAGCCCACGGTGTTCGGGGGGGCCTCAGTCGAACTGTTAGGGTATATCAACGGCAAAGTCGAATTCAAAGGAAGAGAAACCATCACCAGAGTCTACTTCAGCCATGAAGGGCCTGCAGTGTTGGGCTGGGATGATCAAGACAAGTTAAAAATCAGACTGGATCCCAGCACAGAAGATCAAGTCCTATCAGTCCATACGAGGAACGAATCTGTTGTCAAGAGCGATTACCCAACACTTTTCTCGGAGGAGCCGGGGCACGTTAAAAGTTTCATTCACAAGATCGTGCTCAAAAGAAATGCCGTCCCTGTCAAGCACCGGGTGAGACCAGTACCGGCCACAGCAAGGGACACCCTTAGACAACAGCTAGACAAAATGAAGAGGGAAGGAGTGATAGAAGAAATTGAAGCGTCCGAATGGCTGAGCCCAGTCGTCCTGATAAAGAAACCCCAGTCACAGGAATTAAGGGTGTGCATAGACCTGCGCAGCCTAAACTTAGAAGTTATCACGGACAACTACCCACTCCCAAGCATAAACAAACTCATATTATTAATGAAAGAGGCCAAAATATTCTCAAAACTTGACATGAGAAATGCATATCATCAGATACAGCTCCACGAAGAATCGAAACCCCTTACAGCATTTATCACGCCATTTGGCACATTTCAATTCACTAAAATGCCTTTCGGGTTGTCGTCAGCCGCGTCGGCCTTTCAGCGCATGATGGACGTCCTACTAAGGAAAGTCAAAAATGTAGTATATTTTCAGGATGACATATTGGTTTATGCAAGGGACAAGCAGACGCATGATACCACCCTCAAACTGGTTCTCAACAAACTACAAAATGCAGGAGTGCGTTTACGTCACGAGAAATGCTCATTTGGAGTAAAAGAAGTTGAATATCTGGGGTACAAAATTTCGGAAAAGGGGATCAGCCCGAAAGAAAATCTGATGCAAGCCATCACCAAAGCTCCTGAACCTGCCACCAAAGAAGAGGTGAGGTCTTTTCTGGGATTGGCTGAGTACTACGCGAAATTCATACCGAAGTTTTCAGAAACCACCTCACCCCTACGCGATCTACTTAAAAAAGGGACAGAATTTTCGTGGAGAGAACCTCAGAAGAGGGCGATGGACACCATAAAGCAACACATCATGAAAGCTCCATGTCTGCAACCCTTTAACCCAGAGTGGGATACGGTCATTACCACTGACGCCAGTGCATACAGACTAGGAGCAGTGCTAACGCAGAGGAGAGGTGACGCCGAACATGTGGTGGCCTTTGCATCAAAGGCACTATCAGAGGCGGAACAGAACTACTCTACGATTGAAAAAGAAATGCTAGCATGCGCATGGGCAGTCGAACATTTCAGAACATATGTGTGGGGCACAAAGTTCAAGCTGGTGACAGATCACAAGCCGCTCATCCACATGCTCAGCCCTGGGGGCACCAAAACATCCACGCCCAGACTAGCTCGCATTGCAGCGAAACTACAAGAATACACATTCGAAATCCATCACATCTCAGGATGGAAAAACTCGCAAGCCGACTGCATGTCGAGACTGCCAGAGAACAAGGAAAGGGCTACCACATTCCTACACGGGGAATGCATAGTTGCATCCATCTCAGACATAAGGGCCCCAGACTACCTGGAACTCAGTGAGAGACACTGGGAAGAAGAAGACGTTAAGGACCCGATCATGGCCAAGATTCGCAAATGGATCAAAGAAGGCTGGCCAAATGAGAAAATGCTGCCGGAGGGCATGAGAGCATATTGGAAGGTGCAAGATGAGTTGTCGGAGATGGAGGGAATAATCATGAAAACGGATCAGATCATTCCCCCCACAGGAATGAGGCGCACCATACTCTGCAGGGCCCACGCGGGACACCTAGGGAACACGATGACTCGCCGCAGGGTGAGAGAAGCTTACTGGTGGCCGTCTATGGACCAGGAAATACGCGCCATGATAGAGCGCTGCCATGAATGCCTAAACAGTGACAAAAGACTGAAAGTTCGACAGGCACCTCTCATTCCCACGGAGATACCAGAAGCAGTATGGTCCAAAGTGGGCATTGACTTCATAGGGCCCCTGGAGGCGATGGAAACAGAACACAAATACGGCATAGTGCTGGTCGACTATTTATCCAAGTGGGTCGAAGCCGAGTTTGTCCCGAACATAACCACAGAGACGGTCATACAGGTACTCACTGAAATATTCCAAAGGGAAGGCCTCCCCAAAGAAGTCGTCACAGACAATGGTGTGCAACTAGTTTCCAAAGACAAGGAAGCATTTTTAAGAAAGAACCACATCAAACAAAAGAAAGCGGCCTTATATCACCCCCAAGCAAATGGACTGGTGGAGAGGGCGAACAGGTTCATAAAAGGGGCCATCCAACTGGCAACAGCGTCGGGAATGAACCCCCTTAAAACTGCCAAAGAAGCCATAGCGGCCCACAGGCTCACGCCAAATGGAATTACTCAAATATCCCCGTTCAAAATGTTGAGAGGGAGGAGTGCGGCATCCACCCTCATTCCACCATGGCTGGCGAAAGTAAGGGAAGATGAAGCAGTTGACATGACAGAAGTGGTATGGCGCATGGAGAGAAACAAGACACGCATGAAATCGTGGAGTGATGAAAGAAGAAGGACGAAGCAAGCGCCCAACATAAAAGAAGGGGACTGCGTCAAAATCAAACTGCCAAGAAAGGAACAAGCCACAGGATCCCGTTATAGTCGGCCCATAAAGGTAACTCACAAAGGAACCAATCACGTCCGCACAGAAGACGGGCGCACATGGAACTTTGAAAGGGTAGCATTATACCAGCGAAGGCAAGAAGAAGCGAGGACCCAAGAAACACCCCACTTAGAAGCCGAAAGAGATAACTGGAGAAACGAGGAACGAGAAACAGAAGGAAGCGACGGAGAAAGAGATGCAATCGAAACAGAACGGGAAGAACCCTGTGAAAGTCCAGAACCGGAGCAGCAGAGACCATGCCCTGTGACCAGTGAGAGGCCCCGAAGGGAGCACAGAAGACCGGTGAGATACAATGACTATGTGTTACAGTGAACCCGTTCCGCTTTTGGAAAAAGGGAGGTGTGTAGCGCTATCGCGAGAGCCCAGCTCTCGCGAGATCTCGCTCGCGCCCTCAACTCCGCCCCCGCACGCTACATGCGCATTACGGGACGAGCTGAGGACGCGCTCAGCAGCGTCTTCCCGGCTCCTCCGAGCACGGGACATATTTAAGGATTTTAGCTGCATCTTTGAGGCACAGCAGCCAAACCCCTGTTGGCCACGTTGGCCCATTAAACCCTGGACATAATCTGCACCATATCTGATCCAGAGCCATTAGAAAATAAAGCCTTGGTGAAATCCCTGCCTGGCTCCTGTCTTTCTTCAGGCACACATTTACAACACTCGGTCCTCCCTGTGCCCCACCGACCTGTACTCACCACCCTCCCCAGTTCAAACCCCCATCACTGGGTCCTCCCTGTGACCCCCTACCTGTATTCACCACCCTCCCCAATTTAAACACCCATACCTGGGTCCTCCCTCTGACCCCCCCACCCATACTCACCACCCTCCTCAATTCAAACCCCCATCACTGGGTCCTCCCTGTGCCCTCCCCGACCCGTACTCACCACCCTCCCCAATTCAAACCCCCATCACTGGTTCCTCCCTGTGCCCCCCCGACCCGTACTCAACACCATCCCCAATTCAAACCCCCATCACTGGGTCCTCCCTGTGCCCCACCGACCCGTACTCACCACCCTCCCCAGTTCAAACCCCCATCACCAGGTCCTCCCTGTGCCCCCCCCACCCGTACTCACCACCCTCCCCAATTCAAACCCCCATCACTGGGTCCTCCTTTTCCTCCACTCCACCTCACACCTCTGTGTTTTACAACAGTTCAATCAAGACTGATAAAAACACAATGAAAGAAAAAGCATCTAAGTGACTACCATGAGTCTGTCATTGCACATCATGCAGCTTTAAGCAGCACCCACCTTCCAGCCACACAGCATTCACACCTCTTAAGGGACATGCCCAGGACTATAGCCACCTCAACTTTACCTGTATAGACACTGTCTGCAGCAGTGAAATAGTGCTCTGGGTCAAATAAAGTCAGCGCACGATGTCGGTTTTACCTAAAAAAATAAGGGAACGTAGTACCGGTAGTTCCCACCCACTTTGACCTCTGCCCAGGGTCGGATTGGACCCTCAGCCTTCCAGGCCCGTGGCCGGCCGAAATCGTCCCTGGGGAGTGTGGCCGGTTTCTGACCATGCCTGGGCCGGTTTGGGAAAACATTTTTTTTTTTTTTTTTTTTTTTTCAAAAGCCATTTATCCTTCTTAGGTTGATAAATGAGTACCAACAGAGGTTGGGTGATATTGTATGCATATTTGTTCTATAAAAAAGAGCTTAAGCGTAAGTGCTATACAATAACATATCATTTGGCCTTTGACGTCTGCTTGGGTTCACAGTAATTTAGGCCCTGATTCATGGAAATAGTTGCGTGTAAAACCGGGATCTGCGTGCTATTCTGCATGCAAATCCCTGTTTAATGAATGGGGATTCGCGGGCAGAATGACACGCAAATCCCTGTTTTACACGCACATAATTCCATGAATCAGGGCCTTAGTGTACTCAGGAACAATGCTATTTGATGCCACTTCCTGTTTTGTCAAGGGTTGAAAGGTCGTGTTTCATCGATTCACGGGATGTCACTTTGGAGTGGGGTCAAATGACATCACTTCTGGTGATGTCATCAGAGGTCAAGGGTCGTGAGGCAAGGGGTGGGACACTTTTTTTTGGGTGACCGGGCCTATTTCTTGTCCCAGCCCGACCCTGCCTCTGCCCATAAATAACCAGTGTTTCTACTTTTGACAAAGCACATTTATGAATTTCCTGGGCCATTTGTAACTATCTCACTCTCGGTGGTCGTGCCATGCCATAAGTTCTCACCCTATTATTAGACACTTAAATCAAATTGAAAGTGAATGCTGCTCCATGAATATTATGTGTGCAGAATTGACGTGCATCATGTCTCGTCAAAAGGCGAGTGCTCATCCAGTCCTTTTTTCTTTCCATTCTGTGACTTGCAGTTTTCCTTGTCTCAGTAAAACATAAATGCACACATTTTTCATCACCTGCGAGGGAACGTTTGTCTCAGAACGCGGGGAAATAACTATTTTCCATAGGATTATTTTAGGAGGGAGAAAGTAAAAAATTGCAAATTTGTAGAAATCTCTGGAGTCTCCTGCCTAAATCGGAAGGTTTGGCATGCATGTGATAAATCCATGACTTAAAGTCGCAGAAAGCAAAGATAAAAACATAAGATCGAGGTAAATATAACTCTGGATGGTGCTAAGATTTCAAAATGACTTGAAATGGCCAAACAAAGAGTGAACTGACCTTGGCCCGCCATTCAAATGCCCTTTTCACTTTAAATTCCCACACGGGGAATCTCTCGCCTGCAGCAGCATACTTATGATTCATTGAAGGTTTTTATGTTTTAATTATATAACTGTTTTATGTATTAAACGAGATATAATCCTCCATTTACTCAAAAATGTTCAATGAAATGCGATTTGAATCTTGTTGAGGATGTGATTGTTATTTTCACTTTATTGGTCTTGTTCCTGAAATAAAGCATTTTGGATGATGACGAAGAAACTCTTTTTGCGCATCTCATTGAAAGAAATTGAGACTATTATGTTTTTACATTTACACTGGTTAGAAGGATATGATCAATGGCCTCACTGCTGTCAGTGCTCCTTCCAGCCATTTATTTTCGAGGCAGACGCATGTCCTAAAAGATGTATTGCTGTCTGCCCTGGCTGTTGTCAACAACTATGTTCAGATCTTATTAATCAATCCTAGAATACATGGCAGCCTGCAATACTGGTATGAAAGCCTGTTGTAATATGCACAGTCACCATCCTGGGACTTCAGGTAAGTGAATCACGTGGATCAGGAACACTCAGGACCCATTGGTCCCCACCACCAAGGCAGCTCTTCCAACTGTAGCTCCTGGAACCTCTTGGACGGAACCTTCCACAATATGCATGCATTCCACAACTCACAATATGCATGCATTCCAGAACTCACTTATGACATCACCACTGCAGGCTCACCAACACAGAGGAGAGGAAGGGAATGCAAGACAATACACACCTCCCTTTCTTCCACAATATGCATGCATTCCAGAACTCACTCATGACATCACCGCTGCAGGCTCACCAACACAGAGGAGAGGAAGGGAATGCAAGACAATACACACCTCCCTTTCTTCCACAGCAAAAACCTACAGAGGGATAGGGTACGGGTATGGGGGCAGGATACCACACACCTCCCTATCTTCCACAACATAAACCTACAGAGGGATAGGGTATGGGTATGGGGGCAGGATACCACACACCTCCCTATCTTCCACAACAAAAACTTACAGATGGATAGGGTCCGAGTCCTGAGTAACAGATTCGTCTGGAATTTGGGGCAACCCAGATTCTACATTCCAATGTGCATTCTGATGTAATTGTATGCAGTAGGATATGCCACCTGTAAATAATGTTCTTATTACAGGCTTGTTGGGACCTCACTACTGGCCTGTAATAATAAAATGACATCACTACTGTTCTGTAATCAGTTATTATACTTCAGTTGTGATGCCATAATGCCTGCTGTTTGAGCCAGCTGTGATGAGTCCAATGAAGCCATCACGGATCCCTGGTGGTGACCTCCTCCCACGTGGATAGAGAACTGTAGCCGCTACCTGATCCTGACCCTGTGGCTGGTAAAGAGGTAAAAATGCAAGTATAGCGCATTAAAAAGGCACAAACTTATCAGCTACGGGACTAGCCCATTAAGAAGGGCGGGGGCTTCATTGATAGCCACACAGTTCTATGCACTAAGCTGGAGAATGCCGTAAATAATAGTGTTTTAAGAAAAGAACATATAAGCAGTAAAGATGGGTTACAGGTAAGTATACAGGGCCTAATATTAGACCACAGCACTGTAAAAACAACAGGCCTCAGAGCATGTTTTTCATTAGAACCAAGTTCACATTTTATTAACTTGCTTAGTAGCTGCAGAGGCTGAAAGCACATTGCAAATTACATGTTCCCAGGATCATACAGTAAGAAATGAACAGCCTTGATACTTTCGAGGTCAGGAAGTAAAGCTCCTGGGTGCTGGAGAAAGGCAGTGAGTGCACCATCATTTTATAATTCACCATATTAGTCCATGAAACAGGTCTACTGACGGTTACAAAATGTCCCACAGCAGTTTCAAATTCCCCCCTTGTACATACAAACCAGGGAAGAGGTTTGAAGAGTTCTTAAGATGCAACATTAAACCGGTAACTTGTCAATGGTTCAAGGCTTCTTCAGTGTCATGATCAGTTGTATTCGCATGAGAAATGGATGAAGAGGACCGGCAGCAGATGTCTCAATGTTTTGCCACTATGATGTGGCGTTTATAGACCAGTTTATCGCATGAGAAATGGATGAAGATGACCGGCAGCAGATGTCTCAATGTTTGGGCACTATGATGTGGCGTTTATAGACGAGTTTATCGTATGAGAAATGGATGAAGATGACCGGCAGCAGATGTCTCAATGTTTGGGCACTATGATGTGGCGTTTATAGACCAGTTTATAGACCAGCCCTAAGAGCTCAACCCTGAGGAGGCCGTGCAGACGCAGAGTTCACAAAGGTCTTCCTGGTTGAAACACTCCCTGCACTCACAAGGGGGAGCTGGCCTTAAAAGGAAGACTCCGTAGTCGAGAGGACTCGAGAATCACCAAAGAAGTCTACATGAGTGTACCTGTGCATGAATGCGCTGGGGGGAGGGATTATTTTTATGGTTTATAGAACGCACTCTCAAGCAGTGGAGGGCGATTGGCCACAGTAGTCATAGATTTTAGGTACAATTACCCAAAAGGGAGTGAATGGGCGGTGGCACATCTGCGTTAGCGTAGAGGGTTGCGCAGCAAGTGGCAGACTTTGTTAGACGAGAGTTGCGCGTGATGCAGCCAATTGGTATAGTTTCATCCAAGGTCAATAGTGATCTGCACACCAAATTAATGAGTAAGTCCAAAATTTAAAAACAATATATATCATTGATGTTCGGGTGCAGGGGAGAAAAACACAGCTCTGGCGCTGAAAGCCGTTACAATAACATGAACAATCACAGTGTCCTAAGGTAATGGACACTCCCGTTCCCTGCACACCTTCCTAACTGAAAACAGTCACATGTTTAGTAAGGTCATTATTACATATTCCAAGAGATCCTGCAATTGGATATTTCTCAAGAAGATTCAATTATGAAGAAAACATCATCTTCCATATTTCATTTGTAGTTTATTTAATAAACACACAAGTATGATATGATATGACATTTATAACACGCCTATACACAAGTGTTTCAAGGCGTAAGTTCAAGTAGTTAAAATTAGGAGCTTGACATGTTTCGGGCTAGGCCCTTCCTCAGGAGAAATAATATCTTGTGAAATGTATTTCTTCACTCTATGGGTCTGATCACGAGTTGGGCAGTATCCCGTCTGGGATACTGCCCAACTTTATTATCATTAGCGCCCACCCATCCGGCGGTATTACTGCCGGATCACGGTTTGGGCGTTAACTTTTACCCCCCCATTCTCCATTGGGTCCATTGGATTTACCACACATTGTTTTTTAGGGGGTTTAGACAATTATATATGGGGTGTGGGTGTTTGTGGATAAATAACCAATTAACTGTACTGGGGGTTTGGGGGGGAAAAGAACCCCCCACAAAAATAATGTAAAAAAATTTGATGGGTTTGTTAATTAAAAACAATTCGGTAAAAAACCCTGCGAAAAAACATCCCGCGAGGAAATGACATGGAACCATTTTATTCACCAGGTCCTTGTCATACTCTCCTGTGAGAGGTATGAGGATCTGGGTGTCATCTGCATAGTTAGTGTAGGTGACACCCAGATGGTCTAGGTCATTGAACAATGGCTTTGTGAATATATTATACATTGTAGGAGATACACAAGAACCTTGTGGCACACCACAAGTTATTGGGATAGGGTCAGCAGCTGCTAGTGGAGAGAAGACTCTCATAGTCCTGTTGTTCAGAAAAGATTTAATCCAGGTGATAGCGTCTTGTGAGGAATACGCCGCTGAGGCAAGGTGTTTACAGAGAACTTGGTGATCCAGCAGATCGAGAAGTAGCAGCAGTGCTGTTTTGCGTTGATCCTTGAGTACATCGATCTGCGGTTTTAGGTCTATTAGAGCTGTCTCCGTACCGTGACATGGTCTAATGCCAGACTAGCGGGCACCAAGGAGGTGGTTATTCTCTAGGTACTTCTGTATTTGGATCTAAGCTACTTTGTCAAGGATCTTGAGTAAAAAAGGTACAGTAATAATCGGCCTATAGTTAGTAGGTATTAAAGGGACAGTGATTGTTTTTTCAAAAGGGGTAAGACCCAGGACTCCTTTAAGTTACTAGGGACAGAGCCTGAAGTGAATAACGAGTTAATTAATTTAGTTATAAATGGCGCCAGCTCGCTAGCGGCATCCTTAGTCATCTGTGCCGGGCAGCTGTCTCCTTGACACCTTGATGGTTTGAGGGAGGAGATTATTTTTTCTACCTCTAGGTGGATACTTGAGAGAAGCTGAAATAATGTTGTGGTTTGTTGGACTGAGCTGTGGCAGTGCTATGCTTGCCTGTGTTAGGTAGGTTAGCTTTTTTGCTAGCAATCTTGCTTTGGAGGAGAGACATTTTATTCAATAGGGCATTCTGGATGTTTGTGCACCAGAGTTTGTCCTTCAGACTACAATGGTCATTGTAGTATGGGGATTCTAATCCGTTAAAGTCACATAACGATATTCCAAAATGTACCTATCAGGAATAGTCAAAAAGTGACTGTAAGTATAAGTGATTTACTGTGGTTCAACTACACGTACGTAGAAAACAACAAGGAAAATCTTCAGGGTGAAGTACCTTTTCGATCAGTAAGGGCTGATACTCTGTCTCAATAGCCGTCAGGTAGACATATCGATGTGTGTGGAAAAATTGTTACGTCATTTTTTATTAACGGGTTGAGAAGTATTGAAATGGTGTAGAGAAAAAGAAAAGATATATTTATTAGTGTTTAATGTAGAGGAAGAAGTCTGTTGTGATAAAGTGAAGTAATACGTCTTTCATGTTCATTGTGGCTGCGGTAAATACGGAAGGGACGGAGCTAAACTAATATGTAAATATTGGAGGAGCTGCGTAGCACGTGCAGGGGGCGCGGTTAAACGGAGGGAGGAGCAATCAAGCTCTAGGCACACTAACATAGGGCATCATTGTTAAGGTGGTGGGCCTGTGGATAGGGCCATTTGTGTATCAACTAAAATTAACAAGACAGGCCTGTGGAGGGCCTCAGTGTGTGTGAGTGGTGCAAATGGGGACGGGCCTGAGGATAAGGCCAGTGTGAACGAAATAGGTTGAATGAGTGTCATGCCTCGGGTACCTGTGTGGCGGCATCTGAGCACCCCTCACAGCTCCTGGAGGTTGCCCGGAATGCTTTACGGGAGATCCCTAAGCTTACTGGACTTTTGTGAACCAATGCCGGCGGCATTTCCTTTGTCGCCCGTTAGCATTTCCGGATGCCACTACTAAAGCAGTATTTGTTGTGTCCCATTTGGGTGGAACTGCAGCGGTATGGGCAAACCCTCTGCTAGAAGCAAATGATCCGGCCCTGTATGACTTTGATGCTCTGATCCAGGCCATGAATGCTGTTTTTGATATGCGACACAAGGCACAGGCTTCTGACCTTGAGTTTCTTGCCATAACTCAGGGCAAGGCAGACCTTTTGACCTATCTCGCTCGCTTTAACCAGTTAGCGGCTGTGACCACGTGGCTTGAACAAAAGAAAGCTGCCGTCTTTTACAAGGGGCTCTCTGATGAATTAAAAGATGCTGGACCTGGTGTTACAGGTGGATAGCAGGCTTCGGCAAAGAAGGGGAGAACGTCGGGTCCTCGATATTTGCATCTCATCCGAGTCAGATACAAGTACTCCTGCCTCGTCAGGAGAGGTTGAACCTATGCAGATAAGGGCAACCAGAGGTCCGTTAACAAAGGCCGAACGGGACAGATGCATGGCCAATAATCTGTGCCTGTATTGTGGCCAGCCAGGGCATTACATTCGAGTATGCCCTAAGAGACCAGTCAAGGCATCGGGAAACGCCAAGACTCGTCCTTAACCCGGGCCTGTAGGATGAGTCAGTTAACGGACGGCCTGGGGGAGCACTCCTTCTCTCATATCTATCTTTCCATGTGCTTCACAGCCCCAGGTTCTATATCCCTCTCTAGCTCAGTCATGATTGATTCCGGCGCCAGTGGTAATTATATGGACATACAATTAGCCAAGGGCCATGGGCTACTTATGTTTCCCAAGGATAAACCAGAAGAAGTACATGCAGTAGAAGGCTCTCGTCTAATATCGGGACGGGTAACAGAGCAGACAGGACCACTTCGGATATCTATTCCGGAAGGCCATTCTGAACAAATTGTGTTTGACCTTATTTCTGCTCCCCAGTCTGGGATTATACTCAGTCTATCTTGGTTACAGGCCCATAACCCTGTCATTGGCTGGGTCCAGCAGACGGTGCGGTTTTCCTCTGCTTATTGTAATCAGCAGTGTCTTCAGACCCGGGACGTAGCTGTTCTGTCGCCTTGTCTAGAAATGGTGCATAGCATTCCCTTTATTAGTGCAACACTGTGAAATCCTACCCCAGAGCTCCCTTCGATATACAAGGAGTATTCTGATGTTTTCGACAAGAGTGTAAAGGATCGCACTGGAGGGGGGTAGTCTGTACTCCTGCTCTCTATATGGTAGAGAAGAGGCACAGAGAACCCCTGCCAAGATTCTCTATTATCGGCATCGTGGTCGAGCAATCAAGGCCTAGCTTCTCAGGAGGTGATGCAGGCTGGTTCTTAAGTACAGTGTAGTCCCCAAGCACCCACAAAGGAATGTCCACACACTGGATCGGTTAAAACACAGTCTTTACATAATTAATATTCAAGGTCATGTACACTATCACGATAACTCACTTTGTACTCTGAAAATCAACAATGGTAAATATATACAGTTCTAAAGTGGTACCACTAACGTTATCAGATCTCATTTAAGTGCATACGGTCAGAATGACACACAGATCAAATAAAGAGGAAACCAGCAGTAGAGAGAGGAAGGAAAGCAAGATGGTTGAACAATTGGCAGAATACTGGTCACTACCGTTAAACACAGTTCTGTGTGGAGATCCCCCCACCTGGGAAACCTGTAGAAGAAAGATACAAGCCCAGTCCATATATTGTTCCCACTAGACTTTCCAATAGTTCTGCAACCCCAAAGTACCTGGCATAGTAGTGTTCCACGTCGGGGAATCGACGGCCCTTCTTGATTGTCCTCCCTTTCAGACGGGAGTCACAGGTCGTCGAACGTCCGACAGAGAACAGGTCGAGCTACGACGATGAAGTGGCTGCGTCTTTCCTATCGGTGCTCATTGACGGGGAAGCGTAAACGTCCTGACAGGAAGAGGTGTGCGGGACACCTCGAGGTCAATAGTTCTGGACAGCAAAGCGTTTGAAGAACTGTGGCCCAGCAAGGGCGTTGAGTCGTTGGCGTCTCTGTGGTCTTTGGGTGACAGGAAACCCACCAGCGGATGCTCCTCGGCGCGTCGACGATCAGGCCTTCTCCAGCAGGATACAGCGGCGACGAGAGAGTCCTTGGATCAGATGAAGTTCTTAGGCAAACAGGAGCACGGCGGCTCCGGTCAGCGACGGCAGTCGTCGACAGTGGCGGACAACAGTCTGGGCGCTTCTCCTTGGAGTTCCGCAGCAGTCTCCGTCTCGGGTCGGCAGCCTGTCGAAGGTCTGTCTACCAGGGAGCTTTGGCAAAGATCAGCTGGTGCGCGATGGTTCTTCATAGCTCGGAAAGAGGGTGCCTTACCAGGTCCTCTCTGGGTCAGTCCTTGGAGGCACAGTGGCTTTCAGATTGTGAAGGAGAGCCACAGCAATTCTTCTCGTCCAGCAGGGCTTCAAGGTCAAGCTTCAGTTACTCCAGTTACTCCAGAGGCCCTGTCCCTCCGATGCATTTCCAGCATCACAGTGACTTTCTAAAAAACTCCCTCCACATCGGAGTTATGATTGCCACATTGATCTGTTGCCCGGGGCAGTCATTCCATATGGTCATATCTACTCCTTGACACAAAAGGAGGAGGCCCATTTACGAGAATACGTGGATAATGCATTGTGTTTGGGACACATACAGCCATCTCGATCCCCGGCAGCCTCTCCGATGTTCTTTGTACCAAAGAAAGAGGGGGACCTACGTCCTTGTGTGGATTATAGAGCTCGTAATAAAATCACAGTTAAAAACCAGTACCCACTGCCTCTCATATCAGAACTGCTTGACAAGTTGACTTCATCCACCATATTCACTAAGCTTGACTTAAGGGGGGCTTATAATCTTGTGAGAGTGCAAAGTGGGGACGAGTGGATGTTAGGCAGAATCCTGTGCAGTGCCCTTAGGGACCACTGCACACAATTAAGACTACAGGTGGCCATACAAGTTTTACCTTTGGTACAAGCCTGTACTACTATGTTAAAGTGGTAGCAGTAGCGGAGCAGCCATGCTTATCTCAAGTGTATATGAGCAGTAGCAGAGATTACACAAAGGGACCACAATTACTGTGACTCAAGCAAACACTGACAAGGTTTCAGGTAAAAAAAATATAAGTACATTTATTTTTAAACCATTTGTTATAAACACAACACTTCTATTGAATTCAAAACCACACGTAAAATACACTACAACTAACCAATTCACTTTGTACGGTATAAATCAAGGTAAGTACCCTGTGTTTAAGCGGACCGGTATTATGAAACAAGACACGTATCCGTGAATACGATTGTGATCACTTTTTGACAGTTCTGTCTACTAAATAAACGTGTATCCGCGGCAAGAAATGTTACCGGGGCAAAAACACACTTAGCACCTGAGATACCCAGAGGGAGTTGCGGGCAAAAATCATAGGCAATATATTAGTTAGGCAGACAGACTCGAAGAACACTCATAGACAGGAATTCAAGAGTCAAAAGGCCGGAGCCAAAGTCAAGTGACACCGGGTGCCTGTTGTCGAGGATCACACAGTCGGACAGTTTACGATTCAACATAGCCAAGGGTACTTTGATATTGTCCATTTTTGGAAGCAAAAGTTATAAGAAGGAGGGAAAAGTAAGGACAAGCCTTGAAGAAGAGAAATAGGGATTCACCCAAATTCCTCAAGCAGGACACAGTACCTTTTTCAAAGAACAAAGCTGGTGCCACAGCAGTTGTTCCTGGTAGATTCCTGCAGACCCACAATTCCTGGAGCTTCGGCACGAAGAAGGACGATGAGGAGGTCTGCACCACACAGGGATGAGGCCGGCAGCAGCGAGAATTAATAAAAGGTGCGCTCCTTTAAAAACAGGAGAGGCTCTTCAGGTGGCTATCCAGACCACTACAGCAGTGTGCAGCGATTTCGACCACGATGGGATTCATCTGACTGAAGACGACGAGCTGGTTATCCCCCCCAGGCTCAAGATAAGAAGACTCCGGACTGGATCTTCTCTTAGTCGTTGAAGGGTAGATAGCTCAGGACTGCAGTAGGGCTTCACCGGTACGGGATAGTTGCAGCAGTCGACCTCTCCTCCGCTTCTCTTCGGTTCCTTGTAGTTCCAGTGGTGACTCTCTGACTTCCAGCCCAAGAGACCTGCCTTTTATGCGAAAATCCCCCATTCACACAGCCTGGCTGTCAATCACACAGCAGGGGGGTTGTCCAGCCCGGACAACCACCTCGGCCAATCATGGAAAAGTGCGACTTGGGTTTCCTAGGATACCCTGTGCAGGGGGTGACTACACCCCTCCCTCACATTCAGCCCACCTAGACACCCAGGCGCCTAGAGGAGGGCTTCTTGGCAGAAGCCCACCAAAAGACAGTGAACAAAGAAGGCAAACCTGGTTTGCCACGCAAAGTAAAACACAAGAAGGAGTTTAACAAAAAGAAATGGTGAATAAACCGCACCGGAGCCAAACGAAATAGCATTTGGTCAAGCGGGTTTAAGTTTGAGGCTAATACAATAGCCTACAATACTACCACGTTTATAAAAGATAACCGCGGTAGAAACGTTTAGGGTAGATACCATGCCACCAGCCAATTCTAGATGTTAAAAGAGAGAAACAATGCTCTAGGAGGTACATATACAATGGGCTAAGAGTTAACCCTTCCAGTACTCCATGTAAAATGGTTAATTTGACTAAAGTTAATGGCAACTTTACCCATTTCTGGTGGACAGTAGTCATCACAAAAGAAGGGGGCCACTGAAGTGGTGCACTCTAGAGCTCAAGAGCTCACAATCATACAAACAGGTAAAAGACACATAGCAAAACCTGAGCAAGAGTGGGGGAAAAGCTCACACTCTTACCAAGTGGAAAAAATAGCTCCAGAGATCCAGCAAAGCTGCTGAGGGACTCACTAGGTAAGGGAAATTAGCCATGAAATGAGAATTCTCCCTAACAGTGGAAAACCACATTCAAGACAAAATTTGGACTCTATGAGTATTGCCTCATGCCCTTTGGGCTATGTAATGCCCCAGCCACTTTTCAACATTTTGTCAATTAAATTTTCAGAGACATGTTGGATTGTTATGTGGTGATATATCTGGATGACATCCTGATATTCCCGGATTCACACCAACAGCACGTTCAACGTGTCTGTTCTGTCCTGCAACACCTCCCTGAACATTCTTTGTATGCAAATCTGGAAAAATGTGTCTTTCATGCATCTTCGGTTGAGTTCCTGAGATTCCAAATATCTGGGAAAGGGGTGCATATGTGTGCTTCCAAGGTCCAGGCATTTTTGGATTGGCCTGTCCCGACCTCAGTAAAAGCACTGCAGTCTTTCTTGGGCTTCTCAAACTTTTATAGGCGTTTCATAGCCTCATTTTCTAAGATTGTGGCTCCACTTATCCGTTTTACCAGTCCCAATGTTCCATTCCGTTGGGATCCCGAAGCGCAGTCAGCCTTCCAAGCCCTGAAAGAAGCTTTTACTACCGCTCAAGTTCTGCAGCATTCCAACCCATCTCTTCCTTTTATAGTGGAAGCCGATGCCTCTGCTATTGCAGTAGGGGCTAACCTTTTGCAGATCTGTCCTTCTACACGGCGACTACATCCAGTGGCCTATTATTCCCATAATGTCGCACTCTGCCTCTTGTCTCACCTGTTTGTCCTTTAAAGTCTTCTTTCTCGGAGGTATTTCTTTGTTTCTGGACGTTCGGGACTTGTACAGGTACGGACGGGTATCCTCAGCCTCCAGTGTGTAGACAGGACACCAGCCTCAGAGAGATGGTAAGCATTCAATATTCCAGGAAGATCATGTGAGTAATAGTCTAAAGTCCGGGATGGGTCTAGGAACCAGGGAGGAGTCGAGGTACTCGCACAGTGCAGAAGGCAGAATGCGGGCATGGAAGGAACAGGACCGAAGGCCCGGGAAGGAAGAGGAACGAGCGGACCCTCAGGCGGGAGCGTGAGGAGCAGCACAATTAGAAACCAGGAAGGATATTTGGGAACCGCTAACTAGAAGGGGAGTAGCACAGGAGTAGAGGGAAGTTAGGTACGCACTTGCCGGATACTCGGAAAGGTAGCGTTGAGACGCGCAGAGCTGCGGGGGCGTGCCTGTTTTCAAGGAATTGGCAGGTTGTTAGGGAGAATTCTCTATTAAGGCTAATTTCCCAAACCTAGTGAGTCCCCCAGCAGCTTTGCTGGATTTTTGGGGTTTATTTTTTTCTCCTACTAAGAGTGAGACTCTTTTTCTCCCACTCTTAGGCATGATTTGAGAATGTCCTTTGACTGTGAATGTGTTTTATGGGGTATGGGGTCTTTTACTCCATAGGGCTTCATGTGTTTTTGGTATGTGTGTTACACAGCACCCTCAGTGCAGTAACACAGGGGTGTCACAGTGACCCCCAAACATAGACTCCATACCCTGGGACTGACTACTGTCTCCCAGGGCATGTAAAGTCACCATTGGCTTTACTAGTCTCAAATTGTGAACAGAACCAGTACAAACTATCATATTGTGGAAGTACTGGTAGGGGTAATTCGATTGCCCCTGGGTCTGTTTTCCAAGGGGGCACTGTCCAGTTCCCCCTTGTTGAGTTTCTAGCTGGTGGCAGTTGATACCACGTGGAATATTCCAATGGAATATTTCTTATGGGATTTTCCCATTGATTTTAAACGCACCACTTTTTGGTGCAATGTTAAAGATACCGCTGCTTTATTTATTTAATATTAAATTCACGGTTGGGTCTTTTTGCCAGGACTCGGTTTTAAAATGGCGTTTGTGTTCGCCTCTGAAACTCTAACCCAAGTCGAGCCCTTTGTTCCACTTTTTGGCTGGCTTCTACACAGAGGCCCTCCAAATGGTGCCACTCTGTCTGGGGTCTACAGGATGTGTGGGAGGGGGAATAGGCACCCTGGACTGAGTTGCCTTGGCAACTCAAGTCGCACTCTTGTGTGATTGGTCCAGTGGTGAGCCGCCCGGCTCACCACTTAGCATGGTTGAGTGACAGCTAGGCTGCTGAATGGGGGTTTTTCTGCATAAAAGCAGGGCTTTGGGGACTGGAACTTCAGAAGTCGCCACAGGACCTAAAGAATCCGAAGAGGGGAGATGCTGAGCCATCTACAACGACACCACCAGTGGAGCCCTGCTGTACGAACTCGCCACTTCCCCGACGACAGAGGAGATCTTCTTCCAGGAGAGTCTTCTTCCCTTTGAGCTGGTGGGACCAACCAGTTCGCCTTTTTCGCCTTCCAGGATGTCTCGTGGTCGAATCGCCCGTGCCAAGCACCCCGGCGGCCGGATAGCCACGCTTCACCACTGACCACAAATAAAAGGGTTGTACCTTTTAATCGGGAACTCCATGGCTGGTTTCTTCCCTGGCAGTGCAACGACATCCAGATTTCTTCCTCGTCGAGATCATTTCTTCCTCTGGTCGAAGCCACGACTTGCACCTGCCGCCAGGAACAACTGCCACCGCTGGAACTTTCTCACCATTTCAGGTACTGTGTCCCGCCTGGCCTCCCTTGCAACGGACTGTCCAAGGTGTCCCGTAAATCCTTGACGTTCCAACTGGGTTGGCCTCCAAACCTTCTAACTTCCTTTTTCTGAACTGATCCAACCTCTTTTTGACATTTGCTGCAAAGACTTTTGAGTGCATTTCCACTGTGTGATCTTGGGCACATTCTGCCTTGCTCTCTCTAAGGGTGGGCCTGGCCTATGAACTTTTGGCTCTACAGTAGACCCTGCCTTTCCTGACTTGTTGTGGTTCCTTAAAGGTGTTGGTACTGTGTTATTTCCATACTCTGCATTTTCTCTCCCTTTTTAACAAATTATTGGAGTGCCATCTAAGGTTACGCGCTCACTTCTGTTTTGCTAAATAAGTGGTGTCTTAACATAGACTTGTCGAATAATTATCTAGGGAGGTGTATATACTTATAGTGACTGTGTTTGAACTTGCTTGATATATTAGTGCCAGTGTATTTCCATAAAGTGTGTTTTAAATAAATAATAATATACTTTTAATACCAAAGCTCTGGTCAGTGTTTGCTTGTGCTACTGTATTTTTTGCCCTATTGTGCATACTCTATATACTGCCTAACTCTTCATGAGAGAAGTCTGACTGCTCAGCCACAGCTACCAGGTAAATCTGGGTGGTGCAGACTGCTACCAATTGGGTTTACTGCTTACTCCTGTGGTCTTAAACATTTTGCAGTGGTCCCTAAGGGAACTACACAGATTTCTGCCTAACACAGGTCTTGCAGAAACACTAGACAGCGGCTTCTCAATGGTGTCAGCCATGTTGGTAGAATAGCGGGTATAACGTTGCGGTGGTTGATGGACCATGAAGTCCAGAAAGGGCGGAAACGGCGAATCATGACACGTAAATTGTCACCTGCCGAGCGCCATTACACTATCATGGAAAGGGAACTCCTAGCTATCAGAGTGGCAGATTGGAGACATCATCTTTTGGGGGCGAGAAACCCAGTAACGGTGTACACTGATCACCAGAACCTCCAAGCCCTGTCCCATGCAAAATGCACCAACGCCCGACAAATACGTTGGCATCTGTTCTTTACCTTATTTGACTTCACAGTTACCTACCGCTGCTAGGCAGAATCCTGTGCAGTTCCCTTAGGGAGCACTACAGAAGCTTAGGACTACAGGTGAGAGCAATAAATCCCCTTTGGTACCAGTCTGTACGACAAAGATTTAGTTGTTAGCTGTGGCTGAACAGTCAGACGTATCTCAAGAGGGAGATGAGCAGTATTCAGGGTTTACACAATAGGCCCTCAGTACAATGGAACAAGGAAACACTGACCAAAGCTTTGCAGTAAAAAGAATATATATATATTTATTTTATACACTTCTAGTCAAACACATCTTTCACAGTTCTTAAGCAAGTTAAATTCGGTCAAAGAAAGTATATACAACTCCCTAGTTAAATTGTAGACATGTTTGAGCAAGAGTGAAAACTGAGCAAAACGGCACAGTGAAAACCAAACACAAATGGCACTCTAGCAATTTCTCACGAGGGAGGGAAAGCACAAGTTATACAGAAATATCTTCTTACACACCCTAGCAACACTTCCCATAAGTTTGTGAACCAGTTTAGGCAAGGCAGTACATCAGTATGGAAAATACTTAAATGAAAACTGAGCAAAATGGCACTTCAAAAGGTTTAAAAGCGGGAGGAAAGGGTGATTAGAAGAAGTAGGTGCACCAACACAGTTCTAGTTGAGAAGCAATCTAGAGAAGGCAGTTCTAACAAATTTAGCCAGAGTCAGTAGGCCTGTGCCAGAGTCAGTGGTACAGGGCAAGGGCCCAGGAGCAAAATGTTCTTGTAGCTGCAGTCAAGTCTTTGGTTAACGATGTTGAAAAGGTGGATGCAGAAGGTGAAAGACAATGTTAGAGAGGGGCATCCAACCCAACAGGTAGGTAAAGGATTTAAAACACCTTTAGCTCTACCGCGCAGAAAGGGAGGCCGGGTAGAACAATGTACCTTTAAAATGAAGAAGTGGCTCCTGCGGTGGCGGTTGTTCCTGGTAGTGCCTGCTGTTCCGGGGATCCATCAGAGGAAGAGAGGCTCTCCTCATGGAGGAAGGTTTGAGTTACTGCACTACCAAGGGATGAAACCAGCCGCGGTGCTGCCCGACGAATAAAAGGTACGCTCATTTAAATCACGGTCTTGGTGGACTGGTGCCTGTCTATCAGGCCTCCGAGTACAGGGTACTGGCGATTCTACCAAGGCAGGTCCGGGAAGGCGATTGGAAAACTGGTTGGCCCCACCAGCTCAAGGGAAGATGGCTCTTTCAGATGAAGATCTCCTCCTGTCGTGTGGAGAAATGTGGTGAGATGCTGCAGCAGGGCTTCACCGGTGGTTTCGTCGTGCAGATGTCTTTGGCTTCTCTCCTCTTCGGCTTCTTAGTTCCAGTGGCAACGTCTTGCCCTTCCAGTCCTCAGGACCCTGCTTTTATTCAAAAAGATCCCCATTCATACAGCCTAGCTGTCACTCACACAGTGGAATGGTCATCTTGGCGGGAGACCCTCCAGCCTATCAGGATGGAGTGCGACATGGGTTGCTGAGGCAACCCTGTCCAGGGGTCCTACTCCCCCTCCCACACAATGGACCCACCCCAGATCCAGTGGCGCCGAAAGGAGGGCTTCTTGGCAGAAGCCCGCCAAAAGGACGAACAAAGAATCCCCGACCTGGTGTAGGAGTTTAGAGAAAGACACAAGAAAGAAGTTATATTAAAGTTCTTGCAAATAAAACCTACTGGAGTAAAGTTAATATAAAAATACACCGGCGGTATGTTAGAGGCTGTCAGAAAATGTGGTAGCCTCGAACAATGGGAAAATCTCATAGGAAAATATTCGCTGTTGAATATTTAAGGTAGTAACCACTGCCACCAGCCAGAAACCTTTCAGAGAGGGACTGTACGGTACCCTCTCGAAAATGAACATAAGGGAAAAACTATTAAGTCTTTCCAGTACCTCCATAGTAAGATGGGTTGTACTGGTTTAGTTAATAAAAATTGACTAGCAAAGTCAATTGGGACTTTACAGGCCCTGGGAGACAGTAGTCAGTCCCAGGGTATGGAGTCTATGTTTGGGGGTCGCTACGACACCCCTGTGTCACTGCACGGAGGGTGCTGTGTAACACATGTGAATAAAGATGGTTCCTATGGAGGTGAGAAAAACACCATAGACATTAAACACAAAAATAGCCTAGAACACACATAGCAAAAAGGCCTAAGAGTGATAAAATTAGTCTCACTCTTAGCAGGAGAAAAAAAAAACCTTCAAATCCAGCAAAGCTGCCGGGGGACTCTATAGGTAAGGGAAATTAGCCATAGAATGAGAATTCTCCCTAACAACCGCCCTGGCCCTCTACATGGAAAGGCTGATGCTTTACCCACATTGGTACTGATCACGACACCCAGAAACCAACAACATTGATTTTACACTCTTGCTCGGTGGTGTGTATCTGTTCCGTTTCTCCATCTCTCTTAGATAAGGTGCGACAATGTGCCAGGGATCATGCCTCGTCTCTTGACAGTTTGGGTACCACCCTTGTTTCGGGTCTTCCCTACGTCCATGGGCTGTTGTACCTTCCGGACAATGGGACCAGGAGAAAGGCTCTGGAATGGTCGCACGGCTCTCGTTTGGCAGCACATCCGGGTCAAGCCAAAACATAGGATCTGTTGCACCGATGGTGTTGGTGGCCGGAATGAAAAATAATACTGACCAGTACGTCTCTATGTGTCTGTACACAGTGTAAGAGACAACCAGGGAAACCCGTGGGCCTTTTGATGAACATGCCTTTGCCTCCGCACCCTTGGTATACGGTCAACCTTGACTTTGTGGTAGACTTTGTCGGCCATACTTGTGGTAGTTGATGTGTTCACTAAAATGGCACGGTTCATACCATGTACTGGCGTACCGATAGCTTCCTTGTTGGCAACCCTGTTCTTTGATCATGTGGTACGGTTCTTTGGCCTACAGTAATGGTATCTGATCATGGCTCTCAATTTACGTCGCGCTTTTGGCGCGCCCTAACCAGTGCACTGGGTATTGATGCACGGCTGTCCTCGGCTTATCACCCGTAGACCGACGAGAAAACCGAGCGTACTAATGCCACTATGGAACAATACCTTTGTTGCCTGTGCTTACAACATCAATCAGATTGGTTATCAGTTTTGGGAGCCACTGAATTTGCATATAACAACTCCAGACACTCATCGGTGGGTTATTCTCTGTTTTCATCTAAGGGTTCTTCCCCTTGTTCTACCTTTATTAGACCAAGTCCCTGCAGCCAAAACCGCTAGGAACTCGCTTATTGACATTCATAACGCAGTCGTTTGGCATCTACGTGCTGCACAGTCTCGAATGAAACGGCAAGCGGACAGAGAAAGGTTGAACTGGGAAGGATCGAGGATAGTGTGCAGGCCAGCCCAGTTGGGTTTGGGCACTGTGAACAGACAGGAGTAGAAGCCCACCCCTTGCTCCCCGAGGGGAACAGGCTCCACCGCTCTGAGGTCTAGAAGTTTCTGTACCTCGGCTCTGAAGGAGGGCGACCCGATCTGCTGGAAGGGAGGGTTCAAGGGTGGGGTATGGGGGAGGGGCAAGCGAAAGCCCGCCCGAGCGACGGACAAAACCCACGGTCTTCAGTGATGATCTGCCACGCCTCCAGATGAGACGAGATTCGTCGTCCCACCGGAGTCTTGTGCGACCGACCAGATATATCATTTAGATGATTTGTCAGCAGGGAGACTATCTGTCCCTGGAGAGGAGGCTGATGGGCAAGAGAAAAACTGACCACCTTGCCGTTGTTGCTTTCGATGGGGCCTGCCAACCGGAGCTTCAGTACCGCGCGCAGGGGATCCAGAAACCCCCTGAATCCAGAGAAGGACCGAGTCTGGGACCCTGACCTCTGTGTATAAGGGGCCTTAGCTGGAGCTGAAGCCAGGACCGATAAAGATTTGGCAGTTTGGGTACTCGTTTTCGTCTTTGTGAGTTCCTCGTCTGTAGAAGAATGGAACAATTAATTGCCATCAAAAGGAAGGTCCAGTACTTTATCTTGCACTTCCTTTGAGAACTTCATAGGCCTCGAGCTGAGCTATCTACGTGGTGTACTGCAGCTTACAGTATATCCTGTGCCAACACTTTGGCGTCCAACAAACCGGCTTTAAAGTAGTTAGCCTATCTGCAGGAATACACTCATGGAAATCGGCAAGCTCTTTCCACAGCCTCAGATTGGCTGCTACCAGGATGAGCTTGTTGTTAGCTTGACGAAGTTAGCGCTCCGAATTGACAAAGCCTTTCTTGCCCAAGGCCTCCAGGAGTTTATCCTCTGCTGTGGAAGATGCAGAGGCTGGCTTGGACTGGAGGGTGGCTGCTGCCACCACCGTTGAGGAATGGAGCGGACAGGCCGATAAGGCTATCTCCTCAGAGGCGTGAACCTTTTATCGAGCGTCAATCCTCTTGTTGAAGTGTAGCCCGGAATGGGGTTCAACCCAGACCTTATGGGCCTCAACCAAGATGTCCTTCTGGAGGAACAGGTCGGTGTGCTCCTAAGGTTACATGGTAAAGGCTCCAGAAAGCACTCTCTCCTATGGAGTGGGGGCCTCAGGTACTGGAATATCAAGGAGGGCCATCATATCCAGGACACGGTCATGCAATGCTCTAACAGAGCGGTGCTGCTCATCGCTATCCTGATGCGCTTGAGGCTCATCCAACAAAGCGGGAACAGAAGACTGGTCCACCATGCGTACCACCTCAGGTTTTAAAGTGTTGTCCCGCTCTGCCAGTGTCTTCTCTATAGGAGACAGCGGGCGCAGAGGAGGGAGTGGTGGAGGAGGTCCAATAGGAAGCAGTGGAGGAGGTGGCACCACCGGGACCTGCGTAGAACCAATCAGGGCAGAAGGTGGCACAGGAGGTTCAGGGTACATTTCCCTGAAAATACGTTTGAAATACGCCTTCATGGGGTCAGAATGCATGAGCATCTGAAACTTCCCAAAAAAACTCATCCTCAGCCGAAGGTTTTGGCTCTGGAACAGGCAGAGGCCAATCGTGAGGGGCATACCCTCATGAACGCAAGGAGGATGGTTACAAGGAGGGCCCACCACCGGCCGGATCCACATAGATCAGTGGTGCCGAAGCTGGAATGAGCGAGACTGTATGAGGCAGCAGTGCCGAGCACGGCAGTCGAATGAAAGGCGGAACAGGTTTTTGTTGTCCACATAGAGTGGAAAAGGCTGCTCAGCCCCAAGAGAAATGCTCCCAGAATCAGACGTCGTGAACGTTGATGTAAGAGAGGTATCCAAAATGGCCACCATGGATCATGGAGGTGGGCCGCCATTTTGTCAACACCTGAGGAGAACTGCATCACATGCAAAGATGAGGCAATTGTCTCCTCAGGGGAGACAGGGGACCTAAGTAACACTTTAGCCTTGACACAAGGATCCTCGGCCGAGCCAGTGCTGTCAGGTCTCGGATGTTTACTGAACATCTTAGAAACTGCCCTAGAATTAGCCTCCAGTGGAGGAACCTCAGCAGAGCCGGTACTGGAAGGCGAATGGTCTGTGACCGCCCTCTTTGCCCCCTTGACAGAACCGGTACCCCCACAATCCTGAGTGTGGGACGACTGAGGAATGTACCTCACCGACAATATCTTCAAAGAGGATCTCTCGAACCCGTCTGTGCTGACTTTAGCCCCAAGAAGAGGAACCTTGGGTTTGAACCTTGGACGAATAGCTCCCTCAAGAGGGGCCTCGAGCCGTGACTCGTGGGTGAAAGCTCCAGAAATGGAGACCTCAGGGCGTACCCCGGTGTCCGTGTGGAAATCTCTAGAAGTAGAGACCTCAGGGGGAACCCCGGTATCCAGAGCCACAGAAGAACTGAGCTGAACTTTAGCACCCAAACGGTGAACCTCAGAACAGAGTCCTGTTTTGGCAGGACCGATGTGGGAAACCTCGGAGACCACACCGGTGCGCCTATTACGCCCTTGCGGCATCTCAAGGGAACCCTTGGTGACAGAGCTACTTGAGCCCCTCCCTGACCTGGAAGGGCGAAATGTCCCGACAAGTATGGAGGAAAGAGGACGGGACGTATGAGTATGCAGGGAAGATGTGGTGAATGCCAAATGAGTACTTGTTCAGAACAGATTTCCATATGGACTTGAAAGAAGGGACAATAGTGCCAATAGAGATCGAGGCAATAATTCTGAGGGACGAGTGGATAGTAGTACATTGGATGGATGACACAGGACGAGCATGGCAAGCAGTGGCAGAAGGGTGCAGGCTAACCACAGTGACAGACGAAGAACTTGTCAAAGATAACCGGTCAGAGCACGAGATGGTGTTCGAGATGAGTGTGACATACTGGCTAAGAACACACTACAGGGAGTTGCCACAGAGGATGGCAATGGCGCTGGAGTCACCACCATCCTTCTGTGAGAAGGATCTGGCCAAGGTACCCAGCATCATATGGACCACATGTCCCTATGATGTGGGGCTTCTGAAAGTGATAGGGGGAGTGAAGCTAAAGTTAAAACCAGGAGCAATTTTACTCAGAGTCAAACAATATCCACTCTCAAAGGAGGCCGATGAGGGCATTTATGAGACGATTGCAGCACTAGTGGAGCGAGGCATCTTAGTACCATTAGAATCCCCATGCAACACGGCTGTGTACCTCGTAAAGAAATCAAAGGGGGGTGGGGTTTGTGGCGATTCATCCAGGACTTATGCCCCCTAAACCACATTGTGGAAGCAGTATCCTTTGGTTCCAAATCCAGCGACAATTATGTGCAGCATTCCGGCGGAAGCCGGCTGCTTCACAGTTAGACTTGAAATGCACATTTTTTCTCAGTGCCACTCCACCCAGACTCACAAGACTTGACGTCCTTTACGTATAGAAACCTCCTCAAGGTTACTGCGAGTCACCCTCTATATTTCACAGGGACCCCCAGATGGACCTAGCGGATTTACAGATGGAGAGCACGGTCCTGCAGTACGTAGATGACATTTTCATTTGCATCATGACAGAAGACAAGTGTAGGAATGACGCAGTACACATGCCGACAAAGGGTAAAAGGTGGACAAAGCTAAACTACAGTACTGTCAGAAAGAAGTCCTATACATTGGACAGACAATTTCCTAAAATGGCTGACAGATCACGCCAGAGAGCGGAGACAATACAAACAGAAACGTTTAACCCTCACCAGCACCTCCCTTCCTCCATGCTTTTCTACACCCCCTCCAACATTAAGCTTTCCTGTTCTTTATTGCCTTTGTACTAGAGTTCAGTCCAAAATGTAAGTGTTGTTTAGGGTACTGTATTTCCTGAATCCACATATTTTCGGTTGTGTTGTCACCCCACACTTCCAGCACACCAACACTGACCCTGCACAACACGCTCTGCTCATTCAAACCAGGCCTTCTCCATACGGGGTGCCCAGCGCACCCTTAACCTCAATTTTCTTTTTTTAAATTCTTTCTTTATGATGCATTTTTGAGGTTAACAAAGCACATAAGAAAAATATCATCCCTCAAGTAACCTGCATCCCCTCAAGAAGTGAGTGAACTTGGATACACATCGAAACGCATAACATTGATTCTACACATGTCTGTCTATACAAAGTAACCCCTTATCCCCCTCTCCCACCCCGGGGTCGAGATGGGTCAAGAGTTTCAGATGGTGATCATGGGGTTTGGAAGGGCCGGCGCAGGGCCCGTGTCTAGACCTGGGGGTGGCTTATTTGTATACATTGAGGAAGTGTACACATTCGATTTCGTTCCTCTGGTGAGGTTGTGGAGGTCCCCTGTAATGTTCTCCATCTCGTAAATCTCTTTGGTTTGCTGGGCCCACATTCTTTCAGATGGGAGTGTCTGGGCTTTCCATCTTATTGTGAGGCATACTCTTGCCATCAGTAGTAGGAAGTGCGGCATGTGCGGGAGGCGTGACCATCGGCCCTCTGATTCCTCCAGCCCAAATAAAACCAACCTGGGGTTGCCGCAGCGTTCCACCCCATCTATGTTTTTAATCCACGCCAGAACTTCCTTCCAGAATGCCTGTGCATTTGGGCACGACCACCATACATGCCAGTAATCGGCTTGCTCGCCACACCAGCATAGTGGACTCGATCCTCGGAACATCTTGAGAGGCGCTTGGGGTCATATTGCTACTGATGAAGAAGCTTCATTCTGTGTAGCTTGAATTGGCACGAGGTGGAGGTTTTATGAGCGTTGTTGCAGAGGCGCTCCCAAAGGTCTTTGTGAATTGGGTCACCCAAATCCTTTACCCATCTTTTCCTGAGGGATTTGTTTGTGCTCCTCTCTTTGCTCAAAAGGACTTTGTACATTTGAGAAATGAGGCCCTTCGATGATGTGGCTACGCTCAATATCTTTTCCAGCGGAGTTAAGTCTCTTTGCAGTTTGTCCTTCCATTTCGGGGACATCAGGACCCCTTTCGGTTGGAGGAAGTAGAAGGACGGTATGGGTTTGATTTGTAGCCCCTCTTCTAGTTCTTGGAAGGAGATGCATAATTTGCCTTTTATCATTTGACCAACTCTTTCCGGGCCTGCTTCGTACCATTCTTGTAAGCTCTGTGGGTCTTGAATCTCATTTCTTATCTGCGGGCTCAGATGTGGCTCATGGGCGAAGGCTATGTTGTGTGTCCCTTGATTTCGCTTTTGTTCCACCAAAGTTTAAGGCGCGAGCCTAGTACCCTGTGATTTATTGCCTTTTTTGGGTATGCTGATTTCAGTGCCGAGAGCCATTCCCCCAGTGACACTGGCCTTAATAATTTTCTATTTCCACTGAACTGGGAGACTCCAGCTCTTTAAGACAAGGTAGCAATACCCTTGAGATGGATGGGGATGCAGAAATTATTCAAACATCAAAAGATAACTGTTTTAATAATAATTATCTAAAACAGGGAGTGCAACAGACATCAACGGACGTCTCAGCGCAAGTTTCTCTAACTACATCTTAAAAGAGCGTTCTTTTAGAACAAGAATTCGTCATAGGTGACGTCATCCTACGTATTTAGTAACGTCATCCTATGTGGCAAACTACAAAAACCTAGTGGCAATTGTGATAGGGTCTACGAGAACAACTAAGTATATGTTCCATACTAGTTTAAGAGAGTGAGAGAAAGTGATAGGTTTCTTAACATCAGGTGGGGCAACGAAGCCCTCCTCTTAAACAGGTCACTATGAACGTCACTAAATACACAACGTCCCATTGATTACACAAACTATAAGACACTTAATCCTGCGGCCGCCTACAATTGATTGGCACTCTAACCTCCGTCAGTACTTTTCCACCTACGTTAGCAGCGCGCAGGCTGGGCTTCCAGGTGCTGGTGAGCTCGTCTTAACCACAGCTTCCCACCATTTAGCATAATCATCTATCATCACCTCAATGGTCTGCTGTCAATTAGGCCTTTAAACATGTCCTTAGGAGTGTTCTTTGTTCTGGAGAATTCAGGGGAGTGAAGGCATGCTCTGCCTTGATGCGTAGGTGTTGTCATCATGTTCGTCCAACTTCATCCTTCCACGTGACTGAAGACCACAAAAAACGAGCTTCTGGTGCATTTAAAATACTATTTTCGAATGGACATCTGACGTCTTCCTTGCTTTTGTCCATATCTTCTGAACAGGAGTTTCGTTCTTTCACACGATTCGTATCCAATGCCTGCTAACCAAAGCCTGATACGACCTTGGCGTCTTGGGGCTCATACAACCTTGCCTTTCTGAGATTCACTTTGTAATCCAATTGTTTTTAACTGTGACACACTGGAAAAAAGACCTTCCTTTTTTTAGTCCAGCTCTGCTAAATTACGTAGTGGAAACATCCATTCTTTGCTCACTCCAATGCATGTACATGTTGGCGCATGCCGCAATCTTTTCACTATAAAGCTAGCCTCACGAATACTTCGTCTGCTTGCGTTTCTTTGCATCTGTACACGTGTAAAATGACCTGATATCTTCATCAGTTCTGTAGCATAAGTTTCCTTCATCTTGATCCCAAGATGTCCCTTATCTTTGATACTTTCTTGATGCCTTATAGAATATCTTCATTCTCTAGTCTCTGCATCTCTTCTATGTACATCAGCTCGGTTCTGTGTGACGTCACCATTCTTCTCTGCCATTCATTTGCTCTGCTTCTTCTGGGATTTCATTCAAATGGCCATCATACTGTCTCAAATGTATGTATGGTTTTCTCAATGGGAACCTTGCTTCCAGGATTCTCCTTCGTATCAGTATTTTCACTGGTACCGCACATGTCTCACACTCTGGTTCCCAACATATATGCAATATGGGTGAAGTGGTTGAGGTAGGGATACTTGGCTCCTTCTCTACACCACCCGCTGCTTGTCTTCGTCTCCTCTGAGATGCGGCAGCAGGGCCCAGAGATGGCCTGCACAGTAGTATGAATAACAGTCAGGAAGGCCTACTCCCCCCTCTTCTTTGCCACGGATCAGGGTATTGTATGCTATCCTTTGCTTCTTCCCTTGCCATAGGAATTTGTTTGTTTTGCTTTTCAGTTCGGTTAAGTGGGTCCCTGGGATCTCTACTGGGAGGGAGCCTCTAGTAGTATTAGATGACTCTGGGGAGGATTGCCATTTTGATCGCATTGAGGCACCCCAGACAAAAATGTGTCAGTTTCCACCACCGGTCAAGCTCGGCACTTAGCTCTGTCATAAACGGGGGAAGGTTTTCTTCGTAGAGGTCGCTTGTGTCTTTTGTGATGTTAATTCCCAGGTATTTAATCGTTTCCGGGGCAAATGGGATTCCTAATCCTCTGCTGCGTTCCTCCGGTTGCTGTACGAAAAGAGTTTGGATTTCTTTATATTGACCTTCAGTCCCGTCCATCAGTCGTAGTTCCTTATGGCCTGGAGGACTCTCGGTGTGGAGGTGGTCATGGTCGCCATATACAGGAGCATGTCATCAGCGAACATACCCAGCCTATATTCACAGTCCTCCACCCTGATACCCTCAATGGTGGGGTCTTTCCTAATCATGTTCCCAAGGGGTTCTATGTAGAGGGTGTACATGAGGGGTTGTAGCAGGCAGCCCTGCCAATTCTCTGGAGGCTTTCCCGTTGACTACCACCCATGTCCCGGGAGGATAGCTCAGCGGCAACGTGTTCACCTTGCAAGCCAGCAACTCAGGTTCGATCCCCGGGTCCGCGCTTAGAAACCTCTCGGTGTTTAAGCGTGCTATAAATAGGCAACTAAGACAAAAAAAATAAAAACAATTACGCAACTAAAAAACAACCAATTCCTGTGACAGTGCCTCGATGCCTGCGGGCTATGTGAGTGCTTTAAAAATGCAAATAAATAAATAAAAAATAAATGAACCGATCCCTGTATCCAAAGCTCTCCAATGTGACCCAGAGGAACTCCCACTCCACCTGATCGAAAGCTTTCTCCAAGTCTAAACTGAGCAGTGCATGGTTCCCCTCCCTGCCCTCTCGAGTGCTCCATAATGTGTAGGGTTTTGCGCATGGCGTCCGGTCCCTGTCTGCCTTTTATAAAGCCCTCTTGGCCCGGGTGAATGTCATGATGCCTACCCCTGGGGACCCAGACCAGGTCCAGCAACCCCGGAAGCAGGCATCAAGTTATTTAGAGCAAGCCCAAAAGCCCCTGTTAGGGGCTGTTTGGGAGCGGTCCTGGCGCCTATGGCGCCAGGCTCATATGGAGAGTCAGTCCTGGCGCCATAGGCGTCAGGCTCATAGAGTAGAACTTACCTGATGCAGACGATGCTGCAATCTTACCTGATGCAGACCATGCTGCAAGAGCTCCAAGCCAAATGAGGCTTGGAAGGGACTATTTTACCTTGGGACTATTTTTTACTCGGGTGGGGCTGGGGAGGAATACTTACCTGGAACTACTTTGGAGGCTATTTAAAGCAGCACATGCTTTGCGTTATTCTGCATACAGCAGCGTAACGCTCACCGTGTCTGCAAGCCTGCATCCAGTCTTCTGCCACGCCCGCCTCGAGTCTGCAGCTCCTAGAAAAAAGGGAAACAGAAGGAGAAAAGTTTAGAACAAGAGCAATACCTTCGATCCTTACCTGAATTCTGGATCCACCGCGCCTTCGAGCTGGAAGAAAGAAGTATTTCACGCGCGCCGCCTCGCCTGCTGCAGCGCCGCGCTGAACTCGCCGGCCTTCGCAGCATTCTCACGATCCACCACTTCCTTCTGCACGTTCCTGCCACACTCCTGCACCTAAGGGGAACACAAGAACAGCAAAGGTGAGCCAAGGGAATAAACAGAGGCAATAGTAACTACCCCCATAGACTTACCTGATTTACCACCGGGGGTACTATTCCTCTTCACGGGTCGGCGCAGCCTCCATAGCATCCTCGCCGTGCCCCGGCCCCTAAGGGGAACAAAAGGACAACAAGGTGAGACAAAGGGACAAACAAGGGGAATCCTTCTCACCACAATAGACTTACCTAATTTTACCGCCGGAGGCATTATTCCCCGAACTTCATATTTTCTCTCCGCACCTGAATAAGAGAGAAAGCATTCTGGCCTTATTTTATTGAACTGTGTAGGGTAAGCCAAATCCTTACCTGAACTTCGTCAGCTACCACGAGGAACTCTTCGCTGGGGTCAAGCTGCAAACTGCAAGGAATCGGACAAGAGTGAAAGTCAGACATTTGAACTCTTACGAACTACAATGTTCTGAAACTCACCAATTCCTTCTAACCAGTGAAGCAACTGGTTTTCTACGCGCCCCTGCGCTCGATGCAGGATGGAGCGCTCATCCTTCCAAACCATCAGGTGAGACTTTATGGAGGGACATTAGAGGCGATCAGTGGGGAGAACAGCAGGGGGAGGTGGGGGTTCACTCTCAACTCCACGGGTGGTTAATTCCCTTTCTCCATTTACAGAAGAATACTCCTACGGGCCAAGCAAACCAAGCTGGGTGGGCCAGTCCAGTCTGTCATCTCGGCGCTACACGTTACATTGGTGGAGACCGCAGCCGTCCAGTTTGGATCGACGCCCCTGTGGGAGCCAGGTGAGCGTAACAGTGAATTAGGCAGGCCAAGATTCCTTCCATACGGTTGGCCAGGACTCGGGTATAGAACTTTGCGTCTATGTTTTTTTTTTTAAATCATATTTTATTGGCATTTTTTGGTCATCACATCATTCATTATGGTTCAACAATATTCACCTTGAAAACATTACAACAATAACCCTTACCCACAGCCCTCCCCCCACCCCCACCCTCAGCCATGGATCGAGCACTGGTATCTAGTTCGTCCGACGAGCTCACGGGAAACGTTTCGAGGCACAAGCTATCAGTTCCTTGCACACTGGTGTCCTGGGCTCAGCTTTTTGCGGCCCCTGTAGGGTGATTATTTGTGTGGTGCCTCGTATATGTGGGGTATCATCCCTGGTGGCCATTGATGTCTGGGTTGGTGCCCGGGCGTGCTATTGTCACTTCAGGCCAGACGCTCATACTTCTCAAAAAAGGGGATCCAAAGCTCTTCAATGTTAGATCTGGATTCATCAATGAGGTGTGTCAGAAACTCCATGTCGTAAATGGCCCAGACTTTGGTGACCCAATCTTTTTCTCCTGGCATGTGTGGGCTTTTCCACTTCTGGGCCAGAAAAAACCTGGCCGACACCAGCATGACCTGTAGCATGTGGCCCTGGGTATCCTCATGGTCCCCCCCACATCGATCCCGTAGAGGAGAAGCCAGGGGCACATGGACCTACCCACTCCATCGACCCCTTTAATCCAGGATAGAACCTCTCTCCAGTATGTCTGGCCCATGGGGCATTTCCACCACATGTGTATCTAGTCACCTTTTACTTTCCGGCATTTCCAACAGTGCAGGTCGTATCCCGCCCTCATCTTGGCGATCCTCTGGTGGGGGTAATGCCACCTATGCAGTATCTTCAGGGCCTGGTGTCGGTATTGAAGCGAAGTCGTTGATCGGTTGGCCCGGATGCACATTTTGGACCATCTTTTGTCATCAAATGCCCCCCCCAGGTCCCTTTCCCATTGTGTCCGGGATGGCGGGGGTTCCCCAGGAGCCGAGAGCAGGAGGAGTTTGTAAAGATGAGATATGACCCTTCTGGAACCTGGGTGGATATTAGAAGTTTCTCGAAATCTGTCAGGTCTCTCCTAAGAGTGTCTCCCCATGAAGGTTCAGTGAGGACTCCCTTGAGCTGGAGGTAGCGGAACGGTGATAGTCTGCCCAGCCCCAAGGCCTCCTCCAGGTCTATTAGGGGCATGAAGGATCCCTCCACCCATAGCTGACCTGCCCTGGTATGACCTGCCTCGTACCATTGTTGGAATGCGGCTGGTTCGGCTACTTTGTCTATGAACGGGGGGCCCAAATGCAACTCAGCGTTGAGGGCCAGGTTGTGAGCCATCTGTAGTAGCCTCCTTCCCTCCAGATCGACCACAAGACCCCCAGCACCGGGTGGTGCAGGACCCTTCTTGGAATGCGTGATCTGGGGACTCATAACCAATCATCTAGCGTGACCGGGGCAAGTACCTTGTTGTCCATTGCCACACACCGCTTTTCCGTCCCGGGGTTGAAATGATCTGTCAGGACCCTCAACTGGGCAGCCTTGTAGTATGTTTCGAGGTCCGGGAACCCCACCGCTCCGTCTTCCTTGGGCTTCGTTAGGACCTGGTATGAAATCCTTTGCTTCTTGCCCACCCAGAGGAATCTCAAAAGGGTTTGTTTTAATTCCGTTAGGAAGGTCTTGGGTACCTGGACGGGGAGCATCTGGAATAGGAATAGGAATTAGGGAGGACCACCATTTTAATCAAATTAGGCCGTGCCATCCATGAGAGTCCAGAGCTTGCCCATCTCTCTACATCCCTCTTGACATCTATCCAGAGTGGGGTAAAGTTATTGGGGAAGAGGTCTGTTGGGTCGCTTGTGACTTGGACTCCCAAATATCGGAACCCGTCCCTCTGGAGTCGGAAGGGGAGCCCTCCCACGTACTCTGTCTCTGTGTCTGATAGATTTCCCCCTCTGAATGCCACCGAGTTCCCAAGGTTAACCTTGAATCCCGAGAGTTCTCCATAGCACGCTAGGCCCTGCAGCACATGTGGGACCGTCTGGGATGGTTTAGTGATGTAGAGGAGCACAGCGTCATCAAATAGGCTAATTTTACAGTGGGAGTCTCCTATCAGTACTCCGCTGATTGCCTCATCCTTTCGGACCAGGGCTCCATAACCAGCACATATATTAGGGGGGATAGTGAGCAACCCTGTCTCGTGCCTCTCCCCAGGGGAAAAGCCCTTGATTCTGTCCCATTTGTGACCACCTTAGCTGAGGGAGTGGAATATAATGCCGACATCCAGACCAATCATCTTGGTCCCATCCCCACCGCTGAGAAAACCTCCCCCATGAATCCCCAGCTAACCCTGCCGAAGGCCTTCTCTGCGCCGAGTGCCAGCAGTAGGGCCCCTTCGTTTCCGGACCGTCCTTGAATTTAGTACATGGAGGGTTTTGCGCATGCTGTCGGAGCCCTGTCTGTTTAGGATGAATCCCACCTGATCTAGATGGACCAGACGGGGAAGGCATCTCCCTAGTCGCATTGCTAGAATTCTGGCAAAGATCTTAGCATCTAGATCCAGGAGGGAGATAGGCCTGTATGATCCACATTCTGCCAGGTCTCTGCCCGTTTTGGGTATTACAGTGATGAGGGCCTGTAGGAAGGTGGGTGGGATTGTGTCTCGGTTTCTAATTTGATTGAACAGTTTGGCTAGGGGCTCTGCTAGGATGGTTTGGCACTGTTTGTAGAAATCCGCCGTAAACCCGTCTCCACCCGGGGCTTTTCCCACCGTTAGCCTCTTGATGGCGCCTTTCACATCCTCCACTGATATATCCCCCTCCAGCCCCTGTAGCTCCGGCTCGGTCCGTCGGGGTAATGGGTGTTCCGCTAAATATGCCCAGATCTCCTCCACTGATACCCCCCCTTGTTTTGTGTAGAGTTCCCTGTAGAAGTCAGCAAAGCATTCTAGTATTTGCTCCTTCTTGTTGCACTCGTTGCCCCCTCTGTCTCTGGTGGGTCCCACCCTCCTTTCCATTCTACATCCCCCTGGATTTGCGCGCCAGCAGAGTCCCCACTCTGTCCCCCCTTTCATAGTATCCTTTTTTCACGTATATCTCAATTTCTTAACCAGTTCCCCTATGAGGACCATGTGCAATGCTTGTCTCTTCTCTTGCATCTCTACCAGGAGGGTTTCCCTATCTTCCCCGTTGAGGCCGAGCCTTGCGCGCAGGGCCTTCAATTCTTCTCTGATCTTGTTTTCAATAAGCTCTCTCTCTCGCTTGTGCCTGGAGCCCTCGGCTATCAGGAGACCCCGGAAGGTGGCCTTTGCGGCTTCCCACACCATCACCATGTCGGATTCCCCATTGTCGTTCGTCTGAAAGTAGGCTACCATCTCCTCCGTTAGGAAGTCTCTGAAGACCGGGTCTCTCAGGAGTGTGTTGTTGCAGCGCCTTCGAGAGGCTCTCGGGGACAAGGGGAGTGACTAGTTTGCCACCAATAACTCGTGGTCGGACCATGTTATTGCTTCCACCCTAGGGAGCGTGGCCACCCCTCCCCCTTCCTCTGAGATTAGGAGCAGATCGATTCTCATATAGGTGTAGTGTGGGGGAGAGAAAAAGGTGTATCCCCCGGGCCTGGCCACGCCTTGCGCCATACGTCTGCCCAATAGTGTTCTCTTAGGAGAGTCTGTGGGGCTAGATTATCTTTGGTGACTCCCCTTGACCCCGTTTCTCTTGCCGTCCACCAGTCCAGTTTGGGGTCCATTATGAGGTTGAAGTCACCTCCTAGTATCATGGCCCCCTCTGCCCATTCGTCGATAACCCTGAAGATCTGGGTCAAGAACCATATCTGGCCTGAGTTGGGCGCATATAGAGTGGCCAGTGTGATGCGTTCACCCTCGCAGGTGCCCTTGATCCACAGGAATCGCACCCCAAAGCCCCTCTTGGTTTCTATGCTTGTGAGGTGGAGTGTCTTATTCAAAAGAATGCCTACCCCTCCCTTCTTTCCTCCCAATTTCCTTTCCTTTAATCGGCGACTCTTTGTAGTGGGTTTCCTGTAGAAAGAGTACCATCAGATGTTGTTTGCGGAACATGTTGCTAGTCAATGATCTTTTATTTTGAGAGTTTAAGCCCTTGACATTGAGTGTGCCTATCCTGCCTTCAACCATTATCGTCCTTGGTCTTGTTTTCTTTGTGCTCCTTTCTTTGTTTCCGATGTAGGGCCCATTGTGAAGCAAGGAGCCCTGGCTCGATCTGGCTGGCCACCTTCCCCTTGACCCTTGTGGGCGTCTCCCCTCCCCCTGTTCTTTTGTCTTATCCCACCCCTGCACCCACCCCCTCCCCGGTTCCCTCCCCCCATTCCCACTTTGAGGTGTTCGTTTTCATCCCTCGACGGTCGTCAGGACGGATCAACAAACCACCAGGGCTTCTTCCCTTGCCCCGGGTGTCAAAGTTTGTCGGGATTCCCCAGCTTCGACTTCATGCCAGAGTCATTGCCCATTTAGGTTTGTCAGTGGATATCCCACTCAAGTCTTCTAAATTCTACCCCCTTTCCTCCGCCCACCTTACTAGTATTTCTTTAACAAGACCGTGGGCCCAACCATGCCTCGGCTTTCGGCAGCGAACATCAACTGGCTCCTCTGACTCAGGAGCTAACCTGGCGCCAACATGGCGTTTGAATGTAGTTATTAGGGGCCTCTGCCCTCGACATCTCCAGTGCCTTTGTGCGTGGCCACCCAGCCAGAAGCAATTCAGACCAGGAGCTATATCACAGCCTCAGAGTAATTTTGAGTGTCCCTCGGCAGCCGAGGAGGGGTGTCTAGTTTTTTGGAACTTGCGGGCCCCTTTCACCTTTGCCTTGCCTCTGAAAGTGTCTCGGCCACTAGGGCCGCGAACGGGGTCCCGCGCGTCTCCGTCACGGCTGGCTGAGGTGCCGGCCCGGTCGCTCTGTAAGTCTTCCGTGACCCTCTGAATGTCTTCCTCAGATATGAGATGATATTTCTCTCCCTTCCATTCGAATGCTAAGTAGAAGGGGTGGCCCCAGCGGTACCTAAACCCCCTCTCCTGGAGCCATTTGGTGAGGTTACCACATTTCTTCCTCATCAGCAGGGTGAGGGCCAAGAGGTCTTGGAAAACGGCCACCTTTGAGTCTGCGTATTGTATGTTCCCAAGGATCCTGGCCTTCTCCAAGATCTTAGCCTTGTCTCTGTAATAGTGTAATCTTGCTAACACCGAGCGAAGACCCTTGCCTCTACCTCCAGCGCAGTGAACTCTGTCCATTTTGATCTCTTCAGTGGCTTCCGTGCCCAGAATAATCCGTATGATGTCGTGTACCTTGCCCTCTAGGCCAGGCGGGCTCTCTCCCTCCGATTCCACCAGCCCGAAAATGCGTAAGTTGTTTCACCTTTCCCTGTTTTCCATATCATCGACCTTGAATCGTAGTTCCTCTTCGCGTCGTTGGACCTCCATGAACCTTGCTTCCATTTGAGTCTCTATGAGTGCTGTGGAGAGTTGGTTGTTTTCGACCCCTTCCATGCGGTCCTCCAGAGTTGTTACTTTTTTTTTTTTTTAAATGTGTTTATTTATAGCAAGGCAGTATAGGTTACAAACAGTATCGGGTGGCAGTATAACATTGCAAAGAAAAGATTCTGGCTTTGTGTCCCTTTCCCCCATCATTCCGGTTTTCCCGGGCCAGAGATTCAGTCTATCACCCCCGCCTGGTGTGTACTCTCCAGGTCCCCCAGGGCCCAACGGGCGTTGATTGGCTTGAACGTCATTGCAGGAAATCGCTGATCATAGTCCAGCACTGGAGCCCATACATTCTGGAAGCGGTGCAGAGTCCCCGCTCTCGCAGCGGTGACCTTTTCCGCTATTAAAATGTCCCACAATTTTCCCCACCAGTGGGCCAGGCAAGGGCCGTCTTGCGACTTCCAGAAACGGGCCAGAACTGTCTTGCCCGCCAAGAGGCATTGTGTGAGGAGCTTAGCCCTGTTGCCGGAGCGGGGGTAGATTCCGGGGACCGGGATCCCCAGTAGGACTGTCTCAGGGTCCAGTGGGAGGGCGGAGCCGGTGACTTGCTCGATGACTGAGAGACACCTGGTCCAGAATTGCTGGATCTTGGGGCATGTCCACCACATGTGGAAGTAAGAGCCTGGTTGACTGCAGCCTCTCCAGCAGGCAGGGTCCATTTGCGGATTCATGTGGTGGAGTCTGAGAGGGGGGTAATACCAGCGCAAGGTAAGTTTATATGCACATTCTTTGTTGGTGACGCAGGTGGAGGAGGAGTGGGTGCGGGACCATATGTCTACCCAGGTTTGGTCATCGAACGGATGGCCTAGGTCCGCCTCCCACTGAGCCATAGATCGAGTTTTTGCCGCCAGAAAGTCCCCCGAGAAGCATCTATATATGGCTGAAGTTCTTCCTCTAGCCGGCAGATCCGCGAGGGTTAGCTCCAGTGGAGTCGGGGGGCGGGTTGCCGCCTGGAGGGTCTGGGGGTGTGAACACCAGTGGCGGAGCTGGCAGTATGTGAACCTGTCCCTCTCTTGAAGCCGAAAAGTTTCCTTGCACTGTTCGAAGGTCCGGGGTCCGCCTTCGGAGTACATCTGCCCCAGGGTTTCAAGGCCCCCGTCTATCCAATTCTGGAAGTTGCGGGGGAGAGATCCCGGGGAGAAGTCGGGATTGTGAAAGATCGGTGAGAGGGGGCCTCGGCCCCTCGGGATTCCCTTCTGCTTTAGAGCCCAATCCCAGGAGCTTAGGGTCTGCTTTGTTGTCAGTAGGATGTCCTTCCAGCGCGCCCTGAGAGGGGGTTGGATGTGAGGGAGGAACCGGAGGGGGAGCGGGAGCTGGGCTTGCTCCAGTTCCACCCATCTGGGGCGGGCTGTGCTCGACTGCCAGGCGTGTAGGTGTGACAGTTGCGCCGCTGCCCTATAGGCCTGCAGGTCCGGGACCCCCAGGCCTCCCAGCCTGGCGTTACCAATCAGGGTCTTGTGGGGGATCCTGGCCTTTTTGCCTTTCCATATGAATTTCGATATCTTCCTCTGTAGGTCGTGAAGGATCCGGGTCGGGAAGGGCACCGATAGGGATGAGCAGGCATAGAGAAACCTAGGGAGCAAGTTCATTTTGACAGCTGTGATCCGGCCCATTAGTGAGATCTCCTGCGTGGTCCAACGCTTCAGGTCTCCCTCCAGCTCCTTGATCAGTTTGGGAAAGTTCGCTTGGTAGGTCTCCTTTGGGTTTGCTGGGATGAAAACTCCTAGATAGGGGATCGAGTGGTCCCGCCATTCAATCGGGCACAGACCCGTTAACGCCTCCTTTTCCTCTGGGCGGAGGCCGATTCCTAGGGCCACTGATTTGGCGAAGTTGACAGTAAAGCCGGTGACCTCCCCCAATTCCTTTATTTCGGCCAGGGCGTGTTTCGCTGAGGTACTGGCTTCCGTGAGTGTCAATAGTACATCGTCCGCGTAAAGAGCGATTTTGTGGTGGGACGGGCCCACCTGAAGTCCCTTAATGGATTCATTCCGCCTGATCTTCTGGGCGAAGGGCTCCATTGTGAGGGCGAAGAGTAGGGGTGACAGCGGGCAGCCCTGCCTTGTCCCACAAGACAGAGGTATCGGGGCTGAGTGGGCGCCATTGATCCTGAGGATAGTTTTAGGCTGCTTGTAGTTCGCCAGGATCATGGCTCGGGCTGTGGGGCCGAACCCAAATGCTTCCAGGGTGCATTCCAAGTAGGACCAATCGACTCTGTCAAAAGCTTTGGTTGCGTCCAGGGCCATTAAGGCAAGGCCCTGGGAGTCGCGGTGGGCGATGTTCACTAGGTTCAGGGTCCGCCGAATGTTGTCCCCTGCTGCTCGGTGAAGGATGAAGCCTGTTTGGTCAGGGTGGATTATTTCCGGGAGGATAAGTGCCAGGCGGTTAGCCAAAATCTTCGAGTACAAGTTGGCGTCGATGTTCAATAAGGCGATGGGTCTGTATGACGCCGGATCTCTCGGGTCTTTCCCCGGCTTAGGAAGGAGGACCGTCACCGACTCTTGCATTGTGGGGGTTACAGATCCCGAGACCTGGAAGGAGTTGAAAAGGGCCACCATGTGGGGGATAAGCTGGAGCTTAAATATCTTATAGAACCTCTGGGAGAATCCGTCTGGGCCCGGGGCCCGCGATTTGAGGGCCTTGATGGCTCCGTCAACTTCTTCATCTGTTATTGGGGCTTCCAACTGCTCTCGTGTGGAGTCCGGGAGACGCGTTAGGGCTGCGTTCCGCAGGTATGCCTCCTGCTTCGACCGATCTCGGGGGGGTGCTGTCATGACCTGGGTTAAGTGGTCCGAGGCTAGTTGTAGTTTCGTCTGTTCGGAGTGATGTATCACCCCCTGTGGGTCCCGGAGCCCTATGATCGTGTTGGTCCGTCTTGTTTTAGCCAGCTTGGCCACCAGCAATTTGTTGGCCTTGTTACTTTTAGCATAGTAGAATTGTTTGGTCTTCGCCAAAAGTTGCGCAGTGTGTTCTGCATAGTGGGCCTCCAGTTTCTTCCTGGCCGAGCGAAGCGCTCTCTGTATCTTAGGAGACCAGCCCCTCTTTTTCTGGGCTTCCTCAGCTGCTCGCAAGTCCTCTTCCAGGGATAGCCGGACTTGTTTCCGGTTTCGATGGTAAGCTACGCCTTGAGCTATCAAGGATCCCCTAACTACAGCCTTCATTGTATCCCAGTTATTGGCTAGGGAGGTGTCTGCGGCTGGGTTCTCCTCAAAGAAGTTCTTGATGGTGGTGGTTATATTGTCTCTGATTGACATATCATTGAGGATTGGGTCATAGAGCGCCCATCTGCGTGCCGCCTTGGCGTGGGTGTTCTGAATGCTTAGTTCCATTATTATCGGAGCATGGTCCGACAAAATTCGCTGGCCTATCGACACCTCATTAGCGAGGGCGAGAGTTTGGGGAGAAGATAGAAGGAGGTCGATTCTGGAATAAGTTCTGTGAACGCCCGAGAAGAAAGAGTAGTCTTTCTCGGTGGGGTGAAGCACCCGCCATGTGTCCACCACCTCCAGGGTTCTGAAGAGCCGCAGCAGACTGAGGGCCTGACCGAACTCGCCAAGGGCAGGGGGGTTGGATTTGTCCTTAGTGGGGTCTGGAACCCCATTGAAGTCCCCTCCGATTATTGTCTGACCTTCCGCAAAACTTAAGAGGGAGGAGCCCAGGGAATCATAGAAAGTTGCCTGTCCCGAGTTGGGTGCATATGCCGATACCAAGGTATAGAGGTCCCCCAGCAGGAGGCACTTGATGGCCACGAAGCGGCCCTCCGGGCACATCATGGAGTCCAAAATCTGGGGGCGCAGGTCCTTCCGAAACAAAATTGCTGTGCCCCCCCTTTTGGAGTTCCCTGAGGCGAAGAACTGGCGTGGATACATGCTAGAACGGAGCCGGCCAAAGTCTGCCGGGAGGAGATGAGTCTCTTGAAGGAACACCACACCGGCCTCCTCATCTTGTAGCTTCTGGAGAATCGATTTGCGCTTGGGGGGAGAGTTGAGTCCGTTAACATTCCAGGAAAGGCATCTCAGCGTCTGGTGTTCCGGGATCGGGGAGCTAGAGATCCCTTGCTTGGGGTATGGAGGGGGGACTCCAGGTTGTCCATTAGCTGCCATCGTGAAGAGGGTGTAGAAGTGGTCTGTACCGCACTTGCAATTTTAACAGGGGCCCCCAACGGGAGGCCAACTTTTTAACTAGAGGGGTGGGAAACATTGTGGGTGTAACCCCACCCCAGGCCAACAGGGCCAATTGTGACTGGCAAAGTAACATTTGCATCCAAGGACTCTAAAATGAAACGGGCCTTGGAGGGGGGCATAGGCCGTGAAGGAAGCCCGCCGCGCCGGGCGAACGTAGGACTGTGTTGGGCCGGAGTTACTGTTTCTGAATTTAGCTAAAAGAGCGTTGGGCGTCCGGGACGCCGGAGGAGCGGAGGACATCTATGGCCGCTCGGGTTATCTTCTCCTGTTTCGGGAGGCCCTGGACCATGGAGGACGCCCGGGTTGGGGAGGGAGGGCCGACGTAGGGCTCCCCGAGGCTTCCAAGTCTGGGGCGATAGTTCCCTCCGGGGCGGAGGATGTCTGCATGATTTTAGCGGCATCATCCAAATGGGATATTCTCCGGAGGGAGCCATTATAAGAAAATTGCAGCGCTGTGGGGAAGAGCCATCTGTATTTGACTTTCCGCTCTTGGAGGAAGAGGGTTAAAGGTCGGAGAGCCCTTCTCTTCTGAAGGGTTGAGAGGGAGAGATCCTGATAAATTTGAAGAGGGTGACCTTGAAAGGAGAGATCATCTCCGGACCGACTGATAGCAGAGATAGCTTCTTTTGTGGAGAAATAGTGAACTCTTGTTATGACATCCGGGGGCTGGTCGGAATCTACTCCCCGACGCGGACGCAGTCTGTGAGTCCGATCCAGCAGCAGTTGGGATTTATCTAGATGTGGGAGGAGGATTTGGAAGAGGTCTCCTATGTAGCCTGCAAGATTTTGGTCGGGGACTGAGGACGGAACTCCCCGGATTCGGAGGTTATTCCGACGAGCTCTGTTTTCCAGGTCCTCTTGTTTGTATTCGAGGATCTCGCACCTGTCTTGGAGGGCTCTCACTGTTTGCTGAATATCTCCCATGGCAGCTGTTTGGTCTTGGGAGCGGTCCTCGATCTCACTCAGTCTTTGCTCCACCTCGGTCACCCTGTGGTCCGTTTGTTCCAATTTGGAGGTGAGTTCCGACATGCAGGACCGAAACTCGGCTTTAATGTCTGCCATAAACGCCAGTAGATCACCTCTGGTAGCTGGGGTGTCACCCCCTTCCTGGGAGATCATTGGGGTGGGAGTAACTGAGTCCGGTTTTTTTCCCCTGTCAGGAGCGGTGAGCATGGTAGCAATGTCCACGTTTTTAATAGCTTTCGACTGTCTCGACATGTTGGCGAATCGTGGGTGGGGAGATGGATTGGAAGGCCCCCCCTGTGGATGAGCGTCAAGGCTTCTGACTGAGGAAAGGGAATGCTGATTCCAAGCTAGGCCGGTGCACAGTGGCTTCAGATAAAGAGGTGAGCTCTCCAAATCTTGGTGGTAGGCAAATGTGTGGGGCGTAAGTCCCAGTGGGCAGGTGGACTGATGTGCGCCCACTTAAGGACTAGACCAGAGAGAGCAGAGCGGGTGATGCAATGGGCCGGGGCGCCCCAGGAGACACGCCGTCGGGTCGCTTCTGAGGCCAAAGGGGGGCCAGGGGTAGCCCGGGATGGAAATGCGGGCAGCGCTGATCAGGCTCTTCTCCGAGCTCGTAGCTGTGGGTCACTCACCGTGGCCCGGCCTGGACCGCTCCTCCTCCCTGGACCCAGGCTTGGATTCCCTGGTGGGGATGGTAGTGGGAGGGGACCTCCAGGTCACGGGCCTGAGCGGCGGCCCCAGATGATGATATGGGCCGGGGCGCCCCAGGAGTGCGGCGTATGGTGTCCGGAGCTCCGAGTCCTGGGCAGCGAGGGGCGGAGGCAGGAGCCCGCCGGAGGGCAAAGGAGGGGGGGGTAGTGATGGCGTGGCCCCCACCCCAGGCGCCACGGCAGGTCCGGAGGGCCCCTCCCGTGTGGCCCGGGTCCTCACCCCCAGCAGCCCCTACCCGACGGGCGCCGTCCGCGCCTTCCCTCGTCAGGCGGTCGCGTGCAGGTCCAGATCGGCAGTGCGGGAAGCGGGGGCCACCGAAGGAGAAGTCCGGGGGTCTGGTGTCGCTCCGCCCGGGCGCTCAAAGAGCTGAGCCGCGTCTGAATGCGGCCTCAGGAAGCACTCCCCGCCCTCCCGGGCCGAGAGACGAGCACGGCCGCCATCTTGGGAAGTCGTCGCTAAGGAAGGCCCTGGGGGCCGGAGCGGATATCTTCGTCCCCGTCGGGCGTCACGGGCCCAGCTTCAGCCTGCATGGGCCCCAGGTCCTCCGACGTCCTTGGGATCAGCTGGGCTCCAGTACCGAGGTGTGAAGCCGCATTAGGGGCCCAGAAGCGGCGGGCTTCGCACGGCGGGCCTCAGGGGAGCAGCCACATCGCTGGCGCTCCAAGCCACGCCCCCGAGTTGTTACTTTTGTTGTGAGATCTGCCAGCTTGGCTCCCATGTCTGTTCTTATCCCCCAGATTTCCTCTAGGATCATCTGGATATTGTTCTGGATCGTGCCCAGGTCTGGAGCCGGGGTGGATAGGCCTCCAGACGCCATCTCGTTCTCGCCGGCTCGGAATAGGAATTTGGAGTGGGCTTCCTTCCAACTCATAGAAGTTGTACCGCATGCCCGGCGTGGGGGTAGCCCTATGTCACGCGTGTGGTGGTAGCTGTACCACCAACCTTGTCCTGTTTCTCCCCCAGCTGGTGTTTCAGTGACTCCGGTGGTTGGGTTGTCCTGCCCATGGCTAGTGGGTCCGAGGAGTGGTTGGATCGTGGATGGGCTGCTTGTTGCTCGTCTGTGCTTGTTTCTAGATCTCCTTCCAGAGGTCTCTGGATCCTTATGGGCCTGATGCGGCAGCTAGCGAGGGATGCAGGGCTGCCTAAGGTCTGAGGAGCACTGGATCCAGGCGTGTGGGCCTTATCGAGATGAGGATGGGCTTTGTGTAGAGTGAGCATGGGGCCGGGGCCTTCTGCTGATCAGGTGGTGCATCTTGTCGTGGCCCAGCTTTGGAGGGGGGAACTTAGTTGGTGGTCGACCATCGGGACCCCTCCGTTGTTTTTCTCACCAGCGGTGTGAGAGGGTACGCTCTCACGACAGCCCAAGCTGGAGTGGAGTCCTGTTAGAGATAATGAGCCCTTTGCTGGTGTCGCTGGGCACGTGTGGATGCCTCTCCGGAGGTCGGGGTTGGTGTTGTGGGCCTCCATGGCTGGAGATCGGGATCTGGGTGCGTGGGTTTGCAGTTTCTGTCCCTCTGATGGTAGCCGCAGCTCAGCGGTTGATTAGTCCCCACGTGTAGGTTGTGGGGGTCCTTGGTGTCTGCTCGGAGCCCCCTCCATACTGCCTCCTCACCTTATCTCCTGTGTCCCCGCGGTGCCCGGTTCCTCACCAGCCAAAGTGTAGGTGCGCTCCCGCATCGGTCCAGGCTGGGTAGATCCTGATAGGGGTATAATGTATGCCTCCCGGGTCTGGTTTCATGGGTTTATAGGATCTTGAGTTTCTCTGGGCATGGGCCTTTCCTTTCTCGTGGCTGCCACTCAGTTGCGGCGCTGCGGGCCCCCTATGTGAGCCGTGGGGGTCGCTGGTGTCCGTTAGGGGCTCTCTCCCAATCGCCTCCTCGCCTTTTCACCCAGCTCCCCGCCAGGCCGCCACCCCCACCGGCAGCGGTGCGGGCGCACTCCCGCGTCGGCCCAGGAGACAGTCTCTGGCTGTGGGTAGGCACCGGGAAGTGTGGCCCCCGCCCCCTGCTCCGGTTTCCTGCAGCGTCCTCGCCGATGGGGGTGGGGGGGTGTTGTCCGGGCCGCACGAGCCCATGGGGACTCCGGCAGCTCGCCTGCTGTTGCGCTCCCCATGGTGTGTCTCCCCGCCTGTCCTCCTCCGCGGCGCAGCGTGCGGTCCTGGAGGGGGAGGGGCGCCCAGGCTCTCAGCCGTACAACTCTGGCTTGGGGCACCTCCGGACTTCAGACTTCGATCCGTCTGTTGGGCATCGGTTCCGACGGCTTCGTCATGGCATCACCAACGGGCTGGGGCCCTTTTACTGTCATTTCTCCATGAAATTCCCGGGGCTTGAACGGGAGCTCTCGGCTCAGGCGGCCATCTTGCTTGCGCCCCCTGGTGGCCTCGCGTCTATGTTTAAGAGGGATAGCGGGTGGTATGACTTACAGCTCGTGGGGTCTTTGCCGTTCTTGGGAATTATTACTATGTGTGCTTTTGTAAAGGATGGTGGAGCTGGACCTAAATCCTGTATGTATTTAAATAATCTAGGCACGTGGGGGGCCAGGGTTCCTGCACATTTCTTATAAAATTCCTTTGTGTATCCATCTTCCCCTGGGGCCCCTCCCGTTGGCAGTCTGTTTATCGCCACCTTTACTTCTTTGGGGGTGAATGGTGACTCTAGGATAGGGGTCCACAACTGATTTTGCCAAAGGGCCAAATGAACCTTACATACTGCCTATAGTGGGCCGAAATGTAAGTGTGGGTGGGGCGGTGGGCTTTTTCAAACCCCAATTTTTATTTAACACCTTGAATATGTTTTTTAGGTGTATCAGTCTTTATTTGTGTTTCAAACTTCAATTTTGTACTAAACATTTTCAATTTTTATCATGTCCTTCTTTCATAAGGACAATTGGCAATAATAGACAAAGTAGGCAAATCCTTCAGGAGAAAAACACTGGAAGTTAGGAGAGAAGGCAGAGATCAAATGGGCTAGGGGACAATGCAGATGTTGAAAATCCTAGGCGAGAACAGAATAGAGCCCTGTTAGACACCACAGGTGGCAAGTGAGATGCAGGAGAGAAAAGGGCCCAGTTGAACCTGGGAAGGTCGGTCCGAGAGGAAGGAAGTCAACCAGCCCAGAGCCAGGTCCGTGATGCCAAAGGTATCACTGAGCCAATTTATAATGTTGGCATGATTGACCGCATCAAAGGCAGAGGAAAGGTCAAGAAGGATGAGAACGGAAGGAGAGTTGGAATCGAGATTTGTGAGCAAGTCTTTGCGAGTGTTCAGGAGTGAGGTTTCCGTGCCTCTGGCCGCTCTGAAGCCAGACTGGTGGTCATGGAGACAACCAACCAATTCAGTGTGGTGGACAAGCTGGGAGATGGCTAGCTTCTCCAAGAGTTTGCCCAGGAAGGGGGTAACGGATATAAGGCGGTAGTTAGCCAGACAGGAAGGGTCACATGCCGGAGGGGAGCAATGGTGTCCCAGTATACAGAAATAGATTAGGGAGAATATTGGCCAGGATAGCCCAAGACAAGGGGGGTGGGGTCCATCAGGCTCTGCAGCATGGTCGCAACCTCATTGTATGATGGGCTTCCAGCAACCACGTGGTTGCTGGGAGCGCATTTCACTGAGACAGGCTAGTGAAGGGCACGTCTCAGTGAAGTGACTGAAAAAAACAGCATTCCCATCCCTGTTTTGGGGCGGGGTTCCATTTCAGGCCCTGGAGACTGGCTAGGCCACACTAACCCCTTTTTTGGAATGGAGGTTGAGGGGAAGCTATGATTGATATTCTGGTTCCTAATCCCATGCCACCTACTATGATATTTCTGGAGGCAATTAAAAGGTGAGGGGGACAGAGGAAGTTGGCAGGAAACCCAGTTGTGAGTGAAGGCATGGGGACGGGGGTCTGTTCTTTGCTGAAGCAAGAAACTATTATTATTATCCGATCTGAGGAGGTAAAACAAAAGTATCCTTTAACATGCATGAATAACTAGGTGCAAAGAAATATGTTTTACAGTTAAAACATTTGTGCTCGCTTATCAAGTATGCCCATTGACAATGGCAATTACTTTTTTACTCCCTAATAAATAAGTGTCCTCCCAAATTTAAATAGGGCATAAACTACTCCTACTTCAAGATCGTGTCTGGAATACTGCCGAAAACCCGTTCTGCTCCATCCATATTTGTCTTTCAGGGGCAACCACCTTTAAATGTGCCTATTAGAGAGTTCACCTCTGTAACCAGGGACTTGAAAATAACCCAATGGTGAGCTGTGCACCAGCCACTTTTACTCCCTAAGAGGCAAATACTCTGAACATGAAAATAGGGAGTACAAATATGCTCGCAGAAGATTTTGCCCATAGCATCCCAAATAAGGCAATAGCTCATTATTGGGTGCATTAGAAGGCACACAGTGGCTAAACATGCCACATAATGTGAGTGTTGGGCATGTGATGCCAATAAGCGGCAAACAGCGAGTGTGTCTTGCCATGCACTGGAAAATGGGCTGAATATTTGGGAACAAGATAGCAAGCAATAGCTTGTAAATGATGCAGGGACCTGGCTAGACATTGCTAAGCCCATTTAACTGTTTTAAGTATCTGTCCATACAAGAGCAATACCTGCCATATGGTGTACCTGGGCATAGAGTAGCAATAGCTGGCATATGGTGTACCTGGGCATAGAGTAGCAACAGCTGGCATATGGTGTACCTGGGCATAGAGTAGCAACAGCTGGCACATGGGGTGTGCCTCTGGGCATACATTGTCAGAAAAAGGGCCACCAACCCCTTATATATGAGAAAATGAATTGGACATGGCAAGCCAGCTGCTGACACTGGGAATTAATTTCACGCCTTGAGAACTATCCAGCAGAGACCATCACAGGCTCCCCTCCCTTTCTTTGCTTGCAGAGGATCTGTAAGGTGCATGCGGACACTGTCACGGCTGTTTACTAGAGCTACTGCAGGGAAGGGGCCGGGGAGGAAAGAGTTGAACATAAAAAAGGTAATAGACATACACTTTATTATGCATCCAGCGCTTGCTACGAACACGGCTACAAAACACCTCAGGACAAGGAGTAAGTGCTTTATTGGTAAGGTAAAGGGTGCAAACACAGCAGTGCATGCCCCCCTCCCCCCTCAAGAATACACTTACCTAGTAGGCGGGAGGGAGGCAGAGGACCTCTCCGAAAACATGTGCTGCGGCTGGCATGGCGAAGCTGAAATGACTTTCCGTCAAGAAGCCGCTCCATACCAGCCCAGTGCTGACCCTCTAACAGTGGAGCACATGCACTGTGTGACTCGCAAGAGCCACATAGTGAATGCACTGCACCAATAGAGGGTCACTACTTTTCCCGGCCCGCCAAATCAAACAAAAGACTTTTCTAATGGAGGGTGGGCATTGCTGCTTGCGGCCCGCACTCCATAAGCAAAGTGTTTGATCCTGGCGGGCCGGGAAAAACAACATGCCGGCCCGCACTTGGTCCTCGGGCCGTATGTTGTGCACCCGTGCTCTAGGAGGTCTCTCTCAGCTGTGGTCAGTTGCGTCACCCCTGCCCCAGTGATATATTCATGCATCTCTGATCTCTCCCTGGAGCCTTCACTTTTATAAAGCCCTTTGTAGTAATTGGCAAACTGGTTCGATACCTCTCCCGGGGAGGTGGCCCACTGTCCGTCTTCCCCCTGAACTTGTTCCACCCATCTCTCTGTCCTCCGATCCCTCAGCCTGGCGGCCAACATCTTATCCGCCTTGTCTCTCTTTTCATAACATTTTTGCTTTAAGAATTTTAATTTCCATACTGTGTCCCCTACTCCCAGCACGCTCAATTCATCCCCTTTTTGTTTGAGTGCTCTCAGGTCTTCATCTCGTTAGGTCCCCTGGGAGTGTAGTCTGCCCTCTAGTTTCTTAATTTCCTTGCCCAGTTTCTCCCCCTTCAACCTTCGCTCTAGTTTCTTCTTGGCTCCATCCCTTATTAGAGCCTCTCCCCTCCATGTTGCTTTTTCTGCTTCCCACAGTGTTGTCTCCTCTACCTCCCCGTTATTGTTGATCTGGAAATATTCCTCTATTACAGCGGTGAGATCCCTGGCGAAGATGTTCTCTCGCCACAGGTACTCGTTGCTGCGCCACTTGGAGTCACCTCTGTTTATGCCCTCCATCTCAAGGTCCATGGCGACCATGTCGTGGTTTGACCAGCCCACCAAGCGGATTTCGCTATTTATTATACAGGACTATACAGGACTTGATAGGAATGTGTACGTCCTCCAGACTGGGTGTCGGGACCTCCAGACATCTAGTAGGCCTCTGCTTCTTTTTAAATTTGTCTCCTCCTCCCAATTGCGTCCCCCTGTGCATCGCTCTCGACACTTGTCTGTCCATTTGTGGTTCAGCCCATGTGTTAAAGTCTCCTCCTATTATGAGTACCCCTCTACTCCTAGTCAGTATGGTGGAGAGAGCCTTGTCGTTGAAAGCGCTCTGGTCCTGGTTAGGGGTGTATATCAAGTGACGCCCTTTCAAATTCCCGCACCACCAGGGATCTCTTGGTGGGAGAGTTCATACCCTTGACATTTAGCGTTCCCACCCTCAGGAGGCTGCTCCCTTTCGCTTCCCCTAATTTTCCCTCCATTCCTTGGCTACCTCCGCTCGTTTATATCCCTGTGCCGTGGACCTTCCGTTTCCCCATCCGATTCTCCCCAACCCTTCACTTTTTGCTAGTCGACCCCATCTGTTTCCCCCTATCCCCTACAAACTGATAACAAAACTAAGAGTACACCAACAATCATGTCCCCCAACCATGGTACCCTCTGTTGAGACGCCCTCTTTGAACTGAGGGCCGCTAGGTTAGGAATTCCCCACTGCCTGGGGTCTTTTTAGTTATTTCCTTCCCCTTTCCCGTTTACCTCCTGGAGCTGTCTTTTTAGAGCTGGCTCAATGCCCCTATCTGGGTCAGGGTGGCTTCGACGGCGAGGGGGAGCTCCGTTTTTTTACGCACTTCCTCCCCATTTTACTTCTTTTACACCTCTGGCGTCTTAATTCCACTTGTATTGACCTGGGAGAGCGAGCCCCCTGTGGGCCTGTTAGCGCACTTGTATCCGTGCTCTCTTTTACGTGTTGCGGGACTTGCTTTGCTTGCTCAGCTGTGGTGACTGTATCCCCCTCCTTTGGCCTCAAACAGCAGGGCAAAGAGGTACCCCCACCTGTACCGTATTCCTTAGTCCGTGAGCCATGTGGTGAGCAGCCTGCATTCTCTTCTACGCCCCTAGGTGAGGCCTGACAGGTCCTGGTAGATTTTGACCTTGGATCCCTGATAGTCAATTTCTTGTGCCTGGTTCGCCCTGAGTAGCACTTCTGTCTTTTCTCTGTATTGCAGAAATGTCACTACTACGGAGGATGGGCCACTGCTGAACGCTCTTCCTCCTCTGTGGGCTCTTTCAATCTGTACCTTTTTCCCTCCTTCCGCTTGATGGGGGAGGTGCACAATGTCCTGTACTTTCTTCTCAACCTGGGCCAGCGATTCTCCTTCTGTTTCTTCCAGGCCGGTTATCCGTAGGTTCGTTCTATGTTCCATTTTCCAGGTCGTCTAGTTTCAGCATGAATTGTTCCTCTCTCAACTCAATGTCTGTCATTCTGGTGTTCAATTTCATCTCCACCAGGTCGACGGTGATCGGGTTGTGCTCAAGGTTCTCCACCTTTCCTTCCATTTTCTCCACTTTTCCTCGTAGCTCTGCAATGGATGTTTGAATGTCTGTGCGCATGGCTCTTATCTCCGCCATTACCCTTGCTATGTCCTCCTTTATCGATGCGTCGCTCATTTTTGGGATCGAGTTGGGAGTGTCACTTGGTTGGTGGACCTCTTCCCTTCTGTACTGTTGGAGTGCTTCCAGTCCTTTTGAGGGGGGCGGGGGCCTTGCATCGGCCACCGCTGTCCTTTTTTGTGAGCCTATGTTGGTGCTCTGTTTGTCCTATCCCAGGAACTCTACTGTGGGCCGGTGCCTGTCTCCTACGGCCTTGTTTCAATGGGCGCTGTGTTTTGTTCTTCGGGTGGAGGGGGGTCTGGCACTCTCTCTTTGGTGTTCCCTGTGCAGTATACTGCTGTTTGGGCCTGCTTTTTGGTGGCGCTTTTTCCAGGGGCTGGAGTGTTGCCTCACCGCTCTTAGCGCCTCTTTTGCTGCTGTGAGTGAGTCCAGTGTGGGGTGATGCCCCCGTACTTTTGTTGCTGATTGCAATGTGAGGGGGGGGGGTTGATCAGTGGTGGGGCTCCTCCGCCCTCCTTGACAGTTTGTCTCACTCCTCCCCTCCACCGCACCTTATGCTGTTTCTGCTGGTGGGCTACCCAGGTGGGTCTCTCCTCTAGGTTTCCCTGCTTCCTGAAATGGGGGGGTTGTTCACTCCTGGCGCCCTCACCTGTCCTCTTGCTTTGTATGCCTCGTAGTGAGCCCCCATGGCGTGGGCTCCGTGGGTTTGGTCAAGCTTTGCGGGAATATGTCCCTTTTTTCAGCTGCTGGGTCAAAGGGATTGGCTTTTAGGGGTTGTGTGGGCCCACCCTGACTCTCATCCACTTTTTCCTCGCCCCCTTTGCGGCCGGCAGAGTTTCTGTCTGTTCTGTGGGGGTGGGAGGGGGGATTTTGCCAGGGTTCACCGCCCGGTCCTCAGGTCACGTCGTCCCTTTCATCCTAATTCAGTGGGGAGGTCAGTATGGAGGGTGATGCCGCCCCGCCCTGCTCCTGCAGCGCTCTACGCTGGCCGGGGCACCAGGCTTTCTCTCACCTTCATGCACTGGTCGGTCCGTGTTATTCACTGCTCCTCCGGGCTCCCTCGGTGGCTATCTCTCACCTTCATGCACTGGTCGGTCCGTGTTATTCACTGCTCCTCCGGGCTCCCTCGGTGGCTATCTCCTCTTTGCTTCTATTCCCCAATGCTTGTTGCCGGGTTCTCTTGTGGCTCGCCTCGTTTCTTCTGTTTACTCTTCTCAACTGCTGGGGTTGCGTGCCTTGGATTAGCAGCACCGACCTCTGGGCTTCCACACTTCCCCCACCTCTCCTTCGCTTCCCTCTTGTGGTGGGCTGCTGGTGACGGCTCAGTGGTGGCGTCAGAGCTTTTCTATTTAGCTCACAGTATTTCTCCTTGACTCCTCGCCTCACTCCGGGTCACCCCATGTCCTTCTGAAAACGCTCTTCGCCACAGCCCATACCGCAGGCTTCAGCGTTCGTGGGTCCCTCTATTTCGGGGGAGCTCTGGACCGTCCTCCGGGGTGGCGCCCTTCCCCCACCTCTTCCTCGGTTCCCACCTGCGGCCGTCCGTTGTTCTTGGCTGGCCTCAGAGCCGGCTCCTCTAAGCAGCCGCTTTCAGGGTCCGGGAATTGCTATTTCTCATCTCATGTCCCCCTCAGGTTTGTGGAGCTCCGCATCAGGAATCCATTGCCGTCCGTGTCCCCTAGTGGTATCCCTTAACCTCAATTTTAAATGGTCTTTTCCCCCCCCCCGGACAGTACAACCTCCAACATGAGTTTAAGACTGCTGCCCAACTACACAGCCACATGCCATGCACAGCATTGGCCCTCACTTAACCCAAGAAGCCAGGGCACCTTGCCTATCGGACCCCCATGCAACTCTCCTGGGCTGTACCCTCAACCACTCTCTCCAAAAAACCTGATTACTGTGCTAGCCAGGGACCTCTGAAATATATGCAGGTCCTCTCCCCCTTCTCCCACAGCTTGCTAATCAGCAGAACAAACAACATTGGAGCTCCTAGCCCAGCTTAATGCTTAGAAGCTGATACATCCCAGTAAGATATAACACAGAGCCCCTTTCCTGATGTGCCATACAGCAGCTCCACATCCCATCCGGGTGCAAGACACTATTAACCACCCACTCTGTTTTATCTCCCCCCTTGGTGCTTTTTCTGTCTCACCTTGTTTGACGTAACAACTGTTTAATTTGCAACGACTGTGTGTAAAAACTATAACCAATGTGATTGTTCTAACCATGATGTTTTAAACACACACACACCGATAAAAATACAATCCATGTATACCTAACCAATTACTACTGCTACCTTGAACACCATGCTTATTATGCAATAACGCTAGTATCACCTTGCGTACCACATAACAATATCATGTCCAATGGAATACCACTACGTCTATGTCACGTTACACATGTTTCTCCATCACAATGACAAATTGGTCATTACTCACCTCAACTCCTCATGTTGTCTCACGTACAATGCAAACTGCACTATTTCTGAACCACCACAGCCTTGATAAAGACCCTTTTTGGGTCGAAACACATGTCAGCACCTTGTATATTAATATTCTATCACTTGAACCCAACCAAAGTGACAAGGCTTCTCATTTGGTGCTTAATATACTCAAACCAAATTGGACAAAATAATTAATATCCAGCGCCCGAGTGCACGTGGTTCTTACAAACCTTTTCCTACCATTAACTGGGACAGAAGAGCACTGTACCCCAAGAACCCATCAACCGGCAGCAGGATTCACTACTTAAACTACCATGACCAGCGCAGTGATCTAGTTTTCCTAGTGCTCTACCCCCTACCTTGATGCTCAACCAGTGAGCCCATGATAAAAGGGTTGGGATACCAGGGGAAGTGTGTAAGAATCTGAAAGGACACTGGGAAGGAACTAAAGAACTCTGTTGTCCCGTAACAAACCATATGAAGTAAAATGCAGACTATATATAAAGTATAAGAAATGTTCTCGGGTGAGAAACTTCCCGCCAGTTATGGGAGGACTAAGAATCTCATGGCTCTGCTATGCGGATGATACCATCCTTTTGGATCAGGCCCCCATTGGTTTACAGCGCTCCATCACTGCACTTAAGTCAAGGTGTATAGCACATCGATTATCCCTGGTATTCTATACAGGGCTGTCTATCTGGACGAGGGGAATAATTCCTAGATGAAAGGATAGAAGGAAACATTCTGAGATCTATTTTAGGAGTGCCCCATGGTGTCCCGGTTGAAGCACTTGGAGTGGAACAGTGGGTCTTATCGCTCATCGCCAGGTGTAAACTATGGCGCACCATTATTCTAGCAGTGGCAGACACGCTTCTATCCAAGATTGCCAATATACCCTCTCCAGGGAAAAACTATTTTATGGCTAGACTTCATTGTACTTTTTTCTTGTTCTTTGCATTTTTAAAGCGCTCACACAGCCCGGGGGCATCGAGGCGCTGTTACAGGAATATGGCTTAATTGCATATTTATAACGCGCTTAATACCCAGAGGTTTCTAACCACGGACCCAGGGATCGAACCGGTGTTGCTTCATGTCATCTGGTTTCCAAGGCGAGCACATTGCCACTGAGCTATCCTCCCGGGACCAATACCCTGGTGCCAGGGGCATTTTTCACTGCAGTGCCCTCTATCACTTTTGAATTGAATCAAATTACATTTTGAACATTGGCAGATCAGAGGGGCGCCAGACCAGAGGGGCCAAGGACCAGGGGGGCAATAGCCCAGAGCAGCAAAGGATCAGAGGAAAGCAACTTGCCAGAGCAGCCATGGACCCGAGGGGCAACAGCCAAAACAGCAAAGGATCAGAGGAAAGCAACTCACCAGAGCAGCCAAGGACCATAGGGGCAATAAACCAGAGCAGCCAAGGACCAGAAGAGAGTAACTCACCAGTGCAGCTAAGGATCAGAGGAGCGACAGACCAGATGGGTCAAGGATCAGAGGGGCAATAGCCCAGAGTGGCCGAGGAGCAAAGGAAAGTACCCCACCAGAGTAGCCAAGGACCCGAGGGGCAACAGCCAAAGTAGCTAAGGATCAGAGGAAAGCAACTCACCAGAGCAGCCAAGGACCATAGGGGCAACAAACCAGAGCAGCCAAGCACCAGAAGGGAGTAACCCATCAGTGCAGCTAAGGATCAGAGGGGCACCAGACCAGAGGGGCCAAGGACCAGAGGGGCAATAGCCCAGAGCAGCCAAGGATCAGAGGAAGGCAACTCACAAGAGCAGCCAAGTACCATAGAGGCAATAAACCAGAGCAGTAAGGACCAGAGGAGAGTAACTCACCAGTGCAGTCAAGAATCAGAGGGGCGACAGACCACAGCAGCCAAAGGGCCAGACCAGATCAGTCAAAGACCAGAGGGGCAAGTGATCAAAGCAGCCAAAGACCAGAGGGGCGACAGAGCATCCAAGGACCAGAGGAGCAACAGAGCAGAGCAGCCAAGGACCAGAGGAGAGTAACTCATCAGAGCAGTCAAGGACCAGAAGAGCAACTAACCAGAGCAGAGTGACTCACCAGGGAGTCATGGACCAAAGGGGCGACTGACCAGAGGAGCATCTCACAAGGGATTAGGTGTTGCCAGGTGACTCCATGTGATGGGGGTCACCCGAGTGCATTCATGGGCTTTGCTTTTACCATAGATTTTTACATGTCCATTTTATTCAATGGAAGTGACTGCTGTCAGATGATTACTGTTATTAATACCAAGTATATGGAGTTTAGAGTACGACTATTGGGTTGCCCAAACTATCGAATTTCTGTTTTGCTCAATTACTGCTATCTATATCGAAAAACATGTATTAAGAGAGAGAATGCAGTAATGGTATAAAATGAACATGAAAGCATCGCCTGTCATAGCTGTATGCATGTAGGGACAGGTCATGTTCACCTACTAGCCCTGTTCTAATTTCATGCCAATAACAATGTGTTAAGTGTAAATGAAGACTCACAGATAACACTAAAAACGTATTCTAAATGTTTGACAAATAGCATGCCGATTACTTTGCATGCATAGTTTCGGTCAACGATTTCCATTTAGTACTGTAATGCTTGGATGTATCTGTTGGCGATGAATCTAGTGCCATGTTTTAGGATTCCAGGCTCTGCCTCGTCAGGCCCCAATGCAACAATAGCCAATGAAGTGTAGGTGCCTTTCCACGGCTTACTACGTGTGAGAGAAAATAATATAACCAACACCACCCCTGTCGGGGAAGGAGGCACTGAGACCCGGCTGCAAGAGTTCAAAGGATGGTTTATTTCTCCAGCTAGGAAATAACCCAAAAAACCCTACCAAACATTTACATCATAACTCATATATATATATATATATCAATTAAAGTAACTCTAACAAAAAATACTAAATGGACCCGATTGGCCAGGCGGTGTGGTGCTGTAGGTGTGGGTGGCATCTCTTCCTTCTGATTGGCTGAGTGGCTGACGAGATGATGGACGTCAAATATCTTGTGCTCCACGCAGGTCAGGGTCCGGTCACTGTGGTCACTACCTAAGCTAGTATGTTGCATTCGTAAAACACTAAATAACAAATTATCTAAACATTTTATGCTACTTTTCATATTTCTACACAAGTCACACATAGTAATTATTTTCAGCACAATTGGGTCATTCGTAGTTTTAATTGGAGGCCTTGACCTTTATTATGCATGTAAAAAGAATCAAGCTGTGTTTCACATATCTCCTAAGCTTTAGACCTATTAGTATAAGTAAAAACATATATTGTGGCAAAGTGCTTAAGGTTAGTAGTGCGTGTGTGGGGTGGGTTTCGCAGCACAGGCGAGGGTCTGGCACTTGAAAGAAATACCTTACAGGGAGCGCAGGGTCAGGATGGCAATAAATTGCTCTAAATGGGGGTGGGTGGCTTGCACGTTTATGGGGACGAACGAGCAGAAAGTGCTTAGCTCATCGTGGTTCACATGCTGGTTCTCATGCTAGCAGTGATCTCAGAGGAAGAAAACTGTATCATATTTGTTGTTGCAACTTTCTCCGGCTTCAGCGTGAGAATGGGAGCGCAGAGCTTTCCTTCTCAGGGGGAGTGCAAGGGTGGGGGCCAGCCAGCTGCCTGCGTGCCTTGTGTGTGTGCGCGTCTCTGTCCTTGGCTGCTGCGGTGGAAGGGGAGCTGAGCATTGCTGTACTATCGCAGTGAGGCCTGTTTACCCAAGATGGAGTCGAAAGGGGGCACAAAAGATGGATGCCCCGTGTCCTACTCAGTAGTCCCATCTATGTAGCGGTCAACCGTGGTTAACTTTACATAAGGGCAAGGGGCAATCCCACTACCGGGGGCACGTGGTCCAAGCCTTGTACTGAGGAGTGTACGGCGCGAGGGGGCTGGGGGCCCCTCACTCCCATACAGAAGCTTGCAAACCAAAGGTAATGGCCGTCCTTCCCTGCTTCCGCCTTTATGGATGCAGACACACACAGTCAGTGCATCAGAGGAGAGGAAGTCTGCCTGGAATGGTCTGTTAGGTAGGTACTAGACAGAGCATAACCCTCCACTAGATAGGTCCTAGACATAGCAGAATCCTGCCTAGCTGGCCCCTAGACTAGAGCGAGAGTCCTCACTATATTGGCCCTAGACAGAGCACAATCCTTCCTAGACCACCCCTAGACTAGAGCCAAACACACCACTAGATGGGTCCTAGACAGAGCAAAACCCTTCCTAGACCACCCCTAGACTAGAGAGACACACCTCACTAGACAGGCCCTAGAGTGAGACACCACACTAGATGGGCCCTAGACTAGAGTGAGACACCACACTAGATGGGACTTAGACCCAGCACAATCCTTCCTAGACTAGAGTGAGACACCACACTAGATGGGCCCTAGAAAGAGCATAACCCTTCACTAGACAGGCCCTAGATCAAGCACAATCTTTCCTGGACAGGCCCAAGACTGAGCACAGTTTGTCCTATACATGCCCTAGACTATAGGGAGACACTTCACTAGACAGGCCCTAGACTAGAGTGAGATACCACACTAGATGGGCCCTAGACTAGAGAGAGACACCACACTATATGGGCCCTAGACCTAGCACAATCCTTCCTAGACTAGAGTGAGCCACCTCACTAGATGGGCCCTAGAGAGCATTACCCTTCACTAGACAGGCCCTAGATCAAGTACAATCTTTCCTGGACAGGTCCCAGACTGAGCACAGTTTGTCCTATACATGCCCTAGACTATAGGGAGACACTTCACTAGACAGGCCCTAGACTAGAGTGAGATACCACACTAGATGGGCCCTAGACTAGAGTGAGACACCACACTAGATGGGCCCTAGACCCAGCACAATCCTTCCTAGATTATAGTGAGACACCTCACTAGATGGGCCCTAGATTAGAGTGAGACACCTCACTAGATGGGCCCTAGAGAGCATTACCCTTCACTAGACAGACCCTAGATGTTGAGGAGCACCTGGCAGTGATGGATATGCCCAGTGATGATAATCTGTTGCATGACCCTCAAACCTTGCCTGACCTTAGAAGGAAAACAGCACCTTGGGATGTTGACAAGAGTTTATCCAGCTTACTCTCAAAGAAGATGTATAAGATATACGCTGGACAGAGTTTTACTAATAACCACCCTTGCTCATACCTGCTCAAGCCCATCAATATACAGCTTAGGCAATTTATTACCTATTTATGATTTGATATCCTACCCACTAATGAGCATCTGGGTAGATGGAGAGGGACTTCTCATGGCTAAAAGGTTATGAAGGCTGTGCAAGGGGAATATTGAAACGACGAGACATATTCTTGTTTGATAAAGAATTTTTTATTTTTATATTTGGTTAGTTGATAAAATTCAAATGCATTTCATTACATCAAAACATCATATTTCAAAATTCATAATAGTTCCAAAATGAACATAAAATATACACATAAGCAAAGGTTTTACCATCCACTACAAAACCAAAAATGTTAGTGCTCCAAAAAGAATTATTATTTCATAATTAACATTTCTAAACAAAATGGATATGCAATTATAAATGGATCCTGGTTTGCTTTCATTCTTTAATTTAAGGTGGTGTTTGTAAGCAATTACTTTACATTTTTTCTCTAGATCTGGGCAAAGCCATATCTAAGAATTGCACTATAGCAACTCTTATAGCGAGTTTGGTGGAAGTAAATATGGCTTGCCAGATCTGATCAGAATCCATCGGACAATATGATATCATAAGATCTTTAAAGAAAAGTTCTTGCAACGTGGATAATCCAGGACAAAAATTATGTGCGGCAATGTTTCTTTTTGATGTTGGTTCAAGCAGAATCGACAGATGTTTTGATCGTTAGGTAATAGTTGTCTTCTTGCCTGCACCTCTTTGGTATGCCACAGATTAAATCTGAAGCGCAAATATATGGAGATGGACATTTTTCTAGGTAGTCAGCCATTACTCGATAATATTTGCTGCCAAAGAGGTGTATATTAAAATCTTTGTATCTAGTACAATTGGCTTGGATGCAAATCGAATCAAATTGAAAGAATTTTAGCTTGGCACGCCCTGGATTCTCTATTAACAGATCGAGTGTGATTGAGGCATCAGCTAGGGCGTTTAATGTGCGAGTACGCCAAAGGTGAGGAAAGGTATGATTAGATGTTAAAAGATAATTTGCGATCACACTAAGAATGTTATTCACATCTGTTCCCAAGAATCAAATTAAAGAACCAGGAGAAGGGAGTAATTCCCGCCAGGCCTGTGAACTTTGTAAAACAGTGTGCTGTCAAGAGGTGAGAGGCATTCTCTTGGCTTACTAGGATTTGAATATTGCTCAGGTGCGAACCAACCAGGGGAAGGGAGCTAGTCCCTCTGGCAGAGAAACTATGTGCTAATAAGAGGAGGGAGGTACAACGTGTTCTTGGATCAAGACCAGGGAAAGGGAGTCATTCCCCTGGGACTGTGTGCTACTATTTTGGAACTTTGTTTGCTTTTGGACACTTTCACATTGAAAGGAACCTCATTTTTTAACACTATGGCCCTACACACTTTAGACAGTTTTGCAAGGGATAGGATAGGTTTTGGTAACAGGACATATTTTGGTTCGGGACATCCTGACATTGACTGCTTCACTAGCCTGTTTTGTTGAGGCAGGGAAATCCTCATAGCTTACCAATACGATAGGCCTTTTTTCCCCGACCTTGTCTTTTTCTTTTAATAAAAGATTTTAGCCAAAACATGACCTCTTTGTGTCCGTCTCATTCCTGAATACTCTGACGTCAAAGCCAGGTTCTTGTTTTAGAATTTCAAAACAAACGACCAGTACTCCGCAACATACATCCCGCTTTTATTTGATGCAAAATTACCTTGGTACTTGCCCACTTGCCCAAGGCCTAGCATCCCGAGTACATAGCTTCCTTCAGGGCATTCCCTAAGATTGGTGAGATGCAGCCTAAAAACCTCTGAGCACACATACCCAAGCCAGGGAAGTTAACCAAATCCATTCAGACGCAGGCTTTTTAGTGAAGCTTGGTATACAGCAGCGTTTGGATTAGAGCAAATCCCCAACCAATAAAACAATGGCTTGATCCCAACAAGAGTGATTGGGTAAAGATTACACTCCAAACGAAGGCTAGCTAGGGGGGCTCCAGAGGGTTGCATAAGAAGTGCACTAATGAAGTTGTTCTTTGAAACAGTGAGGAATCCTTTGCATGACGCCATAGCTGTACTACATAAGCAGCTGAAGATTGGGCCTGGGACCGATACAGATGTAGAGCAGGTGTTATTGCTCTCCTACCATGAGTAGCGAAGAACTTCCCCATTCCACCACTGTATTTGTCCAAGGTCACAGTGGCTTTCAAGAGATGAGACCACAGACAATTCTCTGAGGATCGTATGCCCAAGTAATCATATGTGGGCACTTGTTCCAAGATGGTACCATTAGCTTCAATGTTTAGTTTGGTCCGCTTGGATGCCCTATGCCTGAAGACCATTGATTTGGTCTTTTCAACATTAAGCACAAGGCTCAATTACTTACATTTTTTGTTAAAGATAGCCAGGTTATGTCGTAAACCCACTGGGGTAGTAGACAGGATTACATCGTTGTCTGTGGAAAAAATATGAGAAGCCGGTCAGAGCCCAATTTGGGCAGATCAAGGTATTGGTCCAGTAACTCCTCAACTAGCTCATTGATTTATATACAGAAGAGAAGGGCGGGCCAACACACAACTCTGTCGGACCCTGCTGTCTACCTCAATAGGTTGCGTTAGTTCCCCTCCCAATCCCCACCCGACTGGAGCCTTATTGTCAGTATTGAGTTTTAATATTGGCAAGTGGATTCCCAGGAATAGCTTGCTTTAACAGTACTTGTAAAAGATACTTACGAGGAATAAAGTCAAAGGCCATCCAAAGATAAACAAAGCTATCATAAATCCTGACCCGGCTTAGAGAGACCTACTTATCCAGTATCAGGTCTAATCTAAAGCTCTGATCAACTGTGCTTAATCCCCACTGGAACCGAGACTGTAGATGGCTGGTAACCTTGCACGCATTTGCCCACATTTGCAAACGACCGAGTAACACCTTGGCATAGGTTCTACTAGCTGCATCCAACAGAGAAATAAGGTCTATAGTTCCCTGGGATGCTTCTGACCCACTTTTTATGAATGGGCAGAATCTTCGCCTCACACCAAGACTATGGAACCTTAACTATAACAGCAGCGGAGTTAAACACACAACAAAACAGGCGCCCAAATGGACTTCTCATCTTTGTAGAGGTCAATGGTGATTTTATCACGGCCTATGGCCTTCCTGGTTTCTAATGTAGCAAGGGCTTCCTCTACTTCCTTCACTGATATTGTAACAGATCCCACCCCCATGGGTGGATAGCTCCAAAGGTCTACTACCTTGGGCCCCTCCTGGGGATCCCCATGTAAATCGACAAAGTGACGGTGCCATATGTCTGGTAGAATTTGACATTTCGGAGTCTCCAGCTTGTTCAGCTCCTTCCCTCAACCAGCTTCCAAAAGGAAGTGGAACCTCCCAGGCTACATGCAGACGGCAAGTCATCCCACCTATAATTAGTGTAAACATCTTTCCTTCGAATGACGTCTTTATACAAGGACCTCAGAACTCTCACTGCTGTTTATCGATACACGGTCCATGTTTCAGATGTAATGATAGTCTATCTTTGGCTTCTTTACATTCCTCATCAAACAACCCCTTTTTCTTCATGGCAGTCTGTTGAGCCCTTCTTGCCGGTTTGATGAAGAAGGAAAGGAGGCTATGTACCAACATGTAGTAGTTAGTCAAAATGCTCACGTCATCAATATTTTCTTGGCAAATCACTGCTATATATGGTTCAATAGTTCTATAGATGCTATGTTTAAAAGACGAAAGATCAATAGAGGGCCGCATCACCTAGAATGGCCTGTTAGAGCGACTGTGTTGGCGCGAGATACACTTGTACTATTAGCCTCACAACGGATAACACTGTGGATCGGGTAGTGGTCACTGTCACAGCACTTTAAAACCTCAAGACGGGCTACATTTTCCCCATCGTTAGCACTGATGAAGGCATAGCCAATCCTAGAATGCCCATTATGCCAAACATAAGCAAATTCAGCTGGTTGGTCTGGTTTAATCCTGCCATTACAAGCTCTTAGGGCAGCATCATTAAGGATGCGTGCTGCCTCTATTGCAAATTGGTAGATTGTAGATGGACGAACACACTCTAAAGCTGGTATACACCATACGCTGTCCTGATCGTCCCACATGGGCTTGAGCTGGAGTTTCATATCACCCATTGGCAGCACAAGTGGGGGTTCCATAACCTGACGTTCGTAGTCCCGGATAATGTCAAGCATCCTATGTAAGCTTTCCAAAGGTGCTACACCATATGGCTGGTTGCAGATGTTAAACAGGACTATAGGCCTACCTTCCTTGGTTTTAGCTTCTAGACATTGGGCCTCATTACGACCCTGGCGCTAATGGGTTAACGGCGCCGTAAAAGGCTGCGGCGCCGTTAACCCATTAGCACCTGATTACGAGGTCCCTTTGCAGGACCCGACCTTACTACACCAGCCGTTAAAGTAGGGACCCGCAAAGGGACCTTGGTGCTAAGTACGGTACCGCAATTTGCGGTACCGTACTTAGCGCCTTCCCCATTCCCATTGAGCCCTATGGGGCAAAAATGGGAATGGGGAAGGGCCATGGAGGAAGGGGGAATTACCGCCCCGCCAACCTTGTAATGGGGTGGTAATTTCCCCTTTCTCCATGGCGGAGTCGGTAAGTTACCGGCATGGACCATGGTGCTATTAGCACCATGGTTTTCCGCCTGGGTCGTAATGAGGCCCATTGCATATCACAGGACCCTGTTGGGCGGCTTTTGAAGGATACATTTAGATGAGGACCAATCCAAGTCAGCAGCCCACCCTTATGTCTCCCCCTGCGGCCATTTGGAGCAGAAATTATGTGGGAACAAAAACCCTGGATCTCCTCAACCTCCAGGTACCAAGTTTGCTGTAAGAAAGAAATATCAAAATCATGGATAAAATGAATACAGGTAGGATCGGTCATATGTGTCTGAATGCCAGCTATGTTCCATGATAACATATTGCATCCAGGCAAACTTAGCTGCAGAAGAAACAAAAGGCAATGATAAATTAGCTGGTATGGGGACAGGGGCTTAACAGGGAACAGTCAGCAGTGATGTTCAGTCAACACCCTCCATTCAATCCTCTCCCTCCTTTCTCCGGCCGAGAATAACAGGACGGCTGACAAACAACTTCACCCCAGCGTGCCTGCAAGAGACAGAGGATTGGATCAAATGATTGCGTAGTGATCTTCGAACCCACAGGAGGACAAGTAGGAAGTTCTATTGGCAAAAGACCCTCGACCAACAATCTGTTAACCAGAGTCAGCCTGATAAAATCATCCTGGCCAGATGTCATATTGCCCCTTACACATTCAAATAGGTCAGCTCTAATAACAGATCTACAGCCCCTGACGTGGTGCAACCAATGTATATTTTGTTGACAAGGGCTTCTTGGTTTTCATATTGCTCTTCTGACAGCCTAGGCACGTTGTACATATACATGCAATAAAAGTCCTTCGGGGCCAACCGACCTTGATGGCATAGGGGGTATAGTACTTGCCTCGAATGAACAGCCATGGAGGTTGCATTATTAAAATACCCTTTGGGTGGATTCAACCGAGAATAGTTATCTACCGTCTCAGATACTGACCTCAATTCACAGTGAGTCTCCCTGAACACAGAGTCAGATGTTGAGCACTCAGAGGAGGTTGGGAATGAAGTTCAGAGCATCATGCTTAGGCCGGTAGCAGAGGCAAGACAGATTGGCTACTTCCCCTGCCATACAGGATACAGCTTCATTCAATTTGCCTAATTCCTCTAGAACTTCTTTTTAAAATATAATTCCCACCACATCCACAATCACAACAGGGAACAGCTCGTGTACAGTCTGCAAGGGTCCAGGTGGGTGGATCAGCTGTTACAGGTGCGGCCCCGGCCTTCTTGCCCAGGCCCGTCCCTATACTCACTCCTGTGCGTTGCGTTCATCGCCATCTCTACAGGTTCCTCGCTTGCCATTTCCCCTAGTGGCCCAAATCTGTTACATAAGAGGACATCCAGTGCAATGACGCCCTGCTTGTCTGAAAGCTCTGAGTCATGGACAATGGCCGAGCAGCATCCTGGATGATTCAGAGGAGCCTGGTTCATGCCTGGACACAGAACCACGCCCAAGGTTGTGTCCACCTCCTTCTCAAGCTCGGCTATATTATACCCCCACTACCGGACCGGCAGAAACTATGCCCTGGATGTGGATGACATTTGACAGCCCCTCTGCCTGGGCACGCCTCTGGTCCGGATACCAGGAACACATAGTTCCCCCCCAAACCCCCCCTGACTTGGTCACCTTTTTTACCCACCACAAAGGCCTCGAGGACATCTGGTATGGGTTTGCCTTTATTACTGCAAATACCAACCAGCATCACTTTAGACCTAACGGCTCCATCTTCCAACATGAGTACTTCTATTGAGTCAGAGGAACGTGAGCTCACTGCACAATTGGTTTTACCCCCCGCAAATCTACAATCTCTAGGGGCTCCTGCGCCCTCTTGGGATGTACTTGGCCAGCAGAGTCAATACATCAATGTCTTCCAATAAATCTCGCATTACGGTCATTGACATCCTTAATAGGCTTAAACAGCTTAAAAAGCTTCCTTCTACCTTCTTCAGCTTTTCTTTTCACCATCTCGAGGAAAGAAGGATCAAAAACAGAATCTGAATGCTTAGGCTTAGCCCCAGTAACTATAAATCACTGTGCTTCCGGTTATAATGCACTGCCCACTTAAAAGTGCAGGTTTACGAATGGGAGCGTTTTAGCCCAACGACAGCCCCGCGCTGGTTCAGGTACTAAGAAAAGGCGTCACCACCTCAGGGTGCTGAAAACCTACGATGACAAACACTGCGCCCTTGCCCCATGGGCTTCACCCTGGCGGGCCGGTGCAGCGGCAATAGAAAACCATGGCATAGCCTGGGATCAGCTCCCAGCTGACTGCTTCCTCCTTCTCATACGGTTGCAAACACTGTGCCCTTGCACCGCGAGCTTCCATCCACTGCATGGCTCTGCCACCTGCAGCTCTCCAGAGGTTTTAGTCTATGACTCCCATAATCCCTCACCATTGACTATGCCACATGTAGCCATCTAGTGCAGGTCTCTGCCACATGCAGCTCTCCAGAGGTTTTAGTCTAGGACTCCCATAATCCCCTCACCATTGACTATGCTGGCTAGGGCTGATGGTAGCTGTAGTCCAGAACATTTGGAGAGCCGAAGGTTGCAGACCCCCGATTCAATGTATGGCTGTCACACCTACCGATGTACAGACTCTGGCTACCTGAAGCCGGATTCATGCTCAAATACCCAGATGAAAATATAAAAATAGAGCAGACATCACAACACAGAGCACAAGCATCGCCTGCTGCTTAAGAGTTATCAAATGTTCTATTTTAAATGGGGTTACAAAATTACAGTTGAAGAAAAATATTTTCAGATCTACTGAAATATTAAATGTACATTTATATTTCACATAAGCAGATAATTATGAATGTATTCATGATTGATTCATAAAGTGACATCAGTGAAACGCAGTCCCGTCTTGGTGTCATGTGTTGGGAGGGGGTGGGGGCTTTGGTCATTCACAGCCTTGGGACATGGAGGACAGATAAGTGCCCATGGAGAGGGGTAGAGAGAAAGAGCACAGCAAAACAGCACTGTAAACCATTAACAGAAGAGAATGGAGGGAGGTACAGCATCATCAATACTCTCAGGAGTTCACAAGGGCTAAACAGCACAGTAAACCATTAACAGAAGAGAATGGAGGGAGGCACTGCATCATCAATACTGTCAGGAGGCCCACAAGGGCTAAACAGCACAGTAAACCATTAACAGAAGAGAATAGAGAGAGGTACAGCATCATCAATACTGTCAGGAGGCCCACAAGGGCTGAACAGCGCAGTAAACCATTAACAGAAGAGAATAGAGAGAGGTACAGCATCATCAATACTGCCGGGAGGCCCACAACGGCTAAACAGCACAGTAAACCATTAACAGAAGAGAATGGAGGGAGGTACCAATACTGTCAGGAGGCCTACGAGGGCTAAACAGCACAGTAAACCATTAACAGAAGAGAATGGAAGGAGGTACAGCATTGAAGGTACAGCATTGAAAAGAGGTACAGACTAATGTATAATTTAGTTTTAATCAACCGAGCCCACTGCCTCACTGCTCCGCAACCGTTTCATATTAAAACCCGCATTCCAGTTCCACGCAGAACGAGTCACGTAGCTCGTGAAACTGGAACGCGGCCAGTTCCTTACATATCTTCCACCTATATAACAAAGTAAAACACTCAATGTAAAACACAACAAAGCAAAATAACTTAATAGTTGCTAAGTAGCAAAGGGGAAAGAAAGACAACTGAAATGTATACTAGTAAAACTATACAAATACAACATGAAGTAAAAATGAAAACTGCATTGTAGAGAAAGAAAATACTTTCACTTAACAAAGTCCTTCATCCAATTGGTCTTGCGTGTGAGTCTCTTATTACCGTCACCATTATTGCCTATTTGGACACGCATGGTTGCAGGATTTTCCCTTTCCCTTTGCTCTCCTGACAATCGCTCCTCACTCTCATTCTGCACTTTCTCACCCTCTCCACCTCTGATATTTTCAGCTCTTGCCATCCTGCCCTGCGACCAGGCTTCTCCTCCGTCCATGATGACAACACTGCCACGCACTGAGGCAATTCTTTTAGGCCCCAAAAATTCACTTTCCACACACTTTTGTGCAGACCTGGGATTTTTTTACCCATACCCAATCTCCGCCCTTCCACTCTCTACTCTTGACACACTCCCTCCTGTCAAATGACTCTTTGTTCCTTGTTTGACTTTTTGCAATCAACCTCATAATGGAGCCTCTATCCACTGCAACTGTCCCTGCCAAACCTAACCACCCAGGGCAGAACTTGGTTCCAGGCTCCCTTCCCTTAAGTGAAACAAAAGGTGATACATTAGTAATGGAGTGCGGGGTCGTTAGATAACTCCACATCATGTGATTCAATACCTCCCTCCAAGGTTGTCCATCGCACATAGCAAGTTGAATCCCCCCTTTGATATATCTATTTACCCTCTCGACCAAACCATTCTCCCTTGGGTAATAAAGAGCTGTTCTGATAGGTTTGATTCTGTCGTCCTCCAAAAATGTCCTCATGAAATGGGAGACAAATTGTACACCATTGACCGAAACTAATTCAGCAGGGCAACCTTCCCTGAGGAAAACTCTTTCCAAAAAAGAAACCAATTCTGTTGCCGTCCCTTCTCTGACCGCTTCCCATTCCACCCATTTAGAATGGAAATCCACTAAGACAAAAATGTATTTAAACTCATCTCCTAACCCTGCCACAGGTCCCAAGATATCCACTGCTAGCTTCTGCCATGTTTGACTTAGTACGGATTTGGGTAACAAAGGTACTTCCCGCACTACCTTGTTTTTTATCACCCAGTTGACACGCATTGCACCGTTTCACCAAATCCTCCGCCATTCTGTCTATCCTGGGCCACCAGTAGCTATGTCTTGGTAGCTTCCTCACCTAGATGACCTTGGTGTGCCAACTCCAACAAGCTTCTTCTCACTCCTACTGGAGGCACTATGCAACATCCCCTCTATAACGTGTCACACACTAGACTCAACTCGTCTCTTATTTCACACCATATCTCAAACCTTTTTTCAAGCAATTTCTTATCAGGCCACCCTTCAACCGTCCACTGCTTTATAAGTCTGAAATCTTGATCTGCCAGCTCCACTTGTTTCCACTCCTCTCGGTCCACACTCACTAATTCAGCAACAACATACTCTTCTTCACCATGCTGCACATGAACTGTTTGAGCTTGATCCACTGCCAATCTCGATAGACAATCCGCTACCAGATTTATTTTTCCTGGCAAAAAACAAACTTCAAAATTGTATAGCTGAAGACCGAGACCCCATCTGCTTATTCTTGGTGATCCAGTAGCCCACCTGCCACTATTAAACAACTGCACTAAAGGTGTGTGATCTGACCGTACTGTAAACCTCCTTCCCCAAAGGAAATATTTGAAATGGTTGACTGCCCAGAACATAGCCAACGCCCCACGCTCTATCACAGAATACCTGTCCTCAGCCCCTCTGAGCGGTCTGGAGGCAAACGCCATCACCCTTTCCACCTTGTTAACATCATACTGCAACAGCGTAGCCCCCAAACACAATGTACTGGCATCAACCACAAGCACCGTACTGTCAATGGCATCAAATTTCCCTATGGAGGGAGCCTGTACAATTCCTTGTTTGATCAATCTCAAAGCTTCCTCACATTGTGTGGATCACTGAAACCTTGCACCTTTTTTTAATAAGGCCCTTAATGGTGTGGAAATACACAAAGTCCCTCACAAACTTGAGGTAATATTGCGCTAACCACAAGGAGGACCTGACTTGATCTTTATCACTGGTGCATGCAAGCTTTCTGAATGGCATCCACTAGACTTAACTTGGGTTTAATACCTTCCCTTGACACCACATGACCATTCACCACTATCTACAGATAGTCTACATTTACTCCTTTTCACTGTGAGGCCAGCTTCACCCAACTTTGTCAATACAACTCACAACAGCTTGTCATTCTCTTCACTAGACTCTGCATATACCAATATGTCATCCTGAAAAATTATCACATTCTGAACACCCTCCATCACCATCTCCATCATCCTCTCAAAGACAGCAACTGCTGAAGCCAATCCGAACAGCATCCTGCAGTATTTGAATGTTCCCTCAATGGTGATGAAAGAAGTTAGGTGTTGACAGTCCTCTGAGGGTGGAATCTGATGATATGCTTGTGATAAGTCAATTACTGAAAAGTTATTTGCCTGCTCAACGTGGCCAACTCCTCACTGATGATCGGTAGAGGGTGACGATCCACCAAAATATTCTTATTGAGAACCCTCAGGTCAACACAAAGTCTTATGTCTCCACTGGACTTTGTAGCTACAACTGGCGACAACCACTCCAATCCTTCTACTCTCTCTATAATGCCTCTTTGAAGTAATGCTTCAATCTCCACCTTCACTTTGTGTTTGAGATTCTGTGGAACCAGCCTGACTTTGTGTATTTTTCAGAACAGCTCCCTTCTTTAGTCTAATTCGATGTTCGTAACATTCTAATCTCGCTAGATTCTCAGTGAATACATTCGGAAACTCCTTTTCCCACTGGCCTCTCACTTCTGCAATCGTGACTGGACTCTCAGCATTGGCTTGGATCCTTATCCGGAGCTTCTTCTGCTCGCTCCAGCCTAACAATGAGGATCCTTCTTTGGTGACAAATACAACAGCTTCACAACTCCTTCCCTTAAATTTGATGATAGTTGGAAACTTTCCTAGCAACTCTATTTTGACGTTACCATACGCGTAAGGTTCTATGCCCGGATGCTTTAATTGTTCAATGTTACCATTTGCACACTTCTCAAAGGTTTCTCTAGACATTATTGTCCATGGGGAACAACTATCCACTTTCATGGTGACTACCCTGCCATTGACCATAAAGACATCAATTGGCCCCTTATCACCATTGGACACATCTCCAATTTCCAAAACATGCTTATCTTGTTAGTACTCTCTGACATTTTCTTCCTGTTCTGGACATCTAACATTGGCATTGGCCTCTATGTTCTCCACTGAAGCATTCTCCCTGCAGACTCTGGCAAAATGCCCTTTCTTTTTACACCCGAGACAATTTGCACGCCGTGCCGGACAGAATGGATTTGACGAGACACGCCCATTACTGCCACACTTAAAACACTTCACATTTCTTGTATTGTTGGGCGTCTTGCTATTTCTGATCGCTGCCACCTCATTGATCTGTTTATCTGTCCTCATGCTAGCCATGTATTCGGACGTCTCCTAAATGCCCCTTGCAACTTCCACTGATTCTTCGAGGGGTAGGTCCTTTGACAGCAGCTTTTCTTGCACCCTGCTATTGTTAGTGCAGCGCACCAACTGGTCACGAATGAGTGATTCCGCCAATTATCCAAATTCACATGAATGGCTGAGGGTTCGAAGTGCAGCAATAAAAATGTATACGGGTTCATGGAGTTCTTGGCTCCTTGAGAAGAACTTGTGTTTCTCGAAGGTAACATTCTTCCTTGGCTCAAAATGTAGTTGTAGTTTTCTGATTGCCACAGAGAACTCATCCTCCTCTCCTTGACCTCTCTCCCTGGGCTCCGACAGACCATCAAAGACACTGTGTCCTTCAGTTCCCAAATTGTGTAGTAATACAGCCTCCTTCCTGGCCGGAGCAAACTTATCTCCCCCAATGGCAATCAATTAAGTATCGAACAACTTCTTCCATCCGTCCCATCTGATGGGCGGAGTGCCTGGTTCAGGCACGAAAGGTGGGGGGGGGTGGAAATTCTGGCAGCTGCCATGTTTGTTTTTTATTTAAACACAATTATAAGTTTCAAGTCTCTATTCTACTGTGACAATTTGGGTTGAAGCTGTGTACATGCACTCCGCTAGCCTAGATGATATACACACTGCAGCCCGCCAAGCCCGCCCTGGGAAAGCTCACTGCCTCCTAGTACTGGTAAGCTGATCAAACAAATGTGCTTGCCACTCTATTCCATAATATACAGTAATTGAAGAGCCAACTTATGCTTGTCGCTCTACTAGTTATTACGGTATATGGTTCACAATTGGGCTTGTCACTCTATCACAGTCAATACTGCAGCTGAGGAACCAAGTTTCTGCTCTTCACTACGGCACTCTGCATCACTTGAGGCCAAACAAGTGGGTGGGGCAAGACGGGGAAACGTTGCCGTCTAACGTTGGCCACGTCAACGGTCAGGGGAAGAGTGGAGCGGCTTGCACGGGAACAGCAACACAGCTGTCCCCAGCCTGGACCTGTGATGAGCCCGGTTGGCCACTTCAACGCCCAGGGGGAGGGGCGGAGCGGCTTGCGTGAGAACAGCGGTCACAGCTGTTCCCTCTCTGGATCTCTGGCGAGCCTCAGGCTATTTGTTTAGAAGCAACTCACCACACAGCCGTCTGCTGCTCGCTCGTACTTCTCGCCCAGGACCTTTAGTGACATGGAGCATGTTGCGGGCCCGCTGTAAACCTCGTCGCCAATGAAAAGAGGTATGGACTACGGAATAATGTATAATTTAGTTTTAATCAAGCGGGCCTACCACCTCACAGCTCCGCAACCGTTTCATATTAAAAATCGCATTCCAGTTTCACTAGCCACGCGAAACGAGTCACATAGCTCGTGAAACTGGAACGTGGCCAGTTCCTTACAAGCATCATCAATACTGCCAGGAGGCCCACAAGGGCTAAACAGCAGAGTAAACCATTAACAGAAGAGAATGGAGGGAGACACAGCATCATCAACACTGTCAGGAGACCCACAAGGGCTAAGCAGCACAGTACACCATTAACAGAAGAGAATGGAGGGAGGTACAGAATCATCAATACTGCCAGGAGGCCCACAAGGGCTAAACAGCACAGTAAACCACTAACAGACGAGAATGGAGGGAGGAACAACATCATCAATACTGTCAGGAGGCCCACAAGGGCTAAACAGCAGAGTAAACCATTAACAGAAGAGAATGGAGGGAGACACAGCATCATCAACACTGTCAGGAGACCCACAAGGGCTAAGCAGCACAGTACACCATTAACAGAAGAGAATGGAGGGAGGTACAGAATCATCAATACTGCCAGGAGGCCCACAAGGGCTAAACAGCACAGTAAACCACTAACAGACGAGAATGGAGGGAGGAACAACATCATCAATACTGTCAGGAGGCCCACAAGGGCTAAACAGCACAGTAACCCATTAACAAAAGATAATGTAGGGGGGGTACTGCATCATCAATACTGTCAGGAGGCCCACAAGGGCTGACCAGCAGAGTAAACCCTTAACAGAAGATAATGGAAGGAGGTACAGCATCATCAACACTCTCAGGAGTTCACAAGGGCAAAACAGCACAGTAAACCATTAACAGAAGAGCATGGAGGGAGGTACAGCATCATCAACACTCTCAGGAGTTCACAAGGGCAAAACAGCACAGTAAACCATTAACAGAAGAGCATGGAGGGAGGTGCAGCATCATCAATACTGTCAGGAGGCCCACAAGGCCTAAACAGCACAGTAAAACCATTAACAGAAGAGAATGGAAGGAGGTACAGCATCATCGATACTCTCAGAAGGCCCACAAGGGCTAAACAGCACAGTAAACCATGAACAGAAGAGAATGGAGGGAGGCACAGCATCATCAATACTCTCAGGAGGCCCACAAGGGCTAAACAGCACAGTAAACCATGAACAGAAGAGAATGGAGGGAGGCACAGCATCATCAATACTCTCAGGAGGCCCACAAGGGCTACACAAAAGACAGGACTCATGAATTATAGAACCCAGGATTCATTTACATGCAAGTCAAGTAGGCTGAACAGGATGTGATGCGGTCTCACTTCTCAGATGCATGGCTGTTTTTTCCAAGAGTTCCTGAACCCTTGATAGTCGCGTGGTTGTTAATGAAACCTATTACCAGCCCTAGTTACACACGATTTACCAAACAATTCCTGTTGGTACCACATCCAACTAAACATAGGTGTAGTTCCTGTCAGGTTGAGGTGACCAGACGCAGGCATCTCCCCATCCTAACACCCCATGCATACTCAGGGACAGACACCCTCCTTCTACAAAGTTTGTAGCTTTTTCCCCTTTGCCATCCTGAAGATTCCTCCTCTGGACTCCTTGCCCGAATCTTGTACCGTCTCCTGAGCCTGCCTTGGGACATCATGGCCTGCTCCTGTCTTTCTGCTAAGTCTTGTTAGGGGGACACTGCCTCTTCTCAAGCCCGATCTCAGTGCATGTTATTGACTCCTCCTTACTACATCCACTGTCCCATCTCTCCTTGTCCCCAATGCCTCCCGAACGTTACGTATATTGTTCTTCAAATACATGACTCAAGCTTCTCCAAAAACCAACACGGTCTGAATGACGTCTTTCAGTTTTAAAGTTCTCTCCCTTTTCCCTGGTTTGGGCTTTTAGTGATGGTATTGAACTGTGCTCTGTAATTGTGGCAGGGTTGGGATTTGTTGCTGCTCCTACTGCACCTGGAATTACTTTGGCCTTAGGGGGTTGGCCCAGGCTTGCATCTGATTTGCCTGCCATACTGGATACCACTTCTCCCTCCCTGCTACTCTCTAGTCTTCCCTTAGAGGACCTATATACTCCGTTTTCTCTCATCCTGTGACCTGAATATTGAAAAAACTCTAGGTAAGGTTTTAAAATACCCTAAATGTGTAGATGAAAATAGGCCTCATTACATGTTTGGTAGGCCGGGGAAAGAAAGTGGCAGTAACTCAGATTTTTGGGGTGGCAACGGAATTGCTGCTGTTTTTCACAAACAGTGGAATCATGCATTTGGAGGTAAAGTGGAGGATTTACCTCCTACAACAGGCTGGAGGTAAATCTGCCACTTTGCCTCGCTCCCCACCCCTACAAAAAAAGTGAATTTACCAGGCAGTAAATCTGCCAAAAATCCCTATGGACTCCAAAAATGACGATTTACTGCCACTTGTAATCCTGTGGTAAACCTATTTGGCAAAGTGGCGGTAACAGTAATCACATTTGGTGGGAATTCTGTAGATTTACCACCAAATTACCTCCAAACTCGGAATGAGGCCCAATATATCCTCAGCGCAGGAATGCTGCACCATCAGAAAATTATTTGATAACTTTCTATCACATGTGGAGAATTCTGTGTTTGGAAAACTGAGCTTGCAGCATTGCATTAAGCAGGGATTGCCAGAGCTCACTCAGAAACCATGTTAAATGGAATGCCAAAAGTAAGATAGGCTTCTCCATGCAATGTCAGCCATAACAAGAGTGGCTTGAAGCTATGAAGCAACCCAGATTTAATGAGTGCCACCCTTACAACACCAGTAACGTCCACCCCAGTACTCTAGGTGACCAAAACACGATTTCTGCATCACAGGAGATTATACAAGTGATAAATGCACACAAACAGGAAACTGTACAAACAGTTAAGCCCTTGGAGTATTCCGCTAACTTAGGCAAGCAAATAGATTGCTTGCCTAAGTTAGATTGCCATATGCCCATCTGGAGATGCAGTGTTAAAACAGCTGGGAAGTGTGAGAAAACAGAAGGTGTCCCACCTGCTACTCCCTGGGGATCTGTCATCTAGCTGGCCAGGAAACGGCCACTGCTTTTGGATCCAGTTCCTGGGGGTGGACCTTTGCAGGAGGATCACCTGGGTGAGGGGAGTGGGACACCGGATGGCGAGATGCGGTGTCCCCTTCCCTGTAATACCTTTACCTCATCCTACCAGGTATGATATGTAGGAACTCTGCCCCCCCCCCCTTTCCTACACGAACACTCACACGGACAGCCCGCTCTGAGAGAAAACAGACTAACACCCTAGCAGTATACCTGACATGTCCCAATGTAATGGTCAGGTGTGGTCAGGCAATTACTGACCATTACTCACACCCGACTTCCATTGAACTTTCCCAAATGGATAAAAGGCAGAGCATGAAAGCACACTCTGAGTGAGGCAACGCACACGAAGGGACAGCAGTTCCGAGAATGGCAGCTGAAAAAGGGGAGACAGACGTCAGATCGAGAAGGGTTCGCGAGGAGGGAGATACCCTTGACCTTTTCGGCAAAAAAATATTGCTTTCAAGAAATCGTGAGATTAAAAAGCAGAAGGCCAGGAAACGAGACTGAAGAACCCTACATTGTGTGTCAGAGATATCCGGGGCACTCCCGCGTGACTAATCGATTTGGGGAGAATCTGCAGCCACTGTGGTATCGTCCTTGGCTCCACAATCAAAGAAGCGCCAAAGATCAACACAGCCGGTGAGTTGGGGAGACTGATACAAGACCAGTCTGTGTTGAAGCCAAGGTTGCAAGCAGCAACATGGTATAACGAGTGCTGAAACAAACATTGTTAAAACGTGTATGATGAAAGACGCGAGTGCAGTTAAACTGCTGATGAATGCTTGAACTTTGAAAGGAAAGATACAAAATCATTGGCATAGTGGTCCAGCACTATGTGGGTGCTCAATCGAAGGTCTCTGTACGGTACCCAGCTGAGGAGTGACAGAAGTGAAAGTTAAAGTGTTGTAATGAGAAAAGAATTGTGAATCAAAGTGGTCCTGCGAAAGGTCGAGCAAAATCCTACGCACAGTCGAAGGTCTTCGTTTTTTGATACAGAAAGAAAGTTTTGGAAATTAGATAAAATTGTTCAAGCCCGATAGAGGGAGACCAATTGAGAACACTGTATTAAGGTGGGTCTGAGACCGGCGGAGGGAGAACCTGGTTGAACAAAGAATCACTAGAGAAATTGGGCATAAGGAAATCCTGAGAAGAAAGGAACTTTGAATATTTGCTTGTCGCATCAGGCCCTTTGTAATAAGAGATTTGGAATGGCAAAGAGACTTTGGCACAGAAGGCCCTGATATTGAGGTTTTGAAATGCATCCTTGTGTTGAAGAAGCCAGAGAATGTGCTAAGCTCGAGTGTGCCGCCTTTCCCGTGCTGAAAACGTGGGAAGGTGAAGCCAACGGCTCAAATATCCTGACACATACTTTCTTGAACACTTTTCTTTTGTATAACATCATTTCCCATATCATTTGTATTTAGAAGTAAGGATTGGCAATAGGTTTATTAGTATAGGCCCCTTTATTTTGACAAGACTCTACTAGGACTGCGTTATTTGATGGTCGTAGCTTGCTTCCATCTTAGACTTAGGATTGGATAGGCAATCAATCCATTGAAGTCCAATAAACACCCTTGAACTGTGATCACTTGTGTCTTTTTGATACCATGCCTTGCTTACAGAAGTAACATTTAGTTGCATGTACTTTGAAAGTTTTCTTGTGTCACAAAGTGTTTCTCATAGATATCACCTCAGATGGAAAATTCGAAGAAACAGTAACTTGAGAGTCAGGCCATCTGAAAAACGTACACCTTATAGATTCAAATATGATATCATTCACTGTTCATCTCAAACAGTTCACTTAAAATCGTGATTAGTCAAAGTCTGTTTTTTGATTGCTCACTGAAAAAGTCATGTAACTCACCCACTTTTGGAGCAAATGTCAATAAATCAATCAACACCTGGGAGATCATTTTAAGAGTGTTATCACTGAAATGTCTAATTTTCCAGCATTGGTCTGAGCGCGAGGATGCTTCATCTATTTTTACACTCCAGCTGCAAGTTTCTTCCTAGAGCTTTGATGTGGCCACATTCACTTCATAAAACCACTTCATAGATTTCATTTACAACATTTTCACAGCTGCTGGTTTTAAACTCTAGACCAGGGGTTCTGGAACCTTTTGCAGTACAGATATTTTGGACTAAAACTCCATCAGCCCTAGCTAGCCTAATCAATGGCTGTGATCATGAGGCCAAAATCGGGAGAGCCTTGGGTTGCACAGTGCTGCTCTACACCAAGTTTGATTTAATTATATGTACCCTTTATTCATAAGCTTTCCTTGAGGCACTTTAATCTTAAGATAGCATCGAAGATACACGATTACTGCTCAAAGGCATCAGTGTTTGAAGGTTCCGCAGGGTGGACTGCATGTGGGGTCTGCTTCATAGTCACCATTACTGCTCAAAAGCATCAGTGTTTGAAGGTTCCACAGGATGGACTGCATGGGGGGGGGTCTGCTTCATAGTCATGCTTACTGCTCAAAGGCATCAGCGTCTGAAGGTTCTGCAGGATGGACTGCATGTGGGGTTCGCTTCGTAGTCATGGTTACTGCTCAAAGGCCTCCGTGTTTGAATGTTCTGCAGGATGGACTGCATGCGGGGGTCTGCTTCGTAGTCCTGGTTACTGCTCAAAGGCATCAGTGTTTGAAGGTTCCACAGGATGGACTGCACAGGGGGGGTTGCTTCGTATTCTGCTTACTTAGGGAAGAGCAGGATCATCATTTTGATGTTAATGATTAATTACCATTCAACTGCTGCGCTATCAGGGAGGAACTGGATGTCCATCTTCTTTCTGTCCTAAACCAACGTCTGCATTCTGATTGCAGTTTATGAGCCTTTCCTGACTTTTCATCATCTCCTCGTGCACTCTTCTGTCTTGAATATCACATGTAGTCTCTCATGCAAAGCGAATAAACTTTTCTCAATATAGCATTTCTGAAATTCAGGATTGTTTCTGTGAGTTTTCTGTGATGTTGTGTAAAAGTGAATTCATGACAGGCACTTGTCTGGCCTGGAAGTCAAACCGTTTTCTCCCATGTGCGCTCTTTCATGTTGCATTAGACCAGCGACCTGCAACCTGCAGCGTTCTAGGTGTTTTGAACAGCAACTCCCATAAACTCTTACCACCGACTATGCTCAATCTAGCTGATGGATGTTGTACTCCAAAACATCTGGAGATCCAAAACACTTGTTTGAATTAACTAAATTGCTGGACTGTTATCATAGGTTGTCTGCGTTATGTGCGGTCTTGAATCTTTTTAGCACCCCCTATTACCTGTATGGTTTTTGGTGCATAATAAATAAAATCCAAAGGTTGCAGGCCTCTGAATTAGACTTGTATCATATTTTATGACATCCATTGCACACAAAGGGATTTCTCATGTGGCTTAAACTGATTTTGTAACTAAAGCATTTCAGACATGCAGTGAACTGACCAGCGTTGTGTCCTTTGTGTGTTTTCTCACATCTCGATTTTGGTTGCCTTTCTGACTCAAGCTTTCCTGATATTCAAAGCACTGAAGGTTTTACTCCTGTTTGGATGCAAATGATTAGCTGCTTCATTTCTGGAAGATACTTCTCAGACATGCAGGGGGCTTCCCAGACACGCAGGGGGCTTCTCTGCAGGATATTGTCCTCTGTAGTTTGTCACAGAGAGAATTCAAGATCATTAAGGGCCGATTTTGTTTCTGACACTCAGCGCTGTAGTATGGTTCTTTTGATGCATGGGTTTTTTGTATTAAGTTAGTTTAGAATTCTTGGCTGAAGTTTTTCACTGCAGGGGAGGTTTCTCCTGTGTGGCTTCTCTCATGTTTAGTTAGGCTGCTTTTCTGACTGAAGCATTTCTGACATTCAGAGCACTGATAAGGTTTGGCTCCTGTGTGGCTTCTCTCATGTTTAGTTAGGCTGCTTTTCACACTGAAGCATTTCTGACATTCAGAGCACTGATAAGGTTTGGCTCCTGTGTGGCTTCTCTCATGGGTAGCTAGGTTGCTTTTATCACTGAAGCATTTCTGACATTCAGAGCACTGATAGGGTTTGGCTCCTGTGTGGCTTCTCTCATGGGTAGTTAGGCTGCTTTTCTGACTGAAGCATTTCTGACATTCAGAGCACCGATAAGGTTTGGCTCCTGTGTGGCTTCTCTCATGTTTAGTTAGGCTGCTTTTCACATTGAAACATTTCTGACATTCAGAGCACCTATAAGGTTTGGCTCCTGTGTGGCTTCTCTCATGGGTGGTTAGGTTGCATTTGTGACTGAAACATTTCTGACATTCAGAGCACCAATAAGGTTTGGCTCCTGTGTGGCTTCTCTCATGGGAAGTTAGGCTGCTTTTCTGACTGAAGCATTTCTGACATTCAGAGCACCGATAAGGTTTGGCTCCTGTGTGGCTTCTCTCATGGGTATTTAGGCTGCTTTTATCACTGAAGCATTTCTGACATTCAGAGCAGTGATAAGGTTTGACACCTGTGTGGCTTCTCTCATGGGTAGTTAGGCTGCTTTTCACACTGAAGCATTTCTGACATTCAGAGCACCGATAAGGTTTGGCTCCTGTGTGGCTTCTCTCATGTTTAGTCAGGCTGCTTTTCACACTGAAGAATTTCTGACATTCAGAGCACCGATACGGTTTGGCTCCTGTGTGGCTTCTCTCATGGGCAGTTAGGCTGCTTTTCTGACTAAAGTATTTCTGACATTCAGAGCACTGATAAGGTTTGGCTCCTGTGTGGCTTCTCTCATGTATAGTTAGCTTGCTTTTCTCACTGAAGCATTTCTGACATTCAGAGCATTGATAAGGTTTGGCTCCTGTGTGGCTTCTCTCATGGGTATTTAGGCTGCTTTTCTCATTGAAGCATTTCTGACATTCAGTGCACCGATACGGCTTGGCTCCTGTGTGGCTTCTCTCATGGGTAGAAAGGTTGCTTTTCACGCTGAAGCATTTCTGACATTCAGAGCACTGATAAGGTTTGGCTCCTGTGTGCCTTCTCTCATGGATAGTTAGGCTGCTTTTCTGACTGAAACTTTTCTGACATTCAGAGCACTGGTACGGTTTGGCTCCTGTGTGGCTTCTCTCATGGATAGTTAGGTTGCTTTTCTGACTGAAGCTTTTCTGACATTCAGAGCACCGATAAGGTTTGGCTCCTGTGTGGCTTCTCTCATGGATAGTTAGGCTGCTTTTCACACTGAAGCATTTCTGACATTCAGAGCACTGATAAGCTTTGGCTCCTGTGTGGCTTCTCTCATGGATAGTTAGGTTGCTTTTCCAACTGAAGCTTTTCTGACAATGAATGCACTGATAAGGTTTTACTCCTGTACGGGTCTTCTCATGTAGAGTTGGATATGTTTTTTGGCTGAAACGGTTATGACATTCTGTGTACTGATGGGGATTTTCTCCTACGTGGGTTTTCTCATTTTGAGCGAGATGGGTTTTCAGACTGAAGCTTTTGTGGCATTCATTGTCCGGGCAAGGTTTCTCTGGGGGTTTCATTTCTCCAGCGTGGATTGTGTTTAGCAAGAATGCCACAGCAAAGTTAACCACATTACAGGGTCAGCCATTTGTATAGAATGCTCTATATTCATCTCTCAGTGCTCCTGGTTATAATTGCATTGTACAAAGGAAAGCTCTTTTTAGGAGCTCCGATTCTTCACCTCTGTGTGTCCATGCAGGTTTAATTTTGGACAACTTCTCCCCATTTTGGGTGTTCTCAGAGGATCTTAATGCTTAACTGTCTTAAGTTGTTAGTATGTGATTTTGAAAAGAACATGTTTGTTAGGGTTATTGGATCCAACCTTGGTATGTAGTGGTTTTGAATTCAATGCACTTTAAAATTATTTTTTACTTTTCAGAAGCATTTCCTTCTCCTGGTTACCTTGACACTCTGAGTATGCAAAGCGCGTGATAATAGAAATCCTTTTAATAATGCGTAGCTTCCTCCACCCCCAGTTCTTGACCAGACTGGCCTTCTAGAAACGTCCATTCCATGAGATATCCAACATCCTCCCTTTTGTTACAGGTAAACCCATTCTTCGGGCATTTTACATCTTTACCCTTTGCTTTTTCTGTGCAGGCTTTAGAAACCTGTAAAAGAAAATGGACACATTATCTTTCTAAACTAAGAAAAAAGAAATATTAGACATGCACAGTTGTGTTTCATTGGTTTACAAATATTTCACATGTCTTTAAGGCTTCAAATTCTAAACCAAAGTCGTAACATAGCCAACATTAAGGCAACCTCCTTTCCCATTAAAGCTCCAAGCCAGAAAATTGCATTTTTCCAATCATATTTCTCTACAAATCTCCTCTGCATTTTATTCAGTCTTTGTGCAGAGCCCTAAATGGGTGCAGATGCCTTAGTGACCACACCCTTCCCTTTTCATTACATACTCTAGAAATACTTTCAATGTTTGGAATTTTAATACGATCTCCCAGCACCCGTCTTAACTGGATCCCCACAGCTCCTCTTTCAGTCATTTCAGAAATATACTGGGGTTTCCCCAACGTCTTGTATTCAAATAAGAGTGCTCTTGTTCTACCTGGCAACCCATGTATTAATACCAAACTCTAGATAAAGATATTCCATGCAGGAGACGTTCCCCAAGCCAAGGGATCCTCTCTAAAGTGTGTCCTCTATGCATTTCAGTCAAGTGGCTGCAGTACATTTTATCAAACGTCCACAGACCATTCATAATCAGGGAGGTGTTTATTGTTTCAGGCTCATGATTTACCCACATTGTTCTAGAGCTTGGGTATTACTACTTTTTCATCATTCAAATACCAATTACACAGTCTATTGCACTTACGTGTAAAACTCAATATAAAAGGGTTATATTGATATTGGCCTTGGGTAATTAATTGGGAACACATTTCTGATGAGAAATAAGCTTTCTTTGCAAGCTTGTTGGTAGTGTAAAAAAACATTTGTACATCGCAACTATGAAATATTTTATTTGCCTCCATTTTTGGGTGGAAGTAATGGAAGTGGCCAGGATGCAACCCTGCTTTAGGTCACTGGTCATGTGACTATTGTCGACAAGCTCCACCCCCTTTAGTATCCAGACGCCCCTGAACTGGTGCTGTAATTAAGGCCAGTAGTTTACCCGATACACATGATAAAATGATTCTGAGAAATCTGTAGATGAAGGATATACTGGGTGTCAGAATGCTGCCTTACCTGAGGCACCACTCGCTCTTGCAGCATTCGCCACACTGGTGCTGGGGGGCTGGGTGCGGGTCAGTCTTGTTGCCACATACGCAGCATTCTTAAGCTTGGGGCGCTCCACGGTTTGCAAACTGCACAGACGTGGGGGCATAATCAGCAGTACGGTTAATAAGCGATACATTTAAAAAAAATACATGTATAACATCAGAATCATCATAGAAAAAAAAAAATCGGGCCTCTTCAATATAAAACGCACAAAAACAAAACACAAGGACACACATTTAACAATTAAGAGGAAAAAGAAAAAACCTTGATAAAAAGACTAACTAATATATACCTTTGTTTTCAGGTTTATACATAGTAAACGGACGCATCAGGACGGTGCAGTCACTAAATGCACTGTCATGAAAACTATAGACAGACTTACAAAGGAGTGCAAAGGACGGTCAACAAAGCTGAAGTTACCAGCTATTGAACTATGTGGGCACAGTGAACACTGTCGATAGATGCACCTAACTGATGCCGTCGCTAACAAGATTAACATGCATGCTAATAACAAACTCACTGCAATAATCTAATGCCGGGCTCCGGGGTCGAATTATCAAATATCCGTATGCTAGCTTCTGGGAGTCTCTGTCCTTCAATTCTGTCTCCCTTCTTTCAGGCTACCCTTGATCAGTGTCTATCACTGTTCCAATATCGTGCTAATACGCAAGAGATCTTTCTTTTGTGGTATTGATAGAAGGATCTTTGAACTAACAGGAGTGAGTCATTCAGTACTGGGTCAAAGGGAGAGAGGGATCCCCCCCACACACGGTCCTTCCACAAAAGCAGACTAGACTCTGTGCCTAGAACGCTACTCTGGACCATCAGAAGACCCATGTATCTGGTACAAGGTGTGAGAAACCTGTAGGTTTCTCACTTACTAGTGCCCAGGAATCTGTCATCCAGGTGGCCAGGACACAGCCATCGCTATTGGATCCAGTTCCTGGGGGTGGACTAGTAAAGGAGGATCATCTGAGGGATCCTCGGGAAGTGGGCCACCTAAGGGTGAGATGCGGTACCCCCTTCCTTTTGACACCTTTTCCCCATCCTGACCAGTAGGATACTTAGAAACTCTACCCTCCCCGTTTCCGACACAAACACTTTCTCACAACGTGAACGACAACAGACTAATACTCGAGCCGTTTAACTGACATGTCCCAACAGAAGGATCAGGCAATTACTGAAAACTAGACACACCCGACTACCCTTTCCCTTACACATAGGGATAAAATGCGGAGCACACTCCGAGCAAGGCCGAACGCACGACGAAGCAGCCATTCCAGGGAGGCAGTTCAAACGGAGGAGAAAGGTGGTGATGTCACGCTATCCTCCCATTCCGTCCCTATTGCACAAACATCTAGGACAGACAACACTCACAATGCATCAGTTACCCCAGCCAGGTTCCCATTTCCTGTCATTCACAGTGGACGGGTGTCACGTGAGCGGGTTTACCCCAAGGGCCACATATGCAGACTCAAGGATTCCCCGTTCCTTCACTGGTGTCTGCCATGGCGTCTGCAGGAGGGAGCTCGCAGACGCCGGCTGCAGGACGATGTGCGCAGAAAGTCATTTCCGCGATCATTGGGATCATTGAGATCTAAACAACGCTCACGTGTCTCGCTTGCGGGTCACGTGAAGCGTTCATCCGTCTCACTCGCGGATCATGTGACGCTGAAGCATCCACTACTTAAGCGCTGAACTTCCGCGCTTCACAGCTGTTCTTTGGAGGATTCTGTACGGCGGTCGGATACTTTGTGTTTCACGGCTCTTGACTCTTGGACTGTTATTCGGATTTGCTTTGCTCACGTCCTTTGGGTCTGTTTTCTGGATCATTTGAACTCGGAACGCCTTTTGGACTGTCTTGGATTACCCTGAATGGACTTGGCATTTTCCTCTTAGTTGCATTACGTTACCAAGTACTTTGGATTTTGGTCCTTTCGTTTCATCAGTTACAGGAGGGCAGGTTGGAGTCTACAGTTCTTCTCCCTACTGTCATCAGGGAAACCAGCTCACGTGCCCGTCCATGGAATTATCACCCATCATAGGATTCTGGGCTCCATCACCCATCAGTTTAGGTAAGCACTGCTCTTTATCCTGCTTGTTTGCTTGTACTGTACTCATTTGATTGCTAATAAAGGTTTTCCTTTACAGCTGCCTTGGGTTCCGTGGTTCCGGGCTTCAAGAACTACCAACCTGTGGCCTCAATGATCACATAGGGAGTAATCTTGTATTCTCTCTCTGTGGTACTTGGGGACAGAGGTATCATACTGTTCACGACAATCAAGCAACCTGACAGGTGAGACCAGAAAGGATGTCAAGGAGGGAGTTGCTGTTGCCCTTTTCAACCCAGACCTGCAAAGCCTCAGATGAAAGATACGTAAGACCGGGAATTGCAACTGGCAGGTGGAGAGACGGATGTCAGTGGTACATGGCACGCTCCTGCACTGATTGCCAGGGCTTGGAGGCGGGGTAGCCATCAACGTACCATCCTTGACTCCAGTGGCAGAAAGGAACAGAGCGAGTCCAACACAGCTGGTGAGTCCGAAGCAACTGATAATCAACCGGCTTGTGTTAGGCTCCAGGTTGCAGTAGCAACAGTAAGAAGATAAGTTAAACAAAAGGTTGTTGATGAGCGAACTGGGTACCAGAGTCAGAGTGGTCCAGCGTCACATGGGCACTCAGTCGAAGGTCTCTAGCTGGTGCCCCTCCCATGAACAAAGAGACTGGGTTGAACATTGCGAGTAAAGGAAACTACAAGTGCCAATAGGCCTTAAGGAAGGTCGGTATAATGTGTTAAGGTGGTCATACAAGGGTCAAGTCAAATCCTTTGTACAATCGAAGGGGATTTGTTGTTGTGAACTAGCGTTGGCGCCCGACTGAGGGGAACGCCGTGCAAACTGTGAGGATAGGAAACCAGTGCGTGCCTTAGGCTAACAGTGACCCGGCGAGACGTGATCGCCCTTCGGAAGGTCTGAGCCTGGACGAGGGGGGCCTGATCTGAACATTGTGCTACTGTTTAAAAAGACATTGTGACAACCTGACAGAAGCTCTAGACACGGAAAACCCAAAGTAGGGTTGGTGGGGACCAGAGACAGAAAATAAAACAGTGCTGGATCATGAAAACAAAACACACACAGGCCCTGATATTCACGGCCGCGACCATACAAATACAGACTTCATAAAAGCACCGGCTCAGGCAGCCGCGAGAAAAGACATGACTCATGTAAATAGTTTACACATCAAAGGCAACACGTTCCCTCTGAAATCAGCGCCGGCTCAGGCAGCCGAGGGAAAAACTTGTTTTCCGATTAACGGTAGCAAGATCCTTTCGAAGTCAAACCGCAGTTATAATGACCGGAACAGAAAACCATACGAGCGTGTTAATAAACAAAAGAATGCGCCACAGAAAACTGTAGAAAACAGTATTGTATCACAGAACTTACCGTGTACTTTTACAATGAAAACCAGCGTTCTCCACGAGGCACCAGTGCGGGCTCCAATATGGTGACCAGGATCCTCCAGAGAGGGAGGCGGGGCTTGGAGGGGCTTTTCAAGCTTTCGGGCGGGGAAGCATCCTGATTGGGTGGAATTGTCCAAGCCCCTATATAAGGGAGAAGAAAAGGAAAAACTGACAGATTCATTTCCTTTCTGTTGCAGAGGCCAGCAGAGAGTGAGGAAGCAGCTGAGAGGTTCCAGTGGGCATACGAAGACTAAACTACGTTGTTTCTCTTATTCTCTAACCAAGCCTGCTGATAACGAATTTTGGACTCTAAACAGGGGTTCTTACCCAACTTCATTTTCTATTGTTATAATTTTTGAAGTCAATAAAGACAAACATTTGTTAACCTAACTCCTGCTCATAGTGATCCCTTACAGCCATTAAGACTTTCGATTATTGTAGGGGAACAAGAAAAACTAAACAAAGGAACTGTGATACTGGGGCAAATGTGAACCCGACCAAGGAATGCCTGCGAAATCAAAGCGATGATAGAACTATGTGAAGTCTGACTGGGGGCTAAAAAGAAAGCCTGACTGGGGAAGTGAATCCTGCATAGTGTTAAAACACCTATGAACACTGTGATGACAAGTGTGAGCTCGACTGAGGGATGTCCACAGTGAGTGGTTGGTCTGAACCTGATTGAGGGAGGCTGACGATTGAGAGTAGGATCGGAGACCGGCTGAGGGGATCCAAGGGTGACCGGTATTCACCCCATGTAATGATTACCAAAAGGAACTTTTATTTTTGTTGTTTTGGCTTATCAGGCCCTCTGAAGCAAGAGACTTTGCATGAGAAGAGACTTACGCACAGAAGGCCCCGATACTGGAAAAGGAACTGTAACCTTGTGCTGGAGAAGCCCAGGAATGTGCCGTGTTCGAGAATCCCACCTTGTCCCGTGCTAAAAACGTTGAGAAGGGAGACCCCGGCCAACACTTCTTTCTTTTCTTGTGAACATTATCCCACACTCTTTTGTAACGTAGCGGTAAGGATTGGCAATAGTTTATTTTTAGTACAGGCCCTCTTTATTTGACTAGACTCCACTAGAACCATATTATTATTATTTGATGGTCGTAGCTTGCTCCCATCTTAGAGTTAGGTTTAGCTTAGTTGCTTATCTCACCCATTTTACAGTATAATAAACACCCTTCAACTGTGATCATTTGTGTCTGTCTTGCTTTGAAACCATGCCTTCCTTACAAAGGGGACAAATGGGAGTTGCCCACTTTACAGATTTTGATGCGCAACTAATCCTACGGAGCCCAAAATGAAGCATAACAAGAACTATTGGATGAACTGCAGGCTCTCCACAAACCAACACACAGACCACACCTCACACTACTACACTACTGTTAAAAGATACCAGCCCAAACACTGGCTCCCCTCAGTCTGTACAGCACCCACTGCTCTCGAGGTAGGTCTCTGCTTTATTAAGAATAAAATACAAATATTAACCATGCATATATAACTCCTTCAGAGTCTCATTGGGATCGCCTATCTTTCCTGTACAAGAAAGAGGGAACCCTTCAGCCTTGCATTGATTCCAGGTTATTGAATACAATGACACTCAAGGATATACCCATGTCCCTTGATAAAAGACATGCTGGAGTCCTTGAGGAAAGCCAAGATATATTCCCACCTGAACTCTGCAGTGCCCTTCATTTAGTCAGAATTAGACCGGGACACGATTGGAAAACTGTCTTCTAAATGCCTTTTGGGCATTACGAATACAAGGCACTGCCCTTTGATCTTGGTACTGCTCTGGCAGAGTTGCAATGCTTTATGTGGGTTTACTTTGAGAATATCCCTGGCTTTTCGCCCTATGAGTCATACGTGTGTCATGTTCAAGAAGTCCCGGAGCACCCCAGGAAATAATTTATAGGCCAAACTAGAGAAATGCAGGTTTGATGTTGCTTTCATTGACTTCCTGGGGTACATACTCAGTCCTAGGGTTATTGAAATGGACTTCCAGGTATAGGCCTGTTACGCTCGCCTTGTTCCCACAGGGGTGTCGAGTGTAACTGGACAGCCACGGTCTCCACCAACGTGATGCGTAGTGCAGGGATGACTGACTGGACTGGCCCACCTAGCTTCGTCTGCTTGACCCGTAGAAGTAGTCTCCTAAAGGTGGAGAAAGGGAATTAGCCACCCGTGGATTTGAGTAATAGTCCCCTCACTGCGTCCCCATTGATCACCTCTGATATTCCCGTTCACAAAGCTCACCTTATAGTTTTGAATGATGAGCTCTCCATCCTGCGAGGAACGCAGGGGCGTGTTGATGGCCAGTTACTTCACTGGCTTGAGGATATTGGAAGAGTTCTAGACAAATTTTGGCTCCAAACCTCCTGGCGAAGGATCGTAAGTATATAGTTCTTAAGAGTTCAAAAATGTCTGAATAATCACTCTTGTCCAATTCCTTTGTTTCTCTTGCAGCTTAGACCCAAAAGAAGATAGTTCTGTGGCAGCTGAAAGCGTTCAGGTAATAGTCTGTGCTATCCCACACTGTCCGTTAAATGATGCCAAAGTTTAACTCGCTGCTTTCTCTTTTCTTACAGGTGCGGTGTAAGAAGATTTGGCGTGCTGGTGAATAATACCTCCGGCGGTAAAATCAGGTAAGTATATGGTGGCAAGAGATTGTCCTTGTTTGTTCCCTCAGCTCACCTTGTTATTTTCTTGTCCCCCTTAGGTGCTGGAACGCGGCAACATAATGATGGAGACTGCGCCGGATCATAGAGATGCTGCGAGGAACGGGGAGTATGGCGCTGCGCTGCTGCTGGCGATGCGACGTGTTTAAAATAAAGTCTGTTTCTGGTTCAAAGGTGCGATGAATCCGGAATCAGGTAAAAAACCCAATAATGTTCTTGTTCTAACCTTTCTTCTTCGTTCCCTTCTTTCTAGGCGCTCTGGACTCGAGGCGGGCGTGGCAAGAGGCTGGATGCTGACTACAGGCACGGTGAGCGTTACGCTGCACGATGCAGAATAACGCAAAGCGTGTGCTGCTCTTCGGGCGTGGTTTAAATAGCCTCCAAAGTAGTCCCAGGTTAGTATTCCTCCACAACCACACCCGAGTAACAAAATTGTTCTAGGTAAAGTAGTCCCTTCCAAGCCTCACAAGGGCTTGGATCTCTTGCAGCATGGTCTGCATCAGGTAAGTTTTAACATATGAGCCTGGCGCCCATGGCGCCAGGACTGATGCCCCATATGAGCCTGGCGCCATAGACACCAGGACTGTACCTATATAGCCCCTAACGGGGGTTGCTGGGCTTTCTCTGGGTAACATGATGCCCGCTTCCGGGGTTGATGGACTTGGCCTGGATGCCCGGGGGTAGGCATCGTGACAAGGCCATCATAAACTGGAAAGGCCCTCCGTGATCTCAAATCTGTTCAGCGTTTCTCGGCTTTGCAAATTATTACTGTGGCTTTAGTGCAGACTCTGCACGGCTATCACAAGATCTGACCCATCTTCTGAGCACCAGACGAAGATTCCAGTGGGCTGAAATGGAAAGGGCGCCTTCCAATCTTTCAAATAGGCCTTTATTACGGTTTTGGCGTAGCACCCTGGACAATACCCTTCCCTTTGTTCTGGAAACGGATACCTTGTGCCAAGGCATCGGTGCCATTTTGTTGCAAAACTAAAAAATAAAAAAACTAAGAAAAACTTCAAGGGGGAATCCTTAGTGTTGAAATCTGCACAGATCACTGCAATCTTCAATATTTCATACTCAACAATTCAGAAACAGTAGACAAGCCTTGTAGGTGTGTTTGTTCTCTGCAGTACGATCACCTTTCTTCCAGGAACTCAAAACAGAAAAGTGGATGCCTTGCCTCATTCTCTACATGAACCAGAGGAAAGAAATGCTGGGTTATATCCTCTCACCCATAAACATATTCTAGCTGCTGTGGTTTCCATTCTACGAGTACAGCATCACAAAGCAGTGTATGCGGCCTGAACGGAGCCCTTACTAATACCAGGAAACTGCATGGCGGGTAATTTTTGGTTTCTTAACAATTGTCTATAGCTTCCGACAGCTGATGTGCAATGTCAAGTTCTTTCTTTCTTGTGCGATTCAAAGCTCGCCATGCACAGAGGGGTCAGAGGTAACAATTACTTCAGCTGCAGTTTTCTTGACCCAAGATGGGTTATTTAAGTGCAGGAATACGTACGCTGTGTCCATCCTACACCCAGAGGAAAGTAGAAAGAGATCCCACATCCTCTACACTAAAAGCCCCAATCTGCCCATTAATGGCTCCCAGTGGCTCTACTTGCGCGTTATAAATACTCAAATCAAACCATCAATAGGCAGGTACCACACCCCAACCAATGGCTCCAGCCAGGTGCAATTACTGCAAAATCACTGTTAGGCAAAGAATGCTTTGAATCATCACCCCACCCTCTTCAACCCCTGAGATTCAGGACGTGTACCTCATGTTGTAGACTCCTCAGTGCACCAGCTTTCAGGACTTGTCTTAATTAGCATCACATTGCTTTATGAACACTGAGTCCCAGCATTGAGACTCCTGCACCCTGGCTCCCATAACCGGTCCTACAAGAGTACTCATTGCAGGGGAGGAGCGGTGGCAATAGTCCACAATCTATTCCTTTAACCATCACACACTGACCATCCCATGAACGGATTGTGTGCCCACTCCACATAAACCACCCTAACTGTTGCAGGCTCCTAGCCAGCCATTGAAAGTCAGCTGCCACCTCAATTCTTTACAGATGCACACCATTTCGCTTAAGTCAATTACTTCTAGCCGATGGCTAATGTCAAGTGCCCCTTTTGCACTGAAACTGCTATTGTGAGGAATTGCCATCTGGCAAGGGTGCAAAGCCCTAGCTTTTTAAATAAATTGTTAACACAAAAATGTTGCAGGTAATTCCATCCCCAAAAGGGGAATTGCTAACCTGATTACACTGGTCTTCAATTCCATGCTAAAAGCATGGTGTGCTTGTGCCGTGCTGCCTCAGTAGCCTGATCCGCAGCGCCTGCTCTAACCGTGACATAGAGCAGGTTCCAAGGTCTCAAGATGCCCACTCGACAGAAGCAGCAACAGCAAAGTCTCTGCAGCACATGAGCGGCATTTAAGATACCCCCCCCCGTAACAAAACTGCAATGATCAGAAGTAACCCATGCAGGTGGCAGGGCAAACTCTCAATCTCAAATAAAGCTATGGCACTACTTATGATCATGGCCGACACATCCCAATTGATATGACCCATGTGTCAGCTCTGCTGGGGAAGGGGATTTGTATTCTAGGCAGCCGGGTGGAGACTGCAAAATGGTGGTACGGGAACCTGGAGGACTGGGCCTCTTTGGTCTCTTTTGTGAGGGCAGTTAACAGCCTCCATCAGAGTCAGCCACACAGCAGGTAGCTGTCCTGGCCCAGTCAGCAAGGGAGCACACGCTAGTCTCACCCCATGGTGCTGCATCTCTCAAGGACTTTGCTCTTAGTGAGAAGGGAAGGGGCGGGATTAGAGTAGACAGGAGTGCTCTGGTCAATGGTAGGAGACTTCCACCATCTTGTTTCTCTCTGCCGCCCTTTCCTGTCCCCTCCACTTCCTCTGGAGCAAAGCACTTTGGGTGTGACAACAGTAGGGCAAAGTCTTCTCAGTTCAAGAATAGGGATTGGACTACTAAGGCAGGCTAGTTTTAGTCCAATCACCTGGGGACTTGCGTCTTTATAAGGGGACTCCAACCCCTTCTTCAGATTCTCTCAGATCCTCTCAAGACACAAACATTTGCTCTGGAAGAAGTCTCAGTACTTTGGGAAAGTTGAACTTTCCAAAGCCCTCAGCCTAAGGTGAAGGAGAAGCGGTCCAAGGCAGAAGATCAGCTCTTTACCCGCTCGCAGGGCACATTGGGACTAAACTTTGCTGTAGAGCAGGACCTGTCACTCTACCCTGGAATCACCTAAGTTGGAAGAGCAGACCCTGTACGGAGCCATCCTGTCCTCTAATCCGCCGGAGTGGGACTCACAGCAGCCGGAGGGACAGACCAGCCAAAGCTCACGGTTCTGATGCACTTTGAACGAGAGGGAAGACACTGGCGCTGGTTTTTGCACTCCTGCAGAAATCTTTCATGCACTTCAAAACCAGCTCAACGATGCATCATGCCCCAACTGAGCCAGTCCCCTGCTAGGGCCGGATCAACTGCAATGCTGAGAACCTGATCCGAATCACTGGGGAGTCACATAGATACTCTGACCAGGGGTTACAACCAAGGCTCGTCCTGGCTAGCCCTTGAATGGTTGCTTCACCGACCAGCACATAAGACCACCACATCGACGACTGCCGCCCGCTGACTCAAACCAGTGGAGCGTCACTCGCAGCCAGCTGCTAAAGCCAGACTCAGCCTGACCCAACTGCAAAGAGATGCTGGGACCGCCCGACCTGCATCTTTAAAAGCCACCTACCACAGAGCAACCACACTCGCCCGCTACTCAACGCTGGCTTGCTGTTTCGGTCCATATGATTGAACATGACCGAAATGAACTTCATCTGCTCGCATGAACGTTCGCTAACCCACTAAGAACCAAATCCCAGTACTGCTGACCACGAACTGACCCCACTCGGTCCACTTGGGGTCTAGAAACTGGTTAGGACACGATCGCATTTGTTAATATATCTTGTTTGTGGTTAGTAACTTACCTACTACCCCTGGGAATCATGCTCAGGGTGCTCCTTTCCTCGGTCTGTGGCATCTTCTCTGTCCTTCCTATAAGGTGGGTTTTTGTACAGAACTTTCCATTTGTTCTATTGCAGATGGTGTGTCCAATTAAAGTATAAATATTTGTATAGAACGTTGACCGGACGTTCCCTTTATTTTGCACTGTGTTTGGATCACTACTGGTTCACTTTCACACCCCTCTTAAGAGCACAGCCTTACTTCTGCCCACGTTATCAAAAAAGGCAAGGTGGTATTTCTCTTAACTGTCCCTGTTTTACCTTTACAATTGTGCTGGTATGGTCTCAATGCGCTGTAGGTTGAACGCAGTTGGGGGACAGAGGTCCATGTATAGAAAATTTGTCAGGGAGTTGTAGAATGATATGATATATGATCGGTTATTTAAAACGTGCTTAATACCCAGAGGTTTCTAAGCGCAGACCCGGAGAGCGAACCTCTGGTGCTCCGTGTCGTCTTGTTTCCAAGGCAAGCACGGTGCCCTTGAGCTATCCTCCCGAGACAATGGGCCTCATTACACGGATGGCGGAGAACCATGGCGCTATTAGCGCCATGGTTCATGCCGGTAAAATACCGGCACCGCCTTGGCGGAAAGGGGAATTACCGCCCCATTCCAAGGTTGGCGGGGCGGTAATTCCCCCTTCCACCATTGCCCTTCCCCATTTCCATTTTTGCCCCATAGGGCATAATGGGAATGGGGAAGGCGCTAATTGCGGTACCGCAAATTGCGGTACCGTAATTAGCTCCATGGGTCCCTTTGCGGGTTGGTTTTTAACGCCTGCAAAAAGCAGGCGTTAAATCCCCCAACCCGCAAAGGGACCTCGTAGTAAGGCAGTAAGGATTTACCGGTATTTTACCGGTACCGGTAAATCCTTACCGCCATCCGTGTAATGAGGCCCAATGTGTGTGTGCATTTTAGCCAAAACGAGGGAATTAGGGTTTCTAAGTCCCTATTAGTCACCCATGTCGAGCAGGCAGGTAGATGAGTGCTAAAAAAGAGTTTGGAGAGAATGCGAGGACAGGAGAGATATGATGTGTGCAGCTAGACTGAATTTTGTCGTCGGGGATAGCTGCATTCTAATGGAAGATGTGTTGTTCACTGTGTCTTAGAGTGGTGCATGAGGATTGGAGAAAAACTAAACAGGGCATTCCGTATGATACAAATGTGCAATATATAAACATATATGACATTCTTTACTCACTGTAATCGTATTTCTGGTGCTTGTATCTGCTTAGATTCACATGCTGTGCATACAGTCTGACATCTAGTGCTAATCACAGAATATTGCATCTTTTGTTCGAAGATTGAAAAGGGACGTCTAGCTGGGCGTGCCTGTAACACTATCCCTATTGTGACGTGTAGTGTACTCATGATTCCTCACGTGTCGAGGTCCCGCCAGTTGTTTTTGTTCTGCCATGAGGGAGCCTGAAGAGAATGTAAGCGCGAGTACAGAAGCAAGGAAGATGAAATATGTCCATGTTCCTTCAACTCCAAGAGGGGAGGAAGGTTGGATGCATGTGAATTTAAGCAGATACAAGCATCAGAAATACAATTAGGGTGAGTAATATATGTCTTCCAATGCTTGTGAATCGGCTTAGAAGCACATGCTGTGCATAGACTATCAAGCAGTGCCAGGAGATGGTGGTAGGAAGTGAGAAGGAACAACAATGAAAAGATGTGTTAACACTGCTTGACCCACCTGAGAATCAGTCTTAGAATGTGTATCTAAGCAGTAATGTTGAGTGAAAGTGTGAACAGAACTCCAGGTAGCAGCCTTGCAAATAGAATCAAGAGGAACATGTGCAATGAAAGCTATAGTAGCTTCTGTGCCTCGAGCAGAACATGCTCTAGGCGTAAAGTAAAGGGTAAATCTCTCTTACCCACAGAGTAACACATGCCTTAGAGACAGGGTCCCCCTTCTCTACCAGCGGCAACAGAGACAAAGAACTGATCCGTCCATTGTAGTGGTTTTGTCTTATAAAGGTAGTACACAAACTGCTCTCCTAACATCTAGTGTATGGAGGCTTCTTTCAGCTGAGTTAGTGGGATGGTAAGAAAGTTGGGAGTTCAATGGACTGGTTTACGTGAAACTTGGAAATCAATTAAGGTGCAAACCATGGGTGTGCGCAGAAAGCCACTTTGTCTTTATGAATAGTAACACACGGCTCTTGAATCGAGAAAAACTGCAGTTTACTAACCCTCCTAATGAAAGTAACAGCCACCAGAAAAGCAGTCTTATAGGTGAGAGGCTTAAGAATAGCCTTGTGCATGAACTCAAAAGAAGGAAATCACAGTGTGAGTGTGTTTTAAAATACAGATTGTATGGGTTTAAACTTCATTAGAAACAACTGTTGCCTCAATCTCACATCTAACACCTCGAACTACAATATCCAGGAGTGTTGTAGTTTGCGTGTTCTTTTTATTTGCTCACTGGCACGTGATAAGTGGGTCTGTGCCAGTCCATGCTGTCAGGGCTGTGGGGCTACTGAGTGAGTACGCACTTTCTACACAATACTTACTGCCTGCTACAGGTTATGCATCCTTTGCAACAGATTGAAAATCGGAACTACATTATCCTTCGCCTGTGCATCGCTGCACCATCACGCGTTTTGCCAATGTTCTGATTCAGCATACACAAAATGTGTCCTTCCCCGACTTTGTTTGGAATAAAACAAACAGTTGTGGAGAACACGTACAAAGAAAGGGTTATTACACTCTTGAATCCAGTGTCAAATAACATACAACTCTCTCCTCTCGCTAGACAAGGGCCCTCATTACGACCCTGGCGTTGGACCATGGTGCTAATAGCACCATGGTCTATGCCGGTAACTTACCGACTCCGCCATGGAGGAATGGGGAATTACCGCCCCATTCCGAGGTTGGTGGGGCGGTAATTCCCCATGCCGCCATGGCCCTTCCCCATTGACTATTCACAATCTTGACACGATCTGTCTCACAGAAACTTGGCTAAATGCATAAACTAATCATGCTGCACTATTGGCAACACCTGTGGAATATAAAATGATCAGATCGTATAAAGGGCAGAGGTGGTGGAGTTGCTGTGATTTTGTTAAATATCATGTTCTTAGCTCTTAGCACTCACATTCTTGATGGCTGTAAACATCCCTCCATTAGAATCTGGATTCTACGGCAAGAACGGAGGTGAGCATTATGCTATAACTTCTTTATCATTCAGACCCTCCAGCTTATAGTGATTTTGCGATCCTGCAAAATGCCGCAAAAATTGCCGTTTTGTGCAAAAACAGCATCTTTTTTAAAAAAAACTTTTTTTTAAACATTTTTTTAAGTAATCTGCAAAAATTACTGTTTTTAAAAAAATACTCAGAGTGCCAGGTTCTCAACTTTTTTTTTACACAAGAAATGAAATGCGCTAACACATCTCATCACTTGCGCCCCAAAAAAGTGCAGCCCAATCCACAAGGGACACATGGGCACATTTTATATGCGTGCCCATTCAGATGGCCTTTTTCACCTCCTTGATCGTCGGCATTTCCAATAGTGCTCTGGCCCTGTGCAGCTATGTAAAAAGTAATGGGTTACAAATGAATATGCTGAAAGCCCAATTCATGGCAATTGGTCAGAAACGCACATGTAAACAATGCATTAACACCCCTCTAGGTACTATTGACAGATCAGAGCATTATAAGTACCTGGGTCAGGATCTATTTTCGGAAAAGAGAACAAGTGTTTGTCTGCATGAAAACAGGAAATTAAAAGCATTGTCTACAATGATGGCGACAACTGCTTTTGCAAACAGAATTGCGTGCTATTCTTTGATGGGTGTACTGAACATTTATAAACAGAAACTGGTGGCAATATTTCTATGTGGCTTGGAAGCTTGCTATGTTCACTGGGAAAACTGGGCCGACAAATTATAGGGGGTGGTATGGCGAAGAATTGTGGGACTCACTAACTACACTCCGATTGAGGCAATAAGGTTGGAGCTTGGACTCACCTCCATGGCCACCCATATTAACATAAATAGAGGGTTTCTGTATATAAAGATTATGAATGCAAAAGATCATTCCCTGCTATCAAAAATGAAAAATGCACTCCACGAAGGTAACAATGATAGTATGCAAAAATGTAAGAAAATGAATGAAAATGTCTTTGATAAAATATGCTGGTCTCCACATTGGGAAGATGGAGAAGGAGTGCTCTGTTTATCACTAAAGAGATGTGCAATCAAGTGGGACTGGGTGGCCAGCCACAATAAGGTAGCTACTAAGAAATCACTGCTGACCTTCTCTAAGCTATACTTTACAATCAGAAAACCGCAACCTTACTTTAGACGAATACCATCTCCAGATACAAGAAAACATTTAAATCTTTTGAAGGTTTTTGAAATCACAGGAGCGTGTGGAAAAAAGAACATGCAGGATTTGCATGGATAAGGGTTGCATTGAGACCGCAAGACATGTACTTACTTCTTGCGCTAACCTAAAATCCACATATGAATATCACCTGCTAAAATACGTGAGTAACTTGGAAGATCTAGGCAATGAAGGTTTTTGGTTGAGAAGCCTCTCTGGTACAAGTCGGGGTCGTATGATTGCATTCACGCAAGCGTGGAAAGCTGTAGAGAAATTGCTACTTACATTTGAAACCGAAGTGAGACTATTGGAAAATCTCTAAGCTGTATATGTAGAATGAGTAGTTATCTCTACGGATATGTCTAACTGATGCGCCCTTCCTCTGTAATAGACCCCGTGTACGTCCTAATAGGTGGTAAGAATGATACAGTGTGGGACTCACAGAACTCGTGCTAAAGTAATGTTAGGTCCAATGTTACTCCTAGGTTGACCTAAGGTTCCTATCTGTCTTTTCCTTTTTGTTTCCCTTATTCTCATTAGAAATTTTACTTTCATTCTACGAATGATTAAGTTTACGCTTTTCTATTGTTGCTTCTGTTTCGTATAGTGGTTTGTTTTATATTTGAACTATTTTGAGATTTTATGTAATGTGTTAAGTTTTAATATAAACTGATATACACAATAAAAAAATGTAATTAAAAAAACACAAGACGAACAAGGCAGATCGCACGACGTGAGAGCTAACTCAGCACGGCAGTTCAAGAGGAGGAGTAAGATGGCGCAGACCGAGAGGGTGACAAGGAGAAGCGACCTTGCCCTTTCCGACCAAGGCCTGTGAAACCTCTGCAGAAGGAAACAAGTCTGCGAACAATAGCCAGCATGTGTTGCAACAGATGGAAATGGTACACAAGACCCTCCTCCGCTGATTACCAAGCCGGGGATGGACGCTTCCCATGAACTCACCAAACTCAATGGGCTTACCCCTAGCGATGTGGGCTCTGCGCCCACTAGGATTGATGGTAGGTCTGCCGCCAACTTGGACTATGTTTTTGCCAACAATGGTGGATTGAAATTACTCAAGAACATGAGTGTAGTCAGTTGTGAGGAGAGTGACCACCTCCCGCTATGGTCCTTAATGGCAGTCTCAAACGTTAGTTGGCAAAATGTGGACTACGATTGTAATGGCCAAATACATCTTAATAAGGGTTGAAATCGTATATACATTGGAATTGACAAAATCTAGACTCTGCCAATAGGGTAGTCAAAGACCTGGTTCCTCGATTTATATCAGAGGGACCTAAAAGTGCTAATACCAACGAAATGATTATAACCAATTTCACTACGATGTTGAAAAGCATCCGCACGCAGGTGCCATCAAAACGGAGTTACAAATCCAGTATGAAAAGATCAAACAAACTGGATTCCCAGAGGCCAGGGAATGACCAGCTGGTAAGGGTAGCCAAAAAGACGATGCGCTGTGAGATAGCAACATTATAACCCTACATAATAACATAACTGAGGCCAAGTCTATATCCTCTATGATTCATGAAGTGAAAAAGAACTATAGACAATGATTAAAACAGCACAAGCGGCAGTGCGAGATTGAGCAATGGCAAAACATTGCCAATCTAGCACTCACGATGAACACCTTGGGGATTTGGCAATTACTGCAAAATGGAAAATAAGAGACTTATCAGTAAATTGCATCCCAGAAGCACAATGGAGTGCCCACATTGAAGCTACCCTTGGCCATGCTGAAGATGCAAAAGACAGTTTTCCACTGCTGATAGAAATTTGGTAGTGTAAAGTTTCAGTGTTAGATTTAGTATTGATAAACGAAAAGCTTAACAACTCTCGGGCGGCCAGCCCGGATGGCGCATGTAACCTATTGCTGAAAATGGAGCCTGAATTATGGGTAGTGGCTCTCCATTTATTATTCACACAAATAGGTAAGCTGAGTATGATTCAAAATTCATGGACGACAAGTCATATACTTACAGTGTACAAGAAAGGCACCTGGGATAACCCGGCACATTTTCATGTGTTGGCTATGTTAGACATCTCTCGTGAATACACTGGCCCTCATTACGACCCAGGCGGTAAGGGGTTTACGCCGGCGTAAACTTCGCCGACCCTTACCGCCTGAGTACGAGTTCCCGTAGCACCATGGTGATTTTAACGCCTGCTTTTTGCAGGCGGTAAAATCCATGGCGCTAAGGGACCTTGTTGTTAATTACGCCACCGTAATTTACGGTGGCGTAATTAACGCCTTCCCCACTCCCATTATGCCCTATGGGGCAAAAATGGGAATGGGGAAGGGTAAATGGGGATTGGGGACTTACAGCCCCGCCAAGGTCGGAATGGGGCGGTAAGTCCGCCAACCACCATGGCGGAGTTGGCAACTTAGCGCCATGGACCATGGTGCTAATTGCACCATGGTTCTCCGCCAAGGTCGTAATGAGGGCCACTGTATCTCTCCCAGCACTCCATATATGGTGGGGTGTGCTGGTCTCACAAAATATAATGTAGATGATATAAATATCCTTCCTACCCTTGGGAACAGTTGTTCACACAAGGTAATACTGAGAAAATAGAAAAGGGGACCCCAAAGGGCAACCGAGAAGCACTGCACAGAAACTGTTGTGTGCTGCAACAATAAAATACATAATCCACTGTGTTCAGAATCACAAGAACAATTCACATTTTAAAGAGTACCTTTGTTAATTGCCTTTTTATCAGCACAAAAGTTTCAAAAGTCACACACAGTTCAGCAAGCCACATTCCCCCCCGAACATGTTTCATGCTGCCCACCAAACAGCTTGCTTTATGATACACAAACAATAACCAATAGGGAACATATTAGCAGAGAAGTCTCGTCGACATACCTGGATGCATTTCCCTTATTTGTAATTTCTTTATACAGCTGAACTGGGCCTGTCACAGCACCTATTCAAGGATTACCTCGGCCATCACTGATGTTTCACAGGTGCATCACTTCTGTTAGAAATGACAATGTTCAATAAGTTTAATACAACAGGCGCCTAGTGAGGCCTTACTGTAGAACCATTTGAAGCACAATTGTTCTCACGTTTTGGTGAAAGGACATGTATTGTACATAATGCAAGCTCCAGCACACAGTGATGTAGCCCGCACTGCAGACTATACTGCACCAAACTCCCAGCCCATTACCACTCTCCTCAGCATTACCAATCCTAACACGGCCACTCCACTTAGCTGAACCGGTCTTCACTGTACTCAGTCTAGGAACGAAACCCTCCCACTCAGCCTGTAATATCTAGTGAATTATTATTCCACCACTCAGTCACCTCCACGCCCCAGAGACCCATCCTGCTTTCCTCCCATAATCTCCTGACCACCTGCTTTCAATAGCCAATCCTCATTCCTGAAATGCCCCACCTCAGAGCCCCTTCCTGTACCCTCGGAAGGGTTTCTGTGAGTACTTTGACGACTCTCCGCAGAGTCTGTACCTTTGCAACTTAGAGCTCCTAAACTTTAGAGCCCCTGATCCTCAAGATCAATCCTCCCTGCCCAGATCCCCTCCTGGACCCTACATAGAGGCTTCATTCATCTCCTCTTATAGCACCCATCCCCCTTCAGCACTCCAATCACCCTCCTGTAGCTGCATCTTCATACAAACTCAGGTTTACCCAGTCCTGGGTAACCAAGTGCAAATTTTAATTTCCCCATTATGACATATGCCAGTAAGCCCAAGCACACTAAGATTTTCCAGAAAAGGTAGCAAACGCCCCTCTCGAGAAAGAGCATGGCATGATAAGCTGTTCTGTGGTTTTTTTCCACACTTTGAGTATCCACAGCCATCGCTTTTCGCTCACTGTACCTTCCACAGATGGGAAATATCCATTTGCATATCAGTCTTTGTTCCGCCCACATGAGCAGTCCAACACCGAAATTCCCTTCTGAACCAGAATACCAACAGAAACCCCATACACGTGTTTCAGCCTTGTTGGTCCTCAGTGAGGTGGAGCTGTGCCTCGCTAAGCACAGTGAGCAGGGGGTCCAGGTCTGGATTCTCCCAGGTAACTCAGGGTCACCACTCCCAAGTTCCTTGCAAAACATTTTGAAAAATCCAAGCATACTAAGGGCTTTTTTTTAAAAAAAAAGTGTCAGGACTGAATGCTGTGCTGAATGTGTCATGACACTCCCCTTAGGCCACCAAACCCTTCTCGTCAGTTTTCAGAGCCACCATCCGCCTTTTTTCAGATAAATCCCAGGAGCCTGTTCAGGACGATAATCTCCCTCAAAGAATCCATTCACCTTTAAAGCCCCCTCTGACACCACTAAAAGCCCCCCTTCCCCATTCTTACCATTCATTCTCTTCCCCTTTAGAGTAGCCATGATCTACAGACACCTCTCAGCTCGGTCTCCCACCAGGCCACATGCTTCTGCCTTAAACATATAAAAAAAAACTAAACACTGCACGTTTACCAGCCTCGAGAGCAGAGCGCACAGGAGGAAGTCCTGCTCCAACACTGCCTTTACTTCTGAGCATGCGCAGATCTTCGCTTCCGGCACCGTATCCGTCACGTGCATTTACTATCGAGCACGTGCAGATCTTTGCTTCCGGCCTCGTATCCGTCAAGTGGCTTTACTATCAAGCATGCGCAGATGTTCGCCTCCGGCACCGTATCGGTGAAGTGGCTTTATTTCTGAGCATGCGCAGGTCTTCGCTTCCGGCATCGTATCCGTCAAGTGGCTTCACTATCGAGCATGCGCAGATCTTCGCTTCTGGCCTCGTATCGTCAGTGACTTTACTATTGAGCATGCGCAGATCTTCCGTCGCTTCTGGCATCATTTCTGTAAAGTGGCTTTACCATTGAGCATGCGCAGATCTTCCTTCGCTTCCGGCATCATTTCTGTAAAGTGGCTTCACTATCGAGCATGCGCAGATCTTCGCTTCTGGCCTCGTATCCGTCAGTGGCTTTACTATCGAATATGCGCAGATCTTATCCGTCAAGTGGCTTCACTATCGAGCATGCGCAGATTTCGCATCTGGCCTCGTATCCGTCAGTGGCTTTACTATTGAGCATGCGCAGATCTTCCGTCGCTTCTGGCATCATTTCTGTAAAGTGGCTTTACCATTGAGCATGCGCAGATCTTCCTTCGCTTCCGGCATCATATCTGTAAGGTGGCTTTACTATCGAGCATGCGCAGGTCTTCGCTTCGCCTCCGGCACCGTATCGGTGAAATGGCTTTATTTCTGATCATGCGCAGATCTTCGCTTCCGGCATCGTATCCGTTAAGTGGCTTTACTATCCAGCATGCGCAGATCTATTTTTCCGATTTAGCACTAAGTATTCTACACATTCTTGGCGCATGCCAGACTCGTGATTACCACGCACTTTCATAATGTCTCTAAAAGATAGTTTTTTTTTTTTTAACACCCATTTGCCACACTTTCCAAACACGGTATTTGCCACTTTGTGGGGACTTCACGTGATCGTGGGAGTGAGGTCTGACAAGCGCTGCTTGTTGAGGGTTCCTCCATGCCCCCATGCGGTCCCAAGTACGGCACTTCTACACGCGTCCTTACTGTTCGGGCTTCACGGTCGCTCTGCGCGGCCGGGAAACACCGTTTATTTATGTTGCACACGGCGACGTGCAACGTCACGCCGCTGCCTGCGTGCCCGTCATCGGGCAGCGCCACACTCCTCCTTTTTCCAGGAGAACAAACAACACGCGCTACAACTATGCACTGCACACGACACATCATAACAATAACACTTTAACATTCCCCATTGTCAGAAACACCCCTTTATTACCAGCCACCCGGGTCCCCTTACTTCAACAGTGATTACCACTACAGTAAGCAAAATGTCCAAGTACGTAATCGGTGAGGCGAGCAGGTTTCCCTCGCCCAGCCCTCTGGGGGTACCTCCTGCTCACCTCCTGCACGGGTGATCTGTCCACAGGTGTTGGTCTGGCCGGAGACTCAGACAGGCCCGGTGTTTCATCAGTGTCCTCTGGGAGCTCCCCGGGGTCGGGCTCAGGAGGCGGGTCGGTTCTTGGATCCCGTAGCTTCTTGAAAAAGCTGACATTGCGCGTGACCGCAGACCGGCCGTCCGATGCAGTTATCATGGACCCTTTGACCGCGACAACGTCCAACGGTTCTGGCTCATAGGGCAGAGAGAGCTTTCCGTGTGGATGTCTGTTGCAAATGAGGACCTCGTCACCTGGTTCCAGTCATTGTGGGCGAAGCCCTCTCCGAGCATTCTCCTGCTCGATCCGTGTTCTTCGGTCTGCCTCGACCTGCTGATCATCGATCACGCCCGGTTCCTTCTCCCCCACTTCGGGTAGCAACCCACGCAGGCAACGCCTAAACAGTGCCTCCGCCGGGGCCGCTCCAGTGGATGCGTGGGGCGTGGTGCGATAGAACCTCAGAAATTGGTACAACGGTCTCTACAGCGGCTGTCCCTGCCCCTGGGCAATTCTAAAGGTCTTATTTAGAGTCCTCATGAGCCGTTCAGCTTCACCATTGGCCCTTGGCCACAGAGGAGTGATCTTCCTGTGCACCACCCCATAGCTCACCAACAGTTCCGAAAAACGTTCGTTCTGGAATGGTGCCCCATTGTCCGAGCACAACGTCTGAGGGAATCCATGGGCCGCAAATATTTTCTCCACGGCGACCACAACGTGCTCGAACGCTACTGAGCCCACAAATTCCACCGCTGGATACTTCCACCAAGAAGTGGGTGCCCATCGTGGTGGAGCCGAAGTCCGCATGGACGACCTCCCATGGTTGCGTCCCGCGAGGCATCGCCTCTATCTCCGGCTCCCGCTGTAGTGGAGAAGCCGCCTGACACCACACACAGGCCGCCACAAAGTCATCCACCTTGCGCTCGAGTTCCGGAAACCACACCTTCAGCTTTGGGCGGGCCTTGGTCTTGGCGGCACCCTGGTGACCACGATGTGCCCGCGCAATCACGTCGCCCACCTTCGACTGGGGCACCACAATCCGATCACCCCTGAGCAGGAGCCCGGACGTTGAAAATGATAGTTCTTCCCGGACTTTCCATAGCTGCTCCAGCACAGTCCTGGCCTCCTGAGTGCGCCCTGCCAGGGCCTCCAGCACCGACTTCCAAGAGCCTTGCTGCATGGACTGCTTCAGAATGTTAAAGCACTCATCCTCAGCTGCCGCCGCCTCAAGCTCCTGAAGAGGCATGGCATTCGATGTCGCCGCCTCCACTACCACCCGGATATGTTCTTCGGCTTCCTCTGCGCAAGTGTCCGGGTCTCCTCCACCGGTTGCCCCCGGGTGTCTGGAGAGGTAATCGGCCGCGTTATTCGCCCCAGGCCGATAGACCAGAGTGACCCCATACTCCAGCAGGGCGAGCATCCATCTTTCAATCCGCGCGGGTGGCTTGGATGATGACCCCGCCAGGATAGGCAGCAACGGTTTGTGGTCCGTCACGACCGTCACCGGGCATCCGAGGACATAGAGTCGGAAGTGCCGGCATCCCCAGAGAACCGCCAGTGCCTCCCGCTAAATTTGCGAGTATCGTTGCTCCGCCTCTGACAGGGCCTTGCTGGCGTATGCCACCGGGCGGATGCCCCCATCAGGGTACCTGGGTCAGGACGGCGCCCAGTCCGAACGGGCTGGCGTCAACAATAATCTCCGATGGTAACATGGGATCAAAGAAAGACATGGGGCCTCATTACACGGAAGGCGGTGGTCCAGGGTGCTATTAGCACCCTGGACCATGCCGGTAAAATACCGGCACCGCCTTGGCGGAAAGGGGATTTACCGCCCCATTCCAAGGTTGGAGGGGCGGTAAATCCCCTTTCCGCCATTGCCCTTCCCCATTCCCATTTCTGCCCCATAGGGCTCTATGGGACTGGGGAAGGCGCTAATTACGGCACCGCAATTTTGCGGTGCCGTAATTAGCTCCGCGGTCCCTTAGCGGGTTGGTATTTAACGCCTGCAAAAAGCAGGCGTTAAAACTCCAACCCGCTAAGGGACCTCGTAGTACGGCGGTAAGGGTTAACGGTCACCGTTGCCATTAACGGTGACCGTTAACCCTTACCGCCGTCCGTGTAATGAGGCCCATGGTGTCCTCAGCTGCCAGGGCGCCTTTGATGTCGTCAAACAAAGCCTGCTCCAGTGGGCCCCAGTTCCAGATCGTGTCCTTTCTCGTTAGTGCCCTGAGCGGTTCCGACCTGGAGGCAAGATTTTTGATAAACCGTCCACAGTACGTAACCATGCCCATGAAGCTCCGTACCTCAGACACAGACTCCGGAGGCTGCGCCTTCTTTATGTCCTGCACCTTCTTGGGATCAGGAGACACTCCCCCTCCTTGAACACAAAGCCAAAGAATTCTATGGATGGTCGCAGGAATTCACACTTTTCTTTGTGCAGGGTGAGGCCCAAGGACTGCAGTCTCTCAAATGTCTTTGCCAAACGCCGCAGATGATCGACCTCCGTTCTCGCGAACACCAGAATGTCGTCGCTTATATTCAAAACTCCCTCCAAGTCCGCTAGGGCACCCCGGATAATATTCTGGAATACCTCCGCCGCCGAGGAGACACCAAAACTAAGTCTCTTGTAACAGTAGAGCCCCCGATGTGTGGTGAAGGTGGTGATATATCTCGACTCCGGGTGGAGGACAACCTGGTGATAACCCGCCCTGAGGTCCAGTTTCGTAAAGAAGCGAGCACCTTGTACCTCTGCAATGATGTCATCTATCGTCGGAGTGAGGTGCCTTTCTCTCCTGATGGCCTTGTTGGGGAGTCTCATGTCAACGCAGATCCTGACAGCGTCGGGCTGCTTGGGTTTTCGTGCCACTACTATGGGGGACACCCAGGGGGTGGGGCCCTCCATCTTCTCTATTATGTACAGATCCACCAGGCTATCCAGCTCTTTATCGACATGTTCTGGAAGGTGAAACGGCACCCTCCGATGCTTCAGGGCAATGGGCTGCACCGACTCATCAATGTGTAGTCTCACCGGTTCTCCAACCATCTGTCCAATCCCCTTAAACCATGCCGCATATTTCTCCAACAAGTCATTTATGTCCTCCAAGTAGACAGAATATGCGAAAGTGACAATGCCAAGGGCCTCCGCTGCAGCACAGCTAAGCAACGTGTTGGTGCTCACAGGTGTCACATAGAACCGTGCTTTGATTTGAGAGCCATCATGCTCCACCTTGGCCACAAACGCACCATCCAGGGGGATAGGGTCACGACCACCAAAAGCAAAGATGCGGGCCCTTGGCCCAGCCAACTTGGGGGGTTGGTCCATAACATCATAATGTCCCCGTGCCATTACATTGACGGATGCCCCAGTGTCCATGAGGACCGGAACGGGAGACTGATTCACCTCGATCACACACCTGGGCTGTCTCCTGTTCTTACTCTTCAGGACCCCCACACTCGAGACAAAGAACACATTTTCTTCCCCGTCCTCCTCCACTTCCTCCACCTGGGCATCCTCCTCGCTCTGATCCACCTGAGCGACCTTGAGAAATGGTCCGGCAACCCACACCGTCCACACGTCTTTCCGGCCGCCGGGCACTCTGCTGGGTGGGGCAGGTCGTATCCACACTTTATGCAAATTTCCCCTGCCCTTCCAGCCCTCTCTCGGGGAGCACCTCCAGGCCTTCTGACACCCCTGCCGCCACGCCACATCGCACATACCTCCTCAGTCTTGATGGAGCGCGACCCTGCCTCCATCTTGGTTGCTCTGGCCTCTGACACCTCATGGCACCTCCCCAATTCAAGGATGCGCTGAAGCGTGATGCCTGGTTCTCGTAGCACCTGGCGCCTGAGCTTGCCCGATGAGCACGCCTGGATGAGCATCGTCCTAATCATGTCCTCTGCATCTCCCCAGGCGCAGGCTAAGGAGAGACGCCTCAGGCGTCCATAGAAGGAGTCCAGCGTTTCATCGTCCTTCTGCTTGGCCGATAGCATGACAAAACGTTCATAGTCCGCGTTGGCAAGAGGCAAAAAGTAAGCTTGCAGGGTGGCCTTCGCCTGACCATATGATCCATCCCCAGGCGGCAGTGATTCAAAAATCTCCTGCACGGACGGTCCCGCCGAATACAGCATGGTTGCTAGCCTGGTGTCATCATCCACCACCTGGGCCGCTCGAAAATACATGTCCAGACGGTCCACCCACCTTCTCCATCTGGGCCCTAGGCTAGATGGTGGGCCCGACACATCAAACTTGGGGATGGGCTGCAGAGCCGCCTGGGTACGCACCTGGGCCATGACAGGAAGGATCTGTGGAGCAGCCGGCCCTGCCGCTGGCTGTACAAGAGGTGGAAGACCTTGAGGAGCCGCCTGAACAAGTGGAGGTTGCTGCACAGGCTGCCCTTGAGGTAGCGCACGTGGCGGGGGCGGAGGAGGCCGCTGAACTGCCGCTGCACCACCTTGGTCCGCAATGTCACTCATGAGTCTGAGCGCACAGGCACCCCAGCATGGAACACCGGGACCGCAACTCAAACTCCACAGTCACTGCAACACCTTGTGATGATGAAGAGGGTGAAGATCAGCGTGGCCACCAACCTGTTGATGAAGATGCACCACCTTGATGATGAAGAGGATGAAAACAGAGTGTATCCACCAGCCTGATGATGAAAGAGATGAGGATGAACTGTTCAGCTTTCAAATGTTCCAAAAATTAGAAGAAGAAAAATGCGTGGGTCATGTAGACCCTAGGCCCAAAGCCTTCTTTCTTGCTTTCACTCGATGTAGGAAACCCAAGGAAAAGCCAAAATTGAAATTAGGCATTTATTCTTGCAGGTATGCCTTCCTGCTGTCAGGAGTTCCAGAAATTAAGCCTGGGGCCGCTTCCGAGCCGAAACCAGAGCCTCGTGAAGTCCCACAGCTTGTTTGCCAAAATGGCCGCCAGCCGCGTGGGTAACGCACTACCCGCGGCAAAGAAACGAAGTGTTGCATCCACCTCGTTTCGGTGAAAAAAATATGATTAATAGTCACCGCCGGGCCCGGGCATCGTTTCCCCCACTCGTCGCCACGGTTGAGGGTTCCTCCATGCCCCCATGCGGTTCCGTAGCCCCCATCTAGCAAGGACGACACTTCCACACGCGTCCTTACTGTTCGGGCTTCCCGGTCACTCTGCGTGGCCGGGAAACGCCCCGTTTATTTATGTTGCACGCGGCGACGTGCAACGTCATGCCGCCGCGTGCGTGCCCGTCATCGGGCAGCGCCACACTCGTGATTGTGAGCCTACGCACTTGGGTCCCTGACAGCTTGCACACCAAATTTCCAGGGCATAAGTCCAATGCCACCGGATGGGGCCCTGGAAGTCTACAGCGTGCAGTACCACTGCACACCCTGCCTCCAGTGAAGTAACTGGGAGGCCCAGCCTGACATTGTGAGTACCTGCTCCTGACCAGCATATGGACCATTGAGCTCACCTGTTCTGTTATATGTAGTAAAGCCAGTTAGAACTGTCCAAGCGTCCTGTCGTCCTTGGAGGCCACAACACACTTGTCAATCTTTTTATGACCATGTGCAAAAAAAACCAAAAAGTGGATCTATGTTCCTGTCTCCCCCCCCCAGGCCCCGCACCCATACTCACCACCCTCCCCAATTCAAAACCCCATCAGTGGGTCCTCCCTTCCCCCACCAACCCATACTCACCACCCTCTCCAATTGAAACCCCCATCACTGGGCCCTCCCTGTGCCCCCAGACACACTGTACTCACCACTGTCAAGTTGACGCTGTCTTGGGAGCGGGAGTTGGGGAAAGGGAACTGACGTAGGGAGGGGAAGTGATGTGGGAGGGGGCGGGGGGAAAGGGCAGTTCAGTCTGGTGTGAGAAATAAAGAAGATGTGTTAAAGACCTCCTGTCTGCATATTATGTGCTGCGCGACGCACGCCCCAGTGCGAACTGCAAACATAACAATAGCGACGAAGGTGGGCAGCCTGGGAAGCGCGGCCGCTCTCATGATGAGAGTCTAACGGCCGCTCAGCACGCCATCCGACACACGCCAAAGCCTCACGGTACCCACACAAGCGCAGGAGCGGAGCGCACGAGGACATGGGCCTGCTCGAGTTGTCGGCTCTAATTTGAGGAAACCCGGGCTGCGGTGGTGAATGCAGGAAGAGGGGAGGGGCTAGCGAGAGTGGCAGGGGAAGCAAGGATCGGAGAGGCTCCCATCCTGCACGTGTCTAAAGCACGAAGGCCGACACAGTACACGGCCCGCTGCAGTGACGGAGTGAACAGCACAGCACGCATAAATGCCAACATTTTGCCACAGCTGGGAGGGAGATTTTGTGACAGAAATCGGGAGAAGGGAATTTTCCCATTGGATTGAATTGAGGTTACAAATATTTTAGGAGGGAGAAAGTAAAAATGAGCAACATTTTTGATGAAAAAATCGGCAGTATCCTGCCCAAATCGAGAGGGTTGGCATGTATGCAGCACGTGCGCCACATGGAGCGGGGAGGCTCCCATCCTGCACGTGTCTACTCCCACGGAACGAGGAGCTCTGGAGCACAGTAAGTGCTACAGATCCCCACTCACAAGGCCAAATGACTCCACTGATGGTGCTCGTGCCACTCCTGGCGGCCATCCAATCACCATAAGCAGGCTGGGTCAGGGCCTGCGAAGGAGGGAGAGTGGAGCAGAGGAATTCCACCCAGGATCCACCCCAACTTATGGTGCTCGTGCCATAGTGGCGGCCATCAGGGAGAGTGAGTGGGTGGCAAGCAGCCAGGAAAAGTCAGAAAGAATACCTCAGGCTAAGTTACCCCCACATTGTAGAAATGTCGGGCCAAGATGACGGACAGGGGGCACAAGCTCAGGGAAATGGGCCCCCAGCTCCGGCCATACAAGTACCAGACCCTGTGCCTTATCACCTGCCAGACACGCTGGCCGCCCAGATGACAGGCGCTTTATGATGTTACTAACACCAGCAATATGGGTCCCAGATGGACCAAGTGGATCAGAGACTTTGATCTGTACATGGTAGCCACAGGGCGAATCGCTGACGCCAGGCAAATCTGCCTACTAAAACTGTTGGTTGGATCCGCCACACGTGATATCATCGATGAAATGCCCCCAGACTCCATAGACTCAATTTAAGTCCTCAAAGATGCGCTGGCCGCATACTTTGCTCCACAAACTAACGTGGATTATGAAAGACATCTATTCCATAGCACCAAACATTCAAAAGGGGAGACAATGGATGCCTATGTAATGCGACTGTGTACCAAGCTAAAACATTGCGATTTCGCCAACTACTCGAACACTGAGGCGCTGAGATCACAAATCATATCGGAATGCGAATCACAGACATTCCGAAGGAAACTACTTCAAAAGTCCCGCACGCTGGAAGAGATACTGGCGCTAGCAAGAGTCGAGAGGGTCATTGACTCCCAAGTAGAGAGTTTTGGAAACCCAATTCCAGGAGAAAACCTGCACAGGCTCCAGCTGGAAAGGAAGGCTGAAGAGCTCTTTTGCTACAAATGCGGGTTTGAATACCCCCAAGAGGGAACGTGCCCCGCGGTAGGACAACGCTATGCTTCCATGTTACTCTCACCTGGCTCCCACAGAGGTGTCGATCTGGACTGGACTGCTGCGGTCTCCACCAATGTGATGCATAGGGCCGAGATGGCAGACTGGACTGGCCCACCTAGCTTCGTTTGCTTGGCCCGTAGGAATATTCTTCTGCAAGTGGAGAAAGGGAATTAACCATCCGTGGAGTTCAGCGTAAATCCCCCCCACCCCGCTTTTCTCCCCACTGATCACCTTGGATGTTCCCTCTTATAGTCTCACCTGATGATTTGAAAAGATGAGCTCTCCATCCTGCATTGAGCGCAGGGGCGCGTAGATAACTAGTTGCTTCACTGGCTCGAAGGAATTGGTGAGTTCCAGGACAATATTGACTCCGATATTCCCGGCAAGACACCGTAAGTATGTAGTTCGTAAGAGTTCAAATGCCTGACTTTCACTCTTGTCCGATTCCTTGCAGGTTGCAGCTTGACCCTACTGAAGAGTTCCTCGTGGCAACCGGTAATGTTCTGGTAAGGATTTGTATTATCCAACACAGTTCGATAAAATAATGTCCATATGTAACCTGTTGCTTTCTCCCTTATTCAGGCGCTGAGAGAAAGTATGAAGTCTCAGGGAATAATGCCTCTGGCGGTAAAATCAGGTAAGTCTTTTGTGGTGAGGAGGGTTCCCCTTGTTAGTCCCTTGTTTCACCTTGCTGTCCTTTTGTTTCGCCTTAGGGGCCGGGGTTCGGCTAGGATGCAGTGGAAGCTGCGCCGACCCGTGAAGAAGAGTAGTACCCCCGGTGGTAAAATCAGGTAAGTCTATTGGGGGTATTCCTCTGTGTATTCCCTTGGCTCACCTTGCTGTTTTTGTCTTCTCCTTAGGTGCCAGAGTGTGGCGGTAACATGCAGGAGGATGCGGTGAAATGTGAAGATGCTGCGAAGGCCGGTGAGTTCAGCGCGGCGCTGCAGCAGGCGAGGCGATGCGCATAAAACAACTTCTTTCTTCCAGCTCGAAGGCACGATGGATCGGGAATTCAGGTAAGAAAAAAAGGTATTGCTCTTGTTCTAACCTTTTCTCCTTCTTTCTCCCTTTTTCTAGGAGCTCCAAACTCGAGGCGGGCGTGGCAGAAGACTGGATGCAGACTTGCAGGCACGGTGAGCGTTACGCTGCTGGATGCAGAATAACGCGAAGCATGTGCTGCTCTTCGGGCATGGTTTAAATAGCTTCCAAAGTAGTCTGAGGTAAGTATTCCTCTCCAGCCCCACCCAAGTAAAAAAATAGTCCCTAGGTAAAATAGTCCCTTCCAAGCCTCGTTTGGCTTGGAGCTCTTGCAGCATGGTCTGCATCAGGTAAGTTTGCAGCATGGTCTGCATCAGGTGAGTTTTAATCTATGAGCCTGGTGCCTATGGCGCCAGGACTGACTCTCCATATGAGCCTGGCGCCATAGGCGCCAGGACTGCACCCAAATAGCCCCTAGTGGGGGCTGTTGGGCTTGCTTGGGGTAACGATGCCTGCTTCTGGGGTTGCTGGACTTGGTCTGGGTCCCCAGGGGTAGGCATCATGACAGCCCCCCCCCCAAGGCCCCTCCTAAAGTCATTCTTCCCTGTGGTTTCGGTTTGTCTGGGAAATTTCGGTGGAATTTTTTCACCAATCGGGGTGCATGAACATGGTCACTAGGTTCCCATGACCTTTCCTGTGGTCCGTAACCTTTCCAGTCGATTAAACAAAAAAGGTTTGACTTTATCAGCTTGGAGTCCAGGATGTCCTTAACTTCAAATTCGGGTTCTCCGTCTACAAGGATGGGGTCTGGTGGCTTGGTTAGTCTTGTCTCTGGTTGTACTGGCTTCAAAAGTGACACATGAAAGACGGGATGAATTTGCATATTAGCAGGTAAGTCTAACTTTACAGCCACCGGGTTGATAATGGCCTTAATAGAGTAAGGTCCCAAATATCTGGGGTTAAAGGTCTGTGTTCCCTTTAGAGGTATATGTTTTGTGGCTAACCATACTTGGTCCCCTATTTGGTATTGTGGAGAATCACTTCTATGCCGATCAGCATCTTTCTTGTATTTTTTTTGTTTTAAATGTGTAGTTGCTTCCTTAAAGGCTTGTGTAATCGTAGCGTGCAGATGGTCCACTGCAGGCATTTCTAAGTCTTGGGGTGAGTCAAGGTCTGAGGTTCGAGGATGGTGCCCATATAAGGTATAAAAGGGGCTTTGTCCAGTTCCAGAGTGTACTGAATTATTGTATGCATATTCGTCGATCCAAAGAATGTCTTTCCAATTACTCTCTGTCTGATGTAACATACAACGCAGGTATTGTTCGAGAGTTTGGTTGGTCCTCTCCGTTTGACCATCGGTCTGGGGGTGGTGACAGGTCGATAACCTCACATCGATTTGCACCAATTGACAACATTTCTTCCAAAAATGTGAAATGAATTGACTGGCCCGGTCAGAGACCAACACGGACGGAAATCCATGTATGCAAACAATGTTTTTGAGGAATTCTTTGGCCAGGATTGAGGCTGAAGGTAGTCCTTTTAAAGGAATAAAGTGGGCCATCTTGGAGAAAAGATCCACAATAACTAGAATGGTGTTAAACCCATTACAAGGAGGTAGATCGGTAATAAAGTCTAACAATAAGGTGTGCCATGGTGTAGGCGGAATGTCTAAAGGTTGGAAGAGTCCAGCTGGTTTTTTCTTTTGACCTTTGTTTTGGGCGCAAATGCCACAAGACATCACAAATGATTTAATATCTTTTCGCCAAGTGGGCCACCAGAATTGTCTTTTAATTTTAGCTTCAGTTTTTGCAATACCTGGGTGCCTCTCCATTAGGGTATCATGATAACGGGAAATGACTAGCTCTTGTAGTTCCTTGTGGGGCAGAAATAGCCGCCCTTGGTAATAAGGCAGATCATTGGTGACAGAGTAGTCCAGACCTTTCTTTACCCAGTCCTGCAGAGCTGTAGGATCAAAGAGTTGCTGGATCTGTACCTGAATGTCCTCTAGTGTCTGTAGAGTAGTCATGCCAAGAATCCTTTGTTCGGAAATTATGGGTACTGGTTCTGGGTTCACTTCTGCCTCTCCCATTCCTATTCGGGATAAGGCGTCTGCTTTACCATTCTTACAACCTGGTCGATAGGTTATCACGAAATCGAACTCGGCAAAGAACAATGCCCATCACAGTTGACTTGATGATTGGGCCTTGGCTGTTTTTAAATACTGTAAGTTCCGGTGATCAGTGATCACAGTAATGGTATGCCTGGCACCTAGAAGATAGTGCCGCCAAGCCTTGAAGGTGGATTTAATGGCTAATAACTCCTTGTCAGTAACCGCATAGTTTAACTCGGGTGCCGAGAACTTTCTGGACCAAAATGCTACTGGGTGAAGCTGGCCAGTTTTAGGGTCCTTTTGAGACAGGACAGCTCCCATGGCTAGACTGGATGCATCAGTTTCCACTATGTATGGAAGTTCAGGGTGCGGGTGCTTTAACACAGGTGCAGACGTGAATTTCGCTTTCAGCTCTTGGAAGGCATTTTCTGCTTCTTCAGTCCACATAAAGCGTTTATTTTTTCGCAAGAGTGCTGTGATGGGATGTATGACATGTGAAAAATCTGGGATGAATCTGTGGTAGAAATTGGCAAAGTCGATCATGCTTTGTACTCCTTTAACTGAACTTGGTGATGGCCACTTAAGGATTGCGTCCACCTTCCGTGAGTCCATTCGGACTCCCTTTGGAGTCAGGATAAACCCAATGAATTCAACTTCTGTGGCATGAAAAACACATTTTTCTAGTTTTGCATATAGTTTGTGCTGGTGCAATTTCTCAAGGACTGCTCGGACGTGCTTCACATGGTCAGATACTGAAGAGGAGTATACTAGAATCTCATCGATATACACGACAACACAAACGTCAATGAGTTCACGAAGGACATCGTTCATGAAGTATTGGAAGGCTGCTGGTGCATTGCACAACCCGAAAGGCATCACCTGGTATTCGAATAACCCATACTTAGTGCGGAAAGCAGTCTTCCATTCGTCGCCCTCTTTTACACGTACCAGATGGCATGCCCCCGGAGATCTAATTTAGTGTATATAAAAGCGTCCTTCACTTGGTCTAGTAGTTCAGGGATCAGAGGCAACGGGTATCGGTGCTTAACAGTTATCTGGTTCAATGCACGGTAGTCTATGCACGTTCTGAGGTCACCTTCCTTTTTGGGTACGAAGAACAAAGCTGAAGAGGCAGGGGACTTGGATGGGCGAATAAAGCCATTGGCAAGGTACTGGTCTAAGTATTGTCGTAGGTGAAGGTTCTCAGGTTCCGTGAGGGCATAGATCCTGCTACAAAGGGGTTGTGCACCGTGTATGAGATCGATTTGACAATCGTACGATCTGTGAGGAGGTAAGGTGTTTGCCTGTTCCTTTTGGAAGACATCCTGGAATTCTTGGTATTCTGGAGGTAGTTGCATGACTGCTGTGGTTACTGTGGCCAGGCCTGCGTTCTGATTTTTCTTTGGGTAACAGGTTTGTGCACAATCCGGGAAGGTTATTCTCTTTTCTCGCCAATCAATACAAGGATTATGTGTTTCCAACCAAGGTATCCCAGTATTATTTGGAACTGTGGGGCTTTGATTAGATCAAACACAATAGTCTCTCGATGCCCATCCTGACCCAATAGTGTCATCTCTGCGGTGGAATGAGTTACAGGCCCAGAGGCAATTTCAGTTCCATCGACTTTGGTGATGACATCTGAGGTGGTTTTTCGGCAGAGAGGTAGATTCATCCTGGAAGCCAATTCATAGTCCATATAGTTTCCTATGGCCCCGCTATCAATGTATGCCCTTACTGCGTGTATACGCGATGGCTGCCCTGGATCTACGAGGACCATCGGTATGATGAAATGCGAGGTCTGGGTATCCTTCTTCAAGCTCGGCAAGCGGACCTCTACGCTTGTCGGGCGTGGTCGTTTCCCGAGTCTGACTCCATATGGCTTTTATCAGCAGCTCCTACCGCCTTCTTGGGTGGTTTTACAGGGCAATCCCGTAGAAAATGTCCAGAAGTACCACAATATAGACACAATTGCATTTGCCGTCTCCTTTCTCTTTCCTTCTGGGTTAAGGGTCCTTTAACCCCTCCGATTTGCATGGGTTCTGAAGCATCTGCTCCTTTGGGGTTAGCGTGGGTTTTGACCAACACCCGATTCTCAAACTTGGCTCGATCAGCCTTTCTGTTCTGAAGTCTGTGATCTAACTGGACCACTAAGTCTATATATTCAGCGCAGTCTTGAGAGGGGTTCACGACTTGAACCAAGATATCCTTGAGTTCTCCTCGAAGCCCTCGATGAAATAACTTGATTCGTTTTACCACAGGCCATCCAGATTCCACTATTAACCTATTAAAGGTCGCGATGTAGGATAAAAGGTCCTGGTTACCCTGTCGTAGGGACAATAGTTCGTTATCCAGGGCCTGTACTTGTGAGTGCCGGGCAAATAGTCTTTCCATGCTAGTTTGAAAGCCCTGAAAATCCCGAGGAATTGGGTCATCCTGAGTAACTAGTGGAATTGACCAATCAGCTGCGCTGCCGCTGAGATATGACAATACAAGGGCTACCTTGGCTTGATCGTTTGGGAAGGCTCCAGGTCTGCATAAAAATTGCAAGCGGCATTGGTTCATAAACACGGCAAACCTTTTAGGATCTCTGGCAAAGCGTTCGGGTGGGGCTAATGGAATATGTCCTGGTAGGTTTATTTGCACAGGGTTACTCGATAACACAGGAGCTGGATTTCCCCCGAGACCAGGTAGGGGTGCTTGTCCAGCCTGGCTTTGCAATAGTTGCCTAGCAAGATCATCAGTTCGCTCCTTTGACAAAATCAGTTCTCTCCTAAGAGCATTGGTTTCTTGATGGGCGGAATGCACTTCAGCTCTCAATTCCCCTAGTAATTGGGCCAATTGGTCAGCCTCTGAGGTATCCATAACGCCCGGGTGGGAATTTGTGGGTAGGCTTCGCGTTCTGTTACGCTCACCTGGCTCCCACAGAGGCGTCGATCTGGACTGGACTGCTGCGGTCTCCACCATTGTGACGCGTAGGGCCGAGATGACGGACTGGACTGGCCCACCTAGTTTCGTTTGCTTGGCCCATATGAATATTCTTCTGCAAGTGGAGAAAGGGAATTAACCACCCGTGGAGTTGAGCGTAAATCCCCCCACCCCGCTGTTCTCCCCACTGATCACCTTGGATGTTCCCTCTTATAGTCTCACCTGATGATTTGAAAAGAGGAGCTCTCCATCCTGCATTGAGCGCAGGGGCGCGTAGATAACCAGTTGCTTCACTGGCTCGAATGAATTGGTGAGTTCCAGGACAATATTGACTCCGATATTCCCGGCAAGACGCCGTAAGTATGTAGTTCGTAAGAGTTCAAATGCCTGACTTTCACTCTTGTCCGATTCCTTGCAGGTTGCAGCTTGACCCTACTGAAGAGTTCCTCGTGGCAACCGGTAATGTTCTGGTAAGGATTTGTATTATCCAACACAGTTCGATAAAATAATGTCCATATGTAACCTGTTGCTTTCTCCCTTATTCAGGCACTGAGAAAAAGTATGAAGTCTCAGGGAATAATGCCTCTGGCGGTAAAATCAGGTAAGTCTTTTGTGGTGAGGAGGGTTCCCCTTGTTAGTCCCTTGTTTCACCTTGCTGTCCTTTTGATTCCCCTTAGGAGCCGGGGTTCGGCTAGGATGCAGTGGAAGCTGCGCCGACCCGTGATGAAGAGTAGTACCCCCGGTGGTAAAATCAGGTAAGTCTATGGGGGGTATTCCTCTGTGTATTCCCTTGGCTCACCTTGCTGTTCTTGTCTTCTCCTTAGGTGCCGGAGTGCGGCGGTGACATGCAGGAGGATGCGGTAAAATGTGAAGATGCTGCGAAGGCCGGTGAGTTCAGCGCGGCGCTGCAGCAAGCGAGGCAACACGCATAAAACAACTTCTTTCTTCCAGCTCGAAGGCGCAATGGATCGGTAATTCAGGTAAGGATCAAAGGTATTGCTCTTGTTCTAACGTTTTCTCCTTCTTTCTCCCTTTTTCTAGGAGCTCCAAACTCGAGGCGGGCGTGGCAGAAGACTGGATGCAGACTTGCAGGCACTGTGAGCGTTACGCTGCTGGATGCAGAATAACGCGAAGCATGTGCTGCTCTTCGGGCATGGTTTAAATAGCTTCCAAAGTAGTCTGCGGTAAGTATTCCTCTCCAGCCCCACCCAAGTAAAAAAATAGTCCCTAGGTAAAATAGTCCCTTCCAAGCCTCGTTTGGCTTGGAGCTCTTGCAGCATGGTCTGCATCAGGTAAGTTTACAGCATGGTCTGCATCAGGTAAGTTTTAATCTATGAGCCTGGAGCCTATGGCGCCAGGACTGACTCTCCATATGAGCCTGGCGCCATAGGCGCAAGGACTGCACCCAAATAGCCCCTAGTGGGGGCTGTTGGGCTTGCTTGGGGTAACGATGCCTGCTTCTGGGGTTGCTGGACTTGGTCTGGGTCCCCAGGGGTAGGCATCATGACAGCACTCCACCCCAAGGCCTCTCCTAAAATCATTCTTCCCTGTGGTTTCGGTTTGTCTGGGAAATTTCGGTCACTAGGTTCCCATGACCTTTCCTGTGGTCCGTAACCTTTCCAGTCGATTAAACAAAAAAGTTTTGACTTTATCAGCTTGGAGTCCAGGATGTCCTTAACTTCAAATTCGGGTTCTCCGTCTACAAGGATGGGGTCTGGTGGCTTGGTTAGTCTTGTCTCTGGTTGTACTGGCTTCAAAAGTGACACATGAAAGACGGGATGAATTTGCATATTAGCAGGTAAGTCTAACTTTACAGCCACCGGGTTGATAATGGCCTTAATAGAGTAAGGTCCCAAATATCTGGGGTTAAAGGTCTGTGTTCCCTTTAGAGGTATATGTTTTGTGGCTAACCATACTTGGTCCCCTATTTGGTATTGTGGAGAATCACTTCTATGCCGATCAGCATCTTTCTTGTATTTTTCTTTCGCCTGTTTTAAATGTGTAGTTGCTTCCTTAAAGGCTTGTGTAATCGTAGCGTGCAGATGGTCCACTGCAGGCATTTCTAAGTCTTGGGGTGAGTCAAGGTCTGAGGTTCGAGGATGGTGCCCATATAAGGTATAAAAGGGGCTTTGTCCAGTTCCAGAGTGTACTGAATTATTGTATGCATATTCGTCGATCCAAAGAATGTCTTTCCAATTACTCTCCGTCTGATGTAACATACAACGCAGGTATTGTTCGAGAGTTTGGTTGGTCCTCTCCGTTTGACCATCGGTCTGGGGGTGGTGACAGGTCGATAACCTCACATCGATTTGCACCAATTGACAACATTTCTTCCAAAAATGTGAAATGAATTGACTGGCCCGGTCAGAGACCAACACGGACGGAAATCCATGTATGCAAACAATGTTTTCGAGGAATTCTTTGGCCAGGATTGAGGCTGAAGGTAGTCCTTTTAAAGGAATAAAGTGGGCCATCTTGGAAAAAAAATCCACAATAACTAGAATGGTGTTAAACCCATTACAAGGAGGTAGATCGGTAATAAAGTCTAACAATAAGGTGTGCCATGGTGTAGGCGGAATGTCTAAAGGTTGGAAGAGTCCAGCTGGTTTTTTCTTTTGACCTTTGTTTTGGGCGCAAATGCCACAAGACATCACAAATGATTTAATATCTTTTCGCCAAGTGGGCCACCAGAATTGTCTTTTAATTTTAGCTTCAGTTTTTGCAATACCTGGGTGCCTCTCCATTAGGGTATCATGATAACGGGAAATGACTAGCTCTTGTAGTTCCTTGTGGGGCAGAAATAGCCGCCCTTGGTAATAAGGCAGATCATTGGTGACAGAGTAGTCCAGACCTTTCTTTACCCAGTCCTGCAGAGCTGTAGGATCAAAGAGTTGCTGGATCTTTACCTGAATGTCCTCTAGTGTCTGTAGAGTAGTCATGCCAAGAATCCTTTGTTCGGAAATTATGGGTACTGGTTCTGGGTTCACTTCTGCCTCTCCCATTCCTATTCGGGATAAGGCGTCTTCTTTACCATTCTTACAACCTGGTCGATAGGTTATCACGAAATCGAACTCGGCAAAGAACAATGCCCATCAGAGTTGACGTGACGATTGGGCCTTGGCTGTTTTTAAATACTGTAAGTTCCGGTGATCAGTGATCACAGTAATGGTATGCCTGGCACCTAGAAGATAGTGCCGCCAAGCCTTGAAGGTGGATTTAATGGCTAATAACTCCTTGTCAGTAACCGCATAGTTTAACTCGGGTGCCGAGAACTTTCTGGACCAAAATGCTACTGGGTGAAGCTGGCCAGTTTCAGGGTCCTTTTGAGACAGGACAGCTCCCATGGCTAGACTGGATGCATCAGTTTCCACTATGTATGGAAGTTCAGGGTGCGGGTGCTTTAACACAGGTGCAGACGTGAATTTCGCTTTCAGCTCTTGGAAGGCATTTTCTGCTTCTTCAGTCCACATAAAGCGTTTATTTTTTCGCAAGAGTGCTGTGATGGGATGTATGACATGTGAAAAATCTGGGATGAATCTGCGGTAGAAGTTGGCAAAGTCGATCATGCTTTGTACTCCTTTAACTGAACTTGGTGATGGCCACTTAAGGATTGCGTCCACCTTCCGTGAGTCCATTCGGACTCCCTTTGGAGTCAGGATAAACCCAATGAATTCAACTTCTGTGGCATGAAAAACACATTTTTCTATTTTTGCATATAGTTTGTGCTGGTGCAATTTCTCAAGGACTGCTCGGACGTGCTTCACATGGTCAGATACTGAAGAGGAGTATATTAGAATCTCATCGATATACACGACAACACAAACGTCAATGAGTTCACGAAGGACATCGTTCATGAAGTATTGGAAGGCTGCTGGTGCATTGCACAACCCGAAAGGCATCACCTGGTATTCGAATAACCCATACTTAGTGCGGAAAGCAGTCTTCCATTCGTCGCCCTCTTTTACACGTACCAGATGGCATGCCCCCGGAGATCTAATTTAGTGTATATAAAAGCGTCCTTCACTTGGTCTAGTAGTTCAGGGATCAGAGGCAACGGGTATCGGTGCTTAACAGTTATCTGGTTCAATGCACGGTAGTCTATGCACGTTCTGAGGTCACCTTCCTTTTTGGGTACGAAGAACAAAGCTGAAGAGGCAGGGGACTTGGATGGGCGAATAAAGCCATTGGCAAGGTACTGGTCTAAGTATTGTCGTAGGTGAAGGTTCTCAGGTTCCGTGAGGGCATAGATCCTGCTACAAAGGGGTTGTGCACCGGGTATGAGATCGATTTGACAATCGTACGATCTGTGAGGAGGTAAGGTGTTTGCCTGTTCCTTTTGGAAGACATCCTGGAATTCTTGGTATTCTGGAGGTAGTTGCATGACTGCTGTGTTTACTGTGGCCAGGCCTGCGTTCTGATTTTTCTTTGGGTAACAGGTTTGTGCACAATCCGGGAAGGTTATTCTCTTTTCTCGCCAATCAATACAAGGATTATGTGTTTCCAACCAAGGTATCCCAGTATTATTTGGAACTGTGGGGCTTTGATTAGATCAAACACAATAGTCTCTCGATGCCCATCCTGACCCAATAGTGTCATCTCTGCGGTGGAATGAGTTACAGGCCCAGAGGCAATTTCAGTTCCATCGACTTTGGTGATGACATCTGAGGTGGTTTTTCAGCAGAGAGGTAGATTCATCCTGGAAGCCAATTCATAGTCCATATAGTTTCCTATGGCCCCGCTATCAATGTATGCCCTTACTGCGTGTATACGCGATGGCTGCCCTGGATCTACGAGGACCATCGGTATGATGAAATGCGAGGTCTGGGTATCCTTCTTCAAGCTCGGCAAGCGGACCTCTACGCTTGTCGGGCGTGGTCGTTTCCCGAGTCTGACTCCATATGGCTTTTATCAGCAGCTCCTACCGCCTTCTTGGGTGGTTTTACAGGGCAATCCCGTAGAAAATGTCCAGAAGTACCACAATATAGACACAATTGCATTTGCCGTCTCCTTTCTCTTTCCTTCTGGGTTAAGGGTCCTTTAACCCCTCCGATTTGCATGGGTTCTGAAGCATCTGCTCCTTTGGGGTTAGCGTGGGTTTTGACCAACACCCGATTCTCAAACTTGGCTCGATCAGCCTTTCTGTTCTGAAGTCTGTGATCTAACTGGACCACTAAGTCTATATATTCAGCGCAGTCTTGAGAGGGGTTCACGACTTGAACCAAGATATCCTTGAGTTCTCCTCGAAGCCCTCGATGAAATAACTTGATTCGTTTTACCACAGGCCATCCAGATTCCACTATTAACCTATTAAAGGTCGCGATGTAGGATAAAAGGTCCTGGTTACCCTGTCGTAGGGACAATAGTTCGTTATCCAGGGCCTGTACTTGTGAGTGCCGGGCAAATAGTCTTTCCATGCTAGTTTGAAAGCCCTGAAAATCCCGAGGAATTGGGTCATCCTGAGTAACTAGTGGAATTGACCAATCAGCTGCGCTGCCGCTGAGATATGACAATACAAGGGCTACCTTGGCTTGATCGTTTGGGAAGGCTCCAGGTCTGCATAAAAATTGCAAGCGGCATTGGTTCATAAACACGGCAAACCTTTTAGGATCTCTGGCAAAGCGTTCGGGTGGGGCTAATGGAATATGTCCTGGTAGGTTTATTTGCACAGGGTTACTCGATAACACAGGAGCTGGATTTCCCCCGAGACCAGGTAGGGGTGCTTGTCCAGCCTGGCTTTGCAATAGTTGCCTAGCAAGATCATCAGTTCGCTCCTTTGACAAAATCAGTTCTCTCCTAAGAGCATTGGTTTCTTGATGGGCGGAATGCACTTCAGCTCTCAATTCCCCTAGTAATTGGGCCAATTGGTCAGCCTCTGAGGTATCCATAACGCCCGGGTGGGAATTTGTGGGTAGGCTTCGCGTTCTGTTACGCTCACCTGGCTCCCACAGAGGCGTCGATCTGGACTGGACTGCTGCGGTCTCCACCATTGTGACGCGTAGGGCCGAGATGACGGACTGGACTGGCCCACCTAGTTTCGTTTGCTTGGCCCATATGAATATTCTTCTGCAAGTGGAGAAAGGGAATTAACCACCCGTGGAGTTGAGCGTAAATCCCCCCACCCCGCTGTTCTCCCCACTGATCACCTTGGATGTTCCCTCTTATAGTCTCACCTGATGATTTGAAAAGAGGAGCTCTCCATCCTGCATTGAGCGCAGGGGCGCGTAGATAACCAGTTGCTTCACTGGCTCGAATGAATTGGTGAGTTCCAGGACAATATTGACTCCGATATTCCCGGCAAGACGCCGTAAGTATGTAGTTCGTAAGAGTTCAAATGCCTGACTTTCACTCTTGTCCGATTCCTTGCAGGTTGCAGCTTGACCCTACTGAAGAGTTCCTCGTGGCAACCGGTAATGTTCTGGTAAGGATTTGTATTATCCAACACAGTTCGATAAAATAATGTCCATATGTAACCTGTTGCTTTCTCCCTTATTCAGGCACTGAGAAAAAGTATGAAGTCTCAGGGAATAATGCCTCTGGCGGTAAAATCAGGTAAGTCTTTTGTGGTGAGGAGGGTTCCCCTTGTTAGTCCCTTGTTTCACCTTGCTGTCCTTTTGATTCCCCTTAGGAGCCGGGGTTCGGCTAGGATGCAGTGGAAGCTGCGCCGACCCGTGATGAAGAGTAGTACCCCCGGTGGTAAAATCAGGTAAGTCTATGGGGGGTATTCCTCTGTGTATTCCCTTGGCTCACCTTGCTGTTCTTGTCTTCTCCTTAGGTGCCGGAGTGCGGCGGTAACATGCAGGAGGATGCGGTAAAATGTGAAGATGCTGCGAAGGCCGGTGAGTTCAGCGCGGCGCTGCAGCAAGCGAGGCAACACGCATAAAACAACTTCTTTCTTCCAGCTCGAAGGCGCAATGGATCGGTAATTCAGGTAAGGATCAAAGGTATTGCTCTTGTTCTAACGTTTTCTCCTTCTTTCTCCCTTTTTCTAGGAGCTCCAAACTCGAGGCGGGCGTGGCAGAAGACTGGATGCAGACTTGCAGGCACTGTGAGCGTTACGCTGCTGGATGCAGAATAACGCGAAGCATGTGCTGCTCTTCGGGCATGGTTTAAATAGCTTCCAAAGTAGTCTGCGGTAAGTATTCCTCTCCAGCCCCACCCAAGTAAAAAAATAGTCCCTAGGTAAAATAGTCCCTTCCAAGCCTCGTTTGGCTTGGAGCTCTTGCAGCATGGTCTGCATCAGGTAAGTTTACAGCATGGTCTGCATCAGGTAAGTTTTAATCTATGAGCCTGGAGCCTATGGCGCCAGGACTGACTCTCCATATGAGCCTGGCGCCATAGGCGCAAGGACTGCACCCAAATAGCCCCTAGTGGGGGCTGTTGGGCTTGCTTGGGGTAACGATGCCTGCTTCTGGGGTTGCTGGACTTGGTCTGGGTCCCCAGGGGTAGGCATCATGACAGCACTCCCCCCAAGGCCTCTCCTAAAATCATTCTTCCCTGTGGTTTCGGTTTGTCTGGGAAATTTCGGTCACTAGGTTCCCATGACCTTTCCTGTGGTCCGTAACCTTTCCAGTCGATTAAACAAAAAAGTTTTGACTTTATCAGCTTGGAGTCCAGGATGTCCTTAACTTCAAATTCGGGTTCTCCGTCTACAAGGATGGGGTCTGGTGGCTTGGTTAGTCTTGTCTCTGGTTGTACTGGCTTCAAAAGTGACACATGAAAGACGGGATGAATTTGCATATTAGCAGGTAAGTCTAACTTTACAGCCACCGGGTTGATAATGGCCTTAATAGAGTAAGGTCCCAAATATCTGGGGTTAAAGGTCTGTGTTCCCTTTAGAGGTATATGTTTTGTGGCTAACCATACTTGGTCCCCTATTTGGTATTGTGGAGAATCACTTCTATGCCGATCAGCATCTTTCTTGTATTTTTCTTTCGCCTGTTTTAAATGTGTAGTTGCTTCCTTAAAGGCTTGTGTAATCGTAGCGTGCAGATGGTCCACTGCAGGCATTTCTAAGTCTTGGGGTGAGTCAAGGTCTGAGGTTCGAGGATGGTGCCCATATAAGGTATAAAAGGGGCTTTGTCCAGTTCCAGAGTGTACTGAATTATTGTATGCATATTCGTCGATCCAAAGAATGTCTTTCCAATTACTCTCCGTCTGATGTAACATACAACGCAGGTATTGTTCGAGAGTTTGGTTGGTCCTCTCCGTTTGACCATCGGTCTGGGGGTGGTGACAGGTCGATAACCTCACATCGATTTGCACCAATTGACAACATTTCTTCCAAAAATGTGAAATGAATTGACTGGCCCGGTCAGAGACCAACACGGACGGAAATCCATGTATGCAAACAATGTTTTCGAGGAATTCTTTGGCCAGGATTGAGGCTGAAGGTAGTCCTTTTAAAGGAATAAAGTGGGCCATCTTGGAAAAAAAATCCACAATAACTAGAATGGTGTTAAACCCATTACAAGGAGGTAGATCGGTAATAAAGTCTAACAATAAGGTGTGCCATGGTGTAGGCGGAATGTCTAAAGGTTGGAAGAGTCCAGCTGGTTTTTTCTTTTGACCTTTGTTTTGGGCGCAAATGCCACAAGACATCACAAATGATTTAATATCTTTTCGCCAAGTGGGCCACCAGAATTGTCTTTTAATTTTAGCTTCAGTTTTTGCAATACCTGGGTGCCTCTCCATTAGGGTATCATGATAACGGGAAATGACTAGCTCTTGTAGTTCCTTGTGGGGCAGAAATAGCCGCCCTTGGTAATAAGGCAGATCATTGGTGACAGAGTAGTCCAGACCTTTCTTTACCCAGTCCTGCAGAGCTGTAGGATCAAAGAGTTGCTGGATCTTTACCTGAATGTCCTCTAGTGTCTGTAGAGTAGTCATGCCAAGAATCCTTTGTTCGGAAATTATGGGTACTGGTTCTGGGTTCACTTCTGCCTCTCCCATTCCTATTCGGGATAAGGCGTCTTCTTTACCATTCTTACAACCTGGTCGATAGGTTATCACGAAATCGAACTCGGCAAAGAACAATGCCCATCAGAGTTGACGTGACGATTGGGCCTTGGCTGTTTTTAAATACTGTAAGTTCCGGTGATCAGTGATCACAGTAATGGTATGCCTGGCACCTAGAAGATAGTGCCGCCAAGCCTTGAAGGTGGATTTAATGGCTAATAACTCCTTGTCAGTAACCGCATAGTTTAACTCGGGTGCCGAGAACTTTCTGGACCAAAATGCTACTGGGTGAAGCTGGCCAGTTTCAGGGTCCTTTTGAGACAGGACAGCTCCCATGGCTAGACTGGATGCATCAGTTTCCACTATGTATGGAAGTTCAGGGTGCGGGTGCTTTAACACAGGTGCAGACGTGAATTTCGCTTTCAGCTCTTGGAAGGCATTTTCTGCTTCTTCAGTCCACATAAAGCGTTTATTTTTTCGCAAGAGTGCTGTGATGGGATGTATGACATGTGAAAAATCTGGGATGAATCTGCGGTAGAAGTTGGCAAAGTCGATCATGCTTTGTACTCCTTTAACTGAACTTGGTGATGGCCACTTAAGGATTGCGTCCACCTTCCGTGAGTCCATTCGGACTCCCTTTGGAGTCAGGATAAACCCAATGAATTCAACTTCTGTGGCATGAAAAACACATTTTTCTAGTTTTGCATATAGTTTGTGCTGGTGCAATTTCTCAAGGACTGCTCGGACGTGCTTCACATGGTCAGATACTGAAGAGGAGTATATTAGAATCTCATCGATATACACGACAACACAAACGTCAATGAGTTCACGAAGGACATCGTTCATGAAGTATTGGAAGGCTGCTGGTGCATTGCACAACCCGAAAGGCATCACCTGGTATTCGAATAACCCATACTTAGTGCGGAAAGCAGTCTTCCATTCGTCGCCCTCTTTTACACGTACCAGATGGCATGCCCCCGGAGATCTAATTTAGTGTATATAAAAGCGTCCTTCACTTGGTCTAGTAGTTCAGGGATCAGAGGCAACGGGTATCGGTGCTTAACAGTTATCTGGTTCAATGCACGGTAGTCTATGCACGTTCTGAGGTCACCTTCCTTTTTGGGTACGAAGAACAAAGCTGAAGAGGCAGGGGACTTGGATGGGCGAATAAAGCCATTGGCAAGGTACTGGTCTAAGTATTGTCGTAGGTGAAGGTTCTCAGGTTCCGTGAGGGCATAGATCCTGCTACAAAGGGGTTGTGCACCGGGTATGAGATCGATTTGACAATCGTACGATCTGTGAGGAGGTAAGGTGTTTGCCTGTTCCTTTTGGAAGACATCCTGGAATTCTTGGTATTCTGGAGGTAGTTGCATGACTGCTGTGTTTACTGTGGCCAGGCCTGCGTTCTGATTTTTCTTTGGGTAACAGGTTTGTGCACAATCCGGGAAGGTTATTCTCTTTTCTCGCCAATCAATACAAGGATTATGTGTTTCCAACCAAGGTATCCCAGTATTATTTGGAACTGTGGGGCTTTGATTAGATCAAACACAATAGTCTCTCGATGCCCATCCTGACCCAATAGTGTCATCTCTGCGGTGGAATGAGTTACAGGCCCAGAGGCAATTTCAGTTCCATCGACTTTGGTGATGACATCTGAGGTGGTTTTTCGGCAGAGAGGTAGATTCATCCTGGAAGCCAATTCATAGTCCATATAGTTTCCTATGGCCCCGCTATCAATGTATGCCCTTACTGCGTGTATACGCGATGGCTGCCCTGGATCTACGAGGACCATCGGTATGATGAAATGCGAGGTCTGGGTATCCTTCTTCAAGCTCGGCAAGCGGACCTCTACGCTTGTCGGGCGTGGTCGTTTCCCGAGTCTGACTCCATATGGCTTTTATCAGCAGCTCCTACCGCCTTCTTGGGTGGTTTTACAGGGCAATCCCGTAGAAAATGTCCAGAAGTTCCACAATATAGACACAATTGCATTTGCCGTCTCCTTTCTCTTTCCTTCTGGGTTAAGGGTCCTTTAACCCCTCCGATTTGCATGGGTTCTGAAGCATCTGCTCCTTTGGGGTTAGCGTGGGTTTTGACCAACACCCGATTCTCAAACTTGGCTCGATCAGCCTTTCTGTTCTGAAGTCTGTGATCTAACTGGACCACTAAGTCTATATATTCAGCGCAGTCTTGAGAGGGGTTCACGACTTGAACCAAGATATCCTTGAGTTCTCCTCGAAGCCCTCGATGAAATAACTTGATTCGTTTTACCACAGGCCATCCAGATTCCACTATTAACCTATTAAAGGTCGCGATGTAGGATAAAAGGTCCTGGTTACCCTGTCGTAGGGACAATAGTTCGTTATCCAGGGCCTGTACTTGTGAGTGCCGGGCAAATAGTCTTTCCATGCTAGTTTGAAAGCCCTGAAAATCCCGAGGAATTGGGTCATCCTGAGTAACTAGTGGAATTGATCAATCAGCTGCGCTGCCGCTGAGATATGACAATACAAGGGCTACCTTGGCTTGATCGTTTGGGAAGGCTCCAGGTCTGCATAAAAATTGCAAGCGGCATTGGTTCATAAACACGGCAAACCTTTTAGGATCTCTGGCAAAGCGTTCGGGTGGGGCTAATGGAATATGTCCTGGTAGGTTTATTTGCACAGGGTTACTCGATAACACAGGAGCTGGATTTCCCCCGAGACCAGGTAGGGGTGCTTGTCCAGCCTGGCTTTGCAATAGTTGCCTAGCAAGATCATCAGTTCGCTCCTTTGACAAAATCAGTTCTCTCCTAAGAGCATTGGTTTCTTGATGGGCGGAATGCACTTCAGCTCTCAATTCCCCTAGTAATTGGGCCAATTGGTCAGCCTCTGAGGTATCCATAACGCCCGGGTGGGAATTTGTGGGTAGGCTTCGCGTTCTGTTACGCTCACCTGGCTCCCACAGAGGCGTCGATCTGGACTGGACTGCTGCGGTCTCCACCATTGTGACGCGTAGGGCCGAGATGACGGACTGGACTGGCCCACCTAGTTTCGTTTGCTTGGCCCATATGAATATTCTTCTGCAAGTGGAGAAAGGGAATTAACCACCCGTGGAGTTGAGCGTAAATCCCCCCACCCCGCTGTTCTCCCCACTGATCACCTTGGATGTTCCCTCTTATAGTCTCACCTGATGATTTGAAAAGAGGAGCTCTCCATCCTGCATTGAGCGCAGGGGCGCGTAGATAACCAGTTGCTTCACTGGCTCGAATGAATTGGTGAGTTCCAGGACAATATTGACTCCGATATTCCCGGCAAGACGCCGTAAGTATGTAGTTCGTAAGAGTTCAAATGCCTGACTTTCACTCTTGTCCGATTCCTTGCAGGTTGCAGCTTGACCCTACTGAAGAGTTCCTCGTGGCAACCGGTAATGTTCTGGTAAGGATTTGTATTATCCAACACAGTTCGATAAAATAATGTCCATATGTAACCTGTTGCTTTCTCCCTTATTCAGGCACTGAGAAAAAGTATGAAGTCTCAGGGAATAATGCCTCTGGCGGTAAAATCAGGTAAGTCTTTTGTGGTGAGGAGGGTTCCCCTTGTTAGTCCCTTGTTTCACCTTGCTGTCCTTTTGATTCCCCTTAGGAGCCGGGGTTCGGCTAGGATGCAGTGGAAGCTGCGCCGACCCGTGATGAAGAGTAGTACCCCCGGTGGTAAAATCAGGTAAGTCTATGGGGGGTATTCCTCTGTGTATTCCCTTGGCTCACCTTGCTGTTCTTGTCTTCTCCTTAGGTGCCGGAGTGCGGCGGTAACATGCAGGAGGATGCGGTTAAATGTGAAGATGCTGCGAAGCCCGGTGAGTTCAGCGCGGCGCTGCAGCAAGCGAGGCAACACGCATAAAACAACTTCTTTCTTCCAGCTCGAAGGCGCAATGGATCGGTAATTCAGGTAAGGATCAAAGGTATTGCTCTTGTTCTAACGTTTTCTCCTTCTTTCTCCCTTTTTCTAGGAGCTCCAAACTCGAGGCGGGCGTGGCAGAAGACTGGATGCAGACTTGCAGGCACTGTGAGCGTTACGCTGCTGGATGCAGAATAACGCGAAGCATGTGCTGCTCTTCGGGCATGGTTTAAATAGCTTCCAAAGTAGTCTGAGGTAAGTATTCCTCTCCAGCCCCACCCAAGTAAAAAAATAGTCCCTAGGTAAAATAGTCCCTTCCAAGCCTCGTTTGGCTTGGAGCTCTTGCAGCATGGTCTGCATCAGGTAAGTTTACAGCATGGTCTGCATCAGGTAAGTTTTAATCTATGAGCCTGGAGCCTATGGCGCCAGGACTGACTCTCCATATGAGCCTGGCGCCATAGGCGCAAGGACTGCACCCAAATAGCCCCTAGTGGGGGCTGTTGGGCTTGCTTGGGGTAACAATGCCTGCTTCTGGGGTTGCTGGACTTGGTCTGGGTCCCCAGGGGTAGGCATCATGACAGCACTCCCCCCCAAGGCCCCTCCTAAAGTCATTCTTCCCTGTGGTTTCGGTTTGTCTGGGAAATTTCGGTGGAATTTTTTCACCAATCGGGGTGCATGAACATGGTCACTAGGTTCCCATGACCTTTCCTGTGGTCCGTAACCTTTCCAGTCGATTAAATAAAAAAGTTTTGACTTTATCAGCTTGGAGTCCAGGATGTCCTTAACTTCAAATTCGGGTTCTCCGTCTACAAGGATGGGGTCTGGTGGCTTGGTTAGTCTTGTCCCTGGTTGTACTGGCTTCAAAAGTGACACATGAAAGACGGGATGAATTCGCATATTAGCAGGTAAATCTAACTTTACAGCCACCGGGTTGATAATGGCCTTAATAGAGTAAGGTCCCAAATATCTGGGGTTAAAGGTCCGTGTTCCCTTTAGAGGTATATGTTTTGTGGCTAACCATACTTGGTCCCCTATTTGGTATTGTGGAGAATCACTTCTATGCCGATCAGCATCTTTCTTGTATTTTTCTTTCGCCTGTTTTAAATGTGTAGTTGCTTCCTTAAAGGCTTGTGTAATCGTAGCGTGCAGATGGTCCACTGCAGGCATTTCTAAGTCTTGGGGTGAGTCAAGGTCTGAGGTTCGAGGATGGTGCCCATATAAGGTATAAAAGGGGCTTTGTCCAGTTCCAGAGTGTACTGAATTATTGTATGCATATTCGTCGATCCAAAGAATGTCTTTCCAATTACTCTCCGTCTGATGTAACATACAACGCAGGTATTGTTCGAGAGTTTGGTTGGTCCTCTCCGTTTGACCATCGGTCTGGGGGTGGTGACAGGTCGATAACCTCACATCGATTTGCACCAATTGACAACATTTCTTCCAAAAATGTGAAATGAATTGACTGGCCCGGTCAGAGACCAACACGGACGGAAATCCATGTATGCGAACAATGTTTTCGAGGAATTCTTTGGCCAGGATTGAGGCTGAAGGTAGTCCTTTTAAAGGAATAAAGTGGGCCATCTTGGAGAAAAGATCCACAATAACTAGAATGGTGTTAAAACCATTACAAGGAGGTAGATCGGTAATAAAGTCTAACGATAAGGTGTGCCATGGTGTAGGCGGAATGTCTAAAGGTTGTAAGAGTCCAGCTGGTTTTTTCTTTTGACCTTTGTTTGGGCGCAAATGCCACAAGACATCACAAATGATTTAATATCTTTTCGCCAAGTGGGCCATCAGAATTGTCTTTTAATTTTAGCTTCAGTTTTTGCAATACCTGGGTGCCTCTCCATTAGGGTATCATGATAACGGGAAATGACTAGCTCTTGTAGTTCCTTGTGGGGCAGAAATAGCCGCCCTTGGTAATAAGGCAGATCATTGGTGACAGAGTAGTCCAGACCTTTCTTTACCCAGTCCTGCAGGGCTGTAGGATCAAAGGGTTGCTGGATCTTTACCTGAATGTCCTCTAGTGTCTGTAGAGTAGTCATGCCAAGAATCCTTTGTTCGGAAATTATGGGTACTGGTTCTGGGTTCACTTCTGCCTCTCCCATTCCTATTCGGGATAAGGCGTCTGCTTTACCATTCTTACAACCTGGTCGATAGGTTATCACGAAATCGAACTCGGCAAAGAACAATGCCCATCAGAGTTGACGTGACGATTGGGCCTTGGCTGTTTTTTAAATACTGTAAGTTCCGGTGATCAGTGATCACAGTAATGGTATGCCTGGCACCTAGAAGATAGTGCCGCCAAGCCTTGAAGGTGGATTTAATGGCTAATAACTCCTTGTCAGTAACCGCATAGTTTAACTCGGGTGCCGAGAACTTTCTGGACCAAAATGCTACTGGGTGAAGCTGGCCAGTTTCAGGGTCCTTTTGAGACAGGACAGCTCCCATGGCTAGACTGGATGCATCAGTTTCCACTATGTATGGAAGTTCAGGGTGCGGGTGCTTTAACACAGGTGCAGACATGAATTTCGCTTTCAGCTCTTGGAAGGCATTTTCTGCTTCTTCAGTCCACATAAAGCGTTTATTTTTTCGCAAGAGTGCTGTGATGGGATGTACGACATGTGAAAAATCTGGGATGAATCTGCGGTAGAAATTGGCAAAGTCGATCATGCTTTGTACTCCTTTAACTGAACTTGGTGATGGCCACTTAAGGATTGCGTCCACCTTCCGTGAGTCCATTCGGACTTCCTTTGGAGTCAGGATAAACCCAATGAATTCAACTTCTGTGGCATGAAAAACACATTTTTCTAGTTTTGCATATAGTTTGTGCTGGCGCAATTTCTCAAGGACTGCTCGGACGTGCTTCACATGGTCAGATATTGAAGAGGAGTATACTAGAATATCATCGATATACACGGCAACACAAACGTCAATGAGTTCACGAAGGACATCGTTCATGAAGTAACGGAAGGCTGCTGGTGCATTGCACAACCCGAAAGGCATCACCTGGTATTCGAATAACCCATACTTAGTGCGGAAAGCAGTCTTCCATTCGTCGCCCTCTTTTACACGTACCAGATGGCATGCCCCCGGAGATCTAATTTAGTGTATATAAAAGCGTCCTTCACTTTGTCTAGTAGTTCAGGGATCAGAGGCAACGGGTATTGGTGCTTAACAGTTATCTGGTTCAATGCACGGTAGTCTATGCACGTTCTGAGGTCACCTTCCTTTTTGGGTACGAAGAACAAAGCTGAAGAGGCAGGGGACTTGGATGGGCGAATAAAGCCATTGGCAAGGTACTGGTCTAAGTATTGTCGTAGGTGAAGGTTCTCAGGTTCCGTGAGGGCATAGATCCTGCTACAAAGGGGTTGTGCGTCGGGGTATGAGATCGATTTGACAATCGTACGATCTGTGAGGAGGTAAGGTGTTTGCCTGTTCCTTTTGGAAGACATCCTGGAATTCTTGGTATTCTGGAGGTAGTTGCATGACTGCTGTGGTTACTGTGGCCAGGCCTGCGTTCTGATTTTTCTTTGGGTAACAGGTTTGTGCACAATCCGGGAAGGTTATTCTCTTTTCTCGCCAATCAATACAAGGATTATGTGTTTCCAACCAAGGTATCCCAGTATTATTTGGAACTGTGGGGCTTTGATTAGATCAAACACAATAGTCTCTCGATGCCCATCCTGACCCAATAGTGTCATCTCTGCGGTGGAATGAGTTACAGGCCCAGAGGCAATTTCAGTTCCATCGACTTTGGTGATGACATCTGAGGTGGTTTTTCGGCAGAGAGGTAGATTCATCCTGGAAGCCAATTCATAGTCCATATAGTTTCCTATGGCCCCGCTATCAATGTATGCCCTTACTGCGTGTATACGCAATGGCTGCCCTGGATCTACGAGGACAATTGGTATGATGAAATGCGAGGTCTGGGTATCCTTCTTCAAGCTCGGCAAGCGGACCTCTACGCTTGTCGGGCGTGGTCGTTTCCCGAGTCTGACTCCATATGGCTTTTATCAGAAGCTCCTACCGCCTTCTTGGGTGGTTTTACAGGGCAATCCCGTAGAAAATTTCCAGAAGTTCCACAATATAGACACAATTGCATTTGTCGTCTCCTTTCTCTTTCCTTCTGGGCTAAGGGTCCTTTAACCCCTCCGATTTGCATGGGTTCTGAAGCATCTGCTCCTTTGGGGTTAGCGTGGGTTTTGACCAACACCCGATTCTCAAACTTGGCTCGATCAGCCTTTCTGTTCTGAAGTCTGTGATCTAACTGGACCACTAAGTCTATATATTCAGCGCAGTCTTGAGAGGGGTTCACGACTTGAACCAAGATATCCTTGAGTTCTCCTCGAAGCCCTCGATGAAATAACTTGATTCGTTTTACCACAGGCCATCCAGATTCCACTATTAACCTATTAAAGGTCACAATGTAGGATAAAAGGTCCTGGTTACCCTGTCGTAGGAACAATAGTTCGTTATCCAGGGCCTGTACTTGTGAGTGCCGGGCAAATAGTCTTTCCATGCTAGTTTGAAAGCCCTGAAAATCCCGAGGAATTGGGTCATCCTGAGTAACTAGTGGAATTGACCAATCAGCTGCACTGCCGCTGAGATATGACAATACAAAGGCTACCTTGGCTTGATCGTTTGGGAAGGCTCCAGGTCTGCATAAAAATTGCAAGCGGCATTGGTTCATAAACACGGCAAACCTTTTGGGATCTCTGGCAAAGCGTTCGGGTGGGGCTAATGGAATATGTCCTGGTAGGTTTATTTGCACAGGGTTACTCGATAACACAGGAGCTGGATTTCCCCCGAGACCAGGTAGGGGTGCTTGTCCAGCCTGGCTTTGCAATAGTTGCCTAGCAAGATCATCAGTTCGCTCCTTTGACAAAATCAGTTCTCTCCTAAGAGCATTGGTTTCTTGATGGGCGGAATGCACTTCAGCTCTCAATTCCCCTAGTAATTGGGCCAATTGGTCAGCCTCTGAGGTATCCATAACGCCCGGGTGGGAATTTGTGGGTAGGCTTCGCGTTCTGTTACGCTCACCTGGCTCCCACAGAGGCGTCGATCTGGACTGGACTGCTGCGGTCTCCACCATTGTGACGCGTAGGGCCGAGATGACGGACTGGACTGGCCCACCTAGTTTCGTTTGCTTGGCCCATATGAATATTCTTCTGCAAGTGGAGAAAGGGAATTAACCACCCGTGGAGTTGAGCGTAAATCCCCCCACCCCGCTGTTCTCTCCACTGATCACCTTGGATGTTCCCTCTTATAGTCTCACCTGATGATTTGAAAAGAGGAGCTCTCCATCCTGCATTGAGCGCAGGGGCGCGTAGATAACCAGTTGCTTCACTGGCTCGAATGAATTGGTGAGTTCCAGGACAATATTGACTCCGATATTCCCGGCAAGACGCCGTAAGTATGTAGTTCGTAAGAGTTCAAATGCCTGACTTTCACTCTTGTCCGATTCCTTGCAGGTTGCAGCTTGACCCTACTGAAGAGTTCCTCGTGGCAACCGGTAATGTTCTGGTAAGGATTTGTATTATCCAACACAGTTCGATAAAATAATGTCCATATGTAACCTGTTGCTTTCTCCCTTATTCAGGCACTGAGAGAAAGTATGAAGTCTCAGGGAATAATGCCTCTGGCAGTAAAATCAGGTAAGTCTTTTGTGGTGAGGAGGGTTCCCCTTGTTAGTCCCTTGTTTCACCTTGCTGTCCTTTTGATTCCCCTTAGGGGCCGGGGTTCGGCTAGGATGCAGTGGAAGCTGCGCCGACCCGTGATGAAGAGTAGTACCCCCGGTGGTAAAATCAGGTAAGTCTATGGGGGGTATTCCTCTGTGTATTCCCTTGGCTCACCTTGCTGTTCTTGTCTTCTCCTTAGGTGCCGGAGTGCGGCGGTAACATGCAGGAGGATGCGGTAAAATGTGAAGATGCTGCGAAGGCCGGTGAGTTCAGCGCGGCGCTGCAGCAAGCGAGGCAACACGCATAAAACAACTTCTTTCTTCCAGCTCGAAGGCGCAATGGATCGGTAATTCAGGTAAGGATCAAAGGTATTGCTCTTGTTCTAACGTTTTCTCCTTCTTTCTCCCTTTTTCTAAGAGCTCCAAACTCGAGGCGGGCGTGGCCGAAGACTGGATGCAGACTTGCAGGCACGGTGAGCGTTACGCTGCTGGATGCAGAATAACGCGAAGCGTGTGCTGCTCTTCGGGCATGGTTTAAATAGCCTCCAAAGTAGTCCCAGGTAAGTATTCCTCCCAGCCCCACCCGAGTAAAAAAAATAGTCCCTAGGTTAAATAGTCCCTTCCAAGCCTCGTTTGGCTTGGAGCTCTTGCAGCATGGTCTGCATCAGGTAAGTTTGCAGCATGGTCTGCATCAGGTAAGTTTTAATCTATGAGCCTGGTGCCTATGGTGCCAGGACTGACTTTCCACATGAGCCTGGCGCCATAGGCGCCAGGACTGCACCCAAATAGCCCCTAGCGGGGGCTGTTGGGCTTGCTTGGGGTAACTTGATGCCTGCTTCCGGGGTTGCTGGACTTGGTCTGGGTCCCCGGGGGTAGGCATCATGACAGTGACCTTCAAATGGACCGACGACTTCCAGAAGGCGTTTGAAATCATAAGAGAGAGGGTTGCGAAAGCAGAAAACATGGCTTACTATGACCCCAGCAGGAAGACCGAATTAACAGTGGATGCCAGCCCTGTGGGCCTGGGAGCCATTCTTGCACAAGTAGACCCAAAGGATCCGTCCCAAACACACATTGTGGCCTATGCCTGCAAAAATATCGGCATGCAAAAATATTGCCAAAAAATTGCCATTTTTTGTGGGGACATTATTGCATGGAACATGCGGGTGACACCCCCGCAACCCCCAAACCCTTTATTTATTGTTTTTTTTGGCTGCCCCTGTCCCCATATATATGGTCACCCGTATAATATCGCCACAACCTTTTCCCGGCGATATTATATACGATGACCATATATATGGGGATAATATTACCTGATACCGCCAGCAGGAGTCTTTCCACCACCGAGCAGGCATACTCTCTAGCAGAGAAAGAAGGCCTCGCAGTTGTTTGGGCTTGTGAGCACTTTCATTTATTCCTGTACGGAAAGCCGTTTCGAGTCATCACGGACCACCAAGCCTTACTATTCCTGTATGGAAATCCCCAGGCCAAGATGCCACCTCGCATTGCCCGGTGGGGTTTGAGACTGCAAGACTATGCATTCGAAATCATACACAGGCCAGGGAAAGGGGAAAACCCAGCAGATTTTCTGTCCAGGAGACCACGGGAGGGGTGCGCACTGGAACCCTCCGTGGCTGACAGATACCTCAGGTATCTCATTCACCAGACCGCCCCGGAGGGAGTAAGTACTGAGATACTAGCAAGAGAGACCGAAAATGACGTAGCCTGCCGCATCATAGGCGAGGGACTCGAGTCTGGACTGTGGAGAAGGGCAAAGGAAAGAGGGAAAGCCGCAGGGGACGGGGTACGAGAGGACGTGGAGCGCCTCATACAGGTGAAGGATGAGCTAGCACTATCTGAGGATTATCTGCTGCTGAAGGATTGCAAATTAGTAATACCGGCAGCCATGAGAGCAAAAGTCATTGAGCTGGCCCATGAGAACCATAGGGGCATGGTCTCCAACAAGCGCATGCTCCGCCAGAAAGTGTGGTTTCCCCACATGGACACCATGGTGGAGTCAGCACTGAAAGCGTGTCCCACGAGCTGCCTTATCACCCCAAATCGTCACCCGGAACCACTGGTCATGTCCGAGCTTCCACAGGGTATATAGGATGCTGTCGCCGCTGATTTCTTCAGACCCATCGCGGGAGGGAGATACGTTTTAGCTGTGATGGATGAATACTCCCGGTACCCGGATGTTCAATTAATATCCTCGATGGCAGCTCACCATGTCATCCCAGCACTGGACCACATCTTCTCGGCCTATGGAGTGCAAAGGTGCTCAGGACAGACAATGGACCCCCATTCTCTGGGCATCAGTGTGGGGACGTCACGTGATCGCGGGAGCGCAATCTCGCAAGATCTCGATGCAACGGGATCTCGTGAGCCCGCGCTCCACGACAAAACGTTGGGGAGAACGTTGCCGCCAGTATTGGCAGAGCGCCAGACCAAGAGGTCTGTACACAGCGCTGCTCCTGTTAAGGAGCCACTATAAAAGAGGCCCATAGAAGTCTCTACAGTCCAGCTTCCAGGGCATATGTCCAATGTCACAGGAGGCCACATGGGGGCCCTGGAAGCTTACAGCGTGCCATCCATGAGCACACCCTGCCTCCAGTGAAGTAACTGGGAGGCCCAGACTGGAACTGTGAGTAACTTCCCTGCCCTGCTCAAGGACAAGTTATGCCCACCAGTTTGTATTGTTAATAAAGACAGTTAAGAACCATCTGAGTGTCTTGTCGTACTTAGAGGCCACTACATAATTGGCGATGAGGATACCAAAAGACCCACGGGCCCACCATGCAAGACGCCACACTGCCCCCTGTGTTCCTCCCTTCACCTGGGACCCCGGCAATTCTGTGGATGCAATGGGAGCCCCTTTTCACCACGGATCTGGAGGCTGTGGGCGGCACGGGATATGCCCCCGCCAGGTAGAAGGCGATGCTGCTGAACGCAATGGGGGTTGAAAGTCAGCGCATTTTTGCCAGCTTAACAGCCATACCAGTAGTCGATGACGATGACGACGTCTACAAGGGGGCGACCCGTCGCATTGTGAAGAGGTTCACCAATAAGGAGAACGTGGTGCTACACAGGCTGAGGTTCTACACCCGTAAACAAGAAGGGAGCGAACCCGTGGACGACTATATCACCAGGATGAGGGAGATGGCTTCTCTTTGCGCGTTGGCTGAAAACGCAGAACAAGATATCTGCGACATGCTGGTCGATCACACTCACTCCAGGAAAGTGCAGGACAAGTTCATCCAAGAAAAAGAAGTGACCCTCGACAAGGCCATCCAAATTGCCAGGGCAGAGGAAGAAACTTCCAGCAGGCGCAAAGAGGCAGGAAGCCACCTGCCCGTACCCGAACTTGCGGCGCTGCAATGGAGAGGGCGCAGAGACAAGCAAACCCGCAACAGCCCCAGAGACAAAGGCCCCAGACAAAAGGATCGGCAGAAATGTTATAGATGCGCCAGTACCAAGCACATGGCGAATGATCGTGACTGCCCCGGCAAGAATAAGGAGTGCTCCAAGTGCGGACGCATTGGTCACGTGGCCCCGGCATGTACGTGGCGTGAGAAAACCATTTCCCGCGTTGATGGCGACCGCGCCTAAAGCGATGATGACGAGCTACAGGACAGACCCATGGTCATCATGGTCAACGCCCTCCACGCCAGGAGAGAAAAGCCCCACTGCAACATTAAAATGGACGGAATGGAAACATGTGTCATGGCAGATTCGGGATCAGACCTCACAATCCTCCCCATCGACACGTATAAGGAAATGATGGGACAAGCACAAGTGGAAATCAAAACGACCAGGCAAAAACCGACGGTCTTCGGAGGTGCAACTGTCAACCTTCTGGACTACATCAGAGCCCGGATTGATTTCAAAGGGAGGTCTACCACCAACAAAGTGTACTTCTCGCCCAAAGGCCCAGCCGTGCTTGGATGGGACGATCAACACAGACTCAGCATTAAACTGGATCCCAGCACTCCGGAACAGGTACTCATGGTCTCCTCAGGAGCAGTGCAGAATTTCAAGGAGATGTTCCCTAGCCTGTTTTCCGAGAACCCGGGGAAAGTGAGAGACTTTGTCCACAAGATTCGTTTGAAGCCCAATGCGGTGCCGGTGAAACACAAGGTTAGAGCAGTACCTGCCACGGCGAGACCTGCATTAGATGCCCACCTTCGGAAAATGGTTGAAGAAGGAACCATCGAGACCGTGGAATCCTCCGAATGGTTGAGTCCAGTGGTTCTAGTTAAAAAGAAATCCAGCAATGACCTCCGAATATGCATCGACCTGAGAAGCCTGAATCTAGAGGTTGTCACCGATAGCTTTCCGCTCCCCAGCATCAGCGAAATTGTCCTCATGATGAAAGAGGTGGCAATCTTTTCGAAGCTGGACATGCGTGACGCCTATCACCAGATTCCTCTACACAAGTCTTCACGCCCCCTGACGGCGTTCATCACTCCGTTCGGCACCTTTCAATATACCCGCATGCCTTTTGGGTTGTCTTCGGCAGTGTCTGCATTCCAGAGGAAGATGAATTCCCTACTTAAAGGACTCACAAATGTTTCATTCTTTCAGGACGACAACCTTGTGTACGCCAAGGAAAACAAGACAAATGACAAAGCACTCAGGGCAGTCCTGAGCAAGCTTCAAGACGCAGGCGTCCATCTACGCCATGAGAAATGCGTTTTGGGAGTGAGCAAGGTAGAATACCTTGGGTACTGCATCTCAAGCGAAGGGGTTAGGCCCAAGAAGAATCTTATGGAGGCCATTACAGATGCCCCAGCCCCGATGTCCAGAGAAGAACTACGCTCGTTCCTGGGCCTAGCCGAGTACTACGCAAAATTCGTCCCAAGGTTCTCTGAAACCACGTCCCCCATGAGGGAGCTTCTGAAGAAGGGGGCAGATTACTCCTGGGGGCCAGAACAGAATGAAGCCTTCACTGAAATCAAAAGGGGAACTCTACACGCACCATGCCTAAAATCGTTCAACCCTGAATGGGACACCTGTATCACAACGGACGGCAGCGCGTACGGGCTGGGGCCACCCTGACCCAGAAGAAGGGCGACACTGAAAATATTGTGGCGTTTACATCAAAAGCCCTATCAACAGCGGAGAAGAATTACTCCACCGTTGAGAAAGAAATGTTGGCATGTGCCTGGGCCGTCGACTATTTCAGATCTTATGTTTGGGGCACGAAATTTAGACTGGTCACCGACCACAAACCCCTCATTCACATGTTGAGCCCGGGCGGCACCAAGACTGCCACCCCGAGACTGGCCAGGATCGCTGCAAAACTGAAAGAGTACACATACGAGATAGCCCACATTGCTGGTTGGAAAAACGCGCAAGCGGATTGCATGTCCAGGCTCCTCAACCAAAATGCCCCTGGGACCACATTCTTGGAAGATGAATGTGTCGTAGCCTCTATAAGTGACTTGAGGAACGGCGAGTACATGGATCTCAGTGAGCGCCACTGGCAGGAAGAGTTTGAGCAGGACGATGCTCTAAGGCGCGTAGCAGCCTGGGCCCGCGAAGGGTGGCCTGACGAAAGAGCAATCCCTGAAGGCCTACGTCCATACTGGAAGGTGAACGACGAAATCACCACCATAAACGGTCTCATTCTGAGAGGCGACCAAGTGATCCCGCCCAGCGGAATTCGCAAAGTGATCCTGTGCAGAGCACACTCAGACCATCTGGGATGCAACAGGACCCGATGCAGGATACGCGACACCTACTGGTGGCCAGGCATGGATCAGGACATACGACAAATGGTCGAAAGGTGCCATGAGTGCACAAACAGTGACAAGCGTCTGGCTGTGAGACAAGCCCCAATGCTGCCCACCGAAGTCCCCAAAGGGGTGTGGCGCAAACTAGGGTTGGATTTCATCGGGCCTCTGGACAGCATGCCCCCAGAACATAAATATGGGATAGTCACGGTCGACTATTTCTCCAAATGGGTCGAAGTCGACGTCACCTCGGACATCACCTCGGACATCACCACAAGCACAGTCATCGAAGCACTCACCACCATATTCCAGCGCGAAGGCCTCCCCGAGGAAATTGTGACAGACAATGGAGTCCAGTTGGTCTCTTGAGAGATGGAGAAATTCCTCAACCTCAACAACATTCGGTAGCGGAGAGCAAGTCTCTACCACCCACAGGCCAATGGCCTGGTCGAGCGGGCGAACCGCTTAATCAAAGGGGCGGTGCAACTAGCGCATGCCTCGGGCCTAAACTCGTACAAGACGGTCAAGGAGGCTGTCGCAGCCCACCGCATCACCCCCAACGCCGTCACTGGCGTTTCACTTTTCCATCTGCTAAGGGGGAGAAGGGCAGCATCCACACTGGTACCACCTTGGCTCCATCAAGTGAGGGCTGACGAAGATGTGGACATGGAAGATGTGGTTTTCCGTATGCAGCGTAACAAAGAAGCCATGAAGGCTCAAGGGGACATGCGTCGAGCCGCTCGCCAGACAGCAGTTAACAAAGGCGACCTGGTAAAGATACGTCTCCCTCACAAAGACACTTCGACCGGCTCCAGATACAGCAGTCCCATAGAAGTAATCGAGAAAGGGTCAAACCACATCTGCACCAGTGACGGAAGGAAATGGAATCTAGAAAGGGTGGCCATGTACTGCAGAAAAGAATCTGTTGAGCAGCCACAATGGGAAACCGGAGAAGACCCAGACCAACAAGAGCCATCCAAAAACCCTCACCAGTCAGGAAGAAATGCCTCGGAGTCACTCTACGGCGACAAGTTCTCAAGTGTCCACTCCCCAACTCTACTCAGGGAGTCACAGCGAAGGGCAAGACAAGGAGAACCTGAATCACCCGCACCTCCACAAGAGTGCTCCCACAGCCCTGCCCCGTTTCCGGATCAAGGCAGACCTCAGAGAGAGAGAAAAGGAAACCCAGCAAGTTTGCAGACTTTGCCATGGAATGACCTTCTATCCTTTTTCCAGCAAAGGAGGTGTGTGGGGACGTCACGTGATCGCAGGAGCGCGATCTCGCAAGATCTCGATGCAACGGGATCTCGCGAGGCCCGCGCTCCGCGACAGAAAATTGGGGAGAACGTTGCCGCCAGTATTGGCGGAGCGCCAGACCAAGAGGTCTGCACACAGCACTGCTCCTGTTAAGGAGCCACTATAAAAGAAGCCCATAGAAGTCTCTACAGTCCAGCTTCCAGGGCATATGTCCAATGCCGCAGGAAGCCACATGGGGGCGCTGGAAGCTTATAGCGTGCCATCCATGAGCACACCCTGCCTCCAGTGATGTAACTGGGAGGCCCAGACTGGAACTGTGAGTAACTTCCCTGCCCTGCTCAATGCCCACCAGTTTGTCTTCTTAATTAAAGACAGTTATGATCCATTTGAGCGTCCTGTCGTCCTTAGATGCCACTACAATCAGTTTGCCCAGTTCACCGAATACTTGAGGTTTCACCATCGGAAGATTACCCCCCTCTGGCCCCATGCCAATGGGTTGATTGAGCGCTTCATGGCGTATCTAAAAAGAGCCCTACAGATTGCCAGGTTGACGGGACAGTCATACGAACAAGTGCTGAATCAGCTCATTACCGGGGGACACCCCACATCACCACGGGGAAGACCCCGGCGGAACTAATTTTTGGACGAAACTCCCAAACGAGAATTCCCCAAGCCGGTGAAATCAGCCAACCTCCTGCCTTAGATCAGGAGGTGCGGGAGCGGGATGAGGCAGCGAAGGCCCGCATGAAAGAGTATGCAGACACCCGCCGTCGGGCACAAGCGCCGCAGATAGAGGTAGGAGATGTCGTGGCAGTCAGGCAGCCCATGACGCACAAACACACGTCGCCATTTCGAAGGGAACCTCTACTTGTCACGCACAAGAAGGGTTCTATGGTAACGGCTCAAGGTTCGGAGAGGTCAGTTAGGCAGAACTCTTCCCACTTTAAGGAAATCCCACACCTGGGAACCAGGCGCCAGAGTGGGTGGGTGCAACCGCACCAGGACTATGAATCGGATGACCCATACCAAGGGGATCAGTGGGACTCTGAAGAGTCGGATCAGGAATGTCGGAAGGAGAATGAGGGTGTTGGACAGCAAGTTGTCATGCACGCCCGCGGAGGAGAGCCCGGAACAGACCTCGCCATTGGATTGAGGAAATGGACTTGTGAAGAGTCTGGTAACTGTTTAAAATGGAGGGGGATGTCATGTTGACGTTGCCTTGGGAGTGGGTGGTGGGAGTTGGGGAAAGGGAACTGACGTAGGGAGGGGAAGTGATGTGGGAGAGAGGCGGGGGAAAGGGCAGTTCAGTCTGGTGTAAGAAATAAAGAAGACGTGTTAAAGACCTCTTGTCTGCGTATTATGTGCTGCGCCACGCGTGCCCCAGTGCGAACCACAAACATAACAACCACCCTCCCCAATTGAAACCCCCATCACTGGGTCCTCCCTGCGCCCCCCCAACCCGTACTGACCACCCTCCCCAATTGAAACCCCCATCACTGGGTCCTCCCTGTGCCCCCCCGACCCGTACTCACCACCCTCCTAAACTGAAACCCCCATCACTGGATCCTCCCTGTGCCCCCCCCGACCCGTACTCACCACCCTCCCTGTTGTGTCCCTATGTGGACCGCCTCACGCTCTGAACCGCAGTCGTCCTCCATACCATGCAAGGAGAGGCGGACACAGGAGCTGGGGTGCAACACAACTTTAATCTTGAACCCAATACTAGGAACTGTCTTTTCCCTTCCCCTGCTTCCTCCTCCCCTACCCGCTGCCGCGGGGCCCTCCCCACGTGATATGAGGGCGGCGATGCCACCACACCGCCCCGTTACTACACATGAAGTCGAAGTCCTGTCTTCAATTCATTTCCTCAATGAGCCATGTGGGGTTTCTTTCTGGCTCTCTGAGGACGGATGTCCACCCCTGCAGATTGGTCTGGAGGTGCCCCAGGTGGCATTTCATTTCCGGAATCTTCTCTGTCCCCTTCATACGATGTATCCCAGATGTGGCTGGCATCAGGTGAACGAGTCTCTGAGGCAAGTATGATCCCTGGCATTCGCCTGAAGTGGGATGAGTTACTTGTTGTAGATTTTTGTTCTCCTTCCGCAGTGATGAGGAATCCTTTTGTCTTGACAACCGTGAGGGGCTCCTCATTGAATGCGGCCATGTTCTTGCGACTTTGTGGTTGCCTGACTATGACGATGTCCCCGGGTGCCAGGTCTCTTTCCTTGGCCCGTCGTCTTTTGTCAGCGGCCCTTTTCATGTCTTCTTTCATGAAGGCATCTTTCCTTCGCATTTCGGGTCGTTTTCATATCGGTCTTCATCTGCTGTGATGTGTGGCAGTCTTGTCCTGAATGATCTTCTGAACATCAACTCTGAGGGTGTTTTCCCAGGGGTGCTGTGTGGGGTATTGCTATAGTCTCGCATTAGTTGGCACAACAGTTTTTCCACGGGTTCCCCCGTGAGCCGTGCAATTTGAGTGGTGCGCTTGACGTTACTCATAAATCTCTCTACCATGCCATTGGCTTGTGGCCACAAAGGTGTTATTTATCGATGTCGAAAACCCATGCATTCTGCAAAGGTTTTGAAGTCCTGCCCTGTGAAAGGGGGCCCATTATCAGTCTTCACGACTTTGGCAACGCCATAGGTGGCGAACATCCTGTCTAGCGCAAGAATGGCATGGTGAGCTGACGTGGACGGTACTATCTGCAGGTCCGGGTATCGCGAGTACTCATCAACTGCCACTAATATGTGCTCTCCCCCTTCCATTGGCCAAAAGTAGTCAACTGCTATCTCTTCCCTTGCCCCTTCGGGAAGTGCTGTCATACACAGTGGCTCAGGCGCAGTATGAGGTTTTATGACTGCACAGGTGGGGCAGTTCTTGAGCAGTTCTTCTACTAGTGAATCGAGGTGGGGGAACCACAGTTTTTGTCGTAACATTGTTTTTGTGGACACTATACCCGTGTCCTTCGTGGGCTAGCTCAAGGACTTTCCGTCGCAGATTGTGGGGTATCACGAGTTTGGTGCCTTTGAGTACCAGTCCCACGTCTGACTTTGCAAGTTCCTCCTTTACGGCTAGAAAACACGTGAGGCCTTGTCCTATTCCTTCACTTACTGTTTCTTTGAGTTGTTTCGCCTGTTTCCACCGACCCGTCTCCAGGCATCTTAGTATGATTTGCAAGCCTTGGTCCGTGTTGGATTCACAAATTATTTGGTCCATGTCGAGACCCTGGGGTGTGTTGCTTTGGATGACGTATCGTATGTATTGATCTGCAATGGACAGCTCAGGCTTGCATCCTTCTCGTGGGTGACGTGAAAGAAAGTCTGCTGGGTTTTGCTCTTTGCCTGGTCTGTGTGTTATGGTGAACTGGTAGTCCTGGAGGCGGAGTACCCACCTCGCTATTCTGGGCGGCATCTTGGTTTGTGGGTTGCCATAGATGAAGATCAATGCCTGGTGGTCCGTCACTACGGTGAACGGCTTTCCGTAAAGAAATAGATGAAAGTGTTTGCAGGCCCAAACCACTGCTATACCTTCCTTCTTGGCTTGAGAATATGCCTGCTCGGTCTTGGACAGGCTTTGGCTGGCATATGACACTATGTGTTTGTCATGTCCTTCCTTTTCATCAAGTTGTGTAAGTATGGCCCCAAGGTCTACTGGACTCGCATCTACGATGAGTTCTGTGGTTCTCCTGGGATCGAAGTAGGCCATGTTCCTGGCGTCTATTAGGAATTCGGCTGCTGTTTGGTTGATTTGGATCATGAGCATTGGGCTGTGTTCCTTCGCCGTGTTGTTTCCTAGTGCGTACAGATAACCCTTTTTCCATGGTTCCTCTTGGTGTCTCTCATTTCTCCAGGCGTTCTCTTCCGAGGATGCACTTGATGCGCTGTCGGACAGTGATTGTTCTACGAGGTACCTGATGTACCGCCGTGGTCTCCTCCTTTGTCTGGATGCTGGAGTCTTGTTTTCTCTCCACTCTCTTTTCTCTTGTCTTCTCTCGGGTTGCTCGTCGCGGTTTCTGTGACGTGTCGTAGGGTTGGTGTGTCGTCCGGAGTGGGGTTTGCTGACATTGCTCCTGTTCCGGTGCTGATTTTCCGTTCCTCCCTGCTCCCCGCATTTTGCTGCAAAAAATCAGGCACACAGTTTTGTAGTGATTTTCCCCTCCGCAGGCAGGGCATTGCCCCTCATGGGGGTACTCGTGCCCACACCTGTAGCAAAATGAGTCGCTGTTGTTTCTTTGGACACCTTCTAGCTTGTTAATGTTCTCTTGCTTCCCCATGTGTGATTTTTATATCATCGAGGCCTTCCGCCTGTGCTACCAGTGCGGCGTCCGAGCGAGCCAGGCGTAGTATTTCCTCCAGGTTGTGTGGCTTTTGCAGCAGTAGCTCCCTGAAGTCAGCGCTTCACCCTGCTATGATCTATGACCGAAGGGCTTCTTCGTTTGAATAATTGTTGAAGTCACAGTGTTTCATTGTCAGTCTTAGCCTCATATCAAATGCGTCCATGGTCTCACCTTTGAGTTGTTTTGTGGTGTGGAAGATATGCCTTTCATAGTCCACGTTTGTGTGGGGTGTAAAATAGTCGGTGAGGGTTGTCTTTAAACTGGTGTAGGTGTCTATGTTGCTTTCTGGTATTTTATCTAGAATGTCCCACACATTTGAGCCCACTACGTGGTTGAGTAAGCTGTGTTTCTGCTCATCTTCTATGGGTCCTACCACTTTTAGGCACCTCGAAGTCCCTCAGCCACCTTTTCCATCGTGATCCCAGTGTGCTGGTGTCGGTGAGGTCAAAGTTCGATGGTAGTTGGGACAGGATGCTGTCCGACATTATGTTAGGGAGTGATTTGGCCGGGGTCACTGGAACAGTCAGTGACTCCTCCTCTGAAATGCTCATGTGGGGATACTCAGTGGGTGTAATCTCCAGGCTGGTTTATATATATGTTTTTCTTTTTTTTCTTGCCTCCTGTGCCTGAAGAGGTTCCCGGTGTATTTCCCTATGGGTAGAATGAGGTCCAGGTGGGGGTGCTGTAGTGGTGCAGTTGTTCAGGGTTTCCCACCTTGCGCTCAGGCCTTTGCGACCTGTGATTGATTTTGGGGGGAGAACATTTTTCTCCGGTGAAATGGGGCCCAGGCGGGGGCGCTGTGTCCAGTGCTGGTGGGCGGGTCTTGTCCGCTTTGTTTGTAGGCCTTTGCGGCCTTTGCGCTCAATTGTAGGTGGGAGAATATATATCCTCAACCGCTGCTGGATGCCAAGAAGATGAAACGGGGAGCGTGCTGCTATCTTACCCGTTTTTCTGCTCGAACGGGAGGACCACACGTCCACCGCTCCTCGGTGACTCTGCGAGCCGTTGCTGTCGGCAGGAGCATCTCTCCTCGACCACCCGGAGCTTTGTAAGCGGGGAGCCGCTGATCCACCCGCAGATGTTTGTTGCTGCCGTCGGCAGGGTCACGGCCCTGCCTGGATTCATGCAGGTAGGGCTGGATTCATGTGGCCAGCTGGCAGGGAGCCGTTGCACCCCTTCCTGCCTTCCTCGTGTGCCGCTCACAGTGCAGGCAGCTCGCGCCTCCAGTGGCGCCCTGTCAGACGTGCCACGAGCGCAGAGCCTCCGAGGTGGCTGGCTTGGTGTGGCTTCCGATCCGCCTCGTCGCCATTGTTGTGTCCCTATGTGGACCGCCTCACGCTCTGAACCACAGTCGTCCTCCACACCATGCAAGGAGAGGCAGACACAGGAGCTGGGGTGCAACACAACTTTAATCATGAACCCAATACTAGGAACTGCCTTTTCCCTTCCCTTGCTTGTTCCTCCCCTTCCCGCTGCCCTGGGGCCCTGCCCATGTGACATGAGGGCGGTGACGACACCACACTCCCCAATTCGAACCCCCATCACTGGGTCCTCCCTGTACCCCCCGACCCGTACTCAACACCCTCCCCAATTCAAACCCCCATCACTGGGTCCTCCCTGTGCCCCACCTACCCGTACTCACCACCCTCCCCAATTCAAACCCCCATCCTCCTTTTTCTCCACTCCAGCTCACACCTCTGTGTTTTACAACAGTTCAATCAAGACTGATAAAAACACAATGATAGAAAATGCATTTAAATGACTACCATGAGTGTCATTGCACATCATGCAGCTTTAAGCAGCACCCACCTTCCAGCCACACAGCATTCACACCTCTTAAGGGACATGCCCAGGACTATAGCCACCTCACCTTTACCTGTAAAGACACTGAGCTTCATTACGAGTCCGGCGGTAACCGTGCTGGAAATTCCGGCAGGTTACCGCCAGACCCGTAATACCATTCCGCCTCCGTGATTGCCGGAATCACCGGGGCATTACAACCCCGGTGACCCGGTAATTCCGGAGGCGGAATTCTGTTAATCCCCATTCCCATGGAATCCCATAGAACTCCATGGGAATGGGGAAGTGGAAACACCGGCACCATGCTGTAATGGTGCTGGTGTTTCCATGTCCGCTTGCAGGCGGGTGGTGTTAAACCCGCCAGGTCAGACCTGGCGGGAATGACTCCTCCCGCCTGCAGGACTCTTAATCAGCCGGTCCGGAAAGAACGGTGGTGGCGGATTTACCACCACCGTTCTTTCCGGACCGGCTGACTTGTAATGAGGCCCAGTGTCTGCAGCACTGGAATAGTGCTCTGGGTCAAATAAAGTCACCGTACAATGGCAGTTTTTCCTCAAAAAGTAAGGGAACGTAGTACCCAGTAGTTCCCACACACTTTGACCTCTGCCCATAAATAACCAGTGTTTCTACTTTTGACAAAGCACATTTATGAATTTCCTGGGCCATTTGTAACTATCTTACCCTTGGTGGTCGTCCCATGCCATAAATTCTGACCCTATTATTAGACACTTAAATCAAATTTACAGTGAATGCTGCTCCATGAATATTATGTGTGCAGAATGACTAATCCCCCTCACTATCACGAGAGGGGGCTTAGATTCTATTAAAGACAAGGAGGCGAGTATTATGCAAAACAATCTTTACTACTGACACATAGCAGCAAAGAAAAAACTTTTGTGAAACCAATAACTTTTTTATGAAAACAGAAATAACACAGTATTCTATAGGAAAACATAGGGAAGAAACCAAGTCCAAGATGGGGCTCAGGACAAGCCCATGCAACCAATCAACAGGGACCCACCCCCATAAACGTCCCTTCCTCTAAACACAACTCCTCTTCTGAAGCTGGATTCTGACGCCATTGCAAGTGAAACAGTATACGTCAACACCCCAAACTGATGATCAGCTCCGCCGTCCTCTTGTGACATCATCCAGAGATCTTCAACAAATCATCGTCCTTCAAACTCTTCAACCCGAAGCTGTAAATGAAAAAACAAATCAGCAACGGGTGGGTGGGTGTGATAATACTCGCCTCCTTGTCTTTAATAGAATCTAAACCCCTCTCACGATAGTGAGGGGGATTAGTCATTCTATGACACAACAAGGAGGCTTCATATTATGCAAGTTCAAAGCCCTTGCATTACATCAATTCCAACCTTAACATTGCTTCTATGATAAAATGACTTCAATGTGAACCTCCTCAACCAGTCAACTGCTTTCAACATGTTGTTCAACCTCCCTCCAGAGGATGCTATGACAACTCAAGGCCTCCTTTTGGCTGAGAAAGCCCCGAAGGAAGCAATATCAATCCCAGGAAGTTAATAACCCCCCAAACCTGCATAATCAGGGAGGCGGGAGATATATGCCCTAAGGTTACCCTAGGGAGGCAGTTGAGAGGTACCTGGAGATCATAATAACTTCACATTTCAAGCCATCTTACAATCCTGAAAAAAACACACCAATCACTGCATTGTGAAATGTTGGATACCAAATAAGAAATAACAAGCATTTATTTGATCTAGATACAAAGAAAAACTACCCCAATCAGGAGAAAAAACCTTATGCCAAATCCAAAGATCCAAACTGACACTCTTTAAATTGAAAGAGAGACGACCAAACATTGACAACTTGAGAACTATGGTATGATGCTACCTGACGTGTTGTTTACAACCTGCCTACGACACAGAGGTCCCTGAGCTACTCTTCCGAGAGAGGACACACTATCGTTACGGGCCCCGAGAGAACAACCTAGGACCCTATTAACCTCCTAAGAACTTAAAACTTGCGTGTAGGGGTAATCTTAATACGGATGGACCTAATGGCCTATCATACTAAAAAGGCGTCAAATTCAGGAAAAGTCCTGTAAGCCATACCTCCCTTGAACCTTTCAACAACAAAAAAAGAATTGCTCAATAAATCCAACGACTAACAACTTGTATAGGAGGAGTAGAAAAGGATAGAGGTGTCAAGCCAAACACCAGTTCACGAAGCCGACCTAAACATATAAAGAAACGTACTAAGCGGAAGCCGCCTAAGAACTCTTGATGACAACAGAGACCAGCGAGAGTCCTCGAAAGCAGCTAAAGAGCTAACAAGCGTCTAAGGCATACGAGAGAAAAAACACCCCGGCAGGACCAGGACGTGAAGAAGACATGCCAGGTCCGTGACAAGCCGTGATCGGATAGGTAGAGGGCACGGGATACCTCCCAGTAAACTGCAAACTACACCAGAGATGTGCAACAAGTAACCACTAATAAAAAATGTTATCAACTTCCTACACACTTGCCTCAGAACTCGACCACCACAGAGAACCAGGGAAATTCAAGGAAAGAGACCCTGCCCAACCTCAGGAGAAACAACAGGCGTCAAAATGTAAAACCTGACCTGCAATTGCGAGAGTGAGGAGAGAAAGAGTAAACTAGATAGATGAGACGCTAGGTCAAAAGGACTGCCTACGAGAGGAGCTTCTTACAAGTCAGAGTGTCAAAGCACCAGAACCTCCCAGGGGTACCCCCTCCATTGCATCGTAGATCCCCTATTCCAAACTATCATTTGTAATGGATCAAAAAACCCCTTCAAGACCTGCTGGGCGGACATATGCCTGAGGTAACATATGAGCTATAACCTGGCCCAGGGAACAATACCACTACTTGAGAAAAAAATACACTGTCTGGTGAAAGCGTTTTTCCCCCCAGGCGCTGCGACACACTGAACGGAAGGGAGCTGAAAAGACGGTCTGAATGGAGGCAGAAGCCTTTCCCCTCCCTTCTCTGAAAACTTGAGGGACACTATTCCAACCCTAAAAGAGGGGAAGTCCCCGCCTGGTCCTAGCTAGTGTATCCATTGTGAAAGCTGGGTCTTTCCACAATAATTAGAAAAACTAGGGCTAACCACAGGGACCCTATCAAAGCAGGAGAGTTAGGAGAATCTAGAAAATTCTACGCTAAAAAGGAGCATGGAGTCCTGGAGAAAATATAACACAAACCCCCTTTCCCAGAGACAGGTAATCACTGGTACGCTACGTAGGGGACGCACCACAGGCCGGCAAGAGACCTCACAATGCCGAAGGCAGAAACAATGCAGAAGTGTTATCCCGTCCCGGGAACCAGAGAGAAAAGGAGCCCCTAAAAAAAGGAAAAACTGGAACTACCAGGAAACATGTCTCTGAGGTCTAAACAGATCCTCTAATCCCCAGAGGGAAAAAAGATGACCCTGAGATGGCTAATTCCCTTCATCATGACAAACTGGCCAACCCTTAAATAATTGGGAATGAAACCCTCCTGGGAATCAGAACCAGGAATCTTAGTGCTGAGAAAGAGGGAAAAGCTGTAAAGGGGGCAGGGATCTTGTCGAACGAGGGGGAAGGAGGAGGAGACAATTGACAAGGAGCAAAACTATCTGAAGTATCTGCAGAGGAAAAGGGAAAGGGAGTGGCCTGAGTCAAAGTAATCAGGTGAGATAGACCCCCCCACAGTTTACGTTTCCGGACCCTAACGGGGGAATTAGCAGGAGAGGGAGACCTATACCTAGGAGTGAGATGTCCTCCTAAATACCCAGACTTCCTTGAACACTTCCTATTGATCGAGGGGCAACCCAGATTAGAGCTGGGATGGAAATCAGCCACCCTTGCAATCAGTTTATCAAAAGCCGAGGCTAGCGTTAAGTTCAAATTAACTAGGGCAGAGTCCACACAATCCTGATCCGCCCTAGTTAACGCCGGGGGGGCCGCTAGGGAAACCTCTCCTGAAACCCCTCCCCCCAGAATCCTCCCCAGACCTTCCAGTTTTATTAGAAGCCTTAACCTGGGAAGAAACATCAGCCGAAGGAAACCCCTGGGAATCCTTGGATGAAAACATAATGGAAGAACCCACCAAGCAAAAGGGAAATAGATAAAATAAACAAATGGAAAGAATGTGCATGTACAAAACTGCCCTTTAATAAGAACACGCGGGTTGCAGTGGGCTAATTAGCAAGCCAAGCAGGCAGTGAAACGTTTCACAAAATGATTCATTGTACCAGGCTGAGCCTGGAAACCAAGCAGGATAAGCAGAGCCCCACAAAGGAAAAGGGAGCCGTTATCTCTTCCCCCCACTCATACAAACCAGTTTATAGTAATAATGAAGAGGCAGATACACTTATATTCGCTGAGCAGGCGAATATTTCAATTGAAAAATAAATTACATTAGCCGAGCAGGGGAGTATTCAATCCAACATACGACGCTCTATGAGCGTTACTCCGCTGAGCAGGCGCGAGCGAATACTGAGGATAGAAAGCTGACTGGATGCCGAGGGGACGTCCTGCGTCGTATAAAAAACAAGCGCTAACAAGGGAAGGTGGGAGAGAGGAAGGGGGAGGCGGACGAAAGGGAAAGCTCCGGCTTGCCCGCAGGCACGAAGGGCAGAGCAGAGGGCTCTGCCTTCCCACGTGTAAGAGCAGCGTGGGAAGGCCAGGGAGGCCTCGGCTTAGAACGCTGATGTAGCGTAACAACACACGTGACCACTGATGGCAAAAGAAAGCAGCTCAGCGGTCGCATATACAATAAATGCAATAACAATAATATCTCCATAAAAACAAAAAGTATCACATAAAACAGCAAAGTGCAAGCGTGACAAGAAGTGTACTTAGCTCATGCGTCAGCAGCAAAGAAAGAGGAGGTGTGTTTAGAGGAAGGGACTTTTATGGGGGGGGTGTGGGGGTCCCTGTTGATTGGTTGCATGGGCTTGTCCTGAGCCCCATCTTGGACTGGGTTTCTTCCCTGAGTTTTCCTATGGAATACTGTGCTTTTTCTGTTTTTATAAAAAAAAGTTATTGGTTTGACAAAAGTTTTTTCTTTGCTGCTATGTGTCAGTAGTAAAGATTGTTTTGCATAATATGAAGCCTCCTTGTCGTGTCATAGAATTGACGTTCAAGAGGCGAGTGCACATCCAGTCCTTTTTTCTTTCCCTTGCAGTTTTCCTTGTCTCAGTAAAACATAAATGCACACATTTTTCATCACCTGGGAGGGAACATTTGCCTCTGAAAGCGGGGAAATAACTATTTTCCATAGGATTATTTTAGGAGGGAGAAAGTAAAAATAGCACATTTGTTTTGTAGAAATCTCTGGAGTGTCCTGCCTAAATCAGAAGGTTTGGCAGGCATGTGAATAATCCATGACTTAAAGTCGCAGAAAGCAAAGATAGAAACATAAGATTGAGGTAAATATAACTCTGGATGACGCTAAGATTTCAAAATGACTTGAAATGGCCAAACAAAGAGTGAACTGACCTTGGCCCGCCATTCAAATGCCCTTTTCCCTTTAAATTCCCACCCGGGGAATCTCTCGCCCGCAACAGCATGCGTGTGATTCACTGAATATCACATATTTTAGCCATCATTTTATGAGGTTTTTATTGTTTTATTATATAACTGTTTAATGTATTTAAATGAGATGTAATCCTCCATTTACTCAAACATGTTCAATGAAATGCGATTTGAATCTTGTTGAGGATGTGATTGTTATTTTCACTTTATTGGTCTTGTTCCTGAAATAAAGCATTTTGGATGATGATGATGGAACTCTTTTTGCGCATCTCATTGAAAGAAATTGAGACTATTATGTTTTTACATTTACACTGGTTAGAAGGATATGATCAATGGCCTCACTGCTGTCAGTGCTTCTTCCAGACATTTATTATCGAGGCAGACGCATGTCCTAAAAGATTTGTTGCTGTCAGCCCTGGCTGTTGTCAACAGCTATGTTCAGTTCTTATTAATCAATCATAGAATACATGGCAGCCTGCAATACTGGTATAAAAGCCTCTTGTAATATGCAAAGTCAACATGCTGGGGCTTCAGGTAAGTGAATCACGTGGATCAGGAACACTCAGGACCCGTTGGTCTCCACCACCAAGGCAGCTCTTCCAACTGGAGCTCCTGGAACCTCTTGGAAGGATCCTTCCACAATATGCATGCATTCCACAACTCACTCATGACATCACCGCTGCAGGCTCCCCAACACAGAGGAGAGGAAGGGAATGCAAGACAATACACACCTCCCTTGCTTCCACAATATGCATGCATTCCACAACTCACTCATGACATCACCGCTGCAGGCTCCCCAACACAGAGGAAAGGAAGGGAATGCAAGACAATACACACCTCCCCATGCATTCCAGAACTCACTCATGACATCACCTCTGCAGGCTCACCAACACAGAGGAGAGGAAGGGAATGCAAGACAATACACACCTCCCCATGCATTCCAGAACTCACTCATGACATCACCTCTGCAGGCTCACCAACACAGAGGAAAGGAAGGGAATGCAAGACAATACACACCTCCCCATGCATTCCAGAACCCACTCATGACATCACCACTGCAGGCTCACCAACACAGAGGAAAGGAAGGGAATGCAAGACAATACACACCTCCCCATGCATTCCAGAACTCACTCATGACATCACCGCTGCAGGCTCACCAACACAGAGGAGAGGAAGGGAATGCAAGACAATACACACCTCCCTTGCTTCCACAATATGCATGCATTCCAGAACTCACTCATGACATCACCACTGCAGGCTCACCAACACAGAGGAAAGGAAGGGAATGCAAGACAATACACACATCCCCATGCATTCCAGAACTCACTCATGACATCACCACTGCAGGCTCACCAACACAGAGGAGAGGACGGGAATGCAAGACAATACACACCTCCCCATGCATTCCAGAACTCACTCATGACATCACCAATGCAGGCTCACCAACACAGAGGAAAGGAAGGGAATGCAAGACAATACACACCTCCCCATGCATTCCAGAACTCACTCATGACATCACCAATGCAGGCTCACCAACACAGAGGAAAGGAAGGGAATGCAAGACAATACACACCTCCCCATGCATTCCAGAACTCACTCATGACATCACCGCTGCAGGCTCACCAACACAGAGGAAAGGAAGGGAATGCAAGACAATACACACCTCCCCATGCATTCCAGAACTCACTCATGACATCACCGCTGCAGGCTCACCAGCACAGAGGAGAGGAAGGGAATGCAAGACAATACACACATCCCCATGCATTCCAGAACTCACTCATGACATCACCGCTGCAGGCTCACCAGCACAGAGGAGAGGAAGGGAATGCAAGACAATACACACCTCCCTTGCTTCCACAATATGCATGCATTCCAGAACTCACTCATGACATCACCACTGCAGGCTCACCAGCACAGAGGAGAGGAAGGGAATGCAAGACAATACACACCTCCCTTGCTTCCACAATATGCATGCATTCCAGAACTCACTCATGACATCACCGCTGCAGGCTCACCAGCACAGAGGAGAGGAAGGGAATGCAAGACAATACACACCTCCCTTGCTTCCACAATATGCATGCATTCCAGAACTCACTCATGACATCACCACTGCAGGTTCACCAGCACAGAGGAGAGGAAGGGAATGCAAGACAATACACACCTCCCCATGCATTCCACAACTCACTCATGACATCACCACTGCAGGCTCACCAGCACAGAGGAGAGGAAGGGAATGCAAGACAATACACACCTCCCCATGCATTCCACAACTCACTCATGACATCACCACTGCAGGCTCACCAACACAGAGGGGAAGAAGGGAATGCAAGACAATACACACCTCCCTTGCTTCCACAATATGCATGCATTCCAGAACTCACTCATGACATCACCGCTGCAGGCTCACCAGCACAGAGGAGAGGAAGGGAATGCAAGACAATACACACCTCCCTTGCTTCCACAATATGCATGCATTCCAGAACTCACTCATGACATCACCACTGCAGGCTCACCAACACAGAGGAGAGGAAGGGAATGCAAGACAATACACACCTCCCCATGCATTCCAGAACTCACTCATGACATCACCTCTGCAGGCTCACCAACACAGAGGAAAGGAAGGAATGCAAGACAATACACACCTCCCCATGCATTCCAGAACTCACTCATGACATCACCTCTGCAGGCTCACCAACACAGAGGAAAGGAAAGGAATGCAAGACAATACACACATCCCCATGCATTCCAGAACTCACTCATGACATCACCTCTGCAGGCTCACCAACACAGAGGAAAGGAAGGAATGCAAGACAATACACACCTCCCCATGCATTCCAGAACTCACTCATGACATCACCTCTGCAGGCTCACCAACACAGAGGGAAAGGAAGGGAATGCAAGACAATACACACATCCCCATGCATTCCAGAACTCACTCATGACATCACCTCTGCAGGCTCACCAACACAGAGGAAAGGAAGGAATGCAAGACAATACACACCTCCCCATGCATTCCAGAACTCACTCATGACATCACCACTGCAGGCTCACCAACACAGAGGAAAGGAAGGGAATGCAAGACAATACACACATCCCCATGCATTCCAGAACTCACTCATGACATCACCACTGTAGGCTCACCAACACAGAGGAGAGGAAGGGAATGCAAGACAATACACACATCCCCATGCATTCCAGAACTCACTCATGACATCACCACTGCAGGCTCACCAACACAGAGGGAAAGGAAGGGAATGCAAGACAATACACACATCCCCATGCATTCCAGAACTCACTCATGACATCACCACTGCAGGCTCACCAACACAGAGGAGAGGAAGGGAATGCAAGACAATACACACATCCCCATGCATTCCAGAACTCACTCATGACATCACCGCTGCAGGCTCACCAACACCGAGGGAAAGGAAGGGAATGCAAGACAATACACACATCCTCATGCATTCCAGAACTCACTCATGACATCACCACTGCAGGCTCACCAACACAGAGGGAAAGGAAAGGAATGCAAGACAATACACACCTCCCTTTCTTCCACAATATGCATGCATTCCAGAACTCACTCATGTCATCACCACTGCAGGCTCACCAACACAGAGGAGAGGACGGGAATGCAAGACAATAAACACCTCCCCATGCATTCCAGAACTCACTCATGACATCACCACTGCAGGCTCCCCAACACAGAGGAGAGGAAGGGAATGCAAGACAATACACACCTCCCCATGCATTCCAGAACTCACTCATGACATCACCACTGCAGGCTCACCACCACAGAGGAGAGGAAGGGAATGCAAGACAATACACACATCCCCATGCATTCCAGAACTCTCACATGACATCACCGCTGCAGGCTCACCAACACAGAGGGAAAGGAAGGGAATGCAAGACAATACACACATCCCCATGCATTCCAGAACTCACTCATGACATCACCACTGCAGGCTCACCAACACAGAGGAGAGGAAGGGAATGCAAGACAATACACACATCCCCATGCATTCCAGAACTCACTCATGACATCACCGCTGCAGGCTCACCAACACAGAGGGAAAGGAAGGGAATGCAAGACAATACACACATCCCCATGCATTCCAGAACTCACTCATGACATCACCACTGCAGGCTCCCCAACACAGAGGAGAGGAAGGGAATGCAAGACAATACACACATCCCCATGCATTCCAGAACTCACTCATGACATCACCGCTGCAGGCTCACCAACACAGAGGAGAGGAAGGGAATGCAAGACAATACACACATCCCCATGCATTCCAGAACTCACTCATGACATCACTGCTGCAGGCTCCCCAACACAGAGGAGAGGAAGGGAATGCAAGACAATACACACATCCCCATGCATTCCAGAACTCACTCATGACATCACCGCTGCAGGCTCACCAACACAGAGGGAAAGGAAAGGAATGCAAGACAATACACACCTCCCTTGCTTCCACAATATGCATGCATTCCAGAACTCACTCATGACATCACTGCTGCAGGCTCACCAACACAGAGGAGAGGAAGGGAATGCAAGACAATACACACATCCCCATGCATTCCACAACTCACTCATGACATCACCGCTGCAGGCTCACCAACACAGAGGAAAGGAAGGGAATGCAAGACAATACACACATCCCCATGCATTCCAGAACTCACTCATGACATCACCGCTGCAGGCTCACCAACACAGAGGGAAAGGAAGGGAATGCAAGACAATACACACCTCCCCATGCATTCCAGAACTCACTCATGACATCACTGCTGCAGGCTCACCAACACAGAGGGAAAGGAAGGGAATGCAAGACAATACACACCTCCCCATGCATTCCAGAACTCACTCATGACATCACCACTGCAGGCTCACCAACACAGAGGAGAGGAAGGGAATGCAAGACAATACACACATCCCCATGCATTCCAGAACTCACTCATGACATCACCGCTGCAGGCTCACCAACACAGAGGGAAAGGAAGGGAATGCAAGACAATACACACCTCCCCATGCATTCCAGAACTCACTCATGACATCACCGCTGCAGGCTCACCAACACAGAGGAAAGGAAGGGAATGCAAGACAATACACACCTCCCCATGCATTCCAGAACTCACTCATGACATCACCACTGCAGGCTCACCAACACAGAGGGAAAGGAAGGGAATGCAAGACAATACACACCTCCCCATGCATTCCAGAACTCACTCATGACATCACTGCTGCAGGCTCCCCAACACAGAGGAGAGGAAGGGAATGCAAGACAATACACACATCCCCATGCATTCCAGAACTCACTCATGACATCACCGCTGCAGGCTCACCAACACAGAGGAAAGGAAGGGAATGCAAGACAATACACACCTCCCTTGCTTCCCCAATATGCATGCATTCCAGAACTCACTCATGACATCACCACTGCAGGCTCACCAACACAGAGGAGAGGAAGGGAATGCAAGACAATACACACATCCCCATGCATTCCAGAACTCACTCATGACATCACCGCTGCAGGCTCACCAACACAGAGGAAAGGAAGGGAATGCAAGACAATACACACCTCCCCATGCATTCCAGAACTCACTCATGACATCACCACTGCAGGCTCACCAACACAGAGGAAAAGGAAAGGAATGCAAGACAATACACACCTCCCCATGCATTCCAGAACTCACTCATGACATCACCGCTGCAGGCTCACCAACACAGAGGGAAAGGAAAGGAATGCAAGACAATACACACCTCCCCATGCATTCCAGAACTCACTCATGACATCACCACTGCAGGCTCACCAACACAGAGGGAAAGGAAGGGAATGCAAGACAATACACACATCCCCATGCATTCCAGAACTCACTCATGACATCACTGCTGCAGGCTCCCCAACACAGAGGGAAAGGAATGGATTGCAAGACAATACACACATCCCCATGCATTCCAGAACTCACTCATGACATCACCACTGCAGGCTCACCAACACAGAGGGAAAGGAAAGGAATGCAAGACAATACACACCTCCCTTTCTTCCACAATATGCATGCATTCCAGAACTCACTCATGTCATCACCACTGCAGGCTCACCAACACAGAGGAGAGGACGGGAATGCAAGACAATAAACACCTCCCCATGCATTCCAGAACTCACTCATGACATCACCACTGCAGGCTCCCCAACACAGAGGAAAGGAAGGGAATGCAAGACAATAAACACCTCCCCATGCATTCCAGAACTCACTCATGACATCACCACTGCAGGCTCACCAACACAGAGGAGAGGACGGGAATGCAAGACAATAAACACCTCCCCATGCATTCCAGAACTCACTCATGACATCACCACTGCAGGCTCCCCAACACAGAGGAAAGGAAGGGAATGCAAGACAATAAACACCTCCCTTGCTTCCCCAATATGCATGCATTCCAGAACTCACTCATGACATCACTGCTGCAGGCTCACCAACACAGAGGGAAAGGAAGGGAATGCAAGACAATACACACCTCCCTTGCTTCCCCAATATGCATGCATTCCAGAACTCACTCATGACATAACTGCTGCAGGCTCCCCAACACAGAGGAGAGGAAGGGAATGCAAGACAATACACACATCCCCATGCATTCCAGAACTCACTCATGACATCACCGCTGTAGGCTCACCAACACAGAGGAAAGGAAGGGAATGCAAGACAATACACACCTCCCCATGCATTCCAGAACTCACTCATGACATCACCGCTGTAGGCTCACCAACACAGAGGGAAAGGAAGGGAATGCAAGACAATACACACCTCCCTTGCTTACACAATATGCATGCATTCCAGAACTCACTCATGACATCACCACTGCAGGCTCCCCAACACAGAGGAGAGGAAGGGAATGCAAGACAATACACACCTCCCTTGCTTCCACAATATGCATGCATTCCAGAACTCACTCATGACATCACCGCTGCAGGCTCACCAACACAGGGGAGGGGAAGGGAATGCAAGACAATACCCACCTCCCCATGCATTCCAGAACTCACTCATGACATCACCGCTGCAGGCTCACCAACACAGAGGAAAGGAAGGGAATGCAAGATAATACACACCTCCCTTGCTTCCACAACAAAAACCTTCAGAAGGATAGGGTACAGGGATGGGGCAGGATACCACACACCTCCCTATCTCCCACAACAAAATCCTACAGAGGGATAGGGTACAGGGATGGGGGCAGGATACCACAAACCTCCCTATCGTCAACAATAAAACCCTACAGAAGGATAGGGTACAGGGATGGGGCAGGATACCACACACCTCCCTATCTTCAACAATAAAACCCTACAGAAGGATAGGGTACAGGGATGGGGCAGGATACCACACACCTCCCTAACTCCCACAACAAAAACCTACAGAGGGATAGGGTACAGGGATGGGGGCAGGATACCACAAACCTCCCTATCTTCAACAATAAAAACCTACAGAGGGATAGTGTACGGGTATTGGGGCAGGATACCACACACCTCCCTTGCTTCCACAACAAAAACCTAGAGAGGGATAGGGTACAGGGATGGGGGCAGGATACCACACACCTCCCTATCTTCCACAACAAAAACCTACAGAGGGATAGGGTACAGGGATGGGGGCAGGATACCACACACCTCCCTATCTTCCACAACAAAAACCTACAGAGGGATAGGGTACAGGGATGGGGGCAGGATACCACACACCTCCCTATCTTCCACAACAAAAACCTACAGAGGGATAGGGTACAGGGATGGGGGCAGGATACCACACACCTCCCTATCGTCCACAACAAAAACGTACAGAGGGATAGGGTACAGGGATGGGGGCAGGATACCACACACCTCCCTATCTTCCACAACAAAAACGTACAGAGGGATAGGGTTCAAGTCCTTAGTAACAGATTCCTCTGGAATCTGGGCCAACCCAGATTCTACATTCCAATGTGCATTCTGATGTAATCGTATGCAGAAGGATACGACACCTATAAAACATGCATTACTCACCGTAATAGCATTTCTGATGATTGTATCTGCTTAGATTCACATGCTGTGCATATGGTCCGACATCTAGTGGTAACCGCAGAGTATTGCATCTTGTCTTTCGGGGACCGAAAGGGGACGTCGGCATAGGCGTGTCTGTAACATTATCCCTATCGTGACGTGTGTAGTACCCAAAATCCCCCACGCACCTAGGTCCCTCCGATTGTATTTTTTCTGCCATGAGGGAGCCCAAGGCTATAGTGAGTGAGTACATAAAGAGAGAAAGTAGTAAGACGTCTATGTTCCTTCTACCCCGAGCGGGGAGGTAGGGAGAGCGCATGTGAATCTAAGCAGATACAATCATCAGAAATGCTATTACGGTGAGTAATGCATGTCTTCTGATGCTTGTTAATCTGCTTAGAATCACATGCTGTGCATAGACTAGCGAGCAGTTCCCGGAGTTGGAGGTGGGTTGTGAGAAGGAACAGTAGAGAAAAGATGTCTTAGTACTGCTTGTCCCATCTGAGAATTAGACCTAGAATGAGTGTCTAGGCAATAGTGTTTTGTAACGGTGTGTACAGAACTCCAGGTTGCAGCTTTGCAAATGGACTCAAGGGGAACATTTGCAATGAATGCTATGGAAGCCCCAGGGCCTTGAGTAGAATGTGCTCTAGGCTTAAAGGGCAGTTCTCTCTTAGCAAGAGAGAAGCAGAGTGTGATGCAATTGCCAATCCACATTGAGATGGCTGATTTAGAGACAGGATCCCCTTCTCTACCAGCTGCCACTGAAACGAAGAATTGTTTAGTCTTCCTTAGTGGTTTAGTTCTTTCCAGGTAAAACATGACTGTCCTGCGCACGTCTTGTGTGTGAAGGATTCTTTCGGCCATGGTAGAAGGGTTCTGGAAGAAAGTGGGTAGTTCGATTGACTGGTTCACATGGAACTTCAAAATTAATTTAGGTGCAAACCTGGGATGTGTGCGCAGAACTACCTTATCTTTGTGGACTGTAACAACGGGGTCTAAAACAGAAAGAGCCTGTAGTTCGCTAACTCTTCTGATAGAAGTGATAGCCACTAGGAAGGCTGTCTTATAAGTCAGGTCTTTCAGACTTGCTTTATGCATAGGCTCGAAGGGAGCTCCCATGAGCCTGGTCAAAACCACATTCAGATCCCATCCAGGGGCTGGGTGAGAGATGGGAGGATAAATCCTCTTAACCCCTTCCATAAAGGCTTTAATTACTGGTATTTTCCACCACAATACTTTTTTCTGTGATGTGGTGTAGGCTGACAGAGCAGCCAGATGATCCTTTAGGGAATTGAAGACTAACCCAGAGTCCAACAGGTGGGTTAGATACAACACAATGTGTGAGGGTGAGCAATCGATGGGATTGACGCCCTTGGAATTGCACCAGATGACAAAATGTTTCCATTTGCTGGCATAGCAATAATGTGTATTAGGCTTTCTCGCTTCCCTGAGTATGTCCATGCATCTCTGAGGGAGTTGCAGGTGTCCAAACTCTATGACCTCAGGAGCCAGGCTGCTAAATTCAGAGTTTGTGGGCATGTGTAAGGTCTCCCCCCTGTCCTGAGACAACATGTTGTACGGGCAGGGCAGCTTGACTGGTGGGGAGAGGGACATTTCCATCAGGTGCGCGAACCAGGATTGGCGGGCCCACATGGGAGTCATCAGTATCATGGTAACTGGTTCCTGGTGCATCTTGTGCACTATCTTGTTGAGAAGGGGAGTCGGGGGGAAAAGCGTAGACAAATTTCCCCAACCAAGTTATCCAGAGACTGTTCCCCTTGGATCGGTTCTCGGGGTACCTGGAGGTGTAGTCTTGGCATTGGGCATTTGTCACGCTCACCTGATTACCACAGAGGCGCAGGTTTGGCTTCGAGTGCTGATGCTTCTTCTATGGTGAAGCGCAGGACTCTGAAGATGGACTCACTGGCTCGCAGGAATATTCCCCTGTGCGTGAAAAGGGAGTATTACCTAATGACGGAATAATGCTCAAGCCTCCCACTCCCTTCCAACCCTCCACGATACCCTTCCTCGATTCCCTGTGAAGTCTCACCTTAGGGTCTGGAAGGATGAGTTCTCCATCCTGCTTCTGATGCAGGGGCGCGTTGAAACCCAGTTACTTCACTGGATTGAGGTTTGATGGGAGTTCAAATAAGCTTGACTATTCAGGTAAGGCGCTGTAAGAGTTTTGTAGCAAGTTCAAAAGTTCAAGCTTAATAATAATGTTCATTGTCTTATTGCAGCAAGCGCTAACGCTTATGTCTTTTTCCCCTTAGGGGCCGGGGTTCGGAATGCCGGAGTTATGGCGCCGACCCGAAGTGAAACGTGCAGTTCCAGTAAATGACAGGTAAGTTCTGGATGAGCGTTCGGGTAATGTCTTTGCATTCGCTCATTCAATGTCTTTGGCCCTCATTACGACCCTGGCGGAAATCGAAAAACGATGGCGGAAATGCAATACTGCCATCGAATAGCGCTCGGTGCGATTATGACCCGTCACCGTAAAGTACGATGCCATTAGCGACACCGTAGTGAACGCCAACGCTAACTGCACCAAGTACGCGCACGCGCGCCATGCCAAACCGTAATTACCACCATGGCGCAATGGTACGCGAATTCTGACCCTAGCGGACATGTACCTAACGCCATCAAGCATGGCGGAAAGTACCATTCCGCCATGGTGAGAAGTACGGCATCGCGAACTAACCGTAAAAGGCCCTACTGAGTGCCTGTACACCACCCCCTGGCCACACTGGGCTTCGTAGGCAAACGCGCCCAGTTCAGTACCACGCAACTATACTCAGAAGCCGGAACCCAATGCAGATCTTCTCACAATACATCGCTCCACAAATAGGAATATGCTACATTACTTGCAAAGAAGAACGCTACACGGTTAATATCAGAATAGAAATTTAATGCACAACAAAATCACCAAGCCCATACAGCCATTAGGTCATGAACTCCAAAATATATTTCAATATTGTGGGCTGCATCCGCAATAAATGACCAGCTTCATCTTGTGTGACGCCCTGTTCCTTCATGGTACACAGGGGCTACATTCACGTTCAAAAAGGCAACATGGAAGCGCCTAGAACCGCAGGGCCGTCCCATTAGGTAGGCACTAGTCCAGCTGAAAGGTCGATATGTTGCTCCTAGCCACTAGTACTGCGTAAGGGCATGTGGCCCATTGGCGATCGTCCCATAAGATCGTAATGGTGCTCCACTGATTAACACGAAGCAGCAGGTGTCGGGAGTAAAAGCCATCTGCAGGAGTGGCATACAGATGGCAGCGGCAAAAGGGGAGGAGATACCTGTCACCCAAATGAAATGAAAAAGAATAGTATGGGCATCAGAACTTCATTTGAATTACTCACTTCAATGATCACACTAGATCCACAGCCATATAGCCCACTCAAAAGGATTATTCCCACCCAAAAATCACTTGCGAATCATAACTATAAAAATCGAGGTGAAAACACTATTACAAACGAGTGTTTGTGTGCATGCGTCTGTCAAAACAGAATCCATTAGATGGGATTAGTAACGTGCATAGACACAAGTGTTTGAAGGCGCGTCGAGACAGGGAGGGTTCAACAAGGGCAGTTAGACGATGGTCCCACTATGGCAGCTCTGCATCACATAGCGCAGGGGAGGTGGATAGATTCCAAAAAGCCCTGTACATGGCATACTCTCCATTAAATCATCTGTCCATGCATCCATACATCATTCCCTCATCCCGGAATGAAAACGCCTGATTATTTACTCACATAACATGTGAAATTTCCATTGAGTCTGTGCGTAATGCAGTCTGCAAAATCCACTGTGCTCCAGGCCGGAATTCCAGTGTTGTGAAGTGACATGTATTTGGGAACGTCCTGCCTTATCGTCCACTACGCTATTGCGCATCCCATACTATTCATTTCAATCATTGCATTCACGCCATGGCCCCTGTCCCAAGGACATTAAACAATAGAACGTTATATTTGCAGTCAGACCTGTGGGCGTCTCCTCGCCGCTAGCTGAAAACCGAAAGCGCCGTCCTTCGAATTCCTCATTTGCAACATCACGTCGAAAAGGCATCTGTGACCGCTTCAAATCACAAATTTATCCATGTAGTGCGGCAGTGTGTGAAAATGGCAACTGGCTTCACTCACAAATGGGACGCCCCGCCCGTCGGTGAACCTCGGTACAGTGCTGCATGAGGGTCCACCGTTAATCGAGTACTACATTCCACTGACCCTTCACAAGTTTGTTCGCGACTGCAAAGATAGTATGTGAAACAATGGGACCATAGCAGAATGAACATATGAACCAATATTTCACTGCCATCGGGATCAAATACATGATTGTAATAGCAAGATGCCATGCGTCGAATTGCAGCGTTGTGTGCGGGACGTGCTCGCCCAAAGGGGATTGCAGCTTGCACAGGTGGAATGAATCACCACAGGTGGAGGCTATACAGCCTGAAAACACATAAATTGCACACCCAACCCCCTCCCACAACCACACCCACTCCAAAATGCTACCGGCAGGACTAGCGATGTTGGCCCTGGGGGACCTGATAGCACTGCAAGTACTCCAACTTCAAGAAGAAGACGAACACCAACTCCTACAACAACCGGCCGCACAGAGGAGACGCAGGAGGAGGAGGAGGGCAAGGCAGGGCCAGCAAGGCCCGCCAGCACAGCCACTACCACCACGCAGGCAGCCCGCAATCCCACGCCTCCGAGCATATCCGTTCAACCTCACGGATGAGCAGATCCACACCCTCTACCGTTTGGACCGGGACACCATAACCACCATTATGGACATGACACAGGCTGACCTTGTCAGCATGATAGATAGCCCAACCGCCATCCCACCCCTACTGAAGGTGGTGTCTGTACTACACTTCCTGGCCACAGGCACCTACCAGCACACAGTCGGACAGTTGCATGGCATTTCACAGCCAGTGTTCTCACGGACACTATTGCAAGTGCTCGATGCCCTCCTGAAGCACGCAGACGACTACATCTCTCTACCATGCTCGGAGCAGGAAATTACGAACACAAAAGTGGGATTCCATGCACTTGGCGGCATACCGGGTTGCATTGGTGCCATCGACTGCACCCATGTGGAATTGGTCGTCCCACATGCCATGGAGGCCCAGTACCGCAACCGAAAACAATTTCATTCTCTTAATGTACAAATGGTGTGTGACTCCAACAGGATCATTATACATTGTTGTGCCCGATTTCCTGGATCAACCCATGATTCAATGGTCTTGAGGAACTCTACAATACCACGCTACATGGAGCGACACGCAGGGAACAGATCCTGGCTACTCGGTGAGTCTCATTTCATGCATGATAATGTGGGGTATGTGATGCGGCAATGACCTGGCAGGAAGGGGGGGGGGTGCGTACGTAGCAATGTCATTCCACAAACATCCTTTATTGTCCACATACAGGTGATGCCGGGTATCCACTGAAGAGATGGCTCCTTACACCACTCCGGAACCCACAGAACCAGCATGAGGAGGACTACAACCATGCCCACTCACGTACCCGTGTAATCATAGAACAGGCATTCGGCCTACTGAAGACTCGTTTCCGCTGCCTCAGCAGGTCTGGCGGGGCGCTCCTGTACCGCCATGAGAAGGTTGCAAAGATGGTCATGGCATGTGTCATGCTACACAACATGTGCGTACGTAGAAATGTGCCCATGCCCCCTGACGCAGAACTGCAAGCACCTGAAGATGGTCATGATGAGGGTGGGGATGTGGCAGCACCTCAAGGAGTCCGCGAGGCACAGGAGGGCCGTGACATTCGTCAGATTCTCATTGATTCATGCTTCTAGCACTCACGCCTGGTGGCTGATACATGGACACGGGACTTGTGGCACTGTGTGTGTCTGGAACATGCACAATATGGACTGTACGCCTATAAAGGCCTCGTACACAAAGATCAATGTCCACACATCTCATTGGATGATTGTGCAATGTTTATAGCATATGTGAAATTATGTTACACACCCCATCGACCCGCCACCCAAGTGAGCCCAACACACCCCCTCCACCCTCCTACCTCCCCCCTCGAACACCAGTGTCCAAAGAGGCTCATTGTCAGTGGGCAGACGCTATTGCAAGCCCCCTCTCCGGGTATCAGGGGCACCCCTGCCTGTGGAGCGCAGGTTCCTCCCAGATCTACGTTGGGGGCTGCCCTGGACGGAACTTGCAACGGATGATGTCTCTGCCTGCTCACGTCCATGCATGTCCCTGAGGGTTTGTGAGAGCTCAGTGAGCACACGGCGCACAGCGGCAAGTTCAGCACATACGTCTTTGGACGTCGCATGCAGTTCCCCCCTCAGGCTCTCGGTGCTTCTCTCCATTTGTACTCTCAGGCTCTCGGTGCTTCTCTCCATTTGTGCCCTTAGTGTCTCTGTACTTCTCTCCATTTCTGCCCTAAGTGTCTCAGTTGATGTTTCTATGGCTGCCTTAGTACCCCCACATTCATCAGCATGGTCCTTGAGGAGCGTGGCCAGTTGCTGCTGTTGCACGATCACCTGGTCGAGGGACTGTTGCCTCTGCTGTGCCATGGCCATTTGCGGTGGTGTCACAGAGGGGCTGATCACCTCATGTTGCCTTGCCACAGGGCTTGTGGGGGATGGCCAGTCGTCGTCTTGTGGGTGCCCCTGCGTGGTATCCTCATGGTGTACGGGATGAAACAAACAGGGGGATTGAGACAGGTCATGGATGGATCCTACATCGGAATCCCCGTTTTCAGTGTCGGAGCATGCTGCCATTAATGCAGTGTCACCTATGGTGCTGCTGCCACCAGAAGCAGTGCCTTCTGTGGCATCCATTGGGGGGACCTGTGGTGGTGCTGTTGTGGGCATGCTGGCTGCTGGGGTGCCTGTTGAAGTTCCCTCCTGTGTGCTGCCACTTGATTTGTGCTGCTGCCGTGTCTTGATCCGTGCAGCTGAGGTGGAGGGTCTTTAGCCGTTGGTCTTGGCCCTCTTTGCAGGTGTGCTGGTAGGGGTGTCCTGGAGCTCGTCGTTTGAATCGGACCCTGTGGTGGAGTAAAGGAGGGCGAGCGTTATTAATGGGTCTGTGGAAATTGGAATGGCAATGTATCACATGCATTGGGGTGGTACCTGAGGGTGATTTGGGTCAGGGCCTTGGAGGTGGTTTCATTTTTGTGTGGATTGAGGATGCAGTTGTTTTGCAGCCTGCAGTTAGGGTGTGCCTGCTGCACGTGTAGAGGGTGTTTTTAGGATTTTTAATTATTTATGTATTTAATGTGACTTTTAAAGTGCGCTATCAGGCCAATGTATGTGGACGTTCTCATGGACATGTGTTACTGTTGCACTATGTGGACACATGGTACTTCACATGATTGGACATTGTGGATTCAGCATTGTTTTATTTGGGCCACCTACCTGATTCTTCGGATGTCTGCACTCCTTTCTCCATCCCTCCGACTCCCTCTATACTCTCCATTCCAATGGTGGAGGCACAGATTTCTTCCCAGGGGGTCAACTTGATGGGTGATTCCGATCCTCCCCCGGTAGCTGTGGCAATGTTACGGTTGGCGGATAGTATGCTCCGTACGCGTATCCGCAAGTCGTCCCATCGCTTTCTGCATTGCTGTGGGTTGCGGGGTGCGGTCCCCACCGCACTTACCCGCTGTGCCACCAGGGCCCATATGGCCTTCTTGTTCGCAAGTGCCGTCCTGGTCATTTGCGTCGAGAAGACGACGGCAGCATTCTCCTGGAGGGTCTCTGTGAGCACGGTGAGTTCCTCACGGGAGAAGTGGACCTGCCGCTTGCGGTCGCACGCTTTTTTCGCTACTTTTCCCATTTTTATTGCTTTCACTAGGGTGGATGACGGGTTGGGATGTGTCTCAGGGTAGTATTTTTTATGGTTGTGTGGGAATTCTGATTTTATAGGTGTACGGCGTGCTGTTTCCCGTTCCGGGACCATGTTTTTACTTCCGTTTCCGTATATTTACGGTCACCGTACTTTCCGATTGCCGCTCATTACGGTGACCGCTAAGATGGGTGGCGGAATTGCACCTAGGGCGCCGTACGACGGCGGTGAGGGGCGTTTTGGGGACATTTCCGCCATCGCGGACTTTGCACTTCCGCCATGGCGTAGTGCTCGTTCCCGATGGGTCGGAATTAGCCGCACTTTACTCCGTCGTGCAATGGCGGAAACGCTATTTACGCTATGGCGGTCAGGTCAGTCACTTTCCGCCAGGGTCGTAATGAGGGCCTTTGTCTTTTTTCCCCATAGGGGCCGGGGTCCGGAATGCCAGGAAGCGGCAGGACCCGAAATGAAATGGGAATGACCCAACAGGTAAGTCTTAGAAGGAAACTGAGCTTTTCCTATTCCCTTCCTTCTCTCACCTTGTGTTCTTGTCTTTTTCTCTCTAGGCTTTGGGAAGTGGCTGCGGATCCGGATGATCGCTGCTGAAGATGGAGGTGCCCAGGAAAGGTGAGTGAAATGCAGCGCTGCAGCGATCGTAGCGAAATGCTTTTAAAATGATGTCTTCCCTTTCAGGATCGTCGGTGTGAAGTCTCCGTGATGCAGCTTTAGCAGGTAAGGTCTTCTTTCTCTCCAATTCTCTCTTATCTCCCTTTGCAGGCGACCCAGGATGCTGACAGGCGTGGCTGAAGTCCAGAAGCAGGAGCTGACACGGTGAGCGTCCAGCTGCGAGGAGCAGAACAACGCGAAGCGTGAGTTGCTGATCGGGCGTGGTTTAAATAGCTTTGGAAGAAGTTCCAGGTATGTATCCTTCCACCGATCAGGTATGTACCCTTCCCCGACCACACCCAGGGGAAAGTAGTTCCACAGGTAAAGTAGTTCCATTCAGGCCTCAAGAGGGCCTGGATGTAGCAGCATGGTCTGCATCAGGTAAGTGCACCTTAAAACACTTGAACACATGTCTAGCTTTATGAGCCTGGCGCCTGACAGGGGTCCAACATGAGCCTGGCGCCTAATGCGCCAGGACTGTGTCCAAAGGGCCCCAGCTTGGGCCCGCTGGCACTTCCCTGGGGGAAATGATGCCTGCCTCTGGGGTTGCTGGGTCGGACCTGGCTCCTTGGAGGTAGGCATCATGCCAGCATTCTCCTGAGTAGCGAATAGGTCGATCTCTGGAAAACCTCATTCTGCAAAGACGTTGGACACAATGGGCCTCATTACGAGTTATGCCGGTAAGGGAAAAATGATGCCGGTATGTAAATACCGGCATCATTTAACGTTCCATAGCATTCTGACCCACAAACCTGGTATTAACAGCACCGTTATTTACGGTGCCGCTAATAGCGGCACAGGCGCGTACACGCGCCTCCTCAGGTAGTAAATACCGGCATGCCGGTAATAGGGGGCAATCACAACCCACGCAAACATGCAAATACCGGCATCGCGAACACGGTAATAACGGGCTGCATGATGCCGGAAAAACAGGCATCGCGGACCACCCACAAACAGCAACCAAGATACAAGGCAGCTGCCACAGGTGCTCACAATCCCCACAGGTGGAGTCAAAGGAGGCTGTGCCAGTATGAACTGAGCACACCCACACACCGCAACCCCTCCCGGCGTAGCCAATGCAGAGTTGGCCATCACAAAAGGCGCTCAATGAAACACCACACCCCTTCCCACACCAAAATGCCACCACTAGCACCATCAAACATGGTGCAGGAGGACCCGCCCATAGTGATACAACCACAGCAGCAACGACAGGCAGCACAGAGGAGACGCAGGAGGAGAAGGAGGGCGAGACATGGCCAGCAATCACCACCAGCGCAGCCACCAGTGCCACGTAGGCAGCCACCAATCCCTCGCACCAGACCCAGCCCATGTAAACCAACCCCTGAGCAGACGCACACCCTGGACCGGTTGGACCGTGACACCATCACCACCATAGTGGACATGACACAGAATGACATTGCCAGCCACATCGAGATACGCAATGCCATCCCCCCACCAATAAAGGTGGTTACTGTGCAACACTTCCTGGCCCCAGGCACCTACTAACACACAGTGGACCAGCTGCATGGCATTTCACAACCACTACTCTCACGCATGCTGGACCACGTGCCTGGCAGCCTGGTGAGTTGCACAACTGTCCCATGGCTGTGCTGTGGGGACCTGATCAGTGCAGATGCAGAAGGGGGGGGCTACTGCACCTGGGTGGCAAGGGGGGGAATAGTGCACCTGGGTGGCAGTAGCCAGTGAGTGGAGAGTGCATGCCGAGCCAAACACTCCAGACCTGAACTAGCCAAACCGAACCCGACACATCACTGGGCCACAAATGCCAAACTATGCATATGGATGACGACAAGTAAGAGCCACAACCAGGCCACCATGACAATGTCAAGCAATGCAGGACTGAACAGGATGGTAACCCTGACAATGTGGCCAGTGTGAGCATGCATAATTGTGAGCATGCATAGAATACACATCATGAATTGGAGGCCAAACATTGCCGCACTAACACAGCACATCTGCCTCAGCATGCATGTTTACACCCTGCATCATCTATCAAACCACATCCAGTGTCCCACACCTCATTACAGTATCCATAGCATCTATGTGACTATTGCGTATACGTACAGGGACATGTGCATGCCCACAGCAAATAGCTGCCGCCATGACTGAGTGCCCTGAAAGTTGGCAAGTCAGAGTGACACACACCTATTCCAATCTGCCTGCAGGTGATGGAGGATATACCTTCAGGCCGTGGCTACTTACCCCAATGCTTAACCGCTGAACTGGCATGGATAGGAGTACAATCGCGTGCACACTCGTACCCGTGTTCTGCCTGAGCATACCTTTGGTTTGTGAAAGCGCGGTTACAATGCCAATGCAGTTCTGGTGGTGCACTCCTATATAGGCCTGAGGGGGTGGCAAATATCACCATGGCCTGTGTCATGCTGCACAACATGTGCGTCCGGAGGAATGTACCACTGCCAACTGACATAGACATGCATGGGCCGGGTGACCATGAAGGGGATAGAGGCGGAGGCGAAGGAGCCCCCTGCCAGTACATGATGCACGGGATGGCCATGCTGTACGCCAAGCACTAATCCACGTGTACATCTGAAACGCACGGACCATGAAAGGAATGTTCCAGTGACACACTGGCTGCATGTGGGCATGCACACTTGTATACTTAGCAGTTCACAACCGTACGCTATCACACATTGAATGTACATGCACAAAATTAAGAATGTCCAGCCATTGAATTGCTTGCAAACAACGGGTGTATTATTCACATACACGTGATAATATTAACATTCCCCTCCAAACACCCCAGTAAACCCCCCCTCCAACCCCACAAACCCTCCAAACACCCCAGTGAAATCCCTCTCCCTCCACACAGATGCTAAGTGTCCCCATGTGTGCATCGGACAGTGCTCCCTTCCACAATGTGTCCTGCCACAATGTCATTGTCCGTGCATTCATTTCTTTTGCATCTTGGTGTTGGGTGGTGCCATGGCCGGCCGTCGTGCGCTCCTCCTCATGTGACGCACCGGACTGGATTGGGCCGAGGTGGCAGGGGAAGTTGTGGCGGAAGTGTCAATTTTCAATGGACTGCCTGTGTCAAGGTGTGGCCGCTGCATTGGAGCGTTACCTGCACGGATGGTCTCCGTGAGTGTCCCCATGCACTCCTGGAAGGCACGCGTGGATGCCTCCACTGCTGCAGTATTGGCTGCTATTGCCCTCACGATGGCACTCATGGCCTCTCTGCTTGCTTCTACCTGCTGCTGCATGATCTGGAGCATGGACTCCTGCCGGGCCTCGACCCTTGTCAGGCGGGTCTCGAATGATGTGACGTCCACAGGTCTGCAGGTTGCTGGCAGGGTGGAGGAGGGCAGAGTGGAGGAGGGCAGAGTGGAGGAGGGCAGAGTGGAGGAGGGCAGAGTCGTGCCTTGCAGGGTGGTGGTAGGCGGCTGCGCGGAGCCATCCTCCGGGGCACTGTCCTCGAACAGCGCAGTGTCTGATTCACCGAGGTGTGAATCATGCAGGCACGGATTGTCGAGGCACTCAGACTCTGCTAGAGGTTGGGGGTTGGCAATTGGGCTTGGGGTGGGTGTGCCAGGCATCATGTCTGATTCCTCTTCCACCTCTGTGGACACAACGTCCTTGGTGGCTTGCGGCAGGGCTACCACTGTTGTGGTTTTTGGTTGTTGGTCAGTGGGTGCAGGTGTTCCCTGAAGGGTTGGTGCCTTGCGTGGCACGCTGGCTTTGGCAGATGACTTCTCCTTGGACGGTTGTGTGGGGTGTCCCTGAAACCTTTTGTGCACTGGACGTGCTCGCACCCCTGTCCACTGGTCCACCTTCATCGTCAGTGCCTGGGGGATAGAAGAGATGCGGGTCATCAGTGATGTGGTCAATTGGCGGCTGTGATGTATTGTGGTGGGATGTGTCCATGCATTCAGCCATCATTTCATTTCTGGTTTGTTGCTTTGGGTGTACTGAGGGGGTATGTGGGGGATCAATGCATGGCAGGTGGTGTAGCATTAGTTTGGTCTCTGTGTGGTGGGTGCATGGGCATGGTTGGGTCATGTGGCACCTCTGTTGGGATTGGGGTCGTCACTCTGCGTCCAAGTGGTGCGGGAAGTGATGATGATTGATCTATGGGTATGTTGATGCATCGCCTTGCCCACTCTAACTTCCCCATCAGTTGGGCCACATCATGTGTCGTGATACGTGGTTGTGATGGTACACTCACCTTCCTCTGTGGGGATTGCCGCCCCGACCTCCTGATCTCGGATCCCCTCAATGCTTTCGGTGTTGATGAAGCAACTTGCCGTCTCCTCCCATGGCATCAATTGGACTGGGGAGTGTGGCCCACCGCCTGTCGCCCTTGCGGCTCTCCGATTTTCGGACAGGGTCCTCCGGACACGGAGGCGGAGGTCGTCCCACCGCTTCCGGCAGTCGCGCACACTCCTTGGGGCGCACCCCACTGCTGTCACCCTCTGCGCTAACTCGAGCCAGACCTCTTTTTTGCGGGTTTGGGCCGCATGCTTGAGGTCTGTGCAGCGTATTACGTCCGCCTGCTCTTCCAGTGTGTTGGCGAGCATGGTGAGCTCAGCGTCCGAGAACCGCTGCTTCCTCTTCCTCTGGGTGGATTTCCTGCTGGCCTTGGACATGGTGATGCTCTCCTGACACACGACGACACGGGAGGAGTGTTGGTTGTGGAGGATTGCAATGGATTGTGTTTTTAAAGATGGCCGCCGGCCCATTTCCCGTTCCTGTGCGATGACGTAATTTCCGGGTCCATTTTTTGCGAACACGGTAATACCACGCCGGTATTACCGTGCCGGTATTTACGGGTTAGTGTGAGGCGGTAGCGCAATGGGCGGGCCCCGCGATGCCGGTATAGGAGGCTTGGAGGCCCTTTACCGGCATAGCGGTATTGCCACTACCGGCATGGGGGAACGCGCGTGCTCGCGCACTCGTAGTCACCCGCTATTGGTGGGTTCATACGTGCACGGACCCGCTCATTTCGGCATGCCGGTAATGAACACGGTTTTACTGGCAAACTCGTAATGAGGCCCAATGTCTTCGTGCAGCCGCTATTCGTATTCTTCTGGCAGAGGAAAATCTCTGCTGAGTACGTCTGCCAGAAGATTGAGTTCCCCTGGAACATGTTGGGACAACAAAAACATCTTGTGTTTGAGAGCCCATATCCAAATGTTTTGGGACAGCTTGGATAGCCCTGGAGAGTGAGTGCCCCCCTGTTTGTTCAGGTAATACATTGCTGTAGTGCTGTCGGTTAGGATCAGCACTGTCTTCCCTTGCAGTTGCACCTGAAAGGCTTTCAATGCTTTGAACACCGCTAGTAGCTCCAGTAAGTTTATATGGTTGGACGCTACTTGAGGGGACCACACTCCATGTGCTGTCTACTGAAGCAGGTGAGCCCCCACCCCGTGAGAGATGCATCTGTTGTCAGAGTGGCTTCCACTGCAGGGGTGGTGAAGGTCTTCCCCTTTAAGAGGTTTTCTCTTGACCACCACTGTAGAGAGAGAACGAGGGCTGGCGAGACAACTAACAGATCTTCCCATTGTCCGCTGGCCTGACACCACTGGCTGTAGAGCCACTCTTGCATGAGACGCATGCGCAGCCGCGCGTGGGGAACCAAGTATATACATGACGCCATCGTCCCTAGCAAACGCATCGCTTTGCGTACCGTCACCTCCCGACTGGCTACATATTGAAAAATCTGAGAGAACATGTTCTGAACCCTCTTGCTGGAGGGGAAGACAAGGCCATCTTCCGTCCGAATTAGCGCTCCCAGAAATTGTTTTACTTGGCTGGGGACTAAACTGGATTTCTTTTCGTTGATTGAAAAACCCAGGCTGAAGAGGAGATCTACTGTTTTTTGGGTGTTCGAAAAACAAGCGTCGAACGAGTCCCTCATCATGAGCCAGTCGTCGAGGTAAGGGTATACTGGGACTGATAGTCTGCGCAGGTGTGCTGCTGCCACTGCCAGGACTTTGGTAAACACCCTTGGCGCCAAGGCGATGCCAAAGGGGAGTACTTTGAACTGGTAGTGTTTGTCCTGGATCATGAACCTTAGGTATTTTCTTTTTTTTTTTATTTGAAAAACTACAGTTTGAAATTGTTACAAACTTTTGTTTCACAACAGCCGAATTAACTTTCGAACCACCAACAACAGATCAAATCAGAATCAAACACATCAAAACAATCTAAAAAGAAGAGAGAACAGAGGCGAAACAACGAAGGAAGGAAAATTTTGACATTAAATATCTGTTTTCAATATCATATCAAAATAGTTCACAGGCGAAACAACGAAGGAAGGAAAAATGTGACATTAAATATCTGTTTTCAAAATCATATCAAAATAGTTCGCAGTTGCACAAACAAGTTGTGTGCTGTGACCAGAGATGATCCTATCCCACCACGTCTCCATGTCATCATCCAGAGGTGCAAATTGACCCAGATGCAACGATCGCTGGATAGTTGTTCGCTGACATTCAACTAGTAGATGTTTAGTGGTTTCTATCGAAGATTCACAAAAACGACACAGATTGTCTTTTAAGGATGGCTCCCTTCTTTGCCATAGGACTTCCTTGGTTTTTAGGATGTTGACTCGAAACCGTAAGAATTGAGCTCTATGATAGCGGGATGGGCAATGTAAAAGGTAGCGAGCTGGTTCGTTAAGTTTCCTAGAGTCATGATCCATCACTTTTGTTGACTTCAGCTTTTTTCTTTCATCATTATTGATGCTCCATGCCCAATAATCACATTTCTTTTTTGCATGTTGTGGTCGAAGTAGGAATTCTTCATTGCTGATGTTTGCTGCAGATAGATACACCACTAATTTGCAAAACCAAGTATTAAGAAGATCGGACTTTTTTGGCATCTGGTTGAAAGCAAACAATTTGTATGCGGGTGCCTGCGCCTCCAAGGACATTTTACGCAGCGTTGCTAATGAGGTCCATACCATTTTCATGTGTAGGGAGTTAATGGCTAGTTCATCTCACAATAGCAACAGGAGTTGACTGTGGGAGCTTCAAAACCCTCCGCCAAAAGTGACCTTCTAAAGCATGCCAGGTTTGCTCACTTATATTCCAACCTGCAATAGCCCCGAAGATCATTACTGGCACCACTTTTTGCTGATAGAATTTAATGACAGGTTCCAGAGAACATTTACCGTAGTTCCTGTTAATTTTTACAGCTTGCAGTGTTAATTTCTTCATCTTAGAGGTTAGTTCTGTCACCCATTGCTGTTCTCTGATGGAATTATTGAATTGTATACCCAAGTATCTTATTGAGTCAACAGATGAAATAATAGCTTTGGTAATTTTCCACCTAAAGGATTTATCCTTTTTTCCTTTGACATTTCCAATTGAAACAATCTTTGTTTTTGTGGTGTTTATGGTTAGTTCATTTAGATCCATATATTTTTGCAGACCTGTTAGTAGCCTCTGCAGCCCAATTTGCGTTCGGTCCATCAGTCCCAAATCGTCCGCATATACGATACATTTGATTGCGGTTTGGTTTAATTTGGGGGAGAAGCATGGAATTTGCATGAGAAAGGTTGGTAAGTGTGCCAGAAACAACTTAAATAGCTCTGCGGCTAAGGGGCAACCTTGCTTGACACCTTTTTGGGTCATGATGGTAAGCAGCCCGTTATTATTCAACCTCACTTTGATTGAGGTATGGGCATGTAACGCCATTATTGGTTCCAAGATAGATGCAGGACAGCACCACTTCCGTAGTTTTGCCCACAACAGGTTGCGATTTACACCATCGAAAGCTTGTTTGAAATCGATGAAGGCAAGATGTAGTTTGCCATTTGATTTCATGGTTTCCAATTTTAAGATTGTTAGGATGAGTAAGTTAACATCAACCCCAACACCTTTTGTGAATCCGGTTTGCCATATGTCATTTATTAGCAAAGTTTCTGCCCATTTAGCAAGTTTGATGCGCAGGTTTGAGCCAAATATTTTACCGATCGTATCTAGCAGGGCAATTGGGCGATAGTTGTTTGGGTCGTCCCAACTGCCCCACTTATGAATCGGAACGATAATCGCAGTCTTCCAGGAGTCAGGCACTTATTTAGCCAATCTGATTTTAGTGAAGAGATTTCCAATAAAAGCTGCCCACTCTTTTGGATATCGTTTAGGTCGATATTTGAAATCAAATCTGGCCCAGCAGCGCATGAGTTCTTTAGCGCCTTGATAGCAATGATAAGGTCGTCGTGTTCCATTAGCACGTCCCATTGTGTATCCACAGAGCTAGGCGTTGTCACATCATTACCATCTGTGTTTTGGAAGACCAAAGAGAAATGCGATTCCCATATGTCTCCTGAGATGGTGTTTATTACATATGGGATGCTTTTGGAGAAGTCCATATTCAATATCTTCCAAATATCACGAGTGTTCTTTGTCATGATTAGGCGTAACATGTGTTCTGCACGATCTTGCTCTATTATTTTTGCCTGCGACCTTGCCCAATTTCTATACCGCGTACGTCTAGCTTTTATTGCTTGTTGAGCCTCGGATTTTGGTAAGCGTTCCTTTAATCGCCTTAAATCATTCCGCATTGCCTTTTTCTCATCGTGCAGCACCTTACAATAAATATGTTGGTGAGACCGACCTTGATTTTGAGACCCAACTCCAGGCATTTTGAAGGCAGTCAGCAGGGCAGTATAATCTGCCCCATGATTAGCTGGAATGTTCATAAGCTTTGTGCTGAGCCCTTGGATCTGGTTGCCGCTTAATCGTAGACGATTTCCACCTGAATTTACTTCCAAAGTGATGTTACTTGAGCAATCTGGAAAAGGCATTTCCATCACCATGCAGAGTTGTAACAGGCAGTGGTCACTATATTTTATTTGTTTTATTTCCAATTCAACAATCATGGTTGCAAGATTACTTGAAATCCATATGTAATCGAGAATGCTGTTTGTGGATTCACGATGCCACGTTGGCTTAGCAGGGATGTCTCCTTTAGTTGTTCCATTTAGCATGTGTATATCACGAATCGACATGGCAGTCTGCCAACAGCTCTCTCTATCGTCAATCAAGGCGAGAGGGACCAACTGATAATTCCCCGACGAATGTTCGAACCTGAACCAGTTGCAATTCAAGTCCCCGCAGCAAATCACTGATATGTTGGTGGAGGTCAGCATTGCGACGTCGATTAATTCAGCAATTGCGGATATAAAGATGGCTGACCTGATCTTTGTCGGGTTCCAGTAAGTGTTTATAATCAGAAGGTATTTTCTCGCGTTAGCTTTTTTGACCGTTGTTTGCATGATTGTACCTTGTACATATGGATTGGGATTTTTGGACTCAAGTACGGCCCAGGATCTTGAAATCCTCACCATGTTTATAAGGCCAGAGCTTGGACGGCCTTTTGCATTTTTTACTGCTGGATTTAAAATTACAGTAAATCCATCGCAGATGGGAGGTGAGCAGAGCCAAGTTTCTTGCAAACATATAATGAAGACATTTGCTAGCGGTGTTTCAAAATCATTAAATAAGTGCTTGTATCTACATCTGTTCCAGGAAATGAAAAGGATTGAATTGCCAGAATTGTTCAGTCATGGCTAATATTGGTTTCTATGCCCATTATCTTTGGTATTTTTTACAGTAGCTTTTCTTTGCGGGACTTGATGTGATCTTGAGGACAGTGTGTCACACATCAATTGTCTTAGCGCAGCCGCATCAACTGGTTTCAATGGTTTCTTAGATCCATCTTTGGAGCATTCAGGTCGATTTGAAACTTCACAATCTGGTTCAACCAGTATTTCAAAACCAAAAAACAACAGTTCATCACTTGCATTTAGAAGGGTGCTGCGTACAGTAGCTGAGTTGATATGTAACAAGACCTGGTCTGAACATTTTTCAGTAGCATACTCCACGATTCGTATATCGTCAGAGACGATAGTTCGCAGCGAAGGTACGCACTTGAACAGTTTCAAAATGTTCGTTCGATTTAAATTTACTTCAGCTTCGTCGCTTTGGATGTTTTGTAGCCGCAACTTGCGGCAGCCGCTTTGCTCTCTGCGGTTAGTCAACTCATGCACTCGACTTTTAAAGTGATTACGTAGGTTGCTTTGATTTGAAGTAAATTTAGGATTCAACTGTGACACCACTGCTTGTGCCTGGAAAGATTTTTCTGAGCCTCTCGAACCTCTTTGCCTGTGCGCCATCGTTGGTTTTGTTGGTTTTGCTGCGTCCTTATTTGGACTCGCATCAGAGGACTGAGAGGGGGGAGCACGAGAGCAGGACAACCTGTCTGCTACATCGTGCTCATCTTGCAATGAATAGGTGGACAGATCACAAAGATTTATTGATGTAGAGACAATTGTTATGTTACTAGACTCCGACTCAGAAATTATTCTTCTGCGTTTCAAGGCAGGTTTGAGTTTGGCCTTAATTGGAGGAGGGCAAGCCACTCTTTGCAATTCAGCATCGGTCTTTGACTTTTTGTTGTTTTCTTTCCGTTTAAATAGGCTCAGTCTTGGTGGCGTTGAAAGATTCCTTATAAACGCTTTAGTCTTTGAAGTGCCAGCTGGTTTAGAGCTTTTTGAAAGATTTTTTGATGATCCACAACCTTGTTTCCCGATTGATTTAGTAGCAACCAGTGATGGCTCAGTTGACATGGCTTTGGCAGGGCCAGTAAAAATGCCAAAAGACGAAAACTGGCCATCTGGGGCTACAGGTTTTGTTTGACGTTTGTCCAAGAAATTCTCAGTGCTGACGCCTATTATAGATATTGCTTTCGATTGAACTACAAGAGGTCCTGCACAAGATTCATCAGCGATAGGAGAAACTGCAGTAGGAACACTAGGCAAAGACTTCGCTCCTTCAATCGTGATTTCGTTGTTAGTATTTTTTTTGTTTGGATTTTTTTGTCCCACTTTATCATTAGAATTTGGGGAATTTCTCACAATTGTTAGATTAGGATTATGAGATGTAAAGCCCCCAACTGGACACGTGTTTGTGCTGTTATGACAGGGAGCGACCTTCTCACATAACATGTGGCATTGACAGTGTCGTGATTGTTTCATCAAGTCAAGTACGTCATCGACAAGTTTCTCATGTTTTTGGCTATTTCGACGTGCTAGGTCATGGTGCCGTTGTTGCCATTCAATTGTTCGTTCCACTTCTCCCTGGATCATATTTTTGAGATACACGTTTGAGGTTTCCACCTGACCCATTTTTTGGGTTAGATTCGCTAAAAGTGCACCTTGGTCTTGAATCTTTTCACATAGAGCTTCATACAATTTGACAAAAGGAATCATCGCCAAAGAGGAAGCGGCTAAGACATTGTTGTGAATTTGCATCGCGGCAGCCGCCGAGATACTGGCTTTCGCCAGGGTTTGCCCGCTTTTATCTCCCCAACTTGGTGAGAGACTTGATAAGTCATTCGATTGAGCATATGTTTCATTCATCAAGTGGCCTTTCATTGTTGTCTCAAGGCCAGTAGTTGTTTTGTTCCTTTTGTTTTGCATTGTCGGAGTGCTTGTAATGAGTTTTGTGTGCTCAGATATTGAGGATGAGGTCCGCGTTTCAGGTTTTCGTGTATTCGTATTCACAGAGTTACTTTTACTTGTCTTAGAGCCAGAGGGCATTGCTAGTCCCAATGATGATTGACGAAGCTGTTGGGTGATATCATCACGCTGTTTGTCCAAGGTGGATGTTGTGGCCAGACCATGTCGGCAATCAAGCTCAGGCCTGTTGTTAGCCGTACTCAATATCGGGTTTTTCACATGTTGCAGTCGTGGGTTTGGAGTCAGCAATGATGATTCACTCGGAATAACCACAGACTTATGACAAGTAATTTGCTCTGGAAGGTCAGAAGACAGGAATGAAGATGACTTGGCGATTTTATTTGCATCGATCTCAGTGTGCTTTCGATTTGCTGATGCATGAAAGCGTAGCATCTTGTCATCAAAAGGTGCCATTCCGGAATGAGTTGCATGAAATTGAATCTGATGAAGGTTTGTTGATGATATGGCATCTTGTAGCTCATGAATAGAGGCTTGAGCATTGTCTGAGAGACAGACCGTCGCCTTGAGTATAACAGCTTCACCTATTTTGTCGTCATACTGAGCGGTGGCTCTTACAGATCCATTAGGTTTGGTCACAGGAGGACAGGTATCACTGTCCTTGGCCGGTGCCTGTCCCGGCGCTCTGTGCACATGGCCAGTCAGCTCAGAATTATCTGAACATTTTTGGAGAATGTTGGTTTCTAGACTTGATAAGGGAATTTCAGCATGCTCATTTGATGCAGAGACACCGTGAGCCGCTGCCATCAAGTCGGCATCCGTAATTTCAAATGGAGAAAAGAACGTTTACGGAGAAATGGGGGTTGATGTAATTTCGTGAGGTGCACAGATCGATTGTGAATGTGATAATGGCGTTAAGTTGGACAAAGATAACAGCCTCAGTAGTGGTGGCAAAGGTGCAGACTCCTGGGCGGGCTCCTGTTGCAGGTCAAGTGCGGGGAGACCATTGCATTCATATACGGGGGATACCACAACGTTATTAAGTGGTTCAATGTTCACAGGGGTTGCGTCCGATGAGCCAGTTTGGTCAGGGTGCATAGTTGAACTTAATAGAACAACCTCTACCCCCGCAGACAATGAAATCCCCCCCTGCACTCAACACAGGCGCTGTGAGCGTATCTAGCACGTTGGATAAGCCACTGCTACTTCTGACAGGTGATTTCCTTGAGAGCTCACTTGGAGTAGCCGGAGTCGTCAAGCTAACGTTTTTTTTGCTTACCATGTCGTTCAGCATTGCAACCTTTTGTAAGGCGGTCCAAGGATTCAGCATGCGACGCTGCTGAAGTGTTTTATGGCGAGTCTGTGGTCCAGTTTTCTTGCTCGTAGGGTCCGTCATGGTGCGGTCTGGGGCAGACTGGGAAACTCGCCGCCGAACTCCGCGCTGTGCTCCGCGCTGACACAGTGTTTAAATAGTAAACACAAAGGTAGGGCTCTGGCAGCAAAGTCACGTCGTGCAGCTCCTCCAAGGAAAAACAAAAGCAGACTGGGGCAGACTGGGAAACTTGCCGCTGAACTCCGCCCCACACTCCGCGCTGACACAGTGTTTAAATAGTAAACACAAAGGTAGGGCTCTGGCAGCAAAGTCACGTCGTGCAGCTCCTCCAAGGAAAAACAAAAGCAGACTGGGGCAGACTGGGAAACTCGCCGCCGAACTCCGCGCAGGTGTGCTGCTGCCACTGCCAGGACTTTGGTAAACACCCTTGGCGCCGAGGCGATGCCAAAGGGGAGTACTTTGAACTGGTAGTGTTTGTCCTGGATCATGAACCTTAGGTATTTTCTGTGCGCTGGCAACAATGAAATATGAAAGTATGCATCTTTCATATCCAATGTTGCCATGAAGTCCCCCTGTTTCAGCAATGGGATCACCTCCTGCAGTGTTACCATGCAAAACTTCTGGGGTTTTATAAACTTGTTCGCTGGGCGCAGATCCAGAACAGGACGCATGGCGAGATCCTTTTTGGGTACAAGGAAGTACACTGAATAAATACCCTTGTTTACCTGGAGAATAGGGACGGCTTCTATGGCGTCCTTTCCCAGCAGTGCTTCCACCTTTTGGATCAGGATCTCCAGATGGTCCGGTGAAAGGCGCCGTGAGCGAGGCAGTCTGAACTGTGGACGTCGGGCGAATTCCACGCTATAACTGTGGGCGACCGTCTTTAAGACCCACTGGTCGGAAGTTATCCCCTCCCATGCCTTGAGGAAAGATGTTAATCGCCCCCTGACCGGGGAGACATGGGAGGGGACCTGGACTTAGTGGTCATTTCTGACCAGAGGCTGTGGCTCCTCTGGGATTGGGGCATCTGCCTCTACCTTTGCCACGCTTCTGACCCCTTGAGGGGTAGTACGCAGGGCTTCCGGATGCTTGCTTCGTATTGAAGTTACCCGTGCCGTAGTTGTTCTGACTGGCACGGGCTTGTCCTCGAAAGGACCACCGAGAATTATTACCCCTCTGGGGGGAGGATTTTTGTGTAATTTGGTGCAAAGACCTAATAGTCTTGTGCTCCTTCTTGGCTGTCTCCAACGCTTCATCTACTGCTTTCCCGAAGAGGTTAGTCTCCTCAATGGGTTTATTAATGAGGGAGGAAACAAAGTTGGACGGATATGGCACAGTCTATTAGTAGAGGTAGTCCTGTAATGGATTAATGTGTAAAGTAGGAAATTGAAAGAAATTAGGGAATAGATGTGAGGTGCAGAGGAGAGATAAGCAACCTTGACACCTAGGTTGCGTAAAGTAATAAGAATCAACAAAAGTTCCCAATTAAGGAACTCACGTCCCCTGCACACTTTCCAATATCTGGATGACCAGACCAACAATTAATTTGTATTTTAAACAGTATTTCTAATAATATCTTTATAAAGAAACATTTAGCGTAAAAAAAAGCTTAGGGAAGTCAATTATTGAAGAAATCAACATTCAGTCAGAGTAGGTCACAAGAACCGAACTTCATGTTTATTCTTGATATTGAAATTGTGGAAGACCCAACGCATTTCGAGTGGTACAACACTCTTCATCAGGGGCAAATCAAACAGTTCTAAGGAAAGATATGTACAAAATTTACATTAGAATAATGTTTTCCATTGACAACAATTTTACAAAAACAGCTTGTACATCCAACTTGAAAACAGTATATAGGCTAATTAAATGAGCATCATTGTCGCTAAATATCATGCTTTCGAGGTGAATTGACACCCAAGGGCTAACTTTTTCAATCTCAACAGTTCCCTTAATGTTACAATTTACAAAACAAAGTGAGTCAGCATCATGAGCTTACTTAATAGACTGGACTGTGTTTTAAGAAATATTGTAAGGTCATGTGGTGGTTATAACAGAAGTGGACTGAAAAACAGAAAAGGAAATTCTAACCTTGTTAATATATAAGAATAACTTCAAGCGAAGAGATGTTGGATCCAGGAAAGGTATCCCAAGTAATCGACCAAGCAGTACTAGATTAGTAATGTCAACGCACTCATATCTGTAGAAAAGGAGTGGGTATCAGAGACTGGTAGATAAGTGCAGTAATCAGGAAAGGCTCGAGCAATAATCAACTTAAAAATACACTGACAACTGATAGCGATCTATCTGGGTAGTGGAAAATCATCTTTAGCCATTGTGTGGTAATCAGGAAACCAAGAAGGTGGCTTGGAAAAAATTAAATTGTAGCCAGTGACTGGGAGATTTGTTCAACAGATGTCCACTGTCACTAAAAGGAATAGAAATAGAGAGGTGGGATAGTATCAAGATCTAGCCGAATTTAAAGGTGGTAAAAGGCGACGTAGGAACAAGATTCTACATAGGGAGTGTAATTGGAGGTGAGGAGCTCTTACCTGTGTAACCACAGCACTGCCAACTGGAGACCGGATCCCGAAGGAACGCCGACGCTATTGTCAATGCTGTGTGTGTTAATATTGTGTTAAAAGGCGTGACGTCATCACGCAGATGCGTGTGACGCTACGTCTTCAAATTAGATAATTATCGGAAGATGTGCTACAGATAAAAGAATAAAAGACAGGGTATCACAATAGTGGAAATATTGTTACTACCATTGGGATAGTGCCGAGTTTAAAAAAGGAGCGAGGCAGCAAACCAGGGGGTCCGGGATGTTTAACACATGACGTCATCACGCAAACGCGTGCCTGACGTCATGTGTAAACAAACACAGGCCGGGCAACTACATGTCCCTGCAGGGAGAGGTGAAATGTTAAGGAAAATGAGCTGAAAACAAGTAAGCCACATATTGATAGTAGCTTGGATCAGCCTAACAGTGCGAGCGGCACCTAAATAGAGGCAACCTGTAATAGAGTTTAAAAACTTAAAACTGATCAGAGGAACATGGAAAAATATGTAAGCCGCCTAGAGAAAGTCACCAGTTAAGCCAACTGGTGATGATCTCGTGGAGAAGAGGACAAAGTTGCTTGTTGATATGTGCCACTGCTCATTGAAAACCTGCGCGGGGGTTTGGTGGTTCTGGTAGCTCAGTATATGTGCCAAAAGGTATCAGGCGCACAGAGCGGAGGAGTGATGTGTTAGAATAGTGACGAACTTAAAGTGCAGGACCGGTGTCATAGGTCGAGCGCGGGAACATTATGAAAGTTGTGTACAGACATTAGTTGACTGGAATAGATTTTAGGTCAAAAGTTGTGGATGAGGAAAGGATAAAAAGAATTCATATACCAAGCGTAGCAAAATCTCAGGGTGAGAAAATGAACCCTGTTCTGGGTATAATTATTTCTATTATCATGATATATGGGCCAGCCCGCTACACTGCCCATAAATGGTTCACAATTTAGTCATATATCAGGGTATCATAAGACATATGATCAGACAAACTGAATTACATATATAGTCAAATTTAAGAGGCGCAAAGCTGCCCGTCTGGTTGGTGCACAATCTAATGGTGGCCATGCCGTCATTTCATCAGTTTCATTATTTAACCAAGAAGAATGTGGTTGGGCTAAAGATGGTAATCAGGATAGTAAAGCAAGTAGTGTAACGACAGTAATTCTAAATTTTTAGATAAAGGGACCCAAGTAATAGTCTTTGTTGAGCCCCAAAGGGGACATTGCATCAAGTTTGTGGATCCAATATAGTTCTTTTTGTGCAAGTAGTTTAGGTAAATCACGTCCCCTTTGTAGGGGGTGCACTACTTCCAAAATCGCAAATCTCATTTGAGAAATATTATGATTGTTGTCCCTAAAGTGCCGGAACACCGGTGATTTGAGATTTTTAGTTCTGATCTGAGATTTATGCTCGGTCCATCTTTCCTTGGCTTTTCTAGTCCAAGAGATCCTGCAATTGGATAGACTCAACAACATTCAATTATGAAGAAAACATCATCTTCCATATTTCATTTGTAGATTATTTAATCAACACACAAGTAGTTAAAATTAGGAGCTTGACACGTTTCGGGCTAGGCCCTTCCTCAGGAGAAATTATATCTTGCGAAATGTATTTCTTCACTCTATGGGTCTGATCACGAGTTGGGCGGTATCCCGTCTGGGATACTGCCCAACTTTATTAGCATTAGCGCCCACCCATCCGGCGGTATTACTGCCGGATCACAGTTTGGGCCCAAATGGGAATTCTTGGCGCAATTACCGTGCGGTAATACCACCGGTGGTAATTGCGCCAAAAATGTACATTTTTCCAGCGTGTTTACCTACAGATCTGAGCTGCGGTTAACACGCCAGACTCAAGATTGGGAGGACCCTTAAATTCCGGTGTAACACAGTTACCGCCACATTTAAGGGCTTCCGCCCAACTCGTGATCAGACCCAATGTGTAATAACTTACAGAAAGAAATTGTCAATATTATTCACATTTGTTGTGTTTGCACAATATCTGTTAAGCACACTCATTATTGAGTATTGCCCTTTTTAATCACCTGGTTAGCAGGAATGGTTTTGTTTCTTTATTTGTTTGGCGCACCCAACCCAAGGGTATCTGGGCGCCTTTCACACAGAGGTTGCAGATATACTTTCAACTTAGTTACAGTGGATGCAAAAATACAGCATATATACAACACATACAGTAAATTATACACGATAAGCAACTATACAACAAATCAGCAAATATACAACAGGTGCAGTGAATTATACAGGATAGGTGAGGGAATATATTCATAAAGTACCGGTGCAGAAGAGAATAAATGGGTAGTTAGGGAGAGGTTACTTAGCAGAGTCAAGAACTCGGATATTATCGTCTGTACAAGACTAGAACTATCCATTTGTGTCATTGGTAATTAGCCACTTTATGGTATTGCGCTTAAACACGAAGAAGGGTTGGTTGGCTCTCAATGAGTGAGATAAGGTGTTCCAGGCTAATGCTGCCATAACAGGGAAGCTACCTCCTCCTGATTTTTTTAGTTTAAATCTGGGCATGACCAGACAGGATGAATTAACTGTCCTTGTGGGTCGTGAAGTGGATTTTTAATGTTTCTCTCGGTGAGGTAGATAGGGGCTGCTTGATTAAGGCATGTATGCGTTAATGATAAAGTTTTAAGCACCATTTTGTCCTTAGTAGAGAGCCATTTGATCAGTCTCCTCAGATGCAAGATATGTTCTCTCCTTGGTATGCCATGAGCTGCTCTAAGAGCATTGTTTTGAAGAATTTTGATTTTATTGGTGATGTATTTACTCGCCCCCAAGTACAAAGTGTTACAGTAATCCAGCTTGGAGAGGATAAGTGCTCTAGTTAGGATTGTACAGCTTTCTTTGGATAAGAATGGTTTGCAGGCCGTAATCAACTTGCAGGTGTAAGCTGTAGAGGACGCCAGGGCATTAACTTGTTTGTTGAATGTGAAGGCAGAGGCGAGGTAAAAACCGGGAGTTTTTACTTCTTTTACCATTTTAATGGTATTACTGTCGATATTGAAGGCGGTATAGTTTGCGCTCAATTTGTTGAGGTTGGCTGTGGTTCCGAGTATTAGGTGCTCAGTCTTATCATCATTCAAGCATAGACCGTGTGCGGCCATCCAGGCCTGAATGATAAGGTATATTTTATCCACCAAGGCCAGGTCCATGTTATACTCTCCTGGGAGAGGTATGAGGATCTGGATGTCATCTGCATAGTTAGTGTAGGTGACACCCAGATGGTCTAGGTCATCGAACAATGGCTTTGTGAATATATTATACATTGTAGGAGATACACAAGAACCTTGTGGCACACCACAAGTTATCGGGATTGGATCAGCAGCTCCAAGTGGAGAGAAGACACTCATAGTCCTGTTGTTCAGAAAAGATTTAATCCAGGTGATAGCGTCTTGTGAGAAATAAGCAGCTGAGGCAAGGTGTTTACAGAGAACTTGGTGATCCACCAAATCGAAGGCAGCTGAGAGATCCAGGAGTAGCAGCAGTGCTGTTTTGGCTTGATCCTGGAGTACATCGATCTGTGTTTTTAGGTCTAACAATGTGATCCACAATACAAGTGACATGTCATATTGCGGCCTGCAAATGAACTAAGTGATGGTCATTCTGCCCTAGTGTTGCAGTGTCTTCACCCCGAGAGGTGGGGACAGCCTTTTTCCACGTTGGAGGTGCAGATCCCGTGGGACAGCACACTCTGTGTATCCAGTTGTCTTTGCTTTTCTACTCTCCCAATTCCTGCTACCCCCACCTCCCTGACTGGAGCCGCTTAGGTGCACCAATTTGACGATTAAATTAAAGACAGGAGTGCAGCCAGTGGAGCAGCTCGGCCACAGTGTGTGTGAGCGGTGCCTTGTGGGTCTGTTGGGGACTCGTGCTACCAGGACTTGACACTGATTGAAGTGGACATCTGTTACATGGCATAGTTGACAGCCGGCAGGCGGAGACACTGCAGCCTGGCCTATTAGTAACGCATAGCCCACGGTATTGCACACTGTAAAGGGTACCAAAGGGTGCAGCAATATGCCTAAAGGGGCCGTCCCCAAAAAGAGTGGTATGATGGACACGTTTGCTAAACCTACCCCTAAGCAGGTGGACACTGGTAGCAAAGGGGGAAGCAGTCAAGAGCCGGCAGAAATGACCCTATCTTTGCCCCCCCATTAACCTGCAGGGAGTCATGGCCATTATGCAGCAGGGATTCACCTCCATTAATGACAAGCTAGACGGTATTACTGTCAATGTCAGTCATGGCCATTATGCAGCAGGGATTCACCTCCATTAATGACAAGCTAGACGCCCCCCATTGACCTGCAGGGAGTCATGGCCATTATGCAGCAGGGATTCACCTCCATTAATGACAAGCTAGACGGTATTACTGTCAATGTCACCACAACCGGGCTCAGCTGGAAAAAGCTACGCAGTGCATCACGGAAACACAGATCAGCACAACGGAGGATGCCATAGAGGTGCTGCAGGGAACGGTGACATCCATGGCGAAGGTTCTTGGCAGTATCACGATGAAATGTGAAGATTTGCAGCCGGGGTCGCGTTGGAATAATGTTTGCATCATAGGAGTACTGGAGGATGCTCTGAAGGGTCCCATGGAGACAGCAGTGAAGGAGTTACTGAAAGACCTGTTGGAAGACCCAGGCTGGTCGCAAATGTTTGTAGTGGAGTGTGCGCATAGGGCGCCGACGGCAAAACCAAAACCAGTTGGGTTTCCCCGGCCAATAATTGCACACCTTATGAACTACAGAAACAGAGATCTGGTTTTGAAGGCCGCAAGCAAGAAGCAAGACCGGAGGATGGGTTCCAGCGTGATTCATATTTTCCCAGACTATACACTGGCGGTACAGCAGGAAAGGCGCACATTTGTTGGGGTTAAAAAGCTTCTGAATGAACGTAAAATACCTTACGCTATGCTGTACCCGGATAGGCTGCATGTGCCAGACTTACTTCTTCATGTTCCCAGAAGAGGCGGCATCATTTGTGGAGGCCAACATTGTCCTACCAGAGATGCAATTGCCAAAGGTTACTTAGTGTCCGGAAGGGCTGTGCATTGCACCTGTGCTAGTGCTTAATGTGTGGAATGTTTCTGAATCTCACTATAACTATGTAATTCAAATGTGTTCATGGTAACGTTTGTTTAAGATTCTCCTTATTAGCGTTCAAGCCCAGCTAGGGTCAAATGTTACACGAGCCGGGATCTCTAATCGCCACGGTAGCAGTCTCCCCCAATGCAAGTGCATGTTGTTGTTGAGCAGGTTAAGGAGGGAGGGGGAAAGGGTAAGGAATGGAACATAGTCGGAGTTTGGGGCACTATGAGGGTGGGGATGGGTGGTTTGGGGGAAGGTGGGGTGAAGCAGTTATAAAAAGGTGCATTACCAAAGCAACGTGAAGCAGACTGGAGAAGCTGCAAAAGATCAACCGAGCTTCTATTGCTCCCAGAGACTCCCAACTGAAGGGTGAGTGCTCAGAGAGAGTTTTGACACCGGGGTGTTCCGTGAAGGAAAGTTGCCACAATTCAAATTTTATTAATTGAAAGGTTTGGATGAAACTCCTCAGTATCCCTACCCTGATGGGGATGCCCCTGCCTAAAATAAACTAAAGGAAACACTAACAAAAGGATTCTGTCCCTCACCCTTACACATACAATAACTTAATAAGGCAATATATGGCAGTTCAACAAACAGTTACCTCCACATCACAACAACTGTTACTCCTAATCTGGGTGAATTCCCCTTCCCCAGATTCAAGCAGTCTTTTGGTTCCAATTTCATAACACAATGTTCCAGCTTCTATTCAACCAACAGTTCATAAGTAGTTAAAGATGTTCTCTTTTACTTGCAACAAAGATCTTGAAAAAAACATTTTTTTAACAGCACAGAATATTGTCTTCCTTCACTAGTTTCAACAAAAGGTCTTTGTCAATATATTTCTGCACCAGTTCACAAAACCAGTTGTTTGACAATATTAAATACTACTGCATTAGTTCACACAACACGTTCTTCAATGATATTAATATGTGAGGATGATTCTGCATTAATCCACAAAAACATATTAGTGGCTTTTCAACTTCAATATTTGTAACCACACCACAGTACTTCAATGGCTTCCACCTGGTCCACTCACCTGCCAGGCCTAATAAGACAACGTTCTCTCCTCTGGTGTACTCTCCTGCCAGAACCGATCAAAATACTACAATGTTTTCTGACCTGGTGTACTCTCCTGCCAGGCCAGAATAATCTACTACTTGCACGTACTTCTGTTGTAAAGGTTAAATTTAAACAGGTCAGCAATGTCTTTTACTCCACAATATCAAAGATAATGTTAAAGTTACTTACCTGTAACTAATGTTCTCCAGCATGGGTAGCATGGATTCACATACTCATGAATATTCCCCGTTGTCAGGCTGGGAATCCTCTGTAAAAGAAAAAACAGTTTCACTTTCACTTTAAAACTATATTTCTCCTCTAAACCAATCACTGTCCTCTGGGTCATACTGCCCCTTCCAATGAAAGTCCTCTCCCTAAACCCTGCCTGTGGCAGCCATCTTCAAATTTGGTAAGCAGGTTAAGTGGCAGTATGACTAAGAAGAGCCAGAGAGGGGTCGGAGGGAGGGTTTGCATGTGAATCCATGCCGGAGAACAATAGTTACAGGTAAGTAACTTAAACCTTCTCCAGCATGGGTCTGGCATGGATTTACATGCTCATGAATGATGAATACACAGCAGTACACATTACACAACCATGGGAGGTGGCAAGGCTCATCAGAAGCAATCAACACTTACCCCAGGAACAGACTCACCTCAAGCAAACAGGTTGCGTAGCACTGCCTGGCCGACTCTTGACTCCTCGCTCGAATCTCTGTTGACACAGTAGAACTTCGTGAAGGTATGCGAGGACCTCCATGTTGCAGCCTTGCAGATGTCGAGCAGAGGCACACCAGAAAGGAAAGCCGTTGTCACAGCGATCGCTCTGGTGGAGTGAGCTCTTGAATGGCCCACCATAGGCCGGTTAGCCAGCCGATGACAGTGCATGATGCAGCTGGAGAGCCATCTTGAGATGAAGCCTTGGACAAGGCATTTGCATGATTCGCAGGTCCAAAGTTCACAAACAATTGAGAAGTCATCCGAAAACTCTTTGTGCGTGCCACATAGAACTTCAAGGCCCGAGCAACGTCCAGCGAATGCAAGGTCCTCTCCGCCAGCAAAAAAGGGTTTGTCAAGAAGACAGGCAACACCAAAGGCTCATTTGTACTTCTACATTGGCCCCTTTGACTAGCAGCCCCCCTCGATCTACCAAAGGAAGAGTAGTATTGAAAGGAAACTCCCCTCCATTGCTGTCCCCCCTACGACGAAAAGGCGGAGGTTGACATAATGCAGCGCTCAACGGCTTTGCTGCAGCTTTGGAGGTCTGCAACCTCTCAAGGCTCTCGTCAGCCTTGCTGCCAAAAAGATGGCCACCATCAAAGGGCATGTTGAGAAGCACATCAGGAGCAAATCCCGAACCACGCAAACCTGCGCATCATGGTGCTCGCCGCCATGGACCGGCTGACACAGTCAGCCACGTCCAGACCCGACTGAACGGATTCACACATGGCATCCTTGCCATCCTGAACGAGGGCAAGAAAACCATCCCGGTCCTCCCCTTCGAGAATATGATCAGCCGCCAAAGATACACAGTTCCACAGAGTGTGAGTGAATCTTGCCAAGGCACAAACAGAGTTGGCTGCCTTTAAAGCCATACCCCCAGATGAAAACACTTTCTACGCCCAACTGTCAAAGCGCTTGTCGTCCCTATCCGGGGGGATGGTAGGGTACGCAGCCTGCTTTGCTGGGGCCGTAGCCGCCTGCACCACCAATCTCTCCGGAGTGGGGTGCGTAAACAAGTAGCATGGTTCGCCACTGGCTGGACGTTTTTTTTCGGTAGCGACTTATTCACTGCCGGGAGACTCTCCGGAGCAGTCCAAGCCGCTGCCACCCTTCTTTGTAAGGCCATATGAAATGGCAGCACCGGGTCAGTGGGTGGACTTTGGTTCAAAATATCTGTCAGGTCATCCTGCAGAAAATCCACAGGTGGAGCAGACCACCCCAAGTACTCCATTACCCGCGACATGTGACGCCTGTACAACGACTCGGCGTGTGTACCAGGCTCAGGCCTGCCAAACTCAACCTCCGGAGAGGTGTCCAGACCACTGGCGTCATATAAGGATCGACACAGGTCTTCCATCTAGCTATGACCCGATAACAGGTCATCAGGAACCTCAGGAGGAACAAACCCCTCCACATCTGACCCTTCATCCACCTCTGAGATGTAATCCAAAAGCTGGAATAAATCCCTGGATGAGGGTACAGAAAAAGGCTCAAACACAGGCCACACTGATTTACTCAGGGCCTTCCTCAGAGTATCCACTGGCCTACGGGGCACCTCCGACAAAGCCTCCTCAAAAGGCGTCGAGGGCATCGACGGAATCAGCGTCGACGTCGAGCGAGACGCCAACGACTTCGACAACGGCTTTGAGGCCGGAGCCCCGAGCGTGTCCTTCGACGGCCTCGGCGGCGATGGCGTCGACGACTTCCTCGGAGGTGGAGCCTCGAGAGAGTCCCTCAACGGACATAGTGCCGATGGCATCAATGCCGTCTTAGAAGGCCTCACAGGCTCCAACAGTCTCGAGGGTGTCGAGGAACGGGACCTGGCACGGCTAGTGCGATCAACCTTTTCCGATCAGGACCTCGACGGCTCCCGATGATCGCGCTGACCACCCGAGCCCAAAGGCGTGCGAGCGGTGGCCCTAGCACGTTCCTTGCCGGCTTCTCCCGAAGGCGCGGACGGAACGGTGCACTGCAATTCAAAAATCGCCATCATCTCCTTGCGAAATGCGTACCATTCCGCCGGAGATGAATGCTTGTTGGAACAAGCTACTCGGACGAGGACGGGGAAGGCGACCGGTGACGGCGCCTCCGCGAATGCCTATAAGAGGCAGAGGAACGGTGGGAACCACTCCGGGACCGAGACCCCCTGGACTTATGCCGACGCAGAGAGTCACCCCTCGAATCGTCGGTCGAAAGCCCAGCAGATTTTGACTTACAGGGTTTGGAAACCCTACCTACAGACAACTTCTTCTTCTGCTCCCGCAAGGCCTTCGACGTCAAGGACTGGCATTCATCGCAGTCATCGGTGGCGTGGCTCTCGCCGAAGCACCACAAGCAGATGTTGTGCGGGTCCGTAAGCGACATCTTGGAACCGCAGTCCTGGCACTTCTTGAAGCCTGACCTTGGGGTAGAAGAAGACGAATACATATTTCACAATTAACCAAGTACGAAGAACCGATTCACCAGGAGAAAAACCGAGGCGTGCCGAGATTCCGAAGCGAACACGTACATGGAAAAAACAGAACTGAGGCTGGAGGCGTTGTGCGTCCTACTTATAACATCCGGTGACGTCGGCTCTCGACAGAGGCCCTCAAGAGACAGTGTATCGAAGTCATCGAAGCAGGACGCAGAACATTTTTCCGAAGCAGCACATCTGTGGTGATTACTGTCATAGATGTCATAGATGTGGAATAGGTCGGAGGACAAAATCCCTTCGAATGGAGGGAAGTACAGTATCATCAATACTGTCAGGAGGCCCACAGGGGCTAAAAAGCACAGTAAACCATTAACAGAAGAGAATGGAGGGAAGTACCGCATCATCAATACTCTCAGGAGGTCCACAAGGGCTAAACAGCAGAGTAAACCATTAACAGAAAGAATGGAGGGAGGTACAGCATCATCAATACTGTCAGGAGGCCCACAAGGGCTAAACGGCACAGTACACCATTAACAGAAGAGAATGGAGGGAGGTACAGCATCATCAATACTGTCAGGAGGCCCACAAGGGCTAAACAGCACAGTAAACAATTAACAGAAGACAATGGAGGGAAGTACAGCATAATCAATACTGTCAGGAGGCCACAAGGGCTAAACAGCACAGTAAACCATTAACAGAAGAGAAAGGAGAGAGGCACAGCATCACCAATACTCTCAGGAGCCCACCAGGGCTAAACAGCACAGTAAACCATTAACAGAAGACAATGGAGGGAGGTACAGCATCATCAATACAGTCAGGAGGCCCACAAAGGCTACACAAAAGACAGGACTCATGAATTATAGAACCCAGGATTCATTTACATGCAAGTCAAGTAGGCTGAACAGTATGTGATGCGGTCTCACTTCTCAGATGCCTGGCTGGTTTTTCCAAGAGTTCCTGAACCCTTGACAGTCGCGTGGTTGTTCATGAAACCTATTACCAGCCTTAGTTCCACACGATTTACCAAAAAATTCCTGTTGGTACCACATCCAACTAAACATAGGTGTAGTTCCTGTCGGGTTGAGGTGACCAGACGCAGGCCTCTCCCCATCCTAACACCCCATGCATACCCAGGGACAGACACCATCCTTCTACAAAGTTTGTAGCTTTTTCCCCCTTTGCCATCCTGATGATTCCTCCTCTGGACTCCTTGCCCGAATCTTGTACCGTCTCCTGAGCCTGCCTTGGGACATCCTGGCCTGCTCCTGTCTTTCTGCTAAGTCTTGTTAGGGGGACACTGCCTCCTTAAACCCAATCTCAGTGCATGTTATTGACTCCTCCGTACTACATCCATCTATCCCATCTCTCCTTGTCCCCAATGCCTCCCGAACATTACGTGTATTGTTCTTCAACTACATGACTCAAGCTGCTCCAAAAACCAACACGGTCTGAATGACGACTTTCAGTTTTAAAGTCCTCTTCCTTTTCCCTTGGGTTGGGCTTTAAGGGATGGTATTGAACTGTGTTCTGTAATTGCGGCAGGGTTGGGATTTGTTGCTGCTCCTACTGCACCTGGAATCACTTTGGCCTTAGGGGGTTGGCCCAGACTTGCATCTGATCTGCCCGCCATATTGGATACCACTTCTCCCTCCCTGCTACTTTCTAGTCTCGCCGTACAGGACCTATATGCTCCGTTTACTATCAGCACGTGACCTGAATATTGGAAACACTCTTGGTAGGGTTTTAAAATACCCTAAATGTGTAGATGAAAATGGGCCTCATTCCAAGTTTGGTAGGCCGGGGAAAAAAGTGGCAGTAACTCAGATTTTTGGGGTGGCAACGGAATTACTGCTGTTTTTCACAAACAGTGGAATCATGCATTTGGAGGTAAAGTGGAGGAGTCACCTCATACAACAAGCTGGAGGTAAATCTGCCACTTTGCACCACCTTCAAAGTGAATCTACCAGGTAGTAAATCTGCCAAAAATCCCTATGGACTCCAGAAATGACGATTTACCACCACTTGTAATCCTTTGGTAAACCTATTTGACAAAGTGGCGGTAACAGTAATCACATTTGGTGGGAATTCAGTAGACTTACCACCAAATTACCTCCAAACTCAGAATGAGGCCCAATGTATCCTCAGCGCAGGAATGCTGCACCATGAGAAAATGATTTGATAACTTTCTATCACATGTGGAGAATTCTGTGTTTGGAAAACTGAGCTTGCAGCATTGCATTAAGCAGGGATTGCAAGAGCTCAGAGACACCATGTTAAATGGAATGTAAAAAGTAAGGTAGGCTTCTCCATGCAATGTCACCCATAACAAGAGGGGCTTGAAGCTATGAAGCAACCCAGATTTAATGAGTGCCACCCTTACAACACCAGTAACGTCCACCCCAGTACTCTAGGTGACCAAAACATGATTTCTGCATCACAGGAGATTATACAAGTGATACATGCACACAAACAGGAAAGTGTACAAACAGTTAAACCCTGGGAGTATTGAAATAGATTGCTTGCCCAAATTAGATTGCCATATGCCCATCTGGAGATGCAGTTTAAAACAGCTGGGAAGTGTGAGAAAACAGAAGGTGTCCAACCTGCTACTCCCTGACATTTCATCATCTCCTCGCACACTCTTCTGTCTTGAATATCACACGTAGTCTCTCATGCAAAGCAAGTGGACTTTTCTCAATATAGCATTTCTGAAATTCAGGCTTGTTTCTGTGCTTTTTCTGTGATGTTGTGTAAAAGTGAATTCATGACAGGCACTTGTCTGGCCTGGAAGTCAAAGCATTTTCTCCCATGTGGGCTCTTTCATGTTGCATTAGACCAGCGACCTGCAACCTGCAGCGTTCTAGGTGCTCTGAACAGCAACTCCCATAAACTCTAACCACGGACTATGCTCAATAGAGCTGATGGATGTTGTACTCCAAAACATCTGGAGATCCAAAACACTTGTTTGAATTAACTAAATTGCTGGTCTGTTATCATAGGTTGTCTTGTGCGTTATGTGCGGTCTTGAATCTTTTTAGCACCCCCTATTACCTGTATGGTTTTTGGTGCATAATAAATAAAATCCAAAGGTTGCAGGCCTCTGAATTAGACTTGTATTATATTTTCTGAGGTCCATTACACAGAAAGGGATTTCTCATGTGGCCTTAAACTGATTTTGTAACTAAAGCATTTCAGACATGCAGTGAACTGACCAGCGTTGTGTCCTTTGTGTGTTTTCTCCCATCTCGATTTTGGTTGCCTTTCTGACTCAAGCTTTCCTGATATTCAAAGCACTGAAGGTTTTACTCCTGTTTGGAGGCACATGATTAGCTGCTTCATTTCTGGAAGATACTTCTTAGACATGCAGGGGGCTTCCCAGACATGCAGGGGGCTTCCCAGACATGCAGGGGGCTTCCCAGACATGCAGGGGGCTTCCCAGACACGCAGGGGGCTTCCCAGACATGCAGGGGGCTTCCCAGACATGCAGGGGTTTTCTCTGCAGGGTATTGTCCTCAGTAGTTTGTCACAGAGAGAATTAAAGATCATTAAGGGCCGTTTTATTTCTGACATTCAGCGCTGTAGTATGGTTCTTTTGATGCATGGGTTTTTTGTATTAAGTTAGTTTAGAATTCTTGGCTGAAGCTTTTCTGTCATTCACTGCAGGGGAGGTTTCTCCTGTGTGGCTTCTCTCATGGGTAGTTAGGTTGCTTTTCACACTGAAGCATTTCTGACATTCAGAGCACCGATAAGGTTTGGCTCCTGTGTCGCTTCTCTCATGGGCAGTTAGGCTGCTTTTCACACTGAAGCATTTCCGACATTCAGAGCACCAATAAGGTTTGGCTCCTGTGTGGCTTCTTTCATGTATAGTTAGCTTGCTTTTCTCACTGAAGCATTTCTGACATTCAGAGCACCGATAAGGTTTGGCTCCTGTGTGGCTTCTCTCATGGGCAGTTATGGAGCTTTTCTGACTGAAGCATTTCTGACATTCAGAGCACTGATAAGGTTTGGCTCCTGTGTGGCTTCTCTCATGGGTAGTTAGGTTGCTTTTATCACTGAAGCATTTCTGACATTCAGAGCACCGATAAGGTTTGGCTCCTGTGTGGCTTCTCTCATGGATAGTTAGGCTGCTTTTCTGACTGAAACAATTCTGACATTCAGAGCACTGATAACGTTTGGCTCCTGTGTGGCTTCTCTCATGGATGGTTAGTCTGCTTTTCACACTGAAGCATTTCTGACATTCAGAGCACTGATAAGGTTTGGCTCCTGTGTGGCTTCTCTCATGGGCAGTTAGGCTGCTTTTCTGACTGAAGCATTTCTGACATTCAGAACACTGATAAGATTTGGCTCATGTGTGGCTTCTCTCATGTATAGTTAGCTTGCTTTTCACACTGGAGCATTTCTGACATTCGGAGCACTGATAAGGTTTGGCTCCTGTGTGGCTTCTCTCATGTTTAGTTAGGCTGCTTTTCACACTGAAACATTTCTGACATTCAGTGCACCGATATGGTTTGGCTCCTGTGTGGCTTCTCTCATGTTTAGTTAGGCTGCTTTTCACACTGAAACATTTCTGACATTCAGTGCACTGATAAGGTGTGGCTCCTGTGTGGCTTCTCTCATGTTTAGTTAGGCTGCTTTTCTCACTGAAGCATTTCTGACATTTGGAGCATTGATAAGGTTTGGCTCCTGTGTGGCTTCTCTCATGGGTAGTTAGGTTGCATGTGTGACTGAAGCATATCTGACATTCTGTGCACCGATACGGCTTGGGTCCTGTGTGGCTTCTCTCATGGGCATTTAGGCTGCTTTTCTCATTGAAGCATTTCTGACATTCAGTGCACCGATATGGCTTGGCTCCTGTGTGGCTTCTCTCATGGGTAGAAAGGTTGCTTTTCACACTGAAGCATTTCTGACATGCAGAGCACTAATAAGGTTTGGCTCCAGTGTGGATTCTATCATGGGTAGTTAGGCTGCTTTTCTGACTGAAATATTTCTGACATTCAGAGCATTGATACGGTTTGGCTCCTGCGTGGCTTCTCTCATGGGTAGTTAGGTTGCTTTTATCACTGAAGCATTTCTGACATTCAGAGCACTGATAAGGTTTGGCTCCTGTCTGGCTTCTCTCATGTTTAGTTAGGCTGCTTTTCTCACTGAAGTATTTCTGAAATTCAGAGCACTGATACGGTTTGGCTCCTGTGTGGCTTCTCTCATGTATAGTTAGCTTGCTTTTCACACTGGAGCATTTCTGACATTCAGAGCACTGATAAGGTTTGGCTCCTGTGTGGCTTCTCTCATGTTTAGTTAGGCTGCTTTTCACACTGAAACATTTCTGACATTCAGTGCACTGATGAGGTTTGGCTCCTGTGTGGCTTCTCTCGTGGGTGGTTAGGCTGCTTTTCACACTAAAGCATTTCTGACATTCAGAGCATCGATATGGTTTGGCTCCTGTGTGGCTTCTCTCATGTTTAGTTAGGCTGCTTTTCACACTGAAACATTTCTGACATTCAGTGCACTGATAAGGTGTGGCTCCTGTGTGGCTTCTCTCATGTTTAGTTAGGCTGCTTTTCTCACTGAAGCATTTCTGACATTTGGAGCATTGATAAGGTTTGGCTCCTGTGTGGCTTCTCTCATGGTAGTTAGGTTGCATGTGTGACTGAAGCATATCTGACATTCAGTGCACCGATACGGCTTGGGTCCTGTGTGGCTTCTCTCATGGGCATTTAGGCTGCTTTTCTCATTGAAGCATTTCTGACATTCAGTGCACCGATATGGCTTGGCTCCTGTGTGGCTTCTCTAATGGGTAGAAAGGTTGCTTTTCACACTGAAGCATTTCTGACATTCAGAGCACTAATAAGGTTTGGCTCCAATGTGGATTCTATCATGGGTAGTTAGGCTGCTTTTCTGACTGAAATATTTCTGACATTCAGAGCATTGATACGGTTTGGCTCCTGTGTGGCTTCTCTCATAGGTAGTTAGGTTGCTTTTATCACTGAAACATTTCTGACATTCAGAGCACTAATAAGGTTTGGCTCCTGTCTGGCTTCTCTCATGTTTAGTTAGGCTGCTTTTCTCACTGAAGTATTTTTGACATTCAGAGCACTGATACGGTGTGGCTCCTGTGTGGCTTCTCTCATGGATAGTTGGGTTGCTTTTCTGACTGAAGCATTTCTGACATTCAGAGCACCGATAAGGTTTGGCTCCTGTGTGGCTTCTCTCATGGATAGTTAGGTTGCTTTTCTGACTGGAGCATTTCTGACATTCAGAGCACTGATAAGGTTTGGCTCCTGTGTGGCTTCTCTCATGGGTAGTTAGGTTGCTTTTATCACTGAAACATTTCTGATATTCAGAGCACCAATAAGGTTTGGCTCCTGTCTGGCTTCTCTCATGTTTAGTTAGGCTGCTTTTCTCACTGAAGTATTTCTGAAATTCAGAGCACTGATACGGTTTGGCTCCTGTGTGGCTTCTCTCATGTATAGTTAGCTTGCATTTCACACTGGAGCATTTCTGACATTCAGAGCACTGATAAGGTTTGGCTCCTGTGTGGCTTCTCTCATGTTTAGTTAGGCTGCTTTTCACACTGAAACATTTCTGACATTCAGTGCACTGATGAGGTTTGGCTCCTGTGTGGCTTCTCTCGTGGGTGGTTAGGCTGCTTTTCACACTAAAGCATTTCTGACATTCAGAGCACCGATATGGTTTGGCTCCTGTGTGGCTTCTCTCATGGGCAGTTAGGCTGCTTTTCTGACTGAAGCATTTCTGACATTCAGAGCACTGATAAGGTGTGGCTCCTGTGTGGCTTCTCTCATGTTTAGTTAGGCTGCTTTTCTCACTGAAGTATTTCTGACATTTGGAGCATTGATAAGGTTTGGCTCCTGTGTGGCTTCTCTCATGGGTAGTTAGGTTGCATGTGTGACTGAAGCATATCTGACATTCAGTGCACCGATACGGCTTGGGTCCTGTGTGGCTTCTCTCATGGGCATTTAGGCTGCTTTTCTGATTGAAGCATTTCTGACATTCAGTGCACCGATATGGCTTGGCTCCTGTGTGGCTTCTCTCATGGGTAGAAAGGTTGCTTTTCACACTGAAGCATTTCTGACATTCAGAGAACTAGTAAGGTTTGGCTCCAGTGTGGATTCTATCATGGGTAGTTAGGCTGCTTTTCTGACTGAAATATTTCTGACATTCAGAGCATTGATACGGTTTGTCTCCTGTGTGGCTTCTCTCATGGGTAGTTAGGTTGCTTTTATCACTGAAACATTTCTGACATTCAGAGCACTAATAAGGTTTGGCTCCAGTGTGGATTCTATCATGGGTAGTTAGGCTGCTTTTCTGACTGAAATATTTCTGACATTCAGAGCACCAATAAGGTTTGGCTCCTGTCTGGCTTCTCTCATGTTTAGTTAGGCTGCTTTTCTCACTGAAGTATTTCTGACATTCAGAGCACTGATACGGTTTGGCTCCTGTGTGGCTTCTCTCATGTATAGTTGGGTTGCTTTTCTGACTGAAGCATTTCTGACATTCAGAGCACCGATAAGGTTTGGCTCCTGTGTGGCTTCTCTCATGGATAGTTAGGTTGCTTTTCTGACTGGAGCATTTCTGACATTCAGAGCACTGATAAGGTTTGGCTCCTGTGTGGCTTCTCTCATGGGTAGTTAGGTTGCTTTTATCACTGAAACATTTCTGACATTCAGAGCACCAATAAGGTTTGGCTCCTGTCTGGCTTCTCTCATGTTTAGTTAGGCTGCTTTTCTCACTGAAGTATTTCTGACATTCAGAGCACTGATACGGTTTGGCTCCTGTGTGGCTTCTCTCATGGATAGTTGGGTTGCTTTTCTGACTGAAGCATTTCTGACATTCAGAGCCCCGATAAGGTTTGGCTCCTGTGTGGCTTCTCTCATGGATAGTTAGGTTGCTTTTCTGACTGAAGCATTTCTGACATTCAGAACACTGATAAGATTTGGCTCATGTGTGGCTTCTCTCATGTATAGTTAGCTTGCTTTTCACACTGGAGCATTTCTGACATTCAGAGCACTGATAAGGTTTGGCTCCTGTGTGGCTTCTCTCATGTTTAGTTAGGCTGATTTTCACACTGAAACATTTCTGACATTCAGTGCACCGATATGGTTTGGCTCCTGTGTGGCTTCTCTCATGTTTAGTTAGGCTGCTTTTCACACTGAAACATTTCTGACATTCAGTGCACTGATAAGGTGTGGCTCCTGTGTGGCTTCTCTCATGTTTAGTTAGGCTGCTTTTCTCACTGAAGCATTTCTGACATTTGGAGCATTGATAAGGTTTGGCTCCTGTGTGGCTTCTCTCATGGGTAGTTAGGTTGCATGTGTGACTGAAGCATATCTGACATTCTGTGCACCGATACGGCTTGGGTCCTGTGTGGCTTCTCTCATGGGCATTTAGGCTGCTTTTCTCATTGAAGCATTTCTGACATTCAGTGCACCGATATGGCTTGGCTCCTGTGTGGCTTCTCTCATGGGTAGAAAGGTTGCTTTTCACACTGAAGCATTTCTGACATTCAGAGCACTAATAAGGTTTGGCTCCAGTGTGGATTCTATCATGGGTAGTTAGGCTGCTTTTCTGACTGAAATATTTCTGACATTCAGAGCATTGATACGGTTTGGCTCCTGCGTGGCTTCTCTCATGGGTAGTTAGGTTGCTTTTATCACTGAAGCATTTCTGACATTCAGAGCACTGATAAGGTTTGGCTCCTGTCTGGCTTCTCTCATGTTTAGTTAGGCTGCTTTTCTCACTGAAGTATTTCTGAAATTCAGAGCACTGATACGGTTTGGCTCCTGTGTGGCTTCTCTCATGTATAGTTAGCTTGCTTTTCACACTGGAGCATTTCTGACATTCAGAGCACTGATAAGGTTTGGCTCCTGTGTGGCTTCTCTCATGTTTAGTTAGGCTGCTTTTCACACTGAAACATTTCTGACATTCAGTGCACTGATGAGGTTTGGCTCCTGTGTAGCTTCTCTCGTGGGTGGTTAGACTGCTTTTCACACTAAAGCATTTCTGACATTCAGAGCACCGATATGGTTTGGCTCCTGTGTGGCTTCTCTCATGTTTAGTTAGGCTGCTTTTCACACTGGAACATTTCTGACATTCAGTGCACTGATAAGGTGTGTCTCCTGTGTGGCTTCTCTCATGTTTAGTTAGGCTGCTTTTCTCACTGAAGCATTTCTGACATTTGGAGCATTGATAAGGTTTGGCTCCTGTGTGGCTTCTCTCATGGTAGTTAGGTTGCATGTGTGACTGAAGCATATCTGACATTCAGTGCACCGATACGGCTTGGGTCCTGTGTGGCTTCTCTCATGGGCATTTAGGCTGCTTTTCTCATTGAAGCATTTCTGACATTCAGTGCACCGATATGGCTTGGCTCCTGTGTGGCTTCTCTAATGGGTAGAAAGGTTGCTTTTCACACTGAAGCATTTCTGACATTCAGAGCACTAATAAGGTTTGGCTCCAGTGTGGATTCTATCATGGGTAGTTAGGCTGCTTTTCTGACTGAAATATTTCTGACATTCAGAGCATTGATACGGTTTGGCTCCTGTGTGGCTTCTCTCATAGGTAGTTAGGTTGCTTTTATCACTGAAACATTTCTGACATTCAGAGCACTAATAAGGTTTGGCACCAGTGTGGATTCTATCATGGGTAGTTAGGCTGCTTTTCTGACTGAAATATTTCTGACATTCAGAGCACCAATAAGGTTTGGCTCCTGTCTGGCTTCTCTCATGTTTAGTTAGGCTGCTTTTCTCACTGAAGTATTTCTGACATTAGAGCACTGATACGGTTTGGCTCCTGTGTGGCTTCTCTCATGGATAGTTGGGTTGCTTTTCTGACTGAAGCATTTCTGACATTCAGAGCACCGATAAGGTTTGGCTCCTGTGTGGCTTCTCTCATGGATAGTTAGGTTGCTTTTCTGACTGGAGCATTTCTGACATTCAGAGCACTGATAAGGTTTGGCTCCTGTGTGGCTTCTCTCATGGGTAGTTAGGTTGCTTTTATCACTGAAACATTTCTGACATTCAGAGCACCAATAAGGTTTGGCTCCTGTCTGGCTTCTCTCATGTTTAGTTAGGCTGCTTTTCTCACTGAAGTATTTCTGAAATTCAGAGCACTGATACGGTTTGGCTCCTGTGTGGCTTCTCTCATGTATAGTTAGCTTGCATTTCACACTGGAGCATTTCTGACATTCAGAGCACTGATAAGGTTTGGCTCCTGTGTGGCTTCTCTCATGTTTAGTTAGGCTGCTTTTCACACTGAAACATTTCTGACATTCAGTGCACTGATGAGGTTTGGCTCCTGTGTGGCTTCTCTCGTGGGTGGTTAGGCTGCTTTTCACACTAAAGCATTTCTGACATTCAGAGCACCGATATGGTTTGGCTCCTGTGTGGCTTCTCTCATGGGCAGTTAGGCTGCTTTTCTGACTGAAGCATTTCTGACATTCAGAGCACTGATAAGGTGTGGCTCCTGTGTGGCTTCTCTCATGTTTAGTTAGGCTGCTTTTCTCACTGAAGCATTTCTGACATTTGGAGCATTGATAAGGTTTGGCTCCTGTGTGGCTTCTCTCATGGGTAGTTAGGTTGCATGTGACTGAAGCATATCTGACATTCAGTGCACCGATACGGCTTGGGTCCTGTGTGGCTTCTCTCATGGGCATTTAGGCTGCTTTTCTGATTGAAGCATTTCTGACATTCAGTGCACCGATATGGCTTGGCTCCTGTGTGGCTTCTCTCATGGGTAGAAAGGTTGCTTTTCACACTGAAGCATTTCTGACATTCAGAGCACTAGTAAGGTTTGGCTCCAGTGTGGATTCTATCATGGGTAGTTAGGCTGCTTTTCTGACTGAAATATTTCTGACATTCAGAGCATTGATACGGTTTGTCTCCTGTGTGGCTTCTCTCATGGGTAGTTAGGTTGCTTTTATCACTGAAACATTTCTGACATTCAGAGCACTAATAAGGTTTGGCTCCAGTGTGGATTCTATCATGGGTAGTTAGGCTGCTTTTCTGACTGAAATATTTCTGACATTCAGAGCACCAATAAGGTTTGGCTCCTGTCTGGCTTCTCTCATGTTTAGTTAGGCTGCTTTTCTCACTGAAGTATTTCTGACATTCAGAGCACTGATACGGTTTGGCTCCTGTGTGGCTTCTCTCATGTATAGTTGGGTTGCTTTTCTGACTGAAGCATTTCTGACATTCAGAGCACCGATAAGGTTTGGCTCCTGTGTGGCTTCTCTCATGGATAGTTAGGTTGCTTTTCTGACTGAAGCATTTCTGACATTCAGAGCACTGATAAGGTTTGGCTCCTGTGTGGCTTCTCTCATGGGTAGTTAGGTTGCTTTTATCACTGAAACATTTCTGACATTCAGAGCACCAATAAGGTTTGGCTCCTGTCTGGCTTCTCTCATGTTTAGTTAGGCTGCTTTTCTCACTGAAGTATTTCTGACATTCAGAGCACTGATACGGTTTGGCTCCTGTGTGGCTTCTCTCATGGATAGTTGGGTTGCTTTTCTGACTGAAGCATTTCTGACATTCAGAGCCCCGATAAGGTTTTGCTCCTGTGTGGCTTCTCTCATGGATAGTTAGGTTGCTTTTCTGACTGAAGCATTTCTGACATTCAGAGCACTGATAAGGTTTGGCTCCTGTGTGGCTTCTCTCGTGGATAGTTGGGTTGCTTTTCTGACTGAAGCATTTCTGACATTCAGAGCACCGATAAGGTTTGGCTCCTGTGTGGCTTCTCCCATGGATAGTTAGGTTGCTTTTCTGACTGAAGCATTTCTGACATTCAGAGCACTGATAAGGTTTGGCTCCTGTGTGGCTTCTCTCATGGGTAGTTAGGTTGCTTTTATCACTGAAACATTTCTGACATTCAGAGCACCAATAAGGTTTGGCTCCTGTCTGGCTTTTCTCATGTTTAGTTAGGCTGCTTTTCTCACTGAAGTATTTCTGACATTCAGAGCACTGATACGGTTTGGCTCCTGTGTGGCTTCTCTCATGGATAGTTGGGTTGCTTTTCTGACTGAAGCATTTCTGACATTCAGAGCACCGATAAGGTTTGGCTCCTGTGTGGCTTCTCACATGGGTAGTTAGGCTGCTTTTGTCACTGAAACATTTCTGACATTCAGAGCACTGATAAGGTTTGGCTCCTGTGTGGCTTCTCTCATGGATAGTTAGGCTGCTTTTCCAACTGAAGCTTTTCTGACAATGAATGCACTGATAAGGTTTTACTCTTGTACGGGTCTTCTCATGTTTGGTTGGATATGGTTCCTGGCTGAAACGGTTATGGCATTCTGTGTACTGATGAGGATTTTCTCCGGTGTGGGTATTTTCATTTTGAGCCGGATGGGTTTTCAGACTGAAGCTTTTATGGCATTCATTGTCCTGGCAAGGTCTCCCTGGGGGTTTCATTTCTCCAGCTTGGATTGTGTTTAGCAAGAATGCCACAGCAAAGTAAATCTCATTAGAGTGTCAGCCATTTGTAGAAAATGCTCTATATTCATCTCTCAGTGCGCTCCTGGTTATACTTGCATTGTACAAAGGAAAGCTTTTTTAGGAGCTTCGATTCTTCACCTCTGTGGGTCCATGCAGGTTGAATTTTTGACAACTTCTCCCCATTTGGGTGTTCTCAGAGAATCTTAATGCTTTAATGTCTTATGTTATGTATGCTGATTGTGAAAAGAACATGTTTGTTAGGGTTATTGGATCCAACCTTGGTATGTAGTGTTTTCGAATTCAATGCACTGATATTGTTTTCTACTATTTGCATTCTTTTGTGAATAAACATGCTATAAATTTAGAATTAAATAGTCATTCTTATTCAGACTTGCTTTCAGGTCTCCTGCTCATCCATGCATTTTCTTTTACTTTTCAGAAGGATTTCCTTCTCCCGGTTACCTTGACACTCTGAATATGCAATGCGCGTGATAATAGAAATCCTTTTAATAATGCGTAGTTTCCTCCACTTCCAGTTCTTGACCAGACTGGCCTTCTAGAAACGTCCATTCCATGAGATATCCAACATCCTCCCTTTTGTTACAGGTAAACCCGTTCTTTGGGCATTTTACATCTTTACCCTTTGCGTTTTCTGTGCAGGCTTTAGAAAACTGTAAAAGAAAATGGGCACATTATCTTTCTAAACAAAGAAAAAAGAAATATTAGACATACACAGTAGTGTTTCATTGGTTTACAAATATTTCACATGTCTTTAAGGCTTCAAATTCTAAGCCAAAGTCGTAACATAGCCAAAAGTAAGGAGACCTCCTTTCCCCTTAAAGCTCCAAGCCAGAATATTGCATCTTTCCGATCCTATTTCTCTACAAACCTCCTCTGCATTTTAATCAGTCTTTGTGCAGAGCCCTAAATGGTGCAATTGCCTTAGTGACCCCACCCTTCCCTTTTCATTACATACTCTAGAAATACTTTCAATGTTTGGAATTTTAAGGTGATCTCCCAATACCCGTCTTGACTGGATCACCCAGAGCTCCACTTTCAGCCATTTCAGAAATATACTGGAGTTTCCCCAATGTCTTATATCCAAATAAGAGTGCTCTTGTTCTACCTGGCAACCCATATATTAATACCCAACTCTGGATAAAGATATTCCATGCAGGAGACGTCCCCCAAGCCAAGGGATCGTCTCTAAAGTGCGTCCTCTATGCATTTCAGTCAAGTGGCTGCAGTACATTTTATCAAACGTCCACAGACCATCCATAATCAGGGAGGTGTTTATTGTTTCAGACTCATGATTTACCCACATTATTCTAGAGCTTGGTTATTAATACTTTTTCCTCATTCAAATACCAATTGCACAGTCTATTGTACTTATGTGTAAAACTCAATATAAAAGGGTTATATTGATATTGGCCTTGGGTAATTAATTGGGAACACATTTCTGATGAGAAATAAGCTTTCTTTGCAAGCTTATTGGTAGTGTAAAAAAACATTTGTGCATTGCAACCACAAAATATTTTATTTGCCTCCATTTTTGGGTGGAAGTAATGGAAGTGGCCAGGATGCAACCCTGCTTTAGGTCACGGGTCATGTGACTATTGTCCACAAGCTCCGGACCCGCCACGCCCCCTTTAGTATCTAGACGCCCCTGAACTGGTGCATTAATTAAGGCCAGTATTTTACCCGATACACATGATAAAATGATTCTGAGAAATCTGTAGATGGAGGATATACTGGTTGTCAGAATGCATCCTTACCCGAGGTACCACTCGCTCTTGCAGCATTCGCCCGACTGGTGCTTGGGGGTTGGGTGCGGATTCAGTCGTGTTGCCACATACGCAGCATTCTTAAGCTTGGGGGTCTCCATGGTTTCCAAACTGCACAGACGTGGGGGCATAATCAGCAGCACGGTTAATAAGCGATACATTTAAAAAAATACATGTATAACATCAGAATCATCTCAGATTGGAAGTCTGCACAGATCACTGCAATCTTCAATATTTCATACTCAACAATGCAGAAACAGTAGACAAGCCTTGTGGGTGTGTCTGTTCTCTGCAGTACGATCACCTTTCTTCCAGGAACTCAAAACAGAAAAGTGGATGCCTTGCCTCATTCTCTACATGAACCAGAGGAAAGAAATGCTGGGTTATATCCTCTCACCCATAAACATATTCTAGCTGCTGTGATTTTCATTCTACGAGTACAACATCACAAAGCAGTGAATGCGGCCTGAACGGACCCCTTACTAATACCAGGAAACCGCATTGCGGGTAATTATTGGTTTTTAACAATTGTCTATAGCTTCCGACAGCTGATGTGCAACGTCAAGTTCTATCTTTCTTGTGCGATTCAAAGCTCGCCTTACACATAGGGGTCCGAGGTAACAATTACTTCAGCTGCAGTTTTCTTGGCCAAGATGGGTAATTTAAGTGCAGGAATATATACACTGTGTCCATCCTGCACCCAGGTGAAAGTAGAAAGAGATCCCACATACTCTACACTGAAAGCCCCAATCAGCCCATTAATGGCTCCCAGTGGCTCTACTTAACTGACTGTCAGGCAGAATTGCATGCAGTACCCTCTGGGGCCACCACACACAATCTCCACCATCAATAGGCTAGGTACCACACCCCAAGCAATGGCTCCAGCCAGGTGCAATTACTGCAAAATCTCTGTTAGGCAAAGAATGCTTTGAATCACCCCCACCCTCTTCAACCCCTGAGATTTAGGACATGTACCTCATTATGTTGTAGACTCCTCAGTGCACCAGCTTTCAGGACTTGTCTTAATTAGCATCACATTGCTTTATGAACACTGAGTCCTGGCACTGAGACACCTGCATCCTGGCTCCCCCACCCGGTCCTACAAGAGTACTCATTGCAGGGGAGGAGTGGTGGCAATAGTCCACAATCTATTCCTTTAACCATCACACACTGACCATCCCATGAACTGATTGTGTGCCCACTCCACATAAACCACCCTAACTGTTGCAAGCTCTTAGCCAGCCATAGAAAGTCAGCCGCCACCTCAATTCTTTAAAGATGCACACCATTTCGCTTAAAGTCAATTACCTCTAGCTAATGGCAAGTGCCCATTTTGCACTGTAACTGCTATTGTGAGGAATTGCCATCTGGCAAGGGTGCAAAGCCCTGGTTTTTCAAATAAATTGTTATTAACACAAAAATGATGCAGGTCATTCCATCCCCAAAAGGGGAATTGCTAACCTGACTCCTCTGGTCTTCAATTCCATGCCAAAAGCATGGTGTGCTTGTGCCCTCCTGCCTCAGTAGCCTGATCCGCAGCGCCTGCTCTAACCACAGTACAAAGGAAGAGCCAAGGTCTCAAGATGCCCCTCGACAACTGGAATAACAGAAAAGTCTCTGCAGCACAGGAACAGCATATAAGATATCACCCACCCCCGCCTGGTAAAAAAACTGCAATGATCAGAAGTAACCCATGCAGGTGGCAGGGCAAACTCTCAAATAAAGCTATGGCACTACTTATGATCATGACCGCCACATCCCAATTGATATGACCCATGTGTCAGCTCTGCTGCGGAAGGAGATGTGTATTCTGGGCAGCCGGGTGGAGACTGCAAAATGGCGGTACGGGAACCTGGAGGACTGGGCCTCTTTGGTCTCTTTTGTGAGGGCAGTTAACACCCTCCACCAGAGACAGCCACACAGCAGGTAGCTGTCCTGGCCCAGGCAGCAAGGGAGCACACGCAAGTGGACGGAGTAGTCTCACTCCATGGTGCTGCATCCCTAAAGGCCTTTTGCTCTTAGTGAGAAGGGAAGGGGCGGGATTAGAGTAGACAGGGGCGCTCTGGTCAAAGGAAGTAGACTTCCACCATTTTGTTTCTCTCTGCCGCTCTCTTTCCTGTCCCTTCCACTTCCTCTGGAGCAAAGCACTTTGGGTGTGACATCAGACGGGCAAAGTCTGCTCGGTTCAAGAATAGGGATTGGACCACTAAGTCAGGCTAGTTTTAGTCCAATCACCTGGGGACTTGCGTCTTTATAAGAAGGGGACGCCTACCCTTTCTTCAGATTCTCTCAGATCCTCTCAAGACACAAACATTCGCTCTGGAAGAAGTCTTCGTACTTTGGGAAAGTTGAACTTTCCAAAGCCCTCAGCCTAAGGTGAAGGAGAAGTGGTCCAAGGCAGAGGATCAGCTCCTTACCCACTCGCAGTGCACATTGGGACTAAACTTTGCTGTAGAGCAGGTCCTGTCCCTCTACCCCGGAATCGCCTAAGCTGGAAGAGCAGACCCTGTACGGAGCCATCCTGTCCTCTAATCCTCCGGAGTGGGACTCACAGCAGCCTGAGGGCCAGACCAGTCAAAGCTCACGGTTCTGCTGCACCTTGACCGAGAGGGAAGACACTGGTGCTGGTTTTTGCACTCCTCCAGAAATCTTTCATGCACTTCAAAACCAGCTCACCAATGCATCGTGCCCCAACTTGGCCAGTCCCCTACTAGGGCCGGATCAACTGCAATGCTGAGACCCCGATCCAAATCACTGGTGAGTCACATACATACTCTGACCAGGGGTTACAACCAAGGCTTGACCTGGCCAGCCCTTGAATGTTTGCTTCACCTACCAGCACATAAAACCACCACATCGACAACTGCCGCTCGCTGACAAACCAGTGGAGCGTCACTCGCTCCCAGCGGCTAAAGCCAGACTCAACCTGGGCCAAATGCAAAGAGATGCTGGGAACGCCCGACCAGCATCTTTGAAAGCCACCTACCACAGAGCAACCACATTCACCTGCTACTCAACGCTGGCTTGCTGTTTCGGTCCATATGATTGAACATGACCGAAATGAACTTCATCCGCTCGCATGAACGTTCGCTAACCCACCAAGAACCAAATCCCGGTACTGCTGACCACAAACTGCCCCCACTCGGTCCACTTGGGGCCTAGAAACATTTTAGGTCACAATATCACCTGTTAACATATCTTGTTTGTGGCTAGTAACTTACCTACCACTCCAGGGAACCACCCTCGGGGTGCTACTTTCCTCAGTCTGTGGCATCTTCTCTGTCCTTCCTATGAGGTGGGTTTTTGTACAGTATTTTCCATTTGTTCCATTGCAGATGGTGTGTCCAATTAAAGTATAAATATTAGTATAGAACCTTGATCGGACGTTCCCTTTATTTTGCACTGAGTTGTTTGGATCACTACTGGTTCACTTGCACACCCCTCTTAAGAGCACAGCCTTCCCTCGGCCCACGTTACCAAAAAAGGCAAAGGTGGTATATCTTTTAACTGCCCCTGTTTTCCTTTATGATTGCGCTGGGTTTTGGTTTAGAAGTGTGAGGGCTGAGTGGAACATGTTACCCCTACTCATCCTCATACTCCTGTGGAGCAGAACCCAATTTGTCACAACTATATATTGGAGTTCTATAACGTGCTAACTCATAGGGATGCCACTTCAAAATGTAATGCAACGTGCATTTCCATAGCGCCTTTCACAATTGGTATGGTCTCAATGACCTGTAGGTTGAACGCAGTTGGGGGACAGAGGTCCATGTATAATATCCAGAGGTTTCTAAGTGCGGACCCGGGGATCGAATCTGTGGTGCTCCGTGTCGTCTTGTTTCCAAGGCAAGCACTTTGCCCTTGAGCTATCCTCCCGAGACAATGCATGTGTGCATTTTAGCGAAAATGAGGGAAGTAGGGTGGCTAAATCCATGTTAGTCACCCATGTCGAGTAGGCTTTTAGATGGGTGCTAAAAGGGAGTTTGGAGAGAATGCGAGGGCAGGAGAGATATGATGTGTGCATCTAGACTGAATTTTGTTGTGGGGGATAGCTGCATTCTAATGGAAGATGTGCTGTTCACTGTGTCTTAGAGTGGTGCATGAGGATTGGAGAAAAACTAAACAGGACATTGCATATGATACAAATGTTCAATATATAGACATATATGACATTCATCACTCACCGTAATCGTATTTCTGGTGCTTGTATATGCTTAGATTCACATGCTGTGCATACAGTCTGACATCTAGTGGTAAAGACAGAGTATTGCATCTTTTGTTCAAAGATCGAAAAGGGGCGTCGACCTGGGCGCGCCTGTAACACTATCCCTATTGTGATGTGTAGTGTACCCATGGTCCCTCACATGTCTAGGTCCCGAGGTCCTGCCAGTTGTTTTTGTTCTGCCATGAGGGAGCCTGAAGAGAATATGTGAGCGAGTACCGAAGCAAGGAAGATGTAATATGTCCATGTTCCTTCAACTCCAAGAGGGGAGGATGGGTGGACGCATGTGAATTTAAGGAGATACAAGCATCAGAAATACAATTATGGTGAGTAATATAGGTCTCCCGATGCTCGTGAATCTGCTTAGATTCACATGCTGTGCATACAGTCTGACATCTAGTGGTAAAGACAGAGTATTGCATCTTTTGTTCAAAGATCGAAAAGGGGCGTCGACCTGGGCGCGCCTGTAACACTATCCCTATTGTGACGTGTAGTGTATCCATGATCCCTCACGTGTTCAGGTCCCGAGGTCACACCAGTTGTTTTTGTTCTGCCATGAGGGAGCCTGAAGAGACTACATGAGCGAGTACAGAAGCAAGGAAGATGTAATATGTCCATGTTCCTTCAACTCCAAGAGGGGAGGAAGGGTGGACGCATGTGAATCTAAGGAGATACAAGCATCAGAATTACAATTAGGGTGAGTAATATATGTCTTCCGATGCTTGTGAATCTGCTTAGAATCACATGCTGTGCATAGACTATCAAGCAGTGCCAGGAGATGGTGGTAGGAAGTGAGAAGGAACGACAATGAAGAGATGTTTAACACCGCTTGACCCTCCTGAGAATCAGTCCTAGAATGTGTATCTAAGCAGTAATGTTGAGTGAAAGTGTGAACAGAACTCCAGGTAGCAGCCTTGCAAATAGAATCAAGAGGAACATTTGCAATGAAAGCTATAGTACCTTCTGTGTCTCGAGCAGAACGTGCTCTAGGCCTAAAGTAAAGGGTAAATCTCTCTTAGCCACAGAGTAACACATGCCTTAGAGAGTGGGTCCCCCTTCTCTACCAGCGACAACAGAGACAAAGAATTGATCTGTCCTTCATAGTGGTTTTGTCTTATAAAGGTAGTACACAACTGCTCTCCTAACATCTAGTGTATGGAGGCTTCTTTCAGCTGAGATGGTGGGATGGTGAGAAAGTTGGGAGTTCAATGGACTGGTTTACATGAAACTTGGAAATCAATTAAGGTGCAAACCGTGGGTGTGCGCAGAAAGCCACTTTGTCTTTATGAATAGTAACAAACGGGTCTTGAATTGAGAAAGCCTGCAGTTCACTAACCCTCCTAATGAAAGTAACAGCCACCGGAAAAGTAGTCTTATAGGTGAGAGGCTTAAGAATAGCCTTGTGCATGAACTCGAAAGAAGGAAATCGCAGTGTGAGTGCATTTTAAAATACAGATTGTATTGCTTTAAACTTCATTAGAAGCAACTGTTGCCTCAATCTCACATCTTAAACCTTGAACTACAATATCCAGGAGTATTGTAGTTTGCGTGTTCTTTTTATTTGCTCACTGGCACGTGATAAATCGGTCTGTGCCGGTCCGTGCTGTCAGGGCTGTGGGGCTACTGAGTGAGTAAGCACTTTGTTTTCTACACAATACTTACTGCCTGCTACTGGTTATGCATCCCTTGCAACTGATTGAGATGGCCAGAGCATAATCTGAACTACATTCTCCTTCGTCTGTGCATCACTGCACCACCACACATTTTGCCAATGGCGCTGATTCAGCATTCACAAGGAAAGGGTTATTACACTCTTGAATCCAGTGTCGAGTAACATGCAACCCTCTCCCCTGGCTACACAAGGTCATGGCAAATGCAAAGACCTGCAAAACTCAGCTGTTCAGGGAGCCTTTGATATGGCTGTCCATAGTCTCTTTTCAGAGCCCGTGATTACTCAAAGGGATGGGGCTCCAGTATCCAGTGATATTCCCCCCACTCCCTCTGCTAAGGTCATACTGGATCCAGCTGTTCAGGGAGCCTATGATATGGCTGTCCATAGTCTCTTTTCAGAGCCCGTGATTACTCAAAGGGATGGGGGCTCCATTATCCAGTGATATCCCCCCCCACTCCCTCTGCTAATGTCATACTGGATCCAGCTGTTCAGGGAGCCTATGATATGGCTGTCCATAGTCTCTTTTCAGAGCCCGTGATTACTCAAAGGGATGGGGCTCCAGTATCCAGTGATATTCCCGCCCACTCCCTCTGCTAATGTCATACTGGATTCTAATTGGAGATGAAGTTAGCACTCTGGAACACTCGCGCCATCATTAAACATGCCACAGAGGTGGCAGAAGTATTGACTATTCACAATCTTGACATGATCTGTCTCACAGAAACTTGGCTAAATGCATAAAATAATCATGCTGCGCTATTGGCAACACCTGTGGGATATAAAATGATCAGATCGGATCGTAAAAAGGGCAGAGGTGGTGGGGTTTAAATATCATGTTCTTATCACTAACATTCTTGATGGCTGTAAACATCTCTCCATTAGAATCTGGATTCTACGGCAAGACCGGAGGTGAGCATTATGCTATAACTTCTTTATTATTGCTTCCAACAGTTTTTAAAACCTTCAACTTTTTCTTTTCCTTATTTTTTTTTCAGTTTGAAAACTGCAATCACGAGAAAAAACAAATAAAACACAGAGAGAAAAGATAGCTAAAAAACTACAATCCCCATGAGTCACTGCAGCATAGTAGTCCTGAGCCTCTGTCCTGCTGTCCAATTAGGGCTCTTCCTTAGGTACAAATCCCTGCTGCTCTAGGTCCTTTCCTCTTCTTTTTTGCTGCATCCGACAGCTGAGTGACTCTATACTACCTCACAATACAGTGTGTAGAATTTGAAGTATTTTCTAATATGTGCTTAGCATCGTCCACGCTAATAATGTACAATATATTATTCATGTAGAACGTCGCATAGGTAGATCATATGCTTATGTTTCTCACCGGCATCCCTCATTCAATGCGATTGAGCACATCACGTACATACTATTCCAGAAGCAGCAAGGCCCGCAAGCGACGCTTGCACAGGGCTCCGGTCTGCTTTCACATTCCACTTTCACCTTCTGTAGTATTATTAGGGTGCCTTACTTGACAGATTGCAGACAGCCCGTTCACACAGCGGTGATATTTATGATGCGCCAAGCGTCGGACGGCGCATGCGCATTGGTTCATAACACATAATGTTCCAAATCTAACTCGAAACACAATTCCACCACTACACAGGCCCTAAAGCGGCTATAAGAAGAGTGAACACAGCGTTTCAACAGCAATTAAGGGGCTAAACGACTATTTTTCAATATAAAAAATATACATATATAGATTACACGGCCCATGGTAGCGGCCGTGAAGTTTTGGTTAAGTTGCTAAACCCATAGGAAGACCACTTTTCGGTCGGCTTATAACTTCGCTCCTCCTGGAGGAATCCTCACCAAACTTTGCAAAACAAGTATATGGCACCGCTCTGAATCTTTTCTGCAAGTTTGGTGAGGATTCGTGCAGGGGGGACAAAGTTATAGGGGGGGTCCCACATTTTTTTTTTCCATGAATGGGCAAAAACGGCTACAGCCCAAACGGCTGGACGGATTTCACCAAATTTGCAGCAGGAGTAGTTCTACCACTCTTTAAAAAAGCTTCACTGGACCCAACCATCCAGACTAATTATATGACTATCACAATGGTACAGTTTTTACTCAAGATATTAGACAAAGCAGCGTACCTAACAGATCCAAGCGTATCTGGAGACAAATAACATTTTAGATCAGCAACAATCAGGTTTGTGGCAAATTCCTTGAATAGACAACTCGTAAGTAGGTAGTTTGTTAGATTAGTTGTTTATTGATTGACGCTCCTTCGAGGCTAGTTTTTAGAATGAAAATAATTGCCTATTTTGCCATAGATCACATATTCATTAGTGAATTCTGTTTTTATCCTTAACGGTTCCATAAGTCAAATAGACTAACTGGTGCGTTTTGTCCAATGTCAAAGCAATTTTAATATCAAAGCATTTTTAGTGTCCAAACTTGGTACCATAACAAAAAAAAAGTTCCCTCTTTGGAACCAGATACAAATAAAAAATATGTTTTCCTCAATTCCTCTACATGTGTTTCACCACTGTAATCAAGTGGCTCGTCAGGAGGGATTGAAAGCAACTAATATGTGTCAATGATTATCTGTTGTAGAGACTTGTGCATGCATTTTCATAGTGCAAATAACATGGTCGTATCCTGTGTTGCTCTTGATGTAAACAGTGGTGGGGAAAAAGGGGAATCCTCCCTGTTGAATGGATAGCCCAGCAACACTGCTCCATAATTTGATTACTTTACATTGGATATTGGGGAGACAATATTTGAGGCCACCTTTCACAGTTAGAAAATAGAACTAAAAAAAATTATCTTAAAGGTTCCATCTACTTTAGATTTCTCAGTAAAGTAGACCGACTGAATACGATTCTCCAGACTGAATAAGATTCTCCAACAATTCCATTACCATTTTGTGTTATGCTAATGGTAATAATGAGGCATTCATCCCCCCCGTTCCAGCCCCATGAAGGCCATTAGCACCCCAGGTTGCCAAAGCGGTAACCTGGGGTGCTAAAAATAAAATAAGGTTTTAAAAAAAGGATTTTCCTTCCTACAGCGGATGCGGCGGTGGCACCCGCCACCGCCGAAATAAGGTAAGTAGGGGGGATAAAAAATTAAATGGGATGGAGGGTGGGGGGGAAGATGGCAGCGGGGAGAGCCGGCCATCAGGCGGCTTGGAACACAAGCTTGTACCGGCCGTTCAAGTCTGCGTTCCAAGCCAACTTATTGGCTGGCTCCCCCACCCAGGGTGCTAATGGGCAATTGCAACCTAGAGAAAAATGTTAAAAGGACAAAAACATTACTTTTATTCTAGCATACAGTAAGGACCATAATCGATGGACCTTTATAACTATCCACAGTCTCCACACTCCCCTTTCCAGGATATCGATCATTAAAAAGACCCGGATGGCACGTGCACACCATCGCACAGGGCAGCCCTTCTACCCTTTTACATTTTATATTTGTAACACTCCCTCAATGCTTGCTTACAAACAGTCACACATCCATCCACCAATCACTTCTAAAACATTTACATATAACCCTATCACCTATGAAGCTTCCACACAATAACCTACATTTAATCTTTTACAAATCTTGTGCATCTGCATTTCCCTTACTTATACCTCCTCCCAATGATTTCACACGCGTACAGTTAACATTTCCAATTGAGGTTAATCTCCATCCTGTTATCCCATCAGTATCAAGCCACGTGTTGCTGCGTTGTGACCCGCCCGTGATTCTGACTAAGGTACATCTTGGCTATCACTTGCATGGCATTGTGAACTCCTACTAGCACCGTGTTACTAGAGTTGTTATGTTATGTCTATGTTGTGTCTATGCTTAGAGGTAGCTGGAGAGTAGTGTGACTACGGTTTTGCTGGTGATTGATCCTCGATATTTCATTCTACAGACACGTTGGTAATGCAGGTTTCCACTGAGTGTAGCTAACCGAGCGGTATTGTAGCGATCCAGCGAGTATTAGACACGTATATAACAAATACTTAAGCCAATCCCAGTACTGCAAAGTGTGCACCGGCATGGTCGATATGGAGTGTGAGCTCGCCACCCATAAGGCTGTAACTGCAAGCAGAATATAGTTTTGCATTTAAACCTACCACTTCAGCCATGCCGAAATGCCCCAATAAGCAAATGACAGTACACATGTCTCCTTGCTGACAGCCAGGCCAATTGCCCAGACACCAATGTTTTATCACTGTGTTGTGAACTTACATTTTTGCACTTCTGAAAAAAATAAAAACGCAGGACATGTTTGCAAAGCCATGCTTTCAAATTCTTGCTGATCGTCCTCGTGCATATTTGCTGCAATCCCATCCAGCACTTCAACCTCGAAATCCCACGATACAAGAGAGAAAAGAAGGGGGCAGTAGTTTCAAAGTACTCGCCCCTAAGCACTGGAACGCCCAACACATCAACATCAAGAAGGAAACATCCTTCCCACACTTTAAAGAATTGCTCAAAACAAGGTTATTCAACCAGTTTTAACACAGCCTAGTCACTCGTCTCCCATACTATCTCTTTATCCCTATTGTATATAAATGGATATAACTGTATATAACTGTATATATTGTAGAAATGTAACCAAAAGTGTACTACCTCTCTGTAGAGAGCACCACTAATACTGTACCTGATTGGACTGTAACTACGCCGCAATACCTCAGGGTCTGGGCGTATTATAAATGTAATAAATAAAAAATAAATAAACCTGTACCCACATGCAAATTTCTTGTCCCATTCAAACCTATCACAATTTCGGAAAACCTTACCACATAGCCGGGTCCCTGGTAGCCATGACCACTTTAACCCCATTGCTGGTCCCTCGTGGTCATGGCCAGTAGCCAGATTGTCCCTCGGTCATCAAAGTTATAACACTATTTTTCAAAAAATAAAACACAGACACATTTGCAAAACCACGCTTTCAGGTCCTTGCCAATGCTACTTACATGAGTTTCCTGCAAATCCAGGCATGTTTTATTTTTTGAAAAGTGTCAAAATGTGCATACATAAAATAGTCATAACTCAGCCCCCACTTGACAAAATCCATTCAGACTTTGGACGAACATTCAAGGTTGGGTCTATAATCTTTCTGAAAACCTTGTTCACATTCGTCAAACGGCAACAAAGTTATAAGCCATCTAAAAGTGTTGAGGTTCCGGACTGTTCGCAGACACCGGAGAAAAGAAACGCCAGGAAGACAGGGTATTCAGGGGTACAGATGAACAGTGACAATCACAATGAAACACCAGCTCTTTGGGCTTTTTAAGGCCATATCCCATTCCATCCTCATCACCCCCTTACACCTCTCCCAAGAATAGTTTGACAAGTGCAATGTTGTGTTTAATATGTTTTCACTGCGATGTTCGCGGCATCGACCACAGTCTGCAAATCCAACATGGCGGGCGTTTCCAAAATCTGACACACCTCACACTTTTCACCATCCAATCGGTGGGCGCGTCCGATGTCTGCGGACCTCATGATGCCTTCTGGGCCTATCAGAGGCCTGTCCACAGACCGAACAGGGAAGCGAGTCCGCGGACCGAACCCAGATTTCACTTAATTTTTTGTACATACCTTTAGAAAAAAAACGACTGGACGGATTTACACCAAAATGAAATGTTCAGCATACTTCCCAACATGCTACAAACCTGAAATTTGGAATGCGAGTAGGTTCCATAGTGTAGACAATGTAAAATGTATAAAATATACATTATTCAGATTTTTGCCGTAGTCCGACAAACTTCAGCAATTCATTGTTCCTAAACTTTCCACACTATCAGCATTCTAGCTGACATTAGCGGCACTCACTTTTGAAGTCATGCGGGTGAATGTAAACTTTTGTGGTAATGCGGGTGACAGGAAATGGTGCATGTCTCTCCACTAGTGTCTGCAATGATGCTGTCCGTCACATTGTGGCAAATCTCTCATGATTATTACAGAAACTTAATTTTCCTCCGTAGTTGGTGAACGTATGCCATCTCAACAGTATGAAGCGTACATGCTTCATTCAGCCAAGCACGTATGGGTAAGGCACTTCAAGCTTACACAATTCAGCCCTACACGTACAGCACGTATTTTGAGGTTGCTGCTGCTTTGGCTCTAGATCGGGACATCAATAATGTTGCTGCGCAATCTCAATGCTCCAACTCAAAGTAGTTGGCATTGATTTACGGGATTCATGCTTTTCTCATGGTCAGCTTTATGTGGCTTGCTCCAGATTTAGAAACAAAGACAATTTATTCAAAGTACCTCCTACAGGTAAGACTAGAAATATTGTCAACAAAGAAGCATTGGTGTAGTTCAGTAAATAAACTTCAAACTAGGACTGAAGTAGGAATGAATGTGCCAAGCACGGGTACACCAGCAAGTAGTTTATAACAGGAAGTGATGTTGACATCCGGTACAAAATGCCAGCAGGCCCTGTGGCAAAATGGTCGCCATATTGAAATGGTGTAAAGACTCTTTTTAAAAATCAGTCTAGGTAAAACTACAGATGCCTGTATGCAGGCATGTGGAGCTACATTTACTAAAAAGAAGCGTTTGTGACCAAAACCAACCCAAAAGTAAAACAGTATAAACAAACTAAATAAGCTAAAATAATGTCAAAACTACAGTAAACAAAACGTAAACAAAGTAAAGAAGGACTACAAAACAATTAGACAGCAAAACGTGTGAGAAACAGTATGAAGAAAAAACAAGAAACAAATAGCAGCAATACGTAACCCACCTGCATAAAAACTGTAAAAGAGGGTGTATGCAGGAGTTCTAAGCCGGGCAGTCCGGCATCCCCACCGCCAATGGCAAAGCCAAGTGGCCCATCACAAGGTCCTGTGAGAAACCTGAAGGTGTCTCACCCGCTAGTCCCCGGAGAACTGTCATCCAGGTGGCCAGGACACGGCCATCGCTATTGGATCCATTTCACTGGGGTAGACCAGTGGGGGAGGATCACCTGGGTGAGGGGTCTTCGAGGAGTGGAAGTGGTACACCGACGGGCGAGATGCAGTGCCCCATTCCCTGTAACACCTTTTCCCCATCCTGCCCTGAAGGATATTTAGAAGCTCTACCCCCTCGCCCCCTTTTCAGACACAAACACTTTCTTACACCGTAACCGACACCGAACTAACATCAGAGCTGTTTACCTGACATGTCCCAACACACGAGTCAGGCAACTGACAATAACCACGCACACCTGACGGCCCTTTACCTTCCCCACAGGGATAAAAGGCGGAGCATGAAAGCACACTTTGAGCAAGGCCGAACGCATGAGGAAACAGCTACACCGAACCGGTAGTTCAAACGGAGGAGAAAGGTGGCGAGACCTAGAAGGACGACAAAGGGGGAACTACCCTTTCCCTTTTCACCTCAGACCTGCAAAACCTCAGGGAGGGAAATCACAAGACCGGGAGTTACAGCTGGCGTGTGGAGGAGCAGATGTCAATGGTGCACGGGGGCCTCCAGCATTGATAGCACAGGTGGGGCGGCATGCTAGCTACCGCAGTACCATCCTTGACACCAGAGGCAAGACCAGCCAACGGGTTCAACACAGCCGGTGAGTCGGAAGAAGCTAACAAAACTGACATGTGTTGAGTCCAAGGTTGCAAGTGGCAACATTTGATGAATGTAGGAACGAGAAACTGAGAACTTGTGTATATTCGAACGTTTGTGAAAGCCCAGAGAAGGGCCAGCTACAGAGTGGCCAGGCGCCGTAGGTGTTCTCTGTCGAAGGACTTTTGATGGCCCCTTTTGTGTTGAGAACTAAAAGTACCAGAAGGCCCTGGTCCTACTAATGTCACGTCAAATCCTTTGTACAATCAGAAGTCTCTGACTGGTGGTTGAGCGAGAAGGCTAGGGGAAGGGAACCCCGCTTTCAGAGAAGATTGTTAACTGTGAAATAAGGCAAGTGTGAACCCGACAGAGGGATGCCGCAAGAAAGCTAGGAGAAGGAAACCCCTGCTTCCTGAAGAAAATGAGAAATATGTGAACTGTGTTAGAAATACATGAACTGTGTTAAAGAAAGTCCGTAGTGAACCCGACGGAGGGAGGTCCAGTTGCAAGGAGGATCTGAGCCCGGCGGAGGGAGATCCTATGGGCGAAGAGCAATCGCCCAAAGTGCAAAACTGCCGAAAGAATCTGTGTTCGTTTACTGTAATGTGCCTCATGCTGCAGAGGCCCAGTAGTGTACTGTGCTCGACTTGTCCCGTTCTTAACACGTAGGGAAGGGAGACCCCGCCCTACCATTTTGACTTATAAGCCATCTAAAAATGTTGAGATACCGTACTGTTCGTGGACATCGGAAAAAAGAAACGCCAGGAAGACAGGGTATTCAGGGGTACAGATGAATAGTGACAATCACAATGAAACGCCAGTTCTTTGGGCTTTTTATGGCCATATCCCTTTCCATCCTCATCACCCCCTCACACCTCTCCCAAGATTAGTTTGACAAGTGCAATGTTGTGTTTAATATGTTTTCACTGCGATGTTCGCGGACATCGACCACAGTCTGCGAATCCAACATGGCGGGTGTTTCCAAAATCTGACACACCTCACACTTTTCACCATCCAATCATCGGGCGCGTCCGATGTCTGCGGACCTCATGCCGCCCTCTGGGCCTATCAGAGGCCTGTCCACAGACCGTACAGGGAAGTGAGTCCGCGGACCGAACCCAGATTTCACTTAATTTTTTGTATATACTTTTACAAAAAAACTACTGGACGGATTTACACCAAAATGAAATGTTCAGCATACTTCCCAACATGCTACAAACCTGAAATTTGGAATGCGAGTAGATTCCATAGTGTAGACAATGTAAAACGTATAAAATATACATTTTTCAGATTTCTGCAGTAGTCCGACAAACTTCAGCAATTCATTGCTCCTAAACTTTCCACACTATCAGCATTCTAGCTGACATTAGCGGCACTCACTTTTGAAGTCATGCGGGTGACGTAAAATGGGGCTTTTGTGGTAATGTGGGTGACAGAAATTGGTGCATGTCTCTCCACTAGTGTCTGCAATCATGCTGTCCGTCACATCGTGGCAAATCTCTCATGATTATTACAGAAACTTAATTTTCCTCCGTAGTTGATGAACGTATGACATCTCAACAGTATGAAGCGTACATGCTTCATTCAGCCAAACACGTATGGGTAAGGCACTTCAAGCTTACACAAGTTAGCCCTACACGTACGGCACATATTTTGAGGTTGCTGCTGCTTTGGCTGTAGATCGGGACATCAATAATGTTGCTGCGCAATCTCAAAGCTCCAACTCAAAGTAGTTGGCATTGATGAACAAGTTACTTTCTTACCAGGTAACGTTCTTTCGATGGGATGGTCCGACGACGTATTCCATATCTATGACATGTAATCACCACAGCTGTGCTGCTTCGGAAACTTTTTCGGCGTCTGCGTCCTGCGTCGATGACGTCGATGCGCCGCCGTCGAGGACCTCCTCCGACGTCCGACGTCATCCGATGTGATAAGTAGGACGCACGACGCCAGTAGCCTCAGTTGTAGTTTTTTCCCCCAGAACGTGTGACATTAGTCAACTGACAGTCCGACACAAAGCCTTGCGGAACGTAAGCTGCAATCGCAACAGAAATTCTGCAGCGGGGAAGGCAGGGTGGGAGCGATATGGAATACGTCGTCGGACCATCCCATCGAAAGAACGTTACCAGGTAAGAAAGTAACTTGTTCTTCGAGGGGATTGGGTCCTCCGACGTATTCCATATCTATGACAGACTCCCAAAGCAGTACCAAATCAAGGAGGAGGGAAAGAATTTAGAAACAAAATTTAGAATAGCCAATCAAATAGCAGAGCAAAGGACCGCCTTGCCAAAGGCCAGATCCTGCCCTCTGATGGAATCGAGGGAATAATGCCGTACAAATGTATGTACTGAAGCCCAGGTGGCAGCATCACAGATGTTGCGAATAGGAACACCCCTCTGCAGGGCAGTAGATGCAGCCACGCCCCTGGTAGAATGGGCCCGCAAGCCAGCCGGTGGGTCCTTACCCGCCAAGCGGTAACACTCCGAGATGGCCAAAATAATCCAGCGTGACAAAGTCTGTTTCGTCACAGCTTGCCCCAAGCGCTTACCAGCGTAACCAATAAAGAGTTGATCGTCCACTCTGACCCGGGACATGCGAGAAACATAAAAGCTCAAAGCTCTCCTAGGATCAAGCCTATGGAGCCTCTCCTCTTCCTTACCAGGATGCGGAGGAGGATAGAATGCCGGAAGAACAATCTTCTGGGCCAAATGAAATTCCGTCACTACCTTTGGAAGAAAAGAAGGACGAACTCGAAGGACAACCCTGTCCTTGTGAAATACAGTGAAGGGTGGCTTAACAGAAAGTGCCTGTAACTCACTCACTCTGCGAGCGGAAGTAACCGCAACTAAAAACACAGTTTTCAAAGTCAACAGCCTCAAAGGGCAAGAATGTAAAGGCTCAAACGGAGCACCCATAAGAAACCTAAGAACAAGGTTTAAATCCCAACCGGGCACCAGGAAAGGCGACGGAGGGAACACATTAGTGAGCCCTTTCAGAAACTGTGAAATTAAAGGGATTTTAAAGTAAGAACATTCTTCAGATGAGCGCTTAAAGATGGACAGCGCCGCCAGGTAACCTTTAATGGTACCCACTTGCAAGCCCCTGTGGGCCAAAGAAAGCAAAAAGGACAGAACCATGGGGATGTCACATGCAAAAGGATCCACATTCTGAACTCTGCACCAGTCGCAGAACTTACGCCAACGGCAACGGTACAGAGACTTAGTTGCGGGCCTTCGGGCCGAAAGCAACACCTCCATCACGTCTTCAGGGAGGTCCCAATCCTTATACCTCAACCTTTCAGAAGCCAAGCGTGAAGGTTGAGGGATCCGACCTCTGGATGGAGAACCTGACCCCCCTCCCGTGAGAGCAGATCGTCTCGGTAGGGAAGACGACGTGGAGGGCAGATGGACAAGTCGAGAAGGTCCGGGTACCACGTCCTCCGAGCCCACGCCGGAGCCATGAGGATCATCCGGGAACCGAACTTCCGTAACCTCCGCAGCACTTGCGGGATGACGGGGACTGGAGGAAACGCGTACAGCAGCGGGAATGACCACTCCACCACAAACGCGTCGCCTAAGGCTCCTTTCGGAGGAAATTCCCGCGAGCAAAACCTCTCGCACTTCCGGTTGACACTGGAGGCGAAGAGATCCACTTGAGGGGTCCCCCAAAGGGCGAAGATCTCCAGGAGAATCTCCTGAGCCAACTCCCACTCGTGAGAGATCGCGCTCTGCCTGCTCAGAGCGTCCGCCGTCACGTTTTCGTCTCCGGCCAGATGAACTGCCGAGATCGAAACTTCCTGCCGGATGGCCCAGAACTCGAGCTGCATCGCCTCCCTGCACAGAGGTAGTGACCCTGCCCCCCCCTTTTTGTTGAGGTAGTGCATGGCCACAGTGTTGTCCGTCATGATCAGGACAGCCTTTCCTCGCACAGTCGGCAGAAAAGCCTTCAGGGCTAGCCTGACGGCCCTCAGCTCCAACAGATTGATATGGAGTCTGGACTCCGACGGAGACCAACGACCGCTGACTGTCAGCCCGTTGGCATGAGCTCCCCATCCCGTGAGGGATGCATCCGTCACGATCGTCACCTCCGGCCAGGGTAGCCAAAATGGAGCCCCCTTCATCAAGTTGCCTTCGACGGCCCACCACAGAAGGTCCCGGGCGACCGAGGGCGGCACCTGAACCGGGTCCGACATCCTGCCGGAGGACTGCGACCATTGCGTCTTGAGTGCCCACTGCAAAGATCTCATCCGCAGGCGAGCCTCTGGCACCAGAAGAATGCAGGATGCCATGAGGCCGAGCAACCTCAAGAACTCGAACGCCGGGAGCGTCTGGGCATGCTGAAACTTGTGCACCATCTGCTGAATGTGAAGAGCCCTCACCTGGGGAGGAAAACACTGCCCCAGGGAAGTGTCGAGCACTGCTCCGATGTACTGGAGCCTCTGTGTTGGCGTCAAATGGGACTTCTTTAAATTGAGGGAGAAGCCCAGCCTGTGAAGGGAGTGGCAGGCGACGGACAGATGATCCAGGACTTGCTCGGGAGAGCTCCCCCTGATCAACCAATCGTCCAGGTAGGGGTAGACGTGAATCCCCCCTTGCCTGAGATGCGCTGCCACCACCACCATGAGCTTGGTGAAAACCCTCGGGGCGGAGGTCAAACCGAACGGCAGGACCCGAAACTGAAAGTGCGAGTCGCCAACCGCGAACCTCAGGTACTTCTTGTGCTTGGGATGGATCGGCACATGGAAGTAAGCATCCTTGAGGTCGAGTGACACCAACCAGTCCTGAAGCTGAAGGGCCTGGAGGACTTGAGAGAGAGTAACCATCTTGAACTTGTCCTTCCTGAGGAGTTTGTTCAAACCGCGCAAGTCCATGATGGGTCTCAATCCCCCGTCTTTCTTCGAAATCAAAAAATAAGGGGAATACCATCCCTTGTTCCTCTCCGCTACAGGCACCAGTTCTATGGCGCCTTTCTCCAGCAGGGCTTGAATTTCCTGCGCAAGGAGCGGATCCGGACACTTCAAAGAGAGGTTCCCCGGTGGATTGTCGCGAGGCCTGTGCCGAAAGGGAAGACAGTAGCAGTGGGTTATGATCTCCAGAACCCACACATCTGAAGTAATGGCACGCCACTCTACAAGATGCTGCGCCAGCCTTCCCCCAACCGGCGAACCATGGTACATGGCCTCATGACTGAGTAGGAGCGGCTGCGGCGTTACCTGAGGGCAAAGAGGCAACTGCCCGAGCGGCCTTGGCACCACGGGTACCTTGTCGTCCACCTCTGGTACCCCTGCGTTGGCCCCTTTGACTGCCAGCTCCTCTCGCTTTACCAAAGGACGAGTAATAGCGAAAGGAGCCACCCCTCCACTGCTGTCCCCTAGGACGAAAAGGCGGAGGTTGGCGAACTGCAGCGCCCAACGACTTCGCTGCAGCTTTTGAGGTCTGCAACCTCTCAAGGCTCTCGTCAGCCTTGCTGCCAAAAAGATGTTCACCATCAAAGGGCATGTTGAGGAGCCGGGACTGCACATCAGGAGCAAACTCCGACTTCCGCAACCACGCAAACCTGCGTATCACGGTGCTCGCCGCCATGGACCTACTGACGCATTCAGCTAAGTCCAAACCCGACTGAACGGACTCACACATGGCATCCTTACCATCCTGGACCATAGCAAGGAAACCAACCCGTTCGTCCCCTTCGGGAATATGTTCAGCCGCTAACGCAACACAGTTCCACAGAGTGTGCGTGAAACGCGACAAGGCACAAATGGAGTTGGCTGCCTGAAGCGCCATACCACCAGAAGAAAACACCTTCTTCGCCCAGCCATCAAAACGTTTGTCGTCCCTATCAGGAGGGATGGTAGGGTACGACGCCTGCTTTGCCGGGGCCGTGGCCGCCTGCACCACCAAACTTTCCGGAGTGGGGTGCCTGGTCAAGTAGCAGGGGTCGCCACTGGCTGGACGGTATTTTCGCGACAAGGATCTGCCCACTGCCGGGAGACTCTCCGGAGCAGTCCAAGCCGCCGCCACCCTACGCTGTAAAGCCATATGGAACGGCAGTACCGGGTCAGTTGGGGGACCAACATCAAGGATGTCCGTCAGATCATCCTGCACAAACTCCCCTGGGGGAGCAGACCATCCCAGATACTCAGACACCCTAGCCATAAGGCGCCGGTATGAGGAATCGGCATGGGAGCCAGGCTCAGGCCGACCAAATTCCACCTCCGGAGAGGTGTCCAGTCCACTGGCATCATGCAGCGACTGCCTCAAATCGTCAAATTGACTATGGCCCGAGACAATGTCATCCGGCACCTGACTAGGAACCAGGCCATCCGAATCCTCATCCGCCTCTGAAATATAATCCAAGTGGTGGAAAGGCACCCGAGAGTGCCTGCTCTTAACCAGAGCCTTCCTAGGGGGAACACCCGAGACACGGGGCACCTCCGACACGAAAGGCGTCGATGGCGTCGAGCGAATCGGCGCCGACGTCGAGAAAACCGGCAACGGCGCCGAGAGGATCGGCGTCGACGTCGAGGAAATCGGCGTCGACGTCAGATGCAGCGCCTCCAGTATCGGCGGCGTCGACACAGCCCTCGAAGCCGGAGCCCCGAGCGTGTCCCTCGACGACCTGACCGTCGACGGCTTCGACGACTTCCTCGGAGCCGGAGCACCGAGAAAGCCTGTCGACGCCCTCGACGCCTCAGACGTCGATGTCTTCCTCGAAGACATCACAGGTGCACACGGTCTCGATCGCGTCGAGGACCGGGACCTGGAACGGGTACGGCGAGAACGAGCCCCCTTGTCCGAACGGGACCTCTCCCGTGACTCGCGCCGACCACTCTTGCGAGCGGTGGCTCTCGACCTCTCACGGCCGACCCCACTCGGGGGCGCGGACGGTTGAGTACCCTGCGACTCAAGAATCGCCAACATCTTCTTCCCGAAGGAAGCCCATTCCTCCGGCGTCGCACGGCTGGTGGGGTAACCGACGTGCCGGGCAGAGTCCTCTGAAGAGGACCTGGAAGGCGACCGGTGTCGGCGCTTCCGAGAATGCCTCGAAGAGGCTGAGGAGTGGCGAGACCGACTCCTAGAAGAAGACCGACGAGACTTCCGACGATGACGCAGAGAGTCACCCCTCGAATCATCCGTCGAAAGCCCTGCCGACTTCGACTTCCGGGGCTTGGACACCCGACCTACCGACAATTTCTTCTTACGTTCGCGTAAGGCCTTGGACGTGAGCGACAGGCAGTCGACACAGTCATCCGTGTCGTGGGCCTCCCCGAGGCACCAGAGGCAGGCATCGTGCGAGTCAGTCACCGACATCTTGGACCCACACTCCCCGCACTTCTTGAAGCCCGGACGCGGGGTTGAAGACGAAGTGGAAGACATCGTCGAAGGAATATTCACAAACGAACAGGTTCGAAGAACCAGAAAGAACAGAACTCCAATGAGTCGAGGCTAGAACCGAGAAACACGAAGCAACACGTTCGCGGAAAAAACGGAACTGAGGCTACTGGCGTCGTGCGTCCTACTTATCACATCGGATGACGTCGGACGTCGGAGGAGGTCCTCGACGGCGGCGCATCGACGTCATCGACGCAGGACGCAGACGCCGAAAAAGTTTCCGAAGCAGCACAGCTGTGGTGATTACATGTCATAGATATGGAATACGTCGGAGGACCCAATCCCCTCGAATTACGGAATTCATGCTTTTCTCATGGTCAGCTTTATGTGGCTTGCTCCAGATTCAGAAACAAAGACAATTTGTTCAAAGTACCTCCAACAGGTAAGACTAGAAATATTGTCTACAAAGAAGCATTGGTTTAGTTCAGTAACTAAAGGGAGACCCTGCCCTACCATTTTGACTTATCATTTTGAGAACACTTTCTCACACTCTTTTTGTAACTTATTGGTGAGGATTGGCAATCGTTTATTTAGGTATAGGCCCTTTTGTTTTGACAAGACGCTACTAGGACTGCCTTACTATTTGATGGTTGTAGCTTGCTCCCATCTTAGCTTTAGGTTTAGATTAGATGTTTTTCTCACCCCTGCATACAGTTTAATAAACAAACTTGAACTGTGATCACTAGTGTCTGCCTTTAACATGGAAAGGCACCCAGTTTACATCAATTCGACTGTCTAATAGCTTCACATTCTGCATGTACCACAATTAAGCTTTATTTTTATAAGCAAAATGGGTTTGTCAGGGAACAGATTAGCAGTGATATCATCATGCTGCAAAATATTCCAATGTTTAGAGATGATTTGCTTTACTCGATTACTTTGACGTAAGTATGTGTAAGTGTAAACCAAATTAGCTAATTCACACCAAAGTCATTCTTGAAGTAGTGTATCTCGTGGCAATGCATCAGCTTTGGCTTTAGCAACTGATAAGTCTCGGTCATCATAGTACCTTGCTCTAAAGCGCTCCAGCATCTGGTTACATTGTTTCTCATATTCTATTGGGTTAGAAATTATCCAAAGTTTTACCAGCTCACTAAAGGCTAACCCTTTCATAGTATTCGGAGGATCAAAACATTTTGCATGTAGGAAGCTGTTCCAATCAGTTGGCTTGGTATATAGTGAAGTATATTTCCCCTCACTGAATTGCAGATGGGTGTTTAGGACGCGCATTGCTGTCGAGTCTGTGCAAAGGTGAATTGAATGCAGTCATGTAGAAAATTAACTCAGCCTTGGTACCATGCCAGACGCCAATGATATCATCAATATAACGTCTAAAGAAGATTATGTTAGATTGTGCCCTCTCTGTTGTCAATATCAGATGCTGCTAGAAGTAATGCACAAATACACTGGGATAACCTGGGGCCACACTTGCCCCCATGGAAGTACCAGTTCAGAGATGGGACTATTCTAAAAGCAGAAAAATATATTCAAGACCAATTAGAGTAGTGCAAGTACAAAGGTTTTGTCTGCTCCTATATTGTCGTGTTGGAGGATGAACCACTCCATGGCGCTCAACCCCACTTTGCATGGTATTGGCTGGTCACATCACTCGCGAACAACAATATGTTAGTGTACGTTGGTGCCAGAGAATACAATTGCCTCAAGAAATCTCCTGTGTCCTTCAGGAAGGTGGATGTAGATGTAATCAGTGGTTGTATGATCTGGTCTATTTGTTTGGAAAGAGGTTCAAGTATGCCGCCTGTCGCTGCCACAATCGGACAACCAGCAGGGATTGATTAAAGACTATTGAATCTGGGAGTAAGAGGATGGTTTGCTGTAAAATAAAATTGCATTTTAGTTGAAATTAATTTGTTCAATTCAGCTTGGTCTAGCACTTCTTTGATAACTGCTTGTATGGAACATGTTAGGGGCTGTTTCCTAAAGTCCAATTAAGGGCTTCACAAAACTGTCCACTCAGGCAGTACACAACTTTGCTCTTAGTATTAGGCTATACCCCCTGAGTATTTGGTAGCGTAGACAAAGTAGCCAGGCTTATTTTAGGAGGGAGAGAGGGCTGTAGGGAAGTACAAAGAACCTGTAGCATACAAATGGTTCAAAAGAAACATGTCAACCCAGAAGTAGTATATAGAAATGAAGGTTTATTTTAAATACAAGTAGGACAAGATAAATCTTGGGGAGCCAGGGAGAGTAAGCACTTTGTCATAGAATCATAAACACACTATAAAAACACAACACAATGCTTACGGTACACAGACCAAAGTAGAGACCTTATTCAGAATACTAACCGAAATTCTAGGTAAATCCAACCCAATTAACCACATTTAGAATAGAACACATCTATTCAAGGGAGTCAAACCATGTTACTGTTAGATTACTTTTTGTAATGCAAGGGTAGTAGACATTTTCAGTTATACCGTGACACTCAGTTGTAGAAATCACATAGTAAACCAAGCTACAAGTATACTTTTCTTAATAGTAAAACACAAATTCATGGGACAGTATGAACCTACTACTTTTAGGATAAGAATGAGTGTGAATGGGCTACTACATCATCGAGCTAATACCTAATTATAGAAAACAGCCTTTTCATACAAATCAAAAAGGTTTCATACAGGTCAAGGGATTGGAGAGCAATGCACTGGTCAATCTACCTGACACTAGCCCTAAATCATGAATGTATCAGTAAAATAGAAAAAAGTGACCATATGCGCTATATCCTACAATTATAAATCAATCATATACAAAACAGAAGCACTGTTCCAAAGTTATTGCCAAGTTGTTTCTCTTTAATGGACTGCTGCCAACACATGTTTCGACCTTTACCATCAGGTCTTCTTCAGGACTAAAATCATGTGCATCTGATTCAAATGATATCATTCACCAAACGTATAATTTATTATACCAAGAATTGTTGCATATTATACATTACCACCATATTAGAAAAATAAATCCATATGTCCCGTAACATCTGTAAGAAACCTGAGGGTATTTTCTCAAGTAGACCTTGATAATCCCTTATTCAGGTGGTCAGGGAAGGGCTGGTGTGCTCAGATCCCAGCCCTCGGAGCAGACGAGCGAGGGAGGGAGGATCACCTGGGTAGATGAGTCCGGGGTTATGCTTGGGGAAATCCCCTAGGTGAGATGTAGTATTACACCAGGGACGAAGGCGAGGAGGACGAAGTCCCTGGGGCCTTTTTAGGTTATTCCACATCTATCTCCCCTCCACCCAAAGAATCTCTCTTACCCAAATCCAACGACCCCTCCATATCTGGTAAATCGAATAGAAACTCAAAACCCTCTGCACTAGGACACATCTCCCAGAATCCCTGTTCTACAGTGTGTACCCGAAAACTCCCAATCATTCTACAGAAGCAGCCTGCAGTGTACCCAATTAACACACGCTGCAAGTCAGGGCGGGCAAGATCGGCCCGCGACCGGCGCTGAGCATAAAAAGGACATTGGTGATTGGGCCAAGACGGAATGACCCAAAGGTGCACAGCCCTAATCAAGTTGTTGCGGTATGAGACCACACTGCTTGGGGAAGCAAGCAGCCAGGGGAGTGTTGGAAGAATGGCCCCATGGTAACAGGCCTGCACCGCAGCGCATATTGACCCCATAAGGAAGACCCTCAGAATCCAGGAGTTTCGGCCCCTTACAAAGCGGATTGGGAAAGTGGGCAAGTCAAACACAGGCCCGATGGAGCTGTAGCAGGCCGCAACTACACAGTAGGAGCAGCAGGGGGGCAGGGCTCTCATGTCATAGAAAAGCTGGACCCTGATATAAAGGCGAGGCGGCACAATGTCGGTAAGAGGAGGAAAGACCAAGGGCAAGCAGCCCACTATGGACATCTTTGCCAAGTCGCAACAGACCCCCACCACCCTAGCACAGGGTGCAACAGCCGCGCCTGCAGAGGCAACTTCGCCAAGAGAGGATCACCTGATACTAACAGCTATCACAGATTAGAGAACTTCATGGGGGACAGCGATGGCTGACCTAAGAACTGCTCTGGAAACCAGAATAGATGCGGTGGGGATAGAGGTCAACCTGCTGCGACAAGACGTGAGAGCGCTGGCGGAAAGAACGAGCGGCCTAGAGAGTGTGGTGAAAACCAACACGAATACCAGCACAAACAATGCCAAGGAAGTCCACATACTGAAGCAACAAGTGGCCAATTTGGAGAACCGCGCGGAGGAGGCCGAGGGGAGAGCGAGACGTAACAACATACGTGTGGTCGGCCTGCCGGAGGGGGAGGAAGGCCAAGACCCGACAGACTATGTAGAAAATATGCTTTTACAGGAAATAGGAGCCAGCAAGCTCTCACAAGGCTTTGCGGTAGAACGGGCGCATAGGTCCCTGATGAGGAAATCACAACCTGGAGGCCCCCCCTCAGGCAATCATAGCAAAGATCCTTAATTATAAGGACAGAGAGAAGATCTTGGAGTTCTTTCGCAAAGGAGGGACGATAAAAAGGGCGACTGCAACCGTCACCGGATATCCTGACTACACAATGCTAGTGAAGAGACAGCGTTATAGCTACATAGCGATCAAAAGGAGACTGCGCACGGCTGGGATCAAATACATGCTTTGTACCCTGCGAAGCTTAAAGTCTTACACAAAGGCAAGGCATATGTTTTCGACGCCTCAGAGGACGCAGCGACATGGTTGGATACACAGGGCTGCCTGGAGCAGAACGAGGAGCAAGACCGCGAAGAACACGATAAGTGAAGGAGATACAACAAGTATGGTGAAGAGACGGGGAGGGGGAGCCCCGGGGAAAAGACTGGACCATAGATAGCAGGGATGTGGCTAGAAAAGATAATAATGAAAATTGTAATGTGGGACACTTAAACTGGTTGGACTAAAATATAAAATGTAAAGTAAATTGGGGAGCATTAAGCGCGCTTAGTTTGAAGCACAAAATAGGAGCAGAAGATGGAGACAACCTGCCCCCAGGACTTAGAGTAGTAGGATCGCCATTAGGGCGATATGTCCCTGCTGAGCCATGAGTACGGGCTATTACCGGAAAAAGGGCTAGATGCGGTGGTGCCTAAGATCCAGGGATGGAGCTGGGCAGCAGTTGGGGAGGGAGTTGGGGTGGGGGAATGGGAGGAAGGGGGTTGGGCTGGGAAAGGAGGTGGGAGGGAGGGCGGTTGGGGAGTTTGAGGTGTTTATGGTTTTGGAAAGTTTATGTTGGGGAACGAGCCTACACGGAAGGAAGAGACTTAGGGCCTCATCATGAGTTGGGTGGTAACGGCGGCGCTAATAGCGCTGGCGCTATCTGCCCTACCGCCAAACCCACCGGCGCTATTAGCGCCGGATCACGGGTTTGGCGGGTTTGGAAATCCCCATTGAGCCCATTCGGGAATGCCCCGGATTTCCCGCCGGCGGTATGAGCACGAATTTTCGGCAGATTTCCCCCCAGCTCAGAGCTGGGGAGAAATCTGCCAAAGCCCTGATTTAGCTGACCCTTAAATCCGGCGGTAGCGCTGTTACCGCCGGATTTAAGGGTTACCGCCAAACTCGTGATGAGGCCCTAAGACTGTACTTGCGGAGGGAAGAGCGGGAACCTAATATGTCATGGGAGACCTTAAAGTAGTTACCTGGGATGTGAGGGGGCTCAATAGCTATTTGAAAAGAAATAAGGTTATGATGTACCTGCGCAGGCAGAAAATTGATATAGCCTTGCTGCAAGAGACTCACCTAACGCAAGAAAAGCTGGAGGTGGTCCGAAAGAAGTGGAGGGGGACCGAAAGAAGTGGAGGGGGACTGTCGTGGGTGTAGCATATTCAGCCTATGCTAGAGGGGGGATTACCTGGGTTGCACCGCATCTCCCGTTTCAGTTACTGCACTCTATGGTCGAGCCGGATTGGAGGATGGTAATAATAAAGGGGTTGGTGGAAAGCAAGGAAATATGCATCATAAATACATATGCCCCAAATCAGGATACGGCGGCATACTTTAGAACTCTATATAGAAAACTCAGCGTGAGCCTTGGGGGGGTGGCGATCTGGGGAGGGGACTTTGATTGTGTACTAAACCCAAAAATAGATAGATCTGACACTAAAATAGATAGACCCACCCCAGCTGCCAGGACGTTGCAGTCCCTGTTAGCGGATTTCAGGTTAGAGGATGCATGGAGGTCACACCATCCACAGGATAAACAATATTCACACTATCCAGCCCCCCAGAACCTACACACTAGATTGGACTATGTGTTCGTCACACATGAACTAATGACAGAAATAGCACAGGCAGAATACAAAGCAAGGGTCCTCTCAGACCATTCGCCGTTGATGCTAGTATGGCAATACCGACCCCCTAGAGCGAATATACCGACATGGCGCCTCCGAGCAAAAGCGTTGAAAGATAATATCTTTAGGGAGGACATGAGAGAGGAAATAATAAGCTATTCAGAGATCAATACTGGCAGCGTGGAGAAAGAAGGTATGCTCTGGGAAGCCTTTAAAGTAGTAGTGAGAGGGATTGCCATAGCCAAGTCCAAGGGGCTGCAAGGAGGGATTTTGGTGGAACTACAAGAAGCTGAAACGGAGCTAGAAATAGCGCTGAAGAGGGGAGGTAATACTACGGAAGATAATGAAGCAATACTGCAGAAATGCGCGGGATACTGGGAAAGGTTGTGCAACCTCAACTATAAAAGATACATAGAGAGGCAGCATGCAAGGGGGGCAAAACAGCGAAAGTCCTGGCATGGCTATACAAAAGCGAGACTCCCAGGCCTACAATCAGAACGATTGTGAAAGATGATGGATGTATAGTAGACACTCAGGAGGGAGTTAATCAGGAATTTGTAGATTATTACTGTTTCCTGTATGGAGATGCGGGGGATAGTAACAGCAAGGAAATAAGGGAAACACTGGAGGATATTGGATTGCCGCAGATTGGCGTAGAAGAGAGGGAGGAGCTAGACGCACTGATCACTCTAGAGGAACTGGAAGAAGTAGTGAGGCAATTACCCACAAGCAAGACACCGGGGTCTGATGGACTCCCCAGCGAATTTTATAAGATGTATAAAAATGAGGTACTCCCCCCGCTCTTAGAGATGCTAAATGAGGCATATGAGGTCGGAAGACTACCAGAGTCCCTAAGAGAGGCGATTATCATAACACTCCCCAAACCCAATAAGCCTGGCTGCGAGTGCGGCTCCTATAGACCCCTGTCGATGTTGAATCAGGACAGTAAAATATTGACGCGGTCCTGGCAAACAGAATGAGGAAAGTTATTAATAAATTAATACACCCCGACCAGACAGGCTACGTCCCCAACAGGAAAATATCCAACAATCTTAGACGACTCCACCGAGTCATAGAACATGCAAACAGGGATGCAGGTGAGGTGGCAATAGTTTTGTTGGACGCAATAAAAGCCTTTGACTCAGTCAAATGGCCATGGCTGATTGCGGCCCTGGCCAATTATGGAATAGGACCGGGGTATCTCAGATGGGCCAAACTATTATATAGCGAGCCGCTGGCCAGGGTTAAGACAGGAGCGGTAATATCAGAGAGGTGGCAACTTGGCAGAGGCACTAGGCAGGGATTCCCGTGGTCCCCTATGCTGTACATTTTGGCTTTGAAGCCCCTGGCGATATACCGGAGGCAGCAATATGACATAAAAGGCATCACCATAAAGGGGGAACCGTATTTAATTTCCTTGTATGCTGATGACATGTTGCTGTATTTACGCTACCCTGAGGAGAACCTTCAGTATGTCCTGGAAGTGATGGAGTGATTTGCAAGGCTTCCAGGCATAGCTGTGAACCCCAAAACATCTTTCGTATTTCCACTGGGCAGATACAAAGGGATCCTGTTAGAGCAGCTACCGATCCCGCAGATACCATGGGAGGTCAGCACGTTCCGATATCTTGGGATAGACATATATCATACGGTGGAAGCAGAGCATCAACACAACACTGAGAAAGCTATTAAAAATATTGAAAATAGTATGAAGTTCCGGGTGAAGCTCCCCTTGACGATGATGGGACGAGGGGCAATGCTTTAAATGGTGGTCCTGCCAAGACTGTTGCACTATTTTGGGAACATCCCATATTTGATACCTAGGCGATTCTTTGTCAGGCTAAACAGCATATGCAGGGAATTCCTGTGGCATTGGACAAGGAACAGAATGGCCCTTTGGAAGCTACAAAACCCACATGAGAAAGGGGGTATAAAATTACCAAACTATGAGATTTATTATATAGCAAGTCAACTACAATATGTAGCTAAATGGCTCTCTGAGGAGCCAACCTCGGAATCCAGGCTGTTCCGCCCCATTCTTCCTAAAAGAAATTATGTGGTTGCCCAAATCGGATATAGAAGGACACCCACGGATGATGATACTTGGGTGGGAGATATGGCGGAGAACCTGTCAGATAATGGAGAATCCATCCACGTGCTCCCCGCAGGTTCCACTAGTCGCTCTGGCGGGAAAAGAAAAGCAACTAAGACTAATGATTAGGAAGCACTGGGAACTGGTGGGGATAGCAACAATGGGCGACATGTGGCAAGAGGGGAGTATAAAGGACTTTGAGGGGCTGGTGGAGGAAATGGGGTTACAGGCGGGGCAGTATATCACATACCATAGGGTGGTGCAGCGAATTAAAGCAATATTGGTCTGAAGTGGTACTAACAGATGAACCGGACACCACTATAGACACAATATATGACATAGCAGAGGGGGGACATGAAATATCTAGAATATATGAGCTGATGATGACCAGAGCGGGGAAGGAAGTGGTACAGCTTAGACAGGACTGGGAAGAGGAGGTGGGTGCCCCAATGAGTGATGGGATGTGAGAGCGTGCTCAAGGATATCACAAAAAAGTGTAAAAAAATGCTAGATTACAACAGATACAATTATATATAACCCACAGGGCGTATATGACATCCCAAAGGATAGCCAAATTCAAAAATGCAGGAAGACAGTCATGCCCCAAATGTGACGAGGAAAATGCCGGAATGGTATACATGTTCTGGTCATGCCCAATAATAGAGAGATTCTGGGGAGAAATAGCATATAGGATGGAAGACAAAGGGATTATAATGGAGGTGGATACAGTATGGGCCTGCCTGATAGGAGGGTTTCCTAGACCACGTAAACTCAAGCATGTGAGTAAACTGAAAGACCTTGCGTACGTACTCGCAAAGAGAAGAATCGCTATGAGGTGGAAGGCATGTCATAGACCAAGAATAGAAGTATGGTGGAACGATCTACAGAAATGGGCAGAGGCAGAGACTGCAGTATGGCAGGAAGCAAGCAATGCTGGGGGGGATGAAGAGGCTGGTACCTTGATAGCTTGGAGACAACTAATAGCTGAATTATTTGCAACCACGCATGATGAAGCAAGGATCCAACAGAAAACACTGAAAAGGAATCCCTACTGCAAGACGGGGAAACAGAACATGAGGGAGAGTAGGCTCGGGAAGGTGGGAGGGAATGGGTGAAACAGTGGACACGAATAAAGCGATGTATATTTAAATTTTATTATATGCACTGTATGTTGGGTTTGTGTTGGTTGTTAAAAAAATAAAATCAATAAAAATTGTTTAAAAAAAAACTATCTTTCAGGCTACCCTCAGCCGCCTCCTCCTCCTCGCTTATATCTGATTGTCTGTCTGCTATTCAGTCATGGTGTGCTCCAAACAACCTCTACCTCAACGCCACTAAGACTGAGATTGTTCACACTGGGACCCTGGCTCCCTCTTTCCCACTCTCACTCTGGCCGTCCTCACTTGGCCCTGCGCCCGCACCCACCTGCGAAGCAAGAGACTTTGGGGCCATCTTTGACTCCACTCTCTCCTTCTCCTCTCACATTTCAGACATCGTTAAAAAATGTAACTATCATCTATACCTCCTCAGAGGTACTCTACCTTTACTCACTTTCCCCCAGAGGCTCATTGTCTCCAGAGCCCTGGTTATCTCGAGGCTGGACTATTGCAACAGCATCTTCCTCAACCTCCTTTCTTCTGCCCTGTGCCCCGGCAACTCATCCAGAACAGAATCGCAAGACTTATCCTTGGCATCAAGCTAGGGACCGCATCTCTCCAGCGCGGAAATCCCTTCACTGGCTCCCCGTGGCGGCAAGGGTCAAATTAAAAGACCCTTTGCATTGTTCACACGGTTTTCTGGGGCCTCGGACCTACCTACCTGCAACGCTGTCTACCTTAAATTCGGTCCCTCACGAGCCCTCTGCTCAACTACCTCCAACCTTCTGCGAGTGGGCCGGTTCTCCAACCAGAGATTTGGAGGGAGCACCTTATCCTCAGCTGGTGCCTCCCTCTGGAACAACTTCCCTGCCGCCCTACGTCTTGAGTCAGATCTCCTTAAATTCCAGAAACTCCTCAAGACTTTCCTCTTCTCCTTTTCCTTCTCTCTCTCACTCTATCTTGCTAACCTAGTACTCTGTTTTTTCCCTCTCTCCCTCCTCTTCCTTACAGCATGCTGACTGGCTACCGTGAGTCTCACTGGTCCCTCCCTCGCACTTGCCCCAGGACCCTGCACCCCACCCACACTCAATGCACTTGAGATATTAACCCAAGAGAGTGGCTCTTTCTGCACTTACCCCAGTCTCAAATGACCGGGTGCACTTAATCCTCCCCCGCCCTATGACCCTCTGTGCACTTGCTTGTTCCTTACGCACCTCGCCTGAAGATCACCTGTCTGTTCTCCCTTGTCTTCACTCCTTAATTGCACTGTAAAAACTGCAGAATCGCCGTCAGGCCTTTTTGCTGTATCCCAAACTGTTAAATGTATTTTGTATGCACTTACTCTGTCTGTGCAGACTATTATCGTCTCCGAATTTCAAGGGCTCTGAGCGACTGTTTTTTTCCCATGTTCCCACCCTCCTTGAGCGCTTTGAAAACCCCTGCCTGTGTATATGGGGCTATGTAATGCCCCAGCCACTTTTCAACATTTTGTCAATGACATTTTCAGAGACATGTTGGATTGTTATGTGGTGATATATCTGGATGACATCCTGATATTCCCGGATTCACACCACCAGCACGTTCAACATGTCTGTTCTGTCCTGCAACGCCTCCGTGAACATTCTTTGTATGCAAAACTGGAAAAATGTGTCTTTCACGCATCTTCAGTGGAGTTCCTGGGATTCTAAATATCTGGGAAAGGGGTGCATATGTGTGCTTCCAAGGTCCAGGCATTTTTTGATTGGCCTGTCCCGACCTCAGTAAAAGCACTGCAGTCTTTCTTGGGCTTCTCAAACATTTATAGGCGTTTCATAGCCTAATTTTCCAAGATTGTGGCTCCACTTATCCGTCTTACCAGTCCCAATGTTCCATTCCGTTGGGATCCCGAAGCGCAGTCAGCCTTCCAAGCCCTGAAAGAAGCATTTACTACCGCTCCTGTTCTGCAGCATCCCAACCCATCTCTCCCTTTTATAGTGGAAGCCAATGCCTCTGTTATTGCAGTAGGGGCTATCCTTTCGCAGATCTGTCCTTCTACACAGCGACTACATCCAGTGGCCTATTATTCCCGTAATGTCACACTCTGCCTCTTGTCTCACCTGTTTGTCCTTTAAAGTCTTATTTTCCGGAGGTCTTTCTTTGTTTCTGGACGTTCGGGACGTTCGGGACTTGTACAGGTACGGACGGGTATCCTCAGCCTCCAGTGTGTAGACCGGTCACCAGCCTCAGAGAGATGGTAAGCGTTCAATATTCCAGGAAGATCAGGTCAGTAATAGTCTAAAGTCCGGGATGGGCCTAGGAACCAGGGAGGAGTTGGGGTACTCGCACAGTGCAGAAGGCAGAATGCGGGCACGGAAGCAACAGGACCGAAGGCCCGGGAAGGCAGAGGAACGAGCGGACCCTCAGGCGGGAGCGCGAGGAGCAGCACAATTAGAAACCAGGAAGGATATTTGGAAACCGCTAACTAGAAGGGTAGTAGCACGGGAGTAGAGGAAAGTTAGGTACGCACTTGCTGGATACTCGGAAAGGTAGCGTTGAGACGTGCAGAGCCGCGGGGGCGTACCTGTTTTCTAGGAAGTGGCGGGTCTTGCAGAAACACTAGACAGCGGCTTCTCAATGGTGTCAGCCATGTTGGTAGAATAGCGGGTATAACGTTGTGGTGCTTGATGGACCATGAAGTCCAGAAAGGGCGGAAACGGCGAATCATGACACGTAAATTGTCACCTGCTGAGCGCCATTACACTATCATGGAAAGGGAACTCCTAACTATCAGAGTGGCATTTAAAGATTGGAGACATCATCTTTTGGGGGCGAGAAACCCAGTAACGGTGTACACTGATCACCAGAACCTCCAAGCCCTGTCCCATGCAAAATGCACCAACGCCCGACAAATACGTTGGCATCTGTTCTTCACCTTATTTGACTTCACGGTTACCTACCGCCCTGGCCCTCTACATGGAAAGGCTGATGCTTTATCCCACATTGGTACAGATCACGACACCCAGAAACCAACAACACCGATTTTACCCTCTGGCTCGGTGGTGTGTGTCTGTTCCATTTCTCCATCTCTCTTAGATAAGGTGCGACAATGGGCCAGGGATCATGCCTCGTCTCTTGACAGTTTGGGCGCCACCCTTGTTTCGGGTGTTCCCTACATCCATGGGCTGTTATACCTTCCGGACAATGGGACCAGGAGAAAGGCTCTCGAATGGTCGCACGACTCTCGTTTGGCAGCACATCCGGGTCGAGCCAAAACATAGGATCTGTTGCACCGATGGTGTTGGTGGCCCGGAATGAAGAAAGATACTGACCAGTACGTCTCTATGTGTGCTGTCTGTACACAGTGTAAGAGACAACCAGGGAAACTCATGGGCCTTTTGATGAACATGCCTTTGCCTCCGCACCCTTGGCATACGGTCACCCTTGACTTCGTGGTGGAACTTCCCTTGGTCAAGGGCATGTCGGCCATACTTGTGGTAGTTGATGTGTTCACTAAAATGGCACGGTTCATACTATGTCTTGGCGTACCGACAGCTTCCTTGTTGGCAACCCTGTTCTGTGATCATGTGGTACGGTTCTTTGGCCTACAGTAATGGTATCTGATCATTGCTCTCAATTTACGTCGCGCTTTTGGCACACCTGTCATGATGCCTACCTCATAGCAGACCCCAGTCCTGGCGCCTTAGGCGCCAGGCTCATAGAAGAGGATATGTGTTTAAGTGCTTGGGTGCACACTTACCTGATGCAGACCTTGCTGCTTCATCCAGGCCCTCTTGAGGCCTGAATGGGACTACTTTACCTGTAGGACTACTTCACCACCCGGGTGTGGTCGGGGAAGGATACATACCTGATTGGTGGAAGGATACATACCAGGAACTTCTTCCAAGGCTATTTAAACCCCACCCGAACAGCCACACGTGCTTCGCGTTGTTCTGCACCTAGCAGCTGGACGCTCACTGTGTCAGCTCCTGCATCCTGACTTCAGCCACGCCTGCCAGCACCCTGGGACACCTGCAAGGGGAGAAAGGAAGAGAATAGGAGAAGAAAAGCCCTTACCTGCTAAATCTGCATCCCGGAGTCATTTCTCCAACGGCCCTGAAAAGGAAGACATCATTTTAAAGGCATTTCGTTTCGATCGCTGCAGCGCTGCATTTTACTCACCTTTGCAAGGCGCTTCCATCTTCAGCAGCGATCTTCCGGATTCAGCTACGTCCCGGCGCCTAGAGGAAAAAAGACAAGAACAAAGGTGAAAGGGAGAAAAGGAATAAGGAAAGCTCAGTTTCCTTTTAAGTCTTACCTGTTGGATTATTCCCACTGCATTTCGGGTCCTGCCGCTTCCTGGCATCTCCGGACCCCGGCCCATATGGGGAAAAAAGACAAAGACATTGAATGAGCGAATGCAAAGACATTACCTGAGCGCTCATCCAGAACTGTTTCACTTCGGGTCGGCGCCATATCTCTGGCACTCCGAACCCCGGCCCCTAAGGGGAAAAAGATATAAGCATTAGCGCTTGCTGCAATTAGACAACGAACATTATTATTAAGCTTGAACTTTTGAACAGAACTTTTACAGCGCCTTACCTGAACAGTCAAGCTTACCTGAACTCCCATCAATCCTCAATCCAGTGAAGTAACTGGGTTTCAACGCGCCCCTGCATCAGAAGCAGGATGGAGAGCTCATCCTTCCAAACCCTAAGGTGAGGCTTCACGGGGAATCGTGGAGGAGGTATCGTGGAGGGTTGGAAGGGAGTGGGAGGCTTGAGCATTGTTCCACAGTTGGTAATACTCCCTTTTCACGCACAGGAGGGTATCCAACGAGCCAGGGAAGCCAGAATAGAGGGGCCCTTCCTGTCCATCTTCAGAGTTCTGCGCCTTCGACGCCGCGCCTCCGTGGGAACCAGGTGAGTGTTACAGAACGCGAAGCCTTACCACAATTTCCCACCTGGGCGCTATGGAGACAGATCAGCTGGCCCATCATTTAGGGGAATTACGGGCAGAAGTGTACTCAGCCCGCCAGGAGACTAATGCTCTCAGAAGGGAACTAATCCTATCCAAGGAAAGAACTGATGATCTGGCCAAAAGGTTATTGCAGGGCCAGGCAGAGCACACTCCTTTACCTGTTTCCGGAGATATTTCTACAACAATGGGTTCGAATAACCCGGTACAAATCAATCTACCTGGACACATGCCTTTGGCCCCGCCAGAACGTTTTGCGGGGGATCCCAAGAAATATGCCGTTTTTATGAACCAATGCCGTTTACACTTTTTATGCAGGCCCGGGGCCTTCCCCAACGACCAGACCAAAGTAGCCTTTGTACTATCTTACCTCAGTGGCTGTGCTGTCGATTGGTCTATTCCATTGGTAAATCAGGATGATCCCATTCTCTGGGATTTCCAGGGCTTCCAGGCCAGCATGGAAAGATTGTTCGCTCGACACTCGCAGGGACAGGCCCTTGACAACGAACTGCTATCCTTACGACAAGGTAATCAGGATCTTTTGTCCTATATCGCCACCTTTAATAGACTAGTTGTGGAAACCGGATGGCCTGAAAATAAAAGGATCACATTGTTTCATCGAGGCCTGCGCGGAGAGCTTAAAGATGTTATAGCTCAGATAGTAGATCCACCCCAGGCCTGCGCAGACTACATAGACTTAGTGGTTCAACTTGATCACAGACTTCAAAATAGAAAAGCAGATCGGCTCAAGTATGAAACCAGATTACCTATCAAGACCCACGTTAACTCCAAGAGTACTGACGTTTCCGAACCTATGCAAATTGGCAGTGTTAAAGGACCATTAACGCAGAAGGAATGAGAGAGAAGGCGACAAATGCAACTTTGTCTGTATTGCGGAACTTCCGGTCACTTTCTTCAAAGTTGTCCAGTTAAACCACCCAAGAAGGTGGTTGGAGCCACTGATAACGAGTTATTGACACCTGGTTCGGGAAACGACCTAGCCCGACAAGCGTAGGGGTCCGCTTGCCGAGCTTGAAAACAAACTCTTTGACCTCGCATTTTGTCATGCCAATGGTGCTTGTGAACCCAAAACAGCCTCAGCAGTTGCATGCTATAAAAGCATACATTGACAGTGGAGCTATTGGAAATTACATAGACCGTGAATTGGCTTCCAGGATTAAGCTTCCTCTCCGCCCGAAAGTAACCCAAGATGTAATTACTACAGTTGATGGAACCAAAATAGCCTCAGGGCCTGTAACGCATTCCACAGTTGAAATCACTCTGGTGGGTCAAGACGGACATCGGGAAGCAATCGTGTTTGATGTGATCAAGGCCCCACAATTTCAAGTACTTCTTGGAATCCCTTGGTTAGAAACACATAATCCCAGAATTGACTGGCGAGCAAAGAAGATAAGTTTTCCTGATTGTGAACCAACCTGTTACCCAAGGAATCCAGCTATGGGTCTAGCCTCTGTAACTTCCACCCCTGTACAGCTACCATCTGAATACCAAGAATTCCAAGACGTTTTTCAGAAAGAGCAGGCTAACACCTTACCTCCCCATCGATCTTACGATTGCCAAATCGACTTGGTACCCAATGCACAACTACCTTGTAGTAGGATTTATGCTCTTACTGAACCTGAGAACCTGCATTTGCGCCAGTATTTGAATCAATACCTGGCCAATGGCTTCATTCGCCCATCAAAGTCACCAGTCTCTTCCGCTTTGTTCTTCGTACCTAAAAAGGAAGGAGACCTTAGGGCCTGTATTGACTACCGTGCCCTAAATCAGATAACGATTAAGAATCGTTACCCTTTGCCCCTGATACCTGAGCTTATCGACCAAGTAAAAGATGCTCGTGTGTACACCAAGCTAGATCTCCGAGGAGCTTACCACCTGGTACGTATAAAAGAGGGCGACGAGTGGAAGACTGCATTCCGCACCAAATTTGGGCTCTTCGAATATCAAGTAATGCCCTTCGGTTTGTGCAACGCACCTGCCGCCTTTCAGTACTTCATGAATGATGTTCTTCGGGAACTTATCGATGTTTGTGTCATCGTTTATATTGACGACATCCTGGTGTATTCCTCCTCAGAATCTGATCACAGAAACCATGTTAGGGCAGTTCTTGAGAAATTGCGCCAGCACAAATTATTTGCCAAGCTCGAAAAATGCTTTTTTCATACCACAGAAGTGGAGTTTCTCGGATTCATCCTGACACCTCAAGGAATCCGAATGGACTCGCGGAAAGTGGACGCCATTCTCAAATGGCCATCTCCTAGCTCTGTGAAGGGAGTGCAAAGCATGCTTGGCTTTGCCAATTTCTATCGAAGGTTCATCCCGGAATTTTCTCGAACTGTTCAACCCATCACAGCTCTCCTAAAGAAAAATAAACGCTTTGAATGGACTCTTGAGGCTGAACAAGCCTTTCAGGACCTGAAAACCAAATTCACCTCTGCACCTGTATTGAAGCACCCGCGCCCAGATCTCCCTTACATCGTGGAAACCGATGCATCCAGTTCGGCCATGGGAGCTGTCGCAAAGAGACCCAGAAACTAACCAACTACACCATGTAGCCTTTTGGTCCAGAAAATTCTCTCCACCTGAACTCAATTACGCAATTACCGACAAAGAACTACTGGCTATTAAATCAGCTTTCAAGGCTTGGCCTCACTATCTTCTCGGTGCAAGACACACCATCACCGTAATTACGGACCACAGAAATTTGCAGTATTTAAAGACGGCCAAAGCTCAATCTTCGCGACAACTCCGATGGGCTTTATTCTTTGCGGAATTTGACTTTGTAATTACCTATCGCCCTGGCTGCAAGAATGGTAAGGCAGATGCCTTATCCCGGATAGGCATGGAAGAACCCAATTCGAGTTTAGAACCTGTGCCAATCATACCGGAACAAAGAATTCTGGGCTTGACTTCATTGCAAACCATTGAGGACATCCAAGCTCAAGTAAAACAACTTTTTGACTCTTCTGCCTTACTGGAATGGAGTCAAAAGGGTCCTCACTACACCGTTAAGGATGATTTACCCTACTTCCAAGAGCGGTTATTTCTGCCAAGTAAAGAATTGCAGGAACTTGTCATTACCCGTCATCATGAATCATTAATGGAAGGACACCCCGGTATCGCGAAAACAGAAGAAAAGATCAAACGCCACTTCTGGTGGCCTTCTTGGAGAAAAGACATAAAGTCATTTGTGTTGTCTTGCGGAATCTGTGCCCAAAATAAGAGTCAAAAGAAAAGGACAGCCGGCCTACTTCAACCTTCGACATTCCACCAGCACCTTGGCACACCTTGTCAATGGACTTTATAACTGACCTGCCTCCTTGTGGTGGTTACAACACGATTCTCGTAATAGTGGATCTATTCTCCAAAATGGCCCATTTTATCCCTTTAAAAGGATTGCCGTCAGCTTCCACCTTGGCCAAGGAATTTATGGAAAATATAGTGCGGTTACATGGTTTCCCTTCCATATTAGTCTCAGACCGTGGAAGTCAATTTATCTCCCACTTTTGGAAGAAATGTTGCCAACTAGCACAAATAGACGTGCGGTTATCCACCAGCCACCACCCCAGACCGACGGACAAACCGAGAGAACCAATCAGACTCTCGAGCAATATCTGCGGTGCATGTTACACCAATCCGAGTTAAATTGGAAAGACATCCTTTGGATTGCAGAATATGCATACAACAATTCAGTGCATTCTGGAACCGGACAGACTCCTTTTTATACCCTGTATGGTCACCATCCTCGGACCTCTGACCTAGATCCACCTCTGACCCTGGAGATGCCTGCAGTAAATCACCTACATTCCACAATAACCCAAGCCTTCAAAGAAGCTACAACCCACTTACAGCAAGCCAAGAAAAAGTATAAAGAAAATGCTGATTTGCACCGAAGTAAAACTCCTCCTTACCAAGTAGGAGATCAGGTATGGCTAGCAACTAAACATTTACCCCTCAAGGGTCAGCGAACTTTTAATCCCAGATTCATTGGGCCTTACCCCATCAAAGCTATTATCAACCCAGTGGCCTTTAAACTCGATTTACGATCCAACATGCGGATTCATCCTGTTTTTCACGCATCTCTTCTAAAACCAGTACAACCTGGAACCAGACTGTCTGAGCCCCCAGGCCCTGTCCAAATTGATGGAGAATTAGAATTCGAAGTGAAAGACATTTTAGATTCCAAGATAGTTAAGTCGAAACTCTTCTATCTTGTTGATTGGAAAGGATATGGAGCTCAGGAAAGATCTTGGGAACCCAGTAACTATGTTCACGCACCACGATTAATTCAAAGATTCCATCGAAGATTCCCGCACAAACCAAAACCCCCGGAGGAAAAGACCTTGGGAGGGGCCTTGAGGGGGGGTACTGTCATGATGCCTACCTCTAAGGAGCCAGGCCGGGCCCAGCAACCCCAGAGGCAGACATCATTTTCCCCAGGGAAGTCTCAGCGGGCCCAAGTCGGGGCCCTTTGGACTCAGTCCTGGCGCCTTAGGCCCCAGGCTCATAGCGGACCCCAGTCCTGGCGCCTTAGGCGCCAGGCTCATAGAAGAGGATATGTGTTTAAGTGCTTGGGTGCACACTTACCTGATGCAGACCTTGCTGCTTCATCCAGGCCCTCTTGAGGCCTGAATGGGACTACTTTACCTGTAGGACTACTTCACCACCCGGGTGTGGTCGGGGAAGGATACATACCTGATTGGTGGAAGGATACATACCAGGAACTTCTTCCAAGGCTATTTAAACCCCACCCGAACAGCCACACGTGCTTCGCGTTGTTCTGCACCTAGCAGCTGGACGCTCACCGTGTCAGCTCCTGCATCCTGACTTCAGCCACGCCTGCCAGCACCCTGGGACACCTGCAAGGGGAGAAAGGAAGAGAATAGGAGAAGAAAAGCCCTTACCTGCTAAATCTGCATCCCAGAGTCATTTCTCCAACGGCCCTGAAAAGGGAGACATCATTTTAAAGGCATTTCGTTTCGATCGCTGCAGCGCTGCATTTTACTCACCTTTGCAAGGCGCTTCCATCTTCAGCAGCGATCTTCCGGATTCAGCTACGTCCCGGCGCCTAGAGGAAAAAAGACAAGAACAAAGGTGAGAGGGAGAAAAGGAATAAGGAAAGCTCAGTTTCCTTTTAAGTCTTACCTGTTGGATTATTCCCACTGCATTTCGGGTCCTGCCGCTTCCTGGCATCTCCGGACCCCGGCCCCTATGGGGAAAAAAGACAAAGACATTGAATGAGCGAATGCAAAGACATTACCTGAGCGCTCATCCAGAACTGTTTCACTTCGGGTCGGCGCCATATCTCCGGCACTCCGAACCCCGGCCCCTAAGGGGAAAAAGACATAAGCATTAGCGCTTGCTGCAATTAGACAACGAACATTATTATTAAGCTTGAACTTTTGAACAGAACTTTTACAGCGCCTTACCTGAACAGTCAAGCTTACCTGAACTCCCATCAATCCTCAATCCAGTGAAGTAACTGGGTTTCAACGCGCCCCTGCATCAGAAGCAGGATGGAGAGCTCATCCTTCCAAACCCTAAGGTGAGGCTTTACGGGGAATCGTGGAAGAGGTATCGTGGAGGGTTGGAAGGGAGTGGGAGGCTTGAGCATTGTTCCACAGTTGGTAATACTCCCTTTTCACGCACAGGAGGGTATCCAACGAGCCAGGGAAGCCAGAATAGAGGGGCCCTTCCTGTCCATCTTCAGAGTTCTGCGCCTTCGACGCCGCGCCTCCGTGGGAACCAGGTGAGCGTTACAACACCCTAACAAGTGCACTGGGTATTGATGCACGGCTGTCCTCGGCTTATCACCCGCAGACCGACGGGGAAACCGAGCGTATTAATGCCACTATGGAACAATACCTTTGTTGCCTGTGCTTACAACATCAATCAGATTGGTTATCAGTTTTGGGAGCTGCTGAATTTGCATACAACAACTCCAGACACTCATCAGTGGGTTATTCTCTGTTTTATGCTCTGTACGGTCTTCATCCAAGGGTTCTTCCTCTTGTTCTACCTTTATTAGACCAAGTCCCTGCAGCCAAAACCGCTAGGAACTCGCTTGTTGACATTCATAACGCAGTCGTTTGTCATCTACGGGCTGCACAGTCTCGAATGAAACGGCAAGCCGATAGGCACCGTTCGCCTGCTCCTTCCTATGCTCGCGGCGATCGTGTATGGCTCTCTACGAAACACCTTGCCATTCCAGGAAAACGAAAACTGTTACCCTGTTTTATAGGCCCATACAAAATCCTACATTGTCTCAACCCAGTTGCTGTCCGTTTGAACATTCCATCCCATTGGAGAGTACATCCTGTGTTTCATGTCTCCCTCCTCCATCCTTTCGTGCCCGGCACCCGGCTTCCTGCTGCCTTGGCTCCAATCCTCTCCAAATGTGAGAAAGAGTTGTGGGGAGCCCCTGAGTTTACTCGTTCTGTTGAGGTAAAACCTCAGGGCTCACCTGATGTCCAAGTTGTCTAAGACTCTCCCGGCATCCGATGCCGGGTTAGGAAAAAAGATAGGTAAGGAGATTGATTGGTTCAAATGAAAATTGGTAACCACCTTAGGCAGGAAAGAAGGATGAGTGCGGAGCACAACCTTATCCTTATGGAAGGTGAGGAACGGGTGTTCCAAAGAAAGAGCTTAGAGCTTGCTTACTCGCCTCGCTGATGTCACTGCAATCAGAGAAGCGACCTTCCAAGAAAGGTATTTGAGATCGGTAATGGCCATGGGGTCAAACGGTTTATGGCATAATGCGGTGAGGAACACATTCAAATCCCATTTGTGATGAGGAGTGCGCACCGGCAGGAAAAGATGCAGAAGACCCGCAAAATGCTTTTTAATTACCGGATTAATCAAAGAAAAGGAACAGCTGTTAGTGGACAGGTAGGCTGCAATGGCAGATAAGTAAGTCCTGCAAGACAAGACATGAATGCCCGAAGCTGCAAGGTGAGACACAAATGATAGAACAGTGTCCACCGCAGCGTGCCTGGGATCAAGTTGCTTAGCTAAGCACCAGTGGCAAAAACAGAGCCATTTGCTCCTATATTGAGCCCTCATAGAAGGTTTTCTGGCTGAACGATTGTGGGGAGGGGTGCCACATCTGGTGATCGCACTGGTGAAGCAGGTTGGGAATCAACGGCAAACTGATCAGAGGAAGAATCGACAGATGCTGAATTTCCGAAAACCAGAATCTGGCTGGTCATCAAGGAGCTATGAGAAGGAGAGTGCAATTCAATGCATTCCTGAGCTTGTAGAGTGACCGATGAATCAGAGGCAGTGGCATAAGCCTTCATGCAGACCGACGGGGAAACCGAGCGTATTAATGCCACTATGGAACAATACCTTTGTTGCCTGTGCTTACAACATCAATCAGATTGGTTATCAGTTTTGGGAGCTGCTGAATTTGCATACAACAACTCCAGACACTCATCGGTGGGTTATTCTCTGTTTTATGCTCTGTACGGTCTTCATCCAAGGGTTCTTCCTCTTGTTCTACCTTTATTAGACCAAGTCCCTGCAGCCAAAACCGCTAGGAACTCGCTTGTTGACATTCATAACGCAGTCGTTTGTCATCTACGGGCTGCACAGTCTCGAATGAAACGGCAAGCCGATAGGCACCGTTCGCCTGCTCCTTCCCATGCTCGCGGCGATCGTGTATGGCTCTCTACGAAACACCTTGCCATTCCAGGAAAACGAAAACTGTTACCCTGTTTTATAGGCCCATACAAAATCTTACATTGTCTCAACCCAGTTGCTGTCCGTTTGAACATTCCATCCCATTGGAGAGTACATCCTGTGTTTCATGTCTCCCTCCTCCATCCTTTCGTGCCCGGCACCCGGCTTCCTGCTGCCTCGGCTCCAATCCTCTCCAAATGTGAGAAAGAGTTGTGGGGAGCCCCTGAGTTTACTCGTTCTGTTGAGGTAAAACCTCAGGGCTCGCCTGATGTCCAAGTTGTCTAAGACTCTCCCGGCATCCGATGCCGGGTTAGGAAAAAAGATAGGTAAGGAGATTGATTGGTTCAAATGAAAATTGGTAACCACCTTAGGCAGGAAAGAAGGATGAGTGCGGAGCACAACCTTATCCTTATGGAAGGTGAGGAACGGGTGTTCCAAAGAAAGAGCTTAGAGCTTGCTTACTCGCCTCGCTGATGTCACTGCAATCAGAGAAGCGACCTTCCAAGAAAGGTATTTGAGATCGGTAATGGCCATGGGGTCAAACGGTTTATGGCATAATGCGGTGAGGAACACATTCAAATCCCATTTGTGATGAGGAGTGCGCACCGGCAGGAAAAGATGCAGAAGACCCGCAAAATGCTTTTTAATTACCGGATTAATCAAAGAAAAGGAACAGCTGTTAGTGGACAGGTAGGCTGCAATGGCAGATAAGTAAGTCCTGCAAGACAAGACATGAATGCCCGAAGCTGCAAGGTGAGACACAAATGATAGAACAGTGTCCACCGCAGCGTGCCTGGGATCAAGTTGCTTAGCTAAGCACCAGTGGCAAAAACAGAGCCATTTGCTCCTATATTGAGCCCTCATAGAAGGTTTTCTGGCTGAACGATTGTGGGGAGGGGTGCCACATCTGGTGATCGCACTGGTGAAGCAGGTTGGGAATCAACGGCAAACTGATCGGAAGAAGAATCGACAGATGCTGAATTTCCGAAAACCAGAATCTGGCTGGTCATCAAGGAGCTATGAGAAGGAGAGTGCAATTCAATGCATTCCTGAGCTTGTAGAGTGACCGATGAATCAGAGGCAGTGGCATAAGCCTTCATGTTGTGCCATGGAATCTCAAGAGCGTCTCCCAGGTTGGACACCCCGAGACCATCTCTGGATGCACTGAGGAAGCTTCCTGTTTGTAGAAGTCACAAAGAGGTCCACTTCTGGAGTGCACCATTGGGGAAAAGGGTAGAGAGAACATCTGTGTTCAATTCCCACTTGTAACTTGCTGCTGACTGGTGGAGAGTGAGCATGCAGTTACATTGATGTGACCCGGAATGTGTACAGCCAAGTGCCAAACCTTGTGCTGGATGGCCCATTCCCAAATCTGTATGGCTAGGTCCACAAGGAGAGGTGACTTGGTGCCACCTTGCTTGTTGATGTAAAACATCACCACAGAATTGTCTGTGCAAACACGGACTACCTTGTTCATGATGGACGGTTGAAAGGCTTTGAGCACCAGAAAAACAGCCAGGAGTTCCAGATAATTGATATGAAACTGCCTGTCCTGAAGTGTCCAAAAGTCGAATACTTCAAGGTGACACATCGTTGCGCCCCACCACAGAAGGGAGGAGTCTGTGGTAACCGCACTTGTGGGCAGGGCTCCTGGAAGGAGGCCTCATTGAAAGGTTGTTGGTAGAAGACAACCATTGTAGATCTGCCGTCATGCAGGATGGAACTGGGACTATCTTGAAATCCAGGTCCGAAGCCTGGGACCAAGATCACCGAAGAGCCAGCTGAGTACACTTCATCTTCAGACGTGCAAGAGGAAGGGCTAGCATGCAAGAGGCCATGAGGCCCAGAAGTCTCTGGAACCACCAAGCAGTCCTGAGAGAAGACTGGAGGAAGAGCTGACACGTGGCTGATGGGTCCGCAATCCTGTCCGCCGTTAGGAACACCTTGGTACTGACCGTATTCCAACGGAAACCCAGGAAAATCAGGTCTTGAGAGACCGTCATGGAAGATTTCCGCCAGTTCACCGACAGCCCAAGGTGGAACAGGAGCTGGAGGAGAGACTGGAGATTGATCAATGCCGTCTGTGGCAAGGACCACATAGGAGCTGATAGTCCAAATATGGGTATACATGAACGCCCTACAGCATGAGGAAAGCTGCGATGACCGACATCTTCGTAAAGACATGCAGCGGTGAGCTGAGACCAAAAGGGAGCACACAGAACTGGAAATGTTCCCCTCCGAGGGAGAACCACAGATATTTCCGATGCAGCATTCATATCAGGATGTGCATGTATGCGCCCTGAAGGTCCACTACACTGAGCCAGTCGCCCTTCCGAAGAGAGGACTTCATTTGGCAAGGCGTAATCATCTTGAATTTCTCTTGGGGAAGAGAAAGGTTGAACTGGGAAAGATCGAGGATAGTGCGCAGGCCAGCCAGGTTGGGTTTGGGCACTGTGAGCAGACAGGAGTAGAAGCCCTCCCCTTGCTCCCCGAGGGGAACAGGCTCCGCCGCTCTGAGGTCTAGCGGTTTCTGTACCTCGGCTCTGAAGGAGGGCGACCCGATCTGCTGGAAGGGAGGGTTGAAGGGTGGAGTACGGGGGAGGGGCAAGCGAAAGCCCGCATGAGCGATGGACAAAACCCACGGTCTTCTGTGATGGTCTGCCACGCCTCCAGATGAGACGAGATTCGTCCTCCCACCGGAGTCTTCTGTGACCGACGAGATATATCATTTGGATGACTTGTCAGCAGGGAGAATATCTGTCCCTGGAGAGGAGGCTGATGGGCAAGAGAAAAACCGACCACCTTGCCGTTGTTGCTTTCGATGGGGCCCGCCAACCCGAGCTTCAGTACCGCGCGCAGGGCGATCCAGAAACCCCCTGAATCCAGAGAAGGACCGAGTCTGGGACCCTGACCTCTGTGTATAAGGGGCCTTAGCTGTAGCTGAAGCCAGGACCGATAAAGATTTGGCAGTTTGGGTAGTCGCTTTTGTCTTTGTGAGTTCCTCGTCTGTAGAAGAATGGAACAATTCCTTGCCATCAAAAGGAAGGTCCAGTACTTTATCTTGCACTTCCTTTGAGAACTTCAATGCGTGGAGCCACGCCTGGTGGGAGAGGTCAACCCCGGCCATTAGGCCTCAAGCAGAGCTATCTACGTGGTGTACTGCAGCTTTCAGTAGATCCTTTGCCAACACTTTGGCGTCCAACAAACCGGCTTTAAAGTAGTTAGCCTATCTGCAGGAATACACTCCTGGAAATCTGCGCGCTCTTTCCACAGTCTCCGATTGGCTGCTACCAGGGTGAGCTTGGTGTTAGCTTGACGAAGTTGAAGCACCGAATTGACAAAGCCTTTCTTGCCCAAGGCAATCCTCTCTGGAAAGGATTTGGGCTGCTGCCGTGGAAGATGCAGAGGCTGGCTTCGACTGGAGGGTGGCTGCTGCCACCACCGTTGAGGAATGGAGCGGACAAGCCGATAAGGCTATCTCCTCAGAGGTGTGAACCTTTTATCGAGCATGAAAATCCTCTTGTTGAGGTGTAGCCCGGAATGGGGTTTATCCCAGACCTTATGGGCCTCAGCTAAGATGTCCTTCTGGAGGAACAGGCCGGTGTGCTCCTAAGAATACATGGTAAAGGCTCCAGAAAGTACCCTCTCCTGTCGAGTGGGGGCCTCAGGCACTGGAATATCAAGGAGGGCCATCATATCCAGGACCCGGTCATGGAATTCTCTAACAGAGCGGTGCTGCTCATCGCTATTGTTATTGTTATTGTGCTTGTACTGCACCAAAGCCCATAGGCATCCAGGCTCCGAGAGTCATAATACAGTGAGCAAAAGACTACCGCAGAAGTTTACACTAATTGAAAAGATACGTTTTAAGTTGTTTTCGGAAGGCAAGAAGGTCTTTTGTCTTACGCAGGGATGCAGGCAATGCATTCCATGCCTTGGCTCCCTGGGTGTGGAAAGCCCTTCCAGAACCTCGGGAGCATTTCACCCGGTGCTGTACCAATAGATAGCCTTCAGCCGACCTAAGATTTCTTTTAGGCTGGTAGATGCTAATGACATACTTTAGGTAAGCAGGAGCACTACCAAAGATGCATTTATGGCATATTGTTATCAATTTAAATTGAGTTCTGCTTTCCGCAGGAAGCCAGTGCAATTTGTTTCTGGCTGCAGTAGTAGGTTCTGAGTGCTTCATTTGAAAAATGATGCGGATGGCTTTCTTTTGTATTTTTTGTAAATCCTGGATTTCGGCTTTACCTTCACCGCCTAAGAGTGCATTGCAATAGTCTACTCGTGGCAAGATGACAGCTCTCACGAGTTTAATACGGTTTTCAACCGAGACTAGTGGTGCAACCTGCCTAAGCACTTTAAGATGATAGTTAGTGCTAGTAATAATGGCTGCAACATGGGCTTCACAGTCTAAACTGTGTTCCATGAATGTGCCCAAGGTTTTAACTTTTTGCACGACGTTGATAAGACTACCATCTATCCTGAAACCAGTATACTCCTGGCCCAACTTGATTTGTGCCTGACGTGGGCCAAAAATCATGAGCTCCGTCTTTGTGGCATTCAGGCACAGACAGTTAGTGGACATCCACTGTTTTATCAGTTGATAGACTGCATTTACTGTAAGTTGATCCGTATCGTAATCGCCGGTGATGTTGAGGACCAGCTGGAAGTCATCAGCATAGTTACAAAAGAAGGTCTGGTAAAGATCTAATTCGTAGCAGAGGGGAAAAATATAGATATTAAATAACAGTGGGGAAAGACATGCCCCCTGGGGCACTCCACACGTTATAATTTGTGACCCAGAGGCACTGTCCCCCCAATGCACCTGGGACCGACGGCCCTCCAGAAATGCTCTCAACCAGGCTATGGCATTGTCGGAGAGGCCCCCAACAGTCTGCATTCTTTCAAGTAAGATTTTGTGATCTAGCAAGTCGAAGGCTTCTGATAAATCCAATAACATCAGCAGCCCTGACTTGCTATCTTCCAGCCTAGAGAGCATATATATCTGTAGGTCCAGAAGGGCACTCTCTGTGCCATGATGACTTCTGAACCCCAGCTATCCTGATGCCCTTGAGGCTCATCCAACGAAGCAGGAACAGAAGACTGGTCCACCAAGCGTACCGCCTCAGGTTTTAAAGTGTTGTCCCGCTCTGCCGGTGTCTTCTCTATAGGAGACAGCGGGCGCAGAGGAGGGAGTGGTGGAGGAGGTCCAATAGGAAACATTGGAGGAGGTGGCACCCCCGGGACCTGCGTATACCCAGCCGGGGCAGAAGGTGGCACACGAGATTCAGGGTACATTTTCCTGAAAATACGTTTGAAATACGCCTTCATGGGGTCAGAATGCATGAGCATCTGAAACTTCCCAAAAAAACTCATCCTCAGCCGAAGGTTTTGGCTCTGGAACAGTCAAAGGCCGATCATGAGGGGCATATCCTCGTGAATGCAAGGAGGATGGTTACCAGGAGGGCCCACCACCATCCGGAACCACATAGATCAGTGGTGCGGAAGCTGGAGTGAGCGAGACTGTATGAGGCAGCAGTGCTGAGCACGCCAGTCGAATGAAAGGCAGAACAGGTTTTTGTTGTCCACATAGAGTGGAAAAGGCTGATCACCCCCAAAAGAAATGCTCCCAGCATCAGACATCGTGAACGTTGGTGTAAGAGAGGTATCCAAAATGGCCACCATGGATCATGGAGGTGGGCCGCCATTTTGTCAACACCTGAGGAGAACTGCGTCACATGCAAAGATGAAGCAATTGTCTACTCAGGGGAGACAGGGGACTTAAGTAACACTTAGCCTTGACACAAGGATCCTCGGCCGAGCCGGTGCTGGCAGGTCTTGGATGTTTACTGGACATCTTAGAAACTGCCCTAGAATTAGCCTCCAGTGGAGGAACCTCAGCAGAGCCGGTACTGGAAGGCCTATGGTCTGTGACCACCCTCTTTGCCCCCTTGACAGAACCGGTACCACCACAATCCTGAGTGTGGGACAGCTGAGGAATTTACCTCACCGACAAGATCTTCAAAGAAGATCTCTCGAATCCGTCTCTGCTGACTTTAGCCCCAAGAAGAGGACGCTCGGGTTTCAACTTGGGACGAATAACTCCCTCAAGAGGGGCCTCGAGCCGTGAGTCTGTGGGTGAAAGCTCCAGAAATGGAGACCTCAGGGCATACCCCGGTGTCCGTGTGGAAATCTCTAGAAGTAGAGACCTCAGGGGGAACCCCGGTATGCAGAGCCACAGAAGAACTGAGCTGAACTTTACCACCCAAACGGTGGACCTCAGAACAGAGTCCTGTTTTGGCAGGACCGATGTGGGAAACCTCGGAGACCACACCGGTGCGCCTATTTCTCCCTTGAGGCATCTCAAGGGAACCCTTGGTGACAGAGCAACTTGAGCCCCTCCCTGACCTGGAAGGGCGAAATGTCCCGACAAGTATGGAGGAAAGAGGACGGGACATAAGTGTATGCAGGGAAGATGTGGCGAATGCCAACCGAGTACTTGTTCAGACCAGATTTCCATATGGACTTGAAAGAAGGGACATTAGTGCCAATAGAGATCGAGGCAATAATTCTGAGGGACGAGTGGATAGTAGTACATTGGATGGATGACACAGGACCAGCATGGCAAGCAGTGGCAGAAGGGTGCAGGCTAACCACAGTGACAGACGACTTGTCAAAGACGACCGGTCAGAGCACGAGATGGTGTTCGAGATGAGTGTGACATAGTGGCTGAGAACACACTACAGGGAGTTGCCACAGAGGATGGCAATGGCGCTGAAGGCACCACCATCCTTCTGTGAGAAGGATCTGGCCAAGGTGCCCAGCATCCAATGGTCCGCAAGTCCCTATGATGTGGGGCTTCTGAAAGTGATAGGGGGAGTGAAGCTAAAGTTTAAACCAGGAGCAATTTTACTCAGAGTCAAACAATATCCACTTTCAAAGGAGGCAGATGAGGGCATTTATGAGACGATTGCAGCACTAGTGGAGCGAGGCATCCTAGTACCATTAGTGTCCCCATGCAACACGGCTGTGTACCCCGTCAAGAAATCAAAGGGGGATGGGGTTTGTGGCATTTCATCCAGGACTTACGCCCCCCTACACCACATTGTAGAAGGAGTATCCTTTGGTTCCAAATCCAGCGACAATTATGTGCAGCATTCCGGCGGAAGCCGGCTGCTTCACGGTTAGACTTGAAAAGTGCATTTTTTCTCAGTGCCACTACACCCAGACTCACTAGACTTGACGTCCTTTACGTATAGAAACCTCCTCAAGGGTACTGCGAGTCACCCTCTATATTTCAAAGGGACCACCAGATGGACCTAGCGAATTTACAGATGTAGAGCACAGTCCTGCAGTACGTAGATGACATTTTCATTTGCAGCATGACAGAAGACAAGTGTAGGAATGACTCAGAACACATGCTGACAAAGGGTACAAGGTGGACAAGGCTAAACTACAGTACTGTCAGAAATAAGTACTATACATTGGACAGACAATTTCCCAAAATGGCCGACAGATCACGCCAGAGGGCGGAGACAATACAAACAGAAACGTGCAACCCTCACCAGCACCTCCCTTCCTCCATGCTTTGCTACACCCACTCCAACATTAAGCTTTCATGTTCTTTATTGCCTTTATAACAGAGTTCAGTCCAAAATGTAAGTGTTCTTTAGGGTACTGTATTTCCTGAATCCACATATTTGCGGTTGTGTTGTCACCCCACACTGCCAGCACACCAACACTGACCCTGCACAACAAGCCCTGCTCATTCAAACCAGGCCTTGCGCCCAGGGCACCCTTAACCTCAATTTTCTTTTTTAAATTCTTTCTTTATGATGCATTTTTGAGGTTAACAAATCACATAAGAAAAATATCATCCCTCAAGTAACCCGCATCCCCTCAAGAAGTGAGTGAACTTGGATACACATCGAAACGCATAACATTGATTCTACACGTGTCTGTCTATACAAAGTAACCCCTTATCCCCCTCTCCCACCCCGGGGTCGAGATGGGTCAAGAGTTTCAGATGGCGATCATGGGGTTTGGATGGGACGGCGCGGGGCTCGTGTCTAGACCTGGGGGTGGCTTATTTGTATACATTGAGGAAGTGTAGACATTCCATTTTGTTCCTCGGGTGAGGTCGTGGAGGTCCCCTGTAATGTTCTCCATCTCGTAAATCTCTTTGGCCTCCTGGGCCCACATTCTTTCAGATGGGAGTGTCTGGGATTTCCATCTTATCGTGAGGCATGCTCTTGCCACCAGTACTAGGAAGTGCGGCATGTGTGGGAGTTATGACCATCGGCCCTCTGATTCCTCCAGCCCAAATAAAACCAACCTGGGGTTGCAGCAGCGTTCCACCCCATCTATGTTTTTAATCCACGCCAGAACTTCCTTCCAGAATGCCTGTGCCTTTGGGCACGACCACCATACATGCCAGTAACCGGCTTGCTCGCCACACCAGCATAGTGGGCTCGACCCTCGGAACATCCTGAGAGGCGCTTGGGGTCATATTGCCACCGATGAAGAAGCTTCAATCTGTGTAGTTTGAATTGGCACGAGGTGGAGGTTTTATGAGCGCTCTTGCAGAGGCGCTCCCAAAAGTCTTTGTGAATTGGGTCACCCAAATCCTTTACCCATCTTTTCCTGAGGGTTTCGTTTGTGCTCCTCTCTTTGCTCAAAAGGACTTTGTACATTTGAGAAATGAGGCCCTTCAATGATGTGGCTACGCTCAATACCTTTTCCAGCGGAGTTAAGTCTCTTTGCAGTTTGTCCTTCCATTTTGGGGACATCAGGACCCCTTTCGGTTGGAGGAAGTAGAAGGACGGTATGGGTTTGATTTGTAGCCCCTCTTCTAATTCTTGGAGGGAGATGCATAATTTGTATTTTATCATTTGACCAACTCTTTCCGGGCCTGCTTCGTACCATTCTTGTAAGCGCTGTGGGTCTTGAATCTCATTTCTTATCGGCGGGCTCAGATGTGGCTCATGGGGGAAGGCTATGTTGTGTGTCCCTTCATTTCGCTTTTGTTCCACCAAAGTTTAAGGCGCGAGCCTAGTACCCTGTGATTTATTGCCTTTTTTGGGTATGCTGATTTGGGTGCCCAGAGCCATTCCCCCATTGACACTGGCCTTAATAATTTTCTATTTACACTGAACTGGGAGACTCCAGCTCTTTAAGACAAGGGAGCAATACCCTTGAGATGGATGGGGATGCAGAAATTATTCAAACATCAAAAGATAACTGTTTTAATATTAATTATCTAAAACAGGGAGTACAACAGACATCAACGGACGTCTCAGCGCAAGTTTCTCTCACTACATCTTAAAAAAGCATTCTTTTAGAACAAGAATTCGTCATAGGACGTCTCAGCGCAAGTTTCTCTCACTACATCTTAAAAAAGCATTCTTTTAGAACAAGAATTTGTCATAGGTGACGTCAACCTACGTATTTACTAACGTCATCCTACGTGGCAAACTACAAAAACCTATTGGCAATTGTGATAGGGTCTACGAGAACATCTAAGTATATGTTCCATACTAGTCTAAGAGAGTGAGAGAAAGTGATAGGTTTCTTAACATCAGGTGGGGCAACTAAGCCCTCCCCTTAAACAGGTCACTATGAACGTCACTAAATACACAACGTCCCATTGGTTACACAAACTATAAGACCCTTAATCATGCGGCCTCCTGCAATTGGTTGGCACTCTAACCTCCGTCAGTACTTTCCCACCTACGTTAGCAGCACGCAGGCTGGGTTTCCAGGTGCTGGTGAGCTCGTCTTAACCATAGCTTCCCACCAATTAGCATAATCGTCTATCATCACCTCAATGGTCTGCTGTCAATTAGGCCTTTAAACTTGTCCTTAGGAGTGTTCTTTGTTCTGGAGAATTCAGGGGAGGGAAGGCATGCTCTGCCTTGATGCGTAGGTGTTGTCATCATGTTCGTCCAACTTCATCCTTCCACGTGACTGAAGACCACAACAATTGAGCTTCTGGTGCATTTAAAATACTATTTTCTAATGGACCTCTGACGTCTTCCTTGCTTTTGTCCATATCTTCTTAACAGGATTTTCGTTCTTTCACACGATTTGTATCCAATGTCTGCTCACCCCAGCCTGAAAAAACCTTAGCTTCCTGGGGCTCATCCAACCTTGCCTTTCTGAGATTCACTTTTTAATTCAATTGTTTTTAACTGTGACATGCTGGAAAAGAGACTTTCCTTTTTTTAGTCCAGCTCTGCTAAAGTACGTAGTGGAAACATCCATTCTTTACTCACTCCAATATATTTACATGTTGGCGCATGCCACAATCTATTCACTATAAAGCTAGCCTCACGAATACTTCATCTGCTTGCGTTTCTTTGCATCTGTACACGTGTAAAATGACTTGATATCTTCATCAGTTCTGTAGCATACGTTTCCTTCATCTTGATCCCAAGATGTCCCTTATCTTTGATACTTTCTTGATGCCTTATAGAATATCTTCATTCTCTAGTCTCTGCATCTCTTCTATGTACGTCAGCTCGGTTCTGTGTGACGTCACCATTCTTCTCTGCCATTCATTTGTTCTGCTTTTCTGGGATTTCATTCAAATGGCCATCATACTGTCTCAAATGCATGTATGGTTTTCTCAATGGGAACCTTGCTTCCAGGATTCTCCTTGGTATCAGTATTTTCACTGGTACCGCACATGTCTCATACTCTGGTTCCCAACATATATGCAATATGGGTGAAGTGGTTGAGGTAGGGGTACTTGGCTCCTTCTCTACATCACCCGCTGCTTGTCTTTGTCTCCTCTGAGATGTGGCAGCAGGACCCAGAGCTGGGCTGCACGATAGTATGAATAACAGTCAGGAAGGCCTACTCCCCCCTCTTCTTTGCCCCGGATCAGGGTATTGTATGCTATCCTTTGATTCTTCCCTTGCCATAGGATTTGTTGATTTTGCTTTTCAGTTCGGTGAAGTGGGTCCCTCGGATCTCTACTGGGAGCATCTGGTAGTGATAGATGACTCTGGGAAGGATTGCCATTTTGATCGCATTGAGGCACCCCGGACAAAAATTCTTCAGTTTCGACCACCTGTCAAGCTCGGCACTTAGCTCTGTCATAAACGGGGGAAGGTTTGCTTCGTAGAGGTCGCTTGTGCCTTTTGTGATGTTAATTCCCAGGTATTTAATCGATTCCGGGGCAAATGGGATTCCTAATCCTCTGCTGCGTTCCTTGGGTTGCTGTACGGAAAGAGTGTGGATTTCTCTATATTGACCTTCAGTCCCGCCCATCAGCCGTAGTTCCTTATGGCCTGGAGGGCTCTCGGTGTGGAGGTGGTCAGGTTGTTCATATACAGGAGGATGTCATCAGCAAACATACCCAGCTTATATTCACAGTCCCCCACCCTGATTTCCTCTATGGTGGGGTCTTTCCTAATCATGTTCCCAAGGGGTTCTATGGAGAGGGTGTACACGAGGGGTTGTAGCAGGCAGCCCTGCCCGGTTCCTCTTGTGAGATTAAATTCTCTGGAGGCTTTCCCGTTGACTACCACCCTTGCTGTGGGGGCATTATATATCGCTCTAATCCCTGTCATGAACCGATCCCCGAATCCAAAGCTCTCCAATGTGACCCAGAGGAACTCCCACTTCACCCGATCAAAAGCTTTCTCCAAGTCTAAACTGAGCAGTGCATGGTTGCCCCCCTCCCCTCTCGACTACTCCATAATGTCTAGGGTTTTCGCATGGCGTCCGCTCCCTGTCTGCCTTTTATAAAGCCCTCTTGGCCTGGGTGAATTAGGCGGGCCAAGATTCCTTCCATACGGGTGGCCAGGACTCGGGTATAGAACTTTGCGTCTAGTTTTTTTTTTTTAAATCATATTTTATTGACATTTTTTGGTCCTCACATCATGCATTATGGTTCAACAATATTCACCTTGAAAACATTACAACAATAACCCTTACCCACAGCCCTCCCCACACCCCCACCCTCAGCCATGGATCGAGCACTGGTATCTAGTTCGTCCGACAAGCTCACGGGAAACGTTTTGAGGCACAAGCTATTAGTTCCTTGCACACTGGTGTCTTGGGTTCAGCTTTTTGCGGCCCCTGGTGGGTGATTATTTATGTGGTGCCTCGTATATGTGGGGTATCATCCCTGGTGGCCATTGATGTCTGGGTTGGTCCCCGGGCGTGGTATTGTCACTTCAGGCCAGACGCTCATACTTCTCAAAAAAGGGGAGCCAAAGTTCTTCAATGTTAGATCTGGATTCATCAATGAGGTGCGTCAGAAACTCCATGTCGTAAATGGCCCGGACTTTGGTGACCCAATCTTTTTCTCCTGGCATGTGTGGGCTTTTCCACTTCTGGGCCAGACAACACCTGGCCGCCACCAGCATGACCTGTAGCATGTGGCCCTGGGTATCCTCATGGTCGTCCCCCACATCGATCCCGAAGAGGAGAAGCCATGGGCACATGGACGTACCCACTCCGTCGACCCCTTTAATCCAGGATAGAACCTCTCCCCAGTATGTCTGGACCATGGGGCATTTCCACCACATGTGTATGTAGTCACCTTTTACTTTCCGACATTTCCAACAGTGCAGGTCGTATCCCGCCCTCATCTTGGCGATCCTCTGGTGGGGGTAATGCCACCTATGCAGTATCTTCAGGGCCTGGTGTCGGTATTGAAGCAAAGTCGTTGATCGGTTGGCTCGGATGCACATTTTGGACCATCGTTTGTCATCAATTGCCCCCCCAGGTCCCTTTCCCGTTGTGTCCGGGATGGCAGGGGTTCCCCAGGAGCCGAGAGCAGGAGGAGCTTGTAAAGATGAGATATGACCCCCCTGGAGCCTGGGTGGATATTAGAAGTTTCTCGAAATCTGTCAGGTCTCTCCTAAGAGTGTCTCCCCATGAAGGTTCAGTGAGGACTCCCTTGAGCTGGAGGTAGCGGAACGGTGATAGTTTGCCCAGCCCCAAGGCCTCCTCCAGGTCTATTAGGGGCATGAAGGATCCCTCCACCCATAGCTGACCTGCCCTGGTATGACCTGCCTCGTACCATTGTTGGAATGCGGCTGGTTCGGCTACTTTGTCTATGAACGGGGGGCCCAAATGCAACTCAGCGGAGAGGGCCAGGTAGTGAGCCATCTGTAGTAGCCTCCTTCCCTCCAGATTGACCACAAGACCCCCAGCACAGGGTGGTGTAGGACCCTTCTTGGAATGTGTGATCTGGGGACCCATAACCATTCATCTAGCGTGACCGGGGCAAGTACCTTGTTGTCCATTGCCACCCACTGCTTTTCCATCCCGGGGTTGAAATGATCTGTCAGGACCCTCAACTGGGCAGCCTTATAGTATGTTCGAGGTGCGGGAACCCCACCCCTCCGTCTTCCTTGGGCTTCGTTAGGACCTCGTATGAAATCCTGTGCTTCTTGCCCGCCCAGAGGAATCTCAGGGTTCGTTTTAATTCTATTAGGAAGGTCTTGGGTACCTGGACAGGGAGCATCTGTAACAGGAATAGGAACTTAGGGAGCACCACCATTTATTTTTTTTCAACTTAAGTTTTATTGATTTTGACATTGGAAATGAACATACAGGTGGTTGTATACTATGCAATAACATTTACGTCAGAGGACTACTTTGTGCCACCTTAACAGTGCATAACAACATTGGGCCTCATTACAAATCAGGCGGTCCGGAAATAACGGTGGCGGTAAACCCACCGTCACCGTTGTTTCCGGACCGCCTGATCCCGACTCCTGCAGGCGGGAGGTGATGTTCCCGTCAGGTCTGACCTGGCGGGTTTAACACCGCCCGCCTGCAGGCGGACGAGGAAACACCGGCAGCATCACGAGATGCTGCAGCGTTTCCATGATCCCCATTCCCATTGAGTCCCATTGGACTCGATGGGAATGGGGATTAACACCATTCCGCCTCCGTGATTCCCGGGAAACTGGGGTTGTAATGCCCCGGTAATTCCGGGAATCACGGAGGCGGAATGGTAATACGAGTCCGGTGGTAACCAGGCGGTTTTACCGCCTCAGTTACCGCCGGACTCATAATGAGGCCCATTGACATGTTTCGTTCCAACGGAAGTGAATTTGAAACCCTACCCTCCTTCCGCCCACACCCCCTCCGTGACAATGCTATGGTAGACCGTATTGGGCTACATGACGTTCATTTTTAGTGATCCTTGGATCGTGCAGCTCTATTGGCGTTAGTGACTGGCATGGGTAATTGGCAATGAGATATAAAGTGTTCAGGTACTGATGGCGCAGAGTGGGTCCTAAGTTCTTTGATGCGTCGAATCATTTGTATCCGGGCGCGTGATATATTGCTCGACAAAGTCGCACCAGGCTTCTTCATGTCGTGCGGCCTTGTCGTGGAGTATTGCCGTTATTTTCTCCATTGTGTAAATGTTCGTGGCGATCTGTATCCAGTCCTTTTTATCCGGAAGGCGTGGAGATTTCCATTTTATAACTAGACCTGCCCTCGCCGCGATTAGCAGGGGAGACACAAGTCCTTTTATCCTAATCAGCTCGTCATCTTCTTCTTCAAGGCCAAAAAGAATCAGGAGGGGAGATGATTCCCTCTCTATGCCGTCAACCTGCTTAATCCATCCTAGGACCTCTTGCCAGTAGATGTGAACTTTAGGGCAGTCCCACCACATGTGCCAGTAGTCGGCATCCATACCGTATTGTCTCCAGCATCTCGGGCTGGAGGTTTGGAACCTTTTGGATAACCTGTGTGGGTCGTGCTGCCACCTGTGGAGTAATTTTATAGCGTGGAGTTTGTATTGGGCTGCAATTGATATTTTGGATGGGGTTTTGCAAATTTTGTCCCACGCCTTCTGGTCGAATTCTCTGACAAAGTCTCTTTCCCATCTTCCCTTGAGACGGAGACTTGGGGTGTCATCTTTGGTGATTAGGGTCCTGTACATTCACGCTATTAGACCTTTGGAGGTGTTGGACGTGTCCAGGATCGTCTCAAAGGGCGTGAGTTCCCTTTGTGTGATGGCCTTCCAATCCCTTCTGGATAGTACGCCTTTCAACGGTAAGTACAAGAAGATCGGAATCGGGTGAATTTGGAGGGCTTCCTCTAGTTTGGTAATCGAAATGAATTTCCTTTTTCTCCACAGCTGGCCGACTCTCTCAAGGCCGGCATTAAACCAGGTTTGGTATCTGTCGTGTTCTGGGATTTCTTTTCTGATTCCAGGGGACCAGAGATGGCTCAGGTGTGAAGGCCACGTCGTAATTCCTGACATTGCTTTCCCTTTTTTCCATATGCTCCACATCGTTCCCAATATTGGATGATTGCATAGTCTTCTTGCAAGCTTCGATCTGGGGACCCATAGCCATTCTGCTAGGGTTACATTGAATAGAATGTTATTATCCAACTGGATCCACTGCAGGTCCTTTCTGTCTCGCAGGTGTGGAATCAGGATTCTGAGTTGTGTAGCCTGATAGTAGCGTTCTATGTTGGGAAGGCCCACTCCACCTAGCTTCTTTGGTAATATTAAGGTGTCGTAGGGAATCCTGGGTTTCTTTCCGTTCCATAGAAATTCCAATATGGCCTTCGTGATCGGCAGGACCTGAAAAGGGTACAAGAACCGTGGGAGGCTCACCATTTTTATTGAGTTTAGGCGGCCCATCCAGGAGATTGTGAGATGTTTCCATTTCCTGAGATCAGCCTTGAGGGCTTCAAGAAGTGGAGGAAAGTTTGCCTCATAAAGGCTATCGAGGTGTCGCGTTAGGTTGATCCCCAAGTACCTCAGTGTTGGGCCTCCGATAATCAGCCCAAGGCGTTCACGAGCTTCTTGATGTTCAGGAGATGGCTCGTGGAGTGGGAAAAGAGTGGATTTGGTTTTGTTAATTTTGAAACCTGAGAGTGTACCATATTCTTCTATCAAATGGATCGCCCGTGGGATTGAAGACGTTGGGTTTAATACGTGGAGCAGGATGTCATCTGCGTACAAGGCCAGCTTGTATTCTCTGCCGTTTACCTGAATTCCCTCCACGGCAGGATCTGCCCAGAGCGTTAGGGCGAGAGGCTCCAGGGATAGCGCGAAGAGTATTGCCGAGAGGGGACAGCCTTGTCTCATACCCCTACTGAGGGGAAACCAACGGGAAAATTGGGAGTTCACTGCCACCGATGCTCTTGGGGCCGTATAGACAGCCTTGATTCCTCGACGGAGCGTGGGGCCTAGGCCTATCTTCTTTAATGTGGCTTCTAGGATAGTGCCATTCGACTCTGTTGAACGCCTTCTCGGCATCGATCGAAAATAACGCTGGTGTGTTCAACGAATTTTGGGCCTCGTGAATCAAGTGGAGGGTCTTACGGGTGGAATCTGCGCCTTGTGTGCCTAAGATGAAACCCACTTGGTCGTTGTGAATTATTGCGGGAATGTGTGACTCCAGCCTTGCAGTGAGGATTCTAGTGTAGATTTTAGCATCGATGTTTAAAAGGGATATTGGACAGTAGGAAGCGCACAACTTTGTGTCCTTACCCTCCTTGGGGATGACTGTTATTAGAGCCTCTGAGAAGGATTCGGGCGCGACGCCGGATTGAAGGATGTTGTTAAAGAGGTCAACCATGAATGGGAGGAGGGCATCTTTGAAGGTTTATAGAATCCCGCTGTGTAGCCATCGTTCCCGGGGGCTTTCCCCGTTGGGAGTCTTTTGATCGCTTCTTCAATTTCTTCTCCTGTGATGGGAGCTTCGAGGGTTCGTACTGTATCCGGTGGGAGGGCGGGCAAGGATATTTTGTCCATGTAGTCTGTTATCGCTTCTGGATGCGGGGCAGCCTGCGACGTGTATAGTTTTTCGTAGAAGTCAGCAAAGGCTTCGGGGATATTGGGGGGGCGTGGGTCGCAGGGATCTCCTTCGTTGTGGATCGTGGGCACCCACCGCTCCTGGCGTTGACCAAGGAGCCTTGCGGCAAGTAAGGCACCTGCTTTGTCCCCATGGTCATAATGCTTTTGCTTCAGGCATTGGAGTTTGCGGGCGATGCTACTCGTCTCCATCTGTCATAATTCTTCCCTTTTGTCGTTGGCTTGCTTAATCTTTTGTGGTCTGTCTTGGTCTGCAGATTGTGCCATTAGGTCGAGTTGGGTAATTTCGTTTCGGAGCCTGGTTTCTATGAGTTGGCGCTCTCTTTTCTTCGCTGCTCCCTCTCTAATGAGTTGTCCTGTCCAGGTAGCCTTACCAGCTTCCCATACTGTGTTCGTAGAAACTTCGCCCGTGTTATTGTGCTCAAAGTAATGGGTGATATCTTGCTCGAGCTGCTCCCGAAAGATTGGATCCTTAAAGAGTGTCTCGTTGCAGCGCCATTTAGAGCTCCTCTGAGGGAGAGCCATCCGATCAATGGTGACCGTGACCATGTCGTGGTCCGACCACGTGACGGGAATTATGGCAGCTTCGGACATTACTGCATTGAGGTCTGAGGTTAAGTATGCATAATCTATTCTGGAGAATGTCACATGCGGTGCTGAGAAAAAGGTAAAGCCAGTTCGGTTGGGATTCATATATCTCCATGCATCGGTGAGATTGTAGGCACCCATCATGTCCGCAGCAGGCGGGTGTCCAGAGCCTAATGGAGGTGCCAAAGAAGAATGGCCTGCTTGCCTGTCCTGATTCAGATCCATCCATGTGTTCAGATCACCCCCTAATATTACTTCTCCCTCCGCTTCGCTCATTACTTTCGGGATCATTTGCCGTAGAAATCTAGATTGTCCTGTGTTGGGCGCGTACACTGATGCAAGGGGAATGACGGTGCCCTGTATCTTGCCCACTAATACTAATGCTCTGCCACTCACATCCCTCCACGACTTTAGGAGTTCAAATTGGATCGTTTTATTGACTAGAATGCCGACTCCTGCTTTCTTTAGTGGGCCGGAGCCCCAGAATTCCGTGCCTAGTTTGGCGTGTAGGACCTTCCTCTCTTCTCCTTTACTATATCAGGTTTCCTGTAAAAAGAGTATATCTAGTTTCGCCCTCTTAAACTCTCTGGATACCAGCGACCTTTTGGTGGGGGAATTAAGTCCTTTGACATTCAGCGTGCCAGTTTTGAGTGTGCCATGCCAGTCACTTGGTTCGTTATGGTTGCGGATCAGTGCTATGGTCGTAGAAATCATTTGTCACGTCATGCTGCCCATTGCATGAAATTGCCACGGCGAAAGCAGTGTGGTAGCTGCTTTCAGTTAACGGAGTCCTTAAGATTAGGTGTGCTCTTTCCCTCCCCACCCCCCTCCGGGTATTAAACATCATACCCATAGTCCCCAGTTTCAGCTGTCCGCCCCTCATTTCCTTCATGGGGATTTGTGTCCTAGTTAGATGGCGTCCGAGTTGGACCAGGTGTATACAGCCGGTCTACTGTCGGACCACTAGTGAGGGTGGTAACCACACGACCCCGACCACTACTAACATCTGTGTAACATTCTGAGCCCCCCCTTTTCCATTTTGTTTTGTGTCCCGATCTTAACAACACATTAACAAACAAAAATAGATGCAACTGTGAACTAGTAAGTGAATTGATACGTGAAATTTTTAGAGTTCATCTCCACCGGTTGCTCGTCTCTGCTTTTCAGATGGTGTTCTCATCATATGCCAGAGCAGACCCGACCACTGTACCGGTCTTCGAAGTGCAAGTAGCCACCAAGAGATGGCGTGGAGGCATATGACGCTGTGATCAGGGGCCTGTATATGCCATTTCATTTGCTACTGTCTGGTGTGGCGTTAGGTCGTCTGTACTTCCTAGATCCCTTGACCCTTTTTCTTCTCGGGCCCTGGGGTCCGCTTCTCGCTCTGTTCTGTAGTGATTCCTCCTGCATTTCATCACTTGGGTCGGTCTCAAGCAGGTCTGCGATACACTCACGGATGTCCTCTTCCGAGCGGAGGATTACCTTCCTACTTCCGTGCTCGAACGTGAGGGAGAAATGGTATCCTCATCTATATCTGGTCCCTTGTTCTTTTGGCCATTTCGTTAGGGGGCGACAGAGGCGCCGCAAGGCCAGGGTGAGCGAGGATAGGTCTTGAAAGATAGTTATATGTGCTCCACCCAGGGTGAGAGCATCGCAGGACCTGGCCTTCGCGAGTATCTTGGCTCTGTCTTGGTATTTATTAAATCTGGCAAGAACGGATCTCGGGCCACCCGGAGGACCTCCAGCTCTATGTATTCTCTCTATTGTCGGTTCATCTATGTTCTCGTCTGCAGCTAGGATTCTAATGATGTCATGCACAGTTTGTTTGAGATCTTCCTCTGTCTCCCCTTCACGTTCCGGAATGCCGAAGAACCGTAAGTTATTTCTCCTTTCTCTGTTTTCTAAATCATCGATTTTCAGACGAATTTCGTCTTCCCTCTTCTCTGGGTTTCTAGTATATCTATTGAGGCTTGATTGTTTTCAACCCCCTCCAGTCTTCCCTCAATTTTGTCTACTCTCTGGGTCATCTTATCCATTTTGCTGCCGAGGTTCGCACCCATGTTACGGATTTCACTCAGGAGGGCAGCGATGTCTCCCTTTGTGGCTGGCGTTCCCGTCTCCACTGAGTCCACTGACATTGTGGTGTTCGTGTCCGGTTCAACGTGCTGTGGGTTGTATGCGTACCTGGCCAACTTGCTATGGGTGTTCATATGGTGCTTGAGTGCGAGGAGGCACACTTCCAGGGGTGGTGAATGTAGAGTTCTCAGACTGCGTAATGGAGCACCGCCCTAGGAGTCCGGGGTGTTGGGAGCGTGGTGGTGGGAGGAGGCACACGCCCTGGAACCAGGGTCAGTACCCTCCACTTGCGTCGGCTTCTTACGCTGAGATCGCTGTACCTTCAGGGGGGGTCTGATGCGTGGACCGGGCTCGGTGGCAGGCTCAGAGGCAGTTGCGGTAGACGGGTCCCGCGACGGGGAGCTCAAGCTTTGGAGAGGCTCAGAGGGACACCCCCCCAGGTATTCAGTCCATGCTTGTGGTGATCCGCCTGCGTGGCTCTTAGGGGTGTTATTAACTGATTGTCACACGGAGGAGGGCACACGCCCCACACGTGGGGGCCCAACCCTCCGCGTGGTCCTCTATCCAGGAGCCTGCTTCTCGCAGGTCGTGGCGTAGTACTCGTAATGTGTCCACACAGGGTTCGTTTCCTCGGGCTCCAGCACAAGGACACAGACCGTGGCTTGTGGTGATACGGTCCGGTGAGGGCGGGCCGAATCTGATTCATGGTACTCCTGCCCAAAGAGCACCTTATGTGGAAGCCAGGAGGTTTCAGTGGCTATGCTCTTGTCCTTACCCCCTGGGCAGGTGGTGCAGCCGTGGGCCTCCTTTTTGGGATGGTGGGGAAGGGGGAGATCTTTTATCCAGTGCAGTACTAGATGTGGCACGCAGCGGGTTGTCGTGGCTGTGCTTGGGGGACAGGAAAGGTGCTTGGGGCACTGGACGAGGTTCGGGACCTCCGCTCTTAGGCCTGCTAATCACTTGTCTTGCAGGTCCTCTGGGGTTCTTGGAAAAGGTGGCGTAGGGAGTTTACCCCGTGGTGGCGCCTCTCCTGTGCAGGGGAGAGGCGGGTGCCGCCTCCGTCATCGGCGGGTGAGAGACACGGTCAGGTGCGGAGAGCAGAAGAGGCCCTCTCCTCTGCAGAGAGGGTCTAGGAAGGCACCCCATAGGGAGGCGCAGGTTGGGGGGGAGCAGGAGGCTCCCACCGGTGTACTGCGCAGTTCCTCTCAATGGGGCACCGGGCGGCTCAACAGGGAGTATGTGCCGAGCTCCTCGACCAGCTCCGCCCGAGTCTGTAATACGGGAAATGGAGCGGAGAGCGCCCGGGCAGGCCGTAACGAGGTCCTCGCTTTCTGCGAATGGGTGGCGGGAGGTCTTGTCTCTCCCAGAGTCTGTGGTGGTGTCCCGGTCAGGAGCGGAGAACAGGGGAGGCCCCCCTCCTGCAGAGAGGGCTTTGGAAGGCACCTTGGGGGCGGCGTGGCCGTGGCCGCGTTGTTAGCCTGGGTCCGCTAGGTATTCCGGGGTGGAAATAGGGGGGGCACTCACCGCATGCATTATGCAGCTCCTCTCAATGGGGTGCCAGGCGACGAGTTCTGGCCAAGTCTGCGATACGAGCAATGGAGTGGGAAGGCCGTAGTGAGGTCCTCGCTCTTCGCGAGTAACTGGTGGGAGGTACCGCTGCCTCAAGGTTCATGCTGGCGCCGCCATCGGCCTGTTTACTGCGTGTATGCTCGGAGAGGGGTGTTAGGCAGAAACCTGTGCAGTTCCCTCTGGGACCACTGCAAAAGATTTAAGACTACAGGTGTTTGGCAGTAAACCCACTTGGTAGCAGTCTATACCACACAGATTCACTTGGTAGCTGTGGCTGAGCAGTCAGACTTCCCTCAAGAAGAGTTAGGCAGTATACAGAGTATTCACAATAGGTCAAGAGAACACAGTAGAACAAGTAAACACTGACCAGGGCTTGGTGTAAAAGAGATATAATTATTTATTTAAAACCACATCTAGAAAAACACACAGGCACTAATAGTAAGCAATTCAAAAACACGGTCACTAAAAGATATACACTCCCTTAAAAGAATATTAGACAAGTCTTAAGTAAAGCCCCACTTATTTTCAGACAGCGTTGAGCGCTTAACGTAGATGGCACTCTAATAGTTTGTTTTTTAAAAGGGAGAGAAAAGCAGGGAATAAGTTGAAACAGATCCCAACACTTTCACAAGAACATAACAAGAGAGGAAGGCAAAGTAAAACCGTGAAGTTAGAGTTCAATAGGCCGGATCCACTTTAAGTGGATCAAACGAAATGTGTCCAAGGTCACACGGTTGCAGTGCACAAAAGTCTTGTAACGGTTCAAAAAGGAGTTGGACCAAAGAAAGGGACCAGTCAGAGGGTCAAGGCGGACAGCCCAGTCCAGAAGGTTAAGGAGTTATTATTACCTTGTAGCAATCTTTAGAAAGGGAGGCCTGGCGGACACGGTACCTAAAAGTGGTGAGAATACTCCAGCGGGGGCAGTTGTTCCTGGCAGCGGATGCAAGTCGATGCTTCGTCCGGGGGAAGAGAGGATCTCGTCGTGGAGGAAGACAGGAGTCCGTTGCACTGCCAGGGAAGAAACCAGCTGCGGAGTTTCTCGGGTACAAGGAGCGGTCCGTTGATTCGCGGTTCAGTGGTGAGTGGCTATCCGACCGCCGGGGTGCTTGGCACGGGCAGTTCGACCACAAACCGGTCTGGGGTGCGAAGAAAGAAGGTAAAACTGGTTGTGCCCACCAGTCAGGGGAAGAAGCCTCTCCAGCCGGGAGATCTTCTCTGTCGTCGGGAAATGGTGAGTCGGTTCCGAAGGGCTCCACCGGTGGTGTCATCGTGGTAGGTCGGCTCAGCTTCTCCCTCGTCGGATTCTCAGGTCGTGTGGCGACTTCTGAAGTTCCAGTCCCAAAAGCCCTGCTTTTATGCAAGAAACCCCCATTCACTCAGCTTAGCTGTCAATCAAACATGCTAAGTGGTGAGCTGGCCTGCTCACCACTTGGGCCAATCACACAAGAGTGCGACTTGAGTTACCAAGGTAACTCAGTCCAGGGTGCCTAAACCCCCTCCCACACCCTCTGTGGTACCCAGACAGAGTGGCACCACTTTTGGAGGCTTCTGTGGAGAAGCCCGCCAAAAAGTGTAACAAAGGGCTCGACTTCGGTTGGAGTCACAGAAGAGAACACAAACGCCATTTTAGAATCGAGTCCTGGCAAAAAATACCAACCGGCGAATTAATATTAATTAAATAAACCGGCGGTATGTTCGAGGTTATGAGAATTAAATAATTAAAGTTGGTAGCCTTGAACAATGGGAAAATCCCAAAGGAAAATATTTGCGGTTGAATATAAAAAGTAGTTTCCACTGCCACCAGCCAAAACTCGATCAGGGGGGACAGAGACGTGCCCCCCCGACTAGCAGACCCCGGGGCAATTGAATTGCCCCGACCAGTACGTCCACAATAGGATGGTTTGTACTGGTTTCTGTTAATAATTTGGGACTAGTAAAGTCAATGGTGACTTTACATGCCCTGGGAGACAGTAGTCAGTCCCAGGGTATGGAGTATATGGTGGGGTGTCACTATGACCCCCCTGTGTTACTGCACGGAGGGTTCTGTGTAACACACATCGTAAAAACACATGAGACCCTATGGAGTAAAGGAACCCATAGCCCATAAAACACAGTTAACAGTCAAAGGAACACCATAAATCATGTCCAAGAGTGGGAAAAAAGAGTCTCACTCTTGGCAGGAGGAAAAAACAAACTCCAGAAATCCAGCAAAGCTGCTGGGGAACTCACTAGGTTAGGAAATTCAGCCTAACTAGAGAATTCTCCCTAACTAGGGGATGCTCACATCATCGGTCTTTTCTCCTGGCTGCATCTGCCGTTTTGCTCCGGAGTTTCGATAATCCGGTGGAGGAACGGTTCACACTGCTGGGGGTGTCACTATGATGTCTGGGGGGGAGGGTCAAAAACGGGGGCTCAGATCGCTTTTGGGGCCCGTGGGCTCGGAGCTCACACGGATGTGTTGCTCATCCGTGCGCCCCCTGGTGGCCGATGAGCACCACCATTTTAATCAGGTTAAGGCGTGCCATCCATGAGAGCCCAGAGCTTGCCCACCTCTCTACATCTCTCTTGACTTCTGTCCAGAGTGGGGTAAAGTTATTGGGGAAGAGGTCTGTTGGGTCGCTTGTGACTTGGACTCCCAAATATCGGCACCCGTCCCTCTGGAGTCGGAAGGGGAGCTCTCCCACGTACTCTGTCTCTGTGTCTGATAGATTTCCCCCTATGAATGTCACCGACTTCCCCAGGTTAACCTTGAATCCCGAGAGTTCTCCGTAGCGCGCTAGGCCCTGCAGCACATGGGGGACCGTCTGGGATGGTTTAGTGATGTAGAGGAGCGCATCGTCAGCAAATAGGCAAATTTTACAGTGGGAGTCTCCTATCAGTACTCCGTTGATTGCCTCATCCTTTCAGACCGAGATCGCCCAGGGCTCCATAACCAGCACATATATTAGGGGGGATAGTGGGCAACCCTGTCTCGTGCCTCTCCCCAGGGGAAAAGCCCTTGATTCTGTCCCATTTGTGACCACCTTAGCTGAGGGAGCGGAATATAATGCCGACATCCAGCCCAACCATCTCGGTCCCATCCCCACTGCTGAGTAAACCTCCCCTATGAATCCCCAGCTAACCCTGTGGAAGGCCTTCTCTGTGTCGAGTGCCAGCAGTAGGGCCCCTTTGTTTCCGGACCGTCCATGTCCGGACCGTCCGTACATGGAGGGTTTCGCGCATGCTGTCAGAGCCCTGTCTGTTTAGGATGAATCCCGCCTGATCTGGGTGGACCAGACGGGGAAGGCATCTCTCTAGTCGCGTTGCTAGAATTCTGGCAAAGATCTTAGCGTCTAGGTTCAGGAGGGAGATAGGCCTGCATGATCCACAGTCTGCCAGGTCTCTGCCCGGTTTGGGTATTACAGTAATGAGGGCCTGTAGGAAGGTGGGTGGGATTGTGTCTTGATTTCTAATTTGATTGAACAGTTTGGCTATGGGCTCTGCTAGGATGGTTTGGCACTGTTTGTAGAAATCCGCCGTAAACCCGTCTCCCCTCGGGGCTTTTCCCACCATTAGCCTCTTAATGGCGCCTTTCACATCCTCCACTGATATATCCCACTCCAGCCCCTGTAGCTCTGGCTCGGTCAGTTGGGGTAATGGGTGTTCCGCTAAATATGCCTGGATTTCCTCCACAGATACCCCCCTTGTTTTGTGTAGAGTTCCCTGTAGAAGTCAGCAAAGCATTCTACTATTTGCTCCTTCCTGTTGCACTCGTTTCCCCCTCTGTCTTTGATGTGTCTCACCCTCCTTTCCATTCTACATCCCCTGGCTCTGCGCGCCAGGAGAGTCCCCACACTGTCCCCCCTTTCATAGTATCTTTGTCGAGTATATCTCAATTTCTTAACCACTTCCCCTATGAGGACCATGTGCAATGCTTGTCTCTTCTCTTGCATCTCTACCAGGAGGGTTTCCCTATCTTCCCCGTTGAGGCCGAGCCTTGCGCGCAGGGCCTTTAATTTTTCTCGGATCTTGTTTTCAATAAGCCCTCTCTCCCGCTTGCTCCTGGAGCCCTCGGCTATCAGGAGACCCCAGAAGGTGGCCTTTGCGGCTTCCCACACCATCAACATGTCGGATTCCCCATTGTCGTTTGTCTCAAAGTAGGCTACCATCTCCTCCCTTAGGACATCTCTGAAGACCGGGTCTCTCAGGAGTGTGTCGTTGCAGCGCCATCGAGAGGATCTCGGGGACAAGGGGAGCGACCAGTTTGCCACCAATAACTCGTGGTCGGACCATGTTATTGCTTCCAGCCTAGGGAGCGTGGCCACCCCTGCCCCTTCCTCTGAGGTTAGGAGCAGATCGATTCTCGTATAGGTGTAGTGTCGGGGAGAGAAAAAGGTGTATCCCCCCAGGCCTGGCCATGCCTTGCGCCATACGTCTGCCCAATAGTGTTCTCTTAGGAGAGTCTGTAGGGCTAGATTATTTTTGGTGACTCCCCTTGACCCCGTTCCTCTTGCCGTCCACCAGTCCAGTTTGGGGTCCATTATGAGGTTGAAGTCACCTCCTAGTATCATGGCCCCCTCTGCCCATTCGTCCATTACCCTGAAGATCTGGGTCAAGAAGGAACAAGTTACTTACCTGTAACTGTTGTTCTCCAGCATGGGTCTGGCATGGATTCACATGCTCATGAATATTCCCCGTCGTCAGGCTGGGAATCCTCGGTAAAGAAAAAATCAGTTTCAGTTTTGTTTCTGAACTGTCTTTCTAGTAGTAACCAATCACTGGTCTCTGGGTCATACTGCCCCCAGCCAATGACTGCCCTCTACCTAAGCCACTACTCTGGCAGCCATCCTCAGATTTGGTAGCACGTAAAGTGGCAGTAGGACCAAGAGAGGAGCCGCAGAGGGTTGGGAGGGAGGGTTTGCATGTGAATCCATGCCAGACCCATGCTGGAGAACAACAGTTACAGGTAAGTAACTTGTTCCTTCTCCACCACGGGAGGTGGCAAGGCTCAACATTAAGCACATTAAGCATCTCATACCCTTTCACCAGGCCCACCTTCAGGCGAACAGGTTGCGCAGCACTGCCTGACCGACTCTGGACTCCTCCCTGGAATCCCGGTCGACGCAGTAGAATCTTGTGAAGGTGTGCGTCGACCTCCACGCAGCAGCCCTGCAGATGTCCAGCAAGGGCACACCAGACAGGAACGCCGTGGTAGCAGCGATCGCTCTGGTTGAATGGGCTCTCGGATGGCTGGGCAACGGTCGGTTTGCCAACCGGTGACAGTGCATGATGCAGCCAGACAGCCATCTGGAAATGGAAGCCTTCGAGAGGGCCTTCCCTTGGTTCACAGGTCCAAAGTTCACAAACAGCTGTGATGTCTTCCGGAAACTCTTTGTGCGTTCCACGTAGAACTTCAGCGCTCTAGCCACATCCAGCGAGTGCAAAGTCCTCTCGGCCGGCGACAAAGGCGACGGGAAGAAAACAGGTAACACCAAGGGCTCGTTGAGATGGAGGTCCGACGGCACCTTGGGCATGAAGGAGGGGTGCGTCCTCAGCACCACCCTCGTCTCGTGGAATGTCAGGTAGGGTGGTTTACAGGAGAGGACCTGGATCTCTCCCACTCGTCATGCGGAGGTGATGGCCTCAAGAAACGTTGTCTTCCACGATAAGAACTTCAACGGTGCCGAATGCAGAGGCTCGAATGGCGGCCCCATGAGCCTGCTCAGCACTACGTTGAGCTCCCACGCCGGGGACGGAGCCTTCACCGGCGGGAATGAACGGAACAGTCCTCTCATAAACTCCTTCACCAGGCGATGAGACCACAGAGATTATCGCCCCGGGGTTCTGGTGTAGCAGGAGACCACCGCTAGATGTATCTTAATGGAGGCATGAGCTAGCCCCGCCTTGGCCAGCGACAGCAGGTACGGCAGCACTTGAGGGGCCGTAATTCGCAGAGGGTTCATCTTCTGTGCACGGCACCAGACAGAGAACCTCTTCCATTTTTGTCCATAGCACTTGAGAGTTGAGGACGCCCTGGCCTTCGCAAGCACCTCCTTTTAGTCCGCCGGGATATCGTACCCTCCAAACTCTAGTGCTGCAGGAGCCAGGCCTGCAAGTTCAGCGACCCCGGGTCGTGGTGGAGGATGGCACCTCCTTCTCTGGCGAGGAGATCCGCGTCCATCGACAGTTTGACTGGGGAGGACGCTGACATGTCCAGAAGGTCCGGGAACCAGATCTGTCTCGGCCACGCCGGTGCGACGAGGATCATCCTGCACCGGGTCCGTCTGAGATGGTTGATGAGTCGCAGCAGCAACGGCAACGGTGGGAACGCATACATGAACAGGCCGTCCCAAGGGAATGAGAAGGCATCACCCATGCTCCCCAGCTGGGGAAACCTGCTGACAAACCTCCGCCACTTGGTGTTCGTCGCCGTCGCGAATAGGTCGATCTGGGGATTGCCCCATCATTGGAAGAGTAGATCCACTTGATCCTGACGCAGTTCCCACTCGTGGCACGAGCACAGCTCCCTGCTGAGTGAGTCGGCAATGGTGTTCTTTATTCCTACCAGATGGAAGGGTACCAGAAACATCCCTTTGGGTGACGGCCCAGTGCCACAGATCCTTGGCCTCCTTGGATAGGGCTGGGGATTTGGTGCCTCCCTGCTTCCAGATGTAGAACATCGTGGTGGTGTTGGGCCCAGAACACAGCTCGGAGCTCCAGGACATTGATGTGTAGTGACCTCGCCTCCGGGACCCCATTGGCCTCTTTCGTGAAGATCTCCGGTGTGCGCACCCCATCGCTCCAGGGAGGCGTCCGTCCTCACCGTCTCTTGATGCATCGGGGTCTGGAAGTCCATACCAGCCGCCAGAAGTGCGCAGGTGCCCCACCACCGGATTGCTTGGCAGAAGGTCTTGTTGAGCGAGATCCTGTCTTCGAAGTTGCCCGCTGCCTGCATCCAACGTGCGTCGAGGAACTCTTGCAGTGGACGCATCCGCAGCCTGCACAGGCGCACGAGGTAGATGCATGAGGACATCATGCCGAGCAGGGACTTGATGGACCTCACCCTGGCCACGTCCATGGTCGACAGCCGTTGCACCTTGCCCAGGATGGCCTTTGTCCTTTCCTCCGACGGAGAAGCAAATCGTGCCACTGTGTCGAGCCTGGCTCCCAGGAACAGGGCAACTTGCTACGGTACCAAGTGGGATTTTGTGAAGTTGATCGAGAATCTCCGATCCGTGAGCAGTTGGACGGTCTTTGCTGTATGCACGATGGCGAGTTCTCTTGTCTTTGCTTGGATGAGCCAATCGTCCAGGTAGGGGTAGACGTGGATCCCCTGCAGGCGCAGCCACACCGCCACTGGTGCTAAGCACTTGGTGAATACCCTGGGCGCCGACTTCAATCCGAAGGGAAGAGCCTTGAACTGATAGTGTCGCCCTTGGACTACGAATCTCAGGAACTTTCAATGTCCTTTTAGAATGGGGATGTGAAAGTAGGCATCCTCCAGGTCCAGCGACAATAGGAAGTCGCCTTCCTCCAGCTGTCCCAGCACGTGCTGGAGTGTGACCATCCGGAACTTCTGGGACTTGATGTACTTGTTTAGATGATGAAGGTCCAGGATGAGTCTCCAGCCGCCGGTCTTCTTTCTTACGAGGAAGTATCGTGAGTACACTCCGGAGCTTCGGAGCCTCTTTGGGACGAGCTTGATGGCTCCTTTCTTCAGCATCGCCCTTACTTCCAGCAGCAGTTGAGGGGCGTGGTTTTCATTCCTGGCCACGGATGGAATGCCGGGGCACTTCTTTAGAAACTCGAGAGTGTGCCCGCGGGCCAGGGCATCCAGCACCCATCGGTCAGTGGACATGGACTCCCACACGCTGATGAACTTCGCAAGCCGGCCTCCCACCGGGGTACTCAGGTGGGGGCCCGACGCTATGGCCGGTTCAGTCCTGCTTGGCAGCGGCCTTGCCGCCGTGGGCTCCTTGGCGACGACGACGAGAACCTCCTGACTTGCCGCGTCCTCTGTAGGCCTCCTACGATGAGGAGCGGGCCGCCTCGCGGTAAGTCGAGGAGCCGCCGCCGAATCATTTGGAGGCACCTTGCTTGCCTCCGGAGTTCCGAAAGGGCGGCCGTCGTTGTTGCAGAACACCCAAGGCCCGAGCCGTCTCCGTGTCGGCCTTGATGGCCTGCAGTGACCCGTCCACTGTCTTGTCAAATAGGTTGTTCCTGTTGAAAGGCATGTCCAGAACTCTGGTCTGCACGTCTTGACGGAAATCGGTTGCCTTGAGCCAACCACGCCGGTGAAGGCAAACGCTGTTGCCCATCTGGCGAAAACCGGTGTCAGCAATGTCCGTGGCCACCGTTATGGCGTGGCCCGATGCCACCTCGCCTTCCTGTAGGATCTCCAGGGCTTCAGCCCTCTTGTCGTCCAGCAGGGGAGCGATCTTAAACCACAGCACCCTGTCGTAGCGGGCCACAATCGCGAGTGCGTTGGCCGCTTTAATCGTCGTTGCCGCCGACGAGATAACCCGGCGTCCAGTTTCTTCCCCTCGCCGTCCGGCGGGGAAGTTGAAGCTGTTGCCCCCGCTGCTTTCTTCTTGGCCGCCGCGGAGACGACCGAGTCCGAGGTCAGCTGCGCCCTAAGGCACATGGGGGCAGAATCCAGGACAAGGTACTTCTTCTCGTACCGGTCTCTCTTGGCCGGGGTCGTGGACGGGTTCTTCAGGAGCGACAGCCCCTCGTCCCAGATGTCATCAAGTAACGGGACTGAGAGGACCATCTTCCTCTTGGCCTCACGCCGTTGGTAGAGGAAACCTTCCTTCTTCTGTTCCTCAGGGCAGAGCTGGAAGAGCTCGGGTGCCCTGGCAATCATGGTGTGGAAAGAGCCAATTTCTTCGGGCGGGGAGGCCCGAGGAGGTGGTGATGGAAGGCCCATCCTGTCGTCACCACCGTCGTCATCCGTCCCTGTTGTGGCCGTCTCCGTTCCTGTGTCATCCCTCGGATCCGGGGAAGGAGAAGAAGGCTGCAAAGGCTGCGAGGGCTGGAAGGGGGGTGGATGAATTCTCCTCCGCTTACTTGGAGGGCATCCCGACGGTCCAGGCTCCGCTGGATCGTCCGTTGGTGGTAAGGGCAACCTTGTCCTTATCTCCGTACACAAGGCCTGGATCGCCATCAAGATGGCCCCCGAGTTGTCTTGTGGCTCAGGTAGCGGCTGCGACGGGCACAACAGTTGGGGAGTGGAATCCTCCGCCTCCACGGGCTCCTCGTCGGCACCACCGTCGCTTTCTTCACTCCCATGGGAGTGGACCTCCTCTAACTTCTTGTTCAGGATCTTCGCGACTCCAGCCAGCTTCTCCTCAGAGGCTGTATCTGTGTCCCTGATGGCCACCGGGCCCCCCCTCTTTTTCCACCCGGGGTTTCATGGGGTCTTATCGATGGGCTGAAAGGAGGATTCCCTCTGCGGTGGCAGGGAAACTCTAGGCCCTGAGGTCGTCTCCACTGGGGTAGCCTCCACAGGCTTCGCCAGGGTCGCCATGACTCCCTCGATAGAGGCCTTGGCCGGGTCAATCAGAGCCCTCACGACTCTAGGTGCGCCTAAGGCCTTCACCTTGGGGGGAGGGTCACTGCCTCGCTCCCCCTCAGCTGTCGTCGGGATCGACCGGGCTTCTCCCGAAGCTTACCCGGGTTCTCCGATTTCCTCTTCTCTGAGCCAGAGCATTGGCTTGTTGTTGATGGCGTCGGTGAAAGTGTGCCCTGCCTGGCAGCCGAGGAGCCCGACCGATCAGCACTCCCGGTGCCCGCGGACTCGCAGTGCTTTGCCTTTTGTTGGGCCCCCGTCGCCAGAGCGCCCTCAAAGGTCTTAGAAGACCGCTCGGACTTCTTCTTCTTCTCACTTACTGCTGGGCTCTTCCCTTCCAGCCAGTTGGTGAGGCGAAAACGCCGATCCTTCATAGTCCGTTCCGACATATTCTTGCAAAACGCACAGTCCATCTTCACGTGCGTTTTGTCTTCGTGAAGGCAGTAGAGGCATCTGAAATGCTCATCCTCCTTGAAGACATTCTGCAATCCGCATCCAGGGCAGCTCCTGAACAGTTTGGATCCGGGCGTCGTGTTTCCTTTGTCCTGGGCCATGTCCACGCGGGGTAGGCCTCAAAGATCTTCAGGAATCCTCCAAGAAGTGAAACTTGACGAGAACTTTGCCCTTGAGGGGCATAGAAAATTCCAAAACGGGTCCCCGTTGATCGGAAGTAGAAATGGTGGAGCTTGAGGCTTGACTGACCAAAAAAATTAGCTTAAACTCTTTGAAAAATCGCAAAATGCAGTAAAAGCTCGAGAGCTATAGCACGAGGACTCCCAACACTTGAACGTGCAGTAAAAATCTGAGGATGGCTGCCAGAGTAGGGCCTTAGGTAGAGGGCAGTCATTGGCTGAGGGCAGTATGACCCAGAGACCAGTGATTGGTTACTACTAGAAAGACAGTTCGGAAACTAAGCAAACTGATTTTTTGTTTACCGAGGATTCCCAGGCTGACAACGGGGAATATTCATGAGCATGTGAATCCATGCCAGACACCATGCTGGAGAACCGTATCTTTTTTTAAAAAATTAATTTTATTGGTTTAAATTCAAACCTTTAAAATATTTCACAATGCAAAATTAAGAATTAAAAATCAAAAATAACACATTAACCTTTATCATTTCTCCCCAATTAACCTCCTCCCTTTTATCCCCAAATCTTGACAATGCTCGATCGCTCTTAAAGTACATATAACGCTTGGTCTAGCAGTCTCCTAATTACTCATTGTTGTCCTTTAAGCTCTCTTCTATGTTGGCCAGGAAGGAGGTCAAGGGTATGATTAGTTTCATGTCCAAACCATTCCACATGCTCTGCCACCACACATCAGCGCACGCCGACTGATGATCGTCGTGCCACCGGCCCAGATGAATTGATCTTACATCTTTCAACGCTGAACAAGAAAGGACTAAATGTCTAAGGGACTCTGGCTCCTTTTTACACAACTGACAGATGGGATTTAGACCCACATTGCACGCCCAGTGACAAATTCGATCCCTGGTTTTCATTGCATTTAGCCAAAATAGCATAAATGATCTTCTAGCTTTCGGATTCAGAAAGCAAGTCAGATATTTTTGAAGGATGTTGTACCCTCTTGCTTCGGCAGGCGAATCTTTCATCACGTTTGCAGCTAGACGCTCAGAACATGTATTTATCCAGTCAGCGCGCCATAATGTCACTTTAGCTGCCGTTGGATTTGTGTGAAGAGTTTTCAAGTTGATGTTATTCATTACTAAAAGATCTTCACATCGTTTAACCCATTGCGAGAGGATATTTGGACCTTCAGATGGAGCATGATGGAATATCTGAAATTGGAATATTCCTTCCTCTGCTCTGGTTTTTCGAAACAGTGCTAGCTGGTTCCAGCATATCCTGGCGTGCAGTGAGATTAGAGCTAATTCATATCTTATACAAGCTGATGCAATTCCAGGCGGTAAGCTTAAGGACTTAGTCCAGAACATATGTTCCAGTGAGGCCCAGTGAGTCGACGGGCATCCAAAAGCATTTTCCGCACCGTAGGTTAAGATCGGGACAACTTTTTGTTCATAAAAATTGCGCAGCGGTTGCATTGAGAAGCGCCCGTATTTTCTGTGTATCACTAGGCCCTGACAAGCCAGCTGGCCGCACTTTCACTTTGAGTCTGCCACCCAAGGCTCGTCGCAGATACTGGAGTTTAGAATCATGCCGAGATATTTTACACTTTTTGAGAGTTGCAATTTCTCTTGATTTAAAGACCACACATGTCTTAAGCCCCTTGATTTCCGGCTTGTTTTTAAGTTCTCAAAAACCAGTATTTCAGTCTTGATAGTATTGATCTTTAAGTTGTTTTGGCACACATATTTTTGAACTGCTTCCAGTTTGCGTTGAAGCCCAATTGGTGTCAAGTCTAGGATTACCAAGTTGTCAGCATACAACAGCCAGCTTACCTTTGATGAATTGAGTTTTGGTGGAAAGGATCTCACAGATCAGAGATAAAAAGGCTGAAAATTGCTGCTGCTAACGGGCAACCCTGCTTGACACCTTTATGCGTCTTGATTTGAGCAGATAAGGTCCCAGATTGATCGAGCCGAATTGCAATTGAGGTGTCAGTGTGAAGTTCTTTAATTGCTGCAAGTAATCCGACTGGACAGCCCCACAATTCCAATTTTTGCCACAACACTTCACGGTCGATCATGTCAAATGCCATAGAAAAGTCAACAAAGGCAAGATACACTCTTGTGTTTGTTCTTAGGGCGTCCATTTTCAGCAGATTTAATACAAACAGGTTCAGAGAGCACACAACAGATTTCACAAAACCTGCCTGTCTTTCGTCCACTCTATTCGCTGTTTTCGCCCAAGCAGTCAGTTGTATTTGCAACAGAGATGCGAAAATCTTGCCCAGAACATCAAGCAAGGCCACCGGTCGGTAGTTTTTTCGGTGATGATCTATTACCTTTCTTGAATATAGGTACTATTATCCCTGTCTTCCATGAGGCTGGTATTTGATTTTGAGAGTTGATTCTTGCAAATAAATCACAACACAGGTCAGCCCATAAGTCGGGAAACTGTTTAATCATACAGTTCGACAACCCATCCGGGCCAGGTGCCCAAGAGATTTTTGCTCTCACGATTATCTCACGGATGTCGTCTTTTGAGAACTGTAGATTCCATGATATTATGTTGGAAGTTGACTTATTTGGAACGAGATCTTTATGATATAAGACTGTGAAGTGGTTCACCCACTCTATTTCTGGAACCGGGCAAGCTTGCAGGGCCACTTGCGCGGTTTCCATGCAATTGATTGTTCGCCTGAACTCACCACTGTTTTTATTCATTAGAATCTTCATCATTGCTTCGGCATCATTCTGGTGTAATATTGCTCGATGGCTTTTAATCCAATTTTTGTAGGATTGTCTAACTGCTTTGTTTTTCGCTGCTATTTCTCCCTTTGGGCCTTGATTATTTTTTCGAATTTCCACTCTCATCGTTCTTTTTCGTAGTTTTATCATAAGATCAAAACTATGTCTTTTCTGAAAAGACCAGTTTTTCAGACCAATATTTTTTGTTTTGAATTGCGTCAAGATTGGCATATAATCAATCTCCTTCGACGTTGACTTGAATTGGTTGCAGATTGTGATTACCTCCTTTTCTTCCAGCTTTAAACGAAAGCAATTTGGTTCTACTGAAATTTTAGTGGTCCATTTTTTACTCTGCGGGCCTCTTAAATCTTGAAATTTTAGTTCCAGCATTTCGTGGTCACTGTTGTTCATTGTCCGAATTTTCATTGAGTTCATTTTCCCATGCATGGTGTCAGAAACGAAGATATAGTCAAGGATGAAACTTTGGCCTTCTCGCTGCCACGTCCGCTTTGCCGGTATATCACCTTGCGTGCAGCAGTTTAGCATTGAGAGACCTCTTACTTCCATTTCGTCTAACCATGATTTTGCTAAATGACCTTTGAGGGAACTCTGTGGATTAAAGAAGTCAATATTTAAATCACCACAGACAATCAAGCCACTTCCAGTACTGGACTCTAACAAATTATCAAGAATAGCGGTAACCTGATCAATAAAAGGTTGTATCCCAGTTCGTTGGTGGTTCCAACATAAATTAATAATATGGATCGCATCGCAAGCCTTTTGAGTAACAATGGATTTTCTTATCTCGCAGACTTGAATGTAAGGCGTGTAATTCACTGATTGCAGCAACCGGTATCCTGACGACCGTTTGATCATTGTCAAGAGACCAGCTAAAGGGGGGCCCTTCTCGGCCTTAATAGCTGGGTTCAGCGCACATTCAAAGTCTGTGATAGTTGGTAATTCACACATCCAGGTTTCCTGGAGACAGATCAGTTGTAACTCATGTGCCCAGTTGTTGTTTAAGAGATGTAAGAAGCCACGTGTGTTCCATGAAGCAAAGGAACATTCCTGAGTTACGTTAGACTTTAGGCATTAGCTGTTCGAATTGGTATTTAACGCAGAGGCCATCCAGTTCCAATCTTCCCCTGGGGTATGTGCTCTTTGGTTGCAAGATTGTAGAGAAGAGGGTTTATCGGATAGTCTCTCATTATCTATGGTAATTTTGATTTTCTCCATAGGACTTGTTCTGATCTTCGAATCCAATTCTATCGTCGCCGAACTTTGAAGCAGGAAGGCGTTTAGTTGGACATTACAAACTAGTCCACTCTTACCAGATTGAAGCTGCCAGTTTTGGGCCATTTGATCCCTCATTCTCAAGTCCTCCAATGGCGCGAAATCACACTTGCTAGAAAGCAATGGCTCCCCTTGACTAATTTTCATCTCTTCTTTTTCACATCGTTCCGGGTCCAGCACTTTGTAGGTATCAAAACCTAGCGATAGCAGCTCTTCATCTGCATCCAAGATTACGTTTGCAATTAAATTGGAGTTTAGATGTAGAATCACCTTGTCAGTACACGAGTCATCTGGAAATTCAACGATTTTCAAGTCTTTTGACTCGAGAGAACGGAGTCGAGGAACATGATGCAACAACCTTAACACATTTGTTCGGTTCAAAATTAGTTTATCGGTGCCCTCCAGTCGCTCTAACATTAGTTTAATCAGAGACGACGGCTCCGCCAATCGTGCCGGAGGCAGCCGGTTTCTGTTTTTCTGATTTTGCGCCAGCATTTCTGAATGGTGGAAGTCCAATTTCTGAAACTTAAGTGCTTGCTTTGGCGTTTGAGTTGGCACTCACCACTAATTCGATTCCTCTCTTCAAAATCATCCCATTCGGAAGACGCTGACTTAAGCCATCAGCATTCAGGGTTTTAGATTGTTCTTGGGTCCTTTGTCTATCTCTTTTTTCTTGTAATGTGATGAACTCCGGACTCCTTGGTTCACTGCCTTCATCCGTTGTCTCTGCAGCAGGAGGAATTATATCACACACTCTGTCTCTAACCTCCCGTTTAGGATTGGGTGAGAAATCCTGCCACTTCTATGGTACACTCGGTAACTGATTTTGGTTCTTAGAATTTGATTCTGATGAAGATCCGGCAACTCTTTGAGTGTCACTTATTTCCACAGGAGCTTTCACAACTTCGACGTCATCCTCAACCTTGTCTTCATAGACTGATAGTTCCATTAAGTCCGCCTGTATAGCCAATTCCTCTTCGTTGAGCGGACTCTCCATAACATTCGACTTTGCATCCCCTTGATCGAGGTGAGTGATTTTAATCTCTTTAATTGTGTCTGCTAATTTTAAGCTTGTAGAAATAGCCTTGCCAACTAATTGAAACATATTTAGATTACGCAGAAATTTTCGGGCTCCTTTTTGTTGCGATTTTTTTCGGGCAGGCATGTTTTTTTGCTTTTTTGTTTGGGGGAGATTTTTCTTTACACCCACCGTCAGAGTAGGTTGCGCTTCTGCATCTGAGTTTCCAAAAATGGGAAATAGACCTGCCGGCTTTGGTTGACCTAGCGGCACATCTTGCAGGACGGAGACCAAGTCCGATATTTTCTGACAAGGGGCTGAGCCAGAAGCCGTTTAAAAGTCCACCAAGGCTGGATTCGATGCATTTTTTGCTCGTAGAAAAGCTGTATTAAACGAAGTTTCACGCGAGTTCATTTGGCTGTCCCGTTTATCGTGTAACTTATTGACCGTCGTCTGATTTCCCACCTCAGAATCCGTCAATGAGGCACCCACTTTAGGTCCTTCATTAACCAAGTCAACCACTTCAGTCGGCGAGCTTTCAGGTAACCTGTTAGCTTGGAGAGTAAGGTTATGCGGTTGGGCCGGCTGTGTTTGGCAAACAGACTTCGTGGCCAGCTTGGGAAAGTTAACTACAGCAAATGAGTTGGAAACTGAAGCTTTACTTCCCAAGTCTTTCTGATTTCCGTCAATCTTCAACTCTTCTCTTTTTTTGCACTATATGTGACTTATGAAATAAAGACAAGGCTTCCTTCGCCGCTTCTGCGAACAGCTTTTTGTCGAGCATATCATTCTGTTTGGCTTCATTTAAAGCTTGTATGCCTGACAAAATTTGATGGTTCACTTCGTTTTGTTTGTATCCGTCCGTCCCCTGATTTGCCTCTAGGTGAACCAATTTTGAATTCATCATTGCTAATAGCGTCGTGAAGTCCTTCACATTTTCATTTAATGTTTCATACAACTTGGTGAATGGAGTGAGGGAAATTGCCATTGCAGATGTTAGAGCTATTAATAAGTCATTAGAGGGCACGTGGACACACGACACTGGGTGCATGCTTTCAGTTCTCTCCTGTGAATCACGTGTGATTCGTCTAGAGCATGCCCCTTCTCTCCTGATCTTTGGAAATGGACGTTCACCAATCGAGGAGTCCGTTGTTTCAGAATCGTCTGATGAGTCTTCACAAAATGAATTTATACTTCTATTAAGTTAGTTCCTCTTCCTATTAGGCAGCCCAGCATTGTAAGGGATGCGCACTCTTTTCTGGGAATCAGCCACATTTCCCTCCTGTGACTGTACTGAACCGGCAGGAGACACAATCTCTCGTGGTTTGTGTTTTTTGTCATTATCAGATCCCCAGATATCTCGAGTAATATCGGTGACGTTCATACAGTGTCTTTTCTGGGTGGCTTTATGTGGTATATCATGGGTTGGAGTAGATACAGCCAACCGATCAGAGGTTCTGGATTTGTTCAGGCTTATCAAGTTTTGCAAAACTGCTGAGACCGCCTCTAACAAATTTCTTTTGTCATTAACCACAGCAGAAGAAGCCTTTTCTACCCCATTCTGGACGTTTTCCTTCTGCCCTGTTGTATTTACAGAAGAGTCTTTATGAAGAGTGTCCATAAGGGACAGCTTGGGAATGTGGATCATAGCATGAGGAATGGGGGAAAAAGTCTCACGCTGAGAATCGTTTATAGCATGAATCGGTAACATAAGTGAAGCATGGGATGCAGGGACCGCTCTGGCACTCCCTGAATCACATGGCGACATGGTCCGACCAGGAGCGGACTCAGGTCGAGTAGTTGCAACATCGCTCGCATTCACATCCAGCGGAGCGACCCGGCGCTGCGTGAAATCTGCTCCGCCTGAGATCTCTGCAGCCACGCCGGGCTCTCCCACTGCCACAGGCCACACCCCGCAATCTTGCTTACCAACGTCATCCGTGGATGCCGCGGCCGGGGCTCGTGTCGCGTCCTCCATCGACCGCTCCGCCGGCGCTGCATCAACCGACACGGCCTCTCCAGACCCACATGGTGATCGTGACACTGCAGCCCCACCACTCGGTGAGTCAAGTTCACTATTGCTATTGCCGACGAAAACATTGGCAACCTTTCTGTTCTTCCTTTTTGATGTTATCAACAAACCCTCTTCCACCAGGTCGGCTAATGAGAAGCCAGGGGGAGGCACTGTGGCGGGATGGGTTAGATTTGGCTGCACGGGCGAAGGCGTCGAAGCAGCATAATTTGGAGGCAGATTCTCCTCCTCCGGGTTTGAGGGTTCAAACACATCCTCTGTCAGAACCACAGATGGATCTTCAGATAAATCTGTTTTATCAGTTGCCGATCCACAAGAGAAGTATTGGCTTGGATTAGATGGATCCATTGCTCCCTGGTGCTACGATCTGTGTATTACACCTTGCGCCACTCGCCAAACAGCAAACAGCGATATGCTCAGCCCTTTTCACCTCAGGGCTTAGCGCCACAAGGGCGGAAGAGGCGGTCTTAAGTACCAGTTTTGCCTGGTCAGGTGACTAGGTTAGTCAGGCAGTTAAAGGCACAGGTACAGGCACACGCACCTCTTTTCCTCTCCTCCTCTCTTCTGGTCTTCACTCTCCTCTTCACTCCTCTTCACTTGGAAGTAACGCTCGCCACAGCAAACAGCGATATCCTCAGCCCTTTGCACCTCAGGGAACTGTATCTGGCCTGATTTGGGCGCATATAGGGTGGCCAATGTGATGCGTTCACCCTCTTGGTTTCTATGCTCGTGAGGTGGAGTATCTTATTCAAAGGAATGCCTACCCCTTCCTTCTTTGAACTTCTGTGGGAGGCCCAGAAGTTTCTCCCAATTTCCTTTCCATTAATCGGCGACTCTTTCCCATTTGTAGTGGGTTTCCTGTAGAAAGAGTACCATCAGCTTTTGTTTGCAGAACATGTTGCTAGTCAATGATCTTTTATTTTGAGAGTTTAAGCCCTTGACATTGAGTGTGCCTATCCTGCCTTCAACCATTATCATCCTTGGTCTTGTTTTCTTTGTGCTCCTTTGTTTCCGATGTAGGGCCCATTGTGAAGCAAAGAGCCCTGGCTCGATCTGGCTGACCCCCTTCCCCTTGACCCTTGCAGGCGTTTTCCCTCCCCCCCGTTCTTTTGTCTTATCCCACCCCTGCACCCACCCCCTCCCCGGTTCCCTCCCCCCATTCCCACTTTTTTTCGAGGCGTTCGTCTTCTTCCCTCGACGGTCATCGGGACTGATCAACAAACCACCAGGGCTTCTTCCCTTGCCCCGGGTGTCACAGTGTGTCGGGATTCCCCAGCTTCGATTTCATGCCGGAGTCATTGCCCATTTAGGTTTGTCAGTGGATATCCCACTCAAGTCTTCTAAATTCTACCCCCTTTCCTCCGCCCACCTTACTAGTATTTCTTTAACAAGACCGTGGGCCCAACCATGCCTCGGCTTTCGGCAGTGAACATCAACTGGCTCCTCTGACTCAGGAGCTAACCTGGCGCCAACGTGGCGTTTGAATGTAGTTTTTAGGGGCCTCTGCCCTCGGCATCTCCAGTGCCTTTGTGCGTGGCCACCCAGCCAGAAGCAATTTAGACCAGGAGCTATATCACAGCATCAGAGTCATTTTGAGTGCCCTTTGGCAGCCGAGGGGGGGTGTCTAGTTTTTTGGAACTTGCGGGCCCCTTTCACCTTTGCCTTGCCTCTGAAAGTGTCTGGACCACTAGGGCCGCAAACCGGGTCCCGTGCGTCTCCGTCACGGCTGACTGAGGTGCCGGCCCGGTCTCTCAGTAAGTCTTCCGTGACCCTCTGAATGTCTTCCTCAGATACGAGCTGATATTTCTCTCCCTTCCATTCGAATGCTAAGTAGGAGGGGTGGCCCCAGCGGTACCCAAACCCCCTCTCCTGGAGCCATTTGGTGAGGTTACCACATTTCTTCCTCATCAGCAAGGTGAGGGCCGAGAAGTCTTGGAAAACAGCCACCTTAGAGTCTCTGTATTGTATGTTCCCAAGGATCCTCGCCTTCTCCAAGATCTTAGCATTGTCTCTGTAATAGTGTAATCTTGCTAACACCGAGCGAGGGCCCTTGCCTCCACCTCCAGCGCGGTGAACTCTGTCCATTTAGATCTCTTCAGTGGCTTCTGTGCCCAGAATAATCCGTATGATGTCATGTACCTTGCCCTCTAGGCTAAGCGGGCTCTCTCCCTCTGATTTCGCCAGTCCGAAAAATGCGTAAGTTGTTTCTCCTTTCCCTGTTTTCCATATCATCGACCTTGAATCGTAGTTCCTCTTCGAATCGTTGGACCTCCATGAACCTTGCTTACATTTGAGTCTCTAGGAATGCTGTGGAGAGTTGGTTGTTTTTGACCCCTTCCATGCAGTCCTCCAGAGTTGTTACTTTCGTTGTGAGGTCTGCCAGCTTGGCTCCCATGTCTGTTCTTATCCCCCGGATTTCCTCTAGGATCATCTGGATATTGTTCTGGATCGCGACCAGGTACGGGGCTGGGGTGGATAGGCCTCCAGACGCCATCTCATTCTCGCCGGCTCGGAATTGGATTTTGGAGAGGGCTTCCTTCCAACTCATAGAGGTTGTGCCACAGACGGGCGTGTGGGTAGCCCTATGTCATGCATGTGGTGGTAGCTGTACCACCAACCTACTCCTGTTTCTCCCCCAGCTGGTGTTTCAGTGACTCTGGTGGTTGGGTTGTCCTGCCCGTGGCCAGTGGGTGCGGGGAGTGGTTGGATCATGGATGGGCCGCTGGTTGCTCGCCTGTCGCCTGTTTCTGGATCTCCTTCCAGAGGTCTCTGGATCCTTCTGGGCCTGATGCGGCGGCTAGCAAGGGGTGCAGGGCAGTCTAAGGTCTGAGGAACACTGGGTCCAGGCGTGTGGGCCTTATCCGGGATGAGGATGGGCTTCGTGTAGAGTGAGCGTGGGGCCGGGGCCTTCTGCTGATCAGGTGGTGCGTCTCTTCGTGGCCCAGCTTTGGAGGGGGCAACTTAGTTGGTGGTCGACAGTCGGGACCCCTCCGGTGTTTTCCTCACCAGCGGTGTGAGAGGGCGCGCTCCCACGATGGCCCAAGCTGGAGGGGAGTCCTGTTAGGGATAATGAGCCCTTTGCTGGTGTCGCTGGGCACGTGTGGATGCCCCCCTGTAGGTCGGGGTTGGTGTTGTGGGCCCCCGTGGCTGGAGATCGGGGTGCGTGGGTTTGCGGTTTCTGTCCCTCTGATGATAGCCGCAGCTCAGCAGGTTGATTAGTGCCCCACATGTGGGTTGTGAGGGTCCTTGGTGTCTGCTCGGGGCCCCCTCCAAACTGCCTCCTCACCTTATCTCCTGTGTCCCAGCGGTGCCGGGTCCCTCACCAGCCGAAGTGTAGGCGCGCTCCTGCGTCGGCCCAGGCTGGGGAAGTCCTGATAGGGGTATAATGTATGCCTCCCGGGTCTGGTTTCATGCGCTTATAGGATCTTGAGTTTCTCTGGGCATGGGCCTTTCTCGTGGCTGCCTCTCAGCGGTGCTGCGGGGCCCCCCCGTGTGGGCCGCTGGTGTCCGTTAGGGGCTCTCGCCCAATCGCCTCCTTGCCTTTTCACCCGGCTCCCCGCCAGGCCGCCCCTCTGTCTCTGGCTGTGGGTAGGCACCGGGAAGTGCTCAGGCGGCCATCTTACCTGCTCCCCCTGGTGGCCTCACGTCTATGTTTAAGAGGGATAGCGGGTGGTATGACTTACAGCTGGTGGGGTCTTTACCGTTCTTGGGAATGATTACTATGTGTGCTTTTGTAAAGGATGATGGGGCTTGACCTTTGTGTATCGTCTTCCCCTGGGGCCCCTCCCGTTGGCAGTCTGTTTATCGGTACCTTTATTTCTTCGGGGGTGAATGGTGACTCTAGTTCAGGGTTGCACAACTGATTTTGCCAAAGGGCCAAATGAACCTTACGTACTGCCTATAGTGGGCCGAAATGTAAGTGTGGGTGGGGTGGTGGGCTTTTTCAAACCCCAATTTTTATTTAACACCTTGAATACGTTTTTCTAGGTGTATCAGTCTTTATTTGTGTTTCAAACTTCAATTTTGTACTAAACATTTTCAATTTTTATAATTTCCTTCTTTCATAAGGACAATTGGCAATAATAGACAAAGTAGGCAAATCCTTCAGGAGAAAAACACTGGAAGTTAGGAGAGAAGGCAGAGATCAAATGGGCTAGGGGACAATGTAGATGTTGAAAATCCTAGGCGAGAACAGAATAGAGCCCTGTTAGACACCACAGGTGGCAAGTGAGATGCAGGAGAGAAAAGGGCCAAGTTGAACCTGGGAAGGTCGGTCCGAGAGGAAGGAAGTCAACCAGCACAGAGCCAGGTCCGTGATGCCAAAGGTATCACTGAGCCAATTTATAAGGGTGGCATGATTGACCGCATCAAAGGCAGAGGAAAGGTCAAGAAGGATGAGAATGGAAGGAGAGTTGGAATCGAGATTTGTGAGCAAGTCTTTGCGAGTGTTCAGGAGTGAGGTTTCCGTGCCTCTGGTCGCTCTGAAGCCAGACTGGTGGTAATGGAGACAACCAACCAATTCAGTGTGGTGGACAAGCTGGGAGATGGCTAGCTTCTCCAAGAGTTTGCCCAGGAAGGGGGTAACGGATATAAGGCAGTAGTTAGCCAGACAGGAAGGGTCACATGCCGGAGGGGAGCAATGGTTGCCCAGTATACAGAAATAGATTAGGGAGAATATGGATAGATAGCCCAAGACAAAGGGGGGTGGGGTTCATCAGGCTATGCAGCATGGTCGCAACCTCATTGTATGATGGGCTTCCAGCAACCACGTGGTTGCTGGGAGCGCATTTCACTGAGACAGGCTGCTAAAGGGCATTTCTCAGTGAAGAAACTGAAAAAAACAGCATTCCCATCCCTGTTTTGGGGCGGGGTTCCATTTCAGGCCCTGGAGACTGGCTAGGCCACACTAACCCCTTTTTTGGAATGGAGGTTGAGGGGAAGCTATGATTGATATTCTGGTTCCTAATCCCATGTCACCTACTATGATATTTCTGGAGGCAATTAAAAGGTGAGAGGGACAGAGGAAGTTGGCAGGAAACCCAGTTGTGAGTGAAGGCATGGGGAGGGAGGGTCTGTTCTTTGCTGTTCTTTGTTGAAGCAAGAAACTATTATTATTATCCGATCTGAGGAGGTAAAACAAAAGTATCCTTTAACATGCATGAATAACTAGGTGCAAAGAAATATGTTTTACAGTTAAAACATTTGTGCTCGCTTATCAAGTATGCCCATTGACAATGGCAATTACTTTTTTACTCCCTGATAAATAAGTGTCCTCCCAAATTTAACTAGGGCATAAACTACTCCTACTTCACGATCCTGTCTGGAATACTGCCGAAAACCCGCTCTGCTCCATCCATATTTGTCTTTCAGGGGCAACCACCTTTAAATGTGCCTATTAGAGAGTTCACCTCTGTAACCAGGGACTTGAAAATAACCCAATGGTGAGCTGTGTACCAGCCAATTTTACTCCCTAAGAGGCAAATACTCTGAATATGAAAATAGGGAGTACAAATATGCTTGCAGAACATGTTGCCCATGCTTCCACCTACATAGCATCCCAAATAAGGCAATAGCTCATTATTGGGTGCATTAGAAGGCACACAGTGGCTAAACATGCCACATAATGTGAGTGTTGGGCATGTGATGCCAATAAGCGGCAAACAGCGAGTGTGTCTTGCCATGCACTGGAAAATGGGCTGAATATGTGGGAACAAGATAGCAAGCAATAACTTGTAAATGATGCAGGGACCTGGCTAGACATTGCTAAGCCCATTTAACTGTTTTAAGTGGGCAAACGGGTTAGGCTCTGGGGGAACCGGATTGAACAAATTACTCATGTTCTTTTGGAAGAATTATTCTTTATTTATAAAGAATAAGAGCAATGCCTGGCATATGGTGTACCTGGGCATAGAGTAGCAATACCTGGCATATGGTGTACCTGGGCATAGAGTAGCAACAGCTGGCATATGGTGTACCTGGGCATAGAGTAGCAACAGCTGGCATATGGTGTACCTGGGCATAGAGTAGCAATACCTGGCATATGGTGTACCTGGGCATAGAGTAGCAACAGCTGGCATATGGTGTACCTGGGCATAGAGTAGCAACAGCTGGCATATGGTGTACCTGGGCATAGAGTAGCAATACCTGGCATATGGTGTACCTGGGCATAGAGTAGCAATACCTGGCATATGGTGTACCTGGGCATAGAGTAGCAACAGCTGGCATATGGTGTACCTGGGCATAGAGTAGCAACAGCTGGCATATGGTGTACCTGGGCATAGAGTAGCAATACCTGGCATATGGTGTACCTGGGCATAGAGTAGCAACAGCTGGCATATGGTGTACCTGGGCATAGAGTAGCAACAGCTGGCATATGGTGTACCTGGGCATAGAGTAGCAATACCTGGCATATGGTGTACCTGGGCATAGAGTAGCAATACCTGGCATATGGTGTACCTGGGCATAGAGTAGCAACAGCTGGCATATGGTGTACCTGGGCATAGAGTAGCAACAGCTGGCATATGGTGTACCTGGGCATAGAGTAGCAATACCTGGTATATGGTGTACCTGGGCATAGAGTAGCAATACCTGGCATATGGTGTACCTGGGCATAGAGTAGCAACAGCTGGCATATGGTGTACCTGGGCATAGAGTAGCAACAGCTGGCATATGGTGTACCTGGGCATAGAGTAGCAATACCTGGCATATGGTGTACCTGGGCATAGAGTAGCAACAGCTTGCATATGGTGTACCTGGGCATAGTGTAGCAACAGCTGGCATATGGTGTACCTGGGCATAGAGTAGCAACAGCTGGCATATGGTGTACCTGGGCATAGAGTAGCAACACCTGGCATATGGTGTACCTGGGCATAGAGTAGCAATACCTGGCATATGGTGTACCTGGGCATAGAGTAGCAATACCTGGCATATGGTGTACCTGGGCATAGAGTAGCAACACATGGCATATGGTGTACCTGGGCATAGAGTAGCAGCAGCTGGCATATGGCATACCTGGGCATAGAGTAGCAATACCTGGCATATGGCGTACCTGGGCATAGAGTAGCAACACCTGGCATATGGCGTACCTGGGCATAGAGTAGCAACAGCTGGCAAATGGGGTGTGCCTCTGGGCATACATTGTCAGAAAAAGTGCCACCTTCTTAGGTCTCACTGGGTATTACAGGAATTTCATTGAGAACTATGGGACCATAGCTTCTCCACTGAATGTCATCTCCTCTCCAAAATTCCCTAAAAAGATTAGATGGAATGAGGAGTGCAATCAGGCCTTTGAAAACCTGAAAAGGCCCTTTGCCAAGCCCCAGTACTCAGAGCTCCTGACTACCACCAAACTTTCATTGTGCAGACAGATGCTTCAAATGTAGGAATAGGTGCAGTCCTCAGTCAACTGGATGGGAAAGGTAGGGAGCACTCCATTTGCTTCATCAGTAGGAAACTGAAGGATCCGGAGACAAGGTGGGCAACCATTGAACGAGAGTGTTTTGCTATTGTGTGGGCTCTGAAGAAGTTTAGGCCATACTTGTATGGTTCTACTTTTGTTATTCAGACTGACCACCAACCCTTGAGATGGTTAATGCAAATGAAGGGGGAAAACCCAAAACTATTGAGATGGTCAATCTGCCTGCAAGGGTTTGATTTCACCATTGAGCACAGGTCAGGGTGTCACCACCAAAATGCTGATGGTCTCTCTAGAATGTATGTCATCGACTAGAGGTATGCGATTAATCCAGGAGTGGATTAAATCCTCCTGTCCCTTAGTCTGGGGGCTGGGGGGTGTGTGTCAGGGAGAATTCTCTGTTTAGGCTGAATTTCCTAACCTAGTGAGTCCCCCAGCAGCTTTGCTGGATTTCTGGAGTTTGTTTTTTTCTCCTGCCAAGAGAGAGACTCTTTTTCTTCCACTCTTGGACATGATTTGTGGTGTTCCTTTGAATGTTAATGTGTTTTATGGGCTATGGGGTCTTTTACTCCATAGGGTCTCATGTGTTTTTCCTATGTGTGTTACACAGCACCCTCCGTGCAGTAACACAGGGGTGTCCCAGAGGACCCCCACCATAGACTCCATACCCTGGGACTGACTACTGTCTCCCAGGGCATGTAAAGTCACCATTGGCTTTACTAGTCCCAAATTACTAACAGAACCAGTACAAACCATCATATTGTGGACGTACTGGTCGGGGCAATTCGATTGCCCCGGGGTCTGTTAGTCGAGGGGGCACGGTTCCGTCCCCTCTGATCGAGTTTTGGCTGGTGGCAGTGGATACTACTCTTTATATTCGACCGCAAATATATTCCTATGGGATTTTCCCATTGTTCGAGGCTAATACTTTTTAACATAGCCTCTAACATACCGCCGGTTTATTTATTTAATATTAATTCACCGGTTGGTATTTTTTGCCAGAACTAGGTTTTAAAATGGCATTTGTGTTCGTCTCTGTAACTCCAAACCAAAGGTCGAGCCCTTTGTTCCACTTTTGGTGGGCTTCTACACAGAAGCCCTCCAAAGTGGTGCCACTCTGTCTGGGTACCACAGGGGGTGTGGGAGGGCTTTAGGCACCTGGGACTAAGTTGCCTTGCCATCTCAGGTCGCACTCTTGCGTGATTGGCCCAAGTGGTGAGCCACCCCGCTCACCACTTAGCATGTTTGATTGACAGCTAGGCTGAATGAATGGGGGGTTTCTTGCATAAAAGCAGGGCTTTTGGGACTGGAACTTCAGAAGTAGCCATAGGACCTGAAAATCCGAAGAGGGAGAAGCTGAGCCGACCTGCTACAACGACACCACCGGTGGAGCCCTGCTGAACCGACTCACCACTTCCCAACGACAGAGGAGATCTCCCTGCTGGAGAGTCTTCTTCCCTTGACTGGTGGGAACAACCAGTTTACCTTCTTTTCGCTTCCAGGACGTCCAAGTGGTCGAATTGCCTGTGCCAAGCACCCCGGCAACCGGATAGCCACTTACCACTGAACCGTGAATAAAAGGACCGCTCCTTTTAATTGAGAACTTCACGGCTGGTTTCTTCCCTGGCAGTGCAACGACTATCTGCTCTCCTCCACGACGAGACCTTCTCTTCCCCCAGAAGAAGCACCCTCTTGCACCCGCTGCCAGGAACAACTGCCTCCGCTGGAGCGTTCTCACCATTTTAAGGTACTGTGTCCGCCAGGCCTCCCTTTCTATAGATTGCTACAAGGTGACAGTAAATCCTTAACCTTCTTGACTGGGCTGGCCGCCTGACCCTCTAACTGGTCCTTTTCATTTGGTCCAACTACTTTCTGAACCTTTACAAGACGTATGTGCACTTTTTAACCGTGTGACCTTGGACACATTTCGTTCTGATCCTCTTAAAGTGGATCCGGCTTCCTGAACTCTAAATTCACGGTTTTATCTCTTGCTGTGTTCTCCCAAAAGCGTTGGGACCTGTTTCAATCTATGCTTTGCCTTTATCTCCCTTTTAAACTAAGTTATTAGAGTGCCATCTTCGTTAAGCGCTCACCGCAGTCTGAAAATAAGTGTTGCTTTACTTAAGACTTGTCTGATAACCGTTTAAGGGAGTGTGTATACTTTAGTGACTGTGTTTTTGAACTGCTTGATATTAGTGCCAATGTGTTTAACTAGATGTGGATTTAAATAAATAATGATATCTCTTTTACACCAAGCTCTGGTCAGTGTTTGCTTGTTCTATTGTGTTCTTTTGACCTATTGTGTATGCTCTGTATACTGCCTAACTCTTCTTGAGAGAAGTCTGATTGCTCAGCCACAGCTACCAGGTAAATCTGGGTGGTACAGACTGCTACCAATTGGGTTTACTGCCAACCACCTGTAGTCTTAAATCTTTTGCAGTGGTCCCTAAGGGAACTGCACAGGTTTCTGCCTAACAGAGGTCTCTCTCAGCTGGGGTCAGTTGCGTCACCCCTGCCCCAGTGATATATTCATGCATCTCTGATCTCTCCCTGGAGCCTTCACTTTTATAAAGACCTTCGTAGTAATTGGCAAACTGGTTTGATACCTCTCCCGGGACGGTGGCCCACTGTCCGTCTTCCCCCTGAACTTGTTCCACCCATCTCTCTGTTCTCCGATCCCTCAGCCTGGCGGCAAACATCTTATCCACCTTGTCTCCCTTTTCATAACATTTTTGCTTTAAGAATTTTAATTTCCATACTGTGCCCCTCCTCCCAGCACACTCAATTCATCCCCTTTTTGTTTGAGTGCTCTCAGGTCTTCATCTCGGTGGGTCCCCTGGGAGTGCAGTCTGCCCTCTAGTTTCTTAATTTCCTTGCCCAGTTTCTCCTCCTTCAACCTTCGCTCTTGTTTCTTCTTGGCTCCCTCCCTTATTAGAGCCCGCTCTCCAAGTTGCATTTCCTGCTTCCCACAGTGTTGTTTCCCCTACCTCCCCGTTATCGTTAATCTGGAAATATTCCTTTATTACAGCGGTGAGATCCATGGCGAAGATTTTATCTCGCCATGAGTACTCGTTGCTGCGCCACTTGGAGTCACCTCTGTTTATGCCCTCCATCTCAAGGTTATGGTGACCATATCGTGGTCTGACCAGCCCACCGAGCGGATTTCGCTATTTATTATACAGGACTATACAGGACTTGATAGGAATGTGTACCTCCTCTGGACTGGGTGCCGGGACCTCCAGACATCTAGTAGGCCTCTGCTTCTTTTAAAATTTGTTTCCTCCTCCCAATTGCGTCCCCCTGTGCATCTCTCTCGTCACTTGACTGTCCATTTGTGGTTCAGCCCATGTGTTAAAGTCTCCTCCCATTATGAGTACCCCTCTACTCCTAGTCAGTATGGTGGAGGGAGCCTCGTCGTTGAAAGCGCTCTGGTCCTGGTTAGGGGTGTATATCAAGTGACGCCCTTTCAAATTCCCGCACCACCAGGGATCTCTGGGTGGGAGAGTTCATACCCTTGACATTTAGCGTTCCCACCCTCAGGAGGCTGCTCCCTTTCGCTTCCCCTAATTTTCCCTCCATTCCTGGGCTACCTCCTCTCACTTATATCCCTGCGCCGTGGACCTTCTGTTTCACCATCCGATTCTTCCAAACCCCTCACTTTTTGATAGTCTCGACCCCATCTGTTTCCCCCTCTACTCCCTTCAAATTGATAACAAAACTAAGAGTATACCAACAATTGTGTACCCCAACCATGGTACCCTGTGTTGAGACGTCCTCTTTGAACTGAGGGCCGCTAGGTTAGGAATTCCCCACTGCCTGGGGTCTTTTTAGTTATTTCCTTCCCCTTTCCCGTTTACCACCTGGAGCTGTCTTTTTAGAGCTGGCTCAGTGCCCCCATCTGGGTCAGGGTGGCTTCGACGGCGAGGGGGAGCTCAGTTTCACGCACTTCCTCCCCATTTTACTTCTTTTACACCCCTGGCGTCTCACTTCCACTTGTATTGTCCTGGGAGAGCGAGCCCCCTGTGGGCCTGTTAGCGCACTTGTATCCGTGCTCTCTGTTACGTGTTGCAGGACTTGCTTTACTTGCTCTGCGGTGGTGACTGTATTCCTCTCCTTTGGCCTCAAACAGCAGGGAAAAGGGATACCCCCACCTGTACCGTATTCCTTAGTCCGTGAGCCATGTGGTGAGCAGCCTGCATTCTCTTCTATGCCCAAAGGTGAGGCCCGACAGGCCCTGGTAGATTTTGACCTTGGATCCCTGATAGTCAATTTCTTGTGCCTGCTTCGCCCTGAGTAGAACTTCTGTCTTTTCTCTGTATTGCAGAAATGTCCCTACTACGGAGGATGGGCCACTGCTGAACGCTCATCCTCCTCTGTGGACTCTTTCAATCTGTACCTTTTTCCATCCTTCCACTTGATAGGGGAGGTTCACTATGTCCTGTACTTTCTTCTTAACCTGGGCCAGCGATTCTCCTTTTGTTTCTTCCAGGCCGGTTATCCGTAGGTTCGTTCTACGTTCTCTGTTTTCCAGGTCGTCTAGTTTCGGCATGAATTCTTCCTCCCTCAACTCAATGGGCCTCATTACGAGTCCGGCGGTAAAACCGCCTAGTTACCGCCGGACTCGTATTACCATTCCGCCTCCGTGATTCCCGGAATTACCGGGGCATTACAACCCCAGTTTTCCGGGAATCACGGAGGCGGAATGGTGTTAATCCCCATTCCCATTGAGTCCTATGGGACTGGATGGGAATGGGGATCATGGAAACACCGGCAGCATCTCGTAATGCTGCCGCTGTTTCCGCGGCCGCCTGCAGGCGGGCGGTGTTAAACCCGCCAGGTCAGACCTGGCGGGAACATCACCTCCCGCCTGTAGGAGTCGAGATCAGGCGGTCCGGAAACAACGGTGGCGGCGGGTTTACCGCCATCGTTATTTCCGGACCGCCTGAGTTATAATGAGGTCCAATGTCTGTCATTCTGGTGTTCAATTTCATCTCCACCAGGTCGACGTTGATCGGGTTGTGCTCAAGGTACTCCACCTTTCCTTCCATTTTCTCCACTTTCCCTCGCAGCTCTGTAATGGATGTTTGATGTCTGTGCGCAGGGCTCTTATCTCCGCCATTACCCCCGCTATGTCCTCCTTTATGGATGCGTCGCTAATTTTTGGGATCGAGTTGGGAGTGTCACTTGTTTGGTGGACCTCTTCCCTTCTGTACTGTTGGAGTGCTTCCAGTCCTTTTGAGGGGGTGGGTGGGGGTGGGCAGTCATAAAGTCGAATTAATAAAGTCGAATTACAAAAATGTCGAAAAATAATTTTTGAATGTTTTATTTTTTTATTTATGTTTTTTTGGGTTCCGCGAGTAAAAAAAAGGGGTAAAACAAAAAAAACAAAAAAAGGGGGGTTAGGGGGAACCCCCCCATTTCGAATAAAAAACGTAGTAAAAAAGTCATTCGAATTTTTTTTTTTTGACTTTAGGACTTTCGACTTTATTTAATACGACTTTATGACTATAAACCGGGGGTGGGCCTTGCATCGGTCACCGCTCTCCTTTTTGTGACCCTATGTTGGTGCTCTGTTTGTCCTATCCCATGAACTCTACTGTGGGCCGGTGCCTGCCTCCTACGGCCTTGTTTCAATGGGTGCTGTGTTTTGTTCTTTGGGTGGAAGGGGGTCTGGCACTCTCTCTTTGCTGTTCCCCGTGCAGTGTACCTCTGTTTGGGCCTGCGTTTTGGTGGGGCTTTTTCCGGGGGCCTGAGTTTTGCCTCACCCCTCTTAGCGCCTCTTTTGCTGCTGTGAGTGAGTCCAGTGTGGGGGGAATCCCCCGTACCTTTATTGCTGACTGCTAAGTGGGGGGTGGGGGGATTGCTCAGTGGTGGGGCTCCTCCGTCCTCCTTGACAGTTTGTCTCACTCCTCCCCTCCACTGCCCCTTATGCTTTGTTTCTGCTGGTGGGCTACCCAGGTGGGTCTCTCCTCTGGGTTTCCTGCTTCCTGAAATGGGGGGGTTGTTCGCTCCTGGCGCCCTCACCTGTCCTCTTGCTTTGTATGCCTCGTAGTGAGCCCCCTTGGCGTGAGCTCCGTGGGTTTGGTCAAGCTTTGCGGGAATATGTCCCTTTTTTTAGCTGCTGGGTCAAAGAGATTGGCTTTGAGGGGTTGTGTGGGACCCACCCTGACTCTCATCCACTTTTTCCTCGCCCCCTTTGCAACCGGCAGAGTTTTTGTATGTTTTGTGGGGGGGGGGAGATTTTGCCGGGGCTCACCGCCCGGTCCTCAGGTCACATCGTCCCTTTCATCCTAATTCAGTGGGGGGCTCTGTATGGAGGGTGATGCCGCCCCACCCTGCAGCGCTCTATGCGGGCCGGGGCTCCGGGCTTACTCTTACCTTCATGCACTGGTCGGTCCGTGTTATTCACTGCTCCTCTGGGCTCCCTCAGCGGCTATCTCCTCTTTGCCTCTATTCCCCAATGCTTGTTGCCGGGTCCGGGTTCTCTTGTGGCTCGCTTAGTTTCTTCTGTTTACTCTTCTCAACGGCTGGGGTTGCGTGCCTTGGATTAGCAGCACCGACCTCTGGGCTTCCACACTTCCCCCACCTCTCCTTCGCTTCCCTCTTGTGGTGGGCCGCTGGTGACGGTTCAGTGGTGGCGTCAGAGCTTTTCTGTTTAGCTCACAGTATTTCTCCTTGACTCCTCGCTTCGCTCCGGGTCACCCCAGGTCCTTCTGAAAACGCTCTTCGCCACAGCCCACACTGCAGGCTTTGGCGTTTGTGGATCCTTCTATTTCGGGGGAGCTCCGGACCGTCCTCCGGGGTGGCGTGCTTCCCCCACCTCTTCCTCGGTTCCCACCTGCGGCCGTCCGTTGTTCTTGGCCTGGCCTCAGAGCCAGCTCCTCTAAGCTGCGTTGTTAGGTGTCCTTTTTGGGGTCCCCTATCACTTTGGGGAGCTCCGTGCGCTCTTGAGACCCTCCGGAGTCTCGGCTCCCGCTGCAGCCGCGTTCGGGGTTCGGGAATCGCTATTTCTCATCTCATGTCACCCTTGCGCCCCCTAGTGGTATCCCTTAATCTCAATTTTAAATGGTCTTTTTCACCCCCCAAACCCCGGACAGTACAACCTCCAACATGAGTTTAAGACTGCTGCCCACCTACACAGCCACATGCCAAGCACAGCACAGGCCCTCACTTAACCCAAGAAGCCAGGGCACCTCGCCTATCGGACCCCCATGCAACTCTCCTGGGCTGTACCCTCAACCACTCTCTCCAAAAAACCTGATTACTATCCAGGGACCTCTGAAATATATGCAGGTCCTCTCCCTCATCTCCCACAGCTTGCTAATCAGCAGAACCAACAACATTGGAGCCACTAGCCCAGCTTAATGCTTAGAAGCTGATACATCCCGGTAAGATATAACACAGAGCCCCTTTCCTGATGTGCCATACAGCAGCTCCACATCCCATCTGGGTGCAAGATAATATTAACCACCCACTCTGTTTTATCTCCCCCCTTGGTGCTTTTTCTGTTCCGCCATGTTTGACGTAACAACTGTTTAATTTGCAACGACTGTGTGTAAAAACTATAACCAATGCAATTGTTCTAACCATGATGTTTTAAACACACACCCCGATAAAAATACAATCCATGTATACGTAACCAATTACTACTGCTACCTTGAACACCATGCTTATTATGCAATAACGCTAGTATCACCTTGCGTACCACATAACAATATCATGTCCAATGGAATACCACTACGCCTATGTCACGTTACACATGTTTCTCCATCACAATGACAAATAGGTCATTACTCGCCTCAACTCCTAACGTTGTCTCACGTACAATGCGAACTGCACTATTTCTGAACCACCACAGCCTTGATAAAGACCCTTGTTGGGTCGAAACACATGTCGGCATCTTGTATGTTAATATTCTATCATTTGAACCCAACCAAAGTGAAAAGGCTTCTCATTTGGTGCTTAATATACTCAAACCCAATTGGACAAAATATTTAATATCCAGCGCCCGAGTGCACATGGTTCTTACAAACCTTTTCCTACCATTAACTGGGACAGAAGAGCACTGTACCCCAAGAATCCATCCACCAGCAGCAGGATTCACTACTTAAACTAGCATGACCAGCACAGTGATCTAGTTTTCCTAGTGCTCTACCCCCTACCTTGATGCTCAACCAGTGAGCCCATGATAAAAGGGTTGGGATACCAGGAGAAGTGTGTCTGAAAAGACCCTGGAAAGGAACTAAAGAACCCTGTTGTTCCGTAGCAAACCATATGAAGTAAAATGCAGACTATATATAAAGTATAAGAAATGTTCTCGGGTGAGAAACTTCCCGCCAGTTATGGGAGGACTAAGAATCTCATGGCTCTGCTATGCGGATGATACCATCCTTTTGGATCAGACCCCCATTGGTTTACAGCGCTCCATCACTGCACTTAAGTCAAGGTGTATAGCACATCGATTATCCCTGGTATTCTATACAGGGCTGTCTATCTGGACGAGGGGAATAATTCCTAGATGTAAATGAAAAAAAAGGAAACAGTCTGAGATCTATTTCACGAGTACCCCATGGTGTCTCGGTTGAAGCACTTAGAGTAGAACTGGGGGTCTTATCACTCAGATCTCTATGGCTCATCGCCAGGTGTAAACTATGGCGCACCATTATTCTAGCCGGGGCGGACACGCTTCTATCCCCGATTGCCAATATACCCTCTCCAGGGAAAAACTATTTTATGGCTAGACTTCAGTGTACTTTTTTCTTTTTCTTTGCATTTTTAAAGCACTCACACAGCCCGGGGGCATCGAGGCGCTGTTACAGGAATATGGCTTAGTTGCGTATTTATAACGTGCTTAATACCCAGAGGGACCAATACCCTGGTGCCAGGGGCATTTTTCACTGCAGTGCCCTCTATCACTTTTGAATTGAATCAAATTACATTTTGAACATTGGCAGATCAGAGGGGCGACGGAGCAGAGAGCAGCCATGGACCAGGGGGGCAAGTGATCAAAGCAGCTGAAGACCAGAGGGGCAAGTGATCAAAGCAGCCAAGGATCAGAGGGGTGACGGAGCAAAGAGTAGCCAAGGACCAGGGGGGCAAGTGATCAAAGCAGCCGAAGACCATAGGGGCAAGTGATCAAAGCAGCCAAAGACCACAGTGACAACGGAGCAGAGCTGACAAGGAGCAAAGGAAAGTACCTCACCATAGCTGCCAAGGACCCGAGGGGCAACAGCCAAAGCAGCAAAGGATCAGAGGAAAGCAACTCACCAGAGCAGCCAAGGACCATACACCAAAGCAGCCAAGGACCAGAAGAGAGTAGCTCACCAGTGCAGTCAAGGACCAGAGGAGATTAACTCACCAGTGTAGTCTAGGACCAGAGGAGATTAACACACCAATGCAGTCAAGGATCAGCGGGGCGACAGACCACAGCAGCCAAGGGCCAGACCAGATCAGTCAAAGACCAGAGGGGCAAGTGATCAGAGCAGCCAAAGACCAGAGGGGCAACGAAGCAGGGCAGCCAAGGGCCAGAGGACAGTACCTCACGAGAGCAGCCAAGGACCCGATGGGCAACAGCCAAAGCAGCAAAGGACTAGAGGATAGCAACTCACCAGAGCAGCCAAGGACCATAGGGGCAATGAACCAGAGCAGCCAAGGACCAGAGGAAAGTAACTCATCAGAGCAGTCAAGGACCAGAGGAGAGTAGCTCATCAGTGCAATCAAGGACCAGAGGAGAGCAACTCACCAGAGCAGCCAAGGACCATAGGGGTAATGAACCAGAGAAGCAAAGGACCAGAGGAAAGTAACTCACCAGTGCAGTCAAGGACCAGAGGAGAGTAACTCACCAGTGCAGCTAAGGATCAGAGGGGCGCCAGACCAGAGGGGCCAAGGACCAGAGGGGCCATAGCCCAGAGCAGCAAAGGATCAGAGGAAAGCAACTCACCAGACCAGCCAAGGACTAAAGGGGCAATAAACCAGAGCAGCCAAGGACCAGAAGAGAGTAACTCACCAGTGCAGCTAAGGATCAGAGGGGTGCCAGACCAGAGGGGCCAAGGACCAGAGGGGCAATAGCCCAGAGCAGCAAAGGATCAGAGGAAAGCAACTCACCAGAGCAGCCAAGGACCTGAGGGGCAACAGCCAAAACAGCAACGGATCAGAGGAAAGCAACTCACCAGAGCAGCCAAGGACCAAAGGGGCAATAAACCAGAGCAGCCAAGGACCAGAAGAGAGTAACTCACCAGTGCAGCTAAGGATCAGAGGTGCGACAGACCAGAGGGGCCAAGGACCAGAGGGGCAATAGCCCAGAGCAGCCAAGGAGCAGAGGAAAGTACCCCACCAGAGTAGCCAAGGACCCGAGGGGCAACAGCCAAAGTAGCAAAGGATCAAAGGAAAGCAACTCACCAGAGCAGCCAAGGACCATAGGGGCAATAAACCAGAGCAGCCAAGGACCAGAAGACAGTAACTCACCAGTGCAGCTAAGGATCAGAGGGGCCACAGACCAGAGGGGCCAAGGACCAGAGGGGCAATAGCCCAGAGCAGCCAAGGATCAGAGGAAAGCAACTCACCAGAGCAGCCAAGGACCATAGGGGCAATAAACCAGAGCAGTCAAGGACCAGAGGAGAGTAACTCACCAGTGCAGTCAAGAATCAGAGGGGCGACAGACCACAGCAGCCAAAGGGCCAGACCAGACCAGTCAAAGAACAGAGGGGCAAGTGATCAAAGCAGCCAAAGACCAGAGGGGCGACAGAGCAGAGCAGCCAAGGACCAGAGGAGAGTAATTCATCAGAGCAGTCAGCAACAGAGCAAAGCAGCCAAGGACCAGAGGAGAGTAACTCATCAGAGCAGTCAAGGACCAGAAGAGCAACTGACCAGAGCAGAGTGACTCACCATGGAGTCATGGACCAAAGGGGCGACTGACCAGAGGAGCATCTCACAAGGGATTAGGTGTTGCCAGGTGACTCCATGTGATGGGGGTCACCTGAGTGCATTCATGGGCTTTGCTTTTACCTTAGATTTTCACATGTACATTTCATTCAATGGAAGTGACTGCTGCCAGATGATTACTTTTATTAATACCAAGTATATGGAGTTTAGAGTATGACTATTGGGTTGCCCAAACTATCGAATTTCTGTTTTGCTCAATTACTGCTATGTATATCGAAAATCATGTATTAAGAGAGAGAATGCAGTAATGGTATAAAATGAACATGAAAGCATCGCCCGTCATTGCTGTATTGACTTCCTGTACTATGCATGTAGGGACATGTCATTTTCACCTACTAGCCCTGTTCTAATTTCATGCCAATAACAATGTGTTTAAGTGTAAATGAAGACTCACAGATAACACTAAAAACGTATTCTAAATGTTTGACAAATAGCATGCCAATTACTTTGCAAGCATGGTTTCGGTCAACGATTTCCATTTAGTACTGTAATGCTTAGATGTATCTGTTGGGGATAAATCTAGTGCCATGTTTTAGGATTCCAGGCTCTGCCTCGTCAAGCCAATGAAGCTTGCAAACCAAAGGTCAAGGCCGTCCTTCCCCGCTCCCTCCTTTCTGGATGCAGACACACACAGTCACTGCATCAGAGGAGAAGAAGTCTGCCTGGAATGGTCTGTTAGGTAGGTACTAGACAGAGCATAACCCTCCACTAGACAGGTCCTAGACATAGCAGAATCCTGCCTAGATGGCCCCTACACTAGAGCGAGAGTCCTCACTAGATTGGCCTTACACAGAGCACAATCCTTCCTACACCGCCCCTAGACTAGAGACAAACACCTCACTAGATGGCCCCTATACAGAGCAAAATCCTTCCTAGACCGCCCCTAGACTAGAGAGACACACCTCACTCGACAGGCCCTAGAGTGAGACACCACACTAGATGGGCCCTAGACTAGAGTGAGAAACCACACTAGATGGGCCCTAGACTAGAGTGAGACACCACACTAGATGGGACCTAGACCCAGCACAATCCTTCCTAGACTAGAGTGAGACACCTCATTATATGGGCCCTAGACAGAGCACAATCCTTCCTAGACCGCCTCTAGACTAGAGCCAAACACCTCACTAGATGGGTCCTAGACAGAGCAAAATCCTTCCTAGACCACCCCTAGACTAGAGAGACACACCTCACTAGACAGGCCCTAGAGTGAGACACCACACTAGATGGGGCCTAGACTAGAGTGAGACACCACACTAGATGGGCCCTAGACTAGAGTGAGACACCACACTAGATAGGACCTAGATCCAGCACACTCCTTCCTAGACTAGAGTGAGACACCTCACTAGATGGGCCCTAGAAAGAGCATAACCCTTCACTAGACAGGCCCTAGATCGAGCACAATCTTTCCTGGACAGGCCCAAGACTGAGCACAGTTTTGCCCTAGACTATAGGGAGACACTTCACTAGACAGGCCCTAGACTAGAGTGAGATACCACACTAGATGGGCCCTAGACTAGAGAGAGAAACCACACTATATGGGCCCTAGACCCAGTACAATCCTTCCTAGACTAGAGTGAGACACCTCACTAGATGGGCACTAGAGAGCATAACCCTTCACTAGACAGGCCCTAGATGTTGAGGAGCACCTGGCAGTGATTGATATGTCTAGTGATGATAATCTGTTGCATGACCCTCAAACCTTGCCTGACCTTGGAAGGAAAACAGCAACTTGGGATGTTGACAAGAGTTTATCCAGCTTACTCTCAAAGAAGATGTACAAGATATACGCTGGACAGAGTTTTACTAATAACCACCCTTGCTCAAAACAGCAACTTGGGATGTTGACAAGAGTTTATGCAGCTTACTCTCAAAGAAGATATATAAGATATACGCTGGACAGAGTTTTACTAATAACCACCCTGCTCAAGCCCATCAATATACAGCTTAGGCAATTTATTACCTATTTACGATTTGATATCCTACCCACTAATGAGCATATGGGTAGATGGAGAGGGACTTCTCTGGCTAAAAGGTTATGAAGGCTGTGCAAGGGGAATATTGAAACGACAAGACATATTCTTTTTTGATAAAGAATTTTTTAAAAAATTTTTTTATTTGGTTAGTTGATCAAATTAACCTTTCAAATGCATTTCATTACATCAAACCATCATATTTCAAAATTCATAATAGTTCCAAAATGAATTAACATAATATATACACATAAGCAAACATTTTACCATCCACTACAAAACCAAAAATGTTAGTGCTCCAAAAGGAATTATTATTTCATAATTAACATTTTTGAACAAAATGGATATGGAATTATAAATGGATCCTGCTTTGCTTTCATTCTTTAATTTAAGGTGGTGTTTGTAAGCAATTACTTGTCATTTTCTTCTCTAGATCTGGGCAAAGCCATATCTAAGAATTGAACTATAGCAACTCTTATAGCGAGTTTGGTGGACGTAAATATGGCTTGCCATCTCTGATCAGAATCCATCGGACAATATGATATCATAAGATCTTTAAAGAAAAGTTCTCGCAGCGTGGATAATCCAGGACAATCAACAATTATGTGCGGCAATGTTTCTTTTTGATGTTGGTTCAAGCAGAATCGAAAGATGTTTTGATCGTTAGGTATTAGTTGTCCTCTTGCCTGCACCTCTTTGGTATGCCACAGATTAAATCTGAAGCGCAAATATTGGCTTCTAATATATGGAGATGGAAATTTTTCAAGGTTATCAGCCATTACTCGATATGTTTTGCTGCCAAAGAGGTGTATATTAAAGTCTTTGTATCTAGTACAATTGGCTTGGTTGCAAATCCAATCAAATTGAAACAATTTTAGCTTGGCACGCCCTGGATTCTCTATTAACAGATCGAGTGTGATTGAGGCATCAGCTAGGGCGTTTAATGTGCGAGTACGCCAAAGGTGAGGAAAGGTATGATTAGATGTTAAAAGATAATTTGCGATCACACTAAGAATTTTATTCACGTCTGTTCCCAAGAATTAAATTAAAGAACCAGGAGAAGGGAGTAATTCCCGCCAGGCCTGTGAACTTTGTAAAACAGTGTGCTGTCAAGAGGTGAGAGGCATTCTCTTGACTTACTAGGATTTGACAGATTCTGGCAGAGAAACTATGTGCTAATGAGAGGAGGGAGGTACAACGTGTTCTTGGATCAAGACCAGGGAAAGGGAGTCATTCCCCTTGGAACTGTGTGCTACTATTTTGGAACTTTGCTTGCTTTTGGCCACTTTCACATTGAAAGGAACCTCATTTTTTAACACGTTGGCCCTACACACTTTAGACAGTTTTGCAAGGGATAGGATAGGTTTCGGACACAGGACATATTTTGGTTTGGGACATCCTGACATTGATTGCTTCACTAGCCTGTTTTGTTGAGGCAGGGAAATCCTCATAGCATACCGATAGGATAGGCCTTTCTCCCCCGACCTTGTCTTTTTCTTTTAATAAAAGATTTTAGCCAAAACATGACCTCTTTGTGTCTGTCTAATTCCTGAATACTCCGACGTCAAAGCCAGGTTCTTGTTTTGGAATTTCAATACAAACAACCAGTACTCCGCAGAATACATCCCGCTTTCATTTGATGCAAAATTACCTTGGTACTTGCCCACTTGAGCAAGGCCTAGCATCCTGAGTTCATAGCTCCCTTTAGGGCATTCCCTAAGATTGGTGAGATGCAGCCTAAAAAGCTGTGAGCCACATACCCAAGCCAGGGAAGTGAACCAAATCCATTTAGACTCAGGCTTTTTAGTGCAGCTTGGTATATAGCAGCATTTGGATTAGAGCAAATCCGCACCCAATAAAACAATGGCTTGATCCCAACAACAGCCATTTGGTAAAGATTACACTCCAAACGAAGGCTATCTAGGGGGGCGGCTCCAGAGGGTTGCATAAGAAGTGCACTAATGAAATTGTTCTCCGAAACAGTGAGGAATCCTTTGCATGACCCCATAGCTCTACTACATAAGCAGCTGAAGTACGGGCCTGGGACCGATACAGATGTAGAGCAGGTGTTATTTGTCCAAGGTCACAGTGGCTTTCAAGAGATGAGACCACAGACAATTCTCTGAGGATCGTATGCCCAAGTAATCATATGTGGACACTTGTTCCAAGATGGTACCATTAGCTTCAATGTTTAGGTTGGTCCACTTGGATACCCTATGCCTGAAGACCATTGATTTGGTCTTTTTAACATTAAGCACAAGGCTCAATTCCTTACATTTTTTGTTAAAGATAGCCAGGTTATGTCGTAAACCCACTGGGGTAGTAGACCGGATAACAGCGTTGTCTGTGGAAAAAATACGAGAAGCCGGTCAGAGCCCAATTTGGGCGGATCAAGGCATTGGTCCAGTAACTCCTCAACTAGCTCATTGATGTATATACAGAAGAGAAGGGGGGGCCAACACACAACTCTGGCGGACCCGGCTGTCTACCTCAATAGGTTGCGTTAGTTCCCCTCCCAATCCCCACCCGACTGTAGCCTTATTGTCAGTATAGAGTTTTAATATTGTATTCCCAGGAATAGCTTGCTTTAACAGTACTTGTAAAAGATACTTACGAGGAATAAAGTCAAAGGCCATCCAAAGGTCAACAAAGCTATCATAAATCTTGACCCGGCCTTGCCCACTTGAGCAAGGCCTAGCATCCTGAGTTCATAGCTCCCTTTTTACATTGGTCTTTTTAACATTAAGCACAAGGCTCAATTCCTTACATTTTTTGTTAAAGATAGCCAGGTTATGTCGTAAACCCACTGGGGTAGTAGACCGGATAACAGCGTTGTCTGTGGAAAAAATACGAGAAGTCGGTCAGAGCCCAATTTGGGCGGATCAAGCCATTGGTCCAGTAACTCCTCAACTAGCTCATTGATGTATATACAGAAGAGAAGGGGGGGGCCAACACACAACTCTGGCGGACCCGGCTGTCTACCTCAATAGCTTGCGTTAGTTCCCCTCCCAATCTCCACCCGACTGTAGCCTTATTGTCAGTATAAAGTTTTAATATTATATTCCCATGAATAGCTTGCTTTAACAGTACTTGTAAAAGATACTTACGAGGAATAAAGTCAAAGGCCATCCAAAGGTCAACAAAGCTATCATAAATCTTGACCCGGCCTTGCCCACTTGAGCAAGGCCTAGCATCCTGAGTTGAGTTCATAGCTCCCTTCAGGGCATTCCCTAAGATTGGTGAGATGCAGCCTAAAAAGCTCTGAGCCACATACCCAAGCCAGGGAAGTGAACCAAATCCATTTAGACTCAGGCTTTTTAGTGCAGCTTGGTATATAGCAGCATTTGGATTAGAGCAAATCCGCACCCAATAAAACAATGGCTTGATCCCAACAAGAGCGATTGGGTAAAGATTACACTCCAAACGAAGGCTTTCTAGGGGGGCTCTAGAGGGTCGCATAAGAAGTGCACTAATGAAGTTGTTCTCCGAAACAGTGAGGAATCCTTTGCATGACCCCATAGCTCTATTACATAAGCAGCTGAAGTACGGGCCTGGGACCGATACAGTTGTAGAGCAGGTGTTATTTGTCCAAGGTCACAGTGGCTTTCAAGAGATGAGGCCACAGACAATTCTCTGAGGATCGTATGCCCAAGTAATCATATGTGGGCACTTGTTCCAAGATGGTACCATTAGCTTCAATGTTTAGTTTGGTCCGCTTGGATACCCTATGCCTGAAGACCATTGATTTGGTCTTTTTAACATTAAGCACAAGGCTCAATTCCTTACATTTTCTGTTAAAGATAGCCAGGTTATGTCGTAAACCCACTGGGGTAGTAGACCGGATAACAGCGTTGTCTGTGGAAAAAATACGAGAAGCCGGTCAGAGCCCAATTTGGGCGGATCAATGCATCACATTTTCCCACATTTGCAAACGACCGAGTAACACTTGGCAAAGGTTCTACTAGCTGCATCCAACAAAGAAATAGTTCCTTGGGATACTTCCGACCCCCTTCTTATGAATGGGCAGAACCTTCGCCTCACACCAAGACTGTGGAACCTTAACTATAACAGCAGTAGAGTTAAACACACGACAAAACAGGCGCCCAAATGGACTTCACATCTTTGTAGAGGTCAATGGTGATTTTATCACGGCCTATGGCCTTCCCGGTTCTTATTGTAGCAAGGGCTTCCTCTACTTCCTTCACTGATATTGTAACATATTCCACCCCCATGGGTGGATAGCTACAACAAGGGTCTACTACCTTGGGCCCCTCCTGGGGATCCCAATGTAAATCGACAAAGTGACGGTGCCATATGTCCGGTAGAATTTGACATTTCGGAGTCTCCAGCTTGTTCAGCTCCTTCCCTCAACCAGCTTCCAAAAGGAAGTGGAACCTCCCAGGCTACATGCAGACGGCAAGTCATCCCACCTATAATTAGCGTAAACATCATTCCTTCGAATGGCGTCTTTATACAAGGACCTCAGAACTCTCACTGCTGTTTATCGATACACGGTCCATGTTTCAGGTCTAATGATAGTCTATCTTTGGCTTCTTTACATTCCTCATCAAACAACCCCTTTTTCTTCATGGCAGTCTGTTGAGCCCTTCTTGCCGGTTTGATGAAGAAGGAAAGGAGGCTATGTACCAACATGTTGTAGTTAGTCATAATGCTCACGTCATCAATATTTTCTTGGCAAATCACTACTATATATGGTTTAATAGTTCTATAGATGCTATGTTTAAAATAGGAAAGATCAATGGAGGGCCTCATTGCTGAGCATGGCCTGTTACAGCGACTGTGTTGGCGCGAGATACACTTGTACCATTAGCCTCACAACGGATAACACTGTGGATCGGGTAGTGGTCACTGTCACATCGCTTTAAAACCTCAAGACGGGCTACATTTTCCCCATCGTTAGCACTGATGAAGGCATAGCCAATCCTAGAATGCCCATTATGCCAAACATAAGTAAATTCAGCTGGTTGGTCTGGTTTAATCCTGCCATTACAAGCTCTTAGGGCAGCATCATTAAGGATGCGTGCTGCCTCTATTGCAAATTGGTAGATTATAGATGGACGAACACACTCTAAAGCTGGTATACACCATACACTGTCCTGATCGTCCCACATTGGCTTGAGCTGGAGGTTCATATCACACATTGGCAGCACAAGCGGGGGTTCCATAACCTGACGTTCGTAGTCCCGGATAATGTCAAGCATCCTATGTAAGCTCTCCAAAGATGCTACGCCATATGGCTGGTTGTAGATGTTAAACAGGACTATAGGGCTACCTTCTTTGGTTTTAGCTTCTAGACATTGCATATCACAGCACCCTGTTGAGCGGCTTTTGAAGGATACATTTAGATGAGGACCAATCCAAGTCAGCAGCCTACCCTTAGGTCTCCCCCTGCGGCCATTTGGAGCAGAAATCATGTGGGAACAAAACCCTGGATATCCTCAACCTCCAGGTACCAAATTTCCTGTAAGAAAGAAATATCAAAATCATGGATAAAATGAATACAGGTAGGATCGGTCATATGTGTCTGAATGACAACTATGTTCCAAGATAAAATATTGCATCAAGGCAAGCCTAGTTGAAGAAACAAAAGGCAATGATAAATTAGCTGGAAAGGGGACAGGGGCTAAACAGTGAACAGTCAGCAGTGATGGTAAGTCAACAACCTCCATTCAATCCTCTCCCTCCTTTCCCCGGCCGAGAATAACAGGACGGCTGACAAACAACTTCACCCCAGCATGCCTGCGAGAGACAGAGGATTGGATCAAATGATTGCACAGCGATCTTCAAACCCACAGGAGGACAAGTACGTAGTTCTATTGACAAAAGACCCTCGACCAACAATCTGTTAACTAGATGATAAAATCATCCTGGCCAGATGTCATATTGCCCCTTACACTTTCAAATAGGTCAGCTCTAACAACAGATCTACAGCCCCTGACGTGGTGCAACCAATGTATATTTTGTTGACAAGGGCTTGTTGGTTTTCATATTGCTCTTCTGACAGCCTAGGCACATTGTACATATACTTGCAAACAAAGTCCTTCTGGGCCAACCAACCTTGATGGCATAGGGGGTTGTTAGGCAGAAACCTGTGCAGTTCCCTTGGGGAACACTGCAAAAGATTTAAGACTACAGGTATAGCAGTAAACCCACTTGGTAGCAGTCCGCACCACCCAGATTTACCTGGTAGCTGTGGCTGAGCAGTCAGACTTCCCTCAAGAAGAGTTAGGCAGTATGTAAAGTATACACAATAGGTACTCAAATACAATAGCACAAGCAAACACTGACCAGAGCTTGGTTTCAAAAGTATATAGTTATCTATTTATTAAACACACATAAGTTGAAATCACTCTAGCAAAATATAGTAAAAAAAACACTTCAAACACAGTTATAATGAAAGCAGTTCCAACCCTTACTCCTATCTAGACAACTCTAAGTTAACACCACATAATTAAAACAGAGGTGAGCGCTTAACGTTAGATGACACTCTAGTAGGTTCAAGAAAGGGGTAAAAAGAAACAGAAATGGGTTAGACACACCACTCTAAGGTCCAGAACACTTGCAATAGGCTCAAAGAAGCACAAAGTCACAGGTGAGCAAGAGTCACTAGGCAGGGCCCACTCTTAGAGTAGCCGGAGCGGAAATGTGCCCAAGATCACACTGGTATTAGGGATTCAAAGTCTTGCAAAGAGTTAGAAAGAGTTTAGAGTGGCTTAGAAAGTTTAGCCAGGGTGTCCCAGGCACTCCCAGGGTCGAAAGCCGGGGGCTAAATCTACCCCGTACAGTCGGTGGCAAGGGAAGCCAGGCGGAACACGGTACCTTAAGCGGAAAGGATCCTCCAGCGGTGGCAGTTGTTCCAGGCAGTGGCAGCAAGGCTCGACGTCGGTCAGGGGAGAAGAAGTTCTTGCTGAAGAGCAGAAGAAGAAGGTCGTTGCACTGCCCGGGAAGAAACCAGCCGCGGAGTCCTCCGGTTAAAGGGTTGTACTGACTTTCGCGGTTAGGGGTAAAAGTGTGGTATTCCGGTTGCCGGGGTGCTTGGCACGGGCAAGGCGGCCACGAGATACCTCGAGAAGCGAAAAGAAGGTAAAAACTGGTTGTCCCCACCAGTCAAGGGAAGGAGCCACTCCGTTAAGAGTTCTCCTCGGTCGTCGGGAAAAGTGGTGAGACGGTTCAGCAGGGCTCCACCGGGTGGTGTCGTCGAAGCAGGTCGGCTCAGCTCTTCCCTCGTCGGATTCGTGGTCCTGTGGCGACTTCTGAAGTTCCAGTCCCCAAAGCCCTGCTTTTATGCAGCAAACCCCCATTCACCCAGCCTAGCTGTCACTCAAACATGCTAAGTGGTGAGCCGGCCGGCTCACCACTTGGGCCAATCAGGACGGAGTGCGACTTGAGTTACCAAGGTAACTCAGTCCAGGGTGCCTAAATCCCCCTCCACCCCTCCTAAGTACCCCAGACAGAGTGGCACCACTTTGGAGGGCTTCTGTGGAGAAGCCCGCCAAAAGTGGAACAAAGGGCTCCACTTTGGGTCAGAGTTACAGAGGCGAACGCCAACGCCATTTTAGAATCAAGTTTTGGCAAAAAGTACCAACCGGAGTTATAATAATAAATATATAAACCGGCGGTATGTTTAAGGCTACCGTAAATAAATAATTAAATGTGTTAGCCCAAAACAATGGGAAATCCCATAGGGAAATATTCGCGGTCGAATATAAAAAGTAGTTTCCACTGCCACCAGCCAAAACTCGATCAGGGGGGACGGAGACGTGCCCCCTCGACTAACAGACCCTGGGGCAATCGAATTGCCCCAGCCAGTACGTCCACAATATGATGGTTTGTACTGGTTCTGTTCAGGATTCAAGACTAGCAAAGTCTTTGGTGACTTTACATGCCCTGGGAGACAGTAGTCAGTCCCAGGGTATGGAGTCTATGTTGGGGAGTCCCTAGGACACCCCTGGGTCACGGCACAGAGGGTGCTGTGTAACCCATATCACAAAAATACATGAGGCCCTATGGAGTAAAAGACCCCATAGCCCATTCAACACAAGGTTTAACCAAGAAAACACACTTCAACATGTCCAAGAGTGAGGGTAAAAGAGTCTCACTCTTGGCAGGAGAAAAAAAGAAACCCCAGAAATCCAGCAAAGCTGCTGGGGGACTCACTAGGTAGGGAAATTCAGCCTAAACAGAGAATTCTCCCTAACACTCGCCCCCCCCAGACTAAGGGACAGGAGGATTTAATCCACTCCTGGATGAACCTCATACCTCTAGTCGATGATATACATCCTAGAGAGTCCATCAGCATTTTGATGGTGACACCCTGACCTGTGCTCAATGGTGAAATCAAACCCTTGCAGGCAGATTGACCATCTCAATAGTTTTGGGTTTTCCCCTTTCATTTGCATCAACCATCTCAAGGGTTGGTGGTCAGTCTGAATAACAAAAGTAGAACCATATAAGTATGGCCTAAACTTCTTCAGTGCCCACACAATAGCAAAGCATTCTCTTTCGATAGTTGCCCACCTTGTCTCAGGATCCTTCAGTTTCCTACTGATGAAGCAAATGGGGAGCTCCCTACCCTTCTCATCCAGTTGGCTTAGAACTGCACCTATACCTACATTGGAAGCATCAGTTTGTACAATGAAAGGTTGGTGGTAGTCAGGAGCTCTCAATACTGGAGCTTGGCAAAGAGCTCTCTTCAGTTTTTCAAAGGCCTGATTGCACTCCTCATTCCATTTTACCTTTTTAGGGAATTTGGGAGAGGAGATTACATTCAGTGGAGAAGCTATGGTCCCATAGTTCTCAATGAAATTCCTGTAATATCCAGTGAGGCCTAGAAAAGCTCTCACTTGGGTTTGAGTAGTTGGTGTTGTCCAATTTTGCACAGCTTCAATCTTGCTGGGCAAAGGCCTTATTTCTCCACCTCCTACCTCATGTCCAAGGTAGACCACTTTACTTTGACCAATCTGGCACTTACTGGCTTTGATTGTCAAATGGGCCTGTTCCAGAGCCTGCAACACATGTCCTAGGTGGTTCACATGTTCTTCCCAGGAGTGGCTGAAGACTGCAATGTCATCCAAGTATGCCATGCAGAATTCTTCCATCCCAGCCAGAACTTGGTTCACCATCCTTTGGAATGTGGCAGGTGCATTTTTTAGTCCAAAAGGCATGACCTTAAACTGGTACAAGCCAACTGGGGTTGAAAATGCAGTTTTCTCCTTGGCATGGTCTGTCAGGGCTATTTGCCAATAGCCTGACGTTAGGTCAAATGTGCTGAGGTACTTGGCTGCACCAAGTTTATCCACCAACTCATCTGTCCTGGGCAAAGGGTGGGCATCAGTCTTGGTGACTGCATTTAGAGCTCTATAGTCCACACAGAATCTCAAGTCTTTGGATCCTGCCTTTGGTACTAACACAACTGGGCTAGACCATGGACTGGTAGAGGGCTCTATTACCCCGAGATCAAGCATCTTCTTGACCTCTCCTTTGATGTGGGTTCTGATATGTTCTGACATTCTGTACCCTCTGCTTTTGACTGGCAGCCAGTCACCAGTGAGTATCTCATGCTGGCCCCAAGGGGTCAAGCCTGGTGACAGTGAGAACAGGGAGGCAAACTGATTTAACATAGATTTGCACTCCTCTTGTTGCTCAGGTGTCAGGTCTGAAGAGAGATTGACTCCTTCAACTTTTTCATCTAAAGGCACACCTCTGAGGAGATCAGGGAGAGATTCACTCTCTTCTTCCTCTGCAGCTGAAGCTAGAAGCAAGGCTCCTACATCAGGCCTGGAGATGTATGCTTTTAGTCGGTTGGTGTGGAAGACTCTAGGAGCTTCCCTGGGTCTGCCCAGATCCACCAGATAGTTGACCTCTCCAAGTTTTCCCACAATCTTGAAGGGTCCCATCCATTTGTCTTGCAAGGCCCTCTGCCTTGTTGGAAGCATAACTAGAACTAGCTGGTCTTGAGTAAACTCAACCATGTTAGCCTTCTGGTCATGTCAATGTTTGACCAGAGCTTGACCAGCTTTCAAGTTGTCACTTGCTTCTGCCATCATGTGCGACATTCTCCTCCGGAGACCTATCACATAGTCAGTCACTCTGACTGGCTTGGGGGGAGGAGCACCTTCCAATCCCTCCTTAATCAGGGCCAATGGACCTCTGACTGGATGGCCATAGAGAAGCTCAAAGGGAGAATAGCCTACTCCCTCCTGAGGGACTTCTCTATAAGCAAAGAGAAGGCATGGCAGTAGAAGGTCCCACTTTTTCTTAAGGGGTTCCTCTAAAGCACCTATCATGCTCTTCATGGTTCTGTTAAACCTTTCAACCAACCCGTTTGTCTGAGGGTGGTATGCTGTTGAGAACTTGTAAGTAACTCCACAGGTTTTCCACATGGCTTTCATGTAGTGGGACATAAAGTTTGATCCCCTGTCAGAGATTACTTCCTTAGGAAACCCAACCCTGGTGAAAATACCAAGGAGGGCCTTAGCCACAGCCGGAGCTGTAACAGTCCTCATAGGAATTGCCTCAGGGTACCTAGTAGCATGGTCTACTACAACAAGTATAAACCTGTTGCCTGAGGAGGTTGGAGGATCAAGGGGACCAACAATGTCAATCCCTACCCTCTCAAATGGGACTCCCACAACTGGGAGAGGCACTAAAGGTGCCACATTCTTGGAACCAACCTTACCAGAAGTCTGGCAGGTATGGCAGCTCTTACAATATCTATCTACTTCAGCCCCCATCTTTGGCCAATAAAAGTAGAGTGAGAGCCTTTCCTTGGTCTTCTTGAAACTCAAGTGACCAGCCAAAGGTATCTCATGGGCTAGTTGTAAGAACTGTTGTCTGTTCTCTTGTGGGACTACAAGGCGTTTGTAGTCTCCAGGTTCAGACTCAGTCGGTTCACTGTAGAAGAGGCCATCTTCCCAGTGTAACCTATACTTCCCAGGCTCTTGCCCATCAGCTTGAGAAGCTGCCTGGTGGCGGAGACCTTCCAGAGTTGGACATTCTCTTTGCCCCTTACGAAAAGCTGCCCTGCTAGGCCCACCTTCTGCCAGTAAAGACTGCAGCTCAGGATGGTCCTCAGGGTCCAAATCTCCAATAAGGTTGGGGCCTCCTTCTAGCTCTTCCTCAGAGTCTAGCTCAACCACACAGGGTTGTACCTCCCTCTCAGCCTCAGCTGGAGGTGGAGTTACAGGTGTAACTTTGGACAACCTAGGGGAAGTCCTTGTTGGAAGCACTGGAGTGCTTGCTGCTGGCTTTTTCCTAGGAGTCTTGGGTTGCCCCTTTGCTCCTGATCTGGTTGATACTGCAGTAAGTTGCTCCAGTGGGAGAGGAGTGATTTCTGTCATCATCTCCTGAGATAACCCTCTCAGGGTTTTCTCTCTTGCAGGTTTTGTGAGCTCCTGTAACCTTTTGCTAGGGGGTCTGGGGGTATGTGACACAACTCCAAGAGCTTTGAGGTCATTACCCAACAGAACCCTACCTGGCACTTCACATTGTACACTGACAGGTATTTTTACAGCCATATCATTACATTGGATGAGAACTGGTAACTGGGGACACATCTGCACAGGCCCACCAGCTAACTTGGTGAGGCATTTGGGGGCCTTAGCAACATCCTCTGCCTTGAAAAATGATTCATCCACCACAGTTATGCTGGCTCCAGTGTCCCTAATGGCAGGAGTCTCCTGACCATTCACCTGGACACTGTCCTTATAATACTCTTTAGTATTATCTGGGATAGAGTTATAGACATCTAAATTCTGTTGTTCCCACAACCCCAGAGAGACTAAAGAAACACTAGCTGAGACTCCAGTGGGTTCATCAGCTAGTAATAGAAAGTTTCCACTTGCCATATGTACTTCCTCTTCTGGAGCGAAGGCTAAGGAGGCAAGCTGGACCCCTGAAGGTTTACCCTTACATCTGGGATCTCCTTTCACATGGTCAGTAGCCTTACAAACAAAGCATGAGCCAAAGGCTCGCTGGAATGGAGGCTTGTTCTGACCTCCTTCTGGTCTGGGACCAGGAGGTACACTAGCCTGATTTGGTTTCCCTTGTGACTTACCCTTATAGTTTTGTTTGGGGCCCTCTTTGGAATTGGTAGTATTAGAATTCTCTTTGGAGTCCTTTTTGGGCTGTTTCTCCCCATCCTTCTTCTGAGTGACCCCAGAATCCTTGTGAGTGGCCCTGTTGGCAACCCACAAGTCAGCAGCCTTAGCTAGTTTCCGGGAATCTAATTCCCTGGAATCAGCCAAGTGTTGTCTGAGCTCAGGAGAGCAGGCATCATAAATAGTCTCCAACATAAACAAATTCTTCATACCTTCATAAGTGTTCACCTTGTAACCCTTAATCCATCCCTCTAAGTTTTTCAAACATTCACTCACCCAGGTAGCCCAAGGGGTACCATCATGCTTTTTGAGGCTCCTAAACCTCTTAAGATACTGGGAAGGGGTCTTCCCAAACCTAGCTATCAAAGCTAGTTTCACACATTCATAGTCCTTCCTATCCTCCTCCCCCATCTCCATTACCACATCAGTTGCAACAGGGGGAAGCCTAGAGAACAACCAGGTGAGTAAGTCATTTCCTGTGATGTTCTGGAGCCCATGATTATATTCAAACAGAGACAACCAATCCAACACATCCAACTTAGGCTCATACATACCAATCAATTCTTTAGGCATCCGGGGTCTTTTAGGACTGGAACTTCTAGAGGAGCCAGAGAGAGAAACATTCTCAACAGATAATTTCTTCATTTCTAAGTCATACTTGAGCTCCATTTCCCTTAGCCTTAGTTCTTTGTCAGTTTGAGCATTAAGTTTCTTATACTCCAATTCTAGTTTCATTTTCTCCAGTTCAAAGTACTGAGGACTAAATGTGGGACCTGGTAAAGGTCCAGTAGGTACAGCAGGTAGAGCAGGCAGAGGCCTAGGGGGGACAGTCACAACAGCCTCACCCTCCTCTTCTGACTCTTCCTCAGAATCATCAACATTTTGTTCCATGTTAACTTCAATACTGTCATCTACAGTTGCTGGAGTGATAGGTTCCTCTGAACCATCACCCAGACTTTGGTTAGCTAACAATCTTTCAATCAGCTCCATTTTCTTGCCCTTAGTCAGGAGATCCTTATGTTTACAGAGCACTCTTAAACAATCAGCAGTTTTGGCTGCAAGGGACTCTTGACTATAGCTTTCTATAACTGACATGTTAGAGGTTTACTTTTACAGTGCTAAGCTTTGTGGTTAGTTGCACTAAGGTACTTAAAGCACAATAAAATGTATACTCAATACAAATCCCACCGCTGTACACCAGTGTTAGGCAGAAACCTGTGCAGTTCCCTTGGGGAACACTGCAAAAGATTTAAGACTACAGGTATAGCAGTAAACCCACTTGGTAGCAGTCCGCACCACCCAGATTTACCTGGTAGCTGTGGCTGAGCAGTCAGACTTCCCTCAAGAAGAGTTAGGCAGTATGTAAAGTATACACAATAGGTACTCAAATACAATAGCACAAGCAAACACTGACCAGAGCTTGGTTTCAAAAGTATATAGTTATCTATTTATTAAACACACATAAGTTGAAATCACTCTAGCAAAATATAGTAAAAAAAACACTTCAAACACAGTTATAATGAAAGCAGTTCCAACCCTTACTCCTATCTAGACAACTCTAAGTTAACACCACATAATTAAAACAGAGGTGAGCGCTTAACGTTAGATGACACTCTAGTAGGTTCAAGAAAGGGGTAAAAAGAAACAGAAATGGGTTAGACACACCACTCTAAGGTCCAGAACACTTGCAATAGGCTCAAAGAAGCACAATGTCACAGGTGAGCAAGAGTCACTAGGCAGGGCCCACTCTTAGAGTAGCCGGAGCGAAAATGTGCCCAAGATCACACTGGTATTAGGGATTCAAAGTCTTGCAAAGAGTTAGAAAGAGTTTAGAGTGGCTTAGAAAGTTTAGCCAGGGTGTCCCAGGCACTCCCAGGGTCGAAAGCCGGGGGCTAAATCTACCCCGTACAGTCGGTGGCAAGGGAAGCCAGGCGGAACACGGTACCTTAAGCGGAAAGGATCCTCCAGCGGTGGCAGTTGTTCCAGGCAGTGGCAGCAAGGCTCGACGTCGGTCAGGGGAGAAGAAGTTCTCGCTGAAGAGCAGAAGAAGAAGGTCGTTGCACTGCCCGGGAAGAAACCAGCCGCGGAGTCCTCCGGTTAAAGGGTTGTACTGACTTTCGCGGTTAGGGGTAAAAGTGTGGTATTCCGGTTGCCGGGGTGCTTGGCACGAACAAGGCGGCCACGAGATACCTCGAGAAGCGAAAAGAAGGTAAAAACTGGTTGTCCCCACCAGTCAAGGGAAGGAGCCACTCCGTTAAGAGTTCTCCTCGGTCGTCGGGAAAAGTGGTGAGACGGTTCAGCAGGGCTCCACCGGGTGGTGTCGTCGAAGCAGGTCGGCTCAGCTCTTCCCTCGTCGGATTCGTGGTCCTGTGGCGACTTCTGAAGTTCCAGTCCCCAAAGCCCTGCTTTTATGCAGCAAACCCCCATTCACCCAGCCTAGCTGTCACTCAAACATGCTAAGTGGTGAGCCGGCCGGCTCACCACTTGGGCCAATCAGGACGGAGTGCGACTTGAGTTACCAAGGTAACTCAGTCCAGGGTGCCTAAATCCCCCTCCACCCCTCCTAAGTACCCCAGACAGAGTGGCACCACTTTGGAGGGCTTCTGTGGAGAAGCCCGCCAAAAGTGGAACAATGGGCTCCACTTTGGGTCAGAGTTACAGAGGCGAACGCCAACGCCATTTTAGAATCAAGTTTTGGCAAAAAGTACCAACCGGAGTTATAATAATAAATATATAAACCGGCGGTATGTTTAAGGCTACCGTAAATAAATAATTAAATGTGTTAGCCTAAACCAATGGGAAATCCCATAGGGAAATATTCGCGGTCGAATATAAAAAGTAGTTTCCACTGCCACCAGCCAAAACTCGATCAGGGGGGACGGAGACGTGCCCCCTCGACTAACAGACCCTGGGGCAATCGAATTGCCCCAGCCAGTACGTCCACAATATGATGGTTTGTACTGGTTCTGTTCAGGATTCAAGACTAGCAAAGTCTTTGGTGACTTTACATGCCCTGGGAGACAGTAGTCAGTCCCAGGGTATGGAGTCTATGTTGGGGAGTCCCTAGGACACCCCTGGGTCACGGCACAGAGGGTGCTGTGTAACCCATATCACAAAAATACATGAGGCCCTATGGAGTAAAAGACCCCATAGCCCATTCAACACAAGGTTTAACCAAGAAAACACACTTCAACATGTCCAAGAGTGAGGGTAAAAGAGTCTCACTCTTGGCAGGAGAAAAAAAGAAACCCCAGAAATCCAGCAAAGCTGCTGGGGGACTCACTAGGTAGGGAAATTCAGCCTAAACAGAGAATTCTCCCTAACAGGGGTATAGTACTTGCCTCGAACGAACAGCCAAGGAAGTACCATTATTAAAATACCCTTTGGGCGGATTCAACCGAGAATAGTTATCTACAGTCTCAGATATTGACCTCAATTCACAGTGAATCTCCCTGAACACAGAGTCAGATGTTGAGCTCGCTGGTTTTATCTTACATGATCCTTGCTACTCCACCTTCAAGTTGCCTATAGCTATATGTCTCTTCAAAATGTCTGAGAAGCTCAGCGGGGTGGATTGACTCCCACCCACGCTAGACGGCAGCAATAAGAGGTTAGCACTGTTCAATTTACTCAGAGGGACTTGGGATTGAAGTTCAGAGCATCATGCTTAGGCCGGTAGCAGAGGCGAGACAGATTGGCTATTTCCCCTGCCATACAGGATACAGCTTCATTCAATTTGCCTAATTCCTCTAGAACGTCTTTTAAAATATAATTCCCACCACATCCACAATCACAACAGGGAACAGCTCGTGTACAGTCTCCAAGGGCCCTGGTGGGTGGATCAGCTGTTACAGGTGCGGCCCCGGCCTTCTTGCCCTGGCCCTTCCCTATACTCACTCCTGTGCGTTGCGTTCATCACCATCGCTACAGGTTCCTCGCTTGCCATTTCCCCTAGTGGCCCAAATCAATCTGTTACATAAGAGGACATCCGGTACAATGACTACCTGCTTGTCTGAAAGCTCTGAGTCATGGGTGATGGCCGATCAGCATACTGGTTGATTCAAAGGAGCCTGGTTATTGCCTGTGCACAGACTCGTACCTAAGGTTGTGTCCACCTCCTTCTCAAGCTCGGCTTTATTATACCCCCACTACCGGACCGGCAGAATACTATGCCGTGGATGTGGATGACATTTGACCGCCCCTCTGCCTGGGCACGCCTCTGGGTTGGATACCGGGGAACACATAGTTCTCCCCCCACTTGGTCACCTTTTTTACCCACCACAAAGGCCTCGAGGACATTCGGTATGGGTTTGCCTTTAATACTGTAAATACCAACCAGCATCACTTTAGTCCCAACTGATCCATCTTCCAACATGATGAGTACTTCTATTGAGTCAGAGGAACGTGAGCTCACTGCACGATTGGGTTTACCCCCCACAAATCTACAATCTCTAGGGGCTCACCCCCCACAAATCTACAATCTCTAGGGGCTCCTGCACCTTCTTGGCATGTACTGGGCCAGCAGAGTCAATACCATCAATGTCTTCCAATAAATCTCGCATTACGGTCATTGACCTCCTTAATAGGCTTAAACAGCTTAAAAAGCTTCCTTCTACCTTCTTCAGCTTTTCTGTTCACCATCTTGAGGAAAGAAGGATCAAAAAAAGAATCTGAATGCTTAGGCTTAGCTCCAGTAACTATAAATCACTGTGCTTCCGGTTATGATGCACTGCCCACTTACAAGAGCACGTTTACGAATGGGAGCGTTTTAGCCCAACGACAGCCCCGCGCTGGTTCAGGTACTAAGAAAAGGTGTCACCACCTCAGGGTGCTGATCACCTACGATAACAAACACTGCACCCTTGCCCCACGGGCTTCATCCTGGCATGCCTGTGCAGCAGCAGTAGAAAACCATGGGGCGTAGCCTGGGATCAGCTCCCAGCTGACTGCTTCCTCCTTCTCATACGGTTGCAAACACTGCGCCCTTGCACCACAGGCTTCCATCCACTGCAGGGCTCTGCCAACTGCGGCCCTCCAGGGGTTTCAGTCTAGGACGCCCATGATCACTCACCATTGACTATGCCACATGTAGCCATCTAGTGCAGGTCTCTGCCACATGCAGCTCTCCAGAGGTTTTAGTCTAGGACTCCCATAATCCCCTCACCATTGACTATGCTGGCTAGGGCTGATGGTAGCTGTAGTCCAGAACATTTGGAGAGCCGAAGGTTGCAGACCCCCGATTCAATGTATGGCTGTCACACCTACCGATGTACAGACTCTGGCTACCTGAAGCCAGATTTATGCTCAAATACCCAGATTAAAATATAAAAATAGAGCAGACATCACAACACAGCACAAGCATTGCCAGCTGCTTAAGAGTTATCAAATGTTCTATTTTAAATGGGGCTACAAATTACAGTTGAAAAAAAATATTTTCATGTCTACTGAAGTATTAAATGTACATTTATATTTCACATAAGGAGATCATTATTAATGTATTCATGATTGATTTATAAAGTGCCATCAGTGAAACGCAGTCCCGTCTTGGCGTCACATGTTGGGAGGGGGTGGGGGCTTTGGTCATTCACAGCATTGGTACACGGAGGTCAGATAAGTGTCGAGGGAGAGGGGTAGAGAGAAAGAGCAAGGAAGGTACATGTAGGAACCCACACATTTCAATGAAAGGCCACAACAGAAATGCAAGACAAAAGAGCCACAGCAAAACAGCACAGTAAACCATTAACAGAAGAGAATGAAGGGAGGTACAGCATCATCAATACTGTCATGAGGCTAAACAGCACAGTAAACCATTAACAGAAGAGAATGAAGGGAGGTACAGCATCATCTATACTGTCATGAGGCCCACAAGGGCTAAACAGCAGAGTAAACCATTAACAGAATAGAATGGAGGGAGGCACAGCATCATCAATACTCTCAGGAGGCCCACAGGGGCTAAACGGCACAGTACACCATTAACAGAAGAGAATGGAGGGAGGTACAGCATCATCAATACTGTCAGGAGGCCCACAAGGGCTAAACGGCACAGTAAACCATTAACAGAAGAGAATGGACGGAGGTACAGCATCAACAATACTGTCAGGAGGACCACAAGGGCTAAGCAGCACAGTAAACCATTAACAGAAGAGAATAGAGAGAGGTGCAGCATCATCAAAACTGTCAGGAGGCCCACAAGGGCTAAGCAGCACAGTCCACCATTAACAGAAGAGAATGGAGGGAGGCACAGCATCAACAATACTCTCAGGAGGCCACAAGGGCTAAACAGCACAGTAAACCATTAACAGAAGAGAATGGAGGGAGGTACAGCATCATCAATACACTCAGGAGGCCCACAAGGGCTAAACGGCACAGTAGCCCATTAACAGAAGAGAATGGAGGGAGGTACAGCATCATCAATACTCTCAGGAGGCCCACAAGGGATAAACAGCACGGTAAACCATTAACAGAAGAGAATGGAGGGAGGCACTGCATCATCAATACTCTCAGGAGGCCCACAAGGGCGACCCAGCACAGTAAACCATTAACAGAAGAGAATGGAGGGAGGCACAGCATCATCAAAACTGCCAGGAAGCCCACAACGGCTAAACAGCACAGTATACCATTAACAGAAGAGAATGGAGGGAGGTACAGCATTGAAAAGAGATATGGACTAATGAATAATTTATTTTTAATCAAGCGGGCCCACCGCATCACGGCTCCCCAACAGTTTCATATTAAAACCCGCATTCCAGTTCCACGCGGAACGAGTCACGTAGCTCGTGAAACTGGAACGCGGCCAGTTCCTTACATATCTTCCACCTATATAACAAAGTAAAACACTCAATGTAAAACAAAACAAAGCAAAAGAACTTAATAGTTGCTAAGTAGCAAAGGGGAAAGAAAGACAACTGAAATGTATACTAGTAAAACTATACAAATACAACATGAAGTAAAAATGAAAACTGCATTGAAGAGAAAGAAAAAACTTTCACTTAACAAAGTCCTTCATCCAATTGGTCTTGCGTGTGAGTCTCTTATTACCGTCACCATTATTGCCTATTTGGACACGCATGGTTGCAGGATTTTCCCTTTCCCTTTGCTCTCCTGACAATCGCTCCTCACTCTCATTCTGCAATTTCTCACCCTCTCCACCTCCGATATTTTCAGCTCTTGCCAACCTGCCCTGCGACCAGACTTCTCCTCCGTCCATGATGACAACACTGCCACGCACTGAGGCAATTATTTTAGGCCCCAAAAATTCACTTTCCACACACTTTTGTGTAGACCTGGGATTTTTTACCCATACCCAATCTCCGCCCTTCCACTCTCTACTCTTGACACACTCCCTCCTGTCAAATGACTCTTTGTTCCTTGTTTGACTTTTTGCAATCAACCTCATAATGGGGCCTCTATCCACCTCAACTGTCCCTGCCAAACCTAACCACCCAGGGCACAACTTGGTTCCAGGCTCCCTTCCCTTACGTGGAGTGCGGGGTCGTTAGATAACTCCACATCATGTGATTCAATACCTCCCTCCATGGTTGTCCATTGCACATAGCAAGTTGAATCCCCCCTTTGATATATCTATTTACCCTCTCGACCAAACCATTCGCTCTTGGGTAATAAAGAGCTGTTCTGATAGGTTTGATTCTGTCGTCCTCCAAAAATGTCCTCATGAAATGAGAGACAAATTGTACACCATTGACCGAAACTAATTCAGCAGGGCAACCTTCCCTGAGGAAAACTCTTTCCAAAAAAGAAACCAATTCTGTTGCCGTCCCTTCTCTGACCGCTTCCCATTCCACCCATTTAGAATGGAAATCCACTAAGACAAAAATGTATTTAAACTCATCTCCTAACCCTGCCACAGGTCCCAGGATATCCACTGCTAGCTTCTGCCATGTTTGACTTAGTACTGATTTGGGTAACAAAGGTACTTCCCGCACTACCTTGTTTTTTATCACCCAGTTGACACGCATTGCATCGTTTCACCAAATCCTCCGCCATTCTGTCTATCCTGGGCCACCAGTAGTTATGTCTTGGTAGCTTCCTCACCTAGATGACCTTGGTGTGCCAACTCCAACAAGCTTCTTCCCACTCTTACTGGAGGCACTATGCAACACCCCCTCCATAACCTGTCACCCACTAGACTCAACTCGTCTCTTATTTCCCACCATCTCTCAAACTTTTTTTCAAGCAATTCCTTATCAGGCCACCCTTCAACCGTCCACTGCTTTATAAGTCTGAAATCTTGATCTGCCAGCTCCACTTGTTTCCACTCCTCTCGGTCCACACTCACTAATTCAGCAACAACATACTCTTCTTCACCGTGCTGAACATGAACTGTTTGAGCTTGATCCACTGCCAATCTCGATAGACAATCCTCTACCAGATTTTTTTTTTCCTGGCAAATAACAAACTTCAAAATTGTATAGCTGAAGACCGAGACCCCATCTGCTTATTCTTGGTGATGCAGTAGCCCACCTGCCACTATTAAACAACTGCACTAAAGGTGTGTGATCTGACCGTACTGTAAACCTCCTTCCCCAAAGGAAATATTTGAAATGGTTGACTGCCCAGAACATAGCCAACGCCTCACACTCTATCACAGAATACCTCTCCTCAGCCCCTCTGAGCGGTCTGGAGGCCAACGCTATCACCCTTTCCACCTTGTTAACATCATACTGTAACAGCGTAGCCCCCAAACCCAATGTACTGGCATCAACCACAAGCACCGTACTGTCATTGGCATCAAATTTGCCTATGGAAGAAGCCTGTACAATTCCTTGTTTGATCAATCTGAAAGCTTCCTCACATTGTGTGGATCACTGAAACCTTACCCCCTTTTTTAATAAGGCCCTTAATGGTGTGGAAATACAGGCAAAGTCTCTAACAAACTTGGGGTAATATTGTGCTAACCCCAAGAAGGACCTGACTTGATCTTTATCACTGGGACATGGAGCTTTCTGAATGGCATCCACTAGACCTAACTTGGGTTTAATACGCCACATGACCTAAGACGCCACATGACCTAAGTATTCAACACTATCTACAGATATTCTACATTTACTCCTTTTCACTGTGAGGCCAGCTTCACCCAACTTTGGCAATACAACTCACAACAGCTTGTCATGCTCTTCACTAGCCTCTGCATATACTAATATGTCATCCTGAAAAATTATCACATTCTGAATACCCTCCATCACCATCTCCATCATCCTCTCAAAGACAGCGGCTGCTGAAGCCAATCCGAACTGCATCCTGCAGTATTTGAATGTTCCCTCAGTGGCGATGAAAGAAATTAGTTGTTGACAGTCCTCTGAGAGTGGAATCTGATGATATGCTTGTGATAAGTCATTTACTGAAAAGTTATTTGCCTTGTTCAACGTGGCCAACTCCTCACTGATGATCGGCAGAGGGTGACGATCCACCAAAACATTCTTATTAAGGTCCCTCAGGCCAACACAAAGTCTTATGTCTCCACTGGACTTTGTAGCTACAACAACTGGCGACAAACACTCCAATCCTTCTACTCTCTCTATAATGCCTCTTCGAAGTAATGCTTCAATCTCCTCCTTCACTTTGTGTTTGAGATTCTGTGGAACCAGCCTTACTTTGTATTTTTCGGAACAGCTCCCTTCTTTAGTCTAATTCGATGTTCATAACCTTCTAATCTCCCTAGATCCTCAGTGAATACATTCGGAAACTCCTTTTCCCACTGGTCTCTCACTTCTGCAATCGTGACTGGACTCTCAGCATTGGCTTGGATCCTTATCCCGAGCCTCTTCTGCTCGCTCCAGCCTAACAATGAGGATCCTTCTTTGGTGACAAATACATCAGCTTCACAACTCCTTCCCTTAAATTTGATGATAGTTGGAAACTTTCCTAGCAACTCTATTTTGACGTTGCCATACGCATAGGGTTCTATGCCCGGATGCTTTAATTGTTCAATGTAACCATTTGCGCACTTCTCGAAGGTTTGTCTAGACATTATTGTCCATGGGGAACAACTATCCACTTTCATAGCGACTACCCTGCCATTGACCTTGAAGACATCAATTGGCCCCTTATCACCATTGGACACATCTCCAATTTCCAAAACATGCTTACCTTGTTGGTACTCTCCGACATTTTCTTCCTGTTCCAGACATCTAAAATTGGCATTGGCCTCTATCTTCTCCACTGAAGCATTCTCCCTGCAGACTCTGGCAAAATGCCCTTTCTTTTTACACTTGAGGCAATTTGCACTCCGTGCTGGACAGAATGGATTTGACGAGGCATGCCTATTACTGCCACACTTCAACACTTCAAATTTCTTGTATTGTTGGGCTTCTTGCTATTTCTGATCGCTGCCACCTCATTGATCTGTTTATCTGTCCTCATGCTAGCCATGTATTTGGACGTCTCCTCCATGCCCCTTGCAGCTTCCACTGCTTGTTCGAGGGGTAGGTCCTTTGACAGCAGCTTTTCTTGCACCCTGCTATTGTTAGTGCAGCGCACTAACTGGTCACGAATGAGTGATTCCGCCAAGGATCCAAATTCACATGAATGGCTGAGGGTTCGAAGTGCAGCAATAAAAGTTTTTACGGGTTCATGGAGTTCTTAGCTCCTTGAGAAGAACTTGTGTTTCTCGAAGGTAACATTCTTCCTTGTCTCAAAATGTAGTTGTAGTTTTCTGATTGCCACAGAGAACTGGTCCTTCTCTCCTTGACCTCTCTCCGTGGGCTCCGACAGACCATCAAAGACACTGCGTCCTTCAGTTCCCAAATCGTGTAGTAATACAGCCTCCTTCCTGGCCGGAGCAAACTTATCTCCCCCAATGGCAATCACGTAAGTATCGAACAACTTCTTCCATCTGTCCCATCTGATGGGTGGAGTGCCTGGTTCAGACAAGAAAGGTGGGGGGGGTCACATACTGGCAGCTGCCATGTTTTTGTTTTTTTAACCACATTATAAGTTTCAAGTCTCTATTCTACTGTGCCAATTTGGGTTGAAGCTGTGTACATGCAGTCCGCTGGCCTAGACGATATACACACTGCAGTTAGGTGCTCCAAGTATGAAGAGGTAATTTAAACAACTAGGGTATGCCAAGCCCGCCCTGGGAAAGCTCACTGCCTCCTAGTACTGGTAAGCTGATCAAACAAATGTGCTTGCCACTCTATTCCATAATATACGGTAATTGAAGAGCCAACTTATGCTTGTCGCTCTACTACAGTCATTACGGTATATGGTTCACAATTGGGCTTGTCGCTCTATCACAGTCAATACTGCAGCTGAGGAACCAAGTTCCTGCTCTTCACTACGGCACTCTGCATCACTTGAGGCCAAACAAGTGGGCGGGGCAAGACGGGGAAACGTTGCCGTCTAACGTTGGCCGCGTCAACGCTCAGGGGAAGAGCGGAGCGGCTTGCACGGGAACAGCAACAAAGCTGTCCCCAGCCTGGACCTGTGATGAGCCCCGTTGGCTGCTTAGACGCCCATGGGGAGGGGTGGAGCGGCTTGCGTGGGAACAGCGGTCACAGCTGTTCCCTCTCTGGATCTCTGGCGAGCCTCAGGCTATTTGTTTAGAAGCGCCTCACCGCACAGCCGTCTGCTGCTCGCTCGTACTGCTCGACCAGGACCTTTGGTGACATGGAGCATGTGGCGGGCCCGCTGTAAACCTCGTCGCCAATGAAAAGAGGTACGGACTACGGAATATTGTATAATTTAGTTTTAATCCCCCTCACGGCTCCGCAACGGTTTCATAATAAAAACCACATTCCAGTTCCACGAGCCACGCAAACGAGTCACGTAGCTCGTGAAACTGGAACGCGGCCAGTTCCTTACAAGCATCATCAATACTGCCAGGAGGCCCACAAGGGCTAAACAGCAGAGTAAACCATTAACAGAAGAGAATGGAGGGAGGTACAGCATCATCAATACTGCCAGGAGGCCCACAAGGGCTAAACAGCACAGTAAACCATTAACAAAAGAGAATGGAGGGAGGTACCAATACTGTCAGGAGGCCCACAAGGGCTAAACAGCACAGTAACCCATTAACAGAAGATAATGGAGGGGGGGGGTACAGCATCATCAATACTGTCAGGAGGCCCACAAGGGCTAAACAGCAGAGTAAAACCATTAACAGAAGAGAATGGAGGGAGGTACAGCATGATCAATACAGTCAGGAGGCCCACAAGGGCTAAACAGAATAGTAAATCATTAACAGAAGAGAATGGAGGGAGGTGCAGTATCATCAATACTCTCAGGAGGCCCACAAGGGCTACACAAAAATCAGGACTCATGAATTATAGAACCCAGGATTCATTTACATGCAAGTCCAGTAGGCTGAACAGGATGCGATGCGGTCTCACTTCTCAGATGCATGGCTGTTTTTTCCAAGAGTTCCTGAACCCTTGACAGTCGCGTGGTTGTTCATGAAACCTATTACCAGCCTTAGTTCCACACGATTTACCAAACAATTCCTGTTGGTACCACATCCAACTAAACATAAGTGTAGTTCCTGTCAGGTTGAGGTGACCAGACGCAGGCATCTCCCCATCCTAACACCCCACGCATACCCAGGGACAGACACCATCCTTCTACAAAGTTTGTAGCTTTTTCCCCTTTGCCATCCTGACGATTCCTCCTCTGGACTCCTTGCCTGCATCTTGTACTGTCCCCTGAGCCTGCCTTGGGACATCCTGGCCTCCTCCTGCCTTTCTGCTAAGTCTTGTTAGGGGGACACTGCCTCTTCTCAAGCCCGATCTCAGTGCATGTTATTGACTCCTCCTTACTACATCCACCTGTCCCATCTCGCTTGTCCCCAATGCCTCCCGAACGTTACGTATATTGTTCTTCAAAAACATGACTCAAGCTTCTCCAAAAACCAACACGGTCTGAATGACGTTTTTCAGTTTTAAAGTTCTCTTACTTTTCCCCTCGGTTGGGATTTAAGTGATGGTATTGAACTGTGTTCTGTAATTGTGGCAGGGTTGGGATTTGTTGCTGCTCCTAGTGCTCCTATAATCACTTCGGCAGTAGGGGGATGGCCGAGGCTTGTATCTGATCTGCCCGCCATAGTGGATGCCACTTCCCCCTCCCTGCTACTCTCTAGTCCTGCCTTACAGGACCTATATGCTCCGTTTTCTCTCAGCATGTGACCTGAATATTGGAAAAACTCTTGGTAAGTTTTTAAAATACCCTAAATGTGTAGATGAAAATGGGCATCATTACAAGTTTGGTAGGCCGGGGAAAAAAGTGGCAGTAACTCAGATTTTTGGGGTGGCAACGGAATTGCTGCTGTTTTTCACAAACAGTGGAATCATGCATTTGGAGGTAAAGTGGAGGATTTACCTCATACAACAAGCTGGAGGTAAATCTGCCACTTTGCACCGCCTCCACCCCCACAAAAAAGTGAATTTACCAGGCAATAAACCTGCCAAAAATCCCTATGGACTCCAAAAATGACGATTTAGCACCACTTGTAATCCTGTGGTAAAGCTATTTGACAAAGTGGCGGTAACAGTAATCACATTTGGTGGGAATTCAGTAGATTTACCACCAAATTACCTCCAAACTCGGAATGAGGCCCAATATATCCTCGGCGCAGGAACGCTGCACCCTGAGAAAATGATTTGATAACTTTCTATCACATGGGGAGAATTCTGTGTTTGGAAAACTGAGCTTGCAACATTGCATTAAGCAGGGATTGCAAGAGCTCACTCAGAAACCATGTTAAATGGAATGCCAAAAGTAAGATAGGCTTCTCCATGCAATGTCAGCCATAACAAGAGTGGCTTGAAGCTATGAAGCAACCCAGATTGAATGACTGCCACCCTTACAACACCAGCAACGTCCACCCCAGTGCTCTAGGTGACCAAAACACGATTTCTGCATCACAGGAGATAATACAAGTGATAAATGCACACAAACAGGAAACTGTACAAACAGTTAAACCCTGGGAATGTACAAATAGATTGCTTGCCCAAGTTAGATTGCCATATGCCCATCTGGAGATTCAGTTTTAAAACAGCTGGGAAGTGTGAGAAAACAGAAGGTGTCCCACCTGCTACTCCCTGGGGATCTGTCATCTAGCTGGCCAGGACACGGCCATCGCTTTTGGATCCAGTTCCTGGGGGTGGACCAGTGCAGGAGGATCACCTGGGTGAGGGGTCAGCGGGGAGTGGGACACCGGATGGCGAGATGCGGTATCCCCTTCCTTGTAATACCTTTACCCGATCCTACCAGGTAGGATACATAGGAACTGTGCCCCCCCCTTTCCTACACGAACACTCACACGAACAGCCCGCTCTGGAAGATAAACAGACTACCACTCTAGCAGTATACCCGACATGTCCCAATGCAATGGTGAGGCAATTACTGACCATTACTGACACCCGACTTCCATTGAACTTCCCCACATGGATAAAAGGCAGAGCACGAAAGCACACTGAGCAAGGCAAAGCACACAAAGGGACAGCAGTTCCGAGATGGCAGCTGAAAAAGGGGAGAAAGACGTCAGATCAAGAAGGGTTCGCGAGGAGGGAGATACCCTTGACCTTTTCGGCAAAAAAAAATTGCTTTCAAGAAATCGTCAGATTAAAAAGAGGAAGGCCAGAAAACCAGGCTGAAAAAACCCTGCATTGTATGTCAGAGATATCCGGGGCACTCCCGTGTGACTAATCGAGTTGGGGAGAATCTGCAGCCACCGTGGTACCGTCCTTGGCTCCACAATCAAAGAAGCATCAAAGAGATCAACACAGCCGGTGAGTTGGGGAGACTGATACAAGACCGGTCTGTGTTGAAGCCAAGGTTGCAAGCAGCAACATGTATAACGAGCGCTGGAACAAACATTGTTAAAACGTGTGTGATGAAAGACGCGAGTAAAGTTCAACTGCTGATGAATGCTTGAACTTTGAAAGGAAAGATACAAAATCATTGGCAGAGTGGTCCGGCACTATGTGGGTGCTCAATCGAAGGTCTGTGTACGGTACCCAGCTGAGGAGTAACAGAAGTGAAAGTTAAAGTGTTGTAATGAGAAAAGAATTGTGAATCAAAGTGGTCCTGCGAAAGGTCGAGCAAAATCCTACGCACAGTCGAAAGTCTTTGATTTTTGATACAGAAAGGAAGGTTTGGAAAATGAGATAAAATGGTTCGAACCCGGCAGAGGGAGACCAATTGAGAACACTGTATTAAGGTGGGTCTGAGACCGGCGGAGGGGGACCCTGGTTGAACAAAGAATCGACTGACAAATTGGGCTTAAGGAAATCCTGAGAAGAAAGAAACTTTGAATGTTTGCTTGTCGCATCAGGCCCTCTGTAATAAGAGATTTTGGATGGCAAAGAGACTTTGGCACAGAAGGCCGTGATATTGAGGTTTTGAAATGCATCCTCGTGCTGAAAAAGCCAGAGAATGTGCTAAGCTCGAGTGTGCCACCTTGTCCCGTGCTGAAAACGTGGCAAAGTGAAGCCAACGGCTCAAATATCTTGACATATAATTTCTTGAACACTTCTTTTGTATAATATCGTTTCCCACATCATTTGTATTTAGAAGTAAGGATTGGCAATAGGTGTATTAGTATAGGCCCTTTTATTTTGACAAGACTCTACTAGGACTGCGTTATTTGATGGTTGTAGCTTGCTTCCATCTTAGACTTAGGACTGGATAGGCGTTTAATCAATCCATTGAAGTCCAATAAACCTCCTTGAACTGTGATCACTTGTGTCTGTTTGATACTATGCCTTCCTTACAGAAGTAACACTTAGTTTCATGTACTTTGAAAGTTTTCTTGTGTCACAAAGTGTTTCTCATAGATATCACCTCAGATGGAAAATCCTAAGAAACAGTAACTTGAGAGTTAGGCCATCTGAAAACCTTACACCTTATAGATTCAAATATGATATCATTCACTGCTCATCTCAAACAGTTCACTTAAAATCGTGACTATTCAAAGTCTGTTTTTTGATTGCTCACTGAAAAAGTCATGTAACTCACCTACTTTTTGAGCAAATGTCAATAAATAAATCAACACCTGGGAGGTCATTTTAAGAGTGTTATCACTGAAATGTCTCATTTTCCAGCATTGGTCTGAGCGCGAGGATGCTTCATCTATTTTTACACTCCAGCTGCAAGTTTCTTTCTAGAACTTTGATGTGGCCACATTCACTTCATAAAACCACTTCATAGATTTCTTTTACGACATTTACACAGCTGCTGGTTTTAAACTCTAGACCAGGGGTTCTGGAACCTTTGGCAGTACAGATATTTTGGACTAAAACTCCATCAGCCCTAGCTAGCCTAATCAATGGCTGTGATCATGAGGCCAAATCGGGAGAGCCTTGGGTTGCACAGTGCTGCTCTACACTAAATTTGATTTAATTATATGAACCCTTTATTCATAAGCTTTCCTTGAGGCACTTTCATCTTAGCTGGCATCGAAGATACACGATTACTGCTCAAAGGCATCAGTGTTTGAAGGTTCCACAGGATGGATGCATGGGGGGGTCTGCTTTGCAGTCATGGTTACTGCTCAAAGGCATCAGTGTCTGAAGTTTCCGCCGGATGGATTGCATGAGGGTGTCTGCTTTGCAGTCATGGTTACTGCTCAAAGGAATCAGTGTCTGAATGTTCCGCAAGATGGACTGCATGGGGAGGGGTCTGCCTTGCAGTCATGGTTACTGCTAAAAGGCATCAGTGTTTGAAGGTTCTACAGGATGGAATGCATGTGGGGTTCGCTTCATAGTCACGGTTACTGCTCAAAGGCATCAGTGTTTGAAGGTTCCGCAGGATGGACTGCATGTGGGGTTTGCATCATAGTCACGGTTACTGCTCAAAAGCATTAGTGTTTGAACGTTCCACAGGATGGACTGCATGGGGGTTGCTCCGTATTCTGCTGGTGTCCAGTGAAAGTTTCGAATACATAGGGCCTCATTACACGGATGGCGGTAGGTATTTAACGTTACTGGTAATCGAATGCCGGTAACGTTAAATGCCCATGCGGATTACGACCCGGCTCACCGCCATTAGCGGCACCGCTAATTACGGTGCCACTAATAGCGGTCAGTCCGCGTGCGCGCGACCCGCCAACCCGTAAATAACGACATGCCGCTAATAGCACACCATCACAAGGCTAGTGCACACGGCAATAGCGCCATGGTAAATACCCCAAAACCCCTTACCGGCATGGCGCCAATACCGCCATCGCGAACCACCCGTTAAAAGAACTAAGCAGTGTCAACACCTGCCACAGGTGGCCAAAATCAGCACAGGTGGAGGCAATGGAGACTGTGGCTGCTCAAAAGAAGCACACCACACCCCTTCCCACACCAAGATGGTTCCAATACTGGCAGCATTACATGGCCTGGAGGACCTGATTGCAGCGCTGCTGATACAACAACAGGCTGCACAGAGGAGAGGCAGAAGGAGGAGGAGGGCCAGACAGGTACAGCAAGCACCACCACGCCACCTAATCATACCACAGAGGCACCCACCAATTCCCCGGATCAGAGCCAGTCCATTTAACCTAACACCTGAGCAGATACACACCCTGTACCATCTGGACCGGGCCACCATCACCAGCATCGTGGACATGATACACAACGACATTGTGAGCCTCATAGATATCCGAACTGCCATCCCCCCTCTACTCAAGGTGGTGACAGTGCTCCACTTCCTGGCCACAGGAACCTACCAGCATACAGTGGGGCAGATGCATGGCATCTCCCAACCAGTATTCTCACGCATACTGAACCAGGTACTCGATGCCCTCCTGAAGCATGCACCCGAACACATATCCATGCCACGGACTGCCCAGGAGATTGCAAACAACAAAGTTGGCTTCTATTCACTGGCAGGCATCCCAAGTTGCATTGGGGCCATCGACTGTACACATGTGGAATTGGTCGTCCCACATCACAATGAAGTAGTCTACCGAAACAGGAAGCAATTCCACTCCATCAATGTCCAAATGGTATGTGACGCAAACAAGATAATCACACATTGCTGTGCCCGATTTCCAGGATCTACCCATGATTCCATGGTCCTGCGGAACTCAACTATCCCCCGCTACATGGAGCGACAAATGGGACAACGTTCGTGGCTACTTGGTGAGTTCCATGCTAAGCACATGGCAGTGTGATTGGGGGGGATAGATAGATACTCCAACTGGGTGTGCATTGGGGGGTAGATAGATACTCCAACTGGGTGTGCATTGGGGAAGGGGGTAGATATATACTCCAACTGGGTGTGCATTGGGGGGGTAGATAGATACTCCAACTGGGTGTAGCCTGTAGTCCGTCGCCCCAAATGCACATACAGATGTATGCTAATGGGCATCTGTGAGGGCAGCAACGTACTTGGGATGAACGGACATGCAAGTATATGCCACACGACACAGCTGACAACCCAAATCTGGTGACATCAAACATCAATCCTCATCCACATTGCACGACACTCCACGCCACGAAATACACAAATGTCATCCATGCCGCCAACATAGTCACGCAGCATTCCTACAGCACAACATCAACAATGCATTGTGCCCTTGGATGCATGCAAAGGTATACCCCCTAGCTATGGCAATGCACCACAAACCCATGGCACCACTGAAGCGTTGCCTCTCAGCATGGCAATGTCGGAAGGACAGTACACCACCAGTGTGGTACCAAATGCGCCTGCCCAGAGGGACACCAATTTCCTGGCCTCACCCAGGACATGGCAGTCACTGTTGGAGGCATCAATGGGGCATGTCTACTTGCATGCTTGTGCTTACCTTTGCACAAAGCAGTCACACAGACCATATTCATGGATGCATTTGAATGTGTACATGAATCAAAATGATAGGCCAAAGTATGTGACATGAACAGGCCACACATGTATCAAAAAGTAACAGGAACCCATTCCTCCCCCCATGTAGGTGATGCCGGCTTTCCCCTGAAGTGGTGGCTCCTCACACCTGTACGGCACCCACAGAACAGGCACGAAGAAGAATACAATCATGCAAATACCCGTACCCGCCTCGTCATCGAGCAGACTTTTAGACTGGTCTGGTGGCGCCCTCCTGTATGGCCATGAGAAGGTGGCAAAGATCACCACGGCATGTGTCATGCTGCACAATATGTGTATCAGACGGAATGTGCCACTGCCCCCTGACGTTGAAATGGAGGCACCTGATGAGGATAATGATGGGGATGAGGATGGAGGTGAAGGGGATGCAGGTCATGCAAGAGGGGATGGCCAGGAGGGACGCGCTGTGAGACAGCATATGATCAACCAAATATTCTGAGTAACATGTAGTCATACTGTCACCTGTATATGGCTGGTGATGTCTGTTTGTTAGCTCACAATGGACCTTGGCGTCAATAAATTGATCATACACAATGAAGGAGTCAAGGCCTGTGTTTTGCTCAAACAACAGTGTATTAATGAACAGAAACAGAAAAATGTGCAAGTCCCCAACCATCCCACCACCCTTCCCCCCCACAACTGTCCCATCAATGCCCTCCCCCCACACCTGTCCCATCACACCCTTCCCCCCACCCCCCACAACTGTCCCATCACACCCTTCTCCCCACCCCCCACAACTGTCCCTCATGAGTCTCCAACAATGTATGTGTCCAGGCATGCACAGAGGTCAATGGACATTCACGCACTATTGTTCATTGCCAGGGCCAGCATTTGGGGGCTGGCTGGGGGTGCGCCTGGTGGTGCGTGTAGTGCGTCTGATTGGGCTTGTCTGCCACGAACTGGTGGTCGAAGAGGTGGCAGACTGTCCTGGTGGAAATTGGCGCTCCATAGCATCTGCGATGCGTGTTAGCACCTCCCGGACGCGTATCAGCTCCCCACACAGCCTGTCTGTGCACGACTCCATTCCCTCACTGGAGTGCCTGGATGTCTCCCCGAGGTCAGCTCTGAGACGGGCAACCTCCTCCACATGTTGACCTATGAGGTCTGTGAGAGCCTGCTGGCGCTGGATGACGCTGGCCAGGTCAGGGGAAGTGGCGGCCTGTGGTGGTGTGTCTGCTGCGCATCCTGATGCTGGCTGGTGTGCAGATGCCGACTCTGGAGGGCTACTGAAGGCCTCCATGGACTTGTGAACGGTGACGTGCGAGCAAGGTGTGTGTAGGGGTGATTGCTCGGGGGTTACAGCAGGGCTTGGGGTGTGCATAGGCAGATCGAGTTCTGTGGGCTCATTCACATCGGACAATGGAGCAATGGCTGCTGCCTCCCCAGCCGAACTGGCAGCAGCTGAGGGTGGACCCTCAGTGGCGGTGATTTGGGGGGGGGAGTGGCCCTCCAGAGGCGGGGCAGTAGGGTTTTGCGTGGCACTGGCAGTGGCGCGCAGGAGTTGTTTTGGATGCTGCAATAGGGGCCTTGGTCTTTTTCCACCTGATGTTGGTGCGTCCTCGCTGGGCTGTGGCCTTTTCTTCTTTTGCACAGGGGGTGCCTGGGATGCTCCCTTGCTGTCTGTATGCGACCCTGTCGGGGACAAGAAGGGGGATGTCATTGGTTATGGTCGCATGTACTCAATGCAGGCTACATCTTGAATTCATTTGGGGCCGTTTGAACTTCATTGTGGAGGAAGCAGGTGAGGTGTCATTTCAGTGCCTCATCCATGCAGTGTTGTGTGTGGCACTTGGCTCTGTTGATGTATGCATGTGTGTGTGTTGGGGTCTGGCGCTGACATGCGCAGGGTGGGATGCATGTGTGAATGCCGGGCCATCCATGCAGTGATCCAGGGCTGCCATTTGTGGGGACTTGTACATTCACATTGCATGCTTGCATCAGTGCACTTACCTCCATCAGAAGTGTCTGCACAGGCGTACAGTGAGCGTGCTGGTGCCTACAGCACTCACTTTTGTTGCCACTTCGGCCCAGATTGCTTTCTTCTTTAGGAGGGTCTCCCGCCGCATGTCATTTGCAAAGACCACTTCTACATTGTCCACTAAGGTTTGAGTCAGCATCACTAACTCCTCATTGGAGAACTTCTCCTTTCGCTGGTGGTCTGTTGTTTTTTTTAGTGCCTTGGGCATGGTAACAGTGTAGCAATGGGTCTCAGGCAGCAAGGTAACACGAACAGGTCCAGGGGGCAGAGGATGGCAATGGATTGTGTTTTTAAAGATGGCCGCCGTGCTCTTTCCCGTTCCTGTGCGATGATGCTATTTCCGGTTCCGGTATTTAACGGTCACTGCTATTAGCGGTGGCCGCTATTTACACGTTGCGTCAAGGCGGAGTTGCTATCTGCACTGTTGTGGAAGGCGGTAAGTGACTTTTGGGGGAGATTAGCGGCACGGCTGGAGGGGCATTACCGGCATGGCGCAAAGCTTGTGTCCGCGTACTCGTAATGGTATGCTATTAGCGCACTCCTACGAGGGCAGACACGTTAAGGGCGCCATGCGGGTAATTTGCGGATTTTACCGCACAACGTGTAATGAGGCCCATAGTTTCGAAATACAATACTTTCGAAACAAAAGGATTTTTTATGTAATTTATTTGGGGGGGGTTTCGTATAGTAAAAATTATGTTTTCCCCAAAAAACAGGGGTTTGGGCCCCCCCCCTAAAAAAACTGAAAAACAAAAAAAAAGTGCATTCGAAAAAAAAATGTCTATGCTTTTGTGTCGAAACTGTTGTATTTCGACACTATGACTGTCGAAACTTTGACTATAAACCATTCTGCTTACTTGGGGAAGAGCAGGATCATCATTTTGATGTTAATGATTAATTACCATTCAACTGCTGCGCTATCAGAGAGGAACCGGATGTCCATATTCTTTCTGCCCTAAACCAACGTCTGCATTCTGATTGCAGTTTGTGAGCCTTTCTTGATATTTCATCCTCTCCTCTCTCCTCGTGCACTCTTCTTCTTGAATATCACATGTAGGGTCTCATGCAAAGCGAATGGACGTTTCTCAATATGGCATTTCTGAAATGCAGGCTTATTTCTGTGATGTTGTGTAAAAGTGAATTCATGACAGACACTTGTCTGGCCTGGAAGTCAAACCGTTTTCTCCCATGTGGGCTCTTTCAGATTGAATTAGACCAGCGACCTGCAACCTGCAGCGTTCTAGGTGTTTTGAACAGCAACTCCCATAAACTGTTACCACCGACTATGCTCAATAGAGCTGATGGATGTTGTACTCCAAAACATCTGGAGATCCAAAACACTTGTTTGAATTAACTAAATTGCTGGACTGTTATCATAGGTTGTGAAGGGAAGCGCCCCCAATTCAGCACGATCCTCCCCGCAATGAGAGACAATAAGGGACTCTCCCGTAGTGGGAATAAGACCAAGACAGAGTGCGGGTGAGCGTAAGTGGGAGTTTATCCAAGGATAAGGCATGCAAAGAACTCTGCAACCTACGAGAGCGCTCTGTCTGACAATAGCAAAGACAGGCGTATTTCTAATACAGAAAACGTCATCAACACCTAAACACTATAGGGGGCACAAGTTAATTGGGATTGGGTATCGTCGACTAACTATAGGTGTTGCTGCAGCATGGTTGGTCTTGGCAAGACGACGTCACTGGTCAGCCTCGTGGGTTGGGTTGGGCCTGGCAGGCCGGCTTGAGGTCATCCGTGCGGTGTTGGTGCGCTGGGGCAGCCTGTGACAATGATGAATACCTTTCCTGTCTTAGTTGCCCTAGGCCATGCACACTGCAGTTATTCAGAAAATGACATTTATGTTCACTAATAAATTGTTCCGTAGCTTATCTTATAAAATAAACGCAACACATGAGGAATGCACCTCGTGAGAGGTCTGGTGGTTATCGGTTGGGGTGAGATTTACCTGTGTCCTATTGACCGGTACTTTAGGTCGTAGGACGGGGCTCTGGGGCCTGGGCCGAATGATACATGTCTGTCTGCTGCGTTAGAAGTTATTATATAGATGGGTCTCTGTGTCTTGTCTCAATGATGGGGGTCGTCCTTACACGGGGTCAGGATTCTTGGGGGGTTCGTGGGATTTATGAAAGGGTGCTGGTAGATCAGTGGGTTCATCTGTGGGTTTATTACCGTGCTGTAAATAACACAGGTGGCAGGCTATGGCCTTGGTTGCGGCGCCGGGGCCTCTGAAGTAACGCCAGCTTGGTTGGGGGAGGTGAGGGAGCGCGGCACAAGTCTTAGCTTTTTTATCTTGCAGGCTTGGTAGGGTGGGAGAGGGAATGGCCTTGCATATCCACAAAGGTATTTTCCTCGTGCGTTGCTGATCAGTAAATGCAGAAGTTTTATACTGTTCTGCCTTATTTTGACGTTATTTAGACACACATATATATTTCAATTTCATTACACATTTCTTTAAGACAGTCGATTCCAGTACCTTTTCATTGCCTAACATTACATTCATTACATTGTGTGCGTATTGTATGTACATTTAGACGTTATACGAGGGATATCTAGGTTATGGCCTACAGAGATTGATGCTTGCCACTTTGGGTGGTTCAGTAAACATATATGAGTTCCAGTTTCTACATACTATGGAAAAAACACTTTTACAGATAGAGGTTATACGTTTGGTCAACATCTTTCTCCGTGGTTATAGCAGCATTAGTCCAGACCTGGAGGGATATCATATAACGTTACATTTTTATGGCTTATTCACATTTTAAAACAGAGGTAGTTCATTAGTACCAATACTTGAATTGTTTTCTACCTTCTTCAGATAGTGATGCTTCAGCTTTTTTCCTCGCTACCCCGGCCTTGCGGTCCGGGTCATACGGGGTGCAATATCACATTGTTACTAATATAATGTTGCCGTGTTGGCATCTCGGGTTTAGCTCATCTCCGACTTTCTCATGGGAACGCGCTCGCAGCGGATCTGCCAGTGCTGCTGAGGCGACAGAGATGCATGAAAGGCCCTCCAAAGGTGGGGGCCTCGTTACAGTGTGCTAAACTCACGCCGTGTTTGCTAGACAAGATGGCATCTAGGCCTGACTCGATTTTTGGTAAATGCAAAGACGAGGTGCGTGTGGGCAATGTCGTCGGCGGGCGAATCCTCCTCCACCTGGGCCCGGGTGGCATGAGGGGGCGTCCACCGAGTCATGGTCCTCACCTGGGGAGAAAGCTGTAGGTGAGGAGGGCCTCGCGGCCAGTCCTCCCCTACATTTCCCCCCTTTCGTTACTTAAAGTAACGAATTTCTTTAGCTCTTCCAATCTCCTACATTCTTGTTCCTCTAACACTGCACCATCCCATGCAGGGGTTCCTTTTATAGGCATCCATGCTCTGCACACCCCCCTTAAACTCTCACCTCTCCTAGCATACTCATCTGGTGTACATGTTAAATATATACAGTCGCCAGTTTCTTCCAGATCTACCCAGACCTCCTCATACCATTCCAGTTCTACGTCTCGTGGTTCTTTGATAGTGGTGTGCCATAGTTTATCTACTATGTACTTATCACGGCACATAGGCACTAACTGGTACTTGGGGGTGTTGTCTGCTCCTGTCTGCACATGTACTTCTTGTGTTGTTTTAATTGTACCACCAGAGTTGCCCATTGTCACCATCATCATTGCACCGTTAGGAACTGCATTAGCACAACATCGGAGGCCCACCTGGCACAGGCAAAATATCACAAGGATGATCACCACTATTGGTATCAGGAACTTTATTGTCACTCCAAGCCATGAGGGAACCCACGAGAAGATATTGTCGAACCACGAGCTATCTTCAGCTCCACCTTCCATTTTCATCTTCTCGCCCAGGTTATGTACTGCTTCAATAACGTGGGACAGGGACCCATTTTCTGCGTCTTCAGAAGGTACGAACGTGCAGCACGCACTTCCTATTTTTCGGCAAACACCTCCATCGATAGCTGTTAACAGGTCTAGAACATACCTGTTCTGCATGGTCATTAGTCGCAGAGCTCGTAGTTCCACCTTTATTATGTTGAACCCTTCTTCAGTGTCATTGGCCAACTGGATCAGTTCCCACCGTGTGATCTGGAGCCATTTTGCATTTGCTCTTGCTTGGACACTGGACACTAGCGAAGCAAAGAATGTTTCCACGGAGCTGAACAGGCGATACTTGTCTGGAATCTGTGCCAATAAGTCAGATGATGCTTGTGATATGTAGTTCGAGACTCGCTTGTTTCTTGAGAGCTCTTCTTCCTTCCCCCCGGAGGACAGGACATAAAGGTGCGCTTGTGTAGTTGGAGAAGCTGCATTCTGGTTCAAGCCTCCTTTCATCATGTTACTTCTGTCAATATGGCTTTCTGGAATCACCATTAGTGTCGAGTGCAAGGTGGCCATTGAGCAGCTACCACTCCATGATTGGGGAAGGTGCAGGTACGCCTGGTTTCCGCATACCCAGTAGGTGTCCATTAATGCTGCTGTCCCTTTTTTCATATCTGGGATGGTGAGAGTTTTGTTACAGTTCGTGTTCGTTCCCATTGCCATTTTTCCTTCTCCCTTGAAACATAGTTCGTTTTGTATTTCACTTTGTAGCTTGAAGGGTTTCTCCATCGCTGTTACCCATGTTAGTTTAGGGATGTGTTCTTTCCATATTGGCAAGCACGTTCTTTCCATCCACCGCAACTTGTCCGGTTGGACACCTTTCAGTGCTTCTGCCTTGCACAGCACTTCTTCGTCTTTCCATTTGTTTTCGGAAAACAGTGTCCCTTGTATTGCAAAGAAAGGTTCTTTAAGACAGATCACTCCAGACGCCTGCGAATAGCACGTTTTGTTGTTCTGTAGCATTCTGAAAGAGACATCGTGTGCTTGGAAAGTGTTCTTTATTCTACACAGCGTGAGATGAAGGAGACATTGGGCATCCACAATGGGCAATTCTCGTGGCAACAATACTTTAGGTGTGCCTGATGCATGGGGGATAAGTGAGCAGACATAACAGCTCTCATTGGTTGTTTGTTTGGCTGTTGTGCTCATATCTGCATACCATTTATTTGCTTGGTGTGGGTGTCGTGGGTCTTCCATTTTGTCTAGCCCTAGTCCATAATACTCATCATACCCTTTTCCACCAGTCTCTCTTTTCCGCCTACTTTTCTCCCTTCTTCTGTACCTTCTCGTTATAGTAGGTGAAGAACCAGGCCCCTCTTCCTCCCCCCCACCCCCCTTTTCTAATTCTTCATATAGGGACTTGTGTTCTGTCATCATAATCACTTTTCCATCCTCCTTGATAAACAAGAGATCGTTGTTTGAAATTGGGGCGGGAGGGATTGTGTGGTTGTTGTATGTTCCAGGTTGGGACATTGTGTCATTATTTACATTTTTGGTTCTCAATTGTGAGAGGACAGCAGTGGGTGGTGTAGTATAGTATCCCCACACAAAGTGTGATCCATCCCAGATCAAGAAATCACCTTCTTTGATACCTACAGTCGGACTTGTTTTCGTTCCAGGGGCAAGGGTGGTGTTGCTCCCCCCTCCCCCCTCGTTCATCTCGGTAGAGATGAACGCTATAATCCAGTGTAATACCAGACAAAACATTGAGATGAAGAACACGATAGCACACATTGACAAACCACATTCAAATGAATACGTTAATTTAGCCACTAACATTTCTCTAAATCTAACATATCTATTAGTTGCAGGCTGCCCATTCGATGCCATGATAAATCCTGTTTGAGACACAAAGGTTCATTAAATACAAACATGTAAGCATTTCCACGTTGTAACGTTTCGATGATAAAATATAGGGTTGGGTGAGGGAGGGGGTGTGTTGACAGACAAGGTAGCTTTTCAATCATCATTATTCGTACCTTTATATATATATATATAAATAATAAGAAACATGTCATTATAAGAACAAAAATAATAAAAACATCTTAGAGAGCACCGTGGGGGAAAAAAAAAAAAGAACCCCACGCAAAATTTTCAAAAACTGTAATAAAAAGAAATTTTACACATACATATGTACATGTTTTAGTCCAGGACATTTGTCGCGCGCTAATTGTGCTCACCGTTCATCTCATAAAGCACAAAAATTCCAATCATTCGTTCCGCACAACTTTATCGTCCGCTGTTGCCTGTGCCTCGTCTTGCACCTCACTTTCCGCAGCGCTGTAAGCTTTACGTACGTCTGTCAAATGCACCCAATATCGCAGGCCCTTCACCTTTACTGCTGTAGGTGTGCAAAACACTACCTCATAAGGGCCATGGAAACGTGGTGCATTCCACCTCCGCACAAAGCTTCTGACATATATAAGGTCACCAGGCATGAGTTGTAGCGGTTTTTCAGGCAATTTGTCTGGTTCAGTTGCGTTCCCCTCCTCTCTTGTCGAGGGGGGGGCTAGTTGTTTTGCAATTACGCGCGCTGCCCGTGTCAATTTTCGCAGATATTCTGTGAACTCCTCCCCCAATATAGCTGCGCTTCTGTGTGCATCAGAACGCTCACGGAGAGGCGAATGCGCTGTATGCATTCTTCTTCCCGTGACGATCTCGTGCGGGGACAAATGGTGATCCTTACTTGGCTGGTTTCGCAGTTCAAACAAGGCCAAAGGCAGGCAGTACATCCAAGTCTTTTTGAGGGAAAAACAAAGTTTTGATAATCTGCTTTTTAACAGGCCATTTATCTTTTCCACTACGCCATTACTTTGAGGATGATAAATCGAACATAATTTGTGCTTTATTCCCAATAATGTAGTCACTTCTTTAAATAATTCATTAACAAAATGCGTCCCGTTATCTGAGCGAATAATGTCGCAAATTCCCCAGCGCGGAAACACTTCTCGCACTAGGAACTTCGCGGCGCCCTTCGCGTCAGGGCGGGCACATGGGCCTGCCTCCACCCACCTCGAAAATGGACATACAACCACAATCATGTACCGAGCCCCATTACACCTTTCCCCCATGTCTACATAATCAATGTGGAGCTCTCTGAATGGGCCATTTGGTTTTGGTATCGTACCCCTTAGTGTACGCAAGGTCATACCTGAGTTGTAAATTTGACAGGTCGTGCATTCTAGGGCTAACCTTGTGACGTGTTCCTGGAGGCAAGGTGCAAACCAATCTTCTTGTATCTCTGCCATTATGTGTTTCTTCGTGTTGTGTGCGGGAAAGTGTAGTTGTTGAAATGCTATTTCTAACAGCGTAATTGGCATTACCACTTTTCCTGAACTCTCTTGTCGCCACAATAAATCAGTCGATGATTTGCTGCAACCTCTCTTGGTCCACCGCAATTTTTCCTCTGCACTAGCTCCCTCTTGCAGCTCTATTATCTCCTGTGTGGACATCATGTTGTATCCTGTGGGGACCTCTTGGCTTGCTGTGTGGTGCAACATGTACTCTCCTATTTCACCTTTTTGTAGATATGAAGCTGCTTTGGCAGCGGCGTCTGCTGCCGCGTTCCCCAAAGATACAAGATCTGTATTGGTGGTATGAGCTTGACATTTTACGATGGCCACTGCCGTGGGGTCTTGCAGGGCCTCAATCAGTTCTTTCAATAGTTCTGCATGCTGGACTGGTGTTCCGTCTGCTCGTCGGAACCCTCTCCGCCCCCACCGGGCCAACCCACCGTGAACTGTTGTTGTCATGTATGCTGAGTCTGTGTATATGGTCACTGCGCATCCCTTGGCGGCATGCAATGCTTCTATTAGCGCTATTAGTTCTGCTGCTTGCGCTGAATAGTGTGATGGGAGGCGGTGTTGTACTAGTATCTCATATTCATCTTCCTCTAATCGTACCACTGCCATACCCACATGCTTTTCTCCTGTCTCCATGTCTATTGATGCTGACCCGTCCACAAAATACACCTCACCCTCGGTCAGGGCATTTTCAAAAATCACTGCATCCTTACCTTCGTCACCTGTGTACGTGGCGCAGTTATGGTTTTGCATGTCCTCTACAGTGCATGCCTCTGTGATGAATGTGGCTGGGTTCACTGTTTTACATCTCACTATATGGATGTTAGCGCTGGACAGTATTATCTCATATGCTGTGGCGCGTTGTGTTGTCAATGTGCTCTTTGTTCGCTCTAATATTGCAAAAAGTGAGTGTTCCACAAACAGTGTCACCGGGCAGCCCATCACTATCGTGGCACTTTTTTCAATTGCGAACGCGGCTGCAGCTAGGGATTGCTCGCACACGAAGTGACCTTGCATTACTGCATCTAGGGTGCCGCTATAGTAAGCGAGTGGTTTGTGCCCTAAAGATGTTTTCTGCGTCAATACTGCTGTCATCAGTGTTCCTTTGCAATGTGAAAATAAGAAAAATTCGCGCCCATAATCTGGATTTGCTAGTACTGGAGCGCTTGATATCAGCTCTTTTAGTGAGTTAAATGCTGTGTTCATCTCCTCTGTCCATTCTATGTGTTTGTGTTCTTGTTGTGCTTCTTTCAGTGCCTGTAACAAGGGCCTTGTGTACGCCGCATAGTCCAAGATCCATGCTCGGCAATAGTTACACATACCCAGAAATTTCTGCATCTCTTTTACTGTTTTGGGCTCTCCAATTGTTCTAATCGCCTGTGCCCTGTCTGGTATAATTCGCTTGCCATCCTTTGATATCAACTGACCCAAGTATAGGACCTCTGTCAGACAGTACTGTAACTTCCCTTTGTCCACCTTGTACCCCTTGTTGGCCAATAATGTCAGGAGTGTTATTGAGTCCTTTCTGCACTCTTCCTCAGCCTGTGCACAAACCAATAAATCATCAACGTACTGAATCACTGTGCTTTCTACAGACAAATTCCCCAGATCTTCATGTAGTACCCTGTTAAATATGCTTGGGCTCTCGCAATATCCTTGTGGTAATCTGCAATGTTCGAACCTCCTTCCTCCCAATGTGAATGCTGTCAAGTACCTGCTCTCTTCTGCTAAGGGAATCGAGAAAAATGCATTTTTTAAGTCAATTACTGTGAAGTGTGATGCTACTTTTGGAATGTTGCACAGTATTGTCGCCGGGTTCGGGACTAGAGGGAACTCCTTCATTACCACATCGTTCAGTGGGCGTAAATCTTGTATCATCCTCCATGAACCCCCCTTTGCTTTTTTGATTGGGTAAATGCATGTGTTGCATGGGGAGTTTGAGGGCACGATTATACCCTGTGCTAGCAGTGCTTCTATTGTCTCTCTGATCCCTTCTTCTGCTTCTCGCGACAGTGGATATTGTTTCACCCGGGGTAGTATTGCTCCCTGTTTTACTTTTATCACCACAGGCTGAACTTCATGCAGCAACCCTACATCGTGGGGGCCATTAGTCCATAAGTCAGTGGGTACTGAACTCATGTCCTCATCAAAAAATGTGTGCGGTGCTCCTATTACCGCCATTAGTTCAACCTTAGTTTGTCTGGCTGTAACTACAATGTCGCAGGGCATTGCCAGTTCCATCACTATTTCACCATCTCCCTCAGTGTCAGAAAATAGCTCCTCGTCAGAGAGCTCTCTCAGCGGGATATTTGCATTTGTACACAATACTGTCCGCCACTCACACCCTTCCATGTCCATACCAATCACACATATTCTGTTTGTTGATACATGTATTGCATGCAAATCCAACGATATCACTGACCCGAGAGCAGTGTCGGGGCTTGCTATGGGGCGAAAAAGGAATTCTGCTGGGATCCTCCACTCCACCCTTTTTAGTTCTGGTACTATGAGAGCCAATGTTCTCATGCCTTCGACAAACATCTCCTCATTTCTTGGTACCCCTCTGATCTCTTTCATGATTGTGTGGCCGTGTATTACTGCTAATATGCGGAGGGGGCATATGCCTGGCGTTGAGCATACGATACCGCTCCCTGTGAATGATATTGTCATGTTTAGTTTGCTCAAGAGATCTCTCCCCAGTAAGTTGATGGGAGAGTTTTCATAGTACAGTAAGGGTGCTTTCACTGTTTTACCCCCCACTGTCACATCCAATACCTCTGTGTAAGGAACTTCAATTACAGCCCCAGAGAACCCCTGCGTCTCTAACGTTCTATTAGATAACGGGAACCGGCCCTCTCTAATGCATGATTTCTCCGCTCCCGAATCCACCATGAAAATGAATTGCTTGTCTCCTATCTGCGCTCCTATCAATGGTTCCTCTGATGCATTGTGGGTCGTAGACAGTACTGGACACGCAAGTGCTCTCTGTGGGCTGTCCTATGCGGGGTGTCTCATTGCCCCCCCTTGATCGAAAATGTTCCCCGAAACCACTGACACTCCACTGTAAGGTGCGGGGGCGGGTGCTCCATTAGCTACTGTTGCGAAAGTGTTACCAGGCGTGTAGTGCACATTGTCATTATTCTGTGGGCTGGTTTGTGTTCGGTACTGATGTCCATGCAGTTGTGCGTTACTCCTTTGTGCTACATTTTCTGGTTGCTGGTATTGTCCCATGGGGAGGCCGTAGGGGCTTCCCGGGTGGGGGTGTCCGTATTGTTCTATCTCTTGGAACCCGTTGTTTTGTCTACTCCTACATTCTCTTGAGTAATGCCCCCATCTCCCACAATTCCAACAGCTCCCCTGTGGACCTCTGGGACCCTGCCACCCATTTCCTCCCATACCTCCATACCCTTGTCCTCCTCTTCGACCCCTGTACCCACCTCTTCCTCCTCTTGGGGCCCACTCTTGCCACGTTGGACCTCCGTTCTGCTCCTGCTCTGTCCACTGTCGTTGCCCTTGTCCTGCCCAATTCGCTGCTATTCTTCCTTGTATTGCTATTTGCCCCTCCTCTCCTTCCTCTCCCTCCCGTGTGAGTGGGAGTCCCGCTACCGCGGCTGCGACCTTCACCAATTTTGATTGCACCAACTTCGCCTCGTCCGCCAACCTTTTCTGTGCTACTTCCCTCTCTCTTTCTTTGATCCGTTTACAATGGTGTACTATTATGCTTTGGATCTCTGGCCAGCCTTTTGCCTCAACGCCTGCTATTTTATCTAGTGCCTTTTGCACTTCCTTTGGGAGCCCTCTCTTAATGATGAAATAGAATAGAGATGTGGATTGGTGCCAGGGCGTACCCGTTTCCGCTCTCCACATCTCCTGCACCCGGAGAATGTAATCCATAGCGTCCTCCCCGTCATTCATGGTACATTGCATTACTGACTGCAAATCAGGGGTATCCGGGAAGGTTTCCCGTAGTGCGTCCCACACCCTTGCTCGCACAGTGTTAAAAGAAGCCCCATCATGGCGATCACACTCTAAAGTTACAGCTGGAAAACCCGCCTTAGCCCATACTCTGTCTGCCTGATCCCCTACTGCGGACACTAGTAGGCTTTTCACATCACCTACTGCCAGCGGTATACCAGCGGTATGTTTCTCAAATGCATATATCCACTTGCTTGCCCCTCCCGACAGCTGTGGTAGTAATTTCATTAAATTAGCCTTGTCCATCTGAGCCCACGGTATATAGTTTGGCCTCCCACCTCCTCTGTGCAGTAATGGGAGTTGTAATTTCCCTTTTGCCGTTGCAGCTTCCTTTTCCTTAGTCACTGCTGACTCTAATGACGCCATCTTCCCCACTCTATTTCTTAGTCGTCCCATCCATTCATCTTCTATAGTTTCCAGTGAACAGGCACCATCTAGCTCCTCGCCTTCTCCTCCTATTGCCATGCTTAATCTATCGCTCTCATCCACCCCTCCTCTGACATCACATAACAACTCCTCTCTGATCCCTCTTTCTCGTGATACATCTCCAATGCTTCCTTCTGCTGTCCCCACTTCTATTATTCTTGTCGGTTCTTCCTCAATTCTGAACAGTATTTCCCCCTTTTTCCATCCCTCCTCAATTTGTCTAGTTTCGCTTGACGCTCTAGACGTGTGTCCAGATTGTGTAGGGGCGCATGCTGTGCGTTCACATATGTCTTTTATTCTTGAGAGTTCATCTCTTGCCACTGTAAGCCTCGACTCTAAGTCACTCGTTAACTTCTCTATATCCACTCTCTGTGGGCCTCCCTGGGCGCGCTCTCTGGTGTTTTCGTATGGTGGGGGTGCAGTTGGCCTCTGTGGTGTGCTGGTCGACGGGGGAGGCACATAAATAGGGTCGCTATATCCTGTTGCAGGGGCTGGTTTGGGTAGCATTGGGTACAACATAACCACCTCCGCAGGTTGTTCTATGCTTACCTGTTCCTTTTCCTCTCGTGGAGTCATTAGTGGATTGTCTGTGGTGGAGGGTAAATCAATATTTGGTGCTGGGGCTTTGGGTGGGGGTACTTCCTCAAACAATCTCCAGAGATCTAATATCTCCTTCCTAGTCTGCCATTTTTTCCCCTTATACTTGAGGCGAATACAGGTACATACCATATCGAGAACGCTTTTGTCAAAAGACCCTCCTTCTGGCCAAATCTGGGGCAACCCCTCCCCTTTCAATTCTGTTAACCATTGATCATGATATTTATTTATGCGTTCAGCATATCCCGGCAAGCTCTTACAAATGTGTGACAAGGGAGTTTCAGCCCCCATCCTCTAAATCGTCAGCGCTACCGCGTTCGCCTTCGTAACTTTTAAATAGGTGTAAATATGCGTACGTATACCTTTATGGCACAGACAAGAGCGGACCTCTCAAAATTGTCACCCACTGTAATTCAGTGCACAAATCTCTTCTCACTCACCATATCTCATCTCTTTCTCATTCTCAGGCACACTTATGTGATCTCACTGGCAATCGATCTAGTACTGGTTATGTCCACACTCTTTGGCACCACCTCACGGCCACCTGTTCGTCTCTAACACTCGTACGGTGCGCGCACCCTTCACAATACTTCCCACTCACACTTTTGTCTTTTTCCTCCCTTTCCTCCCTAGCCAGCTGTCCCTGTTTCCCTACTAAGGTTACTGTGTTCACGTCTGTACGTGCCACTACTGAGTCCCCACTTTTTAAGATGTTCTAACTACTTCATACCCTTCTCATTTTCACCCCCTACCCCGTGGAAATGGAAAAAAAGAAATAGAGAGAGAGAGAGCACAATCACTAAAAAATATTCCCGGTGTCTCCTTTTGCTAGACACCAATAACTTATTTCTCACTTCTTCATATATTCCCAGTACTAATTTAGATAGTACTATGCGGCGCCGCCTTCCACCCCCTTTCGGAGCTAGGTTTCCGTCACTTCTACCACGTCACTTATTTCTTACTCCTAATGGCCATATGCGAAAGAAAGAATAAAGAAAGTTTCAAGACCCGTCTTTAGTAGACCCCCGCAATTCTCCTTCTCTACCTTTCCCCGTTCCTCTATTCCCACTTCCCCTTCTTCTCCCCTTGTCGATCACTCGCACTCGGTACTCACGTGCCCGTCTTGAACCGATACTCTCCGAAACTGGGTCCGTCCAGGCGGCGTTACCGGTAACTCAACGGTCAGCCCCTGGCTCCGGCGAGCGGCACTCAAAGGGGATTTTTTTCCAATCGGGATCCCGTACCCTTTCTCATTGAGTGCGCACTTCTTATTGTGCCGGTCGCCGTTGGCGGGCGGCCTCCCGGAGGCGGTTCACCGTGCGTATCCCTTCTCAACCGGAGATTCTCGTGCCACAAGGGGGTCGTTAAAGAAGGAGTTAGGAAAAATAATTTGGAGATATCACGCTATCGGGGTCACCACTGAAGGGAAGCGCCCCCAATTCAGCACGATCCTCCCCGCAATGAGAGACAATAAGGGACTCTCCCGTAGTGGGAATAAGACCAAGACAGAGTGCGGGTGAGCGTAAGTGGGAGTTTATCCAAGGATAAGGCATGCAAAGAACTCTGCAACCTACGAGAGCGCTCTGTCTGACAATAGCAAAGACAGGCGTATTTCTAATACAGAAAACGTCATCAACACCTAAACACTATAGGGGGCACAAGTTAATTGGGATTGGGTATCGTCGACTAACTATAGGTGTTGCTGCAGCATGGTTGGTCTTGGCAAGACGACGTCACTGGTCAGCCTCGTGGGTTGGGTTGGGCCTGGCAGGCCGGCTTGAGGTCATCCGTGCGGTGTTGGTGCGCTGGGGCAGCCTGTGACAATGATGAATACCTTTCCTGTCTTAGTTGCCCTAGGCCATGCACACTGCAGTTATTCAGAAAATGACATTTATGTTCACTAATAAATTGTTCCGTAGCTTATCTTATAAAATAAACGCAACACATGAGGAATGCACCTCGTGAGAGGTCTGGTGGTTATCGGTTGGGGTGAGATTTACCTGTGTCCTATTGACCGGTACTTTAGGTCGTAGGACGGGGCTCTGGGGCCTGGGCCGAATGATACATGTCTGTCTGCTGCGTTAGAAGTTATTATATAGATGGGTCTCTGTGTCTTGTCTCAATGATGGGGGTCGTCCTTACACGGGGTCAGGATTCTTGGGGGGTTCGTGGGATTTATGAAAGGGTGCTGGTAGATCAGTGGGTTCATCTGTGGGTTTATTACCGTGCTGTAAATAACACAGGTGGCAGGCTATGGCCTTGGTTGCGGCGCCGGGGCCTCTGAAGTAACGCCAGCTTGGTTGGGGGAGGTGAGGGAGCGCGGCACAAGTCTTAGCTTTTTTATCTTGCAGGCTTGGTAGGGTGGGAGAGGGAATGGCCTTGCATATCCACAAAGGTATTTTCCTCGTGCGTTGCTGATCAGTAAATGCAGAAGTTTTATACTGTTCTGCCTTATTTTGACGTTATTTAGACACACATATATATTTCAATTTCATTACACATTTCTTTAAGACAGTCGATTCCAGTACCTTTTCATTGCCTAACATTACATTCATTACATTGTGTGCGTATTGTATGTACATTTAGACGTTATACGAGGGATATCTAGGTTATGGCCTACAGAGATTGATGCTTGCCACTTTGGGTGGTTCAGTAAACATATATGAGTTCCAGTTTCTACATACTATGGAAAAAACACTTTTACAGATAGAGGTTATACGTTTGGTCAACATCTTTCTCCGTGGTTATAGCAGCATTAGTCCAGACCTGGAGGGATATCATATAACGTTACATTTTTATGGCTTATTCACATTTTAAAACAGAGGTAGTTCATTAGTACCAATACTTGAATTGTTTTCTACCTTCTTCAGATAGTGATGCTTCAGCTTTTTTCCTCGCTACCCCGGCCTTGCGGTCCGGGTCATACGGGGTGCAATATCACATTGTTACTAATATAATGTTGCCGTGTTGGCATCTCGGGTTTAGCTCATCTCCGACTTTCTCATGGGAACGCGCTCGCAGCGGATCTGCCAGTGCTGCTGAGGCGACAGAGATGCATGAAAGGCCCTCCAAAGGTGGGGGCCTCGTTACAGTGTGCTAAACTCACGCCGTGTTTGCTAGACAAGATGGCATCTAGGCCTGACTCGATTTTTGGTAAATGCAAAGACGAGGTGCGTGTGGGCAATGTCGTCGGCGGGCGAATCCTCCTCCACCTGGGCCCGGGTGGCATGAGGGGGCGTCCACCGAGTCATGGTCCTCACCTGGGGAGAAAGCTGTAGGTGAGGAGGGCCTCGCGGCCAGTCCTCCCCTACAGTTGTCTGCGTTATGTGCGGTCTTGAATCTTTTTAGCACTCCCTATTACCTGTATGGTTTTTGGTGCATAATAAATCAAATCCAAAGGTTGCAGGCCTCTGAATTAGATTTGTATCATATTTTCTGACGTCCATTACACAGAAAGGGATTTCTCATGTGGCCTTAAACTGATTTTGTAACTAAAGCATTTCAGACATGCAGTGAACTGACAAGCTTTGTGTCCTTTGTGTGTTTTCTCCCATCTCGATTTTGGTTGCCTTTCTGACTCAGGCTTTCCTGATATTCAAAGCACTGAAGGTTTTACTCCTGTTTGGATGCACATGATTAGCTGCTTCATTTCTGGAAGATACTTCTCAGACATGCAGGGGGCTTCCCAGACTTGCAGGGGGCTTCCCAGTCATGCAGGGGGCTTTCCAGACATGCAAGGGGCTTCTCTGCAGGGTATTGTCCTCTGTAGCTTGTCACAGGGAGAATTAAAGATCATTAAGGGCCGATTTTTTTTCTGACATTCAGCGCTGTAGTATGGTTCTTTTGATGCATGGGTTTTTTGTATTAAGTTAGTATAGATTTCTTGGCTGAAGCTTTTCTGTCATTCACTGCAGGGGAGGTTTCTCCTGTGTGGCTTCTCTCATGGGCAGTTAGGCTGCTTTTCTGACTGAAGCATTTTTGACATTCAGAACACTGATAAGGTTTGGCTCCTGTGTGGCTTCTCTCATGGGTTGTGAGGCTGCTTTTCATACTGAAGCATTTCTGACATTCAGTGCACCAATAAGGTTTGGCTCCTGTGTGGCTTCTCTCATGTTTAGTTAGGCTGCTTTTCACACTGAAGCATTTCTGACATTCAGAGCACTGATAAGGTTTGGCTCCTGTGTGGCTTCTCTCATGTATAGTTAGCTTGCTTTTCTGACTGAAGCATTTCTGACATTCAGAGCACCGATAAGGTTTGGCTCCTGTATGGCTTCTCTCATGTCTAGTTAGGCTGCTTTTCTCACTGAAGCATTTCTGACATTCAGAGCACTGATAAGGTTTGGCTCCTGTGTGGCTTCTCTCATGTATAGTTAGCTTGCTTTTCTCACTGAAGCATTTCTGACATTCAGAGCATTGATACGGTTTGGCTCCTGTGTGGCTTCTCTCATGGGTAGTTAGGCTGCTTTTCACACTGAAGCATTTCTGACATTCAGAGCATTGATAAGGTTTTACTCCTGTATGGCTTCTCTCATGGGTAGTTAGGTTGAATTTCTGACTGAAGCATTTCTGACATTCAGAGCACCGATAAGGTTTGGATCCTGTGTGGATTCGCTCATGGGTGGTTAGGTTGCATTTGTGACTGAAGCATTTCTGACATTCAGAGCACTGATAAGGTTTGTCTCCTGTGTGGTTTCTCTCATGTTTAGTTAGGCTGCTTTTCTCACTGAAGCATTTCTGACATTCAGAGCACTGATAAGGTTTGGCACATGTGTGGCTTCTCTCATGTTTATTTAGGCTGCTTTTCACACTGAAGCATTTCTGACATTCAGAGCACCTATACGGTTTGGCTCCTGTGTGGCTTCTCTCATGGGTAGTTAGGGTGCTTTTCTGACTGAAACATTTTTGACATTCAGAGCACTGATAAGGTTTGGCTCCTGTGTGGCTTCTCTCATGGGTATTTAGGCTGCTTTTCTCATTGAAGCATTTCTGACATTCAGTGCACCGATACGGTTTGGCTCCTGTGTGGCTTCTCTCATGGGTAGTGTGGCTGCTTTTCTGACTGAAACATTTTTGACATTCAGAGCACTGATAAGGTTTGGCTCCTGTGTGGCTTCTCTCATGGGTATTTAGGCTGCTTCTCTCACTGAAGCATTTCTGACATTCAGAGCACCGATACGGTTTGGCTCCTGTATGGCTTCTCTCATGGGTAGTTAGGCTGCTTTTCTGACTGAAACATTTTTGACATTCAGAGCACTGATAAGGTTTGGCTCCTGTGTGCCTTCTCTCATGGATAGTTAGGCTGCTTTTCTGACTGAAACATTTCTGACATTCAGAGCATTGATAAGGTTTGGCTCCTGTGTGGCTTCTCTCATGGGTAGTTAGGTTGCTTTTATCACTGAAACATTTCTGACATTCAGAGCACCGATAAGGTTTGGCTCCTGTGTGGCTTCTCTCATGGGTGGTTAGGTTGCTTTTCCAACTGAAGCTTTTCTGACAATGAATGCACTGATAAGGTTTTACTCCTGTACGGGTCTTCTCATGTAGAGTTGGATATGTTTTTTGGCTGAAACGGTTATGACATTCTGTGCACTGATGAGGATTTTCTCCTGCGTGGGTTTTCTCATTTTGAGCAGGATGGGTTTTCAGACTGAAGCTTTCATGGCATTCATTGTCCTGGCAAGGTTTCTCTGGGGGTTTCATTTCTCCAGCTTGGATTGTGTTTAGCAAGAATGCCACAGCAAAGTGAACCTCATTACAGGGTCAGCCATTTTCATAGAATGTTCTATATTCATCTCTCAGTGCTGCGCTCATGGTTATAATTGCATTGTACAAAGGAAAGCTCTTATTAGGAGCTTCGATTCTTCACCTCCGTGTGTCCATGCAATTTGAATTTTTGACAACTTCTCCCTATTTGGGTGTTCTGAGAGAATCTTAATGATTTAATGTCTTAAATTGTTAGTATGCTGATTGTGAAAAGAACATGTTTGTTAGGGTTATTGGATCCAGCCTTGGTATGTAGTGTTTTCGAATTCAATGCACTGATATGGTTTTCAACTATTTGCATTCCTTTGTAAATAAACATGCTATGAATTTAGAATTAAATAGTAATTCCAATTCAGACTTGCTTTCCTGCTTGGGTCTCCTGCTCATCCATGCATTTTCTTTTACTTTTCAGAAGCATTTCCTTCTCCCGGTTACCTTGACACTCTGAATATGCAATGCGCGTGATAATAGAAATCCTTTTAATAATGCGTAGTTTCCTTCACTCCCAGTTCTTGACCAGACTGGCCTTCTAGAAACGTCCATTCCATGAGATATCCAACATCCTCCCTTTTGTTACAGGTAAACCCATTCTTCGGGCTTTTTACATCTTTACCCTTTGCGTTTTCTGTGCAGGCTTTAGAAAACTGTAAAAGAAAATTGACACATTATCTTTCTAAACAAAGAAAAAAGAAATATTAGACATGCACAGTTTATTTATTTTTGAAATAGTGTTTCATTGGTTTAGAAATATTTCACATGTCTTTAAGGCTTCAAATTCTAAACCAAAGTCGTAACATAGCCAAAATTAAAGCAACCTCCTTTTCCCTTAAAGCTCCAAGCCAGAATATTGCATCTTTGCAATCCTATTTCTCTACAAATCTCCTCTGAATTTTATTCAGTCTTTGTGCAGAGCCCTATATGGGTGCGGGTGCCCTAGTGACCCCACCCTTCCCTTTTCATTACATACTCTAGAAATACTTTCAATGTTTGGAATTTTAAGGCGATCTCCAGAGCTCGTCTTTCAGCCATTTCAGAAATATAATGAGGTTTTCCCAACGTCTTATATCCAAATAAGAGTGCTTTTGTTCTACCTGGCAACCCATGTATTAATACCAAACTCTGAATAAAGATATTCCATGCAGGAGACGTTCCCCAAGCCAAGGGATCTTCTCTAAAGTGCGTCCTCTATGCATTTCAGTCAAGGGGCTGCAGTACATTTTATCAAACGTCCACAGACCATTCATAATCAGGGAGGTGTTTTTTGTTTCAGACTCATTATTCTCAAGCTTGGTTATTACTACTTTTTCCTCATTCCAATACCAATTACACAGTCTATTGTACTTATGTGTAAAACTCAATATAAAAGGGTTATATTGATATTGGCCTTGGGTCATTAATTGGGAACACATTTCTGATGAGAAATAAGCTTTCTTTGCAAGCTTATTGGTAGTGTAAATAAACATTTGTGCATTGCAACCACAAAATATTTTATTTTCCTCCATTTTTGGGTGGAAGTAATGGAAGTGGCCAGGATGCAACCCTGCTTTAGGTCACTGGTCATGTGACTATTGTCCACAAGCTCCGTCCCCTTTAGTATCTAGACGTCCCTCTAGTGGTGCAGTAACTAAGGCCAGTATTTTACCCGATACACATGATAAAATGATTCTGAGAAATCTGTAGATGGAGGAAATACTGGGTGTCAGAATGCTGCCTTACCCGAGGTCCAACTCGCTCTTGCAGCATTCGCCCCAATGGTGCTGGGGGGTTGGGTGCGGGTTCAGTCTTATTGCCACATACGCAGCATTCTTAAGCTTGGGGCGCTCCATGGCTTCCAAACTGCACAGACGCTGGGGCATAATCAGCAGCACGGTTCCATGCATGTGCTTTGCTCAGGGCAAGAGTCAGTCTGGCTGGGAGGCTTACTCTCATGTGATTCACCATAAAACCCAGAGGAGTTTCACAGGCCTTTGTGTGACCATTGCTTTCAGTCTGCAAGGTGACACTTACGGTTGGTGTTATTAGCTTCCTGCTGCCTTGTGCCAGTTTTGCCCAGGGGCCTCCTTTCCTCTGCTCGACCCGATTTCTTCTCTTCCTAATAATTCCTCCACCATCTTCCATTTCCCTCCTTGGGACTAGTTTTTGGTAGTGAAAACACAAGGAGGGGTGGGCACAACCTTGATTTACTCAAACTCAAGAACTACTAACAATTACAAATAGGTATTAGGGCAAGGCAGCATAATCCACCTTTGCAATCAGGTGGCCTATATAATGTTAAAACCAGGACCAGGAAACATAACCCTGTGGTGCCACCTTATCCCTTGCAAACATGCAACTGGTAGTTTAACTTTCACCTGAAAAATCAAGCTACTGATCAGAAAATATATATCGCAGTACACCTTTCCCCATCATGTTCTCTATTGGTCGAATTCCAAACGAGTTGTTTGTACAATGAAAAGGAGGCGATCAGATAATAATTCTGTGCCAAATGCATTTCAGATTTGTACTAGTCTTTCCTCAGGGACATCCCCAGAACATATTCCTTATTCTAAACATAAGCGATACATTAAAAACAAAACATGTAGAACATCAGAATCATCATAGAAAAAGAAAATAGGACCGCTTCAATATAAAACGCAAAAAACAAAACACAAGCACACACATTTAACAATCAAGAGGAAAAAGAAAAAACATTGATAAACTAATATATACCTTTGTTTTCAGGTATATACTTAGTAAACAGACGCACCAGGACAGTGCTGTCACTAAATGCACTGTCATGAAAACTATAGACAGACTTACAGAGGGGTGCAAAGGACGGTCAACAAGGCTGAAGTTACCAGATATTGAACTATGTGGGCACAGTGAACACTGTAGATAGACGCACCTAACCAATGCCGTCGCTATCAAATCTTACATGCATGCTAATAATATACTCACTGCAATAATCTAATGCCGGGCTCTGGGGGCCAAATGATCAAATATCTGCATGCTATCTTCTGGTAGTCTCTGTCCTTCAATTCTATCTCCCTTCTTTCTGGCTACCCTTGATCAGTGTCTATCGCTGTTCCAATATCATGCTAATACGCAAGAGATCTTTCTTTTGTGGTACTGGGAGAAGGATCTTCCAACCAACAGGAGTGAGCCAATCAGTGCTGGGTGGAAGGGACAGAGGGATCCCCCCACACACAGTCCTTCCACAAGAGCAGACTAGACTCTGGGCCTAGAACACTACTCTGGACCATCAGAAGACCCATGTATCTGGTAGAAGGTGTGAGAAACCTGACAGTGTATCACTTACTAGTCCCCAGGGATCTGTCATCCAGGTGGCCAGGACACGGCCATCGCTATTGGATCCAGTTCATGGTGTTGGACTAGTGAGGGAGGATCACCTGAGGGGTCCTCGGGAAGTGGAAGTGGGCCACCGAAGGGTGAGACGCGGTACCCCCTTCCTTTTGACACCTTTTTGCCATCCTGACCAGTAGGATACTCAGAAACTCTACCCTGCCCCCTTTCCGACAAAATCACTTTCTTACAATGTGAAAGACAACAGACTATTACCCGAGCCGTTTTCCCGACATGACCCAACAGAAGGGTCAGACAATTACCGACACACACACCTGACTACCCTTTCCCTTACCCATAGGGATAAGAGGCGGAGCACACAAGCACACTCTGTGCAAGGCCGAACGCACGACGAAGCAGCCATTCCAGGACGGCAGTTCAAACAGAGGAGAAAGGTGGTGAGACCAGAAAGGACGTCAAGGAGTGAGTTGCCGTTGTCCTTTTCAACCCAGACCCGCAAAGCCTCCGATCAAAGATACGCAAGACCAGGAATCGCAGCTGGCAGGTGGTGCGACGGATGTCAGTGGTACATGGCACGCTCCCACACTGATTGCCAGGGAGTGGAGGTGGGTGGCCATCAACGTACCATCCTTGACTCCAGCGGCAAAAAGGGACAAAGCAAGTCTAACATAGCCGGTGAGTCGGAGGCAACTGATAGTCGACCGGCTTGTGTTAGGCTCGAAGGTTGCAGTAGCAACAGTAAGAAGATAAGTTAAACAAAAGGTTGTTGATGAACAAACTGGGTACCAGAGTCAGAGTGGTCCAGTGCGACGTGGGCGTTCAGTCGAAAGTCGCTAGCTTGGGCCCCTCTCCTGAACAAAGAGACTGTTGAACATTGCGAGTAAAGGAAACTACAAGTGCCAAGAGGCCTTAAGGAAGGCCGGTATAAGGTGTTAAGGTGGTCATACAAGGGCCAAGTCAAATCCTTTGTACAATCGAAGTCCTTGCCACACTAAAGAAGAGGTTTTGTTGTTGTGAACTAGCGTTGGCGCCCGATCGTGGAGAACGCCGTACAAACTGTGAGGATAGGAAGCCAGTGCATGCCGTAGGCTAACAGAGTGACCCGGCAAGACGTGATCGCCCTTTAGAAGGTCTGAGCGCGGACGAGGTAGACCTAATCTGAACATTGTGCTACTGTTTAAAAAGACATTAAGACTTTCGATTATTGTAGGGGAAAAGAAAAACTAAAACAAAGGAACTGTGATACTGGGGCAAATGTGAACCCGACCGAGTGATGCCTGCTAAATCATACCGATGATAGAAGTCTGACTGGGGGTTAAAAGAAAGCCTGACTGGGGGAAGTGAATCCTGCATAGTGTTAAAACACCTATGAACACTGTGATGACAAGTGTGAACTCGACTGAGGGATGTCCACAGCGAGTGGTTGGTCTGAACCTGATTGAGGGAGGCTGACGATTGCGAGAAGATCAGAGCCCGGCTGAGGGGGATCCAAAGGTGACAGGTATTCACCCCATGTAAAGATTACCAGAAGGTACTTTTATTTTTGTTGTTTTGGCATATCAGGCCCTCTGAAGCAAGAGACTTTGCATGAGAGGAGACTTAACCACAGACGGCGCTGATACTGAAAAAGGAACTGTAACCTTGTGCTGGAGAAGCCCAGGAGTGTGCCGTGCTCGAGAATCCCACCTTGTCCCATGCTAAAAACACTGGGAAGGGAGACCCCGGCCAACACTTCCTTCTTTTCTTGTGAACATGATCCCACACTCTTTTGTAACGTAGCGGTAAGGATTGGCAATAGTTTATTTTTAGTATATGCCCTCTTAATTTGATTAGACTCCACTAGGACCATATTATTATTATTTGATGGTCGTAGCTTGCTCCCATCTTAGAGTTAGGTTAAGCTTAGGTGTTTATCTCACCCATTGTACAGAATAATAAATACCCTTGAACTGTGATCACTTGTGTCTGTCTTGCTTTGATACCATGCCTTCCTTACAAAGGGGAGAAAGGGGAGTGGGCCGCTTTACAGATTTTGACGCGCAACTAATCCTACGGAGCCCAAAATGAAGCATTACAAGAACTATCAGATGAACTGCAGGCTCTCCACAAATCAACACACAGAGCGCACCTCACAGTACTGCACTACTGGTAAAAGATACCAGCCCAAATGCTAGCTACCCTTAGGGCTTCATTACGACCCTGGCGGAATGGGTTTAACGGCACCGGTAAAGGTGCCGGCATCGTTAAACCCATTCCGCCCTATTACGAGGTCCCCTTGCGGGTCCCGCGAGGGGGCCAGCATGCTAACAATGGGCCCGTCATTTATATGATGCACTTAGCAACCACCTGCCTCTCTATTCGACGGCTGCATTGATTACTGCATTCTGCACCTTGCTGTCCTGCCCTGTGAACACCACCAACGCTGCCAAGTAGCCTAGTAGTCACCTGACCCTCTATCTGACTGCTGCATTAGATAATTGCATTCTGGTACCTAGCTGCCCCGTCTTTGAATACCGCCCGGGCATCTAAGATGCACCTAGTAGCTACCTGCCCTGCCATCTGACCGCCACACCATACCTACACCCAACAGAATGTACCTCCCAGGCATCTACTCAGCATTGCTGAAACCAATTTTCCACCTCATCCATTTATCTGGCCAGCCTAGCCCTACCTTTAGCTCTGCCTCCATAGGCAACATTCCCCCACTCATTATGTATCCCACTACACCATGCAACCTCACTGCTAGAAATGCCAAACTACGGGCCAGATTACCCAAACTATATGAATCTCGAGCCAGGGATTCCATCCAGTCTAAATTGACTAACCGGACCCCACCTATGTACACAGTCACTCCTACCAACCGCCCCATGGACACACCCAAGCATAGCCTAACTAATACTATGACCAAGCATAAGGCTCACAACTTAACCACCTGCACCAAAACTATCTCTACGCCCATAAGAGGCACCTTAATTAATGCGCAATCTGTAGTAGCCCATGCCACATATATAGCAGACCTTATTCTTGCAGATGAACTAGATTTCCTAGCCATCACTGAGTCCTGGCTCCATGCAGCTGCTAGCCCAGCTCTCTCACAAGCCATCCCTGATGACTACACTATCCTCCGTGCGGACAGAGCAGAATCCAGAGGCGGAGGCCTCGCCATAATTGCCAAAACGCACCTAAACATTAGACTTGACACCACAAACCTCCTCCCTTCGTGTGAATCTCTCAGCTTCCAACTGCCAACTCCCAACTCCTAAACCATCAACATCCACTTATTCTACAGACCTCCTGGTCCTTTAGGTTCCTCCGAGGAAGACCTCACCACCATCCTCACCAGCAACCTAATAAATACCTCCCAGAGTCTCCTTCTAGGAGATTTCAACCTAGGCCTCAAAGATCCCAAAGACCTCCAGGCTACCATCATTAACAATACCCTGTCAGAATTAGGCTTTACCCAAAGAGTATCCACCCCTACCCACAACAAACGGAGAACCCTTGACTAGGTAGCAGACTACAACTGTGCGGCCTCCATCACTGCTAATGCCCCTCAACCATGGTCTGACCACCACCTCCTCACTTTCAACCTTGAAGCCTCAAGCCCCATCACAAATAATGTACTTTCCACAGCTATTCCTACGAGAAGAAAGAAAAATATCACAGCTGAAAAACTCATCCCCCTCATTCTACCGACCTTGAACCAACTCTCAGCTACCTCCAACCCCCACCACCTTGTAGAAAGTTACAATAACAGCATGCGCTCAGCCTTAGACTCTATTGCACCCCTCAAACTGAGAAAATGTAAGCCAAAAAAACACCTGAACACTTGGTTCTCTACCCACCTAAAAGCTCTCAGACTAGAGAAGCGCATAAAGGAACAAGCTTGGAGAAAATCTCCTACAGATACTAACAAGCTGATCCTCAACAAAATAGCCTCCTCATACAAAAAAGAAATCATCCTCGTTAAACAAGAATCATATAACCAGAGAATCTCACAAGCCAAATCCAGCACAAAGGAATTGTTTTCTATTATCAAAGAGTTGGAAACTCCTGTCCTAGTCCCAGACACATGTGTGAAAGATAAACAATGGTGCACTAGTGTCCAAAACGCCCTGTCTAATAAAGTCACAGGCCTTCAAATCAAAATCAACAAGAAAGAATCCCTAACTAACTATACTAACTCCACCAACACTCCCCCACGCCCCACACCTCAGAACCACATACCCAACCCACCACCCGCTTCAGCTTCTCCAAAGTCTCTACATTAGAAGTGGAAAAAATCATCCTCAGCCTTAAACCGTCTTATTGCCAGGGCGACCCTTGCCCCGCACAAATCATTAAAGACGCCGCAAGAGACCTCTCACCATTCATTACCAAACTCATTAATGCCTCCTTCTCTTCAGGCATCATCCCCAACAATCTCAAAGAATCGTGGGTCCTCCCTCTACTCAAAAAACCCTCCTAGACCCTTCCATACCCACCAACTACAGACCCATCACCACCGTCCCCTTCCTGCTGAAAATATTAGATAAGACTGCCTATCAACAAATACAAAAATATCTTGAACAAAACCACCTCCTGGGAATCCGGCAATCAGGCTTTAGACCACAACATGGGACAGAAACTGCTCTCATTGATCTTAAGGCCCAAATCAACACTCTGAGAGATAATGGGAAAACTGCTCTACTACTCCTCCTAGACCTCACAGCAGCATTTGATCTAGTAGATCACAAAATGTTATGCAACCACTTGGACTCGGCTGCCCACTTCTCCCAAGAAGCCATCGGTTGGATTGAGTCATTCCTCAGCAACAGATCTATGCATGTCTTTTCCACCTCAGCCTCCGCCGACCCCATCCCCATCACATGTGGGGTCCCTCAGGGTTCATGTGTCTCCCCCACACTGTAGAACGTGTTCACGAAGCCCCTTTTTGATGATCTTGACGGTCTGGGTATCACCTACACTAATTACGCCGATGATACCCAGATCCTCATCCCGTTGACGGGAGATTACAACAAGGATTTGGCCTTGGTGAACAGGGTATACCTCATCATCCAGGCATGGATGGCCTCCCACAGTCAATGCCTGAATGATGACAAGACTGAACTCATCATCCTCAGATCCACCCCTAATCTAAATAAACTGGACCATAACTACACCAGCTTCATTATAGACGTCAATCCCATCAAGGTATCTAAAGAAGTGAAAACCCTAGGAATCTACCTAGACTCTGCCCTCTCCTTCCATAAACAGGTTAGCTCAATGACCACCTCCACAGCCTACACATGTAAGCTTATAAGAGCAGCCAAACCTTTCCTATCCACTCAGAACTGCATTACCTTAGCCAGAGGCCTTGTATTATCAAAACTGAACTATTGTAACGCCCTCTACGTAGGAGCCAACAAACAGGTGTTAAGAAGGATTTCTGAACTCTGACCTGGAGGGGCAGAGGTTCAGAAGGCCAGCCTAGTTTCTTGGAACAGGGTAACCTTTGGACAAGCCAGACCAGTCAGGGTAGCTATGGCAGGCGGTCAAGACTAAGTCTCAAGAGGGGTGAGGGTGACTGAAAGACCTCAATGAGCATACAAAGCAAGGACACTTACAAATCACTCCAGACAGGTGTTATATTAAAAATATACACACATGTATTACAAGGCCTTTGTAAAATAGACCGTAGCAAAGAATCACAGTATCACGAGAGTAAATCAATACATCAATATCAACACAATATATATACAAGACCATTAGGGTCTAAGGGGTTAAAAGCACGAAATATGTAGACCACCTAGATGGGGAGGAAAACAGGCAGTGCAAATAATCTTTAGAACTAGTTCCACATTGAGGATACACCTAACTTAAGAGGCAGTCCAAGCCCTACGAAGAGAGGAGCCTTATGCTCAATAGTACATGCACGCGCTTGTGCCAATGGACATGATAGGGTCTCTTCAAGGGCCTCTAGCAGCTCAGGAAGGTAGATAAGGCGATGAAGAACAAGTTCCCACTATTCAAACAGGACCTCCACTTGAGGGCAGAGGCAGTTGGAAAGCTTGGGATGGAGTCGCTATTTTACAATAGCTGTGGAAAGGAAAGGGGCCCTCGGGGGCCACTTTGTGCGTAAAAATGGGCTGCTGGGCTAGGGGCCACCGGTTGGGGTAGGGATTACTCACCGGTCCCCGACGCAGGCAGACCCAAACTTCGCCAGTACAGTGCACTTCACTGGCAGGTTCGAATGCGACAATCAGGACGTCTCGACACCGTGTAGTTCCCGAGATGCAGCAAGGATTCCCTAACGGGACAGTGGCGATTTCTCCGCTCAGGGTGGAAGAATTGGCCCAGTTCCACTGCAGCAGGCTTCAGGGGCAAGGGGGTCACAAATGCAGCGAACTTGCACAGGTCGTTGCCACAGCAGGGCAACATGGCAACCGCTTTTACTCCGGTCTGTGTACACTCGTCTCACTTCAGCCCTGGGAATGCCAAGTGTACGAAATTCGGTGTGAGGGTGCCGTGGACACAGAGCTAGCAGTAAGCCAAGTTTCGGGGGTCTCCTCGAAACGGCGGCGGTGACAGAGCAAACATCCCACGTAAGCTGGTCAGCCCACTGGTTGGCCCAGGGACACTTCCGAAGAGGCTTACTTGCAGGGTTTAGTGAAGGTGCCGAGAATAGTTGATCCCACTATTCAAATGGGTCGAAGCGCCTTCGCAGACCTTCTAGGACGACCAGTTGCAGAGGGGTCTCACGGGACGACAGCGGGCTCATGGTGCCAAACCTTCCAGCGGGTCCCCAGCGATTCCTTGACTCGGCTTCTGTTGCAGGATACTTGGCTACTTATCCCTTGTTCGGTGTGAACTCAGGAGATCGACATGGTAGTGGTGTTTTCAGCCTCCTCTTATCCAAAGTTCCCTTCGCGCCAAAACGGAGAGGACCCAATGGGAGATCTGCTCACAAACACTCACTCCATACGTGGACCAGTTATGGACCACGGTGGTCCCAGGCATTCAGGACACTCTAGACTCTCTGGCACCCAGGATGTGTATTGGGAATAGACATCCCAGCCCACATCCTGGAGGCACACACACAAGGCATGCAGAAGCCCGCGAAAGCATTGGGTTTTGCGGGAAAGTGCATGTCCAAATAAGGACTGACCCAGGTCGACTCGACTTGGGGAAGGGGAAAGATGGCCAAAGGACAGGGCAAAGAACCTCGTGGCATGGCCATTTTGGAGCCAGGCCACCTATTCGTGCTAAGCGCGATTAACGCGGTTAACATGGCAAGAAAGGGTTAAAAATATATGTAAACGAAAGCTGCCACCAGTCCTGTCCGTGACACATCTGCACAGTTCATAAAAAGCCCAGCGAGAGTTTCTAGGGTCTTTGGAAAGGCTAGAGACCCAAGTGTACTGTAAGGTAAGTTACATTGTACACTTGTTACATGTTGCACAAAAGTTGCAACATGAGGAAAGGACTAAGGGAAACGAAGTCTACCAGTACTGACTGTTTTAAGGGCATTTCAGTTTCCCCATAAAAAGTGAGCGAAAGCCCAGAGGAGTGCATCTGAGGGCTGTGCTTCTCTGGCAAAGTTTAGTTACAGGTGTTTAAACAGCAGCAAAAAGTTTGGGGGTTGACACATGGAGGGAAAATTACATTCAAATATGAAATATTTCCTAACACTAGGTGTTTAAACAGCAGCAAAAAGTTTGGGGGTTGACACATGGAGGGAAAATTACATTCAAATATGAAATCTTTCCTAACACTTGCCCTCCCCAGACTAAGGACAGGGGGAACTAATCCACCCCTGGATGAGTTTCTTGTTCAGGTCGGTTAAACATTCTGGACAACCCATCAGCATTGCTATGTTGGACACCTGGCCTATGCTCAATAGTGAAGTCGAAGCCTTGTAGACTTATGGACCACCTAAGCAACTTTGGATTCTCTCCCTTCATGTTCATTAGCCACTTTAAGGGCTTATGGTCAGTTTGCACAGTGAAGTGGGTCTCATAGAGGTAGGGTCTCAACTTCCTAAGGGCCCACACAATAGAGAAACATTCTTTCTCTACTGTGGACCATCTGAGCTCTCAGTCCTTAAGCTGGCGACTAATGAATCCAATAGGGTGTTCCTTACCCTTCTCATCTACTTGTGATAGTACAGCTCCTATCCCAGTGTCAGAGGCATCTGTCTGCACAATAAAAGGTCTTTGGTAATCACGGGCCCTGAGAACAGGGGCCTGGCACAAGGAGTCTTTTAAGCCATTGAAGGCCTTCTCACACTCTTCAGTCCAAGTTACCTTCTTGGGTTTCTTGGGAGTGGTGAAAGCAGTCAGAGGGCAGCTATGGAACCATAGTCTGCCGTGAAATTTCTGTAATACCCCGTGAGTCCTAAGAAGGCTCTCACTTGGGTTTGCGTAGTGGGGGTAGGCCAGTCTTGTACTGCTTGTACTTTACTGGGAAGAGGCTGTATCCTCCCTCCACCTACTTCATGTCCAAGGTAAACCACTGAGCCTTGTCCAATCTGGCATTTACTAGCCTTTATGGTCAAGTGGGCTTTCTGAAGAGCCTGGAGCACAATCCCGAGGTGTTTCACATGGTCTTCCCAGGTGGCACTGAAAACTGCTATATCATCCAGATATGCAAGACAGAATTCTTCCAACCCATTCAATACATGATTCACAGGCCTCTGGAAAGTGGCAGGTGCATTCTTCAACCCAAAAGGCATTACCCTGAACTGGTAAAGGCCCTCTGGAGTTGAGAAAGCTGTCTTCTCCTTGGCATGTTCTGCTAGGGCTATTTGCCAATAGCCTGCAGTGAGGTCAAACGTGCTGAGGTACTTGGAGGCACCCACGGTATCCACCAGCTCATCTGTTCTAGGCAAGGGGTGTGCATCTGTCTTGGTGACAGCATTCAGAGCCCTGTAATCCACACAGAATCTCAATTCCGAAGTTCCTGCTTTTGAAACCAAAACCACAGGGCTGGACCAAGGACCACTGGAGGGTTCAATCACCCCACGATCCAAAATTTTGTTGACCTCTGTCTTAATGTAAGACCTTACTTTGTCTGACATTCTGTATCCCCTACTTTTGGTAGGTACACTGCCTCCTGTGTCTATGTTATGTCTGCACCAAGGTGTCAATCCAGGGGACTGTGAAAACAGGGGGAAAATTGCCTAAGCAAACTTTTCACCTCAGCCTGTTGATCAGAAGTCAGGTGAGGGGCCACTCGGACACCCTCAATGGAGCTACCTTCCTCAACATCTGAAGCCAATAACAGTGCTGCGATTTCAAGTCTTGGGATGAAAGCCTTCAACCTATTTACATGGAACACTTTTGGAGCCTGTCCAGGCCTTCCAAGTTCCACTAAATAGTTGACCTCTCCCAGTGACTCTACCACTGTGTAAGGGCCTGACCATTTGTCCTGTAAAGCTCTAGGCAGTATGGGATTCATGTTCAGGAATTTCTGACCAGGTGTGAAGTTGATAAGGGAAGCCTTCTGGTCATACCAATGTTTCACCAGAGCTTGTCCTGCCTTCAACTTGTTACTAGTCAGACCCATCAGGAGTACCATCCTTTTTCTGAGCCCTAGCACATAGTCTACTACATTATTAGTAATGGGGGGAGTGGGCATCTCCCATCCCTCCTTGACTATGGCTAAGGGTCCCCGTACAGGGTTGTCGGTCCAGAAAAAATGAACACCTCTCACGATTAATGGAAAATGTATTTTGGTGGCCGAAGGCCAACCGTCTCATGTACATAACGACAGAAATACAGATTTACAAGCTTGACCAATGTGCGGCCATTTTAATGTAACAAGTATCGCTTGTTACAAGTGTTCTCTAACAATTGCTCATTGCCTTCTGTTCAACCTGCTTTGCCGAAAGCTTTTTCTGCTTATTTTGCTTATTCTGCTCGACTGTTACATTATTGTCCAAACGTGAAAGAGCAAGGCCACAAGGCTAAGAGATATTCGTTGAAACACAACGTAGGCAGCCGCGGAGAGGAATGCCCAGTCCCCTCCCGCACGTAGCCTTGGAGGAGAGCAACAGAGCATTTAAACATTTCACAGATGCCAGCTAGTCTCGTTATATGGTAGAAAATGTTAGAATAAAGCAGCTAAAGGCTTGAATTATGCTCTTCTTACAGCCCCCCTTTCCCGGGCCCTGTAGAGCGTGTCGGCTCCCAGGACACGAATAGCAACTCAAAGATAGCAAGGTCTGGAATGTGACGCTTCCCCCGTATGTAGCTCGCTTACAAGAACAGAAGCACTGTGTTCTGTTCAACAAAGAAAAGATGTCGCTACATTCGCAATGTTGCATATTGTTGCTAAAATAGATATTTGACGGTGTCATATTCGTCGAAATTGTCCATCATCAAACCCAGTTCAAAGAAACCTCATAAAGGGTGTTGTTAAACATGTCACAGCTGATTGTATGATGTGAATTTTGTATATAGTTAACTGATGTACGTAGTTCGCTCTCTTGCGTCCCTCGAGGTCTAGAGATACACGCCGCGGGGCGTGAGACCGAGTTGGCCAACTGAGACTATTTGCTTTGCAATAAACCCTAGATTTTGGGAATACAACCTTGTGTCTGGCGTATCTATCGTATGTGGTGATTTGCCTTGTTTCCATAACGCGAGGGACCCCTAATGGCCCCTTTCAAGATGGCGCCCGAATAGGGACCCTCCCCCACTTGTTCCATTGTGTACGTTGTAAAACAGTAAAGGCGGAGAATGGCGAGGACGGGACGATCAAGCCGGGAACAAGAGGTGTTCGGGGTGCCCTGTAGAAGTGATGAGAGACTTCTTTGCAGATCTGCACACATCTGATCCCTGATCGACGTATCTGGCCAGAGAACAAGGAGGCGAGGGTCCCGAAACGAGGCAGAGCCAAGAAACGCAGACACGACGACTGTTTGTTGCGTCTCTATACGGACGAATTGTGTCCTGGAGGACAATTTGATTTATCAGGTGAGTCATACCCCGATTCGAAATAACCCTGATATTGGTTGAGAGTTGATTTTGCAAAATCAAACGCCCAGAGTAAGGTTGATCAGCCAAGGGGAAGGTTGAAACATGCCTGGGGTATTATCCACTCTAGCGGGTTTTTTCCGCTGCGGTAGACAATCTTTGGAAGATGGCCAGATTGCACCACCTGGGGGAACGCCGGCGTATGAGATGTATGTGAAGTATGGTGTGGGAGCGTTAATATTCTGTGAGACTTGGCATAGGCAAACCAGAAAGCAAGAAGACCATCAGTGGCCGATTAATGGTAGTTTTGAGATAGCGAGAATAGAGAACCTGGAAAGGGTGTTGATAAGAAAGAAAGTGCGTCCCGCAGCATTTGATATCCTTAAGGACTGGAGAAGGGAAGCAATGCTCCGATTTAGAAGTAGAGCGAAGCATGCGCGCAGGCATAAATCAAAAGATGAAGTAGCGGAAGAAAAGGAGGAGGAGGAATGGACGGAGAGTCTAAGGAGGTCAAGTAGACGTGACTAGTTGCACATAGAAAAAATATACCCACAACGAGAATTGCATATAACAGATGAATTGATGGAAAACCTATTGACCCATACAAAACGAGGCCCAAGATCAGAAGCAAGTACAAACACGCCAGAAACTATTGCCCAGGCCCCTCCCGTAGCTCAAGCCCTCCCACAGCCACAGACCGCGCACGTAGCACTTCCTATTAGTCAGCCAGGCCCACAACAGACACTTCCCACTCCTGTTGTCCCATCCGCACCTCCCGCCCTAGATACAGACTCGTTACCGTCCGTCCGTCCCGGGGTTGAAGTTGAAACCACGGGGGCGAGAGGCGGGACTGAACAAGATGGATGCACAAGGGTGACTCGCAGTGCGATCAGCAAAGAAAGAAAGGTGGAGTTGCAGCAACAGTCGGAGATGTATATAGACGGGAATGATGGGACGGCAGCATTGGCCTCGATGTATGGTTTCCGAAGAAGTAACGAAAGACAGGTAGTGTTGGAATGTATGGGTGAATATTTGGTGGAGAGATGGAAACAATTGATTGGGAAATTACCACCACAGCGATTATTAGATCTGAATGCATTAGCACGCTGCAGAGAAAAAGATGAAGAAGCAAGGGAACATGTGTATGGACTTTTTGAGCTTAAAGATGAATTGGATAATGATTATGCTGAAATGTTTACTGAACCTGGGTATGGGGGTAGGGATATCAGGAGAGATAGGAAGAAGACGTCAAGGCTAGATATGCAAAAATCCTTGCCCCACCCGGACAAATAGGGGATAAACGAAGATTGCAGGCATGGGTGCGGGAAACGATGAGATGGATGTCGGACCCAAAGACTTTGGTGGGGGAAATAAATGGGATATGTAATGAGTACCCCTTGCAGATTAGAATAGAAGCGATGCGGACGATAGCAAGGGTGCTACTACAGCAAGTGGCCGGACACTATAGAGGGAGAGGGAACACACAGGGGAGGAGTAATTCTAATATGCATGGGGGGTCATTGGGACCAAATCAGTGTGCGTACTGTAAGGAGGAAGGACACTGGCGAGCGCAATGTCCACATCTGCAGAATAGAAATGGATCTGGCCAGAGAAGACAGCATAGAGGGCACCAAGGATCGAATGGCCCGAATAGAAATAATATGCAGCAGCAGCATCAAAATAATGAAGGTAATCAAAACCAAGCGCAACACCAAAGTGCTCCTAACCAAAATCAGGGGCAGCACAACCAACAGAACAGTGATCAGGATGGAGGAAACACAGCCAAACACGTATTACAGTAATAGCAGTGACTACACAACGGATGATGTGTTGTTTCCCCAATAGGACAGCCCACGACAGGGGTCGGAACCAGTGTCTATTCCCGTAAATCAGAGAGGACCCTACGTAGAAATGAGAATCGGGAATAAGGAGCACCGCTTTCTTGTAGATACAGGAGCGCAAAAGTGTTCAATAGACCCTCACTTGGTTCCGGAAATACCATTGTCAGGGCAAAAGAATGTTTCCGTAGGGTTCGCAGGTACACCAGTCATTAACCCTGTGTCCCAACCAGTCCCAGTTACCATAGGACCATTCACTGAGCATTGTCCATTTCTCCTGACCGAAAATTGTGGTGAGAACCTGTTGGGATTGAATTTGTTGAAAAAATTAGGTGCAGTTATACATTGCACGGCAGACAGGGTGTTTCTGACGATTTGGCCACAAGATACCCCGGTGTCAGAATTTATGTCTGAAGCGTTACCGAGAGTTAAGTTAAGTACCAACCTGTATGTGGGCGATGCATGATAACGATGTAGGATGCTTGAAAATAGAGCCAGTAAATATAATTTTGAAAGAAGGTGTTACACTGCCGCAAATTCCTCAGTACAAAATTTCGGCTGATGGTGAGAAAGGATTGAAAAGTATTGTTACCGATTTGGTGAAATTAGGGGTGATTGAAGAAATTACAGGCAGTACATGCAACAGCCCGATTCTTCCAGTTTATAAGAAGGGAGGGAATGAAGTACCATACCGTTTCATAATTGATTTGCGCGCTCTGAACAAAGTAGTAGACCCCCAATTTCCTCTGGTCCCAACATTGACAATGATACCTGCTTCTGCAGAATACTTTAGTGTAATTGATCTAAAGAATGCCTTCTTTAGCATTCCGGTGAACAAGGACAGTAGATATTTGTTCCCGTTCACATTAGGAGGATGATCATTTACATTCACGCGCATTCCACAAGGATACACGGAAAGTCTGAGTATTTACAGTAGAGCACTAAAAGAGCAGCTAGACATGCTAGAATTACCAGTGGGTTGCGTACTCTTACAGTACATAGACGATCTATTGATAGCTGCTGACACAGAGGAGATTTGTAAAAAGAGCACTGTATTACTATTGTCACACCTAGCGGAACATGGCCATAAAGCTAGTTTGAAGAAATTCCAGTATAATCGAAAGGAGGTGGCCTATTTGGGCTACCTACTTTCGAAAGAAGGGAAAAGGCTTACGCCAGAGAAGTATTTCTTGTATGCCTATTCCAAAGACACAAAAAGGAGTCAGAGCTGTAATAGCAATGGTGAAATTGACAAAAAAGGATGCGGTTATGCCTTTGCAGTGGGATGAGGAATGTCAGAGAGCGTTTGATCAATTGAAAACTGCATTGTGTTCTGCGCCAGTTTTGGGCACACCAAATTACGAGAAAATGTTTAGATTGTTTGTGAGCGAAAGTGAAGGATGTGCATTGACGGTTTTGACACAGGAACAAGGTGGAAGAAATAGGCCGTGCGGCTATTATTCTTCTGCGCTGGACCCTGTAGCGTGCGCACTACCACGATGTTTGCGAACTGTTGCAGCGGCGGCTGCGTCAGTGAAACAAACGTAAGGGATAGTATTGGGGCACACTTTAATTCTGATGGTGCCACATGCCATAGACGTTCTATTAAATAGAACACAGACGCAACACCTCACCTCTGCTAGACTAACTAGATATGAGATTATCTTGTTTGCACCCGACATCCAGATCATGAGGTGTAGCGCTTTGAATCCTGCAGAATTAATGCCACTGCCCATAGAAGAAATTGGTGACAACGAATCACCACCCCATGATTGCTTAATGGTCACTGAGGAAGAAACGAAGGGGAGAGTTGATTTAAGTGACATCCCACAAAAGGAGCCAGATGGGGAGTTATTTTGTGACGGCTCTTGTTTCAAATTACCTGATGGCACGTCAACTGCCGTGTACGCTATCACTACCCTAAAGAGCGCTGTAGAAAGCAAAAGAATCCCCTACTACTCGGCACAAGCCATAGAAATAATAGCATTGACCAGAGCCTGCAAGCTTTCTGAAAACTTAAATGTCAACATATATACTGATAGTCAGTATGCATTTGGGGTGGTTCATAACTTTGGTCGACTCTGGGCTGAGAGGGGTTTCTTGACATCACATGGGGCCAGGATTCAACATGGCCCTTTGATTGTACAATTGTCTGCACTCACGTTTCCAAAACGCCTAGCAATAGTGAAATGCGAGGCACATAAAAAAGTAACATGTAAAGTAGGAGAGGGAGACGCATTTGCAGACAGGATTGCGAAACAAACTGCCACTGATTTGAACAATAAAATGATGACAGTACAGACTGAGGAAGTACCCTGTATGATAGAAGATGGAATTGCCACTGTCAAAGAAATGCAGGCTGACGCCACGGCCGATGAGATCCAAGGGTGGGCAGAGGGCTCTGCTGAGTTAGATTTGGAGGGTTGTTGGGTGGACAAAGAAACAAAAAACTGGATGTTGCCAAATTCTTATGTAACTGCAATGGTCACCATGGCGCATGTCCCTACCCACATTTGTGCAAAAAAAATGATACAGCACTTATCCACGGTATGGAAGAATGTAAACATAAAAAAAATGCAGAGAGGTTGGTGCAGAACTGCATTACGTGTTTACAACACAATGTAGGGAAGGGAACAGTGACTCCGACAGGCAGTTTTGGCCCACCCTCTATGCCTTTTGAGGTAATCCATTTTGATTTCATAGAGATGGAGAGGTGCCAAAACTTGAAGTATGTATTAGTGGTGATCTGTGCATTCAGCAAGTTGGTGGAGGCATATCCCTTAAAATACTGCACAGCAATGAGCACGGCAAAAGTAATGCTTAAGGAATATTTTTCCCGATTCGGCTTGCCCCGTGTCCTATGGTCAGAAAACGGTACACACTTTGTAGGCGCAGTGATATTACAGATCTGTGCAGGTCTACAGATTGATACGCGATTTCACATTTCAAGGCATCCGAGTTCGGCCGGGCTTGTTGAGAGACATAATGGGATCCTTAAGTCAAAAATAAGTAAAATATGTGCAGGAAGCAAGTTGAGTTGGGTAGATGCATTACCCATAGCGCTATTGTGCATGCACACGTCTGTACAGGCTAGAACTGGGCTCTTCCCGTACGAGATTGCAATGGGGAGGCCGGCAAATGTATAGTGCGCACCTCAGCCAAGACGGCTTAGCGAGGTAGAACACCCTGTGCTTAGTACTTAATGTGGCCTTTTAATGCATAAATTGCATTTGATTCATCAGCAGGTGCAGGAGGCTCTACCGATAAGATACACCGGTCCGGGGCACGCGCTGGAGCCAGGAGACTGGGTGCTACTCAAGAACTTTGAGAGGAAAACATTGTTAGCACCCAGGTGGCGCGGCCCCTATCAAGTTCTACTGGCAACACAGACGGCGATAAGGGTGGATGGGAGGAAGGCGTGGATACATGCCACCCATGCCAAAAAGATCCCATCTTCACTGAAAGACGTGCCTGATCCAGACGACCGGAAAGAGACAACGGTCCCAGAAACTAAAGAAACTACCGCCAGTAAACTACCGCCAAACCAGCCCGAGCAAGAAGTGAAACTCGAAACAGAGCCTGAAAAGATTGCCAAAAAGGGGAAAGGGCAAAGTGGGCCCCAACTTTGCCCAGCAGAACCTACATCACTGCTGGCCGACACAAAATCTGCAGCACCAAGTCTGGTAGACGAGAAACGTGTACCCCTTTGGCGCCCACCAGCTCTTGCTATCGCACCAGAGCCAAAGACAGAATCTGCATCATTGCCGCGGCGGCCAACGCCATCTGTCATTGCGCTGCAGGCTGACACTGAGCCTGATACTGGAAGTGCATCGGCACTGTTTACGGATCACACGATACCAGGAGTGAGGCGGTATAATTTGCGGCCTCGAAAGACAAAGTGATCCACAGATCTTTGGTGTTTTTGCCTCTGGTTCCACTCACGGACGGAGAAGGAATCAGAGGTGTAGAGGAGAGAAGCGTGAGAGTTGTGCAAATCGGACAATTCAAGACTCGCGGCTCCTCGGTGCGATCATAAAAAGTACATGTGTCAAGAACCAGAGCGGACAAGTTGGGCGCACATAGTACTAAGGCAATGGAGAGCTGATCAGAAGTCCTCTGAGCAGCATGAGAAAGGACAAGTGATCTTGCCTGAAACGAATAAGTAATCCAGGCTATAAAGGGCTGGCAGACTGAACTGTGACAATTCCGTTGAACTTTTTGACATTCGGACAAGTGCAACGAAGAGAGATATCCACGACGAACTTTTGTCAGAAAGAAGAAGGACGATGAGAAACATGTCGGGACCGGTTCCAGTCTCCTCCTGCACCGCTGCTGAGAAAGAGATAGCTATAGAGACTGTAAACTCAGGGAAAACGCATTGGAAAAAAATTGTATGCTGATCTGGACAATAGTCATGTGCTTCATGAGTATGGTGGTACCAATAACGATAGCCGGTGTGTTGTGATATGTGGAGTCAACACACCCATTAGAAACACTCCTACCAAAAGTCAATATATCCACTACTGAAAGCCTGGTTCATGTGATCACTGGCACCTTGTCCCCAATGGAAGAGAGACATAGAGAAGGGTATGGAAACAATACATTATTGTTGATAATGAATATGACCCATGCAATTCTAAAGAAAAAAAATTGCTGGGTATGCGCCCATTTACCGCAGCATGCTGGGAAAGGAATAGGCTGGTATGTACAACCGTTGCCATTGAGTTCTGCATGTAGTGCATCCTTGAGTGCATTGTTTTTTGGGAAGTGGAACAGGAACAGTACGGGTCAATTAGATAGGACAAACATGATTGAATTCAAGGACAGTTGCCTTATGTGGGTTGTTCCATGTTCCATAAAGCATGAGTAATAGTCCCAGATCCCACGCCAAAAAGTACACGAAAAATAACAAGACAAAATAGGCAGGACAGATTGTCCCCGCCAGTTAAAACATCAGTGATGGTGTTACGCATGAGAGAAGAAGGGAACAAAGATACCGTGACCCCTTCTTATACGGTGGATTACAACCCAAGAACTGTCCCCTTCTGTCTAATGAAAAAAGGTTCCTATTCAGTAGGAACATTTACCGGATGCATGAATACAGCGGTCCTAAAATATGAAATAAAACCAGTATATGTAGGTGACCCTGTTTATTTCATATGTGGAGAAAATGCATATCCTTGGTTACCTAAAAACTGGGGGGGTACATGTTACCAAGTTCTACTGTTTCCGGGAGTGTTCCTCTTAGAAACTGCAGACATACCCAGGGGATCCACATCTAGGACCCAAAGGAGCAGCGAAGACGGATTGATAGCAATGGGTGTAGCAAAATCTTTTGTACAATTCTTGGCCCAGATAGTAAATTCCTATAACATAAGGCAACTGTCCAGAATACTAAAATACAATAGACACAACCACAGATATTCTATTCAACATGACGTTGGAAGAAAAAGGAGTAGGCTAATGACGCTGCAAAACAGAATGGCTCTTGATATAATCTTAGTTGATCATGGGGGAGTTTGCAAAATCGTGAGATCAGCGTGTGTGTATTCGTAGATGACTATACCCCTAAAATTTTTAAAGCAATAAAGAAATTGCATGTCCTAAATTCCACACTCTCTGCTGGAGAAGGGGGTTGGGGAATAGGGTCCTGGTTTTGGGGACTATTGCGTTCCTAGGGATGGAAGCTGATTGCAATATTAGAAGTAGTGTTTGGAATATTCATAACGTGCTGTTGTTGCACACAATGCCTACCGATAGTTTGCACTGAGATAACTGAGGGATGTACTAAGGGATGTATGCATATGGTGACAAGAAGAAAACAAACTTATGGCCGGAATGACAGAGACACTAATGAAATGAAAACAGTAACAGAATTAATGGCTATAGATATTAATGATGAAGATGATGCTTATAATAGCATGCAAAATTCAGACATAGGTACTCCAGACTTATCATCATCAGAGGAGGATACAATGAATGAATAAGACGCTTGGCATACGGCCAAAAGGAGGGTTTGTCGGTCTGGAAAAATGAACACCTTTCATTTGGAACGGCAAATGTATTCTGGTGGCCGAAGACCAACCGTCTCATGTACAGAACGATAGAAATACAGATTTCTATGCTTAACTAATGAGCGGCCATTTTGTTGTAGCAGGGATCGCCATTTTGTTCTCTAACCATTGCTTTCTGTTTAAACTGCTTCGCAGCTTTCATTTCTCGCAAATTCTGCTTATTCTGCTCGACTGTTAACATTGTTGTCTGAACGTGAAAGGGCAAGGCCGCGAGGCTAAGGAGTTCGTTGAAACTCCTTGTGGGCAGCCCAGAGAGGAATGCCCAGCTCCCTCCCAGATGTAGCCTTGAAGACGAGCCGCAGTACATTTAATCATTTCGCAGCTGCCAGCCAATCTCATTATATGGCAGAAAATGCTAGAATAAGGCAGTCTGAGGCCTGAATTATGCTCTTCTTACGGCCCCCTTTTGCCAGCCCTGTAGAGCGTGTCGGCTCCCAGGACACGAATAGCAACTCACAGATAGCAAGGGCTGGAATGTGACTCTTCTCCCGTAGGTAGCCGCTTACAAGAACAGAAGCACAATGTTCTGTTCAACAACAGAAGTATGTCTCTACACTTGCAGAGTTGCATATTGTTGCATATTGTTGCACATTGTTACTAGAATAGATATTTGAAGGTGTCATATTCGTCGAAACTGTCCATCATCACACTAAATTCAAAGAAATCCAATATAGGGCGGTGTTAAACATGTCACAACTGATTGCATGATGTGCATTTTGTACATATGTAACTGATGTATGTTTTTCGCTCTCTTGTGTCCCTCGAGGTCTAGAGATACACGTCGCGGGGCGTGAGACCGAGCTGGCCAGATGAGACCATTTGCTTTGCAACAAACCCTAGCTTTGGGAATACAAACCTCGTGTTTGGCGTATCTTTCGTGTGTGGTGATTTGCCTTGTTTCCATAACACGAGGGACCCCTAGGGGCCCCTTTCACCACCAGTTGTTTTTGTTCTGCCATGAGGGAGCCTGAAGAGACTGCATGAGCGAGTACAGAAGCAAGGAAGATGAAATATGTCCATGTTGCTTCAACTCCTAGAGGGGAGGAAGGTTGGATGCATGTGAATTTAAGCAGATACAAGCATCAGAAATACAATTAGGGTGAGTAATATATGTCTTCCGATGCTTGTGAATCGGCTTAGAAGCACATGCTGTGCATAGACTATCAAGCAGTGCCAGGAGATGGTGGTAGGAAGTGAGAAGGAACGACAATGAAAAGATGTGTTAACACTGCTTGACCCACCTGAGAATCAGTCCTAGAATGTGTATCTAAGCAGTAATGTTGAGTGAAAGTGTGAACAGAACTCCAGTTAGCAGCCTTGCAAATAGAATCAAGAGGAACATTTGCAATGAAAGCTATAGTAGCTTCTGTGCCTCAAGCAGAACGTGCTCTAGGCGTAAAGTAAAGGGTAAATTTCTCTTAGCCACAGAGTAACACAGTGTCCCCCTTCTCTATCAGCGGCAACAGAGACAAAGAACCGATCTGTCCTTCATAGTGGTTATGTCTTATAAAGGTAGTACACAACTGCTCCCCTAACATCTAGTGTATGGAGGCTTCTTTCAGCTCAGTTAGTGGGATGGTGAGAAAGTTGGGAGTTCAATGGACTGGTTTACATGAAACTTGGAAATCAATCAAGGTGCAAACCGTGGGTGTGCGCAGAAAACCACTTTGTCTTTATGAATAGTAACAAACGGGTCTTGAATTGAGAAAGCCTGCAGTTCACTAACCCTCCTAATGAAAGTAACAGCCACCGGAAAAGCAGTCTTATAGGTGAGAGGCTTAAGAATAGCCTTGTGCATGAACTCGAAAGAAGGAAATCACAGTGTGAGTGTGTTTTAAAATACAGATTGTATTGGTTTACACTTCATTAGAAGCAACTGTTGCCACAATCTCACATCTTAAACCTTGAACTACAATATCCAGGAGTATTGTAGTTTGCGTGTTCTTTTTAATTGCCCACTGGCACATGATAAGTCAGTCTGTGCCGGTCCGTGCTGTCAGGGCTGAGGGGCTACTGAGTGAGTAAGCACTTTGTTTTCTACACAATACTTGCTGCCTGCTACTGGTTATGCATCCTTTGCAACTGATTGAGATGGCCAGAGCAAAATCTGGACTACATTCTCCTTCGCCTTTGCATCGCTGCGCCACCACGCATTTCACCAATGTGCTGATTCAGCATACACAAAGTGGGTCCTTCCCCCACTCTGTTTGGAATAAAACAAACAGTCGTGGAGAACGCGTACAAGGAAAGGGTTATTACACTCTTGAATCCAGTGTCTAATAACATGCAACCCTCTCCTCTCGCTACACAAGGACATGGCAAATGCAAAGACCTGCAAAACCCAGCTGTTCAGTATCCAGTGATATTCCCCCCACTCCCTCTGCTAATGTCATACTGGATCCAGCTGTTCAGGGAGCCTATGATATGGCTGTCCATAGTCTCTTTTCAGAGCCTGTGATTACTCAAAGGGATGGGGCTCCAGTATCCAGTGATATTCCCCCCCACTCCCTCTGCTAATGTCATACTGGATCCAGCTGTTCAGGGAGCCTATGATATGGCTATCCATAGTCTCTTTTCAGAGCCTGTGATTACTCAAAGGGATGGGGCTCCAGTATCCAGTGATATTCCCCCCCACTCCCTCTGCTAATGTCATACTGGATCCAGCTGTTCAGGGAGCCTATGATATGGCTATCCATAGTCTCTTTTCAGAGCCCGTGATTACTCAAAGGGATGGGGCTCCAGTATCCAGTGATATTCCCCCCACTCCCTCTGCTAATGTCATTCTGGATTCTAATCGGAGATGAAGTTAGCAGTCTGGAACACTCGCGCCATCATTAAACATGCCACTGAGGTGGCAAACCGATTGACTATTCAGAATCTTGACATGATCTGTCTCACAGAAACTTGCCTAAATGCATAAACTAATCATGCTGCACTATTTGTAACACCTGTGGGATATAAAATTATCAGATCAGATCGTAAAAAGGGCAGAGGTGGTGGAGTTGCTGTGATTTTTTAAAATATGTTCTTAGCACTAACATTCTTGATGGCTGTAAACATCTCTCCATTAGAATCTGGATTCTACGGCAAGACCGGAGGCGAGCATTATGATATAACTTCTTTATTATTGCTTCCAACAGCTTTTAAAACCTTCAACTTTTTCTCTCTTATTTTTTTTCAGTTTGAAAACTGCAATCACGAGAAAAAACAAACAAAACACAAAGATAAAAGATAGCTAAAAAACTACAATCCCCATGAGTCCCTGCAGCATAGTAGTCCTGAGGCTCTGCCCTGCTGTCCAATCAGGGGTCTTCCTTGGGTACAAATCCCTGCTGCGCTAGGTCCTTTCCTCTTCTTATTTGCTGCATCCAACAGCTAAGTGACTCTATACTACCTCACAATACAGTGTGTAGAATTTGAAGTATTTTCTAATATGTGCTTAGCATCGCCCGCGCTAATAATGTACAATATATTATTCATGTAGAATGTTGCATAGGTAGATGATACGCTTACGTTTCTCACCGGCACCGGCATCCCTCATTCAGTGCGATCGAGCCCGTCGCGTGCATACTATTCCAAAAGCGGACCCGGCCTGCGAGCGATCGCTTGCACAGGGTTCCGGTCTGCTTTCACATTCCACTTTCACCTTCTGTAGTATTATTACGGTGCCTTACTTGACAGATTGCAGCCGGCCCGTTCACACAGCGGTGATATTTATGACGCGCCAAGCGTCGGGCGGCGCATGCGCATTGGGTTATAACACAATGTTCCAAATCGAACTCGGAACACAATTCCACTGCTCCGCAGGCACTAAAGCGGCTATAAGAAGAGCAAACACAGTGTTTTAACGGCAATTAAGAGGCTAAACGACTATTTTTCAATATAAAAAAATATACATATATAGATTACACAGCCCGTGGTAGCAGCCGTGTAGTTATGGTTAAGTTGCTAAACCCATACGAAGACCAAGTTTGGTGAGGATTCGTGCAGGGGGACAAAGTTATAGGGGGTGGTCCCAAACATTATTTTTATCCATGAATGGGCAAAAACTTTGCACACGGCTAAAGCCCAAACGGCTGGACGGATTTCACCAAACAAATTTGCAGCAGGAGTAGTTCTAACACTTTAAAACAAAGCTTCACTGGACCCAACCATCCCAACTAATTATAGGCCTATTACAATGGTACAGTTTTTACTCAATATATTAGACAAAGCAGCGTACCTAAAGATCCAAGCGTATCTGGAGACAAATAACCTTTTAGACCTGCAACAATCAGGTTTGTGGCAAATTCCTTGAATAGACAACTCGGAAGTAGGTAGTTTGTTAGATTAGTTGTTTATTGATTGACGCTCCTTCGAGGCTAGTTTTTAGAATCAAAATAATTGGCTATTTTGCTATAGATCACATATACATTAGTGGATTCTGTTTTTATCCATAACGGTTCTTTAAGTCAAATACACTAACTGGTTCGTTTTGTCCAATGTCAAAGCAATTTTAATATCAAAGCATTTTTAGCGTCCAAACTTGGTACCAAAACAAAAAAAGTTCCCTCTTTGGAACCGGATACAAATAAAAAATATGTTTTCCTCAAATCCTCTACATGTGTTTCACCACTGTAATCAAGTGGCTCGTCAGGAGGGATTGAAAGCAACTAATATGTGTCAATGATTATCTGTTATAGAGATGCATTTTCATAGTGCAAAAAACATGATTGTATCCTGTGTTGCTCTTGATGTAAACAGTGGTGGGAAAAAGGGGAATCCTCCCTGTTGAATGGATAGCCCAGCAACACTGCTCTATAATTTGATTACTTTACATTAGATATTGGGGAGACAATATTTGAGGACACCTTTCACAGTTAGAAAATAGAACTAAAAAAAATTATCTTAAAGGTTCCATCTACTTTAGATTTCTCAGTAAAGTAGACCGACTGAATAAGATTCTCCAGACTGAATTCTCCAACATTTCCATTACCATTTTGTGTTATGCTAATGGTAATAATGAGGTATTCATCCCCCCCGTTCCAGCCCCATGAAGGCCATTAGCACCCCGGGTTGCCAAAGCGGTAACCTATGGGTGCTAAAAATAAAATAAGGTTTTAAAATAAGGATTTTCCTTCCTACAGCGGTTGCGGCAGTGGCACCCGCCACCGCCGAAATAAGGTAAGTAGCAGGGATAAAAAAATAATGGGACGGAGGATGGTGGGGAGGATGGCAGCGGGGAGAGCCGGCCGTCAGGCGGCTTGGAACACAAGCTTGTACCGGCCGTTCAAGCCCGTGTTCCTAGCCACCTAATTGGCTGGCTCCCCCACCCAGGGTGCTAATGGACAATTGCATACTAGAGAAAAATATTAAAAGGACAAAAGCAATACTTTTATTCTAGCATAAAATAAGGACCATAATCGATGGACCTTTATAACTATCCACGGTCTCCACAGTGCCCTTTCCAGGCAATGGATCATTAAAAAGACCCAGATGGCAACTGCACACCATCGCACAGGGCAGCCCTTCTACCTTTTACATTTTATATTTGTAACACTCCCTCAATGCCTGCTTACAAACAGTCACACATCCTTCCACCAATCACTTCCAAAACATTTACATATACACGCGGTCATTTTTCTCCATGTCCCTCTGATAATTAATTCGAGAACACCCAACCTATCCAGACAAAATACTACAGTTCTCACAATCCCCTCTGTTCAGTTTACGATCCCGTTTGCTTCCTAAACCCTATCAACCACGTCTTTCGGATAATCATTTTCCGAATTCCCAGTCGAATCGGAACAACAACTACCGTGCCCATAAACCCTCTTACTCATTTCACAAGCCCTACAAAAACCACCCTTCTGAGATTACTCAAACCCCTAGGACAAGAACTATAATTCCATATAACACCTTTTTCCCTTCCGTCCCTGTAGGATATTTGGAAACTCTACCACCGTCCTTTTTCAATGCAAACACCTTCCCATACAGTAAAAGACAACAGACTAATTATAAAGCTGTTTATCTGATATGTCCAACCCAAGGGCCAGGCAGAGTCAGGCAATTAACCGAATCACACACACGTGACGGCCCTTTCCTTTCCCCACAGGGATAAAAGGTGGAGCATAATAGCAAAAGATTCTGCTACCTGGTCGTGAGGAGGAAAGGCTGTCTAGTGGCTGTTCCAACGTGTTATTTGCTGACGTACCAAGGAGAAACTCTGCCCACATTTTCAACAAAACCTCACAGTGAAGTGGAGCCTGAAGTGGCCAGTCTGCAGGCGGCAGGCGGTGGGCAACGTGCTGCTGGCAATTATAAGATTGATAATATATGTCAATCCCCTAAACGTTCTCTGAAGTTTGGTTGCTGTCTTGATACTACATACTTCTGAACTACGTTACAAGGAACTTATTGTTACTTGGTGATAATTCTGGAACGTTGAAAGTTGAACCTGGTATTTTCCTCCTATTATACTGGTTAAAAGCAACCTGCGCTCTCATTTTAGTATGGCGACTCTGCAGTTAGATAGTCTTTGAGCCGTCCTCAGTAAGTGCGGATCGCTGCTGTAACTGCCGTCTGGGTTTGGCAAGACTCGTTCTACCTGCATCTATTTTGAATACATGTAATCAGGGGCGGTGACTGTGGCCTTTTAAGTCTTTGAGCCGCCCCTCATCCTGTGGCTCCCCCAGTGGGCTGAGTCAAAGTAGGAAAACCAATAATTGGTGTTATTGGTTAATTGGAAAGAGCTGCTGGTGTGTTTCTGTTTGGCAATCATGAAACAAACAGAAATTAAACGCTAAAACAAAGGGGCACAATAGGTTGGTGTTGGTGCAGGAAGAGGTTGATTTGAATATGGCCTCCTCCTCGTCAAAAAATCACTGATTTCTTTGTGGGGCCAGCTGTCGCCACAGTACCAATTGAAATATGATATGATAGTTTATTTATATAGCGCCTGTACACAATGTGTTTCAAAGCGCTTCAAGGCAAGGGAGGGAACAAGGTTAAATACAATGACGTTCTTACAGGCCATGAACAGTAAGGATGTGAAATTAACTATGGTACTCGGCCTAACGACATTTCAGATAGTGCTGGAGGTGGGGTTGGGGAGGAAAAAAACAGCATAGGGAGGGCGGAAGAGGCAGACGAGGTTGCTATCATACTAGGTCCAGGGACAATTCTGATAGAGTAAGTGCATAGAAGAAAGTAAGGGGAGGAGATAGGAAAAGGGAGAAGGGAAAGGAGGAGAGAACAGAGTTAGCAGTCAAAAGAGTGGAGAAGCAAAAGGGGAGAGTGAATACAATTGCAGAAGTCAGTAGTAACACATAATGTTGCAAGCCAGGATACAAGATGAAGATGGGAACAGCATGATTCAGGGCCACCATGAGTACAAGATGCAATTGAAGTCCAGCATGAGAGTTGGGAAAGGGTGACGCACCGTGAATGAATGAATGAAGTCCATAAAAGTCAAATCCAGCATTGGCCACAAGATGGTGTTGGTGAAACCAGAATTTATCAGGACAGACTCATGCAGAAGTAGGCTTGAGGGGCGGTGAGGGGGGAGCAGGGTAGAAAAATCAAGCAAAACAGGCAACACCTGTGTGCGAGAATAGTGGGGGCACAAGGGAACATCAGGGGGGGGGACGAGCGGGGCTGGGGATGGCCTGTGGGGACAGAGGGAGTAACACATGTTGGTGCATGCTTACCTGCTGTCTGAGCAGGGGGTCGGGCCCTTGGTCCTCCTGGTCCAAACAGGAATTGCCCTTTTCTTCGTCTGCCCTTCGCGAGAGAAGCCCTTCATCTAATAGTTAAGAGCAGGAAGGAAGAAGCAGGGTTAAGAAGGTGGGTGGTGCTTAGGCCAGGTGACCTAGATCCACTTGCACCTGCTCCCCATCTGCAAAGGAAAAGAGGCTGGAGGGCTCCTTAAGTAGGGAAAAAGAGCGGCAGCCAGGAAGGCGCCAGGTGGGCGGGGCTTGCTAAGTGGTGAAAAAGAGTGGCAAGGAGGAAGGCACCAGATGGGCAGGGCTTGCTAAGTGGTGAAAAAGAGGGGCAGGCAGGAAGGCACCAGGTGGGAAGGGCTTGCTAATTGGTGAAAAAGAGCGGCAGGCAGGAAGGCACCAGATGGGCAGGGCTTAGGCCAGGTGACCTAGAGCCACTTGCACCTGCTCCCCATCTGCAAAGGAAAAGAGGCTGGAGGGCTCCTTAAGTAGGGAAAAAGAGCGGCAGGCAGGAAGGCACCAGGTGGGCGGGGCTTAGGCCAGGTGACCTAGATCCACTTGCACCTGCTCCACATCTGCAAAGGAAAAGAGGCTGGAGGGCTCCTTAAGTAGGGAAAAAGAGCAGCAAGCAGGAAGGCGCCAGGTGGTGAAAAAGAGCGGCAAGCAGGAAGGCACCAGGTGGGCGGGGCTTGCTAAGTGGTGAAAATGAGCGGCAAGCAGGTCGGCACCAGGTGGGCGGGTCTTGCTAAGTGGTGAAAAAGAGCGGCAGGCAGGAAGGCACCAGGTGGCCGGGGCTTGCTAAGCGGTGAAAAAGAGTGGCAAGCAGGAAGGCACCAGGTGGGCAGGGCTTGCTAAGTGGTGAAAAAGAGAGACAGGCAGGAAGGCACCAGATGGGCGGGGCTTGCTAAGTGGGGAAAAAGAGCGTCGAGCAGGAAGGTTTATAGTGACGATTTCGAATGACATAATTTCGAATGACAAAATGTCGAAAAAATGATACCTAAAAAAAAATTTCGAATGTCTTTTTTTTTTTTAAATGGGGGGTTTCCCCCCAAACACCCCCCTTTTTTTTAACCCTTTTATTTTACTCGCAAAGCAAATAAAAAAATGTACATTCAAAAATAAGACATTGAAAAAAAAAATGTTGGTATAATTTTTTCGACATTTTTGTCATTCGAAATTATTTTTTCGACATATTAACTGGATACCGAGTAGGAAGGCACCAGGTTGGCTGGGCTTGCTAAGTGGTGAAAAAGAGCGACAGGCAGGAAGGTGCCAGGTGGGTGGGGCTTAGGCCATGTGACCTAGATCCACTTGCACCTGCTCCCCATCTGCAAAGGAAAAGAGGCTGGAGGGCTCCTTAAGTAGGGAAAAAGAGCGGCAAGCAGGAAGGCACCAGGTGGGCGGGGCTTGCTAAGTGGTGAAAAAAAGCGGCAAGCAGAAAGGCACCAGGTGGGTGGGGATTGCTAAGTGGTGAAAAAGAGCGGCAAGCAGGAAGGCACCAGGTGGTGGGGCTTAGGCCAGGTGACCTAGATCCACTTGCACCTGCTCCCCATCTGCAAAGGAAAAGAGTCTGGAGGGCTCCTTCAGTAGGAAAAAGAGCGGCAAGCAGGAAGGCACCAGGTGGTCGGGGCTGCTAAGTGGTGAAAAAGAGCGGCAAGCAGGAAGGCACCAGGTGGTCGGGGCTTGCTAAGTGGTGAAAAAGAGCGACAAGCAGGAAGGAAACAGGTGGCCGGGGCTTGCTAAGTGGTGAAAAAGAGCGGCAGGCAGGAAGGCACAAGGTGGGCGGGGCTTGCTAAGCGGTGAAAAAGAGCAGCAGGCAGGAAGGCACCAGGTGGACGGGGCTTGCTAAGTGGTGAAAAAGAGCGGCAAGCAGGAAGGCACCAGGTGGGCGGGGCTTGCTAAGTGGTGAAAAAGAGCGGCAAACAGGAAGGCACCAGGTGGGCAGGGCTTGCTAAGTGGTGAAAAAGAGAGGCAGGCAGGAAGGCACCAGGTGGCCGGGGCTTGCTAAATACACAATGAAGCAGGTGAATCAGTGATGCTGGTCGACGAGGCGGCCTGTACAACGGCCGAATTGGATAATAACTCACTCCTTAACCTCTGCTACAGCCTGGAAGGTCAAATTATCAACCTGGAAAAAGCATCAGCTGAGAAAGCTGTAAAATCTACAACTAATGCCCTAAGTAGTGTTGGAGATGAATCTGTGCTTGAGAATCTCTGACTCTCTCTGACTCTACACGTCTATCCTGCTCACCTTTGCTTACTGGACTAAATGATGTAACATCTAATTCTATCAAAGATCAAGACCGTAACAATTCTAGGAATGAGCGGGAAACATGGGAAACTTTTTGGGGGGAAAAACCTGAAGAGAAAGAGGCACATTATGAAGCAACGCGCTTTGTCCTCAAAATTCTGTCAAAACTATCACAATATCGCATGTCAGGTACAAATCAACGCAGCGCTTCTGGCTGGTCTGGAAAAGGGTAATCCCAACAGCCAGTGGTTTGGTCACATTGGCTTTCTTTGCACTCCCAGCTTAAATTCAAGTTCCTCTGTCTTGTCTTCAAATCCCTCCATGGTCTTGCCCCCCCTACCTTTCCTCCCTTCTTACTCTCTACTCCCCCTCTCGTTCTCTCTGCTCTGCTGATCTTTTCCTACTCTCTCCTCCTCCACCTCCCTACGCCCCCTCCCGCTTCTGCTCTTTCCAACTCCTTGCTCTGTTCCACTGGAACCGCCTTCCCCTACCCATCCGCTCTTCTCCCTTCTACCCTTCCTTTCGCTCTTCTCTAAAATCTTATCTTTTCCATACCTCCCCAACACCTTCCACTTCCTCTTCTACTTCTGCCCACCCATGCCTCACCTCCTACTCCTCCACCTCTACACCCTCTCCTCCCCTCTACTCCCCTTTTGTAACGCTCACCTGATTCCCGTAGAGGCGCCGGTCTTGACTGGGCGTATACCGTATCTTCAAAGGTGATGTGTAACACACGGCTGGCTCTTTGGGCTGGACCTCTGTGCACTGTATGTCTGACTCGAAGGGTAAGATGTCTGCAGATAGAAAATATGGGATTAAGGAACTGGGTTATTGAATGTCTCTCTCTTCTTCCCTTTCTCTTCTCCTGTAGAACCCCAAAGGTTAACGCTCTCACCTTAGGTAAGTGAACGCCGTGCTCTCCATCTGCCTCGGGGCAGGGTGCTGTAACCAGTTTCTTCACTGGATAAGGGGAGCAGGCCTCTTGACTTCAGAGGACTGCTGTCCGTCGTTTACTGCACAAACGGTAAGTTTCGAGTAATTCTAATGTCTTTAAAGTCTTTAGTAATGATGTCTCTTTTTTTTGCAGGGTTCCGGCGATGGCGGATGACGGGCTGAAGTGAGTTGAAAATGGAGCCCGTGTGATGAATAGAAGCGCCTGGAAGCACGTAAGTAAGCCCTTGTTGCCTGCTTCACGATGCGCTCTAACTGTCTTTTTATTTTGCAGGTACAAGTTCGGAGCGGCTGCAGGGTGCCGGAATACCCACTGGGTTAGATGAGGAAAGGAGTAATGGCACGTGAGTATTTAAGTTCCCCAATGTCTTTAAACGCACCTTGTTTTGTCTTTCAGATGCGGGATGCAGCGCCGAAGGCCTCCGGAGCGTGCGAAGAGCTGGTAAGCTTTTGTCTTTCAGATGCCGGAATGCAGTGTGAAGACCTCCGGAGCGCACGAAGAGTAGGTAAGCCTTTGTCTTTCAGATGCCGGAATGCAGCGCGAGGCGTTGGTGACAGCCGATGGACCAGGTAAGTGAAGAGCTGACACCGAAGACCGTAATGCTAACCTGTTCTTTCTTGTCTTTATAGGTGTTGCTGAAGACTGGATTCAGGATGGTAAGCCTTTTCCCTTAGGCCCAGGATCAGATGCAGAAGACACGATGAGCGTTCTGCTGCAGAGAATGCAGAATAACGCAAAGCAAGATTCATCCATCGGGTGTGGTTTAAATAGCCTCCTGTAGTGCTTAGGTGTCTCCTTCCACAGCCACGCCTAGGTAAGAAAAGAGTTCCTGCTTTCCAGAAGAGTTCCAGTGTTCTGAATCTAGGGAGTGGCTCCTGCCCCACCCAACAGGAAAAGTAGTTCCAAACAGAAGAGGATCAGAGGCTCAACTGGCAGGCAAGTAAGCAGCATGGTCTGCTGCAGGTAAATCCACCCAAGCATTATGAGCCCGGCGCTTCCAGCGCTGGGACTGGGCACATTTATGAGCCTGGTGCCACTGGCGCCAGGACTGGGTCCAAAAGGTCCCAATTGGGACTGGTTGGCACTTGGAACCATGGTTATGGATCTGCTTCCAAGGGAGTTGGGAAAACCCTGACCTTTTGGAAGCAGAGATCATGACAGTACCCCCCCTCAAGGCCCCTCCTAAACCGGGCTTCTCCGGGGGTTTTGGCTTGTCAGGAAATGTTCGGTGAAATCTTTTGATTAGGCGAGGAGCGTGGACATATTCCGCAGGTTCCCAGGATCTCTCTTGGGGGCCGTAGCCTTTCCAGTCAATTAGGTAAAATAGTTTAGATTTGGAGATCTTGGAGTCCAGAATGCTTTTGACTTCAAACTCGAGTTCTCCATCAACTAGGATAGGTTTTGGAGATTTAGTTAGTCGGGTTTGAGGTTGCACGGGTTTTAATAGAGAGACGTGGAAGACCGGATGTATCTTCATGTGCGGGGGCAAGTCCAACTTGACCGCTACTGGGTTTACTATGGTAGTGATGGAATAGGGACCAAGGTATCTTGGGTTGAATGTGCGTGGCCCTTTCAGAGGTAGATACTTGGTGGATAACCAGACTTGATCCCCTACTAGATATTGAGGGGCTTCCTTCCGATGTTGATCTGCTCCTTTCTTGTATTGTTCTTTAGCCCTTTGAAGGTGAGAAACAGCTTCCTTAAAGGCTTGGGTGATTGTAGAATGCAGGTAGTCTACTGCTGGTGTTTCAAGATCTTGGAGGGGATCCAACTCCGAGGTTCGAGGGTGACTGCCGTACAAAAGAAAAAACGGGGTTTTCCCCGTTCCTGAATGGACAGAGTTATTGTAGGCATATTCGGCTATCCAAAGGATGTCTTTCCAAGTTTTTTCAGTTTGTTGCAGCATGCAGCGTAAATACTGTTCCAGAGTTTGATTGGTCCTCTCGGTTTGTCCGTCGGTCTGAGGGTGGTGACTGGTCGATAGTCTCACATCAATTTGAGCCGACCAACAGCAACTTCGCCAAAAATGAGAAATAAATTGACTACCTCGATCCGAAATTAGAACCGAAGGAAAACCGTGCAGTCGGACGATGTTTTCGAGAAATTCTCGGGCCAGAGTTGCTGCTGTTGGCAAGCCTTTGAGCGGAATGAAATGCGCCATCTTGGAGAATAAGTCCACGATTACTAGAATCGTATTGTATCCGGAGCATGGAGGTAGATCGGTGATGAAGTCCATAGAAAGCGTATGCCAAGGGCGAGGTGGGATGTCAATAGGGCGTAAGAGGCCTGCTGGTCTTTCCTTTTGACTCTTGTTTTGGGCGCATACTCCACAGGACATTATAAAGTCTCTGATATCTTTTTTCCAAGATGGCCACCAGAAGTAGCGCTTGATCTTTTCTGAGGTCTTGGCCATACCGGGATGTCCTTCCATTAAAGAATCGTGATAACAAGAGATTACTTTTTTCTGTAAATCTGTGCTGGGTAGGTATAATCGTTCTTGGAAATACAATAAGTTGTCCTTTACTGCAAAGTCCTTTCCCTGCAGATGCCAATTCTGTATGTCTGCTGGAGTTACAAGTTGCCTGGCTTTATCCTTAACTTCCTCTATGGATTCTGTGGCGATTACACCCAGAATTCTTTGTTCGGGAATGATTGGTACAGGTTTAGGGTTGATCAAGTGTTCTTCCACTCCCATCCGAGAAAGGGCATCAGCTTTACCGTTCTTTGTACCAGGTCGATAGGTAATTATGAAGTCAAACTCGGCAAAGAATAATGCCCAACGGAGTTGTCTAGAGGATTGGGCTTTTGCGGTTTTCAAATATTGCAGGTTTCGGTGATCCGTAATCACAGTAACGGTGTGTTGGGCCCCCAGCAGATAATGCCGCCAAGCCTTAAAGGCAGACTTGATAGCCAGAAGTTCCTTGTCAGTAATCGTGTAATTGATTTCAGGAGGCGAGAATTTGCGGGACCAAAATGCCACGGGATGCAACTGATTGGTTACCGGGTCCTTTTGTGATAGAACTGCCCCCATGGCAAGGCTTGAAGCATCAGTTTCCACGATGTAGGGGAGTTCGGGGCGAGGGTGTTTTAAGATTGGTGCAGAGATAAATTTAGTCTTCAAATCCTGGAAAGCTTGTTCCGCCTCGGTAGTCCATTCAAAACGTTTGTTTTTCTTTAACAAGGCAGTGATGGGCTGGACTATTCGAGAGAATTCGGGGATAAACCTGCGGTAAAAGTTAGCGAAGCCTAACATGCTTTGCACACCTTTTACGGAGGATGGTGATGGCCATTTGAGAACTGCATCGACCTTCTTTGAATCCATACGCACTCCGCCAGGTGATAATATGAATCCCAAGAATTCAACTTCAGTCAAGTTGAAAACACATTTTTCCAACTTAGCGAAAAGTTTGTGTTGACGCAATCTTTCGAGGACCATTTTCACGTGTTTCCGATGTTCAGATTCCGATGAAGAATAAACGAGGATGTCGTCAATGTAAACAACAACACACACATCTATGAGCTCTCTGAGGACATCGTTCATGAAATATTGAAAGGCGGCCGGGGCATTGCAAAGTCCGAAAGGCATGACCTGATATTCAAATAGCCCATACTTGGTGCGGAAGGCCGTCTTCCATTCATCGCCCTCTTTTACTCGTACCAAGTGGTAAGCTCCTCTAAGATCCAGCTTTGTATATATGCATGCTTTTCTGACTTGGTCCAGGAGTTCAGGGATCAAAGGTAACGGATATCTATTCTTAACGGTGATCTGGTTCAGGGAGCGATAATCTATACAAGTTCTAAGGTCTCCTTCCTTTTTTGGAACGAAGAACAAAGCTGAAGAAGCAGGGGACTTGGAAGGACGAATAAACCCATTTGCCAGGTATTGATCCAGGTATTGTCGAAGGTGAAGGTTCTCAGGCTCGGTGAGGGCATAAATTCTACTACAAGGAGGAGTAGATCCAGCTATCAGGTCTATCTGGCAGTCATAAGACCTATGAGGAGGTAGAGAGTTAGCCTGATCCTTCCAGAAAACATCTTGGTATTCTAGGTATTCGGGAGGTAACTGGGGAGTCTCTGAAGAAATTGCTGCCAGTGCAACACCAGGTGGAGGGTGACAAGTAGAGACACATTCTGGAAACTGGACCGTTCTTGCTCGCCAATCGATCAGAGGATTGTGTTTCTCTAACCAAGGTATTCCTAGAATAATCTGAAACTGAGGGGCCTTGATCACATCGAACACGATCTTCTAATGGTGTCCATCTTGACTTACTAGCGTCACTTCTTGAGTGGTATGCGTTACTGGCCCGGAGGCTATCTCCGTACCATCCACCGTAGTAATGACGTCCTTTACAGCCTTGGGACAAAGAGTTAGATTCATCCTCAAAACCATTTCATGATCCACATAATTGCCGATGGCACCGCTGTCGACGTAAGCTTCAATTGCATGTAATCGATCCGGATTATCAGGGCTAATGAGGACCATAGGTATCACGAAATGCGAGGTTACGTAGCTGGTTTTCACGCTCGGCAAGAGGAGCTCTATTCTTGTCGGGCGAGGTCGTTTCCCTGCTCAGAGTTTGTAACTTTAGTAACTGCAGCTCCTACTGCCTTCTTGGCAGGTTTCACCAGACAGTCTCGAAGAAAGTGCCCTGAGTTTCCGCAATAGAGGCATAATTGCAACTGTTTTCTCCTTTCCCGCTCTTTTTGTGTTAGAGGACCTTTCAGACCCCCTATTTGCATGGGTTCTCCGGAGTCTACTCCTTTGGAAGGAGTTGGCAATTTGGAAAATACTCGAGCATCAAACTTGGAACGATCGGCCTTCCTGTTCTGCAGTCTGTGATCTATTTGAACGACTAAGTCTATATAGTCCGAACAATCTTGTGGGGGATTCACTACTTGGGCTAACACATCTTTGAGCTCTCCACGTAGACCTCTATAAAACAGCGTAATCCTTTTGTCCTCAGGCCATTGAGTTTCCACTATCAGTCTGTTGAAAGACGCAATATAAGCCAAAAGGTCTTGATTACCTTGTCGCAACGAAAGAAGCTCATTGTCCAAGGCCTGCCCTTGTGAATGTCTTGCGAACAGTTTTTCCATACTGAGCTGAAAAGCTTGAAAATCATGGAGGACCGGATCATCTTGATTTACTAGAGGGATCGACCAGTCTGCCGCATTGCCACTAAGGTACGAAAGCACGAAAGCTACTTTAGCTTGATCAGTTGGAAAGGCTGCTGGCCGGCATAAGAAATGCAACCGGCACTGATTGATAAATACTGCAAACCTCTTTGGGTCACCAGAAAATCGTTCGGGCGGAGCCAGAGGTACATTCCCAGGTAGGTTGATCTGCACTGGGTTCATAGAGGATGTAGAAGGAAGATTTCCCCCAGATGCGGGTAACGGGGTCTGTCCGGCTTGTGACTGTAGCAATTGTCTAGCGAGATCATCTGTTCGCTCCTTGGAAATAATCAGTTCCCTTCTTAGAGCGTTCGTTTCCTGACGGACTGCATGCACTTCTGCCCTTAGTTCCCCAAGCAACTGGGCTAGCTGGTCGGTATCCGAGGTTTCCATAGCGCCTGGACGGGAGTTTTGTGGTAGGCTTTGCGTTCTGTAACGCTCACCTGATTCCCGTAGAGGCGCCGGTCTTGACTGGGCGTATACCGTATCTTCAAAGGTGATGTGTAACACACGGCTGGCTCTTTGGGCTGGACCTCTGTGCACTGTATGTCTGACTCGAAGGGTAAGATGTCTGCAGATAGAAAATATGGGATTAAGGAACTGGGTTATTGAATGTCTCTCTCTTCTTCCCTTTCTCTTCTCCTGTAGAACCCCAAAGGTTAACGCTCTCACCTTAGGTAAGTGAACGCCGTGCTCTCCATCTGCCTCGGGGCAGGGTGCTGTAACCAGTTTCTTCACTGGATAAGGGGAGCAGGCCTCTTGACTTCAGAGGACTGCTGTCCGTCGTTTACTGCACAAACGGTAAGTTTCGAGTAATTCTAATGTCTTTAAAGTCTTTAGTAATGATGTCTCTTTTTTTTGCAGGGTTCCGGCGATGGCGGGTGACGGGCTGAAGTGAGTTGAAAATGGAGCCCGTGTGATGAATAGAAGCGCCTGGAAGCACGTAAGTAAGCGCTTGTTGCCTGCTTCACGATGCGCTCTAACTGTCTTTTTATTTTGCAGGTACAAGTTCGGAGCGGCTGCAGGGTGCCGGAATACCCACTGGGTTAGATGAGGAAAGGAGTAATGGCACGTGAGTATTTAAGTTCCCCAATGTCTTTAAACGCACCTTGTTTTGTCTTTCAGATGCGGGATGCAGCGCCGAAGGCCTCCGGAGCATGCAAAGAGCTGGTAAGCTTTTGTCTTTCAGATGCCGGAATGCAGTGTGAAGACCTCCGGAGCGCACGAAGAGTAGGTAAGCCTTTGTCTTTCAGATGCCGGAATGCAGCGCGAGGCGTTGGTGACAGCCGATGGACCAGGTAAGTGAAGAGCTGACACCGAAGACCGTAATGCTAACCTGTTCTTTCTTGTCTTCATAGGTGTTACTGAAGACTGGATTCAGGATGGTAAGCCTTTTTCCTTAGGCCCAGGATCAGATGCAGAAGACACGATGAGCGTTCTGCTGCAGAGAATGCAGAATAACGCAAAGCAAGATTCATCCATCGGGTGTGGTTTAAATAGCCTCCTGTAGTGCTTAGATGTCTCCTTCCACAGCCACGCCTAGGTAAGAAAAGAGTTCCTGCTTTCCAGAAGAGTTCCAGTGTTCTGAATCTAGGGAGTGGCTCCTGCCCTACCCAACAGGAAAAGTAGTTCCAAACAGAAGAGGATCAGAGGCTCAACTGGCAGGCAAGTAAGCAGCATGGTCTGCTGCAGGTAAGTCCACCCAAGCATTATGAGCCCGGCGCTTCCAGCGCTGGGACTGGGCACATTTATGAGCCTGGTGCCACTGGCACCAGGACTGGGTCCAAAAGGTCCCAATTGGGACTGGTTGGCACTCGGAACCAGGGTTATGGATCTGCTTCCAAGGGAGTTGGGAAAACCCTGACCTTTTGGAAGCAGAGATCATGACACCTTTTATCCTCACATCCTCTTGCCTCCCTTCTGACTTCCGCTAACATCTCCGCTCAACCCTCCCATTCCCTCTTAATCCTTTGTCCCTCTACACTCCCTCCTCACCTCAGCAATAATGTAAACTATTCCTTAAACTGTTTATGCTGTGACTCAATTGCCATCCGTTATCTGTTGGATCTCCCACTCCTTCCTATTCCTTTGTCCCTCCTCACTCCCTCCTCATCAATAATGTAAATTGTTCCTTATACTGTTTTCGAGTTGTGATTCAATTACCATCTTATGCTGGTTGTATTTCTTCTTGTTCTTATATAAAGCACTTTGGATTAAAGGGCTATATAAATTCAATAAAATACAAATACAAATTGGCCCTTCAACGCTGGTCGCAAATGTGAAGGTACGTTCCAAAGATAATGGCCCCAGCATACCTGACAATGTGCAATCAACGAAAGTTGAGATCTTACTGGGTAGTGATAATGATGGGGGTAATGAAGGTACCATTTAACAAACAGAGAAAGGAGGAGGAAGAAAAAGATGGTCATTAATGAGGCAGTAGGGGACAGTGGGGAGGATGACGGTGTAGGGAAATCCCTGAATAGTAAACGCTCATGGAAGCGCACTAGGAAGAAAGCAGCCAGACGAGCCAAGAGGGCGGCCTCTAAATCAGGAAACCTCACTAACTGGCTTTTAGGAGGAGGAAATACCCAAAATAGAAGAAGAAATCCTGGAAAGCGCCTTTGATAGCTCTAAATCTTCTCTGAATGGTAGCGCAATATCCATCGAAACCTCTGTGTGTGAATCCAATTATGCACCTGAAGAGGTGCTAAGAGAAGTGGTGACTACTTCCAAGCCCATGAAACAAAATAAAGAGGATTTTGGTGTAGGAGAAAAAGAGCGTTCTTCCACTCAAATCATTTAACATCAGGGGCATTACTAAAGGAAGGAGGAAACCTATTAGCCCAAGTAGACTGCTGGACATTTCTAACCAGCTATTACCACTAAGGTTGATCAAAAGTGAGGACCTCAAATGTGTTGAACTATGTGAGGACATGATAACCAAGGTCCACTGCTATGCAGCAGAGGGGGTGGGCTTAATCAGAGTCCACTCTGGGGAACTCACAAAGAGGAGTTATGAGTTGGACTTTGAATATGTGAGCAAACAGGCTAAGAAAGGTAAACCGAATTGCAACAAGTATAACCATAAAGTGACCAGAAAAGGTGTGCAGTATGAAAAGACTAACAGCGGTAACAGGGGCGACCCTAATGCAAGATCACACTGGGAATAGCTTAGTTCCTTTCTCCAGCAGTAACACGGGCGACCCTAATGCAAGATCACACTGGGAATAGCTCCATTCCTTTCTCCAGCGGTAACATGGGCGACCCTAATGCACGATCACACTGGGAACGGCTCGGTTCCTTTCTCCAGCGGTAACATGGGCGACCCTAATGCAAGATCACACTGGGAACGGCTCGGTTCCTTTCTCCAGCGGTAACATGGGCAACCCTAATGCAAGATCACACTTGGAATGCTCTGTTCCTTTCTCCAGCGGTAACATGGGCGAACCTAATGTAAGATCACACTGGGAATGGCCCTGTTCCTTTCTCCAGCGGTAACATGGGCGACCCTAATGCAAGATCACACTGGGAACGGCTTGGTTCCTTTCTCCAGCGGTAACACGGGCGACCCTAATGCAAGATCACACTGGGAACGGCTCGGTTCCTTTCTCCAGCGGTAATATGGGCGACCCTAATGTAAGATCACACTGGGAATGGCTCTGTTCCTTTCTCCAGCAGTAACATGGGCGACCCTAATGCAAGATCACACTGGGAATGGCTCTGTTCCTTTCTCCAACGGTAACACAGGCGACCCTAATGCAAGATAACACTGGGAATGCTCTGTTCCTTTCTCCAGCGGTAACACGGGCGACCCTAATGCAAGATCACACTGGGAATGGCTCTGTTCCTTTCTCCAGCGGTAACATGGGCGACCCTAATGCAAGATCACACTGGGAATGCTCTGTTCCTTTCTCCAGCGGCAACATGGGCGACCCTAATGCAAGATCACACTGGGAAAGGCTCTGTTCCTTTCTCCAGCGGCAACATGGGCGACCCTAATGTAAGATCACACTGGGAATGGCTCTGTTCCTTTCTCCAGCGGTACCATGGGCAACCCTAATGCAAGATCACACTGGGAATGGCTCTTTTCCTTTCTCCAGCGGTAACACGGGTGACCCTAATGTAAGATCACACTGGGAATGGCTCTGTTCCTTTCTCCAGCGGTAACATGGGCAACCCTAATGCAAGATCACACTTGGAATGCTCTGTTCCTTTCTCCAGCGGTAACATGGGCGAACCTAATGTAAGATCACACTGGGAATGGCTCTGTTCCTTTCTCCAGCGGTAACATGGGCGACCCTAATGCAAGATCACACTGGGAACGGCTTGGTTCCTTTCTCCAGCGGTAACATGGGCGACCCTAATGCAAGATCACACTGGGAATGGCTCTGTTCCTTTCTCCAGCGGTAACATGGGCAACCCTAATGCAAGATCACACTTGGAATGCTCTGTTCCTTTCTCCAGCGGTAACATGGGCGACCCTAATGCAAGATCACACTGGGAATGCTCTGTTCCTTTCTCCAGCGGTAACATGGGCGACCCTAATGCAAGATCACACTGGGAATGGCTCTGTTCCTTTCTCCAGCGGTAACATGGGCGACCCTAATGTAAGATCACACTGGGAATGGCTCTGTTCCTTTCTCCAGCGGTAACATGGGCAACCCTAATGCAAGATCACACTGGGAATGGCTCTGTTGCTTTCTCCAGCGGTAACACTGGCGACCCTAATGCAAGATCACACTGGGAATGGCTCAGTTCCTTTCTCCAGCAGTAACACGGGCGACCCTAATGCAAGATCACACTGGGAATGCTCTGTTCCTTTCTCCAACTGTAACACGGGCGACCCTAATGCAAGATCACACTGGGAATGGCTCGGTTCCTTTCTCCAGCGGTAACACGGGCGACCCTAATGTAAGATCACACTGGGAATGGCTCTGTTCCTTTCTCCAACAGTAACACGGGTGACCCTAATGCAAGATCACACTGGGAATGGCTCGGTTCCTTTCTCCAGCGGTAACATGGGGCACCATAATGCAAGATCACACTGGAAATGGCTCTGTTCCTTTCTCCCCGCAATGATTGCTAATAACTGAGTGGACACCAAAATCATTACATGGAACATGAGAGGCCATAAGCATCTCTTTAAGAAGGATGGATACCTTAGCCTAATATCTATGGCGGATATTACACTCCTTCAGGAGACCTGGCTCATGACAGCAGTATCATATTTTGATGCTTTTTCATCTTGTGGTCGTGGTGCCAGTAGGGGGAGGAAAGGGAGACCGTATGGGGGTTTGGTCACTCTGGTGGCCAATGATATTCCCTCTAAAGAGACCCAAGCTAGCACCAGCAATGATAATGTTCTGGGTGTTGACATCCTGATTGGAGGGCAAGCAAAGGTGCTGGTAATTAAGGTCTATGATCCTTCGGGGGATGTATTCCCTCTGGGCATTCAGGGCACAATCTTTGAGTTGATCACTAGCAGTCACCTTCATGGTGATGACATGGATATTATAATTGCCGGGGACCTAAACTCAAAAATCATATATGACAATGGTAATGTTGCCATTGTGAGCAAGGTAAGGAATGGGAACAAAAACCATAGGTGGAAAATGTTTTTTGAAGAAATTGAGCTACAAATGGTGACTGGTACAGTCACAACAGATATACCCATGGGGGCGACATGGCACAACAATCACTGTACCTCTACCCTGGACTACATGTTTGTTAACACTGCAACTCTAGATAAAGCCTTAGAACTGCAGGTTCACTTTAATGAGTTCAGCGATCATGCAATCCTCTGTTTTAGCTTTAGTAACGTGTGTATGAGGACTATTACTAGTGATAGGACGGGGGGTGAACTAGAAATAAACAGCTCTCAATTGGGATCGTCTGATAGGAACTTGGAAAAGACCAAAATCTGTAGTAGAGGTAAGATAGACAATTACAGTCATGTGAATATCGTTATCTCACATGAGGAACTTTTTGGGTGATATCAATTGGGAATACCCCCGCGAACAGGATCAGATTCAATTTAGAACGTGTCGCATTGGTTCATGAAACAGCAAAGACATTGAGTTCCTCCACTCCGTTGGTTTAAACAGGAACAAGTATTCCAACATCACCACTTATTGCGCCACAAGCAAATTGGGTTAAAGTAATTTTCTGAAATAAAATGGGTCTGAAGTACCAATTTGGTTGTTAAACAAAATATCTCTGTGGTACCAACCGAGACTCCAAGGAGAAAGAAAACCAAGTGGTTCATCCCAGCCAGTGAGTCGAGGGGAGTGTCGATAAGAAACTGTGTTGAACGATAAATAGCCAACAGCTAATTTGAACTTTTGAGAAGCTGAAAGATACGATTGAAGAAACAGAGGGAAAACCAGCAACAGAGTCCGGCACCACATGGGTGCTCAGTGAGGAAACTCTGGGCGATTACCCGATGGTAGAAACTACCGTAATCAGAAGCCCTGGGGAAGAGGCGAGAAGAGGTCAAAGTGGTCATACAGGGGTCTTGTAAAATCCTCTGTACCGTCACAGATGATTGCGAAGCTAAGGGAAGTGAATCCTGTTTGGTGAAATGAGCGCATTAACTGTTTGATAAAAGTTGGCAAGAGTGAACCCGGCAGAGGGATGCTAAAGAAAAGGGGAGAGGCCTGAAGTCCCTATGAATAGTGTGTTGATCGAAGTGAACCTGACTGTGGGGTGTCCACAGTGAACTGTTTGTAAAAGTTGGCGAGAGTGCATCCGGCAGAGGGAAGCCGACAAAAAGGGGCAAAGCCCAAAAAACTGTTTAAAAAGGCAAAGATTTGTAAATGCAAGAAGTATTGGAAGACCAGGGGAAGTGAATTGTCCCCCTTGTCATTTGAGTCCGAGCCCGGCCGAGGGTGATCCAGGGGTGAGAAGTTATCACCCAAAGTTCATTGGAAAAGGAACTGTTTCATTGATTTGTTGAGTACGATTGGTGAAGGGTCGCACCCAGAAGCGAGGGACCCAGAGGTGAAGGCATCACCCAAAGTATACGTAGAACTGAACTTTGTGTACATCAGGCCTCGAAGGCAAGAGACGGCTTATTGAAAAAAGAGACAACCATCGAAGAACCTGATAGCTGGTACGGAACTGTCGACTCGTGCTGGGAAAGCTTGAGCGTGTGCTGTGCTCAGGAGATCCACTGTCTCCCATGCTCAAATCATAGGGAAGGGAGACCCCTGGAAAGCACATCCTGACTTACTATTTGTGAACACTCCTTTCTTTATTGAAAACCCTATCCCACACTCTTTCTGTAATTAGTTGTAAGGATTTGGCAATAGGCTTTTTTTAGTATAGGCCTTTTACTTTGACACAATGCCACAAGGACTGACTTATTTTTCATTTGATGGTCGAAGCTTGCTCTCATTTTAGATTTAGATTTAGATTAGGCGTTTTTCCACCCTGCATTTACAGTTCAATAAACACCCTGGAACTGTGATCACTTGTGTCTGTCTTTACTGTTGCCACTATGAGTTCCTTACACATCCCTTTAACAAAGTTTTTTCTGTCAGTTTAATAGGTTTTTATAAGTGAAAATGTTTCATGGTGTTACTCTTTCCACATGGTTTTTATGTAACTAGACATGAAATTGGATCCTCTGTCAGAGACAACCTCCTTGGGGAATCCAACATGGGTGAAAATGCACAGGAGAGCTCTGGCAACCACCTTGGCAGTAACAGACCAAAACATATTTTTTGCAATACATACTTATGTCTGTCGTTATCAGCAGTGCATACAGGGGATGCAAATCATGGTTCAATTGCCTACGGCTTAAGGCTCCACCATGAACCCAGCCGAACCAAACCATCCCTATTATTCACTGCACCTGCCCTATATCCTAGCTCAGTGTCCACTATACCCTAAAAATGTAACTGCAAGTGGCTCTGTAAGTGGCTGTTCGGCTGGGACCCTTGGATCACAATCAAGAAGATTGCTGATACAATAACACATCGCTGATTTTGTAGGCCTTTAAGGAGTGGAAACGCAATTTTTGTTGGAATCTTAGAAGATTGGTATATAATTTAGAGGCTTTAACAAGAATTATAGACCCTTAATATCTATTTTATTTGATTTTTAGGATTTGGCTCCGCCCCTTCCCAGAATCCCACAAACTGTGCGGTGCGCGCGCTCAGATCTAGTGGCTCTGTAAGTGGCTGTTCAGCTGTTCGCTGCTCGCAGCGCAGCACATCAGCCGTTAACCTGATAGTTGACCGTTTTACAGGTTTGATTTCACACGCGTACATTTAACGTGTTCAATTGAGGTTAATCTCCATCCTGTTATCCCATCAGTATCAAGCCACGTGTTGCTGCGTTGTGACCCGCCCATGATTCTGACTAAGGTACATCTTGGCTATCACTTGCATGGCATTGTGAACTCCGACTAGCATTCTACTAGCACTGTGTTACTAGAGTTGTTATGCTATGTCTATGTTGTGGCTATGCTTAGAGGTAGCTGGAGAGTAGTGTGACTACGGTTTTGCTGGTGATTGATCCTCGATATTTCATTCTACAGACACGCTGGTAATGCAAGTTTCCACTGAGTGCAGCTAACCGAGCGGTATTGTAGCGGTCCAGCGAGTATTAGACACTTATATAACAAACACTTAAGCCACTCCCAGTACCGTAAAGTGTGCACCGGCATGGTTGATATGGAGTGTGAGCTTGCCACCCATAAGGCTGTAACCGCAAGAAGAATATAGTTTTGCATTCAAACCTACCGCTTCAGCCAAGCCGAAATGCCCCAATAATCAAATTACAGTACACAATTCTCCTTGCTGACGGCCAGGCCAATTGCCCAGACACCAATGTTTTACCACTGTGTTGTGTACTTACATTTTCGCACTTCTGAAAAAAAATAAAACACAGACACATTTGCAAAACCATGCTTTCAGGTCCTTGCCAATGCTCCTTACACGAGTTTCCTGCAAATCCATGCATGTTTTATTTTTTGAAAAGTGTCAAAATGTACATACATAAAATAGTCATAACTCAGCCCCCACTTGACAAAATCCATTCAGACTTTGGACGAACATTCAAGGTTGGGTCTATAATCTTTCTGAAAACCTTGTTCACATTCGTCAAACGGCAACAAAGTTATAAGCCATCTAAAAATGTTGAGATTCCAGACTGTTCGCGGACATCGGAGAAAAGAAACGCCAGGAAGACAGGGTATTCAGGGGTACAGATGAATAGTGACAATCGCAATGAAACGCCAGTTCTTTGGGCTTTTTAAGGCCATAACCCATTCTATCCTCATCAGCCCTCACACCTCTCCCAAGATTAGTTTGACAAGTGCAATGTTGTGTTTAATTTGCTTTCACTGCGATGTTCGCAGACATCAGCCACTGTTTGCGAATCCAACATGGCAGCGTTTCCAAAATCGGACACACCTCACACTTTCACCATCCAATCAGCTGGTGCGTCCGATGTCTGCGAACCTCATGCCGCCCTCTGGGCCTATCAGAGGCTAGTACACGGACCGACCAGGGAAGCGAGTCTGCGGACCGAACCCAGATGTCACTTAATTTTTTATACATACTTTTAGAAAAGAACTACTGGACAGATTTACACCAAAATGAAATGTTCAGCATACTTCCCAACATGCTACAAACCTGAAATTTGGAATGCGAGTAGGTTCCATAGTGTAGACAATGTAAAATGTATAATTATTCAGATTTTTGCCGTAGTCCGACAAACTTCAGCAATTCATTGTTCCTAAACTTTCCACACTATCAGCATTCTAGCTGACATTAGCGGCACTCACTTTTGAAGTCATGCGGGTGACTTAAAATGGGGCTTCTGTAGTAATGCGGGTGACAGGAAATGGTGCATGTCTCTCCACTAGTGTCTGTAATGACGCTGTCCGTCACATCGTGGCAAACCTCTCATGATTATTACAGAAACTTAATTTTCCTCCATAGTTGATGAACGTATGCCATCTCAACAGTACGAAGCTTACATGCTTCATTCAGCCATACACGTTTGGGTAAAGCACTTGAAGCTTGCACATTTCAGCCCTACACGTACGGCACGTATTTTGAGGTCGCTGCTGCCTCGGCTCTAGATCGGGACATCAATAATGTTGCTGCGCAATCTCAATGCTCCAAGTAATTGGCATCGATTTACGGGATTCATGCTTTTCTCATGGTCAGTTTTATGTGGCTTGCTCCAGAGTTAGAAACAAAGACAATTTGTTAAAAGTACCTCCTACAGGTAAGACTAGAAATATTGTCTACAAAGATGCATTGGTTTAGTTAGTAAATAAACTTCAAACTAGGACTGAAGTAGGAATTAATGTGCCAAGCACGGGTACACCTGCAAGTAGTTTATAACAGGAAGTGATGTTGACATCCCGTACAAAATGCCAGCAGGCCCTGAGGCAAAATGGTCGCCATATTGAAATGGTGTAAAGACTCTTTTTAAAAATCAGTCTACGTTAAACCACAGATGCCTGTATGCAGGCATGTGGAGCTACATGTACTAAAAAGAAGTGTTTGTGACCAAAACAAACCCAAAAGTTAAACGGTATAAATTAACTAAATAAGCAAAAATAATGTCAAAACTACAGTAAACAAAACATAGACAAAGTAAAGAAGGACTACAAAACAATTAGACAGCAAGACTTGTGAGAAACAGTATGAAGAAAAAATAAGAAACAAATAGCAGCAATAAGTAACCCAACTGCATAAAAACCGTATAAGAGGATGTATGAAGGAGACCTAAGCCGGGCAGACCGGCATCCCCACCGCCAATGGCAATGCCAAGTGGCCCATCACAAGGTCCTGTGAGAAACCTGAAGGTGTCTCACCTGCTAGTCCCCGGAGAACTGTCATCCAGGTGGCCAGGACACTGCCATCGCTATTGGATCCAGTTCCCTGGGGTGGACCAGTGGGGGAGGAACACATGGGTGAGGGGTCTTCGGGGAGTGGAAGTGGTACACCAACGGGCGAGATGCAGTGCCCCATTCCCTGTAACACCTTTTCCCCATCCTACCCTGAAGGATATTTAGAAGCTCTACCCCTCGCCCCCCTTTTCAGACACAAACACTTTCTTACACCATAACAGACACCAAACTAACACCATAGCTGTTTACCTGACATGTCCCAACACATGGGTCAGGCAATTGACAATAACCACGCACACCTGACGGCCCTTTACCTTCCCCACAGGGATAAAAGGCGGACCATGAAAGCACACTTCGAGCAACGCCGTACGCACGAGGAAACAGCTTCACCGAACTGGCAGTTCAAACGGAGGAGAAAGGTGGCGAGACCTGGAAGGACGACAAAGGGGGAACTACCCTTTCCCTTTTCAACTCAGACCCGCAAACCTTCAGGGAGGGAAATCAGAAGACCGGGAGTTACAGCTGGCGTGTGGAGGAGCAGATGTCAACGGTGCACAGGTGCCTCCCGCGTTGATAGCACAGGCGGGGAGGCATGCTAGCTACCGCGGTACCATCCTTGACACCAGAGGGTTCAACACAGCCAGTGAGTTGGAAGAAGCTGATAACAAAACTGACATGTGTTGAGTCCAAGGTTGTAAGTCGCAACATTTGATGAATGTAGGAACCAAAAACTGAGAACTTGTGTATATTAGAACGTTTGTGAAAGCCCAGAGAAGGGCTAGCTGCAGAGTGGTCAGGCGCCGTAGGAGTGCTCAGTCGAAGGACTTTTGCTGGCCCCTTTTGTGTTGAGAACTACAAGTACCAGAAGACCCTGGTCCTACAAAGGTCACGTCAAATCCTTTGTACAATCAGAAGTCTCTGAATGGTGATTGAGAGAGAAGGCTAGGGGAAGCGAACCCCGCTTTCAGAGAGGATTGTTAACTGTGAAATAAGACAAGTGTGAACCCAACAGAGGGATGCTGCAAGAAAGCTAGGAGAAGGAAACCCCTGCTTCCTGAAGAAAATGAGAAATACGTGAACTGTGTTAGAAATACATGAACTGTGTTAAAGAAAGGCTGTAGTGAACCCGACGGAGGGAGGTCCAGTTGCAAGGAGGATCTGAGCCCGGCGGAGGGAGATCCTATGGGCGAAGAGCAATCACCCAAAGTGCAAGACTGCCGAAAGAATCTGTGTTTGTTTATAGTTTTGGTCCAGCAAGCCTTCGAAGGAAAGAGACTTGGCCCTTGAAGGTTCTGGTATCATTGAACTGGAATCATGAGCCTCATGCTGGAGAGGCCCAGGAGTGTTCTGTGCTCGACTTGTCCCGTTCTTGACACGTATGGAAGGGAGACCCTGCCCTACCATTTTGACTTATCATTTTGAGAACACTTTCTTTTCTGGTGAACATTTTCCCACACTCTTTTTGTAACTTAGTGGTGAGGATTGGCAATAGTTTTTTTTTAGGTATAGGCCCTTTTTATTTGACAAGACGCTACTAGGACTGCCTTATTATTTGATGGTTGTAGCTTGCTCCCATCTTAGCTTTAGGTTTAGATTAGATGTTTTTCGCACCCATGTATACAGTTTAATAAACACCCTTAAACTGTGATCACTTGTGTCTGCCTTTAACATGGAAAGGCACCCAGTTTACATCAATTCGACTGTCTAATAGCTTCACATTCTGCATGTACCAGTGATTTCCACAATGAAGCTTTATTTTTATAAGCAAAATGGGTTTGTCAGGGAAGAGATTAGCAGTGATATCATCATGCTGCAAAATATTCCAATGTTTAGAGATGATTTGCTTTACTCGATTACTTTGATGTAAGTAGGTGTAAGTGTAAAACAAATTAGCCAATTCACGCCAAAGTCATTCTTGTAGTAGTGTATCTCATGGCAATGTATCAGCTTTGGCTTTAGCAACTGATAAGTCTCCTTCATCATAGTACCTTGCTCTAAAGCGCTCCAGCATCTGGTTACATTGTTTCTCATATTCCATTGGGTCGATATTATCCAAAGTTTTACCAGATGACTAAAGGCTAACCCTTTCATAGAATTCGGAGGATCAAAACATTTTGCATGTAGGAAGCTGTTCCTATCAGTTGGCTTGGTATATAGTGAAGTACATTTCCCCTCACTGAATTGCAGATGGGTGTTTAGGAAGCGCATTGCTGTCTAGTCTGTGCAAAAGGGAATTGAATGCAGTCATGTAGAAAATTAACTCAGTCTTGGTACCCTGCCAGACGTCAATGAGATCATCAATATAACGTCTATAAAAGAGTATGTGAGATTGTGCCCTCTCTGTTAATATCAGATGCTGCTAGAAGTAATGCACAAATACACTGGCATAAACTGGGCCACACTCACCCCCATGGAAGTACCAGTTCGGAGATAAGACTATTCTAAAAGCAGAAAAATCTATTCAAGACCAATTCGAGTAGTACAAATACAAAGGTTGTGTCTGCTCCTATATTGTCGTGATGGAGGATGAACCACTCCATGGAGCTCAACCCCACTTCGTGAGGTATTGGCGAGTATTGGCTGGTCACATCACTCGCGAACAACAATATGTTAGTGTACGTTGGTGCAAGAGAATACAATTGCCTCAAGAAATCTCCTGTGTCCTTCAGGAAGGTGGGGGTAGATGTAATCAGTGGTTGTATGATCTGGTCTATATATTTGGAAAGTGGTTCAAATATGCCGACTGTCGCTGCCACAATCGGACACCCAGGAGGGATTGATTAAAGACTATTGAATCTTTGGACATATGGAGGAAATGGGAGTAAGAGGATGGTTTCCTGTCAGAAACGGTTGCGTTTTATTTGAAATGAGTTTGTTCAATTCAGCTTGGTCTAACACTTCTTTGATAACTGCTTGTATGGAACATATTAGGGGCTGTTTCCTAAAGTCCAATTAAGGGCTTCACAAAACTGTCCACTCAGGCAGTACACAACTCTGCTCTTAGTATAAGGCTGTACCCCGTGAGTATTTGGTAGCGTAGACAAAGCAGCCAGGCTTATTTTAGGAGGGAGAGAGGGCTATAGGAAAGTACCTGTAGCATACAAATGGTTCAAAAGAAACACTTCGACCCAGAGATATTATATGAAAATGAAGGTTTATTTTAAATACAAGTAGGCCAAGATAAATCTTTGGGGCCAGGCTGAGTAAGCACTTTGTCATAGAATCATAAACACGCTATAAAAACACAACACAATGCTTACAGTACACAGACCAAAGCAGAGACCTTATTCAGAATACTAACCGAAATTCTAGGTAAATCCAACCAAATTAACCACATTTAGAATAGAACACATCTATTCAAGGGGAGTCAAGCCATTTTACTGTTAGATTACTTTTTGTAATGCAAGGGTAGTAGACATTTTCAGTTATACCGTGACACTCAGTTGTAGAAATCACATAGTAAACCAACCTACAAGTATACTTTTCTTAATAGTGGAACACAAATTCATGGAAAGGTAGGAACCTACAACTACTTTTAGGATAAGAATGAGTGTGAATGGGCAACTACCTCATCAAGCTAATACCTAATTATAGAAAATAGCCTTTTCATACAAATCAAAAAACGGTCATACAGTTCAAGGGATTGGAGAGCAATGCACTGGTCAACCAACCTCACACTAGCCCTAAATCATGAATGTATAAGTAAAATAGAAAAAAAGTGACCATATGCACTATATCCTACAATTATAAATCAATTATATACAAAACAGAAGCAATGTTCCAAAGTTATTGCCAAGTCGTTTCTCTTTAATGGACTGCTGCCAACACATGTTTCGACCTTTACCATCACGTCTTCTTCAGGACTAAAATCATGTGCATCTGATTCAAATGATATCATTCACCAAACGCATAAGTTATTACACCAAAAAATTGTTGCATATTATACATTACCACCATATTAGAAAAAGAAATCCATTTGTCCCGTTGCATCTGTAAGAAACCTGAGGGTATTTTCCCAAGTAGACCTTGAGAATCTCTTATTCAGGTGGTCAGGGAAGGGCTGGCGCTCTCAGATCCCAGCCCTCGGAGCGGACGAGCGATGTAGGGAGGATCACCTGGGTAGATGAGGCCGGGGCTATGCTTGGGGAAATCCCCCAGGTGAGACGCTGTATTATACCAGGGACGAAGGCGAGGAGGACTAAGCCCCTGAGGCCTTTTTAGGTTATTCCACATCTATCTCCCTTCCACCCAAAGAATCTCCCATACCCAAATCCAACGACCCCTCCATATCTGGTAAATCCAATAGAAACTCAAAACCCTCTGCACTAGGACACTCCATCTCCCAGAGTCCCTGTTCTACAGTTGTGTACCCGAATACTCCCAATCATTCTCCCCCATGTCCCTCTGATTATTTTCCGAACTCTCAATCTGTTGTGACAAACCACTACCCTTCCCATGATCTCTCCTATTCATTCACAAACCCTACAAAGCTCACCTTTCTAAGTTAACCAACCACCCCCTTCCTTATGACACCTTTTCCCCATCCATCCCTGTAGGATACTTAGAAAATCGACCTCCCCCTTTCCGACACAAAAACTTTCTTACACCGTGACAGACAACAGACTAATAACAAAGCCGTTTACCTGACATGTCCCAACACAAGGGTCAGGCAGAGTCAGGCAATTGCCAATAATTACACACTCCTGACGACGAGGCAGCTGTTCCGGCACTGCAATTCAAGAGGAAGAGAAAGGCAGCAAGAACCGAAAGGACTTCCAGGAGGGAAGTGCCCTTGCCCTTATCGATTCAGACCCATGACGTCTCCAAGAAAGGAATTACAAGGCCGAGAACAAAAGCCAGGGCTGACCTCTTTCCTCTCCGATTGACCCTCCCTGGTCCAACTTGGGTCCTTCCTTTCCTCTATCTCACTCTCTACCTCTGGTGTTTCCCAGGGGTCTAACTTTTCTGGCAGGCTTTTTAACCAATACCTGGCACCCATCACCCACCGTATTGCCACTCTCTGCTCCAACTTTCAGTGCTATGTGGATGACACTCAGCTCGTTTTCAGGCTTTCCTCTGTTACCTCTTTTCCTTCTCTCATCTCCGACTGTCTGTCTGCTATCCAGGCGTGGTGTGCCGCCAATGATCTCTGCCTTAATGCCAGTAAGACAGAGATTCTCCTCATCGGCACACATGCACGCTCCTTTCCTGTCACTCTCTAGCCGGCCTCTCTTGGCCCTCTCCCTGCTCCGACCTGTGAGGCTAAGAACCTCAGGGTCTTCTTCAACTCCACACTCTCCTTTTCTCCTCACATCTGACGTCTCCAAGTCAAACTACCAACTGTACCTCCTCAGAGGTATTCTTCCTTTCCTCTCCTTCCCCCAGATGCTCACTATCTCTAGAGCTCTGGTTCTCTCTAGACTGGACTACTGCAACAGCGTCTTTCTAAATGTGCATGCTTCTACTCTCTGCCCTCTGCAACTCATCCAGAACAGGACAGGACTGCTTGACTTGTCCTTGGCCTCAAGCCCTGGGATTGTATCTCTCCAGCCCTGAAATCTCTTCTTTGGCTCCCAGTGGCTGCAAGGATTAAAGTAAAGTCCCTTTGCATTGTCAACAAGGCTGGTGCGCTGGCTGGTGCGCTTCCTTCTGTCTCCCCCCCTCCCTTGTGGCCCCCACCGCTGCCTACCCACCTACCTACAAGTGCATCAGTGCTTCAGCCTGGTAAATGTCTCCCCCCTCCATTTCAGCCAACCATGTCACCATCTATCTCTCCTATCCTCTCCCAACTGTTTCACTATCTCCTATCCTTCTCCTATCACTAAATCTGCCTGGAAGAAACTTAAGGACATATTGGGCTTTAACCCAGGCCTTCCTATGGCACGGTTTCCGCCAGAGAGACTATCACTGACATCCTCTTCTTCGTTAACACACCTGATCTATGGACTCACTACATGGTCGGCTTTCGCTCTCCTCTCTCCCATCACCCCTTCTCCCATTAATGGTGGCACTCGCTGGGAGGTTCTCCTTGACCTCTTCACCATTTCCAGAGTCATCATTAATGTTTATCTCGATGGAACCATCATGGTTCAGGGTCCTCAACCCAACCTTCTTCTCTTCGACAGGCTCCTCCCTCGCCTCTCAAACCTCACCTTGCCCTCTGTGCCTTCCTCCTCATCTGCACAGGCTCCCTGGCCCTCTGTGCCTTCCTCCTCCTCGGTACAGGCGCCCCTACCCTGCCGTACTGTCCCGACTCCCTTGTTGTCCTTGGCTCCTTCGCCATCCTCCACTATCCCTCTGGCCCTCTTGCCACCCTCTGGGGGACCACTGTCCGCTGTGCCCCCCCGCCCGAGGAAGACCCTCAAAGATGGCAAGCTGCTCCACCTTGCCACTCTCAACACTTGCTCTGCCTTCAAACACTCGTCTGACATCTGCCCGGCCGCGGAGTTAAGGGCGGTGCTCATTTTTGGGCTGTTTGTTGCTGTTTGGCACTGGAGGCGCACAACAAATGCATACTCTGTGAAAATATGTGCAGGAGCATAAGAGAACCACCATATCACGGCACGCCTGGATGTGGTTCTGGGATCTGATATAAGGAGCATATGCGTAAAAATATCTACATCAATCGAGGAACCCATCCCACAGCAGCCTGTTACGGAACCCTTTTTTTCTTTTGGACCCGGGACTTGGATCCGAGATCGGGAACCGGCATTGTGAGAAGGGCAGACACTCCTCCCATCCCCTATCCCCGTTGTGGAGGCAAGAAGGAGCCTCAGAGTGAAGGAAGCCGGCAATGAGAAACGAGAGAGGAAGCTGCCAGAACTTTGCGTGTGTCTGTGCCGTGCTGACAGAAAGTATCGAGCAGACGCACAGCTCTGGATAAACAAGTAAGAGCTCTGGGACAAGGACCCAAAGGGAAGTGTTAATACCGTGAGCGGGAGACTGCAGGGGTCGCCCCTTGGTCCTTCTCGCTGGATTAGGGGATGTGCGCAACACTCTCCATAGCCCTGGGCTACAAGACAGAGGGGCGGCGGGAGAAGGGGAACAGGGACTCCACAGTTTGTCATCGACCCGAGGGAGCCAAGGGAACTACATGGTGGTCGCGGTTGGGGGGACCAGCTAATGGCATAAGAGCATAGTGCCACCATCTCTAAAAAGAGAACGGCCCCGGCGTAAGGCAGCCGATGTCGCAGTCCCTCATACACGATACCAACTGCTAGAGGCTTGCGGGAGGGCAGTACCGGGGGGTGTATCTCCGAGTACCCTGCAGGAAGCACAAAATCAGGTGGAGAACAGATCCCACGCCTTCAACAAAATGAAGCACGAAAACACAGCGACATTGGAACATACAAATGGGCCCGAATGGAACGGTTCATACATAGCACCAATGATAAGCTCAACAGCATTAGAGACCCCAGTAATGGAAGACTTAAGACCCATACAAGCTGCCTCGAAAAGGGTAACGACAGCCGAGGTGCATGGCACCTTGACTCAGGAGACCGAAGGAATTGAAGTCCAATCCGGCCACACAGAAATTGTTAATCAATGGAGACATGGACTGGAATACACAGCTACAACAACATACAAAAAATGATTAAAGAGCATTTTGGTAAAAAGAGACACAAGAGTCTGAATGACGCCACAGAGTCAAGACAGGGCTGCTGGTGCACCCCAATACCGAGATCAGAGGCGGAGTGCCTTTGGGCTGCAACCTCAGGCCAAGAGCAAGAGATCCCGGGTAAAGAAAGAAGGGTCCCAGAAATAGAGGAGACAGCGGCCCAAGGAGGGACCTCCAGTCCAAGAAGGGAATCAGAGAAAGAGAGTCCATCATCAGAAAGGGAAAATGAGACACAGAAAGACCATCATTCAGAAGATTCTACACTAAAGGCATTAAACTTTGTATTGAACTCCTTGGTATCAGTATTCAAACTACTGAAGGGGGAGGTCCAGAGTCAAGCAGGAATTCGCCTCGAACTAACAGAAAAAGTAGCCAAATGCGACTCCTCCAAGGTGGGCCTCAAGAATGTAATCACCTCTATAATCCCCACAGTAAATGACATCAGAATGGAAGTAGGCAAGCAGAGTCTCGATATCTCTTCCATCCAGACACTTTCTCTAGTGAACAGAAAGGAAGAAGCAACATCAAGATCCCAAGTTAGAGAACTACTGCAAGCTATGCACTCCCGGCTCGGGCCACAAGAGAAAGGGATGGCCGAGGAAACCGAAAGCTCAAGAACCTATGACGACACTCCATTATCGGAATCCACTCTGGAAGAATTCATGAGATTGGCCAAGGTGGCTGAAGACCAAGAGGAACGGCCAAGCAAAAATAAGAGCTATTAGGGAAATTCATGAAGGCGGCGAGGAAAACGGGGTTACCGGAGATCAAGACTGGACTGCTGCAAGCAATCAAAATTACAATAGACGAAGAAGATTGAAAAGAAAAGGAGGCGGCAAAAAGGGGCAGAAGGTTGCCTCAGACAATCTAAAGAAAATCAGGGGAAAAAAAAACAAAAAATAAATAAATAAAAAAATTAAAAATGCAGGGATACTTAACTTTGTGAGTAACATCACACTACCAGCCGCCGATAGGCACACAGAAACCAACAACAGTGGAGTATCGAAGTCTGCGATGGAATCCGGCCTACAGTCCAGCAAGCCCCCAAGGATGAGACAAGCCCAGGCCTGTGAGATACAACAGCACCAGTCCTTACCTAAAGATTCCCCCGAGATTCTGCGTGTGAGCATAAGCCTGCAGACGGATGAGCAACCAAATCCAGGCCAAAATGCCACTAACCGGATCTGTAATTCAAAAACAGGGGGGATGAGCATTCCTTCTCTGCATCAGGGGGGGTTAGCTCAAGCGGCCCGGCTAGAAGAGGGGGTCCAAGAAGGGAAGAAGGTGAAACTAGCCCCAATCTTTCTGCAAAATAAACAACCAAGGAAAAGTATGGTGGCTAAAAGTGTAGACATTGATTCAAAAGGAGTAAAACTGAAATTAGCACCGATCTTCTCCCTAGTACCCAGGAAAGCAGTAGGATTATCGGTCGATGGGGAACTAAGTAACCCTAATCTGGTGACATCCGAAAAGGGAGAAGGTAAATCCCAGATAATCCAGGGAATATGGAATGGTTCTGGGAAGTCGAAGGAGATCGTGCAACCACAAAGGGCAAATGCCCAGCTGCAGGACAATAAGACTATGCAGGGTGGAGAAAGTGAGGAAACCATAACAGGCTTTGAAGTGCCAAGACTGTGGCTACAGTCTACACGAAAGAATAACCAATATTAGTCTCTTAGCAGAGGCACGATCTTATCAGTGTTCAAGAAAATCAAGAGCCTGTATTTATTCGCTTCAGTGGACATAGAGTATGTCAGGTTCCCAGAATGTAAAAACTCATTCAGGGTGGAGCTAGGACTGACCTCGATAAAGGCATACGAAGCAATTCTAAAAGCGGCCAGGGCTCTAGAAGATCAAGGTATAAAAGTGGACAGAGAACCCAATGAAACAACCCCAGATAGATCCATTAAACAGCAAGAGACTAGAAGGGCAAGAACACAGAGCCAAGAAAGAGTTCCCTCGGGAAGTAGATCTGAAGGATCGATAGTCTTGTGTGAGACTCTAAAAGAAGACATTTTTTTAGTTGCCCTTGCCGAAATCCTTACCCAAGTCCTAACAAGTATAGGCCTGGGTTCGAGACAACTTTAGTCAAACAGGCCTCCACGTGGTGAGCTGGAACACGCAGGGTTCCAACACCTTTAGATCGAAAAAAGTTAAAGACTATCTTTTGGGGAAGATGGATATTTTGATTTTCCAGGAAACCTGGCTGGTAAACGCAATAGAGATGGAGGGCTTTACCACACACTGGTTGCCAGCCAGCCAAAAACCACTGGGCAGACCAGCGGGAGGACTCCTACTGGCATTTAAACATAGCTCAGTGAAGGCTACGACCCTGATATTTAAGAATGAAGTGGGCATTTTGGCCAGCGTGATCCATCTTAACTTAGATATATCAAACCCAATGGTAGTGGTGATAGACGTGTATTGGAACCCCGCCTCTTCCTCACTTGAAGCATTTGTGGCCGCCCTAGACGCCCTAATGACAACAATCAAGGCAGAGATGGGCAGGGCCAATATAATAGTGGCAGGGGACTTCAACTCCATATGTGTACAGCAGTTAAGTGGGGAAGAGAGAGCTGAATCGAAAAGAATCTCTAGGAGAGGGCTACAATGTTTGGCTTTCATGAGCTCTTGGGATCTTAAAATGCTAAACAGGAGCTCGGAGGGGGATAAAGGCATTTCTACGACATGTAGGAAGGGCGACTCCTCGGCCACACTTGATTACATCTTTGTTAGCTCAAGCCTGTTTTCCTTAACGTCCACACTGGAAATAAAGCATGAGGGAGGCAGTGATCACTCATGATTAGAATTGTCCTTTCCAGATTTATTAGCACATCCTCCGATGGTACACAAACAAGAACTGGAGGGGAGCAAAGGAAGAGTGAGGCTAGTTAAATATGGACATGGGGGGAAAACCTAAATAGAGAATTAATAAGAATACCAAACTCCATTTTAATAGAGCGCTGTCGGACAGATAATTACATCAACTATATCTGGTCAATTGTACCCCCAAAAAGCCAGCCATAGGAGTCAAACAGCACCACTTACATGGGTTTGACGAAGAGTCAAGAGCCAAAAAAAGAGAAACAAGAAAAGAACTACATAGCCTGAAAAAGAGGAATCTGTGTTTAGAGGCTTATAAAAAAGAAGCAAATGGCATCAGGAGCAATTATAGGCACTGGTCCAAAAACCATAGAATGGCTCGGCTACAAAACGACAGGGAACAGATGTTGAAGCTCTTTGCGGAAACAAACACCAGAGGATTTTGGTTGGTGATGGGCCAATTGGATTGCCACTCAAACAGTTCTCTGTGTAATCTGGTCACGGAAAGTAAATGGATTGAACATCTCAAGAATTTTTAAGGAGCCAAGAGAGTAAGAGAAGATAGAGCCGCAGGACATCGAGTTGTCATGATCTCTGCTTCCAAAAGATCAGGACTTGCCCGACTCCCTTGGAAGCAGACCCATAACCCCGGTTCCGAGTGCCAGCCAGTCCCAATTGGGACCTTTTGGACCCTGTCCTGGCGCCAGTGGCACCAGGCTCATAAAGATGCCCAGTCCCAGCGCTGGAAGCGCCGGGCTCATAATGCTTGGGTGGACTTACCTGCAGCAGACCATGCTGCTTACTTACCTGCCAGTTGAACCCCTGATCCTCTTCTGTTTGGGACTACTTTTTCTGTTGGGTGGCGCAGGAGCCACTCCCTAGGTTCAGAACACTGGAACTCTTCTGGAAAGCAGGAACTCTTTTCTTACCTAGGCGTGGCTGTGGAAGGAGACACTTAAGCACTACAGGAGGCTATTTAAACCACACCCGATGGATGAATCTTGCTTTGCGTTATTCTGCATTCTCTGCAGCAGAATGCTCATCGTGTCTTCTGCTTCTGATCCTGGGCCTAAGGGAACAAAGGCTTACCATCCTGGAATCCAGTCTTCAGCAGCACCTGTAAAGACAAAGAAAGAACAGGTTAGCACTACGGTCTTCAGTGGCAGCGCATCTCTTACCTGGTCCATGGGCTGTCACCAACGCCTCGCGCTGCATTCCGGCATCTGAAAGACAAAGGCTTTCCTACTCTTCGCAGGCTCCGGAGGTCTTCGCACTGCATTCCGGCATCTGAAAGACAAAAGCTTACCAGCTCTTCGCACGCTCCGGAGGCCTTCGGCGCTGCATCCCGCATCTGAAAGACAAAAGAAGGTGCGTTTAAAGACATTGGGCAACTTTATTACTCACGTGCCATTACTCCTTCCCACGCCGAATCCAGTGGGTATTCCAGCACCCTTCAGCTTCTCTAAAGCTGCGAACTTGTACCTGCAAGATAAAAGGGACAGTTAGTGCGCATCGTGAAGCAGGCTACAAGCGCTTACTTACGTGCTTCCAGGCGCTTCTATTCCTCACGCGGGTTCGATCCTCAACTCTCATCAGCCCGCCATCCGCCATCGCCGGAACCCTGCAAAACAAGGGATATCATTACAAAAGACTTTTAAGACATTTGAAGTGCCCAGAACTTACCGTTCATGCAGTTAACGACGGACAGCAGTCCTCTGAGGTCAAGAGGCCTGCACCCTTAACCAGTGAAGAAACTGGTTACGGCACCCTGCCCCGAGGCAGATGGAGAGTTCGGCGTTCACTTACCTAAGGTGAGGGCGTTAACCTTTGGGGTTCTACAGGAGAAGAGAAAGGGAAGAGGAGAGAGGCACCCAATCACCCCAGTTCATTAATCCCATATTTTCTATCTGCAGGCATCTTACTCTTCGAGTCAGACATACAGCGCACAGAGGTCCAGCCCAAAGAGCCAACCGTGTGTTACACATCACCTTTGAAGATACGGCATTCACCCAGTCAAGACCGGCGCCTCTGCGGGAATCAGGTGAGCGTTACAGAGTGGTCTTTGAACTTGGATGTTGAGGAAATCCTTGTGATAATCAGAGGATCCTCAACGTCCAAAGCAGCCGGTCCTAGCGGCCTGACATACCAGGTCCTCAAGAATGAACCAGAACTCTGGGCTGGGTTCTTGAAGCATCTTTAAGGAGATTCTGATCACTAAACAGTTTCCCCCGTCATGGAAAACAGCTTTGGTTATTCCATTCTTTAAGGGGGGGAGGGCGGACTGATCCGGCGAACTATCGCCCAATCACCCTCTTAGATATAGAGAGTAAGATTTTTATGAAACTGGTAGTCAAGGAACTCACACGCTGGGTGGAAAACGCGGGGGCACTGTGGCAATTTCAAACAGGGTTCAGAAGGGGGATGTCTACAGCATTAAATGGGGTGACCATGAGTCTGGTTAGTGATACCATCGCAGGGAAAGGGGGCCTGCCATTATATGGGGCTTGGATAGACCTCTCCAAAGCCTTTGATCATATCAGTAGAGGCAAGTTGTGGGCAGAATTTAGGCAAAAGGGTTTTCCAGAGGTCCTGTTAGCCATACTGATGGAGCTACATAGAGGTACAACGGTGAGGGTTCGCCTAGATGAGAAGGGAAATCTATCAGATTCAGTGGCTGTAGAGAGAGGAGTAAGACAGGGGTGTCTGGGTGCGCCCTTATTTTTTAACCTCTTCTTGTCAGATATGGGCAACAAACTGGAACCAGCAGAATTGGCCAGTCCAACCATTAACGGAAAGAAGATCTTTTGGTTGGCCTATGCGGATGACATTGTCCTGCTGGACAGAACACCCATGGGCCTCCAAAGACTTCTGACCAAATTGGGAGAGTACACAGAGAAAAATGGCCTGGTTATAAACCCACTAAAATTGAAAATCTTAGTTTTTAAATACCCAAGGAAGAAAGTTAGCTTCGATAGATGGTCTCTGAATGGGCAACTAATACCATGAGTAGATGAACTTCTATACTTGGGCAATAAGATATATGCCAGCCCAACAAATCAAGAGTCGAATATACTCTCCAAGGCGCAGGACCTGATACCCCATATCAAAAAGATCAATGGGAAGTATTGCAAATTCACCATATTGCTGATGATAAAATATTACATAGCTAAAATAGTGCCGTCATCTTGTACGGTTTAGAAGCCAAAGTACCACTCTGGAACCTAAACTGGGCCAAAATAGGAGGCAGAATTTGGAAAAACTCTCTTAGCCTTCCCCCAAGTACCCCGGGTTGGAACTTGCGTTTTGAACTAGGTCTCATCTCATTAAAGTGCGGAGCAGAATGGAAACTAATTGCACTCTATAGAGAGAAAATAAACCCTAGCTCAGGCTCATTATATGAAGACATCAGAGCACATTTAAAAAGCTAATAATCACACATCCTGACGTGCTTGGAAGGCAGGGTAAGCACTATCTTGGTGAGGATAGCGTTGGATCCAGAGACCCTGATCACCAACCCGCTAATGGTTAAACGAGATTTAGAACGCATGGATTGGATGGACACTATAGCCATGGTGACAAACTCAACCCCATGCAATGCGTTCTTGAAGGCCGAAAAAAATGTAGGCTTTCTCCCACGCTACTTAGAAAAATACCCGGATCCAAGAGTAAGGTCCAACTTTTTGCGTTCAAGACTGAATCGTCTCCCTACTGGAGAAATCCTGACCATACGAATACAGGAGGAGAGTGCAGTCAAACTGTAAAGTCTGTGCCAACCCAAGATTACAATCGTTCCGCCACATCTTGGAGTGTGAAGGAACTTGGACTTTGAGGTTGGCCGAGCTAAGAAGGTTTACGGATAGGGAGGAGGGAATCCTATCAGAACACTTCTGGGAGAGCGTGATCTCAGGGCAAGAAATACAATTGACCACAATAGTGGAGGAAATCCTGAAGAATCTGAATCTGCTCAATTAGGGTGAAAGGGGAGTAGTTACCGGCGTGTAAGCCCGTGTAGGGAACAAGAAGTTAAACCATCCCCTCAGGTAACAGAGTGTGTGAGGCACCCCAGATGGGTGGAATGGTGGTGTCCTCCTCATAGTGATATTAGGAATCAGAGACATTATTTTATGGAAGATTTTAGGGGGAATGACACTACCAAATTAAGTTTATTTTCTCTTTGGTGTCTCCTTTTTATGTAAGTATTGCTTTGTAAGAGTAAGAATTGTAAAGGTTCTAACTATGTATGCTTTGAACCATATACAATAAAAATATTTTTTTTTTCTAAATCTGCAACCTCCTCAAACTCACGGATCTTGATGTGCTCGCCATCACTGAAACCTAGTTCAAGGATAGCTATGTCACAAGCTTTGACACACTGCTCCCTGAAGGCTACAAAATTCTCCCTGCACCCAGGCCTAAGAAGAGTGGCGCTTATCTTCCCAGAGTGGATACATGGGTCCATCAATACTACTCAGGCCTACTCCTCCTTCGAGTGCCTAGTTTGCAGACTCTCACTATCCCCAAAATCTTCTCTCATTATGGCCACATTCTATCGGCCTCCAGGTCAGTCCACTCTCTTCCTCTCTGAAAGGGCTGACCTGGCCTCCTCCCTACTCTCCTCCTCTACTCAACTCCTCCAGATGGGTGATCTTAACATCCATCTGGACTCTCCTGACTCCTCAGGTCCTTTTCGCAACCTTTGTGACTCTCTCACCCTCGCTATCCAACCCTCTGGCCCCACACACACCGCGGGCCACACCTTGGATGCTCTCATCTCTACTGACATCCGCTCTCTATCCCTCTCACTACCTCCCTCTCTTGGACTGACCACTCTCTTCTTTCAACACACCTGAAGCTCTGCTCTGCTCTTACAGGAATATATCCGGCACAGCCGTTAAGCTTCAAAGTCACCAGACCCATGAAAAAAGTGACAGTGGCTGCTTTTGTCTCCTCCTACTCTCCTCCACCCATTCCCTCAGCTGACTCCCTCCATGACAAAGCCCTCGCTAAGCTCAATCTCTCTATCTCCAACACTCTTGACACTTTTGCCCCTGTCATGAGGGTCCGACTGAAGTCTTCCAAAAAAGTGCAACTCTTGGTACGACTCCAACCTGGCTGCCCTTAAACGCAAGTGTAGGGCAGCTGAGCGGAAATGGAATGCATCGGGCAAACCATATGACAAACTGGCCTGCCGCCTCCTTCAAAGGCATTATCGACTCTGAATCCGCACCAAGAAAATAGTCTTTATTCAAGCTTGCATCTCTGCAGCATCAAACAACATGGCCACACTTTTCAAAGTCTGCAAGGAACTGGCCAAACCTGCAGCGGCCCTGGCTGCACACTTCACCACAAAAACCCAAGACAGCCTTTTCACCCTCTCTTCCACACCACAACATACACCAACACGGAGCCTCCCTTGGCCCCCGCTCCACTTACCCTCTATTCTCTCTCACCCGTCACACCGGGAGAGGTCACCAGACAAGTCCAATCTATGAAGGCTTCCTCAAAACAGATTAACCCCTGCCCCTCCAAAACCATTAAAGACAATATCGACTCCCTCGCCCCAGCCTTGGCTGATCTCTGCAATCCCTTCTTATCCACTGAAGCTTCCCTTAAGCAGTCCCTTGTGCACCCTCTGCTCCAAAAACCCTCTGCCGACCCCTCCATTCCAGCTAACTACCGGCCTATCTCCATCACTCCTTTCCTCGGCAAACTCCTAAAGTAACTGGCTCTCAGCTGACCCTCCACACTAAACCCATTGGTTCCTTCCACAACCATCAATCTGGATTTAGAGCATCCAGAGGCACGCAAACTGCTCTTCGAACACCTGTGAAGAGCTGCTCTCAAATCTTGACACTAACACCCCCTCTATCCTCATTCTCCTCAACCTCTCCTCTGCCTTCGACACGGTTAACCACAACATCCTGATCGCACGTCTGTGACACCCTGGAAATCACAGGTCAGGCTCTGGTGTGGTCAACCTCCGTCCTCTCCGACCGCCCATCCCAGGTAGAACTCAGACTTTCACTCGACTATCACTCTCTCAAATCTCAAACTTTGGCGTTCCCCAGGGATCTAACCTATTCCCTGGTTCTTCAATGTCTATATGGCTGCCCTGGCACGTGTGATTGCCACTTTCACCTCTAACTTCCAGTGCTACACGGATGACACGCAACTATCTTTCAGGCTACACTCAGCCGCCTCCTCCTCCTCGCTTATATCCGATTGTCTGTCCGCTATTCAGTCATGGTGTGCTGCAAACAACCTCTGCCTCAACGCCACTAAGACTGAGATCGGTTGCACGGGGACCCCGGCTCCCTCTTTCCCACTCACTCTGGCCGGCCTCCCTTGGCCCTGTGCCCGCACCCACCTGCAAAGCAATAAACTTTGGGGTCATCTTGGACTCCACTCTCTCCTCCTCTCACATTTCAGACATCTCTAAAAAATCTAACTATTTGTATTTGTATTTTGTTTATTTATAATGCGCACCCTTCCCAGGGGCATCTGGGCGCATGTTTAGAAGGCAGTTACAGGTTACAGTAATAGGCACATTACATTTATGCATATCTACAGCGAGGGTATGGCATTTGCAAGGCGAACAGAACAAACCAGCGTATACAGTATATACAGTGTGCAGACAGTTTACTGCTAACAGTTGCCTAGCTTACAGTGGGGTGGCCAGGGCATCCTGTTCATAAAGCCACAGTTTGGTTTTATTTTTGAAGTATTGGAAGGCAGGAACATTTCTGAGAGCATTCGGTAGAGAGTTCCACAGCTTGGCCGCAAGGACTGGGAAGCTCGAGCCTTTGGCTGTCTGCATCTTCAAACTGGGAATAGTTAAGAGTGTGAACCTGGGCCGAACGCAAGGGTCTGGTTGCAGTGTGTTGTGTAAAGCGCGTGGACAAGTAGGCAGGTGCTGCGTTATTCTGGGCTTTGTGGGCTTTGTGAGTTAGGGTGAGTGCTTTGAGGGAGATGCGGTGGGTAATGGGTAACCATTGAGAGCTGTCCTTATGGCATTGTTCTGCGTGACTTGAAGTTTATCGAGATTTCTTTGGCTCGTCCCTAGATATAGGTCATTGCAATAATCGATTTTGGACATGATGAGGGTTCTAGCAAGGATTAAACAGTTGCCTGTTGTCAAGAAGGGGCGGCACGCTGTGATCAGTTTACAGGTATAGGCAGACACTGAAGTAACTGAATTAGTTTGTCTGTTAAGAGAAAGAGTGGAGTCTAGGTAAATACCAAGTGTTTTGGTGACATTAGTGACTTTGATAATGATAGATTTGTATTTGGAGTCTAGTTTAGCAAGTTTGGACTGAGAGCCTAGGATGAGAAACTTCGTTTTTTCATCATTATGGCAAAGCCCGTGATGAGCCATCTAAGCCTGGATGACGGTATAGACTGCATTTAGTGCTTTGACATCGGTTACATAATCGCCAGTGATAGGGATGAGTATCTGGGTGCCATCCGCATAACTGGTGTAGGAGACACCCAGATAGTCCAATATATCAAAGAGCGGTTTAGTAAACACGTTATAAAGCGTGGGAGATACACAAGAGCCTTGAGGGACTCCACATGGGACATGTGCCGGGTCAGCTGCAGCTAGGGGGGAGAAGACCCTCATGGATCTGTTTGCAAGGAAAGAGCTGATCCAGGATATCGCTGCGTCAGAGAAGTGAGCAGCAATCTTGAGATGATGACAGAGGATTTGATGATCAACCAAATCAAAGGCAGCTAAGAGATCTAGGAGGAGCAAAAGTGCTTGTTTGCCTTTGTCTTTCAAGTCCTCGATTTGGGTTTTCAGATCAATCAGGGCAGTCTCTGTGCCGTGTCTGGGACGGAAACCGGATTGTCTGAGCCCTAATAAGTTGTTAGTATCAGGATAGTCCTGGATTTGGATATAAGCTGCTCGGTCCAGAATTTTAAGTAGGTAAGGCACCGTGGTGATGGGCCTGTAGTTAGCCGGGTTGCTGGGATCTAAGTTCGGTTTTTTGATAAGAGGGATGACCCAAGCATCCTTAAGGTTATCCGGTACAGATCCCGATTTGAAAGAGGCATTTACATCTACACCTCCTCAGAGGTACTCTACCTTTTCTAAATTTTCCCCCAGAGGCTCACTGTCTCCAGAGCCCTGGTTCTCTCGAGGCTGAAATTGTGCAACAGCCCCTTCCTCAACCTCCCTTCTTCTGCACTATGCCCTCGGCAGCTCATCCAGAACAGAATCGCAAGACGTATCATTGGCATCAAGCCAGGGACCGCATCTCTCCAGCGCTGAAATCCCTTCACTGGCTCCCTGTGGCTGCAAGGAAAAAAATTCAAGAACTTTTGCATTGTTCACACGGCTTTCTGGGGCCTCGGATCTACCTACCTGCAATGCTGCCTGCCTAAAACTGTCCCTCACGAGCCCTGCGCTCATATAACCCCAACTTTCTGCGAGTGAGCCGGTTCTCCAAGCAGAGATTTGGAGGGAGAACCTTTTCCTCAGTAGGTGCCTCCCTCTGGAACAACTTCTCTGCCGCCCTACGTCTTGAGCCGGATCTCCTTCAATTCCGGAAACTCCTCAAGACTTTCCTCTTCTCCTCTTCCTTCTCTCTCTCACTCTACCCTGCTAACCTAGTTCTCTGTTATTTCCCTCTTTCCCTCCTCTTCCTTACAGCATGCTGACTGGCTGCTGGAAGTCTCACTGGTCCCTGGCACCCCCGCCAGTCATCCCTCGCACTTGCCCCAGGACCCTACACCCCACCCACACTCAATGCACTTGAGACATTAACCCAAGAGAGTGGCTCTTTCTGCACTTAACCCAATCTCAACTGACCGGGTGCATGTGATCCTCCCAAGCCCTGTGACCCTCTGTGCACTTGCTCATTCCTTACGTACCTCGCCTGAAGATCACCTGTCTGGCCTCCCTTGTCTTCACCCCTTAATTACACTTTAAAAACTGCAGAATCGCCGTCCGGCCTATTTGCTATATCCCAAACAGTTGGATGTATTTTGTACGCACTTAATCTGTCTGTGCAGACTATTGTCGTCTCCGAATTTCAAGGGCTCTGAGCAACTGTTTGTTTTTTCCCCATGTTGCCACCCTCCTTGAGCGCTTTGAAAACACTTGCCTGTGAATAGGCGCTATATAAATAAACAACACCATACCATGATAAGAGGTATTTATCGAGAGCAAATCCTAGAAGGATTTACTTTTTACTCAAGATTCACAAAGCATTTGATACTATACCAGGGGGTCGGCCCATTGTGAGAGGGATAGGTTGGCTAACAGAAACGTACTTGAGATACAGCATATCTAAGGAAGTTAGCAAGTTGCCTGCATACTTAAGAGATACCTTTCTCTGTCCTACTTGTAAACCTTCTGAACCTTGGCTCTCCCCCACCTACATTCCATGCGTCGTCTTCTTTGTTGCTTCGAAAGGCGTTGGCTCAAGAATAAATCCACGCCTGATTGCTGCTCATATTTCTCTTATTCTCTTTATGATGACTGTTTACTTACTGCTAAGCGTCTTTATTCTTTTGATCTTTTACAAACTCATTCTACTCACCCTAGGCGTCTTTTTCAAACTCTTGCACGTCTTCTCTCTCCTACTATTGATCATTCTGCTAATTCTACTCTTTCTGCCTCCGATTTTGCTCACTTCTTTTCCTCAAAAGTTCTGTCTCTTCGTCAGGACACTGAGGCATCTAAGTCACCCCAAGGACCCTCTCCAGTTTCTATTCCTTCTGCCTCTATTACTCACTTTGTTCCTGTTTCTAACTCTGATGTTTTTGTTTTGCTAGCTAAAGCTCACCCTACTGCTTCCCCTACTGACCTGTTAATTCCGAAGGTTTATCCTTTTCTTGTACCCTATATTGTCTCCTTTTTCAATGTCTGTCTTTCCACCTCCACTTTTCCTTTTATCATTTAAGCACGCAACTATTATTCCTATTTTGAAGAAACCCACTGCTGATCCGCTTTCGTCCTATTTCCCTACTACCTTATCTTTCTAAACTTATGAAACGGCTTGTTTATTCTCAGATTTCCACGTTTGTTTCTAATTCTTCTATTCTTCCCCAATTTCAATCTGGTTTCCGCCCCTTTCAATCTACAGAAACTGCTCTTCTCTCGGTGCTGAACTCTCTTCTTTCTGTACGATACTCTAAGCAATCATTCTTCTTGATTCATCGGCTGCTTTCGACACTGTTGATCACTCCTTACTTTTGGCTTCACTTTCATCTTTTGGTCTTTCAGGTTCGGTCCTGTCTTGGTTTCTCTCATCTCTCTAATAGAACATTTTTGGTCACTTGGGCAGGTAAGCCCTCCGAGTCATTATCGCTTGCCCGTGGAGTGCCCCAAGGGTCGGGTTTGAGTCCTTTTTTATTTTCGCTCTATGCATCCTATCTTGCGGCTGTTATTTCTTCCTTTGGGCTATCTCGCCATTTGTATGCAGAAGACACCCAATTATTTATTTTCTACTCCTCTTTCTCTCTTGAAATTCATCACAATCTTTCTGCTTGCTTGGTTGCAATTAAATCTTGGATGTCCTCCCATTATCTCCCCCTCAATGCCGGGAATACCGAGGTATTGTTCTTTCCCGCCAACACTCTTCCTCCTCATCTTGCATCCTCTTTTATATCCTTTCCTCCATCTCCGCTCTCTATCTCACCATTCACTCGTAATCTTGGTCTTTACTTTGAGACAAATCTTTCTTTTTCCTATCACATCTCATTAACTTCCCGTTCCTGTCGTTCATCTCTATAATATTCGCATGGCTCATCCATTTCTTACCTTTCAAGCATCTAAACTTCTAATTTCTTCTTTAATTTTCTTTCGACTTTTCTACTGTTCATCTGCCCTGCTTGACCTCCCCAACTCTCCTCTTGCACCTCTTAAATCAGTGTTCAATTCTTCTATTCGTCTTCTGTGTCTTCTCTCGTCGCAGGACTCTTTGACCTCTTATCTTGTAACACTTGGTTGGCAACTTTGGTTGGCTACCCTTTCATTCTCAAATTAAATTTTATTTTTCGGTCTTGTTTTTAAATCTCTGTATGGTCTTGCTCCTAGCTATCTTACTGCTCTAATATCTTTCAATATACCATCACATTCTCTTCGCTCTTCTTCTCCTCAATCCCTACTTTTGGCTCCTCGTACCCCCTGTTCACAGTCTCGTTTTCGTTCCTTTGAACTCCTTGCTCCTCTTCACTGGAACGCTCTTCCACTTTCTCTTCGCATTATCTGTGTCTATTCTCTGTTCCGTGGTTCCCTGAAATCTTACCTACTTCAACATTCTTGAGTGATTCCATTCTGGATTTTATTGTTTATATATTTATATTGTACTGTTCCGTATCCTATGTACAGCACTTTGGTTTAAGGTGCTTAATAAACGATCCATTTATAACAACTGTTGGCAAGTTTTGAATGGACGGAAGATTATTGCCTTGTTACCTTAGATGTGAAAGCTTTATATACTTCTATTGAACATGTCTTGGCACTCAAGACCCTAGATCACATTTATGCTAGTAGATCTGCTTCGTACCTTTTACATATTACCATGTTAAAGGAACTATTGGAATTTCCCTGACAGAGCAATATTTTTCTATTTGATAATATCTTGTACAAGCAAACGAGGGGGGTGGCCATGGGGGCCAATTGTGCTCCGTCTCTGGCCAACCGCTTTATACAGGAACCTAGCCAATCAACAGGCGCGCAACATTCAAACCTGAGGGGGTGGCAGTCTTTTCAGAACAGCCAACCTCCCAGTTGGAACTGGTTCAAAGCAGGCAGGCTGGAGGGCTGCAGAGTTTTGGACTCCTCCCTCGCTTCCTGACATCTCAGACACTCTGTAGCCTGGGCGGGCTTGCCCAAGGTCTCCTGCCGAAGACAAAAATCACACGAAGGCATTTCCCGCCCTGAAGGGTAGGGGAAGGACCTGGAAAGGACAAGCAAACGAAAAATGGTGAAAAAAGAAGACAGGGGCCGTTTTGGAAAAATGGTCACCCAAGTGTGCCTTACCGTAGCTGTGAAAACAGTCTACAAATAAGTTGCACAGAATCTGTAGTAAAGGTTCTCTGCCACCAGCCATTTAGGTTAAGCTTGTCACTAACCGAAATGTCACAGGAGTAGTGAGAAAGGGGATACACTGTATCTCTCCCAGCACTCCACATTGGTGAGGTAGGCTGGTCTCACTAAATATAATGTAGAGGATATAAATATCCTTTTTACCCTTGGGAACAGTTTTTCACACAAGGTAATACAGAGAAAATAGAAAAGGGACCCCAAAGGACAACCCAGCAGCATTGCACAGGAAGTGTTGTGTGCTGCAAAAATTAAATACATACCGTGTTGAGAATCACAAGGACAATTCAAAACAATACTAATTTTAAAGAGTACCTTTGTTAATTGCCTTTTTTTTAGCACACAATAGTTTCAAAAGTCACACACAGTTTAGCAAGCCACATTTCCTCCCCGAACAAGTTTCATAGTGCAGCAGCTGCCCACCGAACAGCTTGCTTTATGAAACACAAACAATAACCAATAGGGAACATATTAGCAGAGAAGTCTCGTCGACATACCTGGATGCATTTCCCTTAGTTGTATTTTCTTTATACAGCTGAACTGGGCCTGTCACAGCACCTAGTCAAGGATTACCTCGGCCATCACTGATGTTTCACAGGTACATTGTTTCTGTTAGAAATGACAATGTTCAATAAGTTTAATAAAACAGCAACCTAGTGAGGCCTTACTGTAGAACCATTTGAAGCACAATTGTTCTCACGTTTGGTGAAATGACACGTATTGTACATACTGCAAGCTCCAGCATACAGTGATGTAGCCCGCACTGCAGACTATACTGCAGCAAACTCCCAGCCCACTACCACTCTCCTCAGCATTACCAATCCTAACACGGCCACTCCACTCAGCTGAACCAGTCTTCACTGTACTCAGTCTAGGAAGGAAACCCTCCCACTCAGCCTGTAATATCCAGTGAATTATTATTCCACCACTCAGTCACCTCCACGCCCCAGAGACCCATCCTGGTTTCCTCCCATAATCTCCTGACCACCTGCCTTCAATAGCCAATCCTCATTCCTGAAATGCCCCACCTCAGAGCCCCTTCCTGTACCCTCAGAAAGGTTTCTGTGAGTACTTTCTTGACTCTCTGCAGAGTCTGTACCTTTGCATCTTAGAGCTCCTAAACCTTAGAGCCCCCGATCCACAAGATCAATCCTCCCTGCCTAGATCCCCTCCTGGACCCTACAGAGAGGCTTCATTGATCTCCTCTTATAGCACCCATCCCCCTTCTTATAAAATGTGTTTTCCCCCATCCGAACTCCAATCACCCTCCTGTGGCTGCAGAAAGCCTCTTCATACAGACTCAGTTTTACCCAGTCCTGGTTATCTAAGTGCACATTTTAATTTCCCCATTATGACATGTGCCAGTAAGCCCAAGCATACTAAGATTTTCCAAAAAAGGTAGACGCCCCTCTCCAGAAAGAACATGGCATGATAACCTGTTCTCTGGTTTTTTTACCACTCTGAGAGTGTGCAGCCATCGCTTTTTGCTCACTGTACCTTTCACAGATGGGAAATATCAATTTGCATATCAGTCTTTGTCCCGCCCACATGGGCAGTCCAGCACGGAAATGCTATGACAATTCCCTTCTGAACAAGAATACCAACAGTACCCCATACACGTGTTTCAGCCTTGTTGGTCCTCCTCAGGGAGGTGGAGGTGTGCCTCTTTGAGCACAGTGAGCAGGGGGTCCAGATCTGGGTTCCCCCAGGTAACTCAGGGTGACGAACCCAAAGTTCCTTGCAAAACATTTTGAAAAATCCAGGCATACTAAGGGCTTTTTTTTAAGTGTCAGGACTGAATGCTGGGGACCCTCATGACACTCCCCTTGGGCCACAGGCCTCCGAACCCTTCTCGTCAGTTTTCAGAGCCACCATCCACCTTTTTTCAGATAAATCCCAGGAGCCTGTTCAGGACGATAATCTCTCTCAAAGAATCCATTCACCTTTAAAGCCCCCTCTGACACCACTGAAAGCCCCCCTTCCCCATTCTTACCATTCATTCTCTTTCCCTTTAGAGTAGCCATGATCTACAGACACCTCTCAACTTACCCACATTTGGTGCGCGTCACCTTCCTTTCACTAGGCTCACCCACACATGGGACACTTTCACCAACATTAAAAAATGTAATAGTTCCCAATGAGGTCAATGTCTTCACGCGTCACACGCCACCAAGCACAGCTGATTTCACAAGCACTGGAAAGTCAATAGATTGAGAGGTTTGAAAACTCCCAAGTATAAGACAAATACATTTCTGCATGCCACATTCCTTTGGGCAGATTAAGGCGCGCTATTTCCTTTTTCATTCATTAATTTGAAATCACAAAAATGCATAAGGCATTATACAAAAATAAAATGACAAAACACAGACATGTAGCTTTGCTTTTCCAAACATAGATCCAGGAATGCAAGTGGCAGAAAGCAAAGAAGAAATGCAGGAATGGAGGAACACATCCTAAATGATACAAAGCATTTTGCCACAAATGGTGCTAGTTCTGCAGTCACCCATAGCTCTCAACCATTTGTGTCACAAAGGCGGGTGAAAACACCCGATTTTATTTTTGGCGGGTGAGAGGCCCATTGAAATGAATGGGCATGCAGGAGGCTTGGCGGGTGAGTCAACGCTTTACAAGGCGGGTGACACCCGCCAAAAGCGTGCGAGTTGAGAGCTATGGTCACCCCTGTGGGTGTCAATGCACATGCAAGGTAGGAGGCTTGCATGCACTTTGCCCCATAGGCCCTGGACAGAGCTCGGCTAGGTCACTTCCCTGCATGTGGAATGGGGCTAGTTGTGCAGAGTCACCCGTTGGTGTCAATGCACATGTAAGTTAGGAGGCTTGCATGCACTTTGCCCCATAGGCCCTGGACAGAGCTCGGATAGGTCACTTCCCTGCATGTGGAATGGGGCTAGTTATGCAGAGTCACCCCTGTGGGTGTCAATGCACATGCAAGTTAGGAGGCTTGCATGCACTTTGCCCCATAGGCCCTGGACAGAGCTCGGCTAGGTCACTTCCCTGCATGTGTAATGTTGCTAGTTGTGTAGTCACCCCTGTGGGTGTCAATGCACATGCAAGGTAGGGGGCTTGCATGCACTTTGCCCCATAGGCCCTGGACAGAGCTCGGCTAGGTCACTTCCCTGCATGTGGAATGGGGCTAGTTGTGCAGTCACCCCTGTGGGTGTCAATGCACATGCATGGTAAGAGGCTTGCATGCACTTTGCCCCATAGGCCCTGGACAGAGCAGGCCTAGGTGACTTCCCTGCATGTGTAATGGGGCTAGTTGTGCAGAGTCACACCTGGGGGTGTCAATGCACATGCAAGTCAGGAGGCTTGCAAGCACTTTGCCCCATAGGCCCTGGACAGAGCAGGCCTAGGTGACTTCCCTGCATGTGTAATGGGGCTAGTTGTGCAGAGTCACACCTGGGGTGTCAATGCACATGCAAGTCAGGAGTCTTGCAAGCACTGTGCCCCATAGGCCCTGGACAGAGCTCGGCTAGGTGACTTCCCTGCATGTGTAATGGGGCTAGTTGTGCAGAGTCACCCCTGTGGGTGTCAATACACATGCAAGGTAGGAGGCTTGCATGCACTTTGCCCCATAGGCCCTGGACAGAGCTCGGCTAGGTCACTTCCATGCATGTGGAATGGGGCTAGTTATGCAGAGTCACCCCTGTGGGTGTCAATGCACATGCAAGTTAGGAGGCTTGCATGCACTTTGCCCCATAGGCCCTGGACAGAGCAGGGCTAGGAGACTTCCCTGCATGTGGAATGTGGCTAGTTATGCAGAGTCACCCCTGTGGGTGTCAATGCACATGCAAGTTAGGAGGCTTGCATGCACTTTGCCCCATAGGCCCTGGACAGAGCAGGGCTAGGAGACTTCCCTGCATGTGGAATGTGGCTAGTTATGCAGAGTCACCCCTGTTGGTGTCAATGCACATGCAAGGTAGGAGGCTTGCAAGCACTTTGCCCCATAGGCCCTGGACAGAGCTCGGCTAGGTAACTTCCCTGCATGTGGAATGGTGCTAGTTGTGCAGAGTCACCACTGTTGGTGTCAATGCACATGCAAGGTAGGAGGCTTGCATGAACTTTGCCCCATAGGCCCTGGACAGAGCTCGGCTAGGAGACTTCCCTGCATGTGGAATGTGGCTAGTTATGCAGAGTCACCCCTGTGGGTGTCAATGCACATGCAAGGTAGGAGGCTTGCAAGCACTTTGCCCCATAGGCCCTGGACAGAGCTCGGCTAGGTCACTTCCCTGCATGTGGAATGGTGCTAGTTGTGCAGAGTCACCACTGTTGGTGTCAATGCACATGCAAGGTAGGAGGCTTGCATGAACTTTGCCCCATAGGCCCTGGACAGAGCTCGGCTAGGAGACTTCCCTGCATGTGGAATGGGGCTAGTTCTGCAGAGTCACCCCTGTGGGTGTCAATGCACATGCAAGTTAGGAGGCTTGCATGCACTTTGCCCCATAGGCCCTGGACAGAGCTCGGATAGGTCACTTCCCTGCATGTGGAATGGGGCTAGTTATGCAGAGTCACCCCTGTGGGTGTCAATGCACATGCAAGTTAGGAGGCTTGCATGCACTTTGCCCCATAGGCCCTGGACAGAGCTCGGCTAGGTCACTTCCCTGCATGTGTAATGTTGCTAGTTGTGTAGTCACCCCTGTGGGTGTCAATGCACATGCAAGGTAGGAGGCTTGCATGCACTTTGCCCCATAGGCCCTGGACAGAGCTCGGCTAGGTCACTTCCCTGCATGTGGAATGGGGCTAGTTGTGCAGTCACCCCTGTGGGTGTCAATGCACATGCATGGTAGGAGGCTTGCATGCACTTTGCCCCATAGGCCCTGGACAGAGCAGGCCTAGGTGACTTCCCTGCATGTGTAATGGGGCTAGTTGTGCAGAGTCACACCTGGGAGTGTCAATGCACATGCAAGTCAGGAGGCTTGCAAGCACTGTGCCCCATAGGCCCTGGACAGAGCTCGGCTAGGTGACTTCCCTGCATGTGTAATGGGGCTAGTTGTGCAGAGTCACCCCTGTGGGTGTCAATACACATGCAAGGTAGGAGGCTTGCATGCACTTTGCCCCATAGGCCCTGGACAGAGCTCGGCTAGGTCACTTCCCTGCATGTGGAATGGGGCTAGTTATGCAGAGTCACCACTGTGGGTGTCAATGCACATGCAAGTTAGGAGGCTTGCATGCACTTTGCCCCATAGGCCCTGGACAGAGCTCGGCTAGGTCACTTCCCTGCATGTGTAATGGGGCTAGTTATGCAGAGTCACCCCTGTGGGTGTCAATGCACATACAAGTTAGGAGGCTTGCATGCACTTTGCCCCATAGGCCCTGGACAGAGCAGGGCTAGGAGACTTCCCTGCATGTGGAATGTGGCTAGTTATGCAGAGTCACCCCTGTGGGTGTCAATGCACATGCAAGTTAGGAGGCTTGCATGCACCTTGCCCCATAGGCCCTGGACAGAGCAGGGCTAGGAGACTTCCCTGCATGTGGAATGTGGCTAGTTATGCAGAGTCACCCCTGTGGGTGTCAATGCACATGCAAGGTAGGAGGCTTGCAAGCACTTTGCCCCATAGGCCCTGGACAGAGCTCGGCTAGGTCACTTCCCTGCATGTGGAATGGTGCTAGTTGTGCAGAGTCACCACTGTTGGTGTCAATGCACATGCAAGGTAGGAGGCTTGCATGCACTTTGCCCCATAGGCCCTGGACAGAGCTCGGCTAGGTCACTTCCCTGCATGTGGAATGGGGCTAGTTTTATTTTTTTGTTCTCTGTGTTAAAATGCCATCTGCGCCTAATATTTACCAGCCTCGAGAGCAGAGCGCACAAGAGCGGCCAACTCGAGAGGAAGTCCTGCTCCGACACGCCCTTTACTTCTGAGCATGCGCAGATCTTCGCTTCACGTACCATATCCGCCACGTGGCTTTACTATCGAGCATGCGCAGATCTTCGCTTCTGGCACCATGCCCGTCACGTGACTTTACTAACGAGCATGCGCAGATCTCTTTTTCCGGTTTCCTCTGATAATACGCATCCTTGGCGCATGTGCAGACTCGCCATTACTACGCACTTTCATAGTGTCTCTGAAAGAATTTTTTCACACCCATTTGCTACTCTTTCCAATCACGGCCTTTGCCACGTGTCAATCTTTTTATGACCATGTGTAAAGAAAACGAAGTGTTAAAAAAAGGGATCTATGTTCCCCTCTTCTCCGCAGGGAAATAACTATTTTCCATAGGATTATTTTAGGAGGGAGAAAGTAAAAAATAGCACATTTGTTTTGTAGAAATCTCTGGAGCCTCCTGCCTAAATGGGAAGGTTCGGCATGCATGTGAAAAATCCATGACTTAAAGTCGCAGAAAGCAAAGATAAAAACATAAGATCGAGCCAAATATAACTCTGGATGGGGCTAAGATTTCAAAATGACTTGAAATGGCCAAACAAAGAGTGAACTGACCTTGGCCCGCCATTCAAATACCCTTTTCCCTTTAAATTCCCACCCGGGGAATCTCTCGCCCGCAGCAGCATGCGTATGATTTACTGAATATTAAATCTTCTTTAGTTGTATATTTTAGCCATCATTTTATGAGGTTTTTATTGTTTTATTATATAACTGTTTAATTATTTAAATGAGATGTAATCCTCCATTTACTCAAACATGTTCAATGAAATGCGATTTGAATCTTGTTGAGGATGTGATTGTTATTTTCACTTTATTGGTCTTGTTCCTGAAATAAAGCATTTTGGATGATGATGATGAAACTCTTTTTGCGCATCTCATTGAAAGAAATTGAGACTATTATTTTTTTACATTTACACTGGTTAGAAGGATATGATCAATGGCCTCACTGCTATCAGTGCTTCTTCCAGACATTTATTATCGAGGAAGATGCATGTCCTAAAAGATTTATTGCTGTCTGCCCTGGCTGTTGTCAATAACTATGTTCAGATCTTATTAATCAATCCTAGAATACATGTCAGCCTGCCATACTGGTATAAAAGCCTCTTGTAATATGCAAAGTCAACATCCTGGGACTTCAGGTAAGTGAATCACGTGGATCAGGAACACTCAGGACCCATTGGTCCCCACCACCAAGGCAGCTCTTCCAACTGTAGCTCCTGGAACCTCTTGGAAGGAATCTTCCACAATATGCATGCATTCCAGAACTCACTCATGACATCACCACTGCAGGCTCACCAACACAGAGGAGAGGAAGGGAATGCAAGACAATACACACCTCCCTTGCTTCCACAATATGCATGCATTCCAGAACTCACTCATGACATCACTGCTGCAGGCTCACCAACACAGAGGAGAGGAAGGGAATGCAAAACAATACACACCTCCCTTGCTTCCACAATATGCATGCATTCCAGAACTCACTCATGACATCACCACTGCAGGCTCACCAACACAGAGGAGAGGAAGGGAATGCAAAACAATACACACCTCCCTTGCTTCCACAATATGCATGCATTCCAGAACTCACTCATGACATCACCGCTGCAGGCTCACCAACACAGAGGGAAAGGAAAGGAATGCAAGACAAAACACACCTCCCTTGCTTCCACAATATGCATGCATTCCAGAACTCACTCATGACATCACTGCTGCAGGCTCACCAGCACAGAGGAGAGGACGGGAATGCATACCTCTCAACCTTTTTTGATACCAAGGCGGGTGAAAACCCAGAAAGGCCATAAACATAAAAGTAGGACTGCCGTAAAAACATGAACCGGCAGTCCTACTTCTATGTCGCTGACCCTTTACGGGAGGGGGGTGGGGGGGTATGCTCCCAGGCACAATCCTCTCATTGGAGGAGAGCGCCAGGGAGGGGAAGGGGGAGGAAATGGGGGCGTGAAAAGCATGACACTTGCTTTTCACGCCTCCATTCGCGCAGGAAGAGTCGCGCCGGGACCCGATTTCGGGATCTCGAAATCGGGTCCCGGCAAAAATATGAATCGTAGCTCCCACCTTTGCCAAGGCGGGTGAAACAGATGAGCTGGCGGGTGGGCGGGTGTGTAGATGCTTTGGCGGGTGACACCCGCCAAAAGCGGGTGAGTTGAGAGCTATGGGAATGCAAGACAATAAACACCTCCCCATGCATTCCAGAACTCACTCATGATATCACCGCTGCAGGCTCACCAGCACAGAGGAAAAGAAAGGAATGCAAGACAATACACACCTCCCTTGCTTCCACAACAAAAACCTACAGAGGGATAGGGTATGGGTATGGGGGCAGGATACAACACACCTCCCTATCTTCCACAACAAAAACCTACAGAGGGATAGGGTACAGGGATGGGGGCAGGATACCACACACCTCCCTTGCTTCCACAACAAAAACATACAGAGGGATAGGGTACAGGGGTGGGGGCAGGATACCACACACCTCCCTTGCTTCCACAACAAAAACCTAGAGGGATAGGGTACAGGGATGGGGGCAGGATACCACACACCTCCCTTTGTTCCACACAAAAACCTACAGAGGGATAGGGTAGAGGGATGGGGGCAGGATACCACACACCTCCCTATCTTCCACAACAAAAACCTACAGAGGGATAGGGTACAGGGATGGGGCAGGAGACCACACACCTCCCTATCTTCCACAACAAAAACCTACAGAGGGATAGGGTACGGGTATGGGGGCAGGATACCACACACCTCCCTTGCTTCCACAACAAAAACCTACAGAGGGATAGGGTACAGGGATGGGGGCAGGATACCACACACCTCCCTATCTTCCACAACAAAAACCTACAGAGGGATAGGGTACGGGTATGGGGGCAGGATACCACACACCTCCCTTGCTTCCACAACAAAAACCTACAGAGGGATAGGGTACAGGGATGGGGGTAGGATACAACACACCTCCCTATCTTCCACAACAAAAACGTACAGAGGAATAGGGTCTGAGTCCTGAGTAACAGATTCCTCTGGAATCGAGGGCAACCCAAATTCTACATTCCAATGTGCATTCCTTTTTTTTCTTTTTTTTATCAACTTTATTTAATAATTATACAAAACATAATACAACTGAGTAACAACAGAATGGGAACAAGCAAAAGATTACTCCATATACATCAGTGCAACAAAATGCAAATTACTACTAAAGTAACAGCTATTCAACACAAAATCCGAAAACATCCCCACCCTCCTATCTCATGGCAAGACGTGACAACACAAAACACAAAAAAGGACAAAACATACACCCTACCAATCCCCAACCTCAATATCCACAAAATAAACCAAAGCCTACACCTCATCCAAATAAATCCCTGAATGACCCCCATCTCTCCTCGTACTCAGTTTCCCGATGTTGTCGAACTGCCTGAGTCTTCTCATACCACAATTACATCCAATGTGCATTCTGATGTAATCGTATGCAGTAGCATACGACACCTGTAAATAATGTTCTTATTACAGGCTAGTTGGGACCTCACTACTGGCCTGTAATAATAAAATGACATCACTACTGCTCTGTAATCAGTTATACTTCAGTTGTGATGCCATGATGCCTGCTGTTTGAGCCAGCTGTAATGAGTCCAATTAAGCAATCACGGATCCCTGGTGGTGACCTCCTCCCACGTGGATAGGGAACCGTAGCCGCTACCTGATCCTGACCCTGGGGCTGGTAAAGTGGTAAAAATGCAAGTACAGCGCAGTAAAAAGGCACAAACATTTTTTTTTTTAAACATATGTATTGGGTTTTAACAGTTTAAGCAAACCATAGTCATAATCAATTAAGCGTTCTCAATTATGCATCAAGTCTCTGTCCCTACCCTCCCCCCCTCACATCCCCCCCCCCAAGACCACGGGCGTTTCATCAGTCCTCGTAGTGCCGGCTGTTGGGTCAGGACTGTCGGTTCTGTCTGAGGCGTTATCTGGCATCTTGGGATGAAGCAACGGTACTGTTAGCGCTATCCAGCGCTGTAGTTCACCGCTAGAGTCCAGCCTCCGTTCATGGATTGCAGTTTCCCATGCTCCAGCCTCGGCAGTTATCCACCTCTTAAGATCCCCCCACCACTGTGCCTCGCTCAGGCTTTTGGGGCTCTTCCATCCCATGGCTATACGTCTTTTCGCTGTTATATATATCAGGTCTTTGAGTTTGTTTAGGGGCTTGTTTTTTGTGCTGCGCTTGTAACTGCCCAAAATGCAGGGTGTTGGCCTATGTATTTCCAATTCGATGTCCGCGCCAGCCACTTTTTCCTTTATTTGTGCCCAGAAGTCTTGTATCACCGGACAACCCCAGAACATGTGGGTCATTCCAACCTCGGGTTCATTGCATTTGGGGCATACCTGTGTTCCCGCACCCCTGAATTTCGATATGGCTTCCGGTGTAAGGTAGGCTCTATTGATGATATACAGCTGTATAAGTTGTAAACTGGCATTTCTGGAGATTTTTTTGGGATAATGGGATATCTTCTCCCATTCTTTATCTTCGAATTCGAGGCCTAATTCGCCTTCTCACTTAGCTCTGCTCTTGAGTTCGCCTCTGGTCGCGCCTTGCATTAGGGCTTCGTAGAGTCTTGAAGTTTCGTGGCCTCCCTCAGCCGCATCTAACATTGTTTCGATAGTCTCCTGTTCTGTTGTAGGATTGATGGTCTCTGGCCATCTGTTCATCATGGCCTGTACTACTACTCTGTAGAGCAAGAACTGTCCGGTGGGTATCCCTGTTGCCTCGCCGAGTTCGATGAACGTTAAGATCTCTTGTTCTTGAACCATGTCCCCTAATGTAGCTACGCTGTGGGGTTCCCACTGGGCGCGCACTTCCGCTTGTCCCCATGTACGCTTGGCCATGATTGCTGCTATGGGGATTTTGCGGAGAGTATGGGTCTGTTGCTCCCACTGTTCTGCAGGCCCGTTTCCAGAGCTGGATCCCCAGCTTGGCCAAGAAAAGGCAGTGTCGTATTGCGCCCTCCTCGACCCAAAGTAAGTCCCTTAGTAATAATCGGGGTAGGGCGGGATGGATGAGTCTGGTGTCTGTCATAGCCTCATCAGCCATCCACTGGATCACATGCCTTAGCTGGCTCGCAAGGTAGTACCATTCGAAGTTGGGCACCTTCAATCCTCCCTTCTCATAGGGTCTTTGAAGTGTTTCTAGCGCCACTCTATGCCGCCTCCCTGCCAGAGGAATCTCCTACAGAGTTTGTGTATGTCTCTAAAAAAGGAGGAGGGGATATTGAAAGGGACATTGGTGAAGTTGTGTAAGAGGCGGGGGAGTGCCACCATCTTGAGGAGGCCAGCCCGTCCGGCCACCAAAAGTGAGAGTCTACCCCAAAAATCCATAGATCTTTCCAAGGCGTCTTTAGCCCTGACCGTATTGAGGATGTGTTGTGTGTGTGGATTCCGGTGTATAGTGATACCTAGGTATCGGAAGGAAGTCACTTGCCAATGGAGGTCTAAGGGGGGCAGGGATCCGGACTCCTCGTTATATAGAGCTGCGAGGGGGTAGAGGCAAGATTTGTCCCTGTTGATCTGTATCCCCGTATATTTGTGAAATCCATCTAGGGTTTCTAGGATGTAGGGCAGGAGATGTTCAGGGCTGTGTAGGTACAACAGTGTGTTGTCTGCATACATGGAGACGAGGTGGGTCACACCGTCTATCTCGATGCCCCCATCTCCGTATTCCTGTCTGAGGTTGGTGGCCACGGGTTCGGTGGCAATAATGTATAACACGGGGGACAGGGGGCATCCCTGACGGGTACCTCTATGGAGGGACCATATGTCAGAGTAAGTCTTGTTTGTGCGCACCCTAGCGGTTGGGTTAGTGTAAACCAATTGGGTCAATTTCAAAAAGACTGGTCCAATTCCCATTTTTACCATGGTGGCGTATAGCCATTACCACTGCACCGAATCAAATGCTTTGGTAGCATCAAGATATGCAACTGCATATTTCTGGGGCCTATGTTCTGTGCAATCTGTTCGCTAGCAGGGTAGTTAAAATCTTGCTGTCTACATTCAACATAGAGAGAGGTCTATATGAGCCACAGTCGGTCCCGTCCTTCCCGGGCTTGAGTAGGGGGATGATAACAGCCTCTCTCATGGAATCAGGGAGGGTACCGCGTTCGTAGGCTTCATTAAACACCAGGGCCAGCAGTGGGGCCAGGGTCTCTTCGTATGCCTTGTAGAATTCTCCGGGAAGGCCGTCTGTGCCTGGGGTTTTTCCGGATGGTAGGGATCTAATTACTTCATCGGGAGTGATGGGTTCGTCTAGGGCGTCTGCCGACTGTGCGTCTAATTTGGACAGCTCGATGATGTCCAGGACATCCTCAATTTCAGTGTCAGTGGGGGGCGAGGTCTTGGAGTAAAGGTACGGTAAAACTCAGAGAAGACTGAATTAATTTCATTTTGGGTGTGTGCAGTAGTGCCGGCTGGTTTGAGTATGTGACAGATAGGTGTCCGGGGGGTCTCCCTCTTATAAAGCCAAGCTAAGAGCTTCCCAGGTTTATCTCCTAGGGCATGAGTTCTTTCGGTGTATTTGGCATAACTCAGTTTCCCCAGGGATTCCCAGTGTGTTAAACAGGTTTGCCGCAACTCGGTTATCTTACGCAGGTGTTCTGGGGATGAATCAGCCCTGTTCTCCAGTTCCCCCAGCTTTCTCTCAGAGCGTTCTAGTGAAGTTATGATGGATCTTTGAGCCCCCCCTATGGACGCTATCATCTCGCCCCTCATAACCACCTTCTACGCTTCCCACGCTGTGCTCACGCGTTCCACGCTATTCAAGTTTCTCTGCCAGTAATCCTCAGTGCTATCTTTTATGCGCTCGTGGAAGGCCACATCTAGCAGGGCTTCTGCCCTAAGTCTCCAAGTTGGCAAAGGGGGCCTAGGTGGGGACACCACCCAAGTTGCGACCACTGGGGAGTGGTCAGACAGCACTCTAGGAAGGTAGGGTTCATCGCTAAACATGGCTTGCTGTTCTTGACTAACAAAAAACTAATCTAGCCTGGTGTGGATGGAATGAGGTGGGGAGTAAAAGGAATATTCCCGTTGTACAGGGTGGAGCTCCCTCCACAAGTCTCGGAGAAGGAACTGGTGTGCTAGCTTAGATAGTATTTTGGCAGGAGGGGATGGGCGAGTATGCTTGGAATCTGACCTATCCAATAGTGGGTTAAGGGTGCAGTTGTGGTCGCCCCCCCAAATCATAATGCTGTCTCTATAAGGGCTGAGTCGTGGACATAGGGAGTGGAAAAAAGCTGTTGCGTCATGATTGGGTGCATAGGTGCCGATCAGACATAACTCCCTGCCCTCGATGGTGCCTTGCACAAGGGCCATCCTGCCCTCATCGTCTGATTTAGTGCCTATCAGCCTGAAGGGGATGGTCGGGTCAATCCAGATCAAAACCCCCTGGCATAGGAGGAGTAAGAGGATCCTATCAGGAATCCCTGCCATACCTTGGCCAATGCGTCCAGTTTTTTCGGGGTTAGGTGTGTCTCTTGAAGCATAGCAATCCCAATCTTGCACCTTCTCAGGTATGCGTGGATACGGTGCTGTTTAAGGAAGCTGTTCATGCCTCTGACGTTCCACGTCATAATTTGTATCTTGTCAGCCATGGGAGTGAAAACGTTTAGTGTTCGTTCGAGGACTTACTAGTGTCTTGTTGTATGCAAGGTTTCTCCGTGGTCTTGGTGTTTCCCGGCTAACTAGAACTCCCCAAATCTTAATAACTAAGTAAACAATTAACTTAAAACTTCCCAATAACAAAACCGGTCTAGCGGGGTTGCCCCCGTTCTGACTACCCCGTTTCCACTCCATCCGACCTTCAGGTCTTTTGGTGCTCTACGGGCGGGTTAAATACCCAAACTAATTCGGGGGGTAGAAGTGAGTCTGCTTCAGATGGTGTCACTGGACAAGCAGTTCGTACTCAGTGTGGCTCCGGTTAATTCTGTGTTGCCGCATTCTGATCGTGGTGCAATGTTTTACTGTAAGATTGCCTGGGGGTCGTATGGGTAGCTCATCAGGCTACAGTCTGCCATGGTCTGCGCTGCTTAACTTCGATGTCGGGGACCTGTTCTCTATCCATCCATTCACTGGCTTCTCCAGGTGTCTCGAATAAGAGGGCTTTATTGTTATGCAGGATTTGCAACCTCGCTGGGTACAGGAGCATGTACCGCAGGCCGGCATTCTTCAGTCTAGCTTTAGTGTGAATGAACTGGGCTCTGCTCATTTGGACCTGGACGGTATAGTCCGGGTAGATGGTAATTTTTGCTGAGTTCCTTTGTATGCAGCCACCCGATCTTGAGAAAGCCAGAATTGTCTCTCTGTCCCTATAATTGAGGACCTTAGCTATTATTGGCCTGGGTGGGTTGCCTGGGGGCGGTCGTTTGGTGAGGGATCGATGGGCTCTTTCAATGGTGAATCCCTGCGATAGTTTCCCGGCTCCGATTTCTTGGAGTAGGAGGTCTTCGACGTAATTCGTGGGGTCATTCCCTTCGATGCCCTCAGGCAAGCCTACAATTCTGATATTATTTCGGCGCGCGCGCCCTTTCTGCCTCATCTGCCCTGTCCTCCAGGTTTTTGACCTTTTGCGCTAGGATGCTAGCCTCCTTTAGGAGCTGAGTCTTAGTTTCGGTGTTCTCACGCACTTGGATTTCCAGTGCGTCAGTTCTACTGGCTATGGAGCGTACGTCCTGTCGTAGTAGGTTCAGATCTATTGAAACAGCGTCTATTTTGCTCTCCATTGTCTTCTGTAACGTCATTATGGCCTCCAAGAGCTGCGAGTTTGCTGGTTCAGGGGGATCGGTTCCCTGTGCCTCGGTGGTGATGGTGGAGGTATTGGGCCTAGCAGCGCCAGCGACTGCGTAGGTCTCCATGGTGGTTTGTTTATTTTTGCTTCTTGCTCCCTTGGTGGTCATTCCCCAGAGGACAGGTGGGCCCATGGATTTACTTTCAAGTTGGCTCAGGGGGAGCCGCGGGGGTGCGGGCCAAGTGCGGCTCCAGCGCGGCACGCTGCACCTTGTCTTTCAGCTCGAGTGTGCTTTACTCTTCTTCTGTGTTATACTTAGGGTAGGGCCCTAGGGTTGCAATAGTTTCTCCAAGCTTCCAGCCCCCAAACAGGTGTCAGATGTGTGGGGAGTGCAGGGGTGAAACTTTCAGGCAGGCAAGTCCAGGTTACCGCCCCGCAAGGGCTGCAGAGTTCAAGGGGGGGCTGGGGGGCCTACTGTTATGGGGCTCAGTTGAGCTTGGGTCAGGCGCTGTAGGTGGTCCTGGGGTCCGCTTGAGGTGGTCGTAGTGGAGCAAAGCAACAATGAGGATCGTTGCACTCGGTCTCGCCGCTCAATAGTGCTTCTTGCCCCCTCTGTGATGTGCGTGGGGGGTGACCCTTGGGTTACAAAGGCTTTTTCCAGAAAAGAGCCCCTGTGTTGTTTTTCTCAATTTTTTTAATGGAGATTCTCGCCCCAAATCAGGTGTCCAGTGAGTGGGGAGCACAGGGGTGGATCTCCTAGGTTGGGAAGTCCAGGCATCCCCGAAGTGAGGTTGCAGCGTTCAAGAGGGGCCAGGTGGGCCAACTGTAGCGAGGCTCTGGCGTGCTTGGGTCTGTAGGGTGCACGGCGCGCCAAGAGCCACGGGCGGGCCCGGAACTCGCTCAGGGCACGGCCGCCAATGTGGCTTCACTGCCCTTAGCTCAGGCCCCGGCTCCACGGGCACCGCAGCAATGGAGTATGGGTGATCCTGAGCAGGGGGAGCAGGGAGGGGGGCACCTCCAAGGTGGGGCGCCGGGGCAGTGGTGTCGTCCTAGCCCCCGCCCCCCGACTCCTTACCACCCGCCTGCGGTGTTGTTGCGCCTGCTCTCCACTGCCCCGCCGGCTCGCCTCGGATGCTGGTCTGGCCGCACCGCAGGCCGCTGAGCCCGGTCCGCTGCCCCGCCTCTCCGCAGCGCTCGTGGGCAGCCCTCGGTCGCAGGTCGGAGTCTTCGCCCTTCGGCCTGCAGCTTTCTTCAGGACGCCGCGCAGAGCGCGCTGCTGTGTCCGTGCCGCCGGCTCAGCTGCCTGGAGGGCGATCTCACTGGTGCGAGGCGCGATGGTGAGGGAGGTTATGTGGCGGGTGCCATTTTCCTGGTCCAGTCGTTTCTCCTCGCTCGGTGTGCTGTCGCAGAGGGGACTCGCAGGCGCCCCAAAATTCGGCCGCAGGTGCCCCAGGCAATCCACTGCGTGCTCAAAGATTTTTGATAGTTTCCAAAAAGGTGAAGCAGGTTGTTTACGGCAATATCAAGGGCACATCGAAGGAGCTGCCTGAGGACACGTCTACTCTACATGGCAGTTAGCCACACCCCTAAAAAAAAAGGCACAAACTTATAAGCTACGGGACTAGCCCATTAAGAAGGGAGGGAACTTCATTGATAGCCACACAGTTCTATGCACTAAAGATGGGTTACAGGGCTTAATATTAGACCGCAGCACTGTAAAAACAGGCCTCAGAGCATGCTTTTCATTAGAACCAAATTCACATTTTATTAACTTGCTTAGTAGCTGCAGAGGCTGGAAGCACATTGCAAATTACATGTTCCCAGGATCATACAGTAAGAAATGAACAGCCTTGATACTTTCGAGGTCAGGAAGTAAAGCTCCTGGGTGCTGGAGAAAGGCAGTGAATGCACCATCATTTTATAATTCACCATATTAGTTCATGAAACCGGTCTACTGACGGTTTCAAAAAGTCCCACTGCGGTTCAAATTTCCCCCTTGCACACGCAAGCCTGGGAAGAGGTTTGAAGAGTTCTTAAGATGCAACATTAAAACGGTGACTTGTCAATGGTTCAAGGCTTCTTCAGTGTCATGATCAGTTGTAGTCCCATGAGAAGCGGATGAAGAGGACCGGCAGCTAATGTCTCAATGTTTGGGCACTATGATGTGGCGTTTATAGACCAGTTTATCGCATGAGAAATGGATGAAGATGGCCGGCAGCAGATGTCTCAATGTTTGGGCACCATGATGTGGCGTTTAAAGACCAGTTTATCGCATGAGAAATGGATGAAGATGACCGGCAGCAGATGTCTCAATGTTTGGGCACTATGATGTGGCGTTTATAGACCAGTTTATCGTATGAGAAATGGATGAAGATGACCAGCAGCAGATGTCTCAATGTTTTGGCACTATGATGTGGCGTTTATAGACCAGTTTATCGTATGAGAAATGGATGAAGATGACCGGCAGCAGATGTCTCAATGTTTGGGCACTATGATGTGGCGTTTATAGACCAGTTTATCGTATGAGAAATGGATGAAGATGACCGGCAGCAGATGTCTCAATGTTTGGGCACTATGATGTGGCGTTTATAGACCAGTTTATCGTATGAGAAATGGATGAAGATGGCCGGCAGCAGATGTCTCAATGTTTGGGCACTATGATGTGGCGTTTATAGACCAGTTTATCGCATGAGAAATGGATGAAGATGGCCGGCAGCAGATGTCTCAATGTTTGGGCACCATGATGTGGCGTTTATAGACCAGTTTATCGCATGAGAAATGGATGAAGATGGCCGGCAGCAGATGTCTCAATGTTTGGGCACCATGATGTGGCGTTTAAAGGCCAGTTTATCGCATGAGAAATGGATGAAGATGACCGGCAGCAGATGTCTCAATGTTTGGGCACTATGATGTGGCGTCTATAGACCAGTTTATCGTATGAGAAATGGATGAAGATGACCGGCAGCAGATGTCTCAATGTTTTGGCACTATGATGTGGCGTTTATAGACCAGTTTATAGACCAGTCCTAAGAGCTCGACCCTGAGGAGGGCGTGCAGACGCAGAGCTTGTGAAGGTCTGCCTGAAACACTCCCTGTTACTCACAAGGGGGAGCTGGCCTTAAAAGGAAGACTCCGGTGCAGAGAGGACTCGAGAATCTCCAAAGAAGGATACATGAGTGTACCTGTGCATTAATGCACTGGGGGAGGGATTATCTTATGGTTTATAGGATGCACCCTCAAGAAGTGGAGAGCGATTGGCCGTAGTAGTCATAGCTTTTAGGTCCACTTTCCCAATAGGGAGTGAGTGGGCAGTGGCACATCTGCGTTAGTGCAGAGGGTTGCACAGTAAGTGAAGGACTTCGTTAGACGAGAGTTGCGCATGGTGCAGGCAATTGGTATAGTTGCATCTAAGCTCAATTGTGATCTGCACACCAAATTTATGAGTAAGTCAAAAATGAAAAACAATAAATATCATTGATGTTTGGGTGCAGGGCAAAAAACACGGCTCTGGCACTGGAAGCCGTTACAATAACATGAACAATCACAGTGTCCTAAGGTAATGGAAAGTCCCGTTCCCTGCACACCTTCCTAACTGAAAACAGTCAAATGTTTAGTAAGCTTATTGTAGCTATGTAATTTTACATATTCCAAGAGAACCTGCAATTGGTTAGTTCTCAACAACATTAAATTATGAAGAAAACAACTTTGATATTTCATTTGTAGATTATTTAATGAACACACAAGTAGTTAAAATTAGGAGCTCGACACGTTTCGGGCTAGGCCCTTCCTCAGGAGCAATTATATCTTGCGAAATGTATTTCTTCACTCTATGGGTCTGATCACGAGTTGGACGGTATCCCGTCTGGGATACTGCCCAACTTTATTAGCATTAGAGCCCACCCATCCGGCGGTATGACTGCCGGATCACGGTTTGGGCCCAATTGGGAATTCTTGGCGCAATTACTGTGTGGTAATTGCGCCAAAAATGTGCATTTTTTCCTGCCAGACTCGAGATTGGGTGGACCCTTAAATTCCGGTGGTAACACAGTTACCACCGCATTTAAGGGCTTCCGCCCAACTTGTGATCAGACCCAATGTGTAATAATTTACAGAGAGAAATTGTCAATCATTCTTATATAATTCACATTTGTTGTGTTTGCACAATATCTGTTAAGCACACTCATTCTAGAGGATTGCCCTTTTTAATCACCTGGTTAGCAGGAATGGTTTTGTTTCTTTATTTGTTTGGTGCACCCAACCCAACGGTATCTGTGCGCCTTTCACACAGAGGTTACAAGTATACTTTCAACTTAGTTACAGTGGATGCAAAAATACAGCATATATACACCAGATACATAAAGTACTGGTGCAGAAGAGAATAAATGGGAAGTCAGGGAGAGGTTACTTAGCAGAGTCAAGAACGCGGATATTATCATCTGTACAAGACTAGAACTATCCATTTGTATCATTGGTAACCAGCCACTTTATGGTATTGCGCCTAAACACGAAGAAGGGTTGGTTGGCTCTCAATGAGTGAGGTAAGGTGTTCCAGGCTAATGCTGCCATAACAGGGAAGCTACCTCCTCCTTCTTTTTTTAGTTTAAATCTGGGCACAACCAAACAGGATGAATTAACTGTCCTTGTGGGTCGTGCAGTGGATTTTTTAATGTTTCTCTCGGTGAGGTAGATAGGGGCTGCTTGATTGAGGCATTTATGTGTTAATGATAACGTTTTAAGCATAATTTTGTCCTTCGTAGAGATCCATTTGATCAGTCTCCTCAGATGCAAGGTATGTTCTCTCCTTGGAATGCCATGAGCTGTCCTAAGAGCATTGCTTTGCAGAATTTGGATTTTATTGGTGATGTATTTACTCGGCCCCAAGACTAACACTAATCCAGCTTGGAGAGGATAAGTGCTCTAGCTAGGATTGTACAGCATACATGCCAACATTCTGTGACCAAAAATCTGTAGGAATCTTAAAGTTTCAAAAAGAGTCCGGCGAGGAGGTAATGATAGGAATAGGGCGCGTCAGCAGCCCATTGTCATTGAATGAGCCCGCCGCCGCGGGTGCATTCAATGACAATGAGGGGCCTACTGTCAGGCTTTATCTTCAATCAGGATGTTGTCCGCGGAAGCTGCTGAACCCCCACAGTCCCCTTTGGATGCTAACCTCTCAACTGGTAACAAACAGTTTAGCTGAGAGCATCCCCAAGGGAAAGGGGGAAAATGGAACAAAATAATAAACTTCAGGTTTGGCTCAGCTTCTTTATATCTCTTAACCTGTAGATAATATAACAACAAATAAACTTTAGTCACTAACCTTTCTTTTCCTAGGTTCTGACTTTTCTTTATCAAATTGAATAATAAAACACACCACCATACCTGAATATCCTCTATTGATAACTTAGAGGAAGTGTTTTCTTTATCGAATTGAATAATAAAACACACCACCATACCCGAATGTCCTCTATTGATAACTTAGAGGAAGTGTTTTCTTTATCGAATTGAATAATAAAAGAAACCACCATACCTGACTATCCTCTATTGATAACTTAGAGGAAGTGTTTTCTTACTGAAGAAATAGTACAGTTTCTCTGATGCAATTACTATATCCTTCAATTCAGAATTGGAAAGCTGCTGCCTTGAATTCACTATCAAAGTTCCATGAATTAGTTTACTAGCAGTTCAAATTCCAAAACACACACGCCCATCTGAAATGCTTGGTCAGTTTAGTGTGAATCTCTAGTTTAAGCACCAAACTTATAAAGTTCCAAATATGAATAACGTGTCTGCAGGAATTAAATAAATGTCAAATTTCAAAACTAAATGTGAAAAGGACTTCACTCCAAATCTTAAAACTGAACTTGTGCATAGGCACGTGAAAATTACTTTTCTTCACATTTTAAATAAGAATGTGCATGTAGGAAAAAACAGCGTTCATTCAAATGGAAGCTTTCATGCGCATGCCTTAAAAGAATGACACTCTTGCTTCTTCCTTATAGAATTGTTAGTGCATGTGGAAAGAAAGCAGTGTTCACTTAAATTGGATCTATTTGCTTGCGTATACATATGGCTCTTCAGGGAAGCGTTCACCTGACTGGATTAATGCGCATGCGTGAAGATTCTCCTTTTCCTTCTGAAATGTTGCGCGCATGGGAAAAGAGAATAGAGTTTCAAAAAGGCATATGCGCATGTGTAGTAGTTCAGTATTTCTCTCTCCTTTATTTCATTTGTTCTTGTAGGAAAAAAGCAAATAACAGAGCTCCGGATACAGATCGTTGAAGATGCTTCTTAATGAGGAACGGGTGCCAGGTTAGAATGTTAGTAAAAACAAAAACATAACGTCACAGATACGCGTATCTATAACACTGTCACTTGCGCAGACAGTGTAAGATTTCTAACACTAACCCGACGTTAATAGAAAGCACAGTTATCGTAAGAAGGAACGGTGCTCAATACTTCATATACGGCCGAAAAAACACCCGACGCAGAAACAATGAACAGGCTACCACACACCTACTGGCCACGCGCTAAATACGTTGCGCAGCTCATTAATAAAGAGTTCAGTTCAAGAAATCCAAAAATAATGTCTTTAAAGAACAAAACCAACCTTATTCTTTAAATAGTAAAGAAAACAGGAACTGGTCAATTAATTATATAGAAATATAATCTCTTCCCTGAGTTTAAACAGAGTTCAGTCAAAATATTAAAGTCACTTAACTTGCTTCTTTCTTTTACCGGAAAGTTACTGACTTTCTTCTTGAATTCTCCAACACTTTCCTGATCCTAATCACAAAATCCTAGGCACAAGGGCCCAGCTAAAGTTTCTAAATCTTCCGAGCTTCAAACATAAGACCTTCCTGCTGGGCTGCTGACAATGAAAGGCAGTTTAGAATGTTCTAACAATGCCTTTCTTTTACTTCTGACCAATCACTGATCCTTTTTGAAGTCTCCATTTTGGCTTGGGAAGCTCTCCACACTCTGCACTTAAAGTTAAGGCCCAAACCATAATTAGTGTTAATCATACACTCATTCCACCACATTCAACCAAACCCCATGAAACCTGACAGTACCCCCCCCTTAACGCCCTGTCCCAGGGCCAACTTTAGAAGGATACTTTCTATGAAATTTTGCCACTAATTGTGGCGCATGCATATTCAAATCATCCTCAGGTCCAAATCCTTCCCAGTCTATCAAATATTGTAGTTTCCCTCTTAACCTCCTGGAATCTACAATTCTCTTAACCACAAACTCCTCAGATGAATTTTCTAACTGAACTGGTGAAGGTGGTGGTACAACTCTAGTCCCACGAATCACAGGTTTCAATAGACTAATGTGGAAAGTTCCCAATCTTCTTTTTTGATCCGCAAACCTTTTGTACTTCTGCTTATTATCAAAAAGTACCTTTTTAGCTCTTTCCAAATTCTTCCTCATAATTTGTAATGGAATCTCTAACCCAGGATTCTCTGACTCTTCTGTAATTTCAAAGCTCAAAAACCGCAGGTGAAAACCTCTTCCAAGATAAAACAGAGACATGTTAGTTGAATCTTTAGCACAATTATTATAAGCAAATTCTGCAAGCCAAATCAAATCCACCCATTCATCATCTGCCTGTAGATAGCACCTCAAATACTTCTCCAGTTCTTGACTCACCCTTTCTACTTGTCCATTGGTCTCGGGATGATAACCTGATGATAAACTTACTTCCACTCCCAAACTTTTACAAAAATAAAACTCCAAAATCTTGAAATAAATTGAGGACCTCTATCAGAGATAATTTGATTAGGAAGACCATGAAGTCTAACTATATCCCGCAAAAAGACTTTGGCCAAACTGCCTGCAGTAACCTCTCCCTCCATTGGAACGAAATGAGCCTCTTTTGACAAGAGATCTACTACAACTAAGATAGATGTACAACCCTTGTCACAAGGAAGATCTGTAATGAAGTCCATGGAAATCGTATGCCAAGGACGAGGTGGAATGGGCAACGGCTCCAACAACCCACATGGTTTTCCGGTTTGATTCTTCATTTGAGCACAGACAGCACAGGTCTTTACACAATTCAAGATATCCTGACGCATCTTCTTCCACCAGAAACTTCTCCTAACCAATTCTAGTGTCTTTCTGAAACCTGGGTGTCCGGACAGCATAGATTCATGACAGTCTCTTATTACTCTCTCTCTCAACTCCGCAATAGGTAAGTAAAGTTTATTTTCAAAATACGGCAATCCTTTCTTAATTCTTCAAATCGGATCCTTTCTGACCCACTCCTCAATCTGTGCTATTGACATGGACTTTCGAACTCCTTCCTCAACATCTTCAATTTTCTGTATTCCAGCTGAAATAAAACGACATGGATCGATTATTGATAACATCTCCTTTGTGTCATGATCCATCGATCACGCCCCTTCTGGTCTTCCTTGTCCCTGGCACGTCGGGGGTTACATGCTACAGTACTCCCAACATGGCCGTATGCACGAAAAGCAGTCTATCGACCTTTACGTCCTATGCAGCACGTTCTATAAATTAGCCACTCCCCTGCGTCTCCGCGCATCTCAACGCTACCGATAGCTGTGGCTTGACGTGTGCCGTAGTTCGTCTCTTTGAACTGTGTTGCTCCCTGATTCCCGGACCTTCCTCCCATTCTTATTTCCTCTACTTCCTTGGTCCTGTCCCTTCTGCCTTACCACGCTGACTTCCTCCGCGTGCTACATTCTTTCCGTGTTTCCTGGAGTTTCCTTTTGATCCCGGACAAAGAAGCTGAACGAATCCTGGAATCCGAAGACGGCCGAGCGGGCTTGTACAAGAGCGGAACTGCACAGAAGAAAACCCCGGAGAAGGATTCCGCAAAACAAAGAAAACAGGTGAGAAAAGGGGAAACCTGTGACAGATTGAGACGCCATCTGACCAATTTCGATACAGACATGGAAGCGGCCGTACAGGATCTTATGCGTGGCATGCAAGAACTGACGACCGAAGTGCAAAACTTAAAGGCTGAAAACGCTGCCTTAAAGCAATTGGTGTTATCCCGTGATTCAGCTACAAAGGAGAGTGTGATTCTAGGCGGTGTTGTTGACAAGTACGACAGTTCAGCTAAGAGCCTTCGTGGATTCCTAGATTCTTGTTTGGTCCACTTTGCATTTAAGCCTTATTATTTTTCTACGCCCAGGGCTAAAGTGGGCTTTATTATCTCGCATCTTTCCGGGAAGGCCTTGACCTGGGCTACCCCATTGGTTAACTCAGGGGATGCTCTCCTGGATGACTATGATGGCTTCATAGAGGCCCTCAAGACCATGTTCAACCGCCCAGAACAGCTTTTCAGTGCCCACGAACGTCTACCCGACTTCCATCAGGGTACCCAGGATATGTTATCGTATGTCAGTCGTTTCAAACAGCTGGCAAAGGAAGCAGATTGGTCCCCTGAAGCTTGTTTTACCTTATTTTGAAGAGGACTAAACGAAGAGATCAAGGATGAACTAGCCAGAGTGGCTCGCCCAAGTTCCTATCAAGCCCTAATGGATCTCGCTCTACAAATTCACTTTCGCATTCAGGAAAGGAGGGCAGAAAAAAAAAGACTAAGTTACCAATTCAGAAGAGCTCCTTGGGGATACCTTCGAGCTTCGAAGGCATTCCTATTCCAAGCAACGATCCTGAACCTATGCAATTAGGGGCCTTTCCGTGGGCCCATTAGCCCCCAAGAAGGGATGCAAAGGATCCATACCGGATTATGCATGTATTTTGCGTCCGACAAACATTTAGTAAGAGAGTGTCCAATTGCCCCTCCACAACGCTCGGGAAACGCCACCTCCTGATCCTAAAAGGAGCCCAGGTTCGGGAGAGAGATGTCTGCTCCACTCCTATTCCATCCTTGAACTCTCCTGGACAAAATTCCTTGGTAATATTACAGGCCTTCTTGTCAACATCCAAGAAAGAAATATATCCCATCCTTGAAATGGTCGATTGTGGGGCTGTGGGGGTATTCATAGATCATGAATGGGTCCTAAAACACCATATTCCTTACGAATCCCGGACGATCATGCAACCTGTAGAAGATATTGATGGAAGACCTCTTTCTTCTGGACCCATAACCCTTCAGAACCAGGAGATCGAGCTTGCTATAAACCAACATCGAGAGAAGATAAACTTTGACATCATCAAGTCGGCCCATTACCCCATGGTTTTGGGAATGGCCTGGCTTCAAAGACACAACCCATATATCAATTGGGCAGCGGGATCCTTGTTCCTGGGTTCTGGATGGCCCACTGCCTACATCCAAACCTCGATCCTACACCATCGGAAGGACTTCCTACAACTCATCACGGAACAATCTCAGTCTCCAACATCATTCGGGTTCCCGGAGACTTACCAAGAATTTTCTGATGTGTTCTCCTCTGCCATTGTTCAGGCATTACCTCCCCATAGACCTGAAGATTGTGCGATTGAAATCGAACCTTCCGCGGTAATTCCCTTTGGGAGGATGTTTATCCTATCAGAACCTGAAAAGAAAGCCCTGCGAGAGTACCTGGGCACAAATCTTGCAAATGGCACCATACGACCATCTAAATCTCCATCAGGGGCCTCCTGGTTCTTCGTTCCTAAGAAAGACACCAAAGAACTTAGACCATGCCTGGACTATCGAGGTCTAAATCAGTGTACCCTAAAGGACCGCCATCCGTTGCCCTTGATCTCAGACATCCTGGAGGCAGTAAGAGGCGCAGTTATTTTTACCAAGCTGGATCTCAGGGGCGCCTATCATTTGATCCGTATCAGGGCAGGAGATAAGTGGAAAACAGCCTTTAGAACACCCTTTGGGGATTTTGAATATCTAGTCATGCCCTTTGGACTTGCTAATGCCCCAGCGGTTTTCCAACATTTCATGGATCGGGTGTTCTCGGACATGCTGTTTCTCTTTGTAATTGTATATCAGGACAATATTCTAATCTTCTCTAAGGGTCCCTCTCAAACACGAAGAACATGTAAAGGCTGTGTTACAACGCTTACGCGAAAATAAACTCCTGGCAAAACCTGAGAAATGCATCTTTCATGCTTCTACTGTTCACTACCTAGGTTTTGTACTTACTCCAGAGGGCATCGTTATGGATCAATCCAAGGTTAAGGCTATATTATGCTGGCCTAGCCCAGCCTCTGTGAAACAGATACAATCCTTCCTGGGCTTGGCAAATTTCTATAGGAAATGTATACCTTCCTTTTCCGAGATAGTCCAACCAATCATTGCCTTGTTAAAGAAAGATGTTCCTTTTCATTGGACCAAGGCACAAGAGGAAGCCTTTCAACAGTTAAAATCTGAATTTACACAAGCTCCCATCCTGGCTCAGCCTGACGTCAATCGACCATTCATAGTGGAGACAGACGCCTCCAACTATGCCATTGGAGATGTTCTAAAACAGCAATTCGAGGACCGCTTGGAACATCCCATCGCCTACCTTTCTCGGACATTAACTCCTAGTGAAACCCATTACTCCGCCTTAGAAAAGGAACTGCTAGCCATTCGTCAAGCCTTCACAGAATGGCGTCATCTACTTTTAGGAGCCAAATTCCCGGTCCAGGTCCACACAGATCACCGAAACCTACAAGTTTTGCAAGCCCTGGAATGTAGGAATAGCCGTCAAGCTCGTTGGGCCTTCTTTTTTGCCCAATATCAGTTTCAGATTCACCACATCCCTGGAACCCAAAACATAATAGCTGACGCCCTTTCTCGACGACCTGACTACGAACCCCCGGAAGATTGGACATATCCCAAGATGTTCCCTCATACCATATTTGTAGCTCAAGCAAACAACCTCCTGGAAGATATACGCATGCAAACTCAGACTTCGGAACTTTGGAAAGGACTTTCAGAGAAAAATCAATGGGACCTAAGAATCAAGGATGGATACTTGTTCAAAGATACTAACCTGGTCATCCCCACACAGAAACTACAACAAAGGATAATACATCTCTGCCATGATACTCTTCACTCCGGTCATCGTGGTATTTCCAACACCCTCCATCTAATTCAAAGACAATTTTGGTGGCCCAAGATGAAGACTGACGTACAAATATACATTCACTCTTGTTCCATCTGTAATCAGAACAAACATGATAACCAGAAACCTTAGGCCTCTTATTACAAGCAATACCACCAACAAGACCTTGGGAATTCATTGCCACAGACTTCATTGTGGAATTGCCGCCTTCCAGAGGTTATACCACTATCATGGTTACCATCGATCTATTCACTCACATGGCTCACTTTACTCCTTTGTATAAATGACCATCCTCATCAGAACTTGCTGGTATTTTCCTGGAACACGTCTTCCGACTGCATGGACTTTCTTCCAAGATCATTTCAAACAGAGGACCACAGTATATCTCTCAGTTTTGGAAACACCTCTGCAGGATACTAGGAATCCAACAAGCTCTTTCCTCGGGGTATCATCCCCAAACCAATCGAGTCACAGAACGAGTGAACCAAACCCTCGAACAATATCTTCGCTGTTTCTCTACCAAAGTCCAGGATGATTGGTCACTTTTAATTCCAGTGGCCGAATTTGCCTACAATAATTCAGACCATTCGGCTATTAGGACCAGCCCCTTTTTCTGCAGCCAAGGATTCCATCCTTCCGTCTTACTGTCTGTTCTTCCACACCCAACACCTGTTCCAACTGTCGATTCCTGGATTGAAACACTCATCAATGTACAGAGAGAAGCCAAGGAACACCTTGAAACAGCACAAATCCAAACCAAGCACTATTCAGATTCCAGGAGAAGACCAGGGCCTTCTTACTCTATTGGGGATAAAGTATGGCTATCATCGAAGCTTTTGCCCCGACATCTCAGACCGAATAAATTGGCTCCCCGGTATTATGGGCCCTTCTTTATAAAAGAAATCATTAACCCTGTGGCTTTTCGACTCCAACTCCCGGACTCCTGGAAAAAGATACATCCAGTCTTTCACAAATCTCTGTTGAAGCCATTCATCCAAACCACCCGGACTACTCTTAGACCTAGTCCTGTGATTGTTGATAACCAGTTGGAATATGAAGTCTCTCGTATTTGTGATTCCCGATATAGACGAGGTCGACTTCAATACCTGGTGGAATGGAAAGGCTATCCACCCAGTGAACGTACCTGGGAACCAGTCTCGAATTTAAATTCTCCCAACTTGCTCAGAAGGTTCCACCGAATACATCCAGGTAAACTCGGAGGAACTGGTTTTAGAAGGGGGTATGCTATCATGATCCACGATCACGCTCCTTCTGGTCTTCCTGGTCCCTGGCACGTCGGGGGTTACATGCTTTAGTACTCCCAACATGGCCGTATGCACGGAACGCGGTCTATCGACCTTTATGTCCTATGCAGCACGTTCTATAAATTAGCCACTCCCCTGTGGCTCCGCGCGTCTCAACGCTACCGATAGCTGTGGCTTGACGTGTGCCATAGTTCGTCTCTTTGAACTGTGTTGCTCCCTGATTCCCGGACCTTCCTCCCATTCTTATTTCCTCTACTTCCTTGGTCCTGTCCCTTCTGCCTTACCACGCTGACTTCCTCCGCGTGCTGCATTCTTTCCGTGTTTCCTGGAGTTTCCTTTTGATCCCGGACGAAGAAGCTGAACGAATCCTGGAATCCGAAGACGGTGGAGCGGGCTTTTACAAGAGCTGAACTGCACGGAAGAAACCCCAGAGAAGGATTCCGCAAAACAAAGAAAGCAGGTGAGAAAAGGGGAAACCTGTGACACTTACCTGATTCCATCTCACTTCCAGGAAATTGACGTGATAAGGCGTCAGCCTTTCCATTAAGCCTGCCTAGCTTAAATGTCACCACAAAATCGTAATCAGCAAAAAACAATGACCATCTTAACTGCCTTGGTGTGAGAGTCTTGGCTGATTTCCAAAAAAGCAAATTTCTATGGTCTGTTAACACTGTCACTGTATGTCTTGGTCCTTTTAAAAAAATGCCTCCACTCCTCAAAAGCAAACTTAATTGCCAATAATTCACGATCTGAAATTGTATAATCTTGTTCTGCCAAAGAATTTTTTTTAGAATAGTAAGCAACTGGATGAAGTTGTCCCGTATCCCGATGTCTCTGAGAGAGAACAGCCCCCTGGCAAGATTCGATGCATCAGCTTCTACATAAAAAGGCTGAGATGGATCTGGATGAACCAAAATAGGGGCCAAACTGAACCTTTTATTTAATTCTTGAAATGCCTCCTCTGCCTCTGTAGACCACACATATTTGGCACCTTTCTTTAAAAGTTTTGTTATGGGGATAACCACCCGAGAAAATCCTTCAATAAATCTTCTGTAGAAATTTGCAAAACCTAAAAAGCTTTGAATTTTCTTTACTTTTGTTGGTGTTGGCCAATCCGTGATGGCTTGAACTTTGTTCGGGTTCATCTCCAACCCCTTGGGTGAAATAATGTATCCCAAAAATTCCACAGAATTAGTATGAAACTGAGATTTCTCTAATTTAGCAAACAAACGATTTTCTCGGAGTCTTTGTAGAACCTGACTAAAATGAATTTTGTGAGACTAAATCTTGAGAATAAATCAAAATATCATTGATATATACTACCACAAATATATCTAAAAAAGCTCTTAAAACTTCATCCATAAAAAATTGGAAGGCAGCTGGTGCATTGCATAAGCCGAAAGGCATAACCAGGTACTCATAAAGACCAAATCGGGTTTTGAATGCCGTTTTCCACTCATCACCTTCCTGGACTCGCACCAGATGATAGGCTCCACGTAAATCAAGTTTGGAAAAAATTGTGGCTCTCTGGACCTGATTCAAGATTTCTGAAATGAGAGAGAGAGGATACCGGTTTTTGATTGTAATCCTATTCACAGCTCTATAATTGATGCATGTTCTAAGAGACCCATCAGGTTTTGGTACAAAAAAATAATTGAGATGCGGCTGGAGATTGGGAATGACGAATAAAACCTTTAGCCAAATTTTCTGCTAGGTACTCTTTAAGATAATCATTTTCCTTTTCCGTTAATGCATACACTCGACTACTTGGTAAAACTGCCCCGGGCTCCAAATCAATTTTACAGTCAAAACTCCTATGTGGAGGTAATTCTCCTGCCTCCTTTTCATCAAAAACCTCCTTGTACCCTTGATAACACTCCGGAAGATGTCCTAACACCGCTCCTATATTATGGCCTGTAATTCCTGCCTCTGTCAGAAACGAAGAAACCAAACCTTGTGTTTCTTCCCTCCCTGGATTATCTTTCAAAAAACTGTTTTCTAAGCAGAAACTAGACTGTAACTCTACCACTCGCCTACTCCAATCAATCTTTGGATTATGTAGGGTAAGCCATGGCATGCCTAAAATTATTTTCAACAGTGGTGTATCTATCAAATCAAATGAGATTTCTTCTCTATGACCTTCAACTAAATCCATGACCAGGACACCAGTTTCATGAGTTATAGGACCTGAAGAAAGAGAAGTCCATCTACAGACCGAACCTGTTCCACCACTTCCTTCCTCACTAATGGTATTCCCAAAGCCTTAGCTACTCCCCAATCCATAAAGTTCCCGGTGGCCCCTGAATCAATCACTACCGGTCCATACCCTTTCTTTTCCTCCTTCAGATACAAGGATACATTTACAGTTATGTGTGGAACCGCTGCTGCCCTTTGCGATCTGCTGTCCTTTTCCACCGGCTGATGAAAATCTTTTAGGTGTAAAGGGACAATTTCCTAAAAAGTGTCCTCCCCTACTGCAATATAAACACAAATGATTCTCACACCTTCTAGCCCTCTCCTCTTTAGATAAAGGACCTTTTATTCTACTCTGTTGATCATTTACCTTTGGTTTCACTTCTTTACTACCCACCTCAAACTTTGGACGATTTCCTCTAAGGACTGACCTTACCTCCCCCTGAGTACAGCGACGCCTTTCTGTTCTCCTTTCGCTTATACGATAATCCAACTGAACCACTAAATCAATCAAATTATCACAAGAGGAAGGGCGCTGAACGAAACTGGACAAGGCATCCTTCAACTCCTCATTGAGACCTCGATAAAAAAGAGAGGACCTCTTCTCTTCTGGCCACTTAGATTCTAAAACCAAAGACCTGAACTGTGTGATATATGTGACCAAGTCTCTGTTTCCTTGAAGCAAGTCTAACAATTCTCCATCTACTTCCAAGGAGATTTGTCTTTTATCAAACATTTTCTTAAATTCTTCCATAAAAAGAGAAAAATGTTTTAAAGACGAACTCTTCTGTCTGACTAGTAACCCCGCCCAAGTAGAAGCCTCTCCAGATAAATAAAACATCATAAAAGTAACCCTAGAAGCATCAGAAGGAAATAATTCTGGCTGACTAAGAAGGGGCAATGCGCATTGAGGTAAAAATATCTGAAATTTACTTGAATCGCCACAGTAACGCTCTGGAGATGCCAAAGGTACTGGCATAACTAATGCCCTAAAAAACCTCCTTCTGCCCCTTCACCTCTACTTGCACTTCTCTCCTCACCAGCCCTTACCAATTCCGGGGGGAATTCTTCTGAAACATCTCTCCCAATTCCCTGAGTCTGTGCCATCTTTTCACATAGCTCGTCTACCCGTTTTCCTAAATTCTTACTCTCTTGATAAGCCACCTTTAATTCCTCCTGTAATTCCCTCACTAAAGAACCTAACGCCTCCATTGAGGACTCGGGGTTCATGACAGCTTGGGGGACTATTTTTTCTGGCCTTTCATACTGTCAGGCTTTATCTTCAATCAGGATGTTGTCCGCGGAAGCAGCTGAACCCCCACAGTCTCCTTTGGATGCTAACCTCTCAACTGGTAACAAAGAGTTTAGCTGAGAGCTTCCCCAAGGGAAAGGGGAAAAATGGGACAAAATAATAAACTTCAGGTTTGGCTCAGCTTCTTTATATCTCTTAACCTGCAGATAAAATAAAAACAAATAAACTTTAGTCACTAACCTTTCTTTTCCTAGGTTCTGACTTTTCTTTATCGAATTGAATAATAAAACACACCACCATACCTGAATATCCTCTATTGATAACTTAGAGGAAGTGTTTTCTTACTGAAGAAATAGTACAGTTTCTCTGATGCAATTACTATATCCTTCAATTCAGAATTGGAAAGCTGCTGCCTTGAATTCACTATCAAAGTTCCATGAATTAGTTTACTAGCAGTTCAAATTCCAAAACACACACGCCCATCTGAAATGCTTGGTCAGTTTAGTGTGAATCTCTAGTTTAAGCACCAAACTTTAAAAGTTCCAAATATGAATAACGTGTCTGCAGGAATTAAATAAATGTCAAATTTCAAAACTAAATGTGAAAAGGACTTCACTCCAAATCTTAAAACTGAACTTGTGCATAGGCACGTGAAAATTACTTTTCTTCACATTTTAAATAAGAATGCGCATGTAGGAAAAAACAGCTTTCATTCAAATGGAAGCTTTCATGCGCATGCCTTAAAAGAATGACACTCTTGCTTCTTCCTTATAGAATTGTTAGTGCATGTGGAAAGAAAGCAGTGTTCACTTAAATTGCATCTATTTGCTTGCGTATACATATGGCTCTTCAGGGAAGAGTTCACCTGACTGGATTAATGCGCATGCGTGAAGATTCTCCTTTTCCTTCTGAAATGTTGCGCGCATGGGAAAAGAGAATAGAGTTTCAAAAAGGCATATGCGCATGTGTAGTAGTTCAGTATTTCTCTCTCCTTTATTTAATTTGTTCATGTAGGAAAAAAGCAAATAACAGAGCTCCGGACACAGATCCTTGAAGATGCTGCTTAATGAGGAACGCGTGCCAGGTTAGAATGTTAGTAAAAACAAAAACATAACGTCCCAGATACGCGTATCTATAACACTGTCACTTGCGCAGACAGTGTAAGATTTCTAACACTAACCCGACGTTAATAGAAAGCACAGTTATCGTAAGAAGGAACGGTGCTCAATACTTTTTATACGGCCGAAAAAACACGTGACGCAGAAACAATGAACATGCTACCACACACCTACTGGCCACGCGCTAAATACATTGCGCAGTTCATTAATAAAGAGTTCAGTTCAAGCAATCCAAAAATAATGTCTTTAAAGAACAAAACTAACCTTATTCTTTAAATAGTAAAGAAAACAGGAACTGGTGAATTAATTATATAGAAATATAATCTCCTCCCTGAGTTTAAACAGAGTTCAGTCAAAATATTAAAGTCACTTAACTTGCTTCTTTCTTTTACCGGAACGTTACTGACTTTCTTCTTGAATTCTCCAACACTTTCCTGATCCTAATCACAAAATCCTAGGCACAAGGGCCCAGCTAAAGTTTCTAAATCTTCCGAGCTTCAAACATAAGACCTTCCTGCTGGGCTGCTGACAATGAAAGGCAGTTTAGAATGTTTTAACAATGCCTTTCTTTTACTTCTGACCAATCACTGATCCTTTTTGAAGTCTCCATTTTGGCTTGGGAAGCTCTCCACACTCTGCACTTAAAGTTAAGGCCCAAACCATAATTAGTGTTAATCATACACTCATTCCACAACATTCAATCAAACCCCATGAAACCTGACACCTACCACCACGCCAGCTCGGGGGAGCCCTTGAAAGACCTGCCCAAGCTGGCGTGGTGGGGGGCTAATGGCGCTTTTTGTCAAAGGCACCTGTGGCGGAAGGGCGCATTTAGCCTGCCGCCGTGGGCGCCTTTTACATCAAAAGTCTGCATGCCGCACCTTCTCCCGCTCCGCCAGCTCGGGGAGCCCTTGAAAGACTCCCCTGAGCTGGCATGGCGGGGGCTAATGGCACCCTGGGGGGCATGGCGCCCCAGGCGGTTGCCCGGCTCGCCCCCCCCTACACCAGAGGATGCTGATCATGCTGTGCTGGTCCTCAGGCAGCCAGGCCAAAAAAAATAATATATATATATATATATATATATATATATATATTTTATTTTAGAAGTCGGTATTTGTTGCCTCTAAATTGGTAGGCGGTAGGACTGCTTAAAAAGCGGTATCCTACTGCCTAAATTGGTCGGGTTGGCAAGTATGGTACAGCTTTCTTTTGATAAGAATGGTTTGCAGGCCCTAATCAACTTGCAGGTAGAGGACACCAGGGCATTAACTTGTTAACTTGTTTGTTCAATGTGAAGGCAGAGTCGAGGTAAAAACCTAGAGTTTTAACTTCTTTTACCACTTTAATGGTATTACTGTCGATATTGAAGGCGGTATAGTTTGCGCTCAATTTGTTGAGGTTGGCTGTGGTTTCGAGTATTAGGAGCTTGGTCTTCTCATCATTCAATCATAGGCCTTGTGCAGCCATTCAGGCCTGAATTATAAGGTATATTTTATTCTCCAAGGCCAGGTCCTTGTCATACTCTCCTGTGAGAGGTATGAGGATCTGGGTGTCATCTGCATAGTTAGTGTAGGTGACACCCAGATGGTCTAGGTCATCGAACAATGGCTTTCTGAATATATTATACATTGTAAAAGATACACAAGAACCTTGTGGCACACCACAAGTTATCGGGATCGGATCAGCAGCTGCTAGTGGAGAGAAGACTCTCATAGTCCTGTTGTTCAGAAAAGATTTAATCCAGGTGATAGCGTCTTGTGGGAAATACGCCACTGAGGCAAGGTGTTTATAGAGAACTTGGTGATCCACCAGAATGAAGGCGGCCGAGAGATCGAGGAGTAGCAGCAGTGCTGTTTTGTCTTGATCCTTGAGTACATCGATCTGCGTTTTTAGGTCTATTAGAGCTGTCTCCGTGATGTGGCCTAAAGCCAGACTGGCGGGCACCAAGGAGGTGGTTTTTCTGTAGGTACTTCTGTATTTGGATGTAGGCCACTTTGTCAAGGATCTTGAGTAAAAAAGGTATGGTAGTAATTGGCCTATAGTTAGTAGGAATTGAAGGGACAGTGATCGTTTTTTTCAAGAGGGGTAAGACGCAGGACTCCTCTAAGTTACTAGGAACTTAGCCTGAAGTGAATGAGGCGTTCATTAATTTAGTTATAAATGGCGCCAGCTCTCTAGCGGCATCTTTAGTTATCTGTGCCGGGTTGCTGTGCTCCTTGACACCTTGATGGTTTGAGGGAGGAGATGATTTTTTCTACCTCATAGGTGGATACTTGAGAGAAGCTGAAATAATGTTGTGGTTTGTTGGACTGAGCTGTGGCTGTGCTATGCTTGCCTGTGTTAGGACGGTTAGCTTTTTTGTTAGCAATCTTGCTTTGGAGGAGAGACATTTTATTCAATAGGGCATTCTGGATGTTTGTGCACCACAGTTTGTCCTTCAGACTACAATGTTCATTGTAGTATGGAAATTCTAATCTGTTAAAGTCACGTAACGATATTCTAAAATGTACCTATCAGGAATAGCCAAAAAGTGACTAAGTATAAGTGATTTACTGTGGTTCACCTTCACGTACCTAGAAAACAACAAGGAAAATCTTCAGGGTGAAGTACCTTTTCAACCAGTAAGAGCTGACACTCTCGGGCCGATTCATGGAATAATTAGCGCGGCGCAAGTGGGCAAAAACGTGCGAATCGCAGTGGAATAGCGAAAATCGCAGTGCAATTGCGAAAATCGCACGAAAAGCAGCGCACGTCGATTCATGGAAGGCCGTGCGCGAGAAAACCAGCGGATGTGCGATAAAAAAGTGCGCGGCGCACGTTGGCGCACAGGCCATCTAACAGCGTGCGCCAGGTCACAGCGAAAATCGCATAGGCCACAGCGAAATTCGCACATAGCGCGGAGCACGCAACAAAAGTAGGCGGAACACGGGCGTAACACTCGGAATGGGGAACAACTTGCCAAAACGTGGGCGTCACGGGGGAAGTATAGGGCACAAGTGCGCGGAACGCCCACACGCTCGCCTAAAACACGTATTCATGGAATAGAATAGGGCAAAAAAGCGCACGCTCAAACCAGCGCACAGGCACAAACACGACCGCCACAAGAAAGCAGGCGGTAGCGTCTCTGCGGCTGTAAGAAATGTGCGCCAAAAGGTGCGCCAACAAATAGCACCTATATACTGCCATGATGAATGTCCCATACTGTGGCCCTCCAAGAAAAATGACGTGCAAAGGGGTACCCACAAACACGGACACCCGCTGACAAAAAATACGTGTGCGTGTATACCGGGGTGCGCGGGAAGTCTAACACGCGATTTCAGCAGGGTACGTGCATCACAGGGGTTCGCGTGAAGTTATTCACGCGATCGGGCCTGGGGGAGCGGGCTACGTGTATTACAGGGGTTCGCGTGAAGTTCCTCACGCAATCGGGCCTGGGGGAGCGTGCTACGTGTATATCAGGGGTTCGCGTGAAGTTTCACACGCGATCGGGCCTGGGGGAGCGGGCTACGTGTATTACAGGGGTTCGCGTGAAGTTCCTCACGCGATCGGGCCTGGGGTAGCGGGCTACGTGTATTACAGGGGTTCGCGTGAAGTTCCTCACGCGATCGGGCCTGGGGGAGTGGGCTACGTGTATTCCAGGGGTGCGCGGGAAGTTCCACACGCGAATAGCCTGGGCGCGTGTATTTCAGGGGTGCGCGGGAAGTTCCACACGCAAATAGCCTGGGCGCGTGTATTTCAGGGGTGCGCGGGAAGTTCCACACGCGAATAGCCTGGGCGCGTGTATTTCAGGGGTGCGTGGGAAGTTCCACACGCGAATAGCCTGGGGGCGCGTGTATTTCAGGGGTGCGCGGGAAGTTCCACACGCGAATAGCCTGGGCGCGTGTATTTCAGGGGTGCGCGGGAAGTTCCACACGCGAATAGCCTGAGCGCGTGTATTTCAGGGGTGCGCGGGAAGTTCCACACGCGAATAGCCTGGGCGCGTGTATTTCAGGGGTGCGCGGGAAGTTCCACACGCGAATAGCCTGGGGCGCGTGTATTTCAGGGGTGCGCGGGAAGTTCCACACGCGAATAGCCTGGGCGCGTGTATTTCAGGGGTGCGTGGGAAGTTCCACACGCGAATAGCCTGGGGGCGCGTGTATTTCAGGAGTGCGCGGGAAGTTCCACACGCGAATAGCCTGGGCGCGTGTATTTCAGGGGTGCGCGGGAAGTTCCACATGCGAATAGCCTGGGCGCGTGTATATCAGGGGTGCGCGGGAAGTTCCACATGTGATTTGACAGTGTGGGTCCTCCCAGGTGTACCCTGTACACCCTCCACGGCACCTGCAGGCAGCCCACACCACAGGGGACTACCCTGCATCCCTGGTCATGTCCCGCAGGCAGCCCACCCACCATGGGCATGCCCCCCAGCAAAGGCACATGTCTCCTTGAACTAATGAACACCAACTCATGTCCCCTTGCACCCCCACCCCCCAGCACTGTGGGGCACCTGCCAGCAGGCCCCCACCCATGTCCAACTCATGTCCCCCACCACCCCCACCCCCCAGCACTGTGGGGCACCTGCCAGCAGGCCCCCACCCATGTCCAACTCATGTCTCCCACCACCCCCACCCCCCAGCCACCAGGGGAAGCCTCCACCAGGCCCCCACTCATGTCACCCACCACCCCCACACCCCAGCAGTGCAGGGTCACCCTCCACCAGGCCCCCACTCATGTCACCCACCACCCCCACCCCCCAGCCACCAGGGGCACCCTCCACCAGGCCCCCACTCATGTCTCCCACCACCCCCACACCCCAGCAGTGCAGGGTCACCCTCCACCAGGCCCCCACTCATGTCACCCACCACCCCCACACCCCAGCAGTGCAGGGTCACCCTCCACCAGGCCCCCACTCATGTCACCCACCACCCCCACCCCCCAGCCACCAGGGGCACCCTCCACCAGGCCCCCACTCATGTCTCCCACCACCCCCAAACCCCAGCCGTGCAGGGTCACCCTCCACCAGGCCCCCACTCATGTCTCCCACCACCCCCACCCCCCAGCCACCAGGGGCACCCTCCACCAGGCCCCCACTCATGTCTCCCACCACCCCCAAACCCCAGCAGTGCAGGGTCACCCTCCACCAGGCCCCCACTCATGTCACCCACCACCCCCACCCCCCAGCCACCAGGGGCACCCTCCACCAGGCCCCCACTCATGTCTCCCACCACCCCCACCCCCCAGCAGTGCAGGGTCACCCTCCACCAGGCCCCCACTCATGTCTCCCACCACCCCCACACCCCAGCAGTGCAGGGGCAGCCTCCACCAGGCCCCCACTCATGTCTCCCACCACCCCCACCCCCCAGCAGTGCAGGGTCACCCTCCACCAGGCCCCCACTCATGTCTCCCACCACCCCCACCCCCCAGCAGTGCAGGGTCACCCTCCACCAGGCCCCCACTCATGTCTCCCACCACCCCCACACCCCAGCAGTGCAGGGGCAGCCTCCACCAGGCCCCCACTCATGTCTCCCATCACCCCCACACCCCAGCCACCAGGGTCACCCTCCACCAGGCCCCCACTCATGTCTCCCACCACCCCCACACCCCAGCAGTGCAGGGTCACCCTCCACCAGGCCCCCACTCATGTCACCCACCACCCCCACACCCCAGCAGTGCAGGGTCACCCTCCACCAGGCCCCCACTCATGTCTCCCACCACCCCCACCCCCCAGCCACCAGGGGCACCCTTCACCAGGCCCCCACTCATGTCACCCACCACCCCCACACCCCAGCAGTGCAGGGTCACCCTCCACCAGGCCCCCACTCATGTCACCCACCACCCCCACACCCCAGCAGTGCAGGGTCACCCTCCACCAGGCCCCCACTCATGTCACCCACCACCCCCACCCCCCAGCCACCAGGGGCACCCTCCACCAGGCCCCCACTCATGTCTCCCACCACCCCCACACCCCAGCAGTGCAGGGTCACCCTCCACCAGGCCCCCACTCATGTCACCCACCACCCCCACACCCCAGCAGTGCAGGGTCACCCTCCACCAGGCCCCCACTCATGTCACCCACCACCCCCACCCCCCAGCCACCAGGGGCACCCTCCACCAGGCCCCCACTCATGTCTCCCACCACCCCCAAACCCCAGCAGTGCAGGGTCACCCTCCACCAGGCCCCCACTCATGTCTCCCACCACCCCCACCCCCCAGCCACCAGGGGCACCCTCCACCAGGCCCCCACTCATGTCTCCCACCACCCCCAAACCCCAGCAGTGCAGGGTCACCCTCCACCAGGCCCCCACTCATGTCACCCACCACCCCCACCCCCCAGCCACCAGGGGCACCCTCCACAAGGCCCCCACTCATGTCTCCCACCACCCCCACCCCCCAGCAGTGCAGGGTCACCCTCCACCAGGCCCCCACTCATGTCTCCCACCAGCCCCACACCCCAGCAGTGCAGGGGCAGCCTCCACCAGGCCCCCACTCATGTCTCCCACCACCCCCACCCCCCAGCAGTGCAGGGTCACCCTCCACCAGGCCCCCACTCAAGTCTCCCACCACCCCCACCCCCCAGCAGTGCAGGGTCACCCTCCACCAGGCCCCCACTCATGTCTCCCACCACCCCCACACCCCAGCAGTGCAGGGGCAGCCTCCACCAGGCCCCCACTCATGTCTCCCACCACCCCCACCCTCCCAGCACTGTGGGGCACCTGCCAGCAGGCCCCCACCCATGTCCAATCCATGCCCCCCTGCACCTGGGTCCCAACATTCCCCAATCATGTCCGTAATGCCCATCCTCCCCTGCCAAAAGGCCCAACCAACTATCACACCCACCCACATATCAAAGGCAATTACATGTTACACCCCCAATTTAAATAATGCAATTGAACACATGTCTGTCACACACAATGGCTGCAAGTGAATGACAAAACACCCAACATGACATGCCTGAAAGCAATGAGATGATACGACACATTGAAGATTAAAAAAATAATATGTATTGAAGAGCAAGTAGAATGGAAATGAAATAAGAAAAAACACAAAGCAAATCAAACAAAACAAGATGAATGTCCAAGAAAATAATCTGAAAAAATAAAATAAGCCAATGAAGAACCATGAAGAAGATCATCCTGGGTCCATGAGCCCAACCAAATTAAACCTAACTATGACTACTAACTAAAAACTGAACTATATACAAAAAAGTGGTGCATTGTCCAATCGCAACCAAAAAAATTTCAAAAAAACAAAGGGAATCTAACCCTAACTATACAACTATATACAAAGGCAGCGGGCTATTCGGACGGCTCACTGGTTGTTGTCATGGGCCAGGGCATCATCGAACTCCTGGTCAATGACCCGAGGTCCCGCAGGGATAACGCAGTGTCAAGCTCAAACTCCCTGCGAAGACCCTCGAGGCACTCAGCCCGCCTCAGCGCCCTCCGCATGGAGTCCTCCGCCCTGACCATCGTGAGCCGTTCCTCCTCTGCCCGCTGCCGCTCCGCACCTATCCGCTGGCACAACCGCTCCCACACGGAAGCCACTCCCATTCCAGGGTTCTCCTGCCCTCCGGCCGATGCCTGCACCCCTGATGTTGATGGCCCCGAGCCATGATGCCTCCCACGTTGAGCCTGCTGCTGCCTCCGACGCAACTGCCTGTGCCAGCACGACGGCATCCAGGCTGATGGAAACCACCAACGCCGTCGTGTACGTGCCCTGCCCGATGATGCCGTCACATCCTCCATCTGCTGGGGTCCAGTTGCTCTGGTGTCCACCCCTGCTGGATCTCGGACTCCCGACTGTGGCAGGGATGGGATCCCCACCGAGCTGGCTGCATTGGTCGGGGCAGGTCCACAGGGGGCCCTGGTGGCATCTGGGCTGGAAGACGGCAAGGAGAACGACTGGTGGATAGCCTGCACAGAGGAGGAGAGGGCCGCCACATTGGCCAACACATGCAGGAAACCCCCGAACATGGCCGATCCCAATTGGGCCACGTCGGCACGGTGCACTTCGTGATGACGTGCGTGCTCCTCCCGGGAAGCACGCACGGCATCACGAATCACAGCCGTGCGCATCGCGACCCCAATCAGGACCTTCTCCGCACGGCCAGGGGTTCCCACGTCCGCAGGTGGAGGGGAGTCAGGTGACATGGACATCCCCTCTACCTGCGGACAGGCCTGGGACGGGGCATCCCTGCTGGTGCATGGTGGTGCACTCACAGGGTCAGGAACAGCGACATGCACAGGCCCCTCCACAGTGACCTGTGCTGCCTCCTGCCCCTGGCCCTGGACTGCACCACTTGCACCAGCAGGGATGCCCCCACCAGGCCCCATGTGTGCCCCAGTGGCGGCCTCCTCCTCCTCTGTGCAAACCACCAACCTGGATGGCTCCTCACCGTCTCCCACCGTAGCAGGCCCCTGTGGGGGCTCACCCACCCCTTCCGCTGCAGCCGTGGGGGCATCCCCGCCGCCTTGCTCCACAGCGCCGTCTCCGCCCTCTTCTTCACTAGCCGCTGCGTAGAGGGAGACAAAGAACACAAGCATCAGGGCACTGTACAATGGTCCCCTAGACAGGAAGCAATAGCAGATGAGCACCACTGTCAAAGTACACTTCCATCATGTCCCTCCACAACACATGGGTCAGTCCAGGCAAAACACACACAGTAACAGGCATGGTGCATGCCATGGACATTTCCATGCATGTCCAATGGACTCTTGAAACATTCAATGATATGTAACTCACATGCATCATGGCTCATGCCTATCACATGCACACACTTCACCTCAGTCACATCCATCTGGCCCCAAACACACCAAACACAGCGGATACAAGGGTAATTTGGCTGCTTTACTGAATCTGTGCATTGTCACACACATGTGTCATGCATCCATGGCATGCACAAGTCACAGACACGCAGGTCAGGCACACAGACATGGCTACCATATATGTACCTGGCATCAGCACCCATCCCTCACCCCCACCCATGTCCAGGTACAGAGACTGGCATGCTCTCATGTTCAAAATCTGCATAGGGCTCTCCATGCGGCATTTCAACACATGCAAAAACCATGTGCATCACACATCACTGGTCGCACATGCATTACCATGATGTCCCTGCACACATACATGCATACATGGCCTATGGCACACATACAGGCAAGTATCATAGAACCAGCACACCGCAACATGCCCTGTCTCACACAGTAATGCATGGACACTTACCGCTCAACTCCAGACGGGCCTCCCTCTCAAGGATCTGGGCGTGGAGCTCTGGGCGTACGCGTTCCAGGACCCTCATCTGGATGGAACTCATGCGGCCCCGGCCCCCCTTCACGAGGCGCCGGGCCTTCACAAGGGTCCTGGACCTCAAGTCCTCCCAGCGCTTCTTGATCTTCAGGACGTCGCGGGTTGCCACCCCCTCCGCGTTGATGGCAACCACACAGTCGGCCCAGATCCTCTGCCGTCCTTCCTTGCTGGCGCGGGACGATCCAAAGAGGGCATCATACTGCCCCAGGACATGCTCCACCAGGACACCAACTTCGGTGACAGTGAAGCTGGTGCCCCTCTGCCCCTCTGGCCTGGGGTTGCCACTGGTGCCAGATGTGGAAGTGCCCGACATGGCAACCCCAGAGGCAGGTGTGGGTGGGCAACTGGGTCCTGGGGCTGGGCTGTGGAGCGATGTAATCCCAGTCGGGAGTCTTCAGTTCCAGCAGGGGTGTACACAGCAACTGGACCCCTGCAGATGGCTGATGTGCAGGCACCAAATGGCAGGGCACGGTGGCAGCAGGCAGGCAGGCAGGCAGGCAGCAGCAGATGGCACGTGGGAGGCTGCTCTGGGCACTGGGGGGCAGTAACTCGGCCTTCTGGGCAGGAGCGTGGTCTTCCGTGTGTTTTCGCGTGGCCAGCTTGATACGGAGTGATTTGGCACGTGAAAATCCTGCACGTCAGCGTGAAATCCGAGGAAAGGCCCTTAGCGCGTAAGCGCGTCAGCACGCATACGCGATTCTATTGGACCAGAGTCCCTCCGCGCGTAAGCGCGTCTGTGACGTGACCCGCACGGGTGTTCCCCACTCAGCACGCGATGACGGGGCCCACGTGGAGATACTGCACGTCAGAGTGTCATCGCGTGTAATTGGACAAAACGATTGGCCTATGTACGTGTATTTAATGGGTGCGCGGGCACTTACACACGCAAGTACGTCAGCGAACCTGTATCCCGTGGTGCGTGTGAATTTCCACACGCTATTGGACTGGGAACTGGATTCCAGGGGTGCGGGGGTCACACGCTGTATCCCGTGGTGCGTGTGAATTTCCACACGCTATTGGACTGGGAACTGGATTCCAGGGGTGCGCGGCTCACACGCTGTATCCCGTGGTGCGTGTGAATTTCCACACGCTATTGGACTGGGAACTGGATTCCAGGGGTGCGCGGGTCACACGCTCGCCTAGAACACGCGCAAAGCATAAATTTGCGGACTTTAACAATAACAAGCTCAGACGCCAGGATGAACATACCGTTCCTAGCAGCAGTGGCAGTGGGCTACCAAAGGAGGAGGAGGAGGATAGTCAGGGCCAGAATATTCACACCCAGAACCAGCCTTTTCGGGATGCCTGATGACCAGGTGTATGGGAGGTACAGGTTTCCACCACACATCATACTGGACCTGGTGAGTGAGTGGGAGGATGACCTCACATCACCCACCCTGTGCTCCCAAGCACTCAGCCCCCTGGAGAAGGTCCTCAATGTACTGCACTTCTTAGCCACTGGATCATTTCAGCGGACAAGTGCCATAGTGGGTGGGGTGTCACAGGCCACCCAGTCACGCTGCCTACACCAGGTCTTGAACATCATCACTGCACGCCCATCAGTCCGCAGGCACATATACCTGCCCAGAACACCTGCAGAAAGGCATGCTGCCGCCCTGGATTTTTACGCTGTGGCACGATTCCCCAAAGTGCTAGGTGCCATCGACTGCACCCATGTGGCTCTACGTCCCCCCAGGGCATCTGAGCACATCTATAGGAACCGCAAGCACTGGCATTCCATCAACGTGCAGGTAGCATGTAATGCCAAGGGAATCATCACCTCAGTATATGCCAACTATCCCGGCTCCACCCACGACAGCTTCATTTACCGAATGTCCACCCTAAGCCGGGACCTAGAAGCTGGGCGGCATGGCGATACATGGCTGCTTGGTGAGTATGTATGCCACTGCACATGCATGCATGTTGGATACTGAGCAAGGTCACAACCCTACCAATGATACCAATCACCACCTCCACAGGGGACAGTGCCTACCCTCTCAGCCCCCACATGATGACGCCAATTTGGAACCCCACCACGCCACCCCAGGTAAGATATAACACAGCCCACATTACAACCAGGGGCATAGTGGAGCGCACATTCGGAGTGCTAAAGTCACGCTTTCGCTCCCTTGACCGTTCTGGCGGGCAGCTGTTATACGCTCCCCCAGTAGTGTGCAGGATCATAGTGGCAGCATGTGTCCTGCACAACGTTGCAACACGCCGGGGCCTGGCCGTGGACATGGTGGTGGCCCCACATCCCCAACCACATGCACAGCCGCTGCGCATGGGAGGGGAAAGGGCACGGGGGGAGGCAGCCCGTACACAGCTAGTGGCTAATTACTTCACATAGAAATCACACCCCTGTGGAGTGCACACTGCCCTGGCACATTCCATCTGACAATCAATGATGACTCAACCTGACACTGATCCTGAATGTCTGGAGAATGGACCGGGAATACCATGTCAGCCTGAGATTGTTCACCTGGAAGTGTCACAATGTGTGCATCCCTACCCACACAGACACCACCAATGCAGTTTTGTGAAGTTACACATTGAAGCAGCTAAAATGAATACCCACTTGCAAAATGCAACAAGAGGACAGTGCCATGTCAGCCAACCCAACCCCAGCACCGCCACACGACACACCGTGCCATGTCATGCTAATTGCAGGTAAACAAAGTAATCCCCACAACATGACATCAGTCTCACTATGTACAGTGGCACTATTAGAAACCTGCAACACCTGAAATGCTCACAGCAATGCCGGACCAACAACATACTTGAGCACGTAGTACCATTAACATGACATCACAAATGTTACATATTAGTAGTCTCACCACCTGGAAATGCCTGCACTCCCACCACTACCAACTGTGCAGTGTTGTCGCCATGTAGAGTTGTAGGTGCACTGCTGCCAACATGGACCCCATCTCCAGACTAGAGGTCCTTGTGTGGACATGAGGAAGGGACCTGCAAATTGGGAGGTAGACACAGAAGAAGAGTTACACATCAATGCAACATGCAGTGTAAAACACAACAGCAATATGCACTAGGAATGTATACACAGTATTGACTACAGACTGCCCACACAGCTCATGGGAGTCCAACGTCACTGTGTAATTCACTGTCACTTGGGCACACCCTTTGCAAGCCCATGGAAACGGGAAGCAGGAGGGGTGTGTGTGACTCAAACCCAAGCATCTGAACCAAATACATTACAAGCCTGCATGTGCCCAGCCACAATGCAGCGTATGCCCACAGGAACCACGGAAGCCAACAGATCGTCCCAAAAAAATTGGGAATAAAAGAAATCAAAATAAAAATAAAAATAAGAAACAATCAAAAATGGCCATTGATGGGCCCGGGGGGGTTGGGGAGGCCACCCAGGAGGTCCGAGGACAGGATGCACACCAGAACCCACCTGCGTGGATCCTGGGAAGATAAAACACCTCCATGGGCTCATGGCCCACACGGCTACCCTATTGTGGGAGTATCACTGCTGTCGCTATTATCACCCTGTGCAGCTGCATCCGGAGGTGGTTGCACTATGGGAGGCAGCCCACGCAAGGCCCTAGTCTGCTCCTCCATGGCTGCAAGCATGCGGGTGTGGTAGGTCTGGTTCTGGAGGATGAGTGTGCGGAGGTGCCCATGCAACAACTCACGGGATGCCCGGACCTCCGCCCTCGTTGCCTGCATCTCAGCTGAGAGCGTACGGGTGAGACGCTCCAGCTGCTGTTCTGTCCTTTGGTGTGTTGAAGCCTCAAGCTCAACAAGAGTCGTCCTGAGGTGAAGGAGCTCCTGCCTCAGGGCTTCCCTGTGGCCCTGGGACTCAATGGAGATGGCCTCCTGCAGAGTCGCCAGTGCCGCCCGCCTGTCCCTGTTGGACCCCAACATGTCCTCCCTGTGTGACTGGCAGATGGAGTCGGTTGCCTGCTCTAGTCGCTCCATCAGCCTTTCTGGGGGGACAATGGAAGTGGCCACCCTATCCATGGCCTGAGCCATCATCTCGGATGATGCAGCCTGTTGGGTAGCCATACCGTAAATGGATTGCTCCCATGCGGTATTGCCGGGTGGCGTACGGCCACCACGTCGGCGGGCACCACACCTGTCTGGGGCAAGGCGAACTGCGCCTTGCTGTGCCGGCACTGCCTGAGGCTGCAGGACTGCATTCCCCCTCTGATCTGCTGGCCCAGGAACAGGATCAGATGTCGCGGAGTGTGACCCTGCATCCGTAACCACCGAAGGCGTAGCTGCCAACACTGACATCCCCATGGAGGGTACTGACCCTGGTGCAGGTGGGTGAGACAGAACAGAATCCCTCCCTGGAACACTCACCTGCGACGGCACGTAGGTCTCATCCGAATCAACACCTGAGTACAGCTCGGGGGAGGTGCAGCCAGAGACACCCCTTGAGAGCACGACCTGCAGCACTTGTGGGTTCTCCCCCACCACCACACCACGTCCCTCACTGGTGGTTGGTCGGCCCTGGGACACCTCCTGGGTCTGCACCATCTCCACAACCCCAGCAGTATCAGGTGCGTCTTCCCCTGCAAAGACATGAAAACAAAGAAATGGAAACAGGCATTAGCACCATGGCACACATTGAGGGCTGAGAAGCAAGAGAACCAGTACTTGATTGACACATGTCCCACATGACTAAAACCCTCCCATACATGCACCCTCACTGCGTATGAAGTGCAGGCAAATGGCACACACTGATGACACCAAGATGGAAGATGAACACATTTTCTGCATGCTGCCTGGCAGTGGCATCACACATTGGCCTGTGATTGGCAGGTGAAACACACATGCCATCACACAGATGGCATGTACCATTGCTATTGAGTGAAGATGGAGAGGAGGGCAGCACCTATTCATTCAGTCCAGTTCCCGCATGTAATTGCTTTTCTAATTCTAACAGGTCAGATTTTTCACCTGGAGCTGCCAGTCTGAAATGGTCAAATTGCACAGGGACATGTGTGTACAAATGATATCCAGGTAACAAAGTCACTCCACTTTACCATACCCATGTCAGACATGTGACTAGTGGACAGCGACATGCCTAGTGAAAGTGGTGGAATGCAAACAAACTGACTGAATGAACAGTGAAAAAGAAGCAAATATGTTGTGTCAAGGTGACACTTCAAGGGCAACTGGCGTGCAGTTGTGCTAGATGTCTACTGTTGGCAGAAGGGATACTGCTATGGCCAAATGCAGCTGCGCAGGAAGGATTGCATGAAGCACATGGCTGACCCATACGACTCAGGCGCACACACTCTCACCTGGCACCCGAACAGAAGCCCTCACACACACACCATGCACATGGATGACACACACATGCATGTGCACTCACCGGACAATGCCTCGTAATCAGCCAGATCTCCCACGCCTTGGATCTGTTCCTCCGTGACGTAGGTCCCAGCGACTGACTCATGTGGAGTGAGTTCCATGTCTACTACTGGAGACCCACCGCCAGTCACTAGAGTTGCGGCATGACTTGAGGCCAGCTTACTCTTTGCCCTGCGCTTTAGGTCATTCCAGCGCTTATAGCAATCATTGGCTGTGCGCCTCACGATTCCAAGGGCACTTACGATGTCCGCAACGGTCTGCCAGTGTGCCTGGCGTTGTGCAGGTGTGGTCTTGGATCCTGCAACAATGACCATCTCGTTGTCATGTCCGGACACATACTCAACAAGTGCATTCAGTTCGTCATCCGTGAAGCTGGGCTTCCTGGACGGGCCGGACTGTGTAGCCGTGTCTGGGGCATCAGCCTGTGCCGGACGAGCACTCTTCCTCTTCCGCTTGGAAGGTGGTGGTGATCCTGAGTGTCCTGCGCCGCTCTGGACACTAGGGGCAGGAGCCCTGGTGGACTCTGTATCAGGAGTGTGGGATTGCACACTCAGCATGGGAGTTGGTGCAGGCATTGGCTCTAGTGTGATGGTGTCAGGGGGAATGTCAGCAGCATGGACTAGGACCGACACTGTCCTGGCTGGGTGTGTGAGGGCTGGGGTGGATGGAGCCGCAGCTGCCCCTGCAGCCTCTCCGCCCTGCCTCCTTGGTGCAGCAGATGACCTTGCTGCCCCAGATCCACGTGGCATGATGGCATCAACGTGCACCAGCGCACGTGTCGTAGCCCTGCTGACCTGGAAGTCAGCCATGGAGTCAGCCAGGTCTGGTGCCACAATGGGCTGGTCCAACAAGGGCTGAGCATGGATGGTGTCAGCCACATCAGCCTCAATGGGAGGGGGGGAAGGGGGGGGGATTGTGGGTGCCGTGACTGGTCCTCCACACATGGGGGGACAGGCTCACCCTGCAAGTTACGACCACGTCCCCTACCAGATCCACCACGGCCACCACTTGTGGCTCTTCCACCTTTGCCACCCTTACGGAATCCTCGCCTCCCAGCCATGGCACTGATGTTAATGTGCGTATGGGAGTGGATGTAGACTATTGTCCTGGGTAATTGGGGGTCAAAGGGGTTGGGTACCAGATGGTAATTGTACCCTAGTGCTCTAGCAAGGCTGAATGTAACCCCTGGGGAAAGATGACGGGTCACGTAACGCACAGGAGGCCCAAAAAAGGGAGATGACGTGCACGCAACCCCTCCTAGACCATGTGTGCAGAAAGAAAAACCTGCACTACGCTGTGGCACCCTGTAGCAATCAAGACCCGGACCAGGGTTGGGTTGCTGAAATAATACTTTATTCAGGCGATTTTAAACTAATGAAAATATAGTCCATGAACTCCTTGAGAGTTACTCCACTCTTAGGCAGTCTTCCAGGTCTAGGATTAAGCCCTCCTAAGTCTCCTTGTTGTCCGGATAGGCCCACCAGTTGTTCCTTCTCTCCTCGTCCTCTTCGTATGACTAGGAAAATCAACAACAAACGCTGGATTAGTTCCCGGGCTTTTATAGGATGTGAGTGACTTGCTTCCCCCCCAATGGAAAGCTTCCCTGTCAATCAGACTTCTCATTGGCTGGTATTGCCATGTCCCGCCTCCTTTAAAGGCTGCCGTGGTTTCCCAGAGTGGCTGCTTCTGCTGCCTGCCCGAAGAGTCCCGCTCCCAGGCCACTCTATCCTGCGAGTCCCTCCCCCCCTTTGAAGTCTCTCCCTCTCACCATGTGTGTCTGTCTCCGTGGCCGCCCCAGAGCGGCCCGCCCCGCCGAGCAAGCCGTCTCTCCCTTCTCTCCCTTCCTGGTGGGGAGAGACGCTCGGCGGGCCGTGTGGGCCGGCTCCCCGTGACCGCCCGCACCTCCCGCGGGTTCGCCGTCACCAACCCGTCTCCCGGGCTGCAGGCCGCGGCTGCGTTACCCTTGGCGGGTTCAGGTAAGGCTGGACGGGAGGGGGCCGCTCCTTTCGTGTCGCGGCTCGTTGCCGCGATCCCGTAGAGTCCCGGGGATAGCGGGCGGGACGGGGCTGCGTTCTCTGGATCGCGGCCCCATGCCGCGATCCCGCGGAGTCCCGCTACCCCTCCCGGCACCCCCTCCACTCCGGGCCCCTTCTCACATCTCCCCATCACAAACCCTGGCCGATCGGGCAAGGGAGGATTCCGGGACAGATAGTCGGCCACCAGCTGGAAACCCGCAGGTCTGTGCAAGGTAACGAAATCGAACGGTTGGAGAGAGAGGAACCATCTGAGCACCCGCTGGTTGGTATCTTTATGCCTTGCGAGCCACTGTAAGGGGGCATGGTCAGTATACAACGTAAAGCAGCGACCCAAGAGATAATACCTGAGGGTCTCTACCGCCCATTTGATGGCCAAACACTCCTTCTCAATAGTGGAATAGGCCTCCTCGTGAGGTACGAGCTTCCTGCTCACGAAACAGATGGGCTGTAGTTCGCCCCCTTGTTCCTGTGAAAGAACTGCTCCCAGCCCCTGATTTGACGCGTCCGTCTGAAGGAAAAATTGTCTATGGAAGTCGGGGCACCGAAGTATTGGATTTGAGGTGATCCTCTGCTTCAGGACATCGATGGCTTCCAAAGCAGCGGTGTTTTTGGTCAAATCGGGAGACCCTTTGTTCCTTAAAGCGTCAGTTAGTGGAGCTGCCACCGAGGAGAAATCTGGGATAAATCTACGGTAGTAGCCTATGAAACCCAAAAAGGCACGGATCTGTTTCTTCGTGGATGGAGTAGGTATCTCGTGGATGGCCTGGATTTTCGAGAATTGCGGTCGTATCGTGCCTCCGCCTACCAAGTGTCCCAGATATTTCGTCTCGTGTGCCCCTATCACTGTTTTCTTCGGATTAATGTGTAGGCCTGCCTTAAACAACTCAGACACCACCTGTTCCAAGTGGCGTACATGTTCTGTCCAGGTCGTGCTATACACGACAATGTCGTCTAAGTAAGCCGCAGCATAACACTCATGGGGACGTAGTATGACATCCATCAGTCTCTGGAAGGTGGCTGGTGCTCTGTGTAGCCCGAACGGCAAAACCTTGAATTGGTATAGACCTTGGGGAGTGGTAAAGGCAGTCTTTTCCCGGTCCGTGGATTTCAAGGGAATCTGCCAATAACCCTTAGTTAGGTCAAGCGTGCTTAGGAAGTTGGCGGATCCTAGCCTTTCCAACAGCTCGTCCATTCGTGGCATAGGATAGGCTTCATAATTGGAGATCGTATTTAACTGTCGGTAGTCCATACAAAATCTAACAGTACCATCGGGCTTTGGTACCAACACTATCGGGGATGACCACGGGCTGGTTGAGGGTTCAATTATGTCCATACGGAGCATCTCTTCTACTTCGTTTCGGATAACCATCCTTCGTGCTTCTGGAATACGATAGGGTCTTAGTCTAACAATCCGTCCGGGATCGGTTTTGATCTCGTGTTCGATTAAATAGGTCCTCCCTGGTAAGGCCGAGAATGCTTCTCCAAAGGGAGACAGCCTGTTCAAAAGTTCTGACCTCATGGAAGGAGTCAAGATGGTTCCCCATTGCACGTCTTCTAGCTTGCCCTGTTCATGATTCACGTTTTGTTCTGAGGTATCCTCACCAGCATCCATTGTGGCTACCAATACAGGCGCGTTCCATGCTTTTAGCAGGTTCACATGGTATACCTTGTCTGGTGTGGCACGATCGGGTTGGTGGATCCGATACGTCACAGGGCTAAGTACCTCCTTAACCTCATAAGGACCTCTCCATCTGGCCAATAGCTTGTTAGTACTGGTGGGTAGTAGGATTAGTACTTGGTCTTCTATTCGGAAAGTTCTCATCCGACTTCCTTTGTTATAGTTTTTCTCCTGGTTTGTCTGTGCGTGTCCCAGATTTGTCTCGGCCATCGAGCGGAGTGCTGTCAAATGTTCCTTCAACTCTTCAGTGTACTCTGTTAAAGAAATCTCATCCGAAGTCTCCCATTCTTCTTTTACAAGGTCCAAGATGGTTCGGGGTTGTCTTCCGAAAAGGAGCTCGAATGGAGAAAAACCGGTAGACGACTGTGGGGTGTCGCGTAATACCATCAAGACCAAGGGTAATATACGGTCCCAGTTCTTCCCATCAGACCCGGTCACTCTCCGTATCATTTTCTTGATCGTTTTGTTATACCTTTCGACAAGGCCATCGGTCTGGGGATGGTATACCGAGGTGCGTAACTGATGTATCTGCAGTCTTTCGCATACCTGCCGAAGCAAGGTGGACATAAAATTGGTCCCTTGATCTGTGATAACTTCCGAGGGTAAGCCCACTCTTGCGAAGAAGGGAATGAGCTGGTCACATAGTTGTCGGGCTGATGTTCCCTTCAAGGGAAAAGCCTCTGGATACCGCGTAGCATAGTCAACAATGACTAGTAGATACTTGTATCCACGGGATGCGGGTTCTATAGGTCCAACGATGTCCATGCCTATCCGCTGGAAAGGAACGTTAATAAGGGGCATTTTCTGCAAAGGGGCTTTTGCTGGTAAGACGCCACTTGTTAGCTGGCAAGTGGGACACGCCTTACAGAACTGGGATACTTCACCGTATATGCCTGGCCAGTAGAACCGTCTCAGTATGTTCTGCTGCGTTTTCAGGGAGGCCATATGTCCGCCGCAGGGGTGGTTGTGTGCCAGTTGCATTATGACCATTCTATGGGATTTTGGTAATATCAATTGTTCCTTTACAGTCCCATCGTCCGCCTTATATTTTCTGTACAATAGTCCATGACGGAACAGGAAGCCAGGTCCTTTTGTTACGTCTGGATCTTTCTCATTGGCCGCTCTCTCACGGGCTACCCGAAGGGTGGGATCAGTTAGGGTTTCCCCCCTCAGGGAGTCCTCATGATCCTCGGGTTGCCAGTTAATGGGTCGGGTCATGTAACTGGCTTGGCACCACTCTAGCCTGTTCCGTCTTTTATGTCCGGGGGGGTTTCTGGAGTCACCTATGTTCGAGGGTCTGTTGGTCTTTGCTCTTTCTTCATCCAGTGCTTTACTAAAGTGGGGTAGGTCAGTTCCCAGGACCACTGGGGTGGGTAGAGTAGGAAGGACGGCAGCCTTTAATTGAGTGGTTTCATGGTTCACCTCTATCTGTACCTCTCTCATCGGGTATGTTTTAATGTCCCCATGTATACACTTTATCGGTACACAAAGGTTAGGTAAATTAGGGTTATTACTCACGGTGGGAGATATGGCTGTTTGTCGACTTCCGCTATCCAGCAGCGCCCGGGTCGGTCGTCCATCCACTCTTATATCCACGATGTATGGACCAGGGTTACGTACTTCCGGGTGTGGCTTCATGTAGCCGATTTCCATAGGTTCTGTGGTCTTCCTTCTGGGGCAAAACCGGGCAATGTGACCCCATTCACCACACTCAAAGCACTGGGGTTGTCGAACTCCCGGGATTATGGGTGGCTGTCTCTCCTCATATCCAGTCTTCCTTTCTTCTAGTTTCCTGAAGACCTCCTCCGGTTGCCTCCATCTGTTATGTGCCACTTTTGGGCCCTTTTGTATCTGATGTTCAAAGTTCGGCGACGTCATCCTTCCTGGCATACTTGTTGAGGGGAAGCGACTGTACCCGGCCTTTTGATAAGCTGATGCAATGTCCACGGCTTCCGCCAATGTAGGCCTGTGGTGTTGCCTAACCCATCTTTGCATTGGGCTCGGCAAGGCTTCTACGAACTGTTCCAGGATTATTTTATCTAGGAGGGGTTGGTTGGCTGGGGTAGGGGATTGCATCCACTTCTCCGTCAGGTCTTTAATGCGGTAATATAACTGCCTGGGACTCTCCCCGTTTTTCAACTTGGTGTCCCTTAGCTGAAGGCGATAGGCCTCTTCATCCAGGCCTAGACGGTCCAGTACAGCTGCTTTAATTTCCCCATACGGAGTGATACCATTGGGGTTCACAGCCTGATAAGCACCCTGCATTACCCCAGATAACAAGGGAGCCACATACTGTCCCCAGCGTTCAGGCGGCCATTGCGCATTTCTTGCAATCCTCTCAAAACTTGTGAAGAAAAAGGCTGGATCCTCTCCCTCCTTATACTTCTGGAGCAGGGTGGACGGTACCATGGGTTGGTTCCTCGTGCTGGTTACTGCATCTGTGAGCCTGATAATGTTCTCATGCTGTTTGTCCTGGGCCGTGGTCTGTAGGGCGCCCTGTAACTGGATGGCTTGCTGGAACGCCTGGCGATCAGCCTCTGCCTGTTGTGTTTGTAGCTGTATTAATTGCTGCAGCTGCTGTTGGCCATCCGTCAGGGTTTTAATTAGGGTATCCATCGCGTTGTCGCTTATCCCACCTTCGTCGCCAATGTAGCAATCAAGACCCGGACCAGGGTTGGGTTGCTGAAATAATACTTTATTCAGGCGATTTTAAACTAATGAAAATATAGTCCATGAACTCCTTGAGAGTACTCCACTCTTAGGCAGTCTTCCAGGTCTAGGATTAAGCCCTCCTAAGTCTCCTTGTTGTCCGGATAGGCCCACCAGTTGTTCCTTCTCTCCTCGTCCTCTTCGTATGACTAGGAAAATCAACAACAAACGCTGGATTAGTTCCCGGGCTTTTATAGGATGTGAGTGACTTGCTTCCCCCCCAATGGAAAGCTTCCCTGTCAATCAGACTTCTCATTGGCTGGTATTGCCATGTCCCGCCTCCTTTAAAGGCTGCCGTGGTTTCCCAGAGTGGCTGCTTCTGCTGCCTGCCCGAAGAGTCCCGCTCCCAGGCCACTCTATCCTGCGAGTCCCTCCCCCCCCTTTGAAGTCTCTCCCTCTCGCCATGTGTGTCTGTCTCCGTGGCCGCCCCAGAGCGGCCCGCCCCGCCGAGCAAGCCGTCTCTCCCTTCTCTCCCTTCCTGGTGGGGAGAGACGCTCGGCGGGCCGTGTGGGCCGGCTCCCCGCGACCGCCCGCACCTCCCGCGGGTTCGCCGTCACCAACCCGTCTCCCGGGCTGCAGGCCGCGGCTGCGTTACCCTTGGCGGGTTCAGGTAAGGCTGGACGGGAGGGGGCCGCTCCTTTCGTGTCGCGGCTCGGTGCCGCGATCCCACGGAGTCCCGCTACCCCTCCCGGCACCCCCTCCACTCCGGGCCCCTTCTCACACACCCAGTAACACAAGAATGAACGTATGCGTGTCACACGCAGCCTAGAATGACCTCTGAAGGGGTAGGCTACACACGGGGCAAGCACAGATGTTAGATACGTGCGTGACTCACCGTCTGCCTGGTAAACGAGCGTGTAAAAGGAGCACGTTTGGTTGGCAACACCCCCGCCAAAAGAAGATTTGTCCGCTGTCTGAGGAGACAGGACAACAGTAGAAGGGAACACTGTTTGAGGGAACAGGCCCAGGTAAACCAGTAAAAGAGAAAAAAGAGAAAAAGCTGTCAGAGGTAACAGGGAATACGAACTTGAAACGCCGTGAAGTAAATCGCGTGTGAAACGACAAGAAGTACAGAATTCACCCACTCGCTCTCCACGAAAAGCACGTACAAGGAAAACGTGTTCTACACGTACCTTTTATACAGGCCCACACGTCCAGCGTCACTTACGCGGCGTGTACGCGCTAGGGCCATTTCCACCTATTCCATGCTTTGTCACTTCTGCGTGTAGGGCCATTTCCACCAATTACACGCTTTGTCACTTCTGCGTGTAGGGCCATTTCCACCAATCACACGCTTTGTCACTTCTGCGTGTAGGGCCATTTCCACCAATCACACGCTTTGTCACTTCTGCGTGTAGGGCCATTTCCACCAATCACACGCAATTACACTCTGACGTGCAGTCTTTCCACGTGTGCTCTGTCATCACGTGCTGTGTGGGAAACACCTGTGCGGGTCACGTCACAGACGCGCTTACGCGCTGAGGGCCTTTCCTCAGTTTTCACGCTGACGTGCAGGATTTTCACGTGCAAAATCACTCCCTACCAAGCTGGCCACGCGTACGCACACGGAATACCACGCTCCTGCCCGTAAGGCCGAACTACTGCCCCCCAGAGCCCGAGCACTCCCACCTGCTGCTGCCTGACTGCCTGCTGCCCCTGCACTGCTGGGGGGTGGGGGTGGTGGGTGACATGAGTGGGGGCCTGGTGGAGGGTGACCCTGCACTGCTGGGGTGTGGGGGTGGTGGGTGACATGAGTGGGGGCCTGGTGGAGGGTGACCCTGCACTGCTGGGGTGTGGGGGTGGTGGGAGACATGAGTGGGGGCCTGGTGGAGGGTGACCCTGGTGGCTGGGGGTGGTGGGAGACATGAGTGGGGGCCTGGTGGAGGGTGCCCCTGGTGGCTGGGGGGTGGTGGGTGACATGAGTGGGGGCCTGGTGGAGGGTGACCCTGCACTGCTGGGGTTTGGGGGTGGTGGGAGACATGAGTGGGGGCCTGGTGGGGGCTGCCCCTGGTGACTGGGGGGGTGGGGGTGATAGGGGACATGAGTGGTGGCCTGGTGGGGGCTGCCCCTGGTGACTGGGGGGGGTGGGGGTGATAGGGGACATGAGTGGGGGCCTGTTGGGGGCTGCCCCTGCACTGCTGGGGGGTGGGGGTGGTGGGAGACATGGGTGGGGGCCTGGTGGAGGGTGACCCTGGTGGCTGGGGGGTGGGGGTGGTGGGAGACATGAGTGGGGGCCTGGTGGAGGGTGCCCCTGGTGGCTGGGGGTGGTGGGTGACATGAGTGGGGGCCTGGTGGAGGGTGACCCTGCACTGCTGGGGTTTGGGGGTGGTGGGAGACATGAATGGGGGCCTGGTGGGGGCTGCCCCTGGTGACTGGGGGGGTGGGGGTGATAGGGGACATGAGTGGGGGCCTGGTGGGGGCTGCCCCTGCACTGCTGCGGGGTGGGGGTGGTGGGAGACATGGGTGGGGGCCTGGTGGAGGCTGCCCCTGGTGGCTGGGGGGTGGTGGGAGACATGCGTGGGGGCCTGGTGGAGGCTGCCCCTGGTGGCTGGGGGGTGGGGGTGGTGGGAGACATGGGTGGGGGCCTGGTGGAGGCTGCCCCTGCACTGCTGGGGGGTGGGGGTGGTGGGAGACATGAGTGGGGGCCTGGTGGAGGCTGCCCCTGGTGGCTGGGGGTGGTGGGAGACATGAGTGGGGGCCTGGTGGAGGCTGCCCCTGGTGGCTGGGGGGTGGGGGTGGTGGGAGACATGAGTGGGGGCCTGGTGGAGGCTGCCCCTGGTGGCTGGGGGTGGTGGGTGACATGAGTGGGGGCCTGGTGGAGGGTGACCCTGCACTGCTGGGGTTTGGGGGTGGTGGGAGACATGAGTGGGGGCCTGGTGGAGGGTGCCCCTGGTGGCTGGGGGGTGGGGGTGGTGGGTGACATGAGTGGGGGCCTGGTGGAGGGTGACCCTGCACTGCTGGGGTGTGGGGGTGGTGGGTGACATGAGTGGGGGCCTGGTGGAGGGTGACCCTGCACTGCTGGGGTGTGGGGGTGGTGGGAGACATGAGTGGAGGCCTGGTGGAGGGTGACCCTGCACTGCTGGGGTGTGGGGGTGGTGGGTGACATGAGTGGGGGCCTGGTGGAGGGTGACCCTGCACTGCTGGGGTGTGGGGGTGGTGGGTGACATGAGTGGGGGCCTGGTGGAGGGTGACCCTGCACTGCTGGGGTGTGGGGGTGGTGGGTGACATGAGTGGGGGCCTGGTGGAGGGTGACCCTGCACTGCTGGGGTGTGGGGGTGGTGGGTGACATGAGTGGGGGCCTGGTGGAGGGTGACCCTGCACTGCTGGGGTGTGGGGGTGGTGGGTGACATGAGTGGGGGCCTGCTGGAGGGTGACCCTGCACTGCTGGGGTGTGGGGGTGGTGGGTGACATGAGTGGGGGCCTGGTGGAGGGTGACCCTGCACTGCTGGGGTGTGGGGGTGGTGGGTGACATGAGTGGGGGCCTGGTGGAGGGTGACCCTGCACTGCTGGGGTGTGGGGGTGGTGGGTAACATGAGTGGGGGCCTGGTGGAGGGTGACCCTGCACTGCTGGGGGGTGGGGGTGGTGGGAGACATGAGTGGGGGCCTGGTGGAGGCTGCCCCTGGTGGCTGGGGGGTGGGAGACATGAGTGGGGGCCTGGTGGAGGCTGCCCCTGGTGGCTGGGGGGTGGGGGTGGTGGGAGACATGGGTGGGGGCCTGGTGGAGGCTGCCCCTGCACTGCTGGGGGGTGGGGGTGGTGGGAGACATGAGTGGGGGCCTGGTGGAGGCTGCCCCTGGTGGCTGGGGGGTGGGGGTGGTGGGAGACATGAGTGGGGGCCTGGTGGAGGCTGCCCCTGGTGGCTGGGGTATGGGGGTGCAGGGAGACATGAGTGGGGGCCTGGTGGAGGCTGCCCCTGGTGGCTGGGGGGTGGGAGACATGAGTGGGGGCCTGGTGGAGGGTGCCCCTGGTGGCTGGGGGGTGGGGGTGGTGGGTGACATGAGTGGGGGCCTGGTGGAGGGTGACCCTGCACTGCTGGGGTGTGGGGGTGGTGGGTGACATGAGTGGGAGCCTGGTGGAGGGTGACCCTGCACTGCTGGGGTGTGGGGGGGGTGGGAGACATGAGTGGGGGCCTGGTGGAGGGTGACCCTGGTAGCTGGGGGGTGGGAGACATGAGTGGGGGCCTGGTGGAGGGTGCCCCTGGTGGCTGGGGGTGGTGGGTGACATGAGTGGGGGCCTGGTGGAGGGTGACCCTGCACTGCTGGGGTTTGGGGGTGGTGGGAGACATGAGTGGGGGCCTGGTGGGGGCTGCCCCTGGTGACTGGGGGGGTGGGGGTGATAGGGGACATGAGTGGGGGCCTGGTGGGGGCTGCCCCTGGTGACTGGGGGTGATAGGGGACATGAGCGGGGGCCTGGTGGGGGCTGCCCCTGCACTGCTGGGGGGTGGGGGTGGTGGGAGACATGGGTGGGGGCCTGGTGGAGGCTGCCCCTGGTGGCTGGGGGGTGGGGGTGGTGGGAGACATGAGTGGGGGCCTGGTGGAGGCTGCCCCTGGGGGGTGGGGGTGGTGGGAGACATGGGTGGGGGCCTGGTGGAGGCTGTCCCTGCACTGCTGGGGGGTGGGGGTGGTGGGAGACATGAGTGGGGGCCTGGTGGAGGCTGCCCCTGGTGGCTGGGGGGTGGGGGTGGTGGGAGACATGAGTGGGGGCCTGGTGGAGGCTGCCCCTGGTGGCTGGGGGGTGGGGGTGGTGGGAGACATGAGTGGGGGCCTGGTGGAGGCTGCCCCTGGTGGCTGGGGTATGGGGGTGTAGGGAGACTTGAGTGGGGGCCTGGTGGAGGCTGCCCCTGGTGGCTGGGGGGTGGGGTGGTGGGAGACATGAGTGGGGGCCTGGTGGAGGGTGCCCCTGGTGGCTGGGGGGTGACATGAGTGGGGGCCTGGTGGAGGGTGACCCTGCACTGCTGGGGTTTGGGGGTGGTGGGAGACATGAGTGGGGGCCTGGTGGGGGCTGCCCCTGGTGACTGGGGGGGTGGGGGTGATAGGGGACATGAGTGGGGGCCTGGTGGGGGCTGCCCCTGCGCTGCTGCGGGGTGGGGGTGGTGGGAGACATGGGTGGGGGCCTGGTGGAGGCTGCCCCTGCACTGCTGGGGGGTGGGGGTGGTGGGAGACATGAGTGGGGGCCTGGTGGAGGCTGCCCCTGGTGGCTGGGGGTGGTGGGAGACATGAGTGGGGGCCTGGTGGAGGCTGCCTCTGGTGGCTGGGGGGTGGGGGTGCAGGGGGACATGAGCAGGTGTGCAGGGTAGTCCCCTGTTTTGTGGGCTGCCTGCAGGGGCCGTGGAGGGTGTACAGGGAACACCTGTGAGGACCCACCCAGCCTAATCGCGTGTGTAACTTCCCACGCACCCCTGTAATACACGTACCCAGCCAAATCGCGTGTGATAATTCCCGCGCACCCCTGTAATACACGTACCCAGCCAAATCGCGTGTGATAATTCCCGCGCACCCCTGTAATACACGTACCTGGCCAAATCGCGTGTGATAATTCCAGCGCACCCCTGTAATACACGTACCCAGCCAAATCGCGTGTAAAACTTCCCGTGTACCCCTGTAATACACCTACCCAGCCAAATCGTGTGTGATAATTCCCGCGTACCCCTGTAATACACGTGCCCTGGCTAATCGCGTGTAAAACTTCATGCGTACCCCTCTAATACACGTACCCTGGCCAATCGCGTGTTAAACTTCCCGCGTACCCCTGTAATACACGTACCCTGGCTAATCGCGTGTAAAACTTCCCGCGTACCCCTGATATGAACGTTACCCGCTTTGCGTTCCTTGTTTGGCAGCCCTGTAAACTGGTCCAGGGTTAGCGCAGCCCTTTGCGATGATTTAGCGATTTTGATGGCTTTTCCTTGCGCGAGGGCGTTCTTGGGGGCGTTACTGGCGCTGCTGCAGGGTCGCTGCGATACTCTGCGCCACGGCTGGTTTGGGAGCCTAAAATCCATGAATACGCTGTGCGCGGAAATTGGTTTTAGCGCACGTGCCTGGCGCAGACAATCGCACGCGGACACTCTGCGCCAGCCGCTTGCGACACTTTTCTGCGAAATTCTATGAATTACCCTGTCTGTCTCAATTGCCGTCAGGTGGACCTATCTATGCGTGTGAAAAATAGTTGTGTCTTTTTTTATTAACGGGTTCAGAAGTATTGAAATGGTGTAGAAAAAGAGAAAAGATATATGAATTGGTGTTTAATGTAGAGGCAGAAGTCTGTTGTGATTGTTAGGCAGAAACCTGTGCAGTTCCCTCTGGGACCACTGCAAAAGATTTAAGACTACAGGTGGTTGGCAGTAAACCCAATTGGTAACAGTCTGTACCACCCAGATTTACCTGGTACCTGTGGCTGAGCAGTCAGACTTCTCTCAAGAAGAGTTAGGCAGTATACAGGGCATACACAATAGGTCAAAAGAACACAGTATTACAAGCAAAGACTGACCAGAGCTTGGTGTATAGAGATATAATTATTTATTTAAAAACACATCTATTTAAACACACTGGCACTATTTTCAAGCAGATCAACAACACAGTCACTAACGTCTATACACTCCCTTAAACGGTTATTAGACAAGTCTTAAGTAAGGCAACACTTATTTCCAGACAGCGGTGAGCGCTTAACGAAGATGGCACTCTAATAACTTGGTTACAAAGGGAGAGAAAGGCAGAGCAAAGATAGAAACAGATCCCAACACTTCCAAAAGAACACAGTAGGAGGAAAAGGCGGGTTAAAACCGTAAAGTCAATGTTCAGACGGCCGGACCACTTTAAGAGGCTCCGGTCGAAAATGTGTCCAAGGTCACACGGTTGAAACGCACAAAAAGTCTTGCAAAAGGTTCAGAAAGAGTTGGACCAAAAGAAAGGGACCAGTTAGGTGTTCAAGGTGGCCAGCCCAGTCCAGAAGGTTAAGGGATTATTATTACCTTGTAGCAATCTTTAGAAAGGGAGGCCTGGTGGACACGGTACCTTAATGGAGAGAACACTCCAGCGGAGGCAGTTGTTCCTGGCAGCGGGTGCAAGAGGGTGCTTCGTCCAGGGGAAGAGAAGATCTTGTCGTGGAGGAGAGCAGAAGTCTGTTGCACTGCCAGGGAAGAAACCAGCCACGGAGTTCTCACTTAAAAGGAGCAGTCCTTTTATTCGCGTTGCAGGGGTAAGTGGCTATCTGGTTGCCGGAGTGCTTGGCACGGGCAATTCCACCACTTGGACGTCCCGGGAGCGAAGAAAGAAGGTAAACTGGTTGTTCCCACCAGTCAAGGGAAGGAGACTCTCCGGCAGGGAGATCTCCTCTGTCGTTGGGAAGTGGTGAGTCGATTCAGCAGGGCTCCACCGGTGGTGTCGTCGTGGCAGGTCGGCTCAGCTTCTCCCTCTTCGGATTTTCAGGTCCTGTGGCGACTTCTGAGGTTACAGTCCCAAAAGCCCTGCTTTTATGCAAGAAACCCCCATTCATTCAGCCTTGCTGTCAATCACACATGCTAAGTGGTGAGCGGGGTGGCTCACCACTTGGGCCAATCACACAAGAGTGCAACCTGAGTTGGCAAGGCAAACTGGTCCAAGGTGCCTAAACCCCTCCCTTAACCCCTGTGGTACTCAGACAGAGTGGCACCACTTTGGAGGGCTTCTGTGTAGAAGCCTGCCAAAAGTGGAACAAAGGGCTCGACCTTTGGTTTGGAGTTACAGAGGCGAACACAAACGCCATTCTAAAACCGAGTTCTGGCAAAAACTACCAACCGGAGAATTAATATTAAATAAATAAACCGGCGGTATGTTCGAGGCTATGTTAAAAGGTATTAGCCTCGAACAATGGGGAAATCCCATAGGGATATATTCGCGGTCGAATATAACAAGTAGTATCCACTGCCACCAGCCAAAACTCGACGAGGGGGGACGGGACAGTGCCCCCTCGAACAACAGACCCAGGGGCAATCGAATTGCCCCTACCAGTACGTCCACAATATGATGGTTTGTACTGGTTCTGTTAGTAATTTGGGACTAGTAAAGCCAATGGTGACTTTACATGCACTGGGAGACAGTAGTCAGTCCCAGGGTATGGAGTCTATGGTGGGGGTCCTCTAGGACACCCCTGTGTTACGGCACTGAGGGTGCTGTGTAACACACATAGGAAAAACACATGAGACCATATGGAGTAAAAGACCCCATAGCCCATAAAACACATTAACATTCAAAGGAACACCACAAATCATGTCCAAGAGTGGAAGAAAAAGAGTCTCACTCTTGGCAGGAGAAAAAAACAAACTCCAGAAATCCAGCAAAGCTGCTGGGGGACTCACTAGGTTAGGAAATTCAGCCTAAACAGAGAATTCTCCCTGACACTCACCCCCCCCCCCCCAGACTAAGGGACAGGAGGATTTAATCCACTCCTGGATTAATCGCATACCTCTAGTCGATGACATACATTCTAGAGAGACATCAGCATTTTGGTGGTGACACCCTGACCTGTGCTCAATGGTGAAATCAAACCCTTGCAGGCAGATTGACCATCTCAATAGTTTTGGGTTTTCCCCCTTCATTTGCATTAACCATCTCAAGGGTTGGTGGTCAGTCTGAATAACAAAAGTAGAACCATACAAGTACGGCCTAAACTTCTTCAGAGCCCACACAATAGCAAAACACTCTCGTTCAATGGTTGCCCACCTTGTCTCCGGATCCTTCAGTTTCCTACTGATGAAGCAAATGGGGTGCTCCCTACCTTTCCCATCCAGTTGACTGAGGACTGCACCTATTCCTACATTTGAAGCATCTGTCTGCACAATGAAAGTTTGATGGTAGTCAGGAGCTCTGAGTACTGGGGCTTGGCAAAGAGCCTTTTTCAGGTTTTCAAAGGCCTGATTGCACTCCTCATTCCATCTAATCTTTTTAGGGAATTTTGGAGAGGAGATGACATTCAGTGGAGAAGCTATGGTCCCATAGTTCTCAATGAAATTCCTGTAATACCCAGTGAGACCTAAGAAGGCTCTCACCTGGGTCTGAGTAGTAGGTGTTGTCCAATTTTGCACAGCTTCAATCTTACTGAGCAAAGGCCTTATTTCTCCACCTCCTACCTCATGTCCAAGGTAGACCACTTTACTCTGTCCAATCTGGCATTTACTTGCCTTTATGGTCAGATTGGCCTTCTCAAGAGCCTGCAAAACATAACTCAGGTGGTTCACATGTTCTTCCCAGGTCTAGCTGAAGACTGCAATGTCATCCAAGTATGCCATGCAGAAGTCCTCCATCCCTGTCAGAACATGATTTACCATCATTTGAAATGTAGCAGGTGCATTTTTCAATCCAAAAGGCATAACCTTAAACTGGTATAAGCCAACTGGGGTAGAAAATGCAGTTTTCTCCTTGGCATGGTCTGTCAGGGCTATTTGCCAATAGCCTGACGTCAAGTCAAATGTGCTGAGGAACTTGGCTGAACCAAGTCAATCCACCAACTCATCTGTCCTTGGCAAAGGGTGGGCATCAGTCTTGGTGACTGCATTAAGAGCTCTATAATCCACACAGAATCTAAGTTCTTTAGATCCTGCCTTTGGTACTAACACAACTGGGCTAGACCATGGACTAGTAGAGGGCTCTATTACCCCGAGATCAAGCATCTTGCTGACCTCACCTTTGATGTGGGTTCTTACATTTTCTGACATTCTGTATCCTCTGCTTTTTACTGGCAGACAGTCCCCAGTGAGTATGTCATGCTGTCCCCAAGGGGTCAAGCCTGGTGAAAGTGAGAACAGAGAGGCAAACTGTTTCAACATAGATTTGCACTCTGCTTGTTGCTCAGGTGTCAGATTTGAAGAGAGATTTACTCCTTCAATCTTTTTGTCTAAAGGTAAGCCTCTGAGGAGATCAGGAAGAGCTTCACTCTCTTCTTCCTCTGATGATGCTAGAAGCAAGGCTCCTACATCAGGTCTAGAGACATACGCTTTTAGTCTGTTGGTGTGGAAGACTGTTGGAGCCTCCTTGGGATTGCCCAAGTCCACCAGATAGTTGACCTCTCCAAGTTTACCCACAACTCTGAAGGGTCCCATCCATTTGTCTTGCAAGGCCCTCTGCCTTGTTGGAATCATAACGAGAACTAGCTGGTCTTGAGTGAACTCAACCATGTTAGCCTTTTGATCATGCCAGTGCTTGACCAAAGCTTGTCCAGCTTTCAAGTTATTACTAGCTTCTGTCATCATGAGTGACATTCTCCTCCGGAGACTTAGCACATAGTCAGTCACTCTGACTGGCTTGGGGGAAGGACCACTCTCCAACCCCTCCTTGATCAGGGCTAATGGGCCTCTGACCGGATGACCATAAAGAAGTTCAAAGGGAGAATAACCTACTCCCTCCTGAGGGACTTCTCTATAAGCAAAGAGAAGGCATGGCAGTAGAAGGTCCCACTTTCCTTTAAGGGGTTCCTCTAAAGCACCTATCATGCTGTTCATGGTTCTGTTGAATCTTTCAACCAATCCATTTGTCTGAGGGTGGTATGCTGTTGAGAACTTGTAAGTAACTCTGCAGGTTTTCCACATGGCCTTCATGTAGTGGGAAATAAAATGTGACCCCCTGTCAGAGATTACCTCCTTAGGAAACCCAACCCTGGTAAAAATACCAAGGAGGGCCTTAGCCACAGCCGGAGCTGTAACAGTCCTCATAGGAATTGCCTCAGGATACCTAGTAGCATGGTCTACTACAACAAGTATAAACCTGTTGCCTGAGGAGGTTGGAGGATCAAGGGGACCAACAATGTCAATCCCTACTCTCTCAAATGGGACTCCCACAACTGGGAGAGGCACTAAAGGTGCCACATTCTTGGAGCCAACCTTACCAGAAGTCTGGCAGGTGTGGCAGCTCATGCAGTATTTGTCTACTTCAGCCCCCATCTTTGGCCAATAAAAGTAGAGTGAGAGCCTTTCCTTAGTCTTCTTGAAACTCAAGTGACCGGCCAAAGGAATCTCATGGGCTAACTGCAAGAACTGTTGTCTGTTCTCTTGAGGTACGACAAGTCGTTTGTAGTCCCCAGGTTCAGATCCTGTTGATTCACCGTAGAAGAGGCCATCTTCCCAGTGCAACCTATATTTCCCAGGCTCTTGCCCTTCAGCCTGAGCATCTGCCTGGTGGCGAAGACCTTCCAGAGTTGGACATTCTCTCTGTCCCTTACTGAAGCCTGCCCTGTTGGGTCCCCCTTCTGCCAGTAAAGACTGCAGCTCAGTATGGTCAACAGGATCCAGATCTCCAATGAGTTCCTGGCCTTCCACTAGCTCTTCTTCAGAGTATAGTTCAACCACACAGGGTTGTACCACCCCCTCTCAGCCTCAGCTGGAGGGGGAGTTACTGGTGTAACTTTGGACAACCTCGGGGAAGTCCTTGTTGGCTGCACTGGAGTGCTGACTGCTGGTGTCTTTTTAGAAGTCTTGGGTTTCCCCTTTGCTTCCTGTTGCTTGGATACAGCAGCTGACATCTCCAGTGGAGTAGGAGTGATCTCTTTCTTCATCATCTCCTTGAGAGTACCTCTCATGGTCCTCTCTCTTGCAGGTCTGGTGAGCTCCTGTAACCTTTTACTAGGAGGTCTGGGGGTATGTGACACAACTCCAAGAGTTTTCAAGTCATTACCCAGCAGAACCCTTCCTGGCACCTCACTTTGTATGCTGACAGGTATCTTCACAGTTATGTCATTACACTGGATGAGAACAGGTAATTGGGGACGCATCTGCACAGGCCCTCCAGCTAACTTGGTGAGGCGTTTGGGTGCCTTAGCAACATCCTCAGCCTGAAAAAACGAGTTGTCCACCAGAGTTATGCTGGCCACAGTGTCCCTAATGGCAGGAGTCTCCTGATCATTCACCTGGACACTGTCCTTATAATACTCTTTAGTATTATCTGGGATAGAGTTATAGACATCTAAATTCTGTTGTTCCCACAGACCCAGAGACACTAAAGAAACACTGGCTGAGACTCCAATGGGTTCATCAGCCAGTAGTAGAAAGTTTACACTTCCCATTTGTACTTCCTCCTCTGGAGCGAAGGCTAAGGAGACAAGTTGGACCCCTGAAGGTTTACCCTTACATCTGGGATCTCCTTTCACATGGTCAGTAGCCTTACAAACATAGCATGATCCGAATGCTCTCTGGAATGGAGGCTTGTTCTGACCTCCTTCTGGTTTGGCACCAGAAGGTACACTAGCCTGATTTGGTTTCCCTTGTGGCTTACCCTTATGGTTTTGTTTGGGGCCCTCTTTGGAGGTGGAATTATTTGAATTCTCTTTGGAGTCCTTTTTAGGCTGTTTCCCCTCATCCTTTTTCTGAGTTACCCCAGAATCCTTGTGAGTAGCCCTGTTGGCAACCCACAGGTCAACAGCCTTAGCTATCTTCCTGGAATCTAATTCCTTTGAATCAGCCAAGTGCTGCGTGAGCACGGGAGAGCAGGCATCATAAATTGACTCCAACATAAACAGATTTCTCATTCCTTCATAAGTGTTCACCTTGTAACCCTTAATCCATCCCTCTAAGTTTTTCAACCCTTCACTCACCCAGGTAGCCCAAGGGGTACCATCATGCTTTTTGAGGGATCTAAACCTCTTAAGATACTGGGAAGGGGTCTTCCCAAATCTAGCTATCAATGCTAGTTTCAAACATTCATAATCCTTCTTATCCTCCTCCCCCATCTCCATTACCACATCAGTTGCAACAGAGGGAAGCCTAGAGAACAACCAGGTGAGTAACTCATTTCCTGGGATGTTCTGGAGCCCATGGTTATACTCAAACATTTTCAACCAATCCAACACATCTAACTTAGGTTCACACATACCCACTAATTCCTTAGGCATCCAGGGTCTTTTGGGACTGGAGCTCCTAGAGGGACCAGAGGAGAGAGAAGCAGTTTCCACAGACAACATTTTCATTTCAAGTTCATGATTAAGCTCTATTTCTCTGCGCTTCAACTCAGCTTGCTTCTGCTCAGCTTGGGCATTGATTCTTCTGAACTCTAGCTCTTGGTTTCGTTCAGATTGAGGAATAAAACGTTTGTATTCTAATTCAAGCTTCATTTTTTCTAGTTCAAAGTATGCAGGATTACATGTGGGACCTGGCGTAGGCCCAGTAGGTACATTTGGTAAAGCAGACAGAGGTTCAGAGTGGCTAACTGCATTAGGTTCATTTTCCTCTACTGATTCATTATCAATACTTTGATTCAGATCAATACCATCACTGTTAACTACATTTGCTGGGGGGGGGGGTAGATTCCTCTGTACCACCCAGACTTTGGTTTTCTAACAATCTTTCTATAAGTTCCATTTTCTTGCCCTTCTCAGAGAGATTCTTTTGTCTACACAATATTTTTAAGCAATCAGCAGTTTTGGCAGACAATGATTATAGGGTATAACTTTCCATAGTAGACATGGTTAGAAAACAGCTTTTTAGTGCTAAGCTTTGTGGTTAGTTGTCCTAAAGTATTCAAAAGCACACTAACGTGTATACTCAATACAAATCCCACCGCTGCCACCAGTGTTAGGCAGAAACCTGTGCAGTTCCCTCTGGGACCACTGCAAAAGATTTAAGACTACAGGTGGTTGGCAGTAAACCCAATTGGTAGCAGTCTGTACCACCCAGATTTACCTGGTAGCTGTGGCTGGGCAGTCAGACTTCTCTCAAGAAGAGTTAGGCAGTATACAGGGCATACACAATAGGTCAAAAGAACACAGTAGTACAAGCAAACACTGACCAGAGCTTGGTGTATAGAGATATAATTATTTATTTAAAAACACATCTATTTAAACACACTGGCACTATTTTCAAGCAGATCAACAACACAGTCACTAACGTATATACACTCCCTTAAACGGTTATTAGACAAGTCTTAAGTAAGGCAACACTTATTTCCAGACAGCGATGAGCACTTAACGAAGATGGCACTCTAATAACTTGGTTACAAAGGGAGAGAAAGGCAGAGCAAAGATAGAAACAGATCCCAACACTTTCAAAAGAACACAGTAGGAGGAAAAGGCGGGTTAAAACCGTAAAGTCAATGTTCAGACGACCGGACCACTTTAAGAGGCTCCGGTCGAAAATGTGTCCAAGGTCACACGGTCGAAACGCACAAAAAGTCTTGCAAAAGGTTCAGAAAGAGTTGGACCAAAAGAAAGGGACCAGTTAGATGGTCAAGGCGGCCAGCCCAGTCCAGAAGGTTAAGGGATTATTATTACCTTGTAGCAATCTTTAGAAAGGGAGGCCTGGTGGACACGGTACCTTAATGGAGAGAACGCTCCAGCGGAGGCAGTTGTTCCTGGCAGCGGGTGCAAGAGGGTGCTTCGTCCGGGGGAATAGAAGATCTCGTCGTGTAGGAGAGCAGAAGTCCGTTGCACTGCCAGGGAAGAAACCAGCCGCAGAGTTCTCACTTAAAAGGAGCGGTCCTTTTATTCGCGTTGCAGGGGTAAGTGGCTATCCGGTTGCCGGGGTGCTTGGCACGGGCAATTCGACCACTTGGACGTCCTGGGAGTGAAGAAAGAAGGTAAACTGGTTGTTCCCACTAGTCAAGGGAAGGAGACTCTCCGGCAGGGAGATCTCCTCTGTCGTTGGGAAGTGGTGAGTCGATTCAGCAGGGCTCCACCGGTGGTGTCGTCGTGGCAGGTCGGCTCAGCTTCTCCCTCTTCGGATTTTCAGGTCCTGTGGCGACTTCTGAAGTTCCAGTCCCAAAAGCCCTACTTTCATGCAAGAAACCCCCATTCATTCAGCCTAGCTGTCAATCAAACATGCTAAGTGGTGAGCGGGGTGGCTCACCACTTGGGCCAATCACACAAGAGTGCGACCTGAGTTGGCAAAGCAACCTGGTCCAAGGTGCCAAAACCCCTCCCACACCCCCTGTGGTACCCAGACAGAGTGGCACCACTTTGGAGGGCTTCTGTGTAGAAGCCCGCCAAAAGTGGAACAAAGGGCTCGACCTTTGGTTTGGAGTTACAGAGGCGAACACAAACGCCATTTTAAAACCGAGTTCTGGCAAAAACTACCAACTGGAGAATTAATATTAAATAAATAAACTGGCGGTATGTTCGAGGCTATGTTAAAAGGTATTAGCCGCGAACAATGGGAAAATCCTATTGGGATATATTCGCGGTCGAATATAACAAGTAGTATCCGCTGACAGTAGCCAAAACTCAACGAGGGGGGACGGGACAGTGCCCCCTCGAACAACAGACCCAGGGGCAATCGAATTGCCCCTACCAGTACGTCCACAATATGATGGTTTGTACTGGTTCTGTTAGTAATTTGGGACTAGTAAAGCCAATGGTGACTTTACATGCCCTGGGAGACAGTAGTCAGTCCCAGGGTATGGAGTCTATGGTGGGGGTCCTCTAGGACACCCCTGTGTTACGCCACTGAGGGTGCTGTGTAACACACATAGGACAAACACATGCGACCCAATGGAGTAAAAGATCTCATAGCCCATAAAACACATTAACATTCAAAGGAACACCAAAAATCATGTCCAAGAGTGGGAGAAAAAGAGTCTCACTCTTGGCAGGAGAAAAAAACAAACTCCAGAAATCCAGCAAAGCTGCTGGGGGACTCACTAGGTTAGGAAATTCAGCCTAAACAGGGAATTCTCCCTAACACAGTATGACTAAGAAGAGCCGGAGAAGGGTCGTAGGGAGGGTTTCACATGCTCATGAATGATGAATACACAGCAGTACACATTACACAACCATGGGAGGTGGCAAGGCTCAACAGAAGCAATCAACACTTACCCCTGGAACAGACTCACCTCAAGCAAACAGGTTGCGTAGCACTGCCTGGCCGACTCTTGACTCCTCGCTGGAATCTCTGTTGACACAGTAGAACTTCGTGAAGGTATGCGAGGACCTCCATGTTGCAGACTTGCAGATGTCGAGCAGAGGCACACCAGAAAGGAAAGCCGTTGTCACAGCAATCGCTCTGGTGGAGTGAGCTCTTGGATGGCCCAAAGAACTAACAAAGGACTGTTTTATTTTTATATATATAGAGAGGCCTAGGACGGTGCCCAATGGAACTTGTATTATTACAGAAAAAAGGTCCTAGCTCCTCTCAAGTCCTCGCCCTTCCATCCAAAATAAATTGTTCGGATACCTAATGACCTGCCCTCCTTAGTTGCAACAAATTGCACTTACAACCACCATTGAAAAAATATATTTATATTGCTATGCTTTATTACAAAATTCATTCCATATTAAAGAGTTTTTTTTTTATAAAAACAGCATTTCAACCACAATAATTCATTTGTGTGGAGCAACAAAACAACACTTAAATGAAAAAGTAAAAAACAAGTAAAGAAAGAAAACAGAAAACCAAAGATAGAACTAAAGGAGTTCTGTGTTTAACGTGAAAAGAAACACCTGCACCTTTAATAAGCAGAAAAACAGCAACACAATTAATGTAGCAAATGGTACTCATTAGTGGTTGTTATTAATATTACAAACACACACATCCAATTGTATACTAAACAACACATAAAAAATACACAATATGAAACATTAGCATCTTAGGTCCAAAAACAAATGCCTTGTTAAAACTGTGACAGTTATCTCACAGCCAGAGAAATCCGACATGTTTCATTCCCATAGTTCTTCGAGATAATTATTAGCTGGAAATTCTTCAGGGGGGATGTACTGTAGACAACAATCGGAACAATTAACAGTATTAACAGTGCGACCTGATGCAAGCAAGCGGGGGCAGCTCTTTGATGAAAGGCTCTAAACCCTGTGTGGTGTCAGCCAAAACGGGAAGGGAGAGGAAGAGAAAAAGAGAAAGACAACCGTACAAATCAGTTGAATATACCAAATACAAACCCTCAAAACAAGTAGTTTATAGGCCTTTTTTTTGGGAGTATCAAAAATTTAGATGGCCCACCATAGGCCGGTTAGCTAGCCCATGACAGTGCATGATGCAGCTGGAGAGCCATCTTGAGATGAAGCCTTGGACAAGGCATTCCCATGATTCGCAGGTCCAAAGTTCAGAAACAATTGAGAAGTCTTCCGAAAACTCTTTGTGCGTGCCACATAGTACTTCAAGGCCCGAGCAACGTCCAGCGAATGCAAGGTCCTCTCCGCCAGCGACAGAGGGTTCGGCAAGAAGACAGGCAACACCAAAGGCTCATTGAGGTGGAATTTCTGACAGGACCTTCGGCATGAAAGTGGGGTGTGTAAATCGTGGAAAGTCAGATACGGCTGCCTACAGGAGAGGGCCTGGATCTCATCCACATGTCTGGCTGAGGCGATGGCCACAAGGAACACTGTCTTCCACAAGAGAAATTTGAGTGGGACCTGATGCATAGGCTTGAAAGGTGCCCCCATGAGTCTTGGCAGGACTACGTTCAGCACCCATGCAGGGGCAGGTGCCTTCACTGGCGGGAAAGATCGAAAAAGCCCCTTGAGAAACTCCTTGACGAGTGTGCAGGTCCACAATGAGGATCTTCCCGGGGATCATTTTAGTGTCAAAGCCACCCTAGCTTTGGCGAGGACCTCCCTGCAGTCAGCTGGCAGCTCATAACCTCCAAACTCTAAGGCTTCAGGAGCCATGCCTTCTGGTTCAGAGATCCTAGGTTGTGAAGAAGGATTGCGCCTCTCTGCTGAGCAGATCCGGAAGTACCAGCAACTTGAGTGGAGGCGACACTGACAGGCTGAGTAGGTCCGGATACCAAATCTGCCTCGGCCACGCCGGGGCGATGAGTATCATCTTGCACTGACACTGTCTGAGTGTGTTGATCACACGTAGCAGGAGAGGAAAAGCGTACAGAAACAGACCTCCCCATTGGAAGGAGAATGCGTCCCACCATGCTCCTCGGTTGGTGGAATCTGCTGGTAAACCTCTGGCATTCCGAGTTCGCCGCCATGGCAAAAAGATCTATCAGATGTCTGCCCCATTTGATGAACGGTCCACCTGATCCTGACGAAGTTCCCATTGTGGCAGGAGCACAGGTCCTTGCTGAGGGAGTTGGTGATGGTGTTCTTGACGCCCAGAAAACAGCCCATAACTCCAGGATGTAAATGTGCAGATCCTCCTCCACCAGAAGCCACAGCCCCCTGGCATGCAGACATCTGGTGTGAGCTCCCCAACCTTCCAGGGAAGAGTCTGTGGTGACCGTCTCCTGGTTTGACAGGGTTTGAAATCCTGTCCCCTGGGCGATGTGTAAACCATCAACAGAGGAGAATGGAGGGAGGTACAGCATCATCAATACTATCACGAGGCCCACATGGGCTAAACAGCACAGTAAACCATTAACAGAAGAGAATGGAGGGAAGTACAGCATCGTCAATACTGTCAGGAGGTCACAAGGGCTAGACAGCACAGTAAACCATTAACAGAAGAGAAGAACAAGTTACTTTCTTACCTGGTAACGTTCTTTCGATGAGATGTTCCTCCGACGTATTCCACATCTATGACATCTATGACACTTATCACCACAGCTGAGCTGCTTTGGAAATTTTCCGGCGTCTGCGTCCTGCGTCGATGACGTCGATCGGCTGTCCCTCGAGGGCCTCCGCCGAGAGCCGACATCACCGGACGTACGATGCCTCTAGCCTCAGTTGCAGTTTTTTCCCCAGAACGTCTGGCACCAATCTTCTGCCAGTATGACTACAGAAAGCCTTGCGGATGTTAGGGAGAATTCTCATTCTATGGCTGATTTCCCTTACCTATAGAGTCCCCCAGCAGCTTTGCTGGATTTGAAGGGTTTATTTCTTTTTACCTGCTAAGAGTGAGACTCTTTTTCCCACTCTTAGGCATTTCTGCTATGTGTGTTCTAGGCTATTTTTGGGTTTAATTCCTATGGGATTTTCTCTCACCCATAGGAACCATCTTTATGCACATTTGTTACACAGCACCCTCAGTGCAGTGACACAGGGGTGTCGTAGCGACCCCCAAACAAAGACTCCATACCAGACTGACTACTGTCTCCCAGGGCATGTAAAGTCCCCATTGACTTTACTAGTCAAATCTTATGAACTTAACCAGTACAAACCATCTTACTGTGGAAGTACTGGAAAGGGTTAATAGTCTTTCCCTTGGGTTCATTTTCGAGGGGGTACCTTAAAGTTCCCCTCTTTAAAGTTTCTGGCTGGTGGCAGTGGTTACTACCGTAAATATTCGACCGCAAATATTTTCCCATGGGATTTTCCCATTGTTCGAGGCTACCACTTTTACTGACAGCCTCTAACATACTGCCGGGTTATTTTTTTATTAACTTTACTCCGGTTCGGTTTATTCGCCAGAACTTTAATATAAATTATTTCTTGTGTCTTACTCTAAACTCCGAACCCAGGTTGGGGATCCTTTGTTCGCTATTTTGGCGGGCTTCTACCAAGAAGCCCTCCTTTCGGCGCCTCTGAGTCTGGGGTGGGTATGTTGTTTGGGAAGGGGAGTAGAACCCCTGGACAGAGTTGCCGCAGCAACTCAGGTCGCACTCTAACCTGATAGGCTGGAGGGTCTCCCGCCAAGAAGACCACTCCACTGTTTGAGTGGCAGCTAGGCTGCATGAATGGGTCTCTTTTTGCATAAAAGCAGGGTCCTGAGGACTAGGGATGTAACGGTATTAAGGTATACCGTTAAAGATACCGTGAACCACTTAATTGAACAATAATAACCGTCACATTGTTTAAACCGGTATACCGTTCATACCGTTAAGTGGCCTTTTCAATCTGATTTGGAAAGGCTGCAGTAAGCAAGTGCTGCACACTCTTGGTCTTGCACTGTTGGATGTGCCGTCTGCTAAGTAGTTTCAGTTTGAGCAGTTTCTAATGCCATTCCATAAACCACACGTGCCTGACACAAAAGCAATATGTTAGCAATAGGAAGAATAAATACAGTGCCAAGAAGGAAGAGGGTTTTTTTTATGTACATTTTTTTTAAAGCGCTCATACAGCCTGCGGGCATCGAGGCGCTATTAAAGAAATTGGTTTTGTTTATTTAGTTGCGTAATTGTTTTTGTCTTCGTTGCGTATTTATAACGCACTTAAGCACCCAGAGGTTTCTAAGCGCGGATCCATGGATCGAACCTGTGTTGCTTCGTGTCGTCTTGCTTCCAAGGCACGCATGTTGCCGCTGAGCTATCCTCCCAGGACTTTGGGTTGGTGGCTTTGGGGTTTATATATTTATAATGGATAATGTTTTCTAAACATATGACAATGGGGGATTTGCCTGGTTCTTTCATTGAATTTACATATAATAAGTCACACTGCGAAATGTAATCATCTCTGTGGGTATTCTCTGCTGCCATACCAAAGGGTAACATGTCCGCGATTACTGAACACCTTTTGGCCCGGAAGTAAACCAAAGGCTGTAACATAAAGAGAGAGTGTGTGTGCGTGTGTGTGTGTGTATGTATGCGCACAAGCGTATACTACCATCAGACTCCATTGATCTGTGGCATGCAGATTATCAATATGGCAACATGTCCATCTTCACCAGTCGCCAGTGGGGGAGCTAAAAGCCTAAATGACTACTTAAGAAAAGCTATTCAGTTTGCTTTGCAAGTCGCAGCAGGGCCCCACCTCCCCCTCCTCTCCACACGTGTTTGTGGTTGGTGGAAGCAAGGGGTGGCATTTCAGTGGAAAGTATGTTGAAAAGCCCAATTCTGGCCCTGGGTGCCTGGTTTTGTTTGTGATGATAAACCTGACAATTTATGACCTTTTAGAAAATATTTGTTAAGATTAGTTAACTCCACCTGCTATACCGCGATAACCATGATATACCGTCATTTGGCAAGAAGGTTATTGTACCGTCATAAAACTAATACCGTGACACCCCTACTGAGGACTGGAAGAGCAAGACGTCGCCACTGGCACTACGGAACCGAAGGGGAGAGAAGCCACAGACATCTTCAGCATCTACACCACCGGTGAAGCCCTGCCGGATCGTCTCACCACTTTTTTTCCACACGACGAGAGGAAATCTTCAGCGAAGAGCCTTCTTCCCTTGAGCTGGTGGGCACAACCAGTTCACCCATCGCATCCTCAGACCTGCCTTGGTCGAATCGACAGTGCTCAGCACTTGGAGACCGAATAGCCAGGCAGCTATCGACCCGGACCGCGATTAAAAGGAGCGTACCTTTTAAACTTTGTTTGGCAGCACCGCGGCTGGTTTCATCCCTGGGTAGTGCAGTGACTCGAACCTTCCTACACGACGAGAGCCTCTCTTCCTCTGCTGGACCCCTCGAACTGCAGGAACTACCAGGAACAACCGCCACCGCAGGAGCCACTTCTTCACGTTTAACGTACATTGTTCCGCCAGGCCTCCCTGTCCCCGTGGTAGCCATAAAGGTGTTTGAAATCCTTTAGCTACTCGTTGGGTTGGCTGCCTTTTCTCCTAACATTGTCTTTTACCTCGCATCTACCTTTTCAACATTTGCTCACCAAAGTCTTGACTGCAGCTACAAGAACATTTTTGCTCCTAACCTCTTGGTCCTGTACCACTGACTCTGGCTCAGGCCTATTGACTCTGGCTGATTTGTTAGATCTGCTCTCACTAGATTGTCTTCAATGAGAAATGTGTTGATGCACCTAAATCTTCTAAACACCTCTTCCTTCCTACTGTTTTAACTTGTGGAGTGCCATTTTGCTCAGTTTTCATTTACTTATTTCTTTGCTAAAGTGTTACTGTGCATTACTTGTCCACAAAACTTCAGGGAAGTGTTGCTAGGGGGTCTTTGAAGATATTTCTGTGTAACTTGTGCTTTCCCTCCCTTTCGTTAAATTGCTAGAGTGCCATTTGTAGTGGGTTTTCACTGTGCCGTTTTGCTCAGTTTTCACTTAACCGCAAACTTGTCTACAATTGAACAGGGAGTTGTGTATATCTTTTTCGTGACTTAATTTAACCTACTTGATAATTGTGATACATGTGTTTGATTAGAGGTGTATAAATAAATATATATTTACTTTTAAAGTACAAACTTTGGTCAGTGTTTCCTTGCTCCATAGCCTAGTCTGCCTAATGTGTAAACCCTGAATACTGCTCATCTCCCTCTTGAGATAAGTCTGACTGCTTAGCCACAGCTACCAACTAAATCTTTGTGGTACAGACTGATACCAAAGGGGATTTATTGCTCTCACCTGTAGTCTTAATCTTGTGTAGTGGTCCCAGAGGGAACTGCACGGTATTCTGCCTAACAGCGGAAACGTAAGCTGCAATCGCATAAGAAATTCTGTAGATGGCCAGGCTGGGAGGGTGCGATGTGGAATACGTTGGAGGAACTTCCATTGAAAGAACGTTAACAGGTAAGAAAGTAACTTGTTCTTTGAAGGGATTGTGCCTCCGACGTATTCCACATCTATGACAGACTCCCAAAGCAGTACCAACGTATGGAGGAGGGAAAAGAATTTAGAATTTTAGATTGCCTAATCAAATTGCAGAATAGAAGACAGCCTTACCAAAGGCTAAATCTTGCCCATGGATGGAATCCAGGGAATAGTGTCTGACAAAAGTATGGACAGAGGCCCATGTGGCTGCTTCACAAATAAAATGAATGGGAACACCCCTCTGCAGAGCAGTGGAGGCAGCCACACCCCTAGTAGAATGAGCCCGTACCCCCACCGGAGGGTCCTTACCCACCAGACAGTAGCATTCAGAGATTGTCAAGAAGATCCAATGGGACAAGGTCTGCTTAGAAACAGCTTGACCTAAACGCCTTCCAGCGTATCTTACAAATAGCTGATCGTCCACTCTGACCCGGGACATGCGTGAGATGTAGAAACTTAAAGCTCTCATAGGATCCAACCTATGGAGCCTCTGCTCTTCCTTACCAGGATACGAAGGAGGATAGAACGCCAGAAGAATTACCTTCTGGCTCAAATGAAATTCCGACACAACCTTCGGAAGAAAAGAAGCACAAACCTAAAGGACAACCCTGTCCTTATGGAACACCATGAAAGGTGGCTTGGCGGATAGTGCCTGCAACTCACTCACTCTGCGAGCGGAAGTAACCGCAACTAAAAATACAGTCTTAAAGGACAACAGTCTCAATGGACACAGATTTAAGGGCTCAAACGAAGCTCCCATCAGGAACTTTAAAACTAAGTTCAAATACCAACCGGGCACCTGGAAAGGTGACGAGGAAACACATTAGTTAGCCCTTTCAGAAACTGAGAAATCAAAGGAATCTTAAAATAAGAACACTCCTCAGAAGAGTGCTTAAATATGGACAGCACTGCCAAGTAACCCTTAATGGTACCAACTTGCAGGCCCTTGTGGGCTAAGGAAAGAAAAAAAGACGAAACCACAGGAATGGCACATGAAAAAGGATCCACATTCTTTACCCTGCACCAGTCGCAGAACTTTCTCCAACAGCAACGGTACAGGGATTTTGTTGCTGGTCTTCTGGCTGAGAGCAACATCTCCATCACGTCTTCAGGGAGGTCCCAATCCTTGTACCTCAACCTTTCAGAAACCAAGTATGAAGGTTGAGAGACTTGACCTCTGGATGGATAACCTGACCCCCCTCCCGTGAGAGCAGATCGTCTCGGTAGGGAAGACCGTGTGAAGGGCAGATGGACATGTCGAGAAGGTCCGGGTACCACGCTCTCCTGGCCCATGCCGGAGCAATGAGGATCATTCAGGAACCGAACCTCCGTAACCTCCGCAGCACTTGCGGAATGACGGGGACTGGAGGAAACGCGTACAGCAGTGGGAAGGACCACTCCACTACGAATGCGTCCCCTAAGGCTCCTCTTGGGGGAAATTCCTGCGAGCAGAATCTTTCGCACTTCTGGTTGATACTGGTGGCAAAGAGATCCACTTGTGGGGTCACCCAAAGGTCGAAGATCTCCAAAAGAACTTCCTGAGCCAGCTCTCACTCGTGAGAGACCGTGTTCTGCCTGCTCAGAGCATCCGCCGCCTCGTTTTCGTCTTTGGCCAGATGAACTGCCGAGATCAAAATTTCCTGCTGGTTGGCCCAGAACCAGAGCTGCATCACCTCTCTGCACAGTGGGAGAGACCCTGCCCCCCCCTTTTTGTTGAGGTACTGCATGGCCACTGTATTGTCCGTCAGAATCAGGACACTCTTCCCCCGCACAGACGGCAGAAAAGCCTTCAGGGCTAGACTGACGGCCCTCAGCTCCACAGATTGATATGGAGTCTGGACTCCGACGGAGACCAACGACCGCTGACTGTCAACTCGTTGGCATGAGCTCCCCATCCCGTGAGGGATGCGTCCGTCACGATCGTCACCTCTGGCCAGGGTAGCCAAAATGGAGACCCTTCATCAGATTTACTTCGACGGCCCACCATAGAAGACCCGGGGCGACCGAGGGCGGCACCTAAACGGGATCCGACATCCTGCCGGAGGACTGCGACCACTGCATCTTGAGAGCCCACTGCAGAGATCTCTTCCGCAGCCTGGCCTCTGGCACCAGTAGAATGCAGGATGCCATGAGGCAGAGCAACCTCAAGAACTTGAACGCCGGGAGACTCAGGGCATGTTGAAACTTGTCCACCATCTGCAGAATGTCATGAGCCCTCATCTGGGGAGGCGAACACTGCCCCAGGGATGTGTCGAGCACTGCTCCGATGTACAGGAGCCGCTAGGTAGGTGTCAAATGAGACTTCTTTAAGTTGAGGGAGAAGCCCAGCCTGTGAAGGGAGTGGCAGGTGACAGACAGATGATACAGGACCTGCTTGGGAGAGCCCTGATCAACCAATCGTCCAGGTAGGGGTAGACGTGAATCCCCTCTTTCCTGAGATACGCTGCCACCACCACCATTAGCTTGATGAAGACCCTCGGGGCGGAGGTCAATCCGAACGGCAGGACCCGAAATTGAAAATGCGAGTCGCCAACCGCGAACCTCAGGTACTTCCTGTGCTTGGGATGAATCGGCACATGAAAGTAAGCATCCTTGACTGGTCGAGAGACACCAACCAGTCCTGAAGTTGAAGGGCCTGGAGGACTTGAGAGAGAGTAACCATCTTGAACTTGTCCTTCCTGAGGAGCTTGTTCAAACCACGCAAGTCCATGATGGGTCTCAATCCCCCGTCTTTCTTCGGGATCAAAAAATATGGGGAATACCATCCCTTGTTCCTCTCCGCTACAGGCACCAGTTCTATGGTGCCTTTCTCCAGCAGGGATTTGATTTCCTGCGCAAGGAGCGGATCCGGACTCATCAAAGAGAGCTTCCCCATTGGATTGTCGTGAGGCCTCTGCCGGAAAGGAAGACAGTAGCCGTGGGCTATGATCTCCAGAACCCACACATCTGAAGTAATGGCACGCCATTCTACAAGATGCTGCGCCAGCCTTCCACCAACCGGCGAACCATGGGACATGGCCTCATGACTGAGCGGAAGCGGCTGCGGGAGTGCCTGAAGACAAAGAGGCAACTGCCCGTGCGGCTTTGACACCTCGAGTACCTTGCTTCCACCTCTGGTACTCCTACATTGGCCCCTTTCACTGGCAGCCCCCCTCTATCTACCAAAGGAAGAGTAGTATCGAAAGTAACCTCCCCTCCATTGCTGTCCCCTAGGAAGAAAAGGCAGAGGTTGACGTACTGCAGCGCTCAACGACTTTGCTGCAGCTTTGGAGGTCTGCAAACTCTTAAGGCTCTCGTCAGCCTTGCTGCCAAAAAGATGGACACCATCAAAGGGCATGTTGAGAACCGGGACTGTACATCAGGAGCACATCCCGACCTCCGCAACCACGCAAACCTGCGCATCACGGTGCTCGCCGCCATGGACCGGCTGACACAGTCTGCCACGTCCAGACCCGACTGAAGGGATTCACACATGGCATCCTTGCCATCCTGGACGAGGGCAAGAAAACCATCCCGTTCCTCCCCTTCGGGAATATGTTCAGCCGCCAAAGATACACAGTTCCACAGAGTGTGAGTGAATCTTGCCAAGGCACAAACGGAGTTGGCTGCCTTTAAAGCCATACCCCCAGATGAAAACACTTTCTTCGCCCAACCGTCAAAGCATTTGTCGTCCCTATCTGGAGGGATGGTAGGGTACGCAGCCTGCTTTGCTGGGGCCGTAGCCGCCTGCCCCACCAAACTCTCCAGATTGGGGTGCGTAGACAAGTAGCAGGGGTCACCACTGGCTGGACGGTATTTATTCGGTAGCGACTTATTCACTGCCGGGAGACTCTCTCTGGAGCAGTCCAAGCCGCTGCCACCCTTCTTTGTAAGGCCATATGAAATGGCAGCACTGGGTCAGTGGGTGGATCTTGGTCCAAAATATCTGTCAGGCCATCTTGCAGAAAACACACAGGTGGAGCAAACCACCCCAAGTACTCCGTCACCCTCGACATGAGACGCCTGTACGACGACTCGGCATGTGTACCAGGCTCAGGCCTGCCAAACTCAACCTCCGGAGAGGTGTCCAGACCACTGGCGTCATGTAAGGATTGACGCAGGTCTTCCATCTGGCTATGACCCGATAACAGGTCATCAGGAACCTGAGGAGGAACAAACCCCCCCACATCTGACCCTTCATCCACCTCTGAGATGTAATCCAAAGGCTGGAATAAATCCCTGGATGAGGGTACAGAAAAAGGCTCAAACACAGGCCTCACTGATTTACTCAGGGCCTTCCTCAGAGTATTCATTGGCCTCCGGGACACCTCCGACAAAGCCTCCTGAAAAGGCGTGTAGGGCATCGACGGAATCGACGTCGACGTCGAGCGAGGAGCCAACGACTTCGACAGCGGCTTCGAGGCCGGAGCCCCGAGCGTGTCCTTCGACGGCCTTGGCGCCGATGGGTCGATGACTTCCTCAGAAGCAGAGCCTCAAGAGAGTCCCTCGACCGACATGGCGCCGATGCCTTCTTAGAAGGCCTCAAAGGCTCCAACGGTCTCGAGGGCGTCGAGGAACGGGACCTGTACCTGGCACGGTTAGTGCGATCAACCGTTTCCGATCGGGACCTCGACGGCTCCCGATGATCGCGCTGACCGCCCGAGCCCGAAGGCGTGCGAGCGGTGGCCCTAGCGTGTTCCTTGCCGGCTTCTGTCGAAGGCCCGGACGGAACAGTGTGCTGCGATTCGAAAATCGCTATCATCTCCTTGCGAAATGCGTCCCATTCCACCGGAGATGAATGCTTGTTGGGAAAAGCTACCTGCCGTCTGACGGAGTCCTCGGACGAGGACGGGCAAGGCGACCGGTGACGGTGCTTCCGCAAATGCCTAGAAGAGGCAGAGGAATGGGGGGAACCACTCCGGGACCGAGACCCCCTGGATTTACGCCGACGCGGAGAGTCGCCCCTCGAATCGTCGGTCGAAAGCCCCGCGGATTTTGACTTACAGGGTTTGGAAACCCTACCTACAGACAACTTCTTCTTCCGCTCCCGCAAGGCCTTCGACGTCAAGGACTGGCATTCATCGCAGTTATCGGGGGCGTGTCTCTTGCCGAGGCACCACAAGCAGAGGTCATGCGGGTCCGTAAGCGACATCTTGGAACCGCAGTCCTGGCACTTCTTGAAGCCCGACCTCGGGGTAGAAGAAGACGAAGACATATTTCCCAATTAACCAAGTACGAAGAACCGATTCAACAGGAGAAAAACCGAGGCGCGGCGAGATTCCGAAGCGAACATGTACGCGGAAAAAACGGAACTGAGGCTGGAGGCGTTGTTACGTCGGCTCTTGACGGAGGCCCTCGAGGGACAGCGTATCGACGTCATCGAAGCAGGAGGCAAAAAAATTTCAGAAGCAGCACAGCTGTGGTGATTACTGTCATAGAAGTCATTGATGTGGAATACGTCGGAAGACACAATCCCTTCGAATGGAGGGAAGTACAGTATCATCAATACTGTCAGGAGGCCCACAGGGGCTAAACAGCACAGTAAACCATTAACAGAAGAGAATGGAGGGAGGTACACCATCATCAATACTCTCAGGAGGCCCTCAAGGGCTAAATCGCACAGTAAACCATTAACATAAGAGAATGGAGGGAAGTACAGCATTATCAATACTGTCAGGAGGACCACAAGCGCTAGACAGCAGAGTAAACCATTAACAGAAGAGAATGGAGGGAGGTACAGCATCATCACTACTGTCAGGAGGCCCACAAGGGCTAAACAGCAGAGTAAACCATTAACAGAAGAGAATGGAGGGAGGCACAGCATCATCAATACTCTCAGGAGGCCCACAAGGGCTTCACAGCACAGTACACCATTAACAGAAGAGAATGGAGGGAGGTACAGCATCATCAATACTCTCAGGAGGCTCACGAGGACTAAACAGCACAGTAAACCATTAACAGAAGAGCATGGAGGGAGGTACAGCATCATCACTACTGTCAGGAGGCCCACAAGGGCTAAACAGCACAGTAAACCATTAACAGAAGAGAATGGAGGGAGGTACAGCATCATCAATACTCTCAGGAGGCCCACAAGGGCTAAACAGCACAGTAAACCATTAACAGAAGAGAATGGACGGAGGTACAGCATCAATAATACTGTCAGGAGGCCCACAAGGGCTACAGAGCACAGTAAACCATTAACAAAGGAGAATGGCAGGAGGTACATCATCAACAATACTGTCAGGAGGCCCACAAGGGCTACACAGCAGAGTAAACCATTAACAGAAGACAATGGAGGGAGGTACAGCATCATCAATACAGTCAGGAGGCCCACAAGGGCTACACAAAAGACAGGACTCATGAATTATATAACCCTGGATTCATTTACATGCAAGTCAAGTAGGCTGAACAGGATGTGATGCAGTCTCACTTCTCAGACGCATGGCTGGTTTTTCCAAGAGTTCCTGAACCCTTGACAGTCGCGTGGTTGTTCAGGAAACCTATTACCAGCCCTAGTTCCACACGATTTACCAAATAATTCCTGTTGGTAGCACATCCAACTAAATATAGGTGTAGATCCTGTCAGGTTGAGGTGACCAGACGCAGCCATCTACCCATCCTAACACCACACGCATACCCAGGGACAGACACCATCCTTCTACAAAGTTTGTAGCTTTTTCCCCTTTGCCATCCTGACGATTCCTCCTCTGGACTCCTTGCCCGAATCTTGTACCGTCTCCTGAGCCTGCCTTGGGACATCCTGGCCTGCTCCTGTCTTTCTGCTAAGTCTTGTTAGGGGGACACTGCCTCTTCTCAAGCTTGATCTCAGTGCATGTTATTGACTCCTCCTTACTACATCCACCTGTCCCATCTCTCCTTGTCCCCAATGCCTCCCGAACGTTACGTGTATTGTTCTTCAACTACATGACTCAAGCTGCTCCAAAAACCAACACGGTCTGAATGACGTCTTTCAGTTTTAAAGTTCTCTTCCTTTTCCCCTGGGTTGGGCTTTAAGTGATGGTATTGAACTGTGTTCTGTAATTGCGGCAGGGTTGGGATTTGTTGCTGCTCCTAGTGCTCCTATAATCACTTTGGCAGTAGGGGGATGGCCGAGGCTTGTATCTGATCTGCCCGCCATATTGGATACCACTTCTCCCTCCCTGCTACTCTCTAGTCTTGTCTTACAGGACTTATATTCTCCGTTTACTCTCAGCATGTGACCTGAATATTGGAAAAACTCTTGGTAAATTTTTAAAATACCCTAAATGTGTAGATGAAAATGGGCTTCATTACAAGTTTGGAAGGCCGGGGAAAAAAGTGGCAGTAACTCAGATGTTTGGGGTGGCAACGGAATTACTGCTGTTTTTCACAAACAGTGGAATCATGCATTTGGAGGTAAAGTGGATGAGTTACCTCATACAACAAGCTAGAGGTAAATCTGCCACTTTGCACCACCTCCATCCCCACAAAAAAGTGAATTTACCAGGCAGTAAATCTGCCAAAAATCCCTATGGACTCCAAAAATGACAATTTACCACCACTTGTAATTCTGTGGTAAACCTATTTCACAAAGTGGGGGTAACAGTAATGACATTTGGTGGGAATTCTGTAGATTTACCACCAGATTACCTCCAAACTCGGAATGAGGCCCAATATATCCTCACCGCAGGAATGCTGCACCATGAGAAAATGATTTGATAACTTTCTATCACATGTGGAGAATTCTGTGTTTGGAAAACTGAGCTTGCAACATTGCATTAAGCAGGGATTGCCAGAGCTCACTCAGAAACCATGTTAAATGGAATGCCAAAAGTAAGATAGGCTTCTCCATGCAATGTCACCCATAACAAGAGTGGCTTGAAGCTATGAAGCAACCCAGATTTAATGAGTGCCACCCTTACAACACCAGTAACGTCCACCCCAGTACTCTAGCTGACCAAAACATGATTTCTGCATCACAGGAGATTATACAAGTGATAAATGCACACAAACAGGAAACTGTACAAACAGTTAAACCCTGGGAGTATTCAAATAGATTGCTTGCCCAAGTTAGATTGCCATATGCCCATCTGGAGATGCAGTTTTAAAACAGCTGGGAAGTGTAAGAAAACAGGTGTCCCACCTGCTACTCCCTGGGGATCTGTCATCTAGCTGGCCAGGACACGGCCATCGCTTTTGGATCCAGTTCCTGGGGGTGGACCAGTGCAGGAGGATCACCTGGGTGAGGGTTCTTCGGGGAGCGGGACACCAGATGGCGAGATGCGGCATCCCCTTCCCTGTAATACCTTTACCCCATCCTACCAGGTAGGATACGTAGGAACTCTGCCTTCCCCTTTCCTACACAAACAATCACACGAACAGCCCGCTCTGGGAGAAAACAGATTAACACCCTAGCGGTATACCTGACATGTCCCAATGCAATGGTCAGGTGTGGTCTGGCAATTACTGACCATTACTCACACCCGACTTCCATTGAACTTCCCCACACGGATAAAAGGCGGAGCACAAAAGCACACTCTGAGCGAGGCAAAGCACACAAAGGGACAGCAGTTCCGAGATGGCAGCTGAAAAAGGGAAGAAAGACGTCAGATCGAGAAGGGTTCGCGAGGAGGGAAATATCCTTGACCTTTTCGGCAAAAAAACATTGCTTTCAAGAAATCATCAGATTAAAAAGCAGAAGGCCAGGAAAACAGGCTGAAGAACCCTGCATTGTGTGTCAGAGATATCCGGGGCACTCCCGCATGACTAATCGAGTTGGGGAGAATCTGCAGCCACTGTGGTACCGTCCTTGGCTCCTCAATCAAAGAAGCGCCAAAGAGATCAACACAGTCGGTGAGTTGGAGAGACTGATACAAGACGGTCTATGTTGAAGCCAAGGTTGCAAGCAGCAACATGGTATAACGAGCGCTTGAACAAACATTGTTAAAGCGTGTGTGATGAAAGACGCGAGTAAAGTTCAACTTCTGATGAATGCTTGAACTTTGAAAGGAAAGATACAAAATCATTGGCAGAGTGGTACGGCACTACGTGGGTGCTCAATCGAAGGCCTCTGTACGGTACCCAGCTGAGGAGTGACAGAAGTGAAAGTTAAAGGCCCTCATTACAAGTCAGGCGGTGGACCATGGTGCTGTTAGCACCATGGTCCATGCCGGATTGGCGGTAATTCCCCATTCACCATTTACCCTTCCCCATTCCCATTTTCGCCCCATAGGGCATAATGGGGAAGGCGCTAATTACTGCACCGTAAATTACGGTGTCGTAATTAGCACCAAGGTCGCTTAGCGCCTTGGACTTTAACGCCTGCAAAAAGCAGGCGTTAAAGTGTGAATCAGGCGTTAAGGGTTAACGGTGCCGACGGCGCCATTAAACCCTTAACGCCTGACTTGTAATGAGGGCCAAAGTGTTTTAATGAGAAAAGAATTGTGAATCAAAGTGGTCCTGCGAAAGGTCGCGCAAAATCCTAAGCACAGTCGAAAGTCTTCGATTTTTGATACAGAAAGGAAGGTTTGGAAAATGAGATAAAATGGTTCGAGCCCAGTAGAGGGAGACCAATTGAGAACACTGTATTAAGGTGGGTCTGAGACCGGCGGAGAGGGACCCTGGTTGAACAAAGAATCACCTGAGAAATTGGGCTTAAGGAAATCCTGAGAAGAAAGGTACTTTGAATGTTTGCTTGTCGCATCAGGCCCTCTGTAATAAGAGATTTTGAATGGCAAAGAGACTTTGGCACAGAAGGCCCTGATCTTGAGGTTTTGAAATGCATCCTCGTGTTGAAGAAGCCAGAGAATGTGCTAAGCTCGAGTGTGCCGCTTTTCCCGTGCTGAAAACGTGGGAAAGTGAAGCCAACGGCTCAAATATCCTGACATATCATTTCTTGAACACTTTTCTTTTGTAAAACATCGTTTCCCACATCATTTGTATTTAGAAGTAAGGATTTTATTTGACAAGACTCTACTAGGACTGTGTTATTTGATGGTCGTAGCTTGCTTCCATCTTAGATTTAGGATTGGATAGGCAATCAATCCATTGAAGTCCAATAAACACCCTTGAACTGTGATCACTTGTGTCTGTTTGATACCATGCCTTCCTTAGAGAAGTAACACTTAGTTGCATGTACTTTGAAAGTTTTCTTGTGTCACAAACTGTTTCTCATAGATATCACCTCAGATGGAAAATCCTAAGAAACAGTAACTTGAGAGTTAGGCCATCTGAAAACCTTACACCTTATAGATTCAAATATGATATCATTCACTGCTCATCTTAAACAGTTCACTTAAAATCTTGACTAGTCAAAGTCTGTTTTTTGATTGCTCACCGAAAAAGTCATGTAACTCACCTACTTTTTGAGCAAATGTCAATAAATCAATCAACACCTGGGAGGTCATTTTAAGAGTGTTATAGCTGAAATGTCTCATTTTCCAGCATTGGTCTGAGCGCGAGGATGCTTCATCTATTTTTACACTCCAGCTGCAAGTTTCTTCCTAGAGCTTTGATGTGGCCACATTCACTTCATAAAACCACTTCATAGATTTCTTTTACAACATTTTCACAGCTGCTGGTTTTAAACTCTAGACCAGGGGTTCTGGAACCTTTGGCAGTACAGATATTTTGGACTAAAACGCCATCAGCCCTAGCTAGCCTAATCAATGGCTGTGATCATGAGGCCAAATCAGGAGAGCCTTGGGTTGCACTGTGCTGCTCTACACTAAGTTTGATTTAATTATATGCACCCTTTATTCATAAGCTTTCCTTGAGGCACTTTCATCTTGGATAGCATCGAAGATACACGATTACTGCTCAAAGGCATCAGTGTTTGAAGGTTCCACAGGATGGATGCATGGGGTCTGCTTCATAGTCACCGTTACTGCTCAGAGGAATCAGTGTTTGAAGGTTCCACAGGATGGACAGCATGGGGCGGTCTGCTTCATAGTCATGGTTACTTCTCAAAGGCATCAGTGTCTGAAGGTTCTGCAGGACGGACTGCATGTTGGGTCTGCTTCGTGGTGGTCAGTCATAATCTCGAAAATAAAATGTCGAAAGCCAAAAATGTCGAAAAAAAAATGTTGAATTATTATTTTTTCCTATATTTTTTTTTGGCTCTAGTATATATATATAAAAAATAGGTAAAAAAAAAAAGGGGGGGTTGGAGGGGAACCCCCCATTTTCAAACAAAAATTTTTCGACATTTTGACTTTCGACATTTTGACTTTTGAGAATATCACTATGAACCCTGCTTCATAGTCCTGGTTACTGCTCAAAGGCATTAGTGTTTGAAGGTTCTGCAGGATGGACTGCATGTGGGGTTCGCTTCCTAGTCACAGTTACCGCTCAAAAGCATTAGTGTTTGAACGTTCCACAGGATGGACTGCATGGGGGTGTCTGCTTCATAGTCATGGTTACTGCTCAAAGGAATCAGTGTTTGAAGGTTCCGCAGGATGGGCTGTATGGATGGGGGTTGCTTCGTATTCTGCTTACTTAAGGGAGAGCAGGATCATCATTTTGATGTTAATGATTAATTACCATTCAAATGCTGCGCTATCAGAGAGGAACCGGATGTCCATCTTCCTTCTGCCCTAAACCAACGTCTGCATTCTGATTGCAGTTTGTGAGCCCTTCCTGATATTTCATCATCTCCTCTCTCCTCGTGCACTCTTCTGTCTTGAATATCACACGTAGTCTCTCATGCAAAGCGAATAAACTTTTCTCAATATATCATTTCTGAAATTCAGGATTGTTTGTGTGCGGTTTCTGTGATGTTGTGTAAAAGTGAATTCATGACAGGCACTTGTCTGGCCTGGAAGTCAAACCGTTTTCTCCCATGTGGGCTCTTTCATGATGAATTAGACCAACGACCTGCAACCTGCAGCGTTATAGGTGTTTTGAACAGCAACTCCCATAAACTCTTACCACCGACTATGCTCAATACAGCTGATGGATGTTGTACTCCAAAACATCTGGAGATCCAAAACACTTGTTTGAATTAACTAAATTGCTGGTCTGTTATCATAGGTTGTCTTGTGCGTTATGTGCGGTCTTGAATCTTTTTAGCACCCCCTATTACCTGTATGGTTTTTGGTGCACAATAAATAAAATCCAAAGGTTGCAGGCCTCTGAATTAGACTTGTATCATATTTTCTGACGTCCATTACACAGAAAGGGATTTCTCATGTGGCCTTAAACTGATTTTGTAACTAAAGCATTTCAGACATGCATTGAACTGACCAGCTTTGTGTCCTTTGTGTGTTTTCTCCCATCTCGATTTTGGTTGCCTTTCTGACTTCATGCCGGGGGCTTCCCAGACATGCAGGGGGCTTCTCTGCAGGGTATTGTCCTCAGTAGTTTGTCACACAGAGAATTAAAGATCATTAAGGGCCGTTTTATTTCTGACATTCAGCGCTGTAGTATGGTTCTTTTGATGCATGGTTTTTTTTTGTATTAAGTTAGTTTAGAATTCTTGGCTGAAGCTTTTCTGTCATTCACTGCAGGGGAGGTTTCTCCTGTGTGGCTTCTCTTATGGGTAGTTAGGCTGCTTTTCTGACTGAAGCATTTCTGACATTCAGAGCACTGATAAGGTTTGGCTTCTGTGTGGCTTCTCTCATGTTTAGTTAGGCTGCTTTTCACACTGAAGCATTTCTGACATTCAGAGCACTGATAAGGTTTGGCTCCTGTGTGGCTTCCCTCATGTATAGTTAGCTTGCTTTTCTCACTGAAGCATTTCTGACATTCAGAGCACCGATAAGGTTTGGTTCCTGTGTGGCTTCTCTCATGTTTAGTTAGGCTGCTTTTCACACTGAAGCATTTCTGACATTCAGAGCACCGATAAGGTTTAGCTCCTGTGTGGCTTCTCTCATGGGCAGTTATGGAGCTTTTCTGACTGAAGCATTTCTGACATTTAGAGCACTGATAAGGTTTGGCTCCTGTGTGGCTTCTCTCATGGGTAGTTAGGCTGCTTTTCACACTGAAACATTTCTGACATTCAGAGCACCGATATGGTTTGGCTCCTGTGTGGCTTCTCTCATGGGTGGTTAGGTTGCATTTGTGACTGAAGCATTTCTGACATTCAGAGCACTGATAAGGTTTGGCTCCTGTGTGGCTGCTCTCATGTTTAGTTAGGCTGCTTTTCACACTGAAGCATTTCTGACATTCAGAGCACTGATAAGGTTTGGCTCCTTTGTGGCTTCTCTCATGGGTAGTTAGCTTGCTTTTCTCGCTGAAGCATTTCTGACATTCAGAGCACCGATAAGGTTTGGCTCCTGTGTGGCATCTCTCATGGGAAGTTAGGCTGCTTTTCTGACTGAAGCATTTCTGACATTCAGAGCACTGATAAGGTTTGGCTCCTGTGTGGCTTCTCTCATGGGTAGTTAGGTTGCTTTTATCACTGAAGCATTTCTGACATTCAGAGCACTCATAAGGTTTGGCTCCTGTGTGGCTTCTCTCATGGATAGTTAGGTTGCTTTTCTGACTGAAGCATTTCTGACATTCAGAGCACCGATAAGGTTTGGCTCCTGTGTGGCTTCTCTCATGTTTAATTAGGCTGCTTTTCACACTGAAGCATTTCTGACATTCAGAGCACCGATACGGTTTGGCTCCTGTGTGGCTTCTCTCATGGGCAGTTAGGCTGCTTTTCTGACTGAAGCATTTCTGACATTCAGAGCACTGATAAGGTTTGGCTCCTGTGTGGCTTCTCTCATGTATAGTTAGCTTGCTTTTCTCACTGAAGCATTTCTGACATTCAGAGCATTGATAAGGTTTGGCGCCTGTGTGGCTTCTCTCATGGGTATTTAGGTTGCATTTGTGACTAAAGCATTTCTCACATTCAGAGCACTCATACGGTTTGGCTCCTGTGTGAATTCTCTCATGGGTAGTTAGCTTGCTTTTCTCACTGAAGCATTTCTGACATTCAGAGCATTGATAAGGTTTGGCTCCTGTGTGGCTTCTCTCATGGGCATTTAGGCTGCTTTTCTCATTGAAGCATTTCTGACATTCAGTGCACCGATACGGCTTGGCTCCTGTGTGACTTCTCTCATGGGTAGAAAGGTTGCTTTTCACACTGAAGCATTTCTGACATTCAGAGCACTGATAAGGTTTGGCTCCAGTGTGGATTCTCTCATGGGTAGTTAGGCTGCTTTTCTGACTGAAACATTTCTGACATTCAGAGCATTGATACGGTTTGACTCCTGTGTGGCTTCTCTCATGGGTAGTTAGGTTGCTTTTATCACTGAAACAATTCTGACATTCAGAGCACCAATAAGGTTTGGCTCCTGTGTGGCTTCTCTCATGTTTAGTTAGGCTGCTTTTTTCATTGAAGCATTTCTGACATTCAGAGCACTGATACGGTTTGGCTCCTGTGTGGCTTCTCTCATGGATAGTTAGGTTGCTTTTCTGACTGAAGCATTTCTGACATTCAGAGCACCGATAAGGTTTGGCTCCTGTGTGGCTTCTCTCATGGATGGTGAGGCTGCTTTTCCTATTGAAGCATTTCTGACATTCAGAGCACTGATAAGGTTTGGCTCCTGTACGGGTCTTCTCATGTTGAGTTGGATATGTTTTTTGGCTGAAACTGTTATGACATTCTGTGTACGGATGAGGATTTTCTCCTGCGTGGGTTTTCTCATTTTGAGCGAGATGGGTTTTCAGACTGAAGCTTTTATGGCATTCATTGTCCTGGCAAGGTTTCTCTGGGGGTTTCATTTCTCCAGCTTGGATTGTGTTTAGCAAGAATGCCACAGCAAAGTTAACCTTATTACAGGGTCAGCCCTTTGTAGAGAATGCTCTATATTCATCTCTCAGTGCGCTGCTGGTTATAATTGCATTGTACAAAGGAAGCTTTTTAGGAGCTTCGATTCTTCATCTCTGTGTGTCCATGTAGGTTGAATTCCCCATTTGGGTGTTTTCAGAGAATATGAATGATTTAATGTCTTATGCTGTTAGTATGCTGACTGTTAAAAGAAAATGTCTGTTAGGGTTATTGGATCCAACCTTGGTATGTAGTGTTTTCAAATTCAATGCACTGATATTGTTTTCTACTATTTGCATTCTTTTGTGAATAAACATGCTATGAATTTAGAATTAAATAGTAATTCCAATTCAGACTTGCTTTCGGGTCTCCTGCTCATCCATGCATTTTCTTTTACTTTTCAGAAGCATTTCCTTCTCCCGGTTACCTTGACACTCTGAATATGCAATGCGCGTGTTAATAGAAATCCTTTTAATAATGCGTAGCTTCCTCCACTCCCAGTTCTTGACCAGACTGGCCTTCTAGAAACGTCCATTCCATGAGATATCCAACATCCTCCCTTTTGTTACAGGTAAACCCATTCTTCGGGTATTTTACATCTTTACCCTTTGCGTTTTCTGTGCAGGCTTTAGAAAACTGTAAAAGAAAATTCACACATTATCTTTCTAAACAAAGAAAAAGGAAATATTAGACATGCACAGTAGTGTTTCATTGGTTTACAAATATTTCACATCTCTTTAAGGCTTCAAATTCTAAACCAAAGTCGTAACATAGCCAACATTAAGGCAACCTCCTTTCCCCTTAAAGCTCCAAGCCAGAATATTGCATTTTTCCGATCATATTTCTCTACAAATCTCCTCTGCATTTTATTCAGTCTTTGTGCAGACCCCTAAATGGTGCAGTTGCCTTAGTGACCCCACCCTTCCCTTTTCATTACATACTCTAGAAATACTTTCAATGTTTGGAATTTTAAGGTGATCTCCCAATACCCGTCTTGACTCGTTCGCCCACAGCTGCTCTTTTAGCCATTTCAGAAATATACTGGGGTTTCCCCAATGTCTTATATCCAAATAAGAGTGCTCTTGTTCTACCTGCCAACCCATATATTAATACCAAACTCTGAATAAAGATATTCCATGCAGGAGACGTTCCCCAAGCCAAGGGATCATCTCTAAAGTGCGTCCTCTATGCATTTCAGTCAAGTGGCTGCAGTACATTTTATCAAACACCCACAGACCATTCATAATCAGGGAGGTGTTTATTGTTTCAGACTCATGATTTACCCACATTATTCACGAGCTTGGTTATTACTACTTTTTCATCATTCCAATACCAATTAAACAGTCTATTGTACTTATGTGTAAAACTCAATATAAAAGGGTTATATTGATATTGGCCTTGGGTAATTAATTGGGAACACATTTCTGATGAGAAATAAGCTTTCTTTGCAAGCTTATTGGTAGTGTAAAAAAACATTGGTGCATTGCAACCACGAAATATTTTATTTGCCTCCATTTTTGGGTGGAAGGAATGGAAGTGGCCAGGAGTGCAACCCTGCTTTAGGTCACGGGTCATGTGACTATTGTCCACAAGTTCTGCCCCGCCACGCCCCCTTTAGTATCTAGACGCCCCTGAACTGGTGCAGTAATTAAGGCCAGTATTTTACCCGATATTCATGATAAAATGATTCTGAGAAATCTGTAGATGGAGGAAATACTGGGTGTCAGAATGCTGCCTTACCCGAGGTCCAACTCGCTCTTGCAGCATTCTCCCCACTGGTGCTTGGGGGTTGGGTGCGGGTTCAGTCTTGTTGCCACATACGCAGGGTTACCAGTCATTTGGTCGAAAAAAATTGGTCGACTGGACAAATGGTTGAACCAATTTGGTCAAAAACCAAATGGTCGAATGTTTTTTTTTTTTATTTTCACCCTTTTTTTTTTTTTTGGGGGGGTCCCCCCAACCCTCTTTTTTTTCTAAAAAGCCCTTTTTTTTTAAAAACGAAAACCCGAAAGATAAATATATAATTACAAAAAAAAAACGACCATTTGGTTTTCAAACAAATTGCATCGACCAAATGTCATTCGACCAGTTTTCAGTCGACTGGGGGCTGGGTGCGGGCTCAGTCTTGTTGCCACATAAGCAGCATTCTTAAGCTTGGGGGTCTCCATGGTTTCCAAACTGCACAGACGTGGGGGCATAATCAGCAGTACGGTTCATAAGCGATACATTTAAAAAAATACATGTATAACATCAGAATTATCATACAAAAAAAAAAATAGGGCCTCTTCAATATAAAATGCACAAAAACAAAACACAAGGACACACATTTAACAATCAAGAGGAAAAAGAAAAAAACTTGATAAAAAGACTAACTAATATATATCTTTGTTTTCAGGTTTACACATAGTAAACGGACGCACCAGGACGGTGCAGTCACTAAATGCACTGTCATGAAAACTATAGACAGACTTACAAAGGGGTGCAAAGCACGGTCAAAAAAGCTGAAGTTACCAGATATTGAACTATGTGGGCACAGTGAACACTGTAGATAGATGCACCTAACTGATGCCGTCGCTATCAAGACTAACATGCATGCTAATAACAAACTCACTGCAACAATTTAATGCCGGGCTCCGGGGTCGAATGATCAAATATCTGTATGCTAGCTTCTGGTAGTCTCTGTCCTTCAATTCTGTCTCCCTTCTTTCTAGCTACCCTTGATCAGTGTCTATCACTGTTCCAATATCATGCTAATACGTAAAAGATCTTTCTTTTGTGGTATTGGGAGAAGGATCTTCCAACTAACAGGAGTGAGTCAATCAGTGCTGGGTCGAAGGGACAGAGGGATCCCCCCCCCACACACGGTCCTTCCACAACAGCAGACTAGACTCTGGGCCTAGAAGGCTACTCTGGACCATCAAAAGACCCATGTATCTGGTACAAGGTGTGAGAAACCTGAAAGTGTCTCACTTACTAGTGCCCAGGGATCTGTCATCCAGGTGGCCAGGACACGGCCATCGCTATTGGATCCAGTTCCCGGGGGTGGACTAGTAAGGGAGGATCACCTGAGGGATCCTCGGGAAGTGGAATTGGGCCACCTAAGGGTGAGATGCGGTACCCCCTTCCTTTTGACACCTTTTCCCCATCCTGACCGGTAGGATACTTAGAAACTCTACCCTCCCCGTTTCCAACACAAACACGTTCTCACAAAGTGAACGACAACGTACTAATACCCGAGCCATTTAACTGACATGTCCCAACAGAAGGGTCAGGCAATTACTGAAAACTAGACACACCCGACTACCCTTTCCCTTACACATAGGGATAAAAGGCGGAGCTCACAAGCACAATCCGAGCAAGGCTGAACGCACGACGAAGCAGCCATTCCAGGGAGGCAGTTCAAATGGAGGAGAAAGGTGGTGAGACCAGAAAGGATGTCAAGGAGGGAGTTGCTGTTGCCCTTTTCAATCCAGACCTGCAAAGCCTCAGATGAAAGATACGTAAGACTGGGAATTGCAACTGGCAGGTGGAGAGACGGATGTCAGCGGTACATGGCACGCTCCTGCACTGATTGCCAGGGCGTGGAGGCGGGGTGGCCATCAACATACCATCCTTGACTCCAGCGGCAGAAAGGAACAGAGCGAGTCCAACACAGCTGGTGAGTCGGAAGCAACTGATAGTCGACCGGCTTGTGTTAGGCTTGGGGTTGCAGTAGCAACAGTAAGAAGATAAGTTAAACAAAAGGTTGTTGATGAATAAACTGGGTACCAGAGTCAGAGTGGTCCAGCGTCACGTGGGCACTCAGTCGAAGGTCTCTAGCTGGTGTCCCTCTCCTGAACAAAGAGACTGTGTTAGGAAGAATTCTCTGTTTAGGCTGAATTTCCTAACCTAGTGAGTCCCCCAGCAGCTTTGCTGGATTTTTTGGGGTTTATTTTTTTCTCCTGCCAAGAGTGAGACTCTTTTACCCTCACTCTTGGACATGACTTGAGAGTGTTTTCTGTGACTTGCTATGTGCTTATGGGCTAGGGGGTAATTTTCCCCATAGGCCATCATTGGTTTTTGAATGTGTGTTACACAGCACCCTCAGTGCAGTAGCACAGGGGTGTCATAGAGACCCCCAAACATAGACTCCACACCCCGGGACTGACTGACTGTCTCCCTGGGTCTGTAAAGTTACCATTGACTTTACTAGTCTTAATTTAGGAACTTAACCAGTACAAACCATCTTACTGTGGGAGTACTGGTAGGGGCAATTAGATTGCCCCTGGGTCTGTTGTCGAGGGGGTACTGTCCCGTCCCCCCTCGCCGAGTTCTGGCTGGTGGCAGTGGATACCACGGAAATATTCCACCGGAATATTTCCCAATGGGATTTCCCATTGTTTTTGATGCACCACTTTTTGGTGCAATGTTGAAGATACCGCCGGGTTATTTATTTAATATAAATTCACCGGTTGGGATTTTTTGCCGGAACTCGCCGCCAAAATGGCGTCTAGGTTCACTTCAGTAACCCTGAACCCGAGTCGAGCCTTTGTTCCACTTTTGGCGGGCTTCTGCACAGAAGCCCTCCAAAGTGGTGCCATTCTGTCTGGGTACCACAGGGGGTGTGGGAGGGGGTTAAGGCACCCTGGACTGAGTTGCCTTGCCAACTCATGTCGCACTCTAGTTTGATTGGCCCAAGTGGTGAGCCACCCCGCTCACCACTTAGCATGTTTGAGTGACAGCTAGGCTGTATGAATGGGGGTTTGCTGCATAAAAGCAGGGTTTTTGGGACTGGTTCTTCAGAAGTCGCCACAGGACCTAAGAAGCCGAAGAGGGAGAAGCCGAGCCGATCTGCCAAGACGACACCACCGGTGAAGCCCTGCAGAACCGTCTCACCACTTTTCCCGACGACAGAGGAGATCTCCCGCCGGAGAGTCTTCTTCCCTTAACTGGTGGGGACAACCAGTTGCTGCCTTCTTTTCGCCGTTCCGAAGCATCTCGTGGCCGTCTTGCCTGTGCCAAGCACCCCGGCAACCGGGATACCACTTTTTACCTCAACCGCGAAAGAGGGGTAAAAATCCTTTGTGACCGGAAAACTCCACGGCTGGCCTCATCCCTGGTAGTGCAACGACCTGCAGCTTTCCTCTACGTCGAGATCACCTCTTCCTCGGGACGACGCCGCAACTTGCACCCACTACCAGGAACGACTACCACCGCTGGAGGAATCTTTCCACTTTTAAAGGTACTGTGTTCCGCCCGGCCTCCCTTGCCACCGATTGTACGGGGTAGATTTAGCCCTCGGCTCTCGAACCTGGGTAGGTCTGGGACACCCTAACTAAACTTTTCAGAACCGTAGAAAAACCTTTTCTCTCACCTGCAAAGACTGGCGACATTGTGTGATCTTGGGCACATTTTTTCACCTGGCTCCCTTTAAAGCGGGCCCCGAACTAATTCTCCTTGTGCCACCATTGACTGTCTTTGCTAACCTTATGTGAAAAGTGTTTTTTTCCTTACTGCTCTCTTTATTTCTGCCTTTTCCCTCCCTTTTGGTAATACTTGTTGGAGTACCATCTAACGTTAAGCGCTCACCTCTGGTTGGAAATAAGTGGGGTTAACTTAGAATTGTCCAACAAATAATTAGGGATGTACATATGAGTAATAGTAACTGTGTTTGACTTTCTTACCTTTTCTAATGTGCTAGTGTAATTTATGAGTGTGCCTTTAATAAATAAGTTCATACTTTTACACCTAGCTCTGGTCAGTGTTTGCTTGTGCTACTGTGCCTCTGTATCTATTGTGTATCCTCTGTATACTGCCTAACTCTTCTTGAGGGAAGTCTGGCTGCTCAGCCACAGCTACCACAGTGAATCTGTGCGGTGCAGACTGCTACCAAGTGGGTTTACTGCCAACACCTATAGTCTTAAATCTTTTGCAGTGGTCCCAGAGGGAACTGCACAGGTTTCTGCCTAACACTGGTGTACAGCGGTGGGATCTGTATTGAGTATACACTTTAGAGTACTTTTGAGATACCTTAGTGCAACTAACCACAAAGCTTAAGCACAAGAAAGAAAAAGTCATTTTTTAACCTGTCTACTATGGAAAGTTATAGTCAAGAGTCCCTTGCTACAAAAACTGCTGATTGTCTAAGACTTCTCTGTAAGCATAAGAATCTCATGACTAAAGGAAAGAAAATAGAGCTAACAGAAAGGTTGTTAGAAAACCAAAGTCTGGAGGATGGTCCAGAGGAACCTATCACTCCAGCAAATGTAGAAAGCAGCAATGATCTTGATATGGAACAAAGTATTGATGATCTTGGGTCAGAACCAGAAGAGGAGGATGAAACTGTTGTAGATAGTCCCTTCTAGGCCTCTGTCTGCTCTACCAGCTGTGCCTACTGGACCTTTGCCAGGTCCCACATTTAGCCCTCAATACTTTGAACTAGAGAAAATGAAACTTGAATTAGAGTACAAGAAACTTAATGCTCAAACTGACAAAGAACTAAGGCTAAGGGAAATGGAGCTCAAGTATGAGCTAGAAATGAAAAAATTGTCTGTTGAGAATGCTTCTCTCTCTGGCTCCTCTAGAAGTTCCAGTCCTAAAAGACCCCGGATGCCTAAGAAATTGATTGGTATGTATGAGCCTAAGTTGGATGTGTTGGATTGGTTGTCTATGTTTGAGTATAATCATGGGCTCCAGAACATCACAGGTAATGAGTTACTCACCTGGTTGTTCTATAGGCTTCCCCCTGTTGCAACTGATGTGGTAATGGAGTTGGGGGAGGAGGATAGGAAAGAGTATGAATGTGTGAAACTAGCTTTGATAGCTAGGTTTGGGAAGACCCCTTCCCAGTATCTTAAGAGGTTTAGGAGCCTCAAAAAGCAAGATGGTACCCCTTGGGCTACCTGGGTGTGTGAAGGGTTGAAAAACTTAGAGGGATGGATTAAGGGTTACAAGGTGAACACTTATGAAGGAATGAGAAATTTTGTAATGATGGAGTCAATTTATGATGCCTGCTCTCCTGAGCTCAGACAGCACTTGGCTGATTCACAGGAATTAGATCCTAGGAAACTAGCTAAGGCTGCTGACTTGTGGGTTGTCAACAGGGCTACTCACAAGGATTCTGGGGTAACTCAGAAGAAGGATGAGGGAAGACAGCCTAAGAAAGACTCCAAAGAGAATTCTAATAATCCTAATTCCAAAGAGGGCCCCAAACAAAACCATAAGGGTAAGCCACCTGGGAAACCACAGCAGAGTAGTATACCTTCTGGTGCTAAACCAGAAGGAGGTCAGAACAAGCCTCCATTGCAAAGGGCCTTTGGGGCCTGTTATGTTTGTAAGGCTACTGACCATGTGAAAGGAGATCCCAGATGTAAGGGTAAACCTTCAGGGGTCCAACTTGTCTCCTTAGCCTTCGCTCCAGAGGAGGAAGTCACTATGGCAAGTGGAAACTTTCTACTACTGGCTGATGAACCCACTGGAGTATCAGCCAGTGTTTCTTTAGTCTCTCTGGGGTTGTGGGAACAGCAGAATTTAGATGTATATAATTCTATCCCAGATAATACTAAAGAGTATTATAAGGACAGTGTCCACGTAAATGGTCAGGAGACTCCTGCCATCAGGGACACTGGGGCCAGCATAACTGTGGTGGATGAATCATTTTTCAAGGCAGAGGATGTTGCTAAGGCACCCAAATGCCTCACCAAGTTAGCTGGAGGGCCTGTGCAGATGTGTCCCCAGTTACCAGTTCTCATCCAGTGTAATGACATGGCTGTGAAGATACCTGTCAGTATACAATGTGAAGTGCCAGGAAGAGTCTTGTTGGGAAATGACCTGAAAGCTCTTGGAGTTGTGTCACATACCCCCAGACCTCCTAGTAAAAGGTTACAGGAGCTCACCAAATCTGCAAGAGAGAAAACCCTGCGAGGTTTATCTCAGGAGATGATGACAGAAATCACTCCTCTCCCACTGGAACAACTTACTGCAGTAACTACCAGATCAGGAGCAAAGGGGCAACCCAAGACTCCTAGGAAAAAGACTACAGCAAGCACTCCGGTGCTTCCAACAAGGACTTCCCAGAGGTTGTCCAAAGTTACACCTGTAACTCCACCTCCAGCTGAGGCTGAGAGGGAGGTACAACCCTGTGTGGTTGAACTAGACTCTGAAGAAGAGCTAGTAGGAGGCCCAGAACTTATTGGAGACCTGGACCCGGCTGACCATCCTGAGCTGCAGTCTTTACTGGCAGAAGGTGGACCCAGCAGGACAGCTTTCCGTAAGGGACAAAGAGAATGTCCAACTCTGGAGGGTCTCCGCCAGCAGGCAGCTTCTCAGGCTGATGGGCAAGAGCCTGGGAAGTATAGGTTACACTGGGAAGATGGCCTCTTCTACAGTGAACCAACCGAATCTGAACCTGGAGCATACCAACGCCTGGTAGTGCCCCAAGAGAACAGACAACAGTTCTTGCAACTAGCCCACGAGATTCCTTTGGCCGGTCACTTGAGTTTCAAGAAGACCAAGGAAAGGCTCTCTCTCTACTTCTATTGGCCAAAAATGGGGGCTGAAGTAGATAGGTATTGCAGGAGCTGCCATACCTGCCAGACTTCTGGTAAGGTTGGTTCCAAGAATGTGGCGCCTTTAGTGCCTCTCCCAGTCGTGGGAGTCCCATTTGAGAGGGTAGGGATTGACATTGTTGGTCCCCTTGATCCCCCAACCTCCTCAGGCAACAGGTTTATCCTTGTTGTAGTAGACCATGCTACTAGGTACCCTGAGGCAATTCCTATGAGGACTGTTACAGCTCAGGCTGTGGCTAAGGCCCTCCTTGGTATCTTTACCAGGGTTGGGTTTCCTAAGGAGGTGATCTCTGACAGGGGGACAAATTTTATGTCCAACTACATGAAAGCCATGTGGAAAACCTGCGGAGTCACCTACAAGTTCTCGACCGCCTACCACCCTCAGACAAACGGGTTGGTAGAAAGATTTAACAGAACCATGAAGAGCATGATAGGTGCCTTAGAAGAACCCCTTAAGAAGAAGTGGGACCTTCTACTGCCATGCCTTCTATTTGCTTATAGGGAAGTCCCTCAGGAGGGAGTGGGTTATTCTCCCTTTGAACTTCTCTATGGCCATCCCGTCAGAGGCCCCTTGGCCCTGATTAAGGAGGGGTTGGAGAGTGCTCCTTCCCCCAAGCCAGTCAGAGTGACTGACTATGTGATAGGTCTCCGAAGGAGAATGTCACACATGATGGCAGAAGCAAGTGACAACTTGAAAGCTGGCCAAGCTCTGATCAAACATTGGCATGATCAGAAGGCTAACATGGTTGAGTTTACTCAAGACCAGCTAGTTCTCGTTATGCTCCCAACAAGGCAGAGGGCCTTGCAAGACAAATGGATGGGACCCTTCAAGGTTGTGGGAAAACCTGGAGAGGTCAACTATCTGGTGGATCTGGGCAAACCCAGGGAAGCTCCCAGAGTCTTCCACACCAACCGCCTCAAAGCCTATGTCTCTAGACCAGAAGTAGGAGCATTGCTTCTAGCTTCATCGGAAGAGGAGGAGGAGAGTGACGCTCTACCTGACCTCCTGAGAGGCTTACCTTTGGACGAAAAGGTTGAAGGAGTTAATCTCTCTTCAGATCTGACCCCTGAGCAACAGGAGGAGTGCAAAGCTATGTTAAATCAGTTTGCCCCCCTGTTCTCACTTTCACCAGGCTTGACCCCTTGGGGACAACATGAGATACTCACTGGTGACTGTCTGCCAGTCAAAAGCAGAGGATATAGAATGTCAGAACATGTCAGAACCCACATCAAAGGTGAGGTCAAGAAGATGCTTGATCTCGGGGTAATAGAGCCCTCTACTAGTCCATGGTCTAGCCCAGTGGTGTTAGTACCAAAGGCAGGATCCAAAGAGTTGAGATTCTGTGTGGACTATAGAGCTCTTAATGCAGTCACCAAGACTGATGCCCACCCTTTGCCAAGGACAGATGAGTTGGTGGATAAACTTGGTGCAGCCAAGTACCTCAGCACACTGGACCTTACGTCAGGCTATTGGCAAATAGCCCTGACAGACCATGCCAAGGAGAAAACTGCATTTTCTACCCCAGTTGGCCTATACCAATTCAAGGTTATGCCTTTTGGACTGAAAAATGCACCTGCCACATTCCAAAGGATGGTGAACCAAGTTCTGGCTGGGATGGAGGACTTCTGCATGGCATACTTGGATGACATTGCAGTCTTCAGCCACTCCTGGGAAGAACATGTGACCCACTTAGGACATGTTTTGCAGGCTTTTGAGCAAGCCAATCTGACCATAAAGGCAAGCAAGTGCCAAATTGGTCAGAGTAAAGTGGTCTACCTTGGACATGAGGTAGGAGGTGGAGAAATAAGGCCTTTGCTCAGCAAGATTGAAGCTGTGCAAAATTGGACAACACCTACTACTCAGACCCAGGTGAGAGCCTTCTTAGGCCTCACTGGGTACTACAGGAATTTCATTGAGAACTATGGGACCATAGCTTCTCCTCTGAATGTGATCTCCTCTCCAAAATTCCCTAAGAAGGTCAAATGGACTGAGGAATGCAATCAGGCCTTTGAAAACCTGAAGAAAGCTCTTTGCCAAGCTCCAGTACTTAGAGCTCCTGACTAAACTTAGAGCACCAAACTTTCATTGTACAAACTGATGCTTCCAATGTAGGTATAGGTGCAGTTCTTAGCCAACTGGATGAGAAGGGTAGGGAACACCCCATTTGCTTCATCAGTAGAAAACTGAAGGATCCTGAAACAAGGTGGGCAACAATCGAAAGAGAATGCTTTGCTATTGTGTGGGCACTGAAGAAGTTTAGGCCATACTTGTATGGTTCTACTTTTGTCATTCAGACTGACCACCAACCCTTGAGATGGTTAATGCAAATGAAAGGGGAGAATCCAAAACTACTGAGATGGTCAATCTGCCTCCAAGGGTTTGATTTCACCATTGAGCACAGGTCAGGGTGTCACCATCAAAATGCTGATGGACTCTCTAGGATGTATGTCATCGACTAGAGGTATGAGGTTCATCCAGGAGTGGATTAAATCCTCCTGTCCCTTAGTCTGGGGGGGGCGAGTGTTAGGAAGAATTCTCTGTTTAGGCTGAATTTCCTAACCTAGTGAGTCCCCCAGCAGCTTTGCTGGATTTTTTGGGGTTTATTTTTTTCTCCTGCCAAGAGTGAGACTCTTTTACCCTCACTCTTGGACATGACTTGAGAGTGATTTCTGTGACTTGCTATGTGCTTATGGGCTAGCGGGTAATTTTCCCCATAGGCCATCATTGGTTTTTGAATGTGTGTTACACAGCACCCTCAGTGCAGTAGCACAGGGGTGTCATAGAGACCCCCAAACATAGACTCCACACCCCGGGACTGACTACTGTCTCCCTGGGTCTGTAAAGTTACCATTGACTTTACTAGTCTTAACTTAGGAACTTAACCAGTACAAACCATCTTACTGTGGGAGTACTGGTAGGGGCAATTAGATTACCCCTGGGTCTGTTGTCGAGGGGGTACTGTCCCGTCCCCCCTCGCCGAGTTCTGGCTGGTGGCAGTGGATACCACGGAAATATTCCACCGGAATATTTCCCAATGGGATTTCCCATTGTTTTTGATGCACCACTTTTTGGTGCAATGTTGAAGATACCGCCGGGTTATTTATTTAATATAAATTCACCGGTTGGGATTTTTTGCCGGAACTCGCCGCCAAAATGGCGTCTAGGTTCACTTCAGTAACCCTGAACCCGAGTCGAGCCTTTGTTCCACTTTTGGCGGGCTTCTGCACAGAAGCCCTCCAAAGTGGTGCCATTCTGTCTGGGTACCACAGGGGGTGTGGGAGGGGGTTTAGGCACCCTGGACTGAGTTGCCTTGCCAACTCATGTCGCACTCTAGTGTGATTGGCCCAAGTGGTGAGCCACCCCGCTCATCACTTAGCATGTTTGAGTGACAGCTAGGCTGTATGAATGGGGGTTTGCTGCATAAAAGCAGGGTTTTTGGGACTGGTTCTTCAGAAGTCGCCACAGGACCTAAGAAGCCGAAGAGGGAGAAGCCGAGCCGATCTGCCAAGACGACACCACCGGTGAAGCCCTGCAGAACCGTCTCACCACTTTTCCCGACGACAGAGGAGATCTCCCGCCGGAGAGTCTTCTTCCCTTAACTGGTGGGGACAACCAGTTGCTGCCTTCTTTTCGCCGTTCCGAAGCATCTTGTGGCCGCCTTGCCTGTGCCAAGCACCCCGGCAACCGGGATACCACTTTTTACCTCAACCGCGAAAGAGGGGTAAAAATCCTTTGTGACCGGAAAACTCCACGGCTGGCCTCATCCCTGGTAGTGCAACGACCTGCAGCTTTCCTCTACGTCGAGATCACCTCTTCCTCGGGACGACGCCGCAACTTGCACCCACTACCAGGAACGACTACCACCGCTGGAGGAATCTTTCCACTTTTAAAGGTACTGTGTTCCGCCCGGCCTCCCTTGCCACCGATTGTACGGGGTAGATTTAGCCCTCGGCTCTCGAACCTGTGTAGGTCTGGGACACCCTAACTAAACTTTTCAGAACCGTAGAAAAACCTTTTCTCTCACCTGCAAAGACTGGCGAAGCCCGGCTGCGTAAAGGGCGACTGCTAAAACCCTGCTGTTTGGCTGTGCTGTGTCAAGCAACTTTACTCTTCATTTCTACCTCATCAGACCTGAATCCACCTCAGTGAGTTCCCCCCTCGCACCCCCCGCCTTGTGAGAGGTGAGAGGCTGGTTACGAGCGTGTGAGAGAACCGCTGCAACGCTGTGACGCGGGCTGAAGCCCCGCCCACTTTTCGGTACCGCCCACTCCAGGAAGTGAGGATTGAAAAAGGAATCCCAGCGACCCTTGCGGCGTGAAGCCCGGCTGCGTAAAGGGCGACTGCTAAAACTCTGCTGTTTGGCTGTGCTGCGTCAAGCAACTTTACTCTTCATTTCTACCTCATCAGACCTGAATCCACCTCAGTGAGTTCCCCCCTCGCACCCCCCGCCTTGTGAGAGGTGAGAGGCTGGTTACGAGCGTGTGAGAGAACCGCTGCAACGCTGTGACGCGGGCTGAAGCCCCGCCCACTTTTCGGTACCGCCCACTCCAGGAAGTGAGGATTGAAAAAGGAATCCCAGCGACCCTTGCGGCGTGAAGCCCGGCTGCGTAAAGAGCGACTGCTAAAACTCTGCTGTTTGCTGCTTTACTGCTGCTTCTGTTGGAGTGACACAAACAATGACTCTACGAGCAGAAGGTCCGCTAACTCGAAAGAAAACTACACTACAACGCCGTTCGACAAATCCCTGGTCGATGATGAAAAGTGCTGCTGGGACCAAGGTAAGCAAATCAACAGGACGTGTGCTACTGGCTATAAACAAATCACAAACACTAGCAAGTCCAATAATGACTGGGGCCAGTAAATCATCATTAGCTTCTACATTTTCGTGCTCTGACGAGCCATTCACATCTGAAGATGCGCCAAATTTGTTAGGGCAGTCTGATATTCAATTAGATGCCCTTCAATCCTCACAAGTTAATCAAGTGTTAACCTGCTCCTATGCTTCTAAACCCACTGGCAATCCACTTCCTATTGATGTCTCATGTGACTGTGAGCATGCTAGCACCCCTGCCGCTTTTGTATTCAAAATAACAAAAGCTAATCAATCACAAACAGCTCATACTGCATCTACCATTCCGGCCTCTCTGTCAGACACAAGTTCTACACCTTCTTCTCAACCGACGACAAGGGTTTCGGCGACCCTCTCATCACTCAAGTCTGGCAAATCAATGAACGACGCTGACCCTTGGAATGATAAAGAATCCCTTTCAAATCTGGTGTCCGATGACTTGGAACATCCATTGACAAAAATCTTGCTTTCAAATCATGCTGTGGGCAATAAATCATCACAAACACCCATAAATGCACAAACTTTAAATTTATCTGTCACAACTCCTCCACATCAGGAAAATATCCTTAGCGGTCTGAAAGTCAAGTCAATTCATCCTCAGTCTTCAGGAATCACTCTTGATTGTCCAGATTTTGAGAACATCAGTGGTTTAGCCTGCCAAGCACCGGAGGCAAGCCTTTCTTCCACGCTAATTATTAACGATCAACAACATGGAAAAACCATTGAAAATACCTTTCATCCTTCAGAACCGCCTCTCAACCCACTATCTACACATTTAGAGCGGAGTGCAGTGGCGCGTGCCAGTCGCTTACAAAGAGTAGCTGAACTAAAGAAGAAAAGCACTTACATCAAACTTCCTCTACCGGGACATTCCACTCAGAATGTAAGTACTCCGCATTCAACGAATATCCACCCTTGCGAGGAAGCCCACTCTTTGAACCCTGTGAAAAAATGTGGATCAACCAAACCACAATACAACCTTGATAACTCAAACTGTTCTTCGTCTTTTCATGAATTCGAACCACAAGCATCTGGGATATCATCTGAAGCCCTTACCCAGATTCACAACAATGTACTGGCTGCTTCAGCCATTGCTCTAGCTCCATTCACAAAAATCTTCGAATCCCTCATCGGAACAATTTGCGACCAAGGTACTGCTATATCCAACCTCATGTCTAAAATTGACAAGCTAGAACACTTTTCGAGTTTTCTTCAAGACCAAATGACAATTAATGCCGAAACTGCCACGAGATGGCAGGATAGGCTGAGTGATCTTGCTGCTAGGCATCATTGCCAAAATGACGCTCTAATGGAGGGCCTTTTAGATTCAGTGAAGTGGATGCGGAAGATTGCACCCACCCAAGTTCCTGATCCTTCAGTGACTCGACACATGTCACCTGAAACTGTTTATTCTATTCCAACCAGAGCTTCAGTGACAGCTTCAATTGAACCTATCCAATCGGGCCCTGTATCGAGCTTGCCATCTTCCACTCATGATGCTCTAAAGTCAACTTCGACTATTCAGGACCCAGGTCTGCATGTGAATAACATCGCACCACCAGTAATTTCAACAGGCAAAATAGACTCCGCTCAGACTGCTATCGCAGTAAACTCATTTAACATCTTTAAGGGTTCAACAAAAACTATTACCACTACGACAGAAAGTAAACTGAAAAAGCCAATCAGAAAACAAGTACAGCCACCAAATAAAATCAAAAGTACTCTATCAAAACAATCACAACAAAAGACGAATAAGTTTGTAAGAAATCTTACTACTCCAAAGAAGTTAAGCCTGTTTTCAAGACCATCTTCTACTGTACCTGCCAAAAGCACTGGTGACAACAATCAACAAACTTCATCAGGTACTAAACTGAGCCAGCCAAAGTTCGCGGTAAAACGTAGGCGGATTGACTTGAGTCTTTCGTCCTCTGAAACTGGCTCCTCAGCCTCCTTAACTGACCTATGTAACTTATCAACTTACTCGGAAGATCTTGGAAATTCTATCTTCACTTCTGAAGAAGACCAAATTGCCAAATCATCTGAAGACCTCTTAAGGAAAGTTAAAGAGGTAGACAAATGCTCAAAGTCACTACAAGCAAATTCAGTTGTTAATCATCTTACCTCTGCTCCAAAAAAGGCCCAGCAACAATCGTTAAGTGCAAGGCTAAATCCCAAACAAACATCAAATCAATTAAAACTGCACTTACTTCCAACTAAACGAAGCTCAGGCCCTGGAAACTCTGAATCCGGAAAATATAAGTGGAAACTCCGTCTCCAAAATGTTCACTCAGATGGAAACGAAGTCAATTTAAACCGAAGAAACATTTTAAAACTGCTTGCATGTATTCCACCATTGCGTGCCATTTCATCTGATGGCATCAAAATTGTGGAATATGTATCTGAAACAGCTTCTGATCAAGTTCTACTGCACATTGCTTCTGCAGCAGTAAAAAATATGTTACTTCAAGCAAATGAAGACCTTTTGGTGTACGGCTTTGACCTCACTCTTGAACCATCTGCCCTGGATACAACTTCGTCATCTGCTACTAAGTTGGCCCATGAGGTAAAACGTGTGCAGCCCTACGTCAGTCTTTAGTCTCCTCTCCTGACATCTTAGACGCTGCCATGCATCAGTCTTTTGAAAGAAGAGCTACCAACTCCAAAAGATATCCACAAGGCCCACGTAAGTAACAACGACAACAAACTACCAAGCAGGAGCTAATCTTACTGTCATGGAATACCAGAGGATTTAAACATCTATTTAACACATTCCAGGAATCCCTGGAAAAAGTCTTTATTATATGCTTACAAGAAACGTGGCTACGTGATCCACCTACCTGCGACGGCTTTGTGACTCTAATAAACACAGCTAAAAAGAATTCTAAAGGAAGACCATTTGCAGGTTTAATAACTCTTCTGAAAATCGGGAATCAGTGGACGCTGGTCAAATCCACGAACCCTAACCCGTTTGTGCAAAGCACCTTAATCAAATTCTCATTAAAAACCACGATCTCTAATCTTTTGATCATAAATGGATATTGGAATCCCGCTATGATTTCATCGACAGCCTTCATTCAGTCTGTTCTGAACGAAATTGATCATACTTTTTTAAAGTATGAAAATGTTTCAGTTATAATATGTGGGGATCTAAACTGTAGCTGGTTTAAATTTGATCCATCTTCCAAATTAAATGTTCGGCTGCCAGATTCTGATGTCATTTCGAGGGGACAACAATGGGCGAAAGATCTTCTAGATCGTAACTGTTACATGTTAAATGGATCAATTCGGGGCGACTCTCCTGCAAACCCCACATGGCACAGTATGAATCGGAAAAACACGTTGGATTACATCTGGGCCTCGTTTGATGTACTCGAAAAAGTAAACTACTTAAATGTGCTGCCAACGACATTAAGTGATCACGACTTGTTGCGACTAGCCTGGTGGGAGGACCTGGGCAACTCTCTAGAAAAACATCCTGTTCCACTTCAATCAAATGCTGCAGGAAATAGATTGAGAGTAAGTGGTCCAAAGATCAGCCACTTAAGCCTGAATTTGCATACACTTCAGACAGTAGAATATACTCCACTCATGACAGACTTTATCCAGATAAATCTTAACTCAAGAGTTGTTGGAACAACCCCGAAACATCTATATAGTCCAGAAATAGCAGAGGCAAAAAAATTACTGAGAAGAGACGTCAAGTTGATTAAAAAAACACAATGTGATCAAACCTCCAAGGTTATAGAGGTAAAGAGGCGACGGCAAGTCTACCGCAATTGGCTAAGATCACACCTTATAATAATCGATCAAGGACGAGCGGAAACCATGTTAAAACTACTGGCTCAGAGACATATCCGTGACATCTGGGCTATCTTAAATGAAGGTCCCTCGAAATCTAACTCATCAATTTTCAATGAAATATCAAGCAAAAAATGGCAAGACCATTTTACTACAATATATGTAGACTCTGTATCAGAATTCTCTATACCTTCTACTACATCTATCTCCAGTTGGAGTATTATACCTTCATGCGATGAGATTGAGCTCGCAATTTCTAAGCTCAATAACTCCAGAGCTGCTGGCACAGATCAAATCTCAAACTTGACGCTTAAAAAGCACAGAAAACACTGGGCCATATTCATTCATGAACTCTTTTCTCAGATTGCACTCTGTAAGAAGATCCCTTCTTCATGGACCAAGGCCATAGTGGTCCCAATTTACAAGAAGGGCTGTCGGGCTGATCCGGTGAACTATCGCCCGATCGACCTTCTGGACACAATTGGCAAGATCTTCGGATCCTTTCTGCGCCAACACCTGGTAAATTGGGCTATCTCATCTGGCAAATTTGACCTTCGTCAAACAGGTTTCACCAAAAACGTGGGAACTGACGTAAATCCCACACTTCTGTCGCTCCTGAAACTGTCAGCAATGGAGGCAAAAAAAAAAATCTTTTTCGCATTTATCGATCTCCGTCAAGCCTTTGACGTTATCAATCGGGCTAAATTGTGGGAAAAATTACATCTGTGGGAGTGCCCGAACCATCTGCTAGAACCCATCATCGCCCTGCACTCGAACACTTCAATTCAAATCAGAATCAACTCCCAAGGGGACCTCACAGACTCAATAAGAACGTTTAGAGGCGTCAAGCAAGGATGCCCACTTGCAGCAGACCTCTTTAAACTCTTTATTGCTGATCTTCCTGATTGGTTAAAATCTGCCCACTGCTTTCCCCCGAAACTCAATGGTCAGATCATAAACCATCTGGTGTACGCTGATGATATAGTGCTGGTAGACCAGACACAAATTGGCCTTCAACATCTTCTTTCTCGCCTGAAAGAGTATCTATCTGCAAATGAGCTGACTATAAATACTGAGAAAACAAAAATCTTGTGTATTGGTCGATCCATGACGAAAAAAGACAAAGCATTCCGATGGCACATAGATGAAAAAGTACTTGAGGTCGTTCAGTCGATCCGTTACTTAGGCGTCATGGTCAATGACTCACTTTCAGAGACTGCTTGGATTGAAGACCTGACAGCCAAAACAAAGATCTTAAGCCTTCAAGCGGCCAAAATCAATGCCGACTACGGGAAATTCTCCATCATCCCGGTCATAATGTTTTATTTACAAAAAGTCGTCCCAACAATCACCTTTGGGAGTGAAGCTGCGCTGAACATTAACTATGATGTTTGGAGTCGACTGGAAGGAAAGTTTTGGAGACAGGCATTGAATCTTCCAAACTATATTTCAATATCAGCATTAAGATATGAACTAGCTTTAAACTCTATCTATATGTCAATAGTTTGGAAATCCCTAACACTTTTGCGTAAGATACACCTTGGCGCCTCTACTTCTACTTCTGCCTATAACATACTTCAATCAAGCAAAGATGCGACAGAAAATGTGCTGATTAATGCATGGAGGAGCAAGTTAAATCGAATCATAATTGAAGTAGGCACATCTGAGGAAGAGCTAATCCAACGTCCCCAACATGCCAAAAAGAAACTAGCAATTTGGGATTGGATTATAACCTGCAATAACCGTTCTGCTCTTAAATCCACGCTACCCCCTTCGAGAAGCATAGTCAAGCTTCATTGTCAACCAAAATTTCTTACGCACGGCCCTTCGCGTCATCATAGGGCACAATTTCTGAAGCTCCGTCTAAATGCTCTACATACCAACGAGATGCTCTGGATGCGTAGGAACAAAGACTCACTCGATAATAAATGCCGCTTCTGTAATACATCAGCAATCGAGTCCTTAAAACATTTAGCAGTCGTATGTCCCTCGCTAACCAACCTACGCGAAATACATCTAAAGGATTTCAAATCACTAACTAACGATGAAGAAGACTGGTGGGACTATGCTGTGGCAGGACACAACATCAAGTTGTCCTGTAATTTAATAAATTTTTTCGATGAAATTTTAAATTCAGCGCCCACATGTCAGATGACCTAGGCAACCGGATAATCGTTTGATTATAAAGTGGAATTATTAACCATAGCATTGGCAAAGTCTAATGATAAAATGAAACGTGCGAAAGAAATGAGCATTTTATTCTTTCGTCTGTTTTAACGAAATGTAACATAAACATGATATACTATATCAGGTTGAAGTTTTACAATAAAAAAAAAAAAAAAAAAAAAGACTGGCGACATTGTGTGATCTTGGGCACATTTTTTCGCCTGGCTCCCTTTAAAGCGGGCCCGAACCAATTCTCCTTGTGCCACCATTGACTGTCTTTGCTAACCTTATGTGAAAAGTGTTTTTTTCCTTACTGCTCTCTTTATTTCTGCCTTTTCCCTCCCTTTTGGTAATACTTGTTGGAGTACCATCTAACGTTAAGCGCTCACCTCTGGTTGGAAATAAGTGGGGTTAACTTAGAATTGTCCAACAAATAATTAGGGATGTACATATGAGTAATAGTAACTGTGTTTGACTTTCTTACCTTTTCTAATGTGCTAGTGTAATTTATGAGTGTGCCTTTAATAAATAAGTTCATACTTTTACACCTAGCTCTGGTCAGTGTTTGCTTGTGCTACTGTGCCTCTGTATCTATTGTGTATCCTCTGTATACTGCCTAACTCTTCTTGAGGGAAGTTTGGCTGCTCAGCCACAGCTACCACAGTGAATCTGTGCGGTGCAGACTGCTACCAAGTGGGTTTACTGCCAACACCTGTAGTCTTAAATCTTTTGCAGTGGTCCCAGAGGGAGCTGCACAGGTTTCTGCCTAACAGACTGCGTTGAACATTGCGAGTAAAGGAAACTACAAGTGGCAATAGGACTTAAGGAAGGCCGGTATAAGGTGTTAAGGTGGTCAAACAAGGGTTAAGTCAAATCCTTTGTACAATCGAAGTCCTTGACAGACTAAAGAAGGGGATTTGTTGTTGTGAACTAGCGTTGGCACCCGACTGAGGGGAACGCCATGCAAACTGTGAGGATAGGAAACCAGTGCGTGCCCTAGGCTAACAGTGACCCGGCGAGACGTGATCGCCCTTTGGAAAGGTCTGGGCCCGGACATGGGGGGCCTAATCTGAACATTGTGCTACTGTTTAAAAAGACATTAAGTCTTTTGATTATTGTAGGGGAAAAGAAAAACTAAACAAAGGAACTGTGATACCGGGGCAAATGTGAACCCGACCAAGCAATGCCTGCGAAATCACAGCGATGATAGAACTATGTGAAGTCTGACTGGGGGCTAAAAAGAAAGCCTGACAGGGGAACTGAATCCTGCATAGTGTTAAAACACCTATGAACACTGTGATGACAAGTGTGAACTCGACTGAGGGATGTCCACAGTGAGTGGTTGGTCTGAACCTGATTGAGGGAGGCTGACGATTGAGAGTAGGATCGGAGCCAGGCTGAGGGGGGTCCAAGGGTGACCGGTATTCACCCTATGTAAAGATTACCAGAAGGAACTTTTATTTTTGTTATTTTGGCGTATTAGGCCCTCTGAAGCAAGAGACTTTGCATGAGAAGAGACTTACGCACAGAAGGCCCCGATACTGGAAAAGGAACTGTAACCTCATGCTGGAGAAGCCCAGGAGTGTGCCGTGCTCGAGAATCCCACCTTGTCCTGTGCTAAAAACGTTGGGAAGGGAGAGCCCGGCCAACACTTCTTTCTTTTCTTGTGAACATTATCCCACACTCTTTTGCAACGTAGCGGCAAGGATTGGCAATAGTTTATTTTTAGTATAGGCCCTCTTTATTGACTAGACTCCATTAGAACCATATTATTATTATTTGATGGTCGTAGCCTGCTCCCATCTTAGGTTTAGATTAGTTGCTTATCTCACCCATTTTCCAGTATAATAAACACCCTTGAACTGTGATCATTTGTGTCTGTCTTGCTTTGATACCATGCCTTCCTTACAAAGGGGACAAAGGGGAGGGGCCGCTTTACAGATTTTGACGCGCAACTAATCCTACGGAGCCCAAAACGAAGCGTAACAAGAACTATGGGATGAACTGCAGGCTCTCCACAAACCAACACACAGACCACACCTCACAGTACTACACTACTGTTAAAAGATACCAGCCCAAACACTGGCTACCCTCAGTCTGTACAGCGCTCCACTGCTCTCGAGGTAGGTCTCCGCTTTATAAAGAATAAAATACAAATATTAACCATGCGTATATAACTCCTTTAGAGTCTCATTTGGGATCTCCTATTTTTCGTGCACAAGAAAGAGGGAACCCTTCAGCCTTGCATTGATTCCAGGTTATTCAATGCAACGACACTCAGGGATATACCCATGTCCCTTGATAAAAGACATGCTGGAGTCCTCAAGGAAAGCCAAGATGTATTCCCACCTGAACTCTGCAGTGCCCATCATTTAGTCTGAATTAGACCGGGACACGATTGGAAAACTGTCTTCTAAATGCCTTTTGGGCATTACGAACACAAGGCAATGCCCTTTGATCTTGGTACTGCTCTGGCAGAGTTGCAATGCTTTATGTGGGTTTACTTTGATAATATCCCTGGGTTTTCGTCCCTATGAGTCATACGTGTGTCATGTTCAAGAAGTCCCGGAGCACCTCAGGAAACAATTTATAGGCCAAACTGGAGAAATGCATGTTTGATGTCACTTTTATTGACTTCCTGGGGTACATACTCAGTCCTAAGGGCATTGAAATGGACTTACAGGTACAGGCCATCATAAACTGGAAAGGCCCTCCATGATCTCAAATCTGTTCAGCGTTTCTCGGCTTTGCAATTTCTTACTGTGGCTTTACAGCAGACACTGCAAACCTATCACAAGATCTGACCCATCTTCTGAGCACCAGACGAAGATTCCAGTGGGCTGAAATGGAAAGGGCGGCCTTCCAATCTCTCAAATAGGCCTTTATTACGGCTTTGGCGTAGCACCCCGGACAATGCCCTACCCTTTGTTCTGGAAACAGCTACCTTAGGCCAAGGCATCAGTGCCATTTTGTTGCAAAACTAAACAAAACTTCAAGTAGGAATCCTTAGTGTTGAAGTCTGCACAGATCACTGCAATCTTCAATATTTCATACTCAACAATGCAGAAACAGTAGACAAGCCTTGTGGGTGTGTCTGTTCTCTGCAGTACGATCACCTTTCTTCCAGGAACTGAAAACAGAAAAGTGGATGCCTTGCCTCATTCTCTACATGAACCAGAGGAAAGAAATGCTGGGTTATATCCTCTCACCCATAAACATATTCTAGCTACTGTGATTTCCATTCTACGAGTACAGCATCACAAAGCAGTGAATGCAGCCTGAACGGACCCCTTACTAATAACAGGAAACTGCATGGCGAGTAATTTTTGGTTTCTTAACAATTGTCTATAGCTTCCGACAGCTGATGTGCAACGTCAAGTTCTATCTTTCGTGTGCGATTCAAAGCTCGCCATACACTGAGGGGTCCGAGGTAACAATTACTTCAGCTGCAGTGTTCTTGCCCAAGATGGGTCATTTTAGTGCAGGAATATGTACGCTGTGTCCATCCTGCACCCAGGAGAAAGTAGAAAGAGATCCCACATACTCTACACTGAAAGCCCCAATCAGCCCATTAATGGCTCCTAGTGGCTCTACTTGCGCCTTGTAAATACTCAAATCAAATCAAACCATCAATAGGCAGGTACCACACCCCAATCAATGGCTCCAGCCAGGTGCAATTACTGCAAAATCACTGTTAGGCAAAGAATGCTTTGAATCATCACCCCACCCTCTTCAACCCCTGAGATTCAGGACGTGTACCTCATTATGTTTTAGACTCCTCAGTGCACCAGCTTTCAGGACTTGTCTTAATTAGCATCACATTGCTTTATGAACACTGAGTCCTGGCACTGAGACACCTGCACCCTGGCTCCCCCACCCGGTCCTACAAGAGTACTCATTGCAGGAGAGGAGTGGTGGCAATAGTCCACAATCTATTCCTTGAACCATCACACACTGACCATCCCATGACCTGATTGTGTGGCCACTCCACATAAACCACCCTAAATGTTGCAAGCTCCTAGCCAGCCATAGAAAGTCAGCCGCCACCTCAATTCTTTACAGATGAACAACATTTTGCTAAAAGGGAATTACCGCTAGCCAGTGGCAAGTGCCCATGTTGCACTGTAACTGCTATTGTGAGGAATTGCCCTCTGGCAAGGGTGCAATGCCCTGGATAAAAAAAAAAAATGGTTATTAACACAAAAATGTTGCAGGTCATTCCATCCCCAAAAGGGGAATTGCAAACCTGACTCCACTGGTCTTCAATTCAATGCCAAAAGCATAGTGTGCTTGTGCCCTCCTGCCTCAGTAGCCTGATCCGCAGCGGCTGCTCTAACCACAGTGCAAAGGAAGAGCCAAGGTCTCAAGATGCCCACTGGACAACTGGAATAACAGAAAAGTCTCTGCAGCACAGGAACAGCATATAAGATATCCCCACCCCGCCTGGTAACAAAACTGCAATGATCAGAAGTAAACCATGCAGGTGGCAGGGCAAACTCACAAATAAAGCTATGGCACTACTTATGATCATGGCCGCCACATCCCAATTGATATGACCCATGTGTCACCTCTGCTGAGGAAGGGGATGTGTATTCTGGGCAGCCGGGTGGAGACTGCAAAATAGCGGTACGGGAACCTGGAGGACTGGGCCTCTTTCATCTCTTTTGTGAGGGCAGTTAACACCCTCCACCAGAGACAGCCACACAGCTGGTAGCTGTCCTGGCCCAGGCAGCAAGGGAGCACACGCAAGTGGACAGAGTAGTCTCACTCCATGGTGCTGCATCTCTAAAGGCCTTTGCTCTTAGTGAGAAGGGAAGGGGCGTGATTAGAGTAGACAGGGGTGGTCTGGTCAATGGAAGGAGACTTCCACCATATTGTTTCTCTCTGCCGCTCTCTTTCCTGTCCCCTCCACTTCCTCTGGAGCAAAGCACTTTGGGTTAGACATCAGAAGGGCAAAGTCTGCTCGGTTCAAGAATATGATATGATATGGCATTTGTAACGCGCCTATACACAAGTGTTTCAAGGCGCGACGAGGCAGGGAGGGGGGAACAAGGGCAAGACAGACAACGATCCTACTAGGCCAGGTGTCATTCAGATCGCGCAAGTGCAGGGGTAGGGGGAAGAGAGAAAGTGCATGGGGAAGGGGAGGGGGGAAGTGCAGTACAAGGTAAGTAGAATAAAATAAATAAAGGGCCAGCTAGTGGCAAGTGCAAGGTAAGTGCTGACAAGTGCTGGGAACGGGGGCTGTAGGGATACAGAGACAGTCCCGCAGTGCAGGGGTTGCCAGGGAGGCAGTGCAAGTGGAGAGTGGCTGGGCCCAGGACCGAGGTCGGTGAGAGTGGCCCAGTTGCAGATTCGGTGCCGATTCAGCGAAGAATTAGCAGGGGAGAGGGAGAGAGAAAGCAGAGGCAAAGAGGAAGGCTTTGAGGTGCTTCCGGATGGTTCTCCTCAAGTTTCAGGGAGGCAGGAAGGCTGTTCCAGGGGGAGGCCCCTGCCGCGGAGAGAGATCTACCCCCAGCTCGTTACTTCGAGAAGCGGCTGACCCTGAGGGAGTTGGAGACAGATGAGCGAAGGGCTCGGGAAGGAAGATATTTAGGAAGAGAGAGTTGAAGGTATTTAGGCCCCAGACCCCAGAAGGCCTTGTGGACAATGCAGAGGGTTTTGAACTTTATCCTCGCAGCCACTGGGAGCCAGTGTAGAGACTTCAGTCCTGGAGAGATACGGTCCCTGGGCTTAAGGCCAAGGACAAGTCCTGCAGTTCTGTTCTGGATGAGTTGCAGAGGGCGGAGAGTGGAGGCAGGCAGATTAAGATAGAGGCTGTTACAGTAGTCCAGCTTTGAGAGAACCAGGGCTTGTGAGACAGTGAGCTTCTGGGGGAAGGAGAGGAAGGGAAGAATACCTCTGAGGAGGTGCAGCTGGTAGTGTGACTTCTTAGAGACGTCAGATATATGAGGAGAGAAGGAGAGTGTGGAGTCGAAGATAACCCCGAGGTTTTTTGCCTTGCAGGTAGGAGCAGGAAGAGGGCCAAGAAGAGCCGGCCAGAGAGCTGCAGGGAAGGAGGGAGTGGGTGTGCCGAATAGGGATTGGACCACTAAGGCAGGCTAGTTTTAGTCCCATCACCTGGGGACATGCGTCTTTATAAGAAGGGTACTCCCACCTTTTGTTCAGATACTCTCAAGACACAAACATTTGCTCTGGAAGAAGTCTCAGTACTTTGGGAAAGTTGAACTTTCCAAAGCCCTCACCTGAGGTGTAGGAGAAGCGGTCCAAGGCAGAGGATCAGCTCCTTACCCACTCACAGGGCACATTGGGACTAAACATTGCTGTAGAGCAGGACCTGTCACTCTACCCCGGAATCGCCTAAGATGGAATAGCAGACCCTGTACAGAGCCATCATGTCCTTTAATCCTCCGGAGTGGGACTCACAGCAGGCGGAGGGCCAGACCAGCCAAAGCACACGGTTCTGCTGCACCTTGAACGAGAGGGAAGACACTGGTGCTGGTTTTTGCACTCCAGAAATCTTTCATGCACTTCAAAACCAGCTCAGCGATGCATCGTGCCCCAACTGAGCCAGTCCCCTGCTCAGGCCGGATCAACTGCAATGCTGAGACCCCGATCCGAATCACTGGTGAATCACATACATACTCTGACCAGGGGTTACAACCAAGGCTCGACCTGGCTAGCCCTTGAATGGTTGCTTCACCGACCAGCACATAAGACCACCACATCGACGACTGTCGCCCGCTGACTCAAACCAGTGGAGTGTCACTCGCTCCCAGCGGCTAAAGCCAGGTTCAGCCTGGCCCAACTGCAAAGAGATACTGGGACCACCCGACCTGCATCTTTGAAAGCCACCTACCACAGAACAACCACATTCGCCCGCTACTCAACGCTGGCTTGCTGTTTCGGTCCATATCATTGAACATGACCAAAATGAACTTCATCCGCTCGCAAAAACGTTCGCTAACCCACCAAGAACCAAATCCCGGTACTGCTGACCACAAACTGCCGTCACTCTGTCCACTTGGGGCCTCGAAACTGGTTAGGACACGATCGCATCTGTTAATATATCTTTTTTGTGGCTAGTAACTTACCTACCACTCCTGGGAACCACCCGCGGGGTGCTACTTTCCTCAGTCTGTGGCATCTTCTCTGTCCTTCCTATGAGGTGGGTTTTTGTACAGTATTTTCCATTTGTTCTATTGCAGATGGTGTGTCCAATTAAAGTATAAATATTTGTATAGAACCTTGATCGGACGTTCCCTTTATATTGCACTGTGTTGCTTGGATCACTACTGGTTCACTTTCACACCCCTCTTAAGAGCACAGCCTTCCCTCGGCCCACGTTACCAAAAAAGGCAAAGGTGGTATATCTCTTAACTGTCCCTGTTTTACCTTTATGATTGTGCAGGGTTTTGGTTTAGAAGTGTGAGGGCTGAGTGGGACATTTTAGGGAGACTGGACCCTCCAGAGGTCCTCCAGGAAGGAGGTGTTATAGATGCGAAGCTTATCACACTTAGCTCATGATAAAGAGCGTTTTGCAATACATATTATATGCAATGACTGCGGTATGAGAGGGCATATTGCCCGGTGTTGTAAAAATGTTGATACTAGTCCAAGTCATGTACATGAGGTCAGTGCCGATTTTGAGGATGAAACTTACAGTGAAAATGGTAGAGAAGTAATGTGTTCAGTAAACGCTATTGATGGCAAGATAAAAAAGAAAAAACCTTATGCCATTGTGTTAGTTCGAGGAGTGCCAGTATCGATGCTTATAGATAGTGGAGCAGATTACACATGGATAAGTGTACAAGTGTGGAAGGAAAAGTTTGATTGTTGCACGCTGTGGGAGAATTCTGTCAATAGCGAATGCATATGGAGATGTTCCTATAGAGATCATAGGGAGCTTTGAAGCTGAACTACAATTTAAAGACAGGAAATCTACAGGGACTATATATGTTACCAATAGAGGGGGAGAGTTACTTTCATGGAGTGACCAAGCTGAATTGAAAATAAGGCTTGAGGCAAGCCATCCAGAGCAAGTATTATCTGTGAAGAGTGAAGGGACCACTGATGTACAATTGGATACTGCCACTAACAAGTTGGGGTGTCTGAAGGGGTTCGTGCATAAGATTTGATTAAAAAGGGGTCCCATTCCCAAGATTGCAAAATTGCGTACCATTCCTCTGGCTCTCAGAGAAGATGTAGAAAAAGAATTGAAGAGGATGGAAAGAGATGGAGTAATTGAAAAGATAGAAGCGTCAGAGTGGTTTAGTCCCATAGTGGTGGTCAAGAAAACCAACGGATCCTTGAGATTATGCATTGACCTCAGGCACTTGAATAGTATGGTGGTAGCGGACAGATTTCCCTTACCTAGGATAGATGATCTTTTGGTGGGAGTGCGTGGCTCTAAAGTGTTTTCCATTCTAGATTTAAAATCAGCTTACCATCAAGTAGAATTACATGCTGATTCTAGAGATCTCAGAGCTTTTATCAGACCAATTGGGCTATTCAGATGTGTTTGTATGCCATTTGGGTTGGTTTCAGCGGCAAGTGTTTTTCAGAGTGTAATGCACAGATTGCTTGGGGGAGAGAAAGGCGTGATGTGTTATCAAGACGATGTTCTTGTGTGTGGATATAATGAAGTTGAACATGATGAGCGGTTGAAGACAGTTTTGGATATATTGAAAGAAGCAGGTCTCACAGTGGCTTTGGAGAAATGTACATTCAAAGCCAACAAAGTGGTTTATTTATGCCATGAGATTACAGGGGAGGGTGTTAAACCCAAGGAGGAAGCCATAGAAGCAATAAGGAGGATGGAAGCGCCCAAGTCAAAGGGGGATTTGTTGTCTTTTCTTGGTCTAGTAGAATTCTATGGAAAGTTTATCAGAGGTTTATCGGAAATGTCAAGGAACATGAGAATGCTCACTCGCAAAGGAGTTGCTTTTAAATGGAATGATCACTGCAAGGGAGAATTTGAGAGGATAAAAATGTCCATTGTTAATGCACCTATATTGAGAATTTTTGAAGAAGGGAAACATACATTGCTTTTTGTGGATGCCAGTGACTATGGCATTGGTGCTGTACTCATGCAGGAGGATCATGTTGGTTTACATACGGTAGCATTTGCATCCAGATCACTGAAGGGAAAGGAAGCCCTGGCATGTCTCTGGGGAGTTGAAAAATGTAAAAGATTTCTGTGAGCCAGAAAGTTCACGATTTGCACAGACCATAAAACCTTGGTTGGGATTTTTACTAAAGGTGGTTTGGAAGGAGTATCAAGGCGCATCATGAAGTGGGTAACGGTGTTGCAAGGTTTGGAATTTACCATGCTACATGTTAGTGGTGAGACCAATGTGGTGGCAGATGCTTTATCTAGATCGGTGCACAAAGAAGTTCAAACTAATGAGAATTATCTGTGTTCTGAGGAGAGTGTAGAGATATTTCAAGTACATGAGACATTAATAATAATAATACTTTGGCATTTATATAGCGCTACGAACCCTCAGGTATCTGAGCGCTGCTTATTATTACCCACGGTGTGTGGTGCTCATTTATCGACCTCGGAAGGATAAAAGGCTGAGTTTGGCCCTGCCGGGATTCAAACCTGCGTTAGCAGGCTCTGCACGGATGCCAAAGCGAGCGCTCTACTCGCTGTGCCACTTGACCGGCTGAAAAAGAATGATTGGGACACTGCTTGTAGTGAAGATGCGATTTACCAAAAGCTGTTGGCATTGGTGATGGATGGGAAAATAATAAATTACAGGGGTGAGATGTGTGGTTTTGCCAAAGTGAAGGAAGAACTATGGGAGAAAATTGATAATAGATTTGGCCCATGTTGGACACTTAAGTCTTGCAAGAACAAAGGGTTTGGTGAGGTCAGAGTTTTGGTGGTCCGGAGTTGACAAAGATACAGAGGAACAGGTCAAAGATTGCATGGAATGTGTTGAAGGGAATAAAGGAGTCAGAGTGCAGAAGGTGCCTATGATAGTGAGAGAATGTCCTCGAGTACCGTGGGATGAAATTGCTTTAGATCTCTTAGGTCCATTTAACATTGGAGGTGGAAGAGACAGCTACTTGTTGGTGGTTATGGACTTATTGTCGAAGTGGCCTGAAGTTTGTGTATTAAAAGAAATTTCCAGCAGCAGCATTGTAAAATTTATGGAACAGTTATTCTGGAGAGAGGGATTTCCTAGTAGATGTCTATCGGACAATGGTTCCCAACTAGTGTCTAAGGAATTTAGAGATTTTCTAAGCAAACATGGGATAGAACAGGTTAACACGTCCTTATATCACCGCCAGAGCAATGGTTGTGTAGAACGCTTCAACTCTTATGGAGGCCATTAGGATTGCTGTTGCCACTGGTGGCGATTGGATAAGGACAGTGATGGAAAGAACGTCCCAGTACAGACTAGCGCCCCACAGTGTCACAGGTATATCCCCGTTTGAGGTGCTAAGAGGAAGAAAACCCAACTCTCACATATGTCCTGGCTGGATGGGTAGATCCAAGCTAGTCAGCGTAGACCTGGAGAATATGAGAGGGAAAATACTTGATTCTGGGGTCAAAGCTAAAGAGCAATATGATCAAAAGAATTGCTGTAGAGAATTCAGGGTTGACGAGGGTGACTGGATCAAAGTCAAGCTTCCCACTAAGGTGCGTAAAGGGGCCTCGTCATACTCCGAGCCCAAACAGGTTGTTAAGGACCTAGGTTCTTCAGTGTTGGTTAAAGGAGGTGGCATTTGGAACAAGGAGAGGGTGGCTCTTTGCAGGTCAGTCAAGGAGAAGTGTGTGAGTGTAAGTGGGAGAGAATGAGTGAAAGACAGTATTGTTCTGAATGTATTCATATGTTTTAGGATAGGCACATTATATTGTATTCACATTGTATATCTTTGTATATCGTATTCTTTCTTTAGTATATAAGTGAAGGACTGCACTTCCTACATCATTTGTATTTTTTATGATTAAGGAGAGGATGTGTTAGGATGTGTAGTTGTTAGGATAAGCACTTTATTTATATTTTATTCACATTGTATATCTTCCTTTAGTATGTACCTGAACAACTGTGCATCTCATAATCCTAGGTTACTATGGAACCTGGAGCGCTGGTCACGGCTCAGTGTTCCAGATTCTGAAGGCTATGGAGAGAGAGAGTGGAAGGGAGGAGGACGGTTGTGCTGCCCCTGGCTGGGGGTCGTTCCTCCTTTGATATAGAACCTATTTAAATAAAGGTATTTGGAACTACACCTGAGTCTCCGCTTGCTCTATGTCAAACATAACACAGACCTATTGACTATTCACAATCTTGACATGATCTGTCTCACAGAAACTTGGCTAAATGCATAAACTAATCATGCTGCACTGTTGGCAACACCTGTGGGATATAAAATGATCAGATCAGATCGTAAAAAGGGCAGAGGTGGTGTAGTTGCTGTGAATTTTTTTAAATATCATTTTCTTAGCACTAAATTTCTTGATGGCTGGAAACATCTCTCCATTTTAATCTGGATTCTACGGCAAGACCGGAGGCGAGCATTATGCTATAACTTCTTTATTATTGCTTCCAACAGCTTTTAAAACCTTCAACTTATTTTTTTTTCAGTTTGAAAACTGCAATCATGATAAAAAACAAACAAAACACAGAGAGAAAAGATAGCTAAAAAACTACAATCCCCATGAGTCCCTGCAGCATGGTAGTCCTGAACCTCTGTCCTGCTGTCCCATCAGGGCTCTTCCTTAGGTACAAAACCCTGCTGTTCTAGGTTCTTTCCTCTTCTTTCTTGCTGCATCCGACAGCTAAGTGACTCTATACGACCTCACAATACAGTGTGTAGAATTTGAAGTATCTTCTAATATGTGCTTAGCATTGCACGCGCTAATAATGTAGAATATATTATTCATGTAGTACGATGCGTAGGTAGATGATACGCTTACGTTTCTCACCGGCATCCCTCATTCAGTGCGATTGAGCGCGTCGCGTACATACTATTCCAAAAGCAGACCCGGCCTTCGAGCGATCTTGCTTGCACAGGGCTCCGGTCTGCTTTCACATTCCACTTTCACCTTCTGTAGTATTATTACAGCGCCTTACTTGACAGATTTCAGCCGGCCCGTTCACACAGCGGTGATATTTATGACACGCCAAGCGTCGGGCGTCGCATGCGCATTGGGTTATAACACAATGTTCCAAATCGAACTCTGAACACAATTCCACCACTCTGCAGGCACTAAAGCTGCTATAAGAAGAGCGAACACAGCGTTTCAATGGCAATTAAGAGGCTAAACAACTATTTTTCTATATAAAATAATATACATATATAGATTACACAGCCCGTGGTAGCGGCGTGTAGTTATGGTTAAGTTGCTAAACTCATAGGAAGACCACTTTTTGGGCAGCTTATAACTTCGCTCCCCCTGGAGGAATCCTCACCAAACTTTTGCTAAAAAAGTATATGGCCCGCTCTGAATTTCTGCAAGTTTGGTGAGGATTTGTGCATGGGGGACAAAGTTATAAGGGGTGGGGGGTCCCAAATATTTTTTTTTTCCATGAAAGGGCAAAAACTTTGCGCACGGCAGCACGGATTTCACCAAATTTGCAGCAGGAGTAGTTCTATCACTTTAAAAAAAAGCTTCACGGGACCCAACCATCCAGACTAATTATAGGCCTATCACAATGGTACATTTTTTAATCAAGATATTAGACAAAGCAGCGTACCTACAGATCCAAGCGTATCTGGAGACAAATAACCTTTTAGACCTGCAACAATCTGGTTTGTGGCAAATTCCTTGAATAGACTCAGAAGTAGGTAGTTTGTTAGATTAGTTGTTTATTGATTGATGCTCCTTCGAGGCTAGTTTTTAGAATCAAAATAATTGGCTATTTTGCCATAGATCACATATTCATTAGTGGATTCTGTTTTTTATCCATAACGGTTCCATAAGTCAAATGCACTGGGCCTCATCAGTAGTTGGGAATTAACGCCAGCGCTATTACCGCTGGCGCTATTAGCCCTACTGCCAAACCCCCCGGCGCTATTAGTTTGGCTGAATGGTTAGTGCCCATTCCCCATTGGGCCCATTCAGAAATTCCTCATTCCCCATAAGGCCCAAAATGTGCACTATTACCGCTATTAGCTCAGAGCTGGGGGGAAATCCACCAAGGCCATGATCTGGCGGGCCCTTAAATGCGGCGGTAATAGCGCTACCGCCGCATTTAAGGGTTACCGCCAGACTCGTGATGAGGCCCACTAACTGATGCGTTTTGTCCAATGTCAAAGTAATTTTAATATCAAAGCATTTTTAGTGTCCAAACTTGGTACCAAAACAAATAAAAGTTCCCTCTTTGGAACTGGATACAAAGAAAAAATATGTTTTCCTCAATTCCTCTACATGTGTTTCACCACTGTAATCAAGTGGCTCGTCAGGAGGGATTGAAAGCAACTAATATGTGTCAATGATTATCTGTTATAGAGACTTGTGCATGCATTTTCATAGTGCAAAGAACATGATCGTATCCTGTGTTGCTCTTGATGTAAACAGTGGTGGGAAAAAGGGGAATCCTCCCTGTTGAATGGATAGCCCAGCAACGCTGCTCCTTAATTTGATTACTTTACATTGGATATTGGGCAGACAATATTTGAGGCCACCTTTCACAAAATAGAACTAAAAAAAATAAGGTTCCATCTACTTTAGATTTCTCAGTAAAGTAGACCGACTGAATAAGATTCTCCAGACTGAATAAGATTCTCCAACATTTCCATTACCACTTTGTGTTATGCTAATGGTAATAATTAGGCATTGACCCCCCCACCCCCGTTCCAGCCCCAATAAGGCCATTAGCACCCCGGGTTGCCAAAGCGGTAACCTGGGGTGCTAAAAATAAAATAAAATAAAAAAAGGATTTTCCATCATACAGCGCCGAAATAAGGTAAGTAGGGGGGATTAAAAAAAATGGGACGGAGGATGGTGGGGAGGATGGCAGCGGGGAGAGCCGGCCGTCAGGCGGCTTGGAACACACGCTTGTACCGGCCGTTCAAGCCCGTGTTCCTAGCCACCTAATTGGCTGGCTCCCCCACCCAGGGTGCTAATGGACAATTGTATACTAGAGAAAAATATTAAAAGGACAAAAGCAATACTTTTATTCTAGCATACAATAAGAACCATAATTGATAGACCTTTATAACTATCCACAGTCCCCTTTCCAGGCCATGGATCATTAAAAAGAGTCGGATGGCACGTGCACACCATCGCACAGGGCAGCCCTTCTACCTTTTTATATTTTACATTTGTAACGCTCCCTCAATGTCTGCTTACAAACAGTCACACATCTACCCACCAATCACTTCTAAAACATTTACATATAACCCTATCACCTATGAAGCTTCCACACAATAACCGACATTTAATCTTTTACAAATCTTGTGCATCTGCATTTTCCTTACTTAGACAAAATGGTTTTGCACAGTGCTCCTATAAATGCAAATATGCATTGTGCAGTGAGAGACGTCCATAAATCCATGGAGCAGTATGGATGGGCAAGTGCTCATGAGAACCCAGGGATGCCAAGGTGGGACGCCACTGGCCAACTACTGGAGCAGAGGAGTCCCAAGGGTGGGATGCATCTTCACCGTAACATCTGTGAGAAACCTGAGGGTATTCGCTCAAGTAGACCTCGGCAATCCCTTATTGAGGTGGCCTGGGGAGGGCGGACAATCTCAGATCCCAACCCCGGGTGTGGACGAGCAAGGGAGGCTCACCTGGGTAGGGGAGCCTGGGGTCATGCTCAGGGAAAAGCTCCAGATGAGATGCAGTGTTATGCAGAGGAAGGAGGAGAGGAGAACAAGATCTTTGAAACCTTTGTAGGTTGTACCACAGCTATCTCCCCTCCTCCCAATGTCGCTCCCCTATTAGAATCCCACCACCCATACACCTCTGGTAAACCAATTAAAAGCCCAAACTCGTCACAATAAGAAACAACCTCTCTCTGAATCCTGTTTTTCTGTTGCCCGCAGAATACTCCCGGTCATTTTTCTCCATGTCCCTCTGATAATTCATTCGAGAACACCCAACCTATCCAGACAAAATACTACAGTTCTCACAATCCCCTCTGTTCAGTTTACGATCCCGTTTGCTTCCTAAACCCTATCAACCCCGTCTTTCGGATAATAATTTTCCGAATTCCCAGTCGAATCGGACCAACAACTACCGTGCCCATAAACCCTCTTACTCATTTCACAAGCCCTACAAAACCACCCTTCCGAGATTACTCAAACCCCTAGGACAAGAACTACAATTCCATATAACACCTTTTTCCCTTCCGACCCTGTAGGATATTTGGAAACTCTACCACCGTCCTTTTCCAATACAAACACCTTCCCATAAAGTAAAAGACAACAGACTAATTATAAAGCTGTTTACCTGACATGTCCAACCCAAGGGCCAGGCATAGGGCCTGATCACGACTTTGGCGGTAACCCTTAAATCCGGCGGTAGCGCTAATACCGCCGGATTTAAGGGTCCGCCAAATCAGGACTTCGGCGGATTTTGCCCCAGCTCTTAGCTGGGGGGAAATCCGCTGAAACTTCGCGCTATTACCGCTGGCGGAAATCCGCCGGCGGTAAGAGCGTGAATTTTCCCCATTGAACCCAATGGGGAATGGGGCATTCCCGAATGGGCTCAATGGGGAATGGGGAATTACTTTACCGCCGAACTCGTGATCCGGCGCTATTAGCGCCAGGGAGTTCGGCAGTAGGGCTATTACCGCTGGCGGTAATACCGCCGGCGGTAACGCCCAAGTCGTGATCAGGCCCATAGTCAGGCAATTACCCAAATCACACACACCTGATGACCCTTTCCTTTCCCTACAGGGATAAAAGGTGGAGCATAATAGCACAAGATTCGGCTACCTGGTCGTGAGGAGGAAAGGCTGTCTAGTGGCTGTTCCAATGTGTTATTTGCTGCCGTACCTAGGAGAAACTCTGCCCACATTTTCAACAAAACCTCGCCGTGAAGTGGAGCCTGAAGTGGACAGTCTGCAGGCTGTAGGCGGTGGGCAACGCGCTGCTGGCAATTGGTAAGATTGATAATATATGTCAATCGCCTAAACGTTTTCTGAAGGTTGGTTGATGTCTTGATACTACGTACTTCTGAACTACGTTACAAGTAACATTGTTACTTGGTGATCATTCTGGAATGTTGAAAGTTGAACCTGGTATTTTCCTCCTATTAAACTGGTTAAAAGCAACCTCCGCTCTCATTCTAGTATGGCGACTGTGCAGTTAGATAGTCTTTGAGCCATCCTCTGTAAGTGCTGATCGCTGCTATAACTGCCGTCCGGGTTTGGCAAGACTTGTTCTACATGCGTCTATTTTGAATACATGTAATCAGGGGCGGTGACTGTGGACTTTTAAGTCTTTGAGCCACCCCTGATCCTGTGGGTCCCCTGGTGGAATGAGTCAAAGTAGCAATTATTGGTATTATTGGTTAATTGGAAAGAGCTACTGGTGTTTTTCTGTTTGGCAATCATGAAACAAACAGAAATTAAACGCTAAAACAAGGGGCACAATAAATTAGTGCCGCTGCAGGAAGAGGCTGATTTGAATATGGACTCCTCCTCATCATAAAAAATCACTGATTTCTTTGTGGGGCCAGCTGTCGCCACAATACCCATTGAAATACACAATCAACTAGCTGAATCAGTGATGCTGGTCGACGAGGCGGCCTGGACAATGCACAAATTGGATAATACAGCCTGGAAGGTCAAATTATCAACCTGTAAAAAGCGGCATATGTTATACCATGCTTTAATCTTTTTTATTTCATGAATAGACTAGCCCTGATTTGAAAAAGGCACGGTCAAGTGCCGAAACACATGTTATCACAGAGGGTCAACTAATAAAATATTTCAGTTAACCACCAAATTGGTACTTCAGACCCATTTATTTCAGAAAATTCCTTTAACCCAATTTGCTTGTGGCGCAATAAGTGGTGCAGTTGGAATACTTGTTACAGTCATATGAAGTCTGCAGAAGAGATTGTGGATTGGTTAACTGGCTGTATGCAAAAATGTGCAGCCAGGAGAAGAATACTTGCAGGCAGGGGGGCATAGGCCGGTAAAGACCCTATGACAAAGTGATAGCGGCAACTAAGAAGAAAATGGGGCAAGATATAAAAACTGTTGATCAGCTCAACGTAGGGCTAGAAGAAAATCTTAGGAGAAAACGCTCTATCAGGAATGGTTATAGAAACTGGAGGAAAGGGTACTTCAGCTCTGAAAGGTATGTTGTCTGGCAGAATATGGTAAAAATACTAACTATGGCCGACGATCACAAAATGTGGGCAAACTATAAGATGGTAACAGGTGGAAGTAAGGATGAGCTACTCTGTAATATTGATGAGCGGACCTGGGTGAGTTATCCGAGTAAAGAAATGTGCTGGCCCCGATTTTGTGTTTGTGACTAGCCCTATACCTGATCTTACTATTAGCTGAGAAGACATCACGGATTTCATTGAAAAAAACTTAAATCCTCTAGGGCGCCTGGCCCTAATGGGGTATGCAATATGATTATGACAGATAATCCTCTGGTATGGGCTGACATATTGTGGACCCTTTACAATACAATAACCACGGGTATTGTTCCTAGCTCTTTACACACATTATACCTGTGTTCAAAAAGGGTATTGGAACCTCCCCTGATAATTACCCTCTGCAGCTATGACAGATGTTCCTAGCAAAATATTTATACTAAAGGGCATTAACAATTGGATAGCTAAAGAGAACATCTAACACTTCTGTCAGACGGGTTTCAGGAAGGGGTGCGCCACTAGTATGAATATCTTTATAATAAAATACCCGCTAGAAGAAGCCAGCGGGAGAAAAGAGTTGCCACTGTATAGCCTATTTGTGGATTTCGCCTCAGTTTGGCACTATTGACAGAAGGCTACTATGGGAAACATTACATAGGATGGGTATGCCAAAACACCTATTGTACTCATATATGATTCTATACAAAAATAACTTTGCCAGAGTAAGGTTGAGTAATCAGGGTCACCTCTCCAAGCAAATCCCAATATATAAAGGAGCAAGGCAGGGTTGTGCGCTAGCACCTACTCTTTTCAAACTCTTTTTTGCAGATTTTCATGGGACCTTCTTGAAGAAACAAAATGCTTTCCCTAAAATAGGGAAAAGAAAATTGGGGTGGTTGGGATTTGCCGACGATATAGTGATATTTGATAACACTTTCGTCTGCATTTCCAATAGTGCTCTGGCCCTGTGCTGCTATGCAAAAAGTAATGGGCTACAAATAAATATGCTGAAAGCCCAATTCATGCAATTGGCCAGAAGCGCACACGTAAACAATGCATTAACACCCCGCTAGGTACTATTGACAGAACAGAGCATTATAAGTATTTGGGTCAGGATCTATCATCGGAAAAGAGAACAAATGTTTGTCTGCAAGAAAACAAGAAAGTAAAAGCATTGTCTACAATGATGGCGATAACTGCGTTTGCAAACAAAACTGCGGGCTATTCTTTGATGGGTGTACTGAACATTTATAAACAGAAACTGGCGGCATCATTTCGATATGGCTTGGAAGCTTGCTATGTTGATTGGGAAAACTGGGCCGACAAATTAGAGGGGGTGGTATGGCGAAGAATTTTGGGCCTCACTAACTACACTCCGATTGAGGCAATAAGGTTAGAGCTTGAACTCACCTCTTGGCCACCCATATTAACATAAAGAGAGGGTTTCTGTATTTAAAGATTATGTATGCAAAAGATCATTCCCTGCCGTCAATAATGAGAAATGCACTCCACGAAGGCAACAATGATAGTATGCAAAAGTGTAAGAAAATGAGCGAAAATGTCTTTGATAAAATATGCTGGTCTCCACGTTGGGAAGATGGAGAAGGAGTGCTCTGTTTATCACTAAAGAGATGTGCAATCTAGTGGAACTGGGTGGCCAACCACGATAAGGGAGCTACTAAGAAATCACTGCTGACCTTCTCTAAGCTATACTTTACAATCAGAAAACCGCAACCTTACTTTAGACGAATACCATCTCCAGATACAAGGAAAACATTCATGAACATCCGGCTTAATCGTTTGAAGGTTTTTGAAATCACTGGAGCCTGCTTAGGCATTCCTGTGGAAAAAAGAACATGCAGGATTTGCATGGATAAGGGTTGCATTGAGACCGCAAGACATGTACTTACTTATTGCGCTAACCTAAAATCCACATATGAATGTTACCTGCTAAAATTTGTGAGTACCTTGGAAGATCGAAGCAATGAAGGTTTTTGGTTGAGAAGCCTCTCTGGTACAAGTCGGGGTCTCATGATTGCATTCACGCAAGCATGGAAAGCTGTAGAGAAATTGCCATTAATCTGAAACCAAAGTGAGACTATTGGAAAATCTCTAGGCTGTGAATGTAGAATGAGTAGTTATCTCTACGGATATGTCTAACTGATCCACCCTTCCTCTGGACAATACCCCATGTATGTCCTAATAGGTAGTAAGAATGATACAGGGACTCACAGAACTCGTGCTAAAGTAATGTTAAGTCCAATGTTACTCCTAGGTTGACCCAATGTTCCTATCTCTCTTTTCCTTTTTGTTTCCCCTGTTCTCCTCAGGAATTTTACTTTCATTGTACGAATGATTAAGTTGATGCTTTTATATTGTTGCTTCTGTTTCGTATAGTGTGGTTTGTTTTATATTTTAACTATTTTGAGATTTTATGTAATGTGTTAAGAAGTTTTAATATGAACTAATAAACACAATAAAAAATAAAAAAAAATTTAAAAAGCACAAGACGAGCAAGGCAGATCGCACGTCGTGAGAGCTAACTCAGCACGGCAGTTCAAGAGGAGTAGTAAGGCCTGTGAAACCTCTGCAGAAGGAAACAGAAGTCTGCGAACAATAGCCAGCATGTGTTGCAACAGATGGCAATAGTACACAAGACAATCCTTCGCTGATTACCAAGCTGGGGATGGACGCTTGTCTCTGTGGTACCAACCTTGACTCCGAAGAAAAAAAAAAGCAAGTGGTTCATCCCAGCCGGTGAGTCGAAGGGAGTGTCGATAAGAAACCAAACTGTGTTGAACGATATATAGCCAATGGCTAGTTTGAACTTTTGAGAAGCTGAAAGATACGATTGATGAAAGAGTGGGAAACCCAGCAACAGAGGAGTCCGGCACCACGTGGGTGCTCAGGCAGGAAACTCTGGGCGATTACCCGATGGTAGAAACTACCGTAATCAGAAGCCCTGGGGAAGAAGCGAGAAGAGGTAAAAGTGGTCATACAGGGGTCTTGTCAAATCCTCTGTACCGTCAAAAATCTTTGACCGACAGATGATTGCAAAGCTAAGGGAAGTGAATCCTGTTTGGAGAAATGAGCGCATGAACTGTTTGATAAAAGTTGACAAGAGTGAATCCGGCAGAGGGATGCTAACGAAAAGGGGAGAGGCCTGAAGTCCCGAAGAACAAGGCGTGGTTGGCAAGAGTGAACCCGGCAGAGGGATGCTAACAAAAAGGGGCGAGACCTGAAGTCCCTATGAATAGTGTGTTGATCGAATTGAACCCGACTGGGGTTTCCACAGTGAACTGTCTATAAAAGTTCGCAAGAGTGAACCCGGCAGACAGAAGCCGCCAAAAAGGGGCAAAGCCCAAAAAACTGTTTAAAAAGACAAAGATTTTTAAATGCAAGAAGTGTTAGAATACCAGGGGAAGTGAATTGCCCCCTTGTCATTTGAGTCCGAGCCCGGCAGAGGGAGATCCAGGGGTGAGAAGTTATCACCCAAAGTTCATTGGAAAAGGAACTGTTTAGTTGATTTGTTGAGTACGATTGGTGAAGAGTCGCCACCCAGAAGAGGGGGACCCAGAGGTGAAGCCATCACCGAAAGTATACGTAGAACTGATCTTTGTGTTTGTTTGTTAGATACACCAGGTCGCGAAGGCAAGAGACTTCTTATTGAAAAAAAGAGACAACCATCGAAGAACCTGATAGCCGGTACGGAACTGTCGACTCGTGCTGGGAAAGCTCGAGCGTGTGCTGTGCTCAGGAAATCCACTGGCTCCCATGCTCAAATCGTGGGGAAGGGAGACACCTGGAAATCACATCCTGACTTACTATTTGTGAACACTTCTTTCTTTATTGAAAACCCTATCCCACACTCTTTCTGTAATTAGTTGTAAGGATTTGGCAATAGGCTTTTATTAGTATAGGCCTTTTACTTTGACACAACGCCACAAGGACTGCCTTATTTTTCATTTGATTGTCGAAGCTTGCTCCCATCTTAGATTTGGGTTTAGATGAGGAGTTTTCCACCCTGGTGTTACATCACTGTATAAGTTATTCATAATTCCTATATATATATATATATATATATATATATATATATATATATATATATATATTCAGTAAAAAAACTTTGTTAAAGGGACGTTATGGTTAAGTTGCGCTACTAAAAACCTATGAAATTCAGTGAAAAAACGTTGTTAAAGGGACGTTATGGGTCAAAGTAAAACCGAAAAACCCCTGAAATTCGGCAGTTATGGTAAGATAAGCAACCATAACTCGTGCCGCCACCGGGCACTGCTAACACTAACACTCAGGACATCAAAGATGACATCACAAATGTCATTGATGACATCACTGATGACATCACATGTGCATTTACCTTTCATGAAAAGTTTGTACAAGGGATTCTTAGTGTATTGTTAATAAAAAAAGTGTCAAAGATTATTGGAATAAATATCAAGTGCTAATCAGTGCATTAAGCTATGCAATGATATAAATAGCATTCTATTATTAACTTCAATCCAGTATACCAAGGTACTCATGTAGAAACATAGGCATTGTGTGCATCATACATGATGGAGGTGCAATATTCATAAGCCTGCCATGTTGAATATTGAAATGATAACTGTTTTCATATTAGAGTTTTGCGTACAGTGAAACTTGTGATAAGTAGGTAATAAAACCCACTTACTACATAATTGCATTATTATACACAAATCACAAAGAGACAACACCACATACAAATATGAATATATACAAGGGAATTGAAGTAGGAAAAAGAAACAGCAATAGTAGCAGAAAGTGTTCATAACCTAACTGATTACCTTTATGGAGAGAAATGATTGCTCGGTTTCAAAGCTGTTACTTACCCTATCTATATATATTCACATGAAGTGTCTGGACCCTATGGAAAATAGTGTGATTACAACATATAAAAATATGAGCATATACAGGGAAAGTACAGTAATAAAAAAACATCAAAAGTATCAGAAAGTGCTGATAAATCTACTGATAATTTGAATGCACAAAAAGGATTGCTGTCTTTCAAGGTTGTGACTTCTCCTATGTATATGTTTCATATGATATGACTGGACCATAAAGGAATTATTCTAAGAACATACTTGAAGGATAAAGTCTACGAATATAGTAATTTACAATTTTTAGTTCCTGACTGTTACTAAAGAAAATCATGTGGCCTAGATATGTCAGGAAAGGAAAAAAGGGGGAATCAGACATGTGATGTCATCAGTGATGTCATCAATGACATTTGTGATGTCATCTTTGATGTTCTGGGTGTTAGTGTTAGCAGTGCACTGTGGCGGCGCGAGTTATGGTTGCTTATCTTACCATAACTGCCGAATTTCAGGGGTTTTTCGGTTTTACTTTGAACCATAACGTCCCGTTAACAATGTTTTTTCACTGAATTTCATAGGTTTTTAGTAGCGCAACTTAACCATAACGTCCCTTTAACAAAGTTTTTTTACTGAATTTCATAGGTTTTTAGTAGCGCAACTTAACCATAACGTCCCTTTAACAACGTTTTATTACTGAATTTCATAGTTTTTTAGTAGCACAACTTAACAATAATAACTTTGACTTTATGTACATATAATATGGAACATACTGAACCCTTTCTACTGAATTTGACGGTCCGCAGACATGTTTGGACAACAGTACCACCACCTAAAAACTCTGGGGAGGTATGTGTAATAGTTATATCATAACATAGAAACATTTAACAAATTCACAAAGCAGCACACATACAAAGTATATGTAGTAATACTTACAAAATGTTACCCATATATGTAACACACTAACCATTCATGTAAATACAATATGTTTTAAAATGGAATATACCAAAAGAAGATAAAGTGGCTCCTACCATAATTACCTCACAGACGCTCCACAACCAACAGCAAGACCAGACGTATACACTACTGATTACATATCTCACCAGACATAGTAAGTGCACTTCTTTTTACTCATATATTTATAAACTTTCTATATTAGAAAAAAAAACATATTCCTTTTTTGTTTTCTCACAGAAATGTGTAGTACTCTCGACTGGCTAGAGGAGCATTTCCCACGAGAGGAAATGTTAGAAAATAGTCTACCTAATGGTACACACTTTACTATATAAACCAATTAATAAATATTATTTTGTATACATTTAACATATACATTTTTTTTATTACAGACCATACAAAAATTCCAAGCATCTCACAACAACAATCAGAGGATATCACTCTACAGCAGATTAATCAAAAAATGGACGACCTTATGCAAAATTTTATGGATTGTAAAATTATGTGAAACCCCCAACAGCACACCATTGTCCAACCTGCACTTGTCCCCCCTCACCCTATCCCACGCAGTTAACCCCAAACCCTGTCTATGGACCAAAGCGTTTCAATGAGATTTCTTTCCCTTCTTCACCTGATCCCAGTTATCTAGAAATCCCTAATTGTCCTGTTTTTGTTTCCGTTTCTGCCCCACCTTCCCAGTCATAATTGTATATATATATATATATATATGAAATAAAGTTACTTTTCTTATATTGTGTTGTAATTACTTTCAGTTCCTTGTGATAAAACCAATTTAGGTGTCCACGGACACCACCGGTTGTTCAGAAATGTTCGTAAAGAAACGAAAATGTAACTGTCCTGAGGACATTACATCTGTCCGTAATGTTCTCATGCAAGTTGAAAATGTTCTAAGAACACTCGTAGTGTCCTGAAATGTTCGTAAATAAATGGAAATGGAGGTGTCCTTAAGAACACTATGCCTATTCGTAGTGTTCGATAGCAAGCAGAAACTGTTCTAAGAACACTCGTGGTGTCCTGAATTGTTCGTAAATAAACGAAAATGGAGGTGTGCTTGAAACGCTATGTCTGTCTGTATTGTTAGCAAATAAATTAAACTGTGCTAAGAACAAACAGCTGTCCGTAACTGTTCGTTTTACATGTGACGCACTTTTAATTTGTTCAGGACCCGAACACTGTCCGTAGAACATCAACACGCATGCGCAAAACAATGTCCGTACATTGGGTGTCCTGCGGACGACCGCTACCTTAGCGAACATGCTCAGAAAACAATCATGTGACCGCGCCCACGCTCATCTCGTGCTCTAAATGCGGACACTGTTCGTGTCCCCGACCAGTTTAAAAGTACATTTCGAAGAAATCCACAATATTTCTCATTAAAAAATCACCATAACACAAGTCCCACATACTAATCCTAACTTTCCACATAGTTTTTGTGACTTTTTTAACCTTTTTTGATGTTCGATCTGTCTTGCGGACGGCGCGCATGTCCGCGACCCGCGCACAAGCACCCCGATATAAGACCACGCCCTAGAGCGCATTCTCATTGTGTTTCTGACTATTCCACAGAGCACACTGCATTTTGCTGCATACTTTGCAGATTTTGAGATTTCCATCTCCAAGCTTATGACATCCATGGCTCGACTATTACCACATGGTACTACATCTGCCTCAGCACCACCCCCACCCCCTCCACCACCACCATTTCCCCAAGGGCCTGAAGAGGGGAACAGGAGTGAGGATACAGAGGAGGAAGAAGAGGATGACGAGAATGAGGTAGAGGAAATCCCTACTACCCGCCGTCGGCGTGAATCTTGGGTGTGGCGGTTGTTTACCATTCATGGAAACGTTCCTAAGTCTCATGCGAACAGTGTAACCTATAATGAGTGCAAAATGGTACTCAGTCGCGGGAAGCATGGTTCGTATAGCTTTGGGACCACTACCATGAAGGGACACCTGCGCTCATTCCACACTGGGGCCATTCGCAAGGTTGTACCTTGCGAGAAGCTTAGTAGGTTGATTGCCTCTACCTTCATCCTCCGTTCCTGATCCTGTCACCACAAGGAACACCTCTGTGGGACAGCGTCTTCCTCAAGCTGCCTCACAGGCCATACAGAATTCTGATGACCCTTACCTTTCGAGGGTCACAGTTGTATGTGTGTACTGTGACACAGTACTCTGCAGGGGGGAGCGACTTCGGAGTGCTTTTGAGACTATCGTCTCAGAGCACGAGAAGACCTGCTCACTACCCAAATAAAACCCACTCTACATCTTCCTCTCTCAGCTCGCCCTTTCTTATCCCTTTGGTTGGTGTCCCCGTCCCTTTACCCTCCTTTCCCTCCTCTCCTAGTGTGTCGTGTATAAAAAAGAACAAAAAAAATACAAAATAACAAAAATCAAAAAAAAAATAAGGCTCTTTTCAGAGCCGCCTTTCACAGTTAAAAAATAGAAGTGAAGATACATAAAGCATAGCCATTTCCATTTCGTGAAAGTACGCGGACGGTCCGCAAAGAGAAAAACAATTGGATTGCTACCCTATTGAAACCAATGCATTTTTCTCTAACAGGAAGTGTTGGCTCTGAAAAGAGCCTTTGGGAGGTGTTTGAATGTAAAACATTTTAACTACGTGAGACGTACTTCAAAACGAATGCTGTATTTCTAAAAAAGGTTGCAAGGCATTTTGTACATTTCTCAGAAAAATCTGATTGCCAGCATAAGTAAGATGGACTCCATCTTTGCGAAAAATGTATGTACTACGAAACAAAATATTTTCATTGTTAAAAGAGGACATGCTAAAATCTCTTAGGAAGGCACAAACAGCCTTATTAACATTACGCCTTGCTTTCTCCATTTGTGGACCACATGAGAAAGAACGAAGCCACACTCCGTGAAAACATTATTTTAGAGTTTGGAAACATGTCCATTATCTTCTGAAGTCCTTCTTTCATTGCAAATTGCAAAGAAATTCCAGACACATGTCCTAAACTGTTCCCTCCACAATGAATTACAATTATGTCTGGATGTCCCTCTATCTTCAAAGTTGCACAGAGAGGTAGCAAGTCCAACCACTTCATTCCACGCACTCCATGCCAATGCACTTCCACATGTGGGAATCCAAGATCTATAGATACTCCACAGCTTTCTGCATGCACCTTCAACCAATGAATCCACGAATCTCCCAAAATCCATACAATCTGTGTTTTGAAACACTCAGCCATAGCTATCTGTTCTTCTCTCTGCAAAACAATATCTGAGAAAACCTCTCCTAGCACAATACACTCACTAACCTTTACTGACCAATCCCTTGCTTCATCCAATCTCATTTCCATACCTCCCCTCCCCAAATTCCCCAGATGTAATACGCGGTGTCCTAGAACTACCGCCATGTCCGCGAACGTATCGTAACATGTACAGCCCTTCTACCATTTCGATTTCACTCTCTGTGCCATTCCCTCATTGGATGTAGCTAAGCAATCACATGACCATCCACCAATCAAATCCAATAACTCTACATGTAACTGCATCATCATAGAGCACCACTACAAATGTACGGTGTATCTCTCGCAGTACAAGTCTCATACCATTGACAACTACGATCTACGAGAAATACTATACAAATCTCCAATATTTCTACTTGCAGCTTGGTCATATCCATATACATGAACAGAAAGTACAGGTATGCATATTTTCTACACAGTACATGAACACATTTTCTAACCGACTTTTACCTTCTATAATCTGAAAAATGAATGGACGATCATTGTTTCATTGTCCTAAAATGACCTGTCACTTACAAACCTTTATATCTTCATACACACACACACATGCAAATACTATTAAACTAACATTTTTGAAATAAAATATATACACGACATATACTCACACAAAATAACATACACACTCTATGATCAAATCTCAAACAATAATATTTGTACAAACACATCATTGGTTTTAATTTTTTTCGTTTATATAAGTACTTACATACATTTATATAGGACAAGCAGACTATGACATTCACTCACTGTTACGTGCAAAAGCAGGCTATGACACATAGCTCTCAACTCACACGCTTTTGGCGGGTGTCACCCGCCTTGTAAAGGACTGACTCACCCGCCAAGCCTCCTGCACGCCCATTCATTCCAATGGGCGTCTCACCCGCCAAAAACAAAATCAGGTGATTTCACCCGCCTTTGCGACACACATGGTTGAGAGCTATGATGACAATGGGCCTCATTACGACCCTGGCGGTAAGGGGTTAGCGCCAGCGTTAGCTGCGCCGACCCCTTACCGCCAATTACGAGTTCCCTTTCCGCCATGGCGGTTTTTACACCTGCTTTTAGCGGGTGTAAAAAACCATGGCGGTAAGGGAACTTGGTGTTAATTACGCCACCGTAATTTACGGTGGCGTAATTAACGCCTTCCCCACTCCCATTATGCCCTATGGGGCAAAAATGGGAATGGGGAAGGGTAAATGGGGATTGGGGATTTACCGCCCCGCCAAGGTCGGAATGGGGCGGTAAATCCCCTTACCGCCATGGCGTTAACGTAGTTAGCACCATGGCGGTAAAGTCACGGCCCTGGCGGTAACTTACCGCCAGGGTCGTAATGAGGCCCAATGACTCACTATTACGTGGAAAAGCTTAGTTACAAGAATAGTGGTATACGTTGGTAGATTATGAATTCCACAAACCATAGTAAAGATATTTTCTTTCCTACTCTTAGTCATAATATAGTTTTAATGGTTTTCAGGAAGGCGCTGAGCATTTCAATTTAAAAAAATCTATGTCTAAAATGAAAACAGTGCTATATAGCAACCAAATTACTAATTTCTTTCTTTTACAATTGCAGTGAAGCCCATTCTCCTGAATTGAAGCAGCCGATTTTGATTTACAAAGAACAACTAAGAACCAAACTACTCCTTTTTGAATAAAAGTAGATTGTTACCATAATATTTGATTTATAACTCACACGCACTGTACGGTGCATTCATGGTATTTCTGTGCCTAAAAATAGAGATTCTGCACCATTCTGACCAAAAACCCCCCCGTCTTAAACAGTGATCACCTGTCAGAATGGCCCTCAAATTCCTATTTTTCGGCACACAAATTAGCCAACTCAGCCGCTAGAATGTAGATGTTGTAGAACAAACAACTGTTTTAATTGTATAGCTTTACCTATATTATTTATTCTTCTCTACACCACCGGCTTACTTTTTTCTGTCATCTGAACCCCAGTTTAGTAACACATTAATTGAAGAATACCCATCCCTAGTAGTTCAACTTCCCAATTCACAATCACACACCATTACATACATCTTTATCATCTTACTCAAACAATCATGCACACAACGCACATGCATTGCAGAAAACCCCAACCCATACCTTCTGTATTTTTTTCAACAGACGCTAAAGAATGCCCACCAAAAAGCAACTCCGTAGAAAGGGACGCAGAAGTAGAGCAAATGAAAAGAAAAGTCTCCAACATAAACACCCATCCATAGCAGAATTTGTAAAAAAACGTTGAAACACAACAGCTAATACAGTCATGTTGTGAAACAGAAGAAGTTTCTAGTGCAAAAACTTTGCCTCCTCTATCACAAAGTAAAACGACCCAAAAAACTATTAACAGAAAATAAACTATCACTACAAATAAAACGTCTTCTATAAATCTTGATATAGTACAAAGTAAGCATACCAAGAAAAGTATATTAGCCAAAATGTTCCGTCACAAAGTCCTTCAAAATCTGATAATAACAGGAGAGAAACCAGGTTCAACACTTCAAACCTATCGTAGGAAAGTAATCTTAGAAGCGTTGATAGACAGTGCAATTCTTCTCAAAAGAAACTTATTTATTGTTGTGTTAAACAGAATTAAACCACTAACAAAACTAATAACTAAATTTCAAAAAAGACTTCTCAATAAACGAAATGTGAACAGAAATAACTTCTTAAATATCTGTGGAGGTGAATGGAGTCACACTACAAGCACAGAACCATACTTTAATGAAGAAGCGTACAAACAAAAGCAAACAAATACAGTTGCCATACATAGCAGTGGTCGAGGTTATGAAAAAGTTAATAATACCATAATGGAACAAGAAGTACTCCTTACAAAAATATGCCCTGAAAACTTAGATTTACCCCTCCATTCGACTGAATCAGAACATCTAATTTACACATGGCCATGCACGTCAATGTGTAACATTCCCAAAAAAATGTTCAAATCTTTACGCCTATTCCTCAATCAATATGTGAAAAGCAAAGACAACATCAAAATTAAAATACTGCAAAGTATGGATGCTTGTCCAGTACGCAAGCACACAGGACTGCAAGGACATTCGTTGGCCTGCATATCAGGAGCTACTTGCAAAACAACCTTCCATGATATCAAAAGGATATCAACACATCATGCAAGTATAAGAAATCTAGTTTATAAACTGTATTATGCAAAAAGTCCTGCTTTAGCACTAGCCAATTTAAATAACATTCATCTACATGGTACACCAAAAGACCTACTAGAAGAAATCGAGTATATACAGAAAAAATATTTTGGAAATGAAACCCACTTACAAGATGAATTAGCTGTCAACCCACTTTGTAACAAATCTGCACATGGCAACCTTTCACTACACACATACAAAAAAGAAATACTAAAATTTAAAAGCACTTCAGCTGAAGTACCAAACCACGTGTGTGTATGTTGCTACAGAACGTGTTATAAAAGTAACACAAAAACTATAGACCTTTCATACAAAATAGAAGACAATGAAGATTCTAAGGGGGTAATTCATAGAATTAAGCGCACAAGTGGCGCACGCGGCTGGCGCACAGTGTGCGCGTGCGAATCCCTGCGCCAGCCGCGTGCGCCAAAACCCATTTCCGCGCACAGCGTATTCATGGATTCCAGCCACCAAAACCAGCCGTGGCGCACAGTGGCGCAGCGACCTTGCAGCAGCTCCAGTTACGCCCCCACGAACGCCTTCCGCGCAGGGAAAAGCCATCAAAATCCCCAATCCAGCGCAAAGGGCTGCGCTAACCCTGTACCAGCACGGCAAGCGGGCTACATGTATTTCAGGGGTTCACGTGAAGTATCTCACGCGATTGGGCCTGGGGGAGTGGGCTACGTGTATTCCAGGGGTTCGCGTGAACTTTTTCACGCGATCGGGCCTGGGGGAGCGTGCTACGTGTATTTCAGGGGTTCGCGTGAAGTTTCTCACGCGATCGGGCCTGGGGGAGCGTGCTACGTGTATTTCAGGGGTTCGCATGAACTTTCTCACGCGATCGGGCCTGGGGGAGCGGGCTACGTGTATTTCAGGGGTTCGCGTGAAGTTTCTCACGCGATTGTCCTGGGCGCGTGTATTTCAGGGGTGCGTGGGAAGTTCCACACGCGATTGTCCTGGCCGCGTGTATTTCAGGGGTGCGTGGGAAGTTCCACACGCGATTTGCTTGGGTGCGTGTATTTCAGGGGTGCGCGGGAAGTTCCACACGCGATTGGGCTGCGTGCGGGTATTAGGGGTGCGCGCAAAGTTTCACACGCGATTGGGCTGCGTGCGGGTATTACAGGGGTGCGCACAAAGTTTTACACGCAATTTCAGCAGGGTACGTGTATTTCAGGGGTGCCGGGGAGTCCTACATGTGATTTGCCAGTGTGGGTCCTCCCAGGTGTTCCCTGTACACCCTCCACGGCCCCTGCAGGCAGCCCACACCACAGGGGACTACCCTGCATTCCTGGTCATGTCCCGCAGGCAGCCCACCCAACATGGGCATGCCCCCCAGCAAAGGCACATGTCTCCTTGCACCAATGATCACCAACTCATGTCCCCTTGAACCCCCACCCCCAGCATTGCGGGGCACCTGCCAGCAGGCCCCCACCCATGTCTCCCAGCACCCCCACCTCCCCAGTCACCAGGGGCAGCCTCCACCAGGCCCCCACCCATGTCTCCCAGCACCCCCACCCCCCCAGTCACCAGGGGCAGCCTCCACCAGGCCCCCACCCATGTCCCCCACCACCCCCACCCCCCAGCAGTACAGGGGCACCCACCACCAGGCCCCCACCCATGTCTCCCAGCACCCCCACCCCCCAGTCACCAGGGGCAGCCTCCACCAGGCCCCCACCCATGTCTCCCAGCACCCCCACCCCCCCAGTCACCAGGGGCAGCCTCCACCAGGCCCCCACCCATGTCCCCTACCACCCCCACCCCCAGCACTGTGGGGCACCTGCCAGCAGGCCCCCACCCATGTCCAACTCATGTCCCCCACCACCCCCACCCCCCAGCACTGTGGGGCACCTGCCAGCAGACCCCCACCCATGTCCAACTCATGTCCCCCACCACCCCCACCCCCCAGCATTGCGGGGCACCCTCCACCAGGCCCTCGCCCATGTCCCATCCATGCCCCCACCACGCCCACCCCCCAGCACTGTGGGGCACCTGCCAGCAGGCCCCCACCCATGTCCCATCCATGCCCCCCTGCGCCTGGGTCCCAACAATCCCCAATCATGTCCGTAATGGCCATCCTCCCCTGCCAAAAGGCCCAACCAACTATCACATCCACCCACATATCAAAGGCAATTACATGTTACACACCCAATGTAAATAATGCAAATGAACACATGTCTGTCACACACAATGGCTGCAAGTGAATGTTAAAACACCCAACATGACATGCATGAAAGTAATGAGATGATACGACACATTGAAGGATGAAAATAAAAATGTATTGAAAATCAACAAGAATGGAAATGAAATAAGAAAAACCACAAAGCAAAACAACAAAAAGAAGTTGAATGTCCATGAAAAAAATCCAAAAAATCCAAAAATCCATAGAAGAACTATATACAAGACAATCCCGGGTCCATGAGCCCAACCAAATGAAACCTAACTATGTCAACTAACTAAAAACTGAACTATATACAAAAAAGTGGCGCATTGTCCAATCGCAACCAAATAAAAAAAAAAATAATTCAAAGGAAACCTACCACTAACTATATAACTATATACAATGGCAGCGGGCAAGTCCTGCGGCTCACTCTGTGATGTTGCCGGCCAGGGCATCATCGAACTCCATGTCGATGTCCTGGAGGCGGGACTCTGTCCTGGCCCCGAGGTCTCGCAGGGATAACCCCATGTTCACCTCAAGCTCCCTGCGAGCTTCCTCGAGGCACTCAGCCCGCCTCAACGCCCGACGCATGGAGAACTCCGCCCTGACCATGGTGAGCCGCTCCTCTTCCGCCCGCTGCCGCTCTGCACCTATCCGCTGGACCAACAGCTCCCACACGGAAGACACTACCATCCCAGGGTTCTCCTGCCCTCCGGCCGATGCCTGCCCCTCTGATCTTGATGGCCCCGAGCCATGATGCCTCCCACGTCGAGCCTGCTGCTGCCTCCGACGCCACTGCCTCTGCCAGCACGACGGCATCCAGGATGATGAAAACCACCGACGCCGTCGTGCACGTGCCCTGCCCGATGATGCCGTCACATCCTCCATCTGCTGGGGTCCAGTTGCTGTGTTGTCCACCCCTGCTGGACCTCTGACTCCCGACTGTGGCAGGGATGGGATCCCCACCGAGCTGGCTGCATTGGTCAGGGCAGGTCCACAGGGGGCCCTGGTGGCATCTGGGCCGGAAGACGGCAAGGAGAACGACTGGCGTATAGTCTCCACAGAGGAGGAGAGGGCCGCCAGATTGGCCGACACATGCAGGAAACCCCCGAACATGGCCGATCCCAATTGGGCCACGTCGGCACGGTGCTCTTCGTGATGACGTGCGTGCTCCTCCTGGAAAGCACGCACGGCATCACGAATCACAGCCGTGCGCATCGCGACCCCAATCAGGACCTTCTCCACACGGCCAGGGGTCCCCTCGTCCGCAGGTGGAGGGGAGTCAGATGACATGGACATCCCCTCTACCTGCGGACGGGCCTGGGACGGGGCATCCCTGCTGGTGCAAGGTGGTGCACCCACAGGTTCAGGGACAGCGACATGCACAGGCCCCTCCACGGTGACCTGTGCTGTCTCCTGCCCCTGCCCCTGGACTGCACCACTTGCACCAGCAGGGATGCCCCCACCAGGCCCCATGTGCGCCTCAGTGGCGGCCTCCTCCTCCTCTGTGGAAACCACCAACCTGGATGGCTCCTCGCCGTCTACCGCCGTAGCAGGCCCCTGTGGGGGCTCACCCACCCCTTCCGCTGCAGCCGTGGGTGCATCCCCGCCGCCTTGCTCCACAGCGCCGTCTCCGCCCTCTCCTTCACTAGCCGCTGCGTAGAGGGAGACATAGAACACAAGCATCAGGGTACTGTACAATGGTCCCCTAGACAGGAAGCAATAGCAGATGAGTGCCACTGTCAAAGTACACTTCCATCATGTCACACCACAACACATGTGTCAGTCCAGGCAAAACACACACAGTGACAGTCATGGTGCGTGCCATGGACATTTCAATACATGTCCAATGGACTCTCGAATCATACAATGTAATGGGACTCACATGCATCATGGGTCATGCCTATCACATGCACACACTTCACCTCAGTCACATCCATCTGGCCCCGTACACCCCAATCACAGTGCATACAAGGATGACTAGGCTGCATCAGTGAATCTGTACATTGTCACAGACATGTGTCATGCATCCATGGCACTCACAAGTCACAGACACGCAGGTCAGGCACACAGACATGGATACCACATATGTATCTGGCATCAGCACCCATCCCTCGCCCCCACCCATGTCCAGCAACAGAGACTGCCATGCTCTCATGTGTGCAATCTGCACAGGGCTCCCCATGTCACATTCAAACACATGCAACAACCGTGCGGTTCACACATTACAGGTCGCACATGCATTCCCATGATGTCCCTGCACACATACGTGCGTACATGGCCTATGTCACACATGCAGGCAAGTATCAGACAACCAGCACACTGCAACATGCCCTGTCTCACACAGCAATGCTTGGCCACTTACCGCTCAACTCCAGACGGGTCTCCCTCTCAAGGACCTGGGCGTGGAGCGCTGGGTGTGCGCGTTCCAGGACCCTCAACTGGATGGAACTCATGCGGCCCCGGCCCCCCTCCACGAGGCGCCGGGCCTTCATGAGGGTCCTGGACCTCAAGTCCTCCCAGCGCTTCTTGACCTTCTGGATGGTGCGGGTTGCCACCCCCTCCGCGTTGATGGCAACCACACAGTCGGCCCAGATCCTATCCCGTCCTTCCCTGTTGGCGCGGGACGATCCGAAGAGGGCACCATACTGCCCCAGGACTTGCTCCACCAGGACACCAACTTCGGTGGCAGTGAAGCTGGTGCCCCTCTGCCCCTCTGGCCGGGGGTTGCCACTGGGGTCAGATGTGGATGTGCCCGACATGGCAACCCCAGGGGCAGGAGTGGGTGGGCAACTGGGTCCTGGGGCTGGGCTGTGGAGCGATGTTAATCGAGTCGGGAGTCTTCTGTACCAGCAGGGGTGGACACAGCAACTGGACCCCTGCAGATGGCTGATGTGCAGGCACCAAATGGCAGGGCACGGTGGCAGCAGGCAGGCAGGCAGACAGGCAGGCAGGCAGGCAGCAGCAGATGGCACGTGGGAGGCTGCTCTGGGCACTGGGGGGCAGTGATTCGGCCTTCTGGGCAGGAGCGTGGTCTTCCGTGTGTTTTCGCGTGGCCAGCTTGATACGGAGTGATTTGGCACGTGAAAAATCTGCACGTCAGCGTGTAATTCGAGGAAAGGCCCTTAGCGCGTAAGCGCGTCTGCACACATACGCATTTTCATTGGACAGAAGGCCCCTCAAGCGCAAGCGCCCCTGTGACGTGACGCGTACAGACGTGCATGCGCATTTCAGCGCGCGTGAAAAACTGCACGTCCGCGTGTAATACGAGGAAAGGGCCTATGCGCGTAAGTGACGTGACGCGCGCAGGTGTTTCCCTCATTGCACGTGATGCCAGAACACACGTGGATTTCCACAAATCGCGTGTGAAAGTTCCCGGCACCCCGGAACACACGTACCCAGGCTAATCGCGTGTGGAACTTCCCGGGCACCCCGAAACACACGTACCCAGGCCACTTGCGTGTACGCACACTCCCCTCCGATCACACGCGATGACACTCGGACCGTATCCGAACACGGGAAACACGCGCACGGCAAAAGACGTGCACAGGCGTCAACGCGTCTGCCACACGAAGGCAGGCGGAAGCGTCCCCATGCACAGCATAAAAGTGCGCGCAAACAACAAACGCGTATATACAGCTACGATGAATGCCCCATTTGTCGCTGCACTGATCGTGGGACACCGCAGGAGGAGGAGAATAGCCAGGGCACGCATTTTCGCAACACGGACAAGCCTTTTTGGGATGCCTGACGACCAGGTCTATGGCAGGTATAGGTTTCCACCCCATATCATCCTAGACCTGGTCAGGGAGTGGAAGATGACCTCACATCCCCCACCCTTTGCTCCCAAGCATTGAGCCCCTTGGAGAAGGTGCTCAATGTCCTGCATTTTTTGGCCACTGGGTCATTTCAGCGGACCACTGCCATAGTGGGGGGGGGTCTCACAGGCCACGCAGTCACGCTGCCTACACCAGGTACTGGCAATCATGACAGCGGGCCCCTCAGTCCGCAGGCACATATACATGCCCAGAACACCCGCAGAAAGGCAGGCCGTTGTCCTGGATTTTTTCAGGGTGGCACACTTCCCCAAAGTGCTCGGTGCCATAGATTGCACCCATGTGGCCCTACGTCCACCTAGGGCCATTGAGCACATCTACCAAAACCGCAAGCCCTGGCATTCCATCAATGTACAGGTGGTATGTGATGCAAAGGGAATCATCACCTCTGTCTATGCAAACTACCCTGGCTCCACCCATGACAGTTTCATATACAGAATGTCCGCCCTGAGCCAGGCCCTGGAAGCTGGGCAGCATGGCGACATATGGCTCCTAGGTCAGTACAAATGCCCTTGCACATGCATGCAAGTCACACACAGACAAATATCCAAACCCTAATTATCTCAACTATTATCATCTCCCCAGGGGACAGTGCCTACCCTCTGAGCAACCACATGACGACGCCAATCCGGAACCCCACCACACCACCCCAGGTAAGATACAACGCCGCCCATATTGCAACCAGGGGCATAGTGGAGCGCACATTCGGAGTGCTCAAGTCACGTTTCCGCTCCCTTGACCGCTCTGGTGGGCAACTACTCTATGCACCACCAGTAGTGTGCAGGATCATTGTGGCAGCATGTGTCCTGCACAATGTTGCAACACGGCAGGGCGTCCCGGTGGACATGGTGGTGCCCCCACATCCCCAACCACAGGCGCTGCCCATGGGAGGGGACAGGGCACGTGGCGAGGAAGCCCGGACCCAGCTTGTGGCCACATTTTTCACCTAAACTCCCACCCCTGCGGAGTGCACACAGGCCTGGCACATACCAGGTGACAATCGATGATGACAAAGAGACAGTCAACTGTCACAACCTTACCACCCTGAGATAGTTGCCATGGAAGTGCCACATCGTCTGCATCCCTAGCTACTTAAACACAAGCTATCCTGTGTGACCAAAAGGCACACATATGACATATGACATGATATGGGCCATACACAAGTATTCCAAGGCGCAATGAGGCAGGGAGGGGGGAACAAGGGAACACAGAGAACGGTACTACTAGGCCAGGTGTCATTGGGATCGTGCAAGTGCAGGGGTAGGGGGAATGGGAAAAGTGCAAGGGGAAGGGTGGGGGGAGTCCAGTACAGGGGAAATAGCCCGAAAAAATAATACATAGGTCACCTGGTGGCAACTACAAAGGTGCGTGCAGACAAGTGCTGGGAAGGGAGGGCTGTAGGGATAGAGAGACAGTACTGCAGTGCAGGGGTTGCCAGGGAGGCAGTGCAAGTGGAGAGTGGCTGGGCCAGGGACCAAGATCGGTGAGAGTGGCCCAGTTGCAGCTCCTGTGCAGTTCCAGTGGAGAATTCTGCAAGGGAGAGGCAGACAGTAAGCAGAAGCAAAGAGGAAGGACTTGAGGTGCTTCCAGAACTGGAGATGATTCCCCTCAAGTTCAAGTCAGGCCGGAAGTCTGTTTCAGGGGGAGGGCCCTGCTGCGGAGAGAAATCTACCCCCAGCTAGTTGCTCTGAGAAGCGGATGACACGGACATGCAAGGTGTGCATCACACACACCTGCAAACCAGGCCATGGCCATCACTGTCATGTCACACAAACCCTCCCAAACATCAACATGTCATGGCACGCAATACCCATACACCAATGCAGTAACGATAAGGTACACATTGCCATGTCCTAAATGCACAGTGGCATCGGACACTGCTGCCTGACCCGGAATCAGATGAAATGACAGACCAACAACCTCCCACCCAAAATAAGTCATTTCCAAATGCATTACAACAGTCGTGGACGTAACATCACAATGAATGCCTGTCTACATGCACATCATGCATTGTAAAATCAACACTGCAGCTCATGTGTGCAGTGTCCTACTCCTGCATCACACTGCTCAGCGCACAGCACAGTGAACAGCCATTGTGTGTGATGCACACCCTGAGCATCACATCTAAGTGACAGACCACGTCAAACATCAAATCAGGCATGTACTGGATCCATGATCGGTCACAGAACATGTGCTGCCGGGACACAGTGGGCACCAGAAGGCAAACAGTGTACACGTGTATATGCAAGGGTGGGAGTACATGTAGTGCATCAGAGTGCAAGTGTGTGGTTCTGCAAGGACATGCACTACACATATGCATGTGCACTCAAGTGACCATCAGTGTTCCCTGCACATCACATGTGAACATCCACCATGTGTACACCCCAGCATGTCAAACCACAACTATCCCCTCGCACCTGAAAGGAAAACACAACACATGAACAGGCACTGATCAGCAGAACACAACATGTACATGGGATACCACCATTACTATGTCAGAGTTCCCATCACACTGCAGGGCAAGGCAACAATCAACAACAACCCCCCCTCCCTCACAAATGACCATGACCCACTGAACAACTGCACCTGGGTCACGGAGCCCCCAAACCTCAATTCCACCTGGCCACAGGATCACCTTAACCCTTCGTCACCATCTCCCACCTTGTGTGTAAAAAGATGCCTGAACCCTCAGAATACACACTCATTTCCGAAACACAAAATCCAAGGCATAAAAACGAACCCAAACACCCTCCAGTAGATGACTTGACGTAGCAGTACCTCACAAAGGCCAAGTACTACCACAATGATGCAACAACCAAGGTAGCACAGCAAAACAATGTCACGACAGGATGTGAGACATGTGTGGTACATGACATAGGATGATGCACCATGAATGGATGTGTACTGTCAGAGGTCCCCTGTACAGGCGCGGGAGTGCCACGAAACAACCACCCCCACCATGTCCCAGGTGCCTGCAAGGTCAAACTCACACAGGCCCCTGAGACCCTGGTGGGGAAGGAGGTTCAGGGATATGCAGTCGGGACAGGTGTTGACACACTGGATGACTGGAATGAGCGGCAGGAGAGGGGAGGTGGAATGACACATGAAACTAGGGAATGCACGAAAAGGTACAACCTGCATGAACACATACACAATCCAAACAGACTTGGACATCATTGTCATGGCCTTCTGTAGTCCAGGCTCAGGAGTGGTACGAACCAACCACCCCCTCTAGGGTTTTGGCGCCTGCAAGTTCGGGGCTTACACAGGCATCCGCAACCCCACTGGGGAAAGAGGGTCAGGGAACGTTGCTTGGATAGGCACGGGAAGCAGGAACACCGGGTAGAGGGTACAGGTTTCAAAATTGCATAGGATCACGGGTGATTAGGGAGAAAATAACATACCAAATTGAAGCACACATACATCCATGCATCAGTACACTCCCCAGCAAGCCTATGCAGAGCAGTTTGTAAGAAAAACAACAAGACACTTAGCTTTGGTTTTGAGTGCTGGCCTCCTGCCTGCGCACTCTCAGGTCCGGTTACAGGAGCACTGCAATGCTGCAGAGAGAGACACAGTCAACAACCTGTACGTGCCAATTGCACAAAAACACAACACCAAACATGCCCCATAGCAACAGACTACTCTACAAACAGACAATCTGTGGTTGATGCTTCGTACCCATATATAACATCACCCCTGTGACGGGTCATACACAGTCAATGCAGTAAGGCAGCCGCTGCTGGGTGCGTGGCAAATGGAACACCAATGTGTCACAATTCACACAACATGCAATGTTCCCTGGGTAAGCAGACAGACCCATATTGCAAGCCATGACTACAGAGCAAGTTGTGTACCACCATGACCGAAACAAAGTTGGCAGTGCATTTATCATGAAGTACGTGGAAAAGACATGCACTGCACCCGAGTATGTCCCTTGCTGCATGTCCCTGTGAGCTGCCCCTTTCCATGTCTCGGAAGGCTACATGGTTGATACAAGTGGCTCAATGGACCTTGGTGTACCGGAGGGTATGTGCCACTGGCCCTGCATGTGTCCCAGACAACCCTACTATCAGCAGCCATCAGTCAACAAACACATCTGAGCTGCATTGTGTGCTTCAACACCAATATTCGTCTAAGCTCACCCTCAGTGCTGTGACTAAGCCTGCATGTGCAACTCGCCTGGTGCAAGCTTTGCTGTGTCGTGGCCCCCCTGTGATGCTCACCTTGCCTGGAGTTCCTTGGAACATGTCAGCAGTACTAGGATGTGGGTCTGCAATCACTGTGCCTCTGCTTCTGCACACATGTGCATGTGGGCACCAACAAACGGGTCCAGAATTCCGTCGTCCAATGGGACATGTCTGCTGGCAATGGTGCTCTGGAGGCTCATCCACCTGCAGAAAGGGCATGTAACACATGATTAATGCTTCAAAGTCATCTGTGTGTGTCTCATCAGGCATCTCATTACTTGACCATGTCAGAGAGTCACATCACAAATCACACCATCAGTCCGTCTTTCACCTACAAAGTGTGGAACACTATCTACAGCATGAATTGCAACAAGCACATGTACAGGAAAGAAATGAAACATACTACACAATGCATAGCAATCAATGTCCACATTAATCATGATACACCCCATCTAGCAAAAGCTGAACAGTGGACAATGACACCTAAATCATCCCCACTAGGGGTGTCAACACAAGTCACACAGCACCAGACATGCCACAGATATGACAGTCCAATGCCCTTGTGTAAAATGCTGTAACACCGAACCATCCTTGCGAGCCCATGGATAAGGGAGGCAGGAGTGGCATATGTGAGTCAAGGAACCCAAGCAGCAAACACATACACAAGACAACCATGAAGGGCCCAGCTGGAACAGACAGTGGATGCCTTCAAAAGCCACAAAGCACCGCACCGTCACATGAAAGCACAATAGACTAGCAATTTTAAACTAAATCAACTATTAACTAATTACACTAACTATGGAAAACCTACATTACCTATTTAAACTAACTATCAAACAGAAACTTAACTAACTAAACTAGAGGAAAAATCAAAAATGGCCACATACGACCCGGGGGGGAGGGGAGGCACCCAGGAGGGGGGAGGTACAGGGTGCTGCTCAACATCCACATGCGATGATGCTGAGCCAAAAAAAAACCTCCATGGGCTCAACGCCTGCACAGCACGACCTATGTGGGAGATAGATGGTCGTCCGAGTCTGGCTCATCCTGGAAAGGAGGACGTGGCACAGTAGCCTGGCCACGCCTAGCCGCAGCTTGCCCCTCGTCGGCAGCAAGTCTGCCGGATGGGTGAGCCTGGTTCTGTGTGGCGATGTGACGTAGGTCTGGATGCAGAACCTCCCGTGATACACGTGCTTTCTCTTGCAAGGTAGCACGTGTAACACGGAGTTCCTCCTGCAAGGCCTGGCTGGACAACCACTGCACCTCCCGGCAAGCCTGTAGCTCAGCCGAGATGTTACACTCAAGCTGTGCAAACCTCTCCTCTGCCCGCTGCCTCTGGGACATCATAAGGACACCCAGAGTGGATCTGAGGGAAGCATACTCCTCCCTCAAGGCATCCATGTGCGCCTCTGCGTGAGCAGCAATTGCTTGACACAGAGACGACATTTCAGCCTGGCGTGCCCTGTCTGAAGCCGCCATGCCCAGCCTGAGCAAGCGGGCCGTGGACCGTGCCGCCTGCTGCTGGAGAAGCACCTGCCTAGCAGGGGGGAGCATAGATCGGGCCACACGCTCCATGCTCTCAGCGATGTTCTCCATTGCTGCCCCCTGCCGTTCGGAATTGGCAGTCATGTCTTGCTCCCACTCAGTATACAGCGGTTGCGCGCGGCGACCGCGTTGCCGGGCTTGACCCCTGCGGGACCCAAGGACCGGGGGTCCTCGCTGTGTTGGCACCGCCTGCGGCTGCACGACTACATGCCCCCGTCGACGTGATGTCCCAGGCACATCAGTGACTGGTGTGGAGGGTGACCCTGCGTCCCGATCCACCACGGGCGGAGGAACCAAGACTGTCTGATCCCTCAGTGCAGGTGTCACAGAGAGAGGAGTGTCCACATCAGAATCACTCACCCCTGACACATGGACTTGATGGTCATCCAACTCAACATGGACGTCAGAGTCGTCATCAAGGCTGGACTCATAGGCAGCCAGAGACAAGATGGACTGCAGCACTTGGGGGGTTTCGTGGCCTACCACCCCACGACCCCCACTAGTGCCGGGTTGATGTGGCATTACCAACCCTGTGTCTGGCATGACAACACCATCCTCTGCCTCCATTGCGTCATCACCTGAAAAATAGAGAGGAAAAGGTCAATACACATGTCAGAAGCACACGACACACACACACACTGACAGCAAAGGCATCAGGCAGACATGTGACACACAACATATGACCTGGCATGCATGCTGGGTCTACTTTGAATAGCTTCTGTGATCAGACCTGTTGAAAGGTGGCAGTTTCCATGGAAGTGGGTCTATGCAGTGCAGAAAATGTGTACGCCACTCACTACCTACATGTACAAGCAATACATGGTGTGTGCCAGGAAATGTGAAGGCAGTGCAATGTCAAAATCAGACATCACGTGCATTGTGCATTCAATGTGTACCATGTCCAGAAGCCAAGCACCCCTCCACCCCAGTACCAAAGCAGGGATGCCTATCATGGTATCAAAAGGCTGACCATACACCTGTGTATTGACAGGCAGTGTTGACTGGCATCAACAGCTTCATGTGATTCAAATGACAACACTGCAAATGATGCTGGGACAGTGGGCAGGACACATGATGGAAACTCCGGAGGCCGCCCACGTGTGAAGAAGACACAACAAGAGTTGGACAGAGTCATTGGCCATTGAACAGGCTGAGGCCTGTGAGCCACACAGATTGCCAGAGCCTAAACATGTGTGCAACGCAGGACTGAGCCACAGTTGACATGGGAAGGCTGATGAGATGGCAGGCAATGTATGTAACCAAGGACTGATATTACAGTGATTTTTATTTATTTATTTATTTATTTCACATTTATAAAGCGCTCACACAGCCCGCAGGCATCGAGGCGCTGTTACAGGAATTGTCTTTTTTGTTTTTCTTAGTTGCGTAATTGTGTGTGTTTTTTTTTTTTCTTAGTTACGTATTTATAACGCGCTTAAACACCCAAAGGTTTCTAAGCGCGGACCCGGGGATCGAACCTGTTGTTGCTACGTGTTGTCTTGCTTCCAAGACGCGCACGCTGCCGCTGAGCTATCCTCCCGGGACAATCGGGTGATCATCCAGTCAAGGACACATAGGGGCATGCGTGCAATGCACATGGAGCATGAATGGGCACTCATGTCCCTGTGGGACATCTGACCCATGCACAGTACAAGTGAGATACCCTGCATTGAGTACTAAGGCTGTACGACATGGCATATGTCTGGCAGATTCTACGCTGGAAGTTAGCATCTACACAGGACACATGGACAAGAAACTACACATTGGCAAGATTGGAGCAGACCAGTGCAAAGGTGGAACTGGGGTGCAGAGTGGCGGAGGAGGGGCAAGGGAGCATGCCTACATGGAGTCCCGCATGCAGGCAGAGGAGACATGCATGACGGTAGCATTGCATTACTTGCACATCAGAACCATGTACACGTCACATGTAGCAGCAATCATGCACAACACATCCCACAAGTGAAACACACACGTCCTCAACAAACACGCATCAACACTCACTGGACTGGGCATCAAAGTCCAGCTTCTCTCCCACTCCTTCGACCAATTCAGGTGGTATGAACTCTGCAACAAGAGCCTCATGCGGAGTGAGTTCTTCCTCCTCTGGTGCAGGCCCACCGCCAGTCACCAGAGTCAAGTTGTAATTTGAGGCACGCTTGGCCTTAGTGCTGCGCTTGATGTCATTCCAACGCTTTTTGCACTCCTGCGCCGTGCGCACCTCATGGCCGAATGAACTGACATGTTCCGCAACATGCTTCCAGTGGGTGTCACGTTGGGCAGCCGTGGTCTGACTATTGGCACCCACTAGCATGTCACGGCTGTGGCCCCGCACGTAGTCCACGAGGAAGTCCAGTTCCTGCTTACAGAAAGGCTTCTTCCTCGACGTGCAGGAGGTCGTGGCTGTGTGTGGGGTCCCAGCCTGTGCTGCAGGTGCAACCTTCCTCCTCTTGGACTGTGGCGCAGACCCTGGCTGGCTAATGCCGCCCTGACCAGCATGGCCAGTGGGTTCGGTGGATTGAGCCAAGGGAGTGGCAGGTGGAGGGATGACCAGAGGCCTGACTTGTGTCAGTGGCAGCTGGGTGCCCACTAATGGACCCTGCGCAGCAGCATCAGCTGTGGCAGGGTGGTTGGCCGCAACGGTCCTGGTTGGCAGACTCACAACCGGGGTGCTGTTGGGTGCATCTGCCCCTGCACTTGCCAACACCCGGCTGTTCGGGGCAGCAGATGACATGACTGCCCCAGGGACACGTGTCTTGGTCTGAGCAGCCCGGCGTGCCCCTATGGTTTCCCCCCTGGCCTGTTGGAGATCTACCAAGGGCTCTTCAAGTGCCAACGCAGCCTGCGCTGGCAGACCCTGAGCCTGGGTGGCGGTGTCCGCAGCTGCACCTGCAGCTACCACCACCCTTGGGTCCGTGGCAGTCGATGGAACGGACTGCCGGGTCATATGGGTGCCAGTGCCAGATGCAGGAGCTGCATCCACCGGAACCACAGGGAGTGGTGGCATGGCTGCACCGACACATGGCACAACATTGTGCTCAAGTGGCGCACCCCTGCCTCTTCCCCCTCTGTGGCTGCCCTGGACACCCTGGAGTCCCCCTACTCCCTGGTCACCACGGCCACGTCCCCGACCACGCCCGCCACGAGGAGTACGCCCAGCTGAGGCGCCCCTCACCTTTGGTGGCCTCCCAACCATGGCACAGATGTAGTAGTGCTGGCACAGATGGAGTGGTGCCAATGGGAGGTGTACACCACAATTGACCTGGGCAATTGGGGTGAAGGGGGTGGGAAGCAAGATGTTAACAGCCCCCCTGCACCTGCAAGGCTGTATGTGACCCCGGTGATGTGGTGACGGGTCACGCAACGCTCAGGCACCCCAAAACTGCAGTAAAACCGTGCACGCAACCCTGCAGCCTACGTGCGTGGATTGAACCTCCCGCAGTACGCGGTGGCACCCAGTAACACGAATAACGGGTACGCGTGGGACACGCAGGCTACTATGACTATCAAAAATGGGTGCGATACACAGGGGCACCCGCAGTGGGAAAAAGAGCATGTGTGACTCACCGTCTGACTAGCGCGATGCAGAAAAACACGCGTAGCCAATACCCCCGCCAAAAGAAGAGATACGTCCTTGAGAGCTGTGAAGTTGTGATGGCGCGCGAAACAACAGGAAGCAGCAACACACGTCGGTCTCCACGAAAGGCACGTACAGCGAACTGCTGGGCCCGCTCACCTTTAACCCGTGCTGAGGGAAACGCACGCGCGCGTCACTTACGCGCATAGGCCCTTTCCTCGTATTACACGCGGACGTGCAGTTTCCACGCGTGCGCTTACGCGCATGGCCCTTTCCTCGTATTACACGCGGATGTGCAGTTTCCACGCGCGCTTACGCGCATGGCCCTTTCCTCGTATTACACGCTGACGTGCAGATTTTTCACGTGCCAAATCACTCCGTATCAAGCTGGCTACGCGTATGCACACGGAAGACCACGCTCCTTCCCACGCCGACAAGGAAGGACAGACTTGGATCTGGACTGACATCGTGACTGCCATCAACGCGGAGGGGGTGGCAGTCAGCGACTTCCAACATGTCAGGAAGCGCTGGGAGGACTTCAGGTCCAGGACTCTGAACAAGGGCCGGCGCCTCTTGAAGGCAGCGGATGCCAAGGGGCGCCGGGGCCACTTGTCGGAAGAACAGATGAGGGTCCTGGAACGCATATCCCCAGCGCTCCACGTCCAGGTCCTATAGAAGCAGACCCATCTGGAGTCGAGCGGTGAGTGTACATGCATCCTGATTGTGAGCAGTGCGTGTGGTGATTATTCGGTAGTGTGCAGGTTGCACATCTGTTTGTATGGGGTCGAGTATGGGTGGGGGTGTACAGGGCCGTGGGGCTGACACATGCGAGGGCTGTGATGTGTGAGACATGGATGGTGCTTGTGTGTGTAGGCTTGCATGCCAAATGCAGTTGTGTGGGCACACATGTTTGGATGAATGTGTATGTGAGTAGACATGTCCGTGATGTAACGCATGTATGTTGTTTTCGGCTGCATATATCAGCACTGTGTACATGTGCATGTGTGTGTATTTGACAAGGGTGCAACAGTGATGCCACATGGATGCATGTGACAGCGGTATGTGGAAGCCTGATTGGCAGATGTGACATGGATGGCCGTCTGAACAGTGCGACACTTGGCAGGGGTGTACACATGCATGCAAGTGTGGTGGTGTGTGTACATGTGTGGTGCACTTCCTGTGTTGCATGTGATGTCTGGCTCCCCTTTGGCTGCTCATGCTGTTGTATGTGTATGGATGGTGGTGGCAGTTGCGATATGGCTGTGGTATGGCTCATGTGTGCGAGTTGTAATGACATGTGTGTTGGGGATTGTGAGGACCTGGTGGAGGCTGCCCATGGTGGCTGGGGCGTGGGGGTGATAGGGGACATGAGTGGGGGCCTGGTGGGGGCTGGCCATGGTGGCTGGGGGGTGGGGGTGGTGGGAGACATGGGTGTGGGCCTGGTGGATGCTGCCCCTGGTGGCTGGGAGGTGGGGGTGGTGGGAGACATGAGTTGGACATGGATGGGGGCCTGCTGGCAGGTGCCCCACAGTGCTGGGGGGTGGGGGTGGTGGGAGACATGGGTTGGACATGGGTGGGGCCTGCTGGCAGGTGCCCCACAGTGCTGGGGGTTGGGGGTGGTGGGGAACATGAGTTGGACATGGGTGGGGGCCTGCTGGCAGGTGCCCCACAGTGCTGGGGGGGGAACATGAGTTGGACATGGGTGGGGGCCTGCTGGCAGGTGCCCCTGGTGACTGGGGGGTGGGGGTGGTGTGAGACATGGGTGGGGGCCTGGTGGAGGCTGCCCTGGTGGCTGGGGGTCCAGGGGGACATGCGTTGGGGGGGAGTAGTGCAAGTTGACATGTGGGTTGGCTGGTGGGCATGGGCATGGTGGGTGGGGTGCCTGCATGACATGTGCTGGGTAGGCCCCTGTGGTGTGAGCCACCTGCAGGGGCCGTGGAGGGTGTAGAGGGAACACCTGGGAGGACCCACACGTGCAATTCAAGTGTGCTGCTCCCCGCGCACCCCTGTAATACACGTACCCTGTTGATATCGCGCACACCTGTAATTCACGTACCCTGATGGAATTGCGTGTGTAACTTCCCACGCACCCCCGAAATACACGTACCCCGCTCAATTGTGTGTCACTTCCCACGCGCCCCCGAAATACGCGTAGCCCGCTCCCCCAGGCCCGATCGCGTGAGAAAGTTCACGCGAACCCCTGAAATACACGTAGCCCGCTCCCCCAGGCCCGATCGCGTGAGAAAGTTCACGCGGACCCCTGAAATACACGTAGCCCGCTCCCCCAGGCCCGATCGCGTGAAAAAGTTCACGCGAACCCCTGAAATACACGTAGCCCGCTCCCCCAGGCCCGATCGCGTGAAAAAGTTCACGCGCGCCCCCGAAATACGCGTAGCCCGCTCCCCCAGGCCCGATCGCGTGAGAAAGTTCACGCGAACCCCCGAAATACACGTAGCCCGCTCCCCCAGGCCCGATCGCGTGAGAAAGTTCACGCGGACCCCCGAAATACACGTAGCCCGCTCCCCCAGGCCCGATGGCGTGAAAAAGTTCACGCGAACCCCTGAAATACACGTAGCCCGCTCCCCCAGGCCCGATCGCGTGAAAAAGTTCACGCGAACCCCTGAAATACACGTAGCCCGCTCCCCCAGGCCCGATCGCGTGAGAAAGTTCACGTGAACCCCTGAAATACACGTAGCCCGCTCCCCCAGGCCCGATCGCGTGAGTTAGTTCACGCGGACCCCCGAAATACACGTGCCCCGCTCGCACAATTGCTGTATGTTGCCACTTTTGTAATGCGCAGGGACGCTACCGCCTGCCTTCGTGTGGCGGACGTGTATCGGCTTGTGCGTGTCTTTCGCTGTGCGTGGCTTTGCCCTATTCGGTTCCATGAATACGTGTGGTTCGGGTGCGTGTGGGCGTTCCCTCTGCTTCCCTGCAGTACATCCCCAGTTACCCCCTTGTTTTCGCAAGTTGTTCCCCATTCCGCGCGTTACGCCCCGTGTTCGGCCCACTTTCTAGTGTATGCGCAGAGGTTGTGCGCTTTCACTGTGCGCGTCGCGCACGTCTTTCGGGATGTTGCAGTGACGTGTGCGCCATGCACGGGTTTGGCGCACATCCCGAGGAAGACACGCGCACGTTTGTTCCATGAATCGGCCCCTAAATGGTTTGAATTAGCTCTCTACCTTATAGCAGAAAACAAATACGAAATAACTGACCCCATAATACTTTGCAGTTACTGCACTACCAAACTTGACAACAACCAAACTCCTTCACGTGCTATCTCAAATAACTTGGAATTACATCCACTACCAAAACTCCTTCAACAACTTAATTTATATGAGAGCATCATAATTCAAACAGTTCATCCATTTCAAGCAATAATACGCCTTCAACCAAAAACTGCAAAATTACCTCCCTCTGAATTAGTGAAAGGTATTCGTGGAAAAGTAGTGTATTTACCATTAGATTTAAAAGAAAATGTGCACACTCTAGGAGTGCAACGTCCAATGCAACAATCTTTAATTATCTTGGTAAATGGAGTACCTACAAAAGACAAAAAAATTTGGCAACAACTGGTAGATTTACATAAAGTTAGAGAAGCCCTGCAATATCTCAAAGAGAATAATGATTATTACAAAGAAATTAAAATCGATGAAAACTTGAAAGATACAACTGAAATAATTCAAGAGACACAAGAAACTGGTCAATTTGAGCTCCTAGATCCTGCTACAATAGCAAACACTTTAGACCATTATACAATTCACCCATTGCACTCTAATGACACCATAGAAGATGCACTGGAACCGTACCAAATGCGTCAAACAAAAGGATCACCAATCAGCATATGGGAAAAAAGTATAGAAGCACGTGCTTTTCCTCTACTCTTTCCTACTGGCAAAGGAGGAAGATACGATGATAGACCTGTTCAAATATCAGCATCAGAATATCGCTCATTACGAATGTATTCTGAAGATCCCAGATTTCGACAAAATGTGGAATACATATTCCACCTACTCGTGGAACGTGAACTAGCAACTTTATGTTACGGAGTTGCACACATATTAAAATCAGGATCACACTTTCAAAATATGACAGCCACACAATTATTACAAAAAGTTCAACAAAAAGATGAGGTTTTACAGGCAAATCTTACAAATCTACTAGCAAATATGGGAGGTACTAAAGAGTACTGGTTTCGACGCCATGGAGATGTACGTTGTATGATCAGAAACCTTGGCCCACCCACTTGGTTTGTTACATTAAGTTGCGCAGTTGGGAAGATTTACATGCTTTCCTACGCATATCAAACGAAAACAACACAAACATAGATATACTAACACCTGGAGAACTTTGTTCTCAGGATCTTGTTAATGTTTCTAGATATTTTCACCATCGCTTCATTGCTATGCTACATTTTATTTGTAATAAAACTGTTCTCCCCTTGGAGAAGTGCAACACTTCTTTTGGAGAAAAGAATACCAAGCCAGAGGAGCGCCACATGTCCACATGCGTTTATGGATTAAAGATGCTCCTAAATTTGGTCAAGACAGTGATGCCACTGTTTTACATTTTATTGAAAAATATGTCACTTGTGAAATTCCGTCAGAATCCACAAATAGTGATCTTCATGCAAAAATCTTACAATTCCAAAGACACAAATGTGGCAAATATTGTCGTCGCAAATACAAAAACAAAGGGAAATACTACACCAAATACCGATATGGTTTCCCTAGACCAGTTACAAATACAGGTCAAGTGAACAACCTCATGTCTTCAGTTAGACATAGTGTTATAGGTAAGTCACCTAAAAATACATATTGCATAAAAAGAAAAAAAGAAAAATATATCAATGATTACAATGCAATCATTGCCCACTTGTGAAATGCAAACATAGATGTGCAGTATATTGCAGACAATTCTACTGCAGTTGCACGATATGTCACAGCATACTTAACCAAATCAGAAAAGACAGAGCTCCAAGACCTCTGGAATGACCTGTCATCAGATAAAACAGTGTCTCAGAAATTATACAGCTTGGGCATAAAAATGCTGTCCCGTAGAGAATGTGGATCCTATGAAGCAGCTGATCGATTAACTGGTACTGCATTGTATGGTAAATCTTCAAATATAGTATGGCTAAGTCTTGGTCCAGCTAAATCTAGAAAAAGAGTTCTAAAATCATACGAAGATATAGAAACAATAGCCAAACATGATCCCAACAGCCAAGACATTTTAAAAAACAATTTATTGGACACATACTACCCAAACAGGAGTACCACTTTGGAAACTATGTGTCTATACCACATAGCCCAAAACTACACATACAGAAATAATATAAAACCTGATGAGCAAAACCGTAAATACAAAGTGACAAATTGTGATGGCAGCTTAGTAAAACTCACCAAACCAAATTTAATTAATCATATCAAATTGTCATTAAAGACTCCTCAACATAAAGAAATATATTACATGTCCCTGCTACAACTCTTCAAACCATGGAGAAAATAAGAAGAAATACTAGATACCTATGACTCATATGAAGACGCTTTCAAAGCCAATGAAAGCAGTATAACTGATGTAAACTTTGCACAGTACAACACAATGTTGCACAATGAACAGCAACACGAAGAGGAACTCCAGGCCCAACTAGATAAGGACACTCCTGACAGTAGTCAACCTTCTGTCACAGGAAGCCAAGAACCACTGGGAGAACCACTAATAACAAATGAGGCAGAATTAGCTATGATAGAAGTAGAAGACACCATGTGTCACTATGAAGATAAAGAAGACTTAACTACACTACAATCAAAACTAAACAAAGAGCAACGTAGCATTTTTCAAGAAATAACAAAAGAAATTGCACATGGGCCCTCATTACGACCCTGGCGGAGTGGGTTTACGCCAGCGTTATTCGCGGCGGACCCGTCCGCCCTACTACGAGATTCCGTAGCGCCATGGAGCGTTTTCCGCCTGGTTTTTCCGGGCGGAGAAATCCATGGCGCTACGGGACCTTGTTGTTAATTACGCCACCATATTTAACGGTGGCGTAATTAACGCCTTCCCCACTCCCATTATACCCTATGGGGCAAAAATGGGAATGGGGAAGGGTAAAATGGGGAATGGGGATTCACCGCTCCGCCAAGGTCGGAATGGGGCGGTGAATCCGCCAACCCCCATGGCGCTATCGGCAGCTTTCCGCCGTGCTCCATGGTGCATTTTGCACCGCAATTTCCGCCAGGGTCGTAATGAGGGCCATGGTGTGCAACATGAAAACAAAGAATGCACCTGCCAAAATTACAAACCTATACTATTGTATGTCAGTGGTGAAGCTGGTTCTGGCAAAACATTCCTAATCAAAATCATCAGTAAGTTCCTTCAACAATTGACAAACAACAAACTGTCAGCTGTTGTCACTGCCCCCACAGGTTTAGCTGCCTACAACATAGGTGGTGTCACTTTACACCGATTACTACTCCTGCCAGTAGAACACCAAAACAAGTTAGATTATTACAAACTTTCTGCAGAAGCTGCAATGGAAGTACGCAGAGTATTGAAACAAATGAAAATGCTACTAATAGATGAAGTGAGCATGGTCTCCAACCTAATGTTGGCTTTGATTCACCTCAGATTACAAGAAGTACTCAAAACAAACTATGAAGAGCTCTTTGCAGGAAAACACATAATTGTTTTCAGAGATCTTCTTCAATTGACACCTGTAAAAGGTGAGCCTATTTTTAAAACATTAGGACACAAACTCTGCCGTAAAACTGTTGGCAGCATTGGAAATGTCAACCTTTGGCAACATTTCCAATATAGAGAATTAACAGAAAACATGCGCCAATCTGCAGATCTCACTTATGCCAACATCTTAAAAAATATCAGAGTTGGTATATTTTCGAGAGAAGCAGAAGCAAAATTGAAAACCCGGCACATTCATGCACTTTATGGTGATAATGCATGTGCTACAGATGTTATGGAACAATTAGCCCACAACAAAGTCAATTGTATGGCCTTAATGCCAACTCTTGCAAGCTGTTTCAAATTCAATGAAATCATGTTAAGTAAAGAAATACAACCAAAAATGGAAATTAGCGCCACAGACAAACTAGATGTACATGGAATGACACTACCCATGTGTGACCAAGCCACAACAAGACTAAATAGTTTAGAAAAATCAATCTCAAACACAGCAGGCTTGGAAAAGATATTATAATTATCCTTAAATTGCAGAGTAATGCTTAAACGTAACCTTGACGTGGACCAAGGACTAGTTAATGGAGCACTGGGTACAGTTGTTGGCTTTCAAACAACCACGTGACAACAAAATTCAGTTTGTCAATATTCTCTTTGACAAACTTTCAGAAGTAAAAAGAATAGGACGCTCAACAGCTCGATTCCTTCTCTTCAAAGACATGTATGTATGCAGAGAACAATTTTCTCTAACTTTTGCATACGCAGTCACCATTCATAAATCACAAGGTCTTACTCTAGACAAAGCAATGATAGACATTGGTAACACAGTCTTTAAAGAAGACATGAGCTACGTAGCACTGTCACGCCTATGTACAATTGACGGTCTATTTCTAATAAACTTTGATGCAAGTAAAGTAAACGCTGATATTCCTTGCATTTTAGAATACAATAGACTTCGTTCACTATACACCCCCCATCTACAAACATATCCTGTCCCATAAAAAGGAAAATGTTCTAAAAGAAAACTAAATCAAACAGAAATGCAACAGGATGTCACTGCAAATCCTCCAAAGCGACTAAAAGAAACTAAAACTTCATCAAGTACCACAATCAAAAAAGAACCAATTAGGGAAAGTAAACCAAGTACTTCGTCAAAGAAGGAAGACAAACTAAAAAAAAATCACTCAGATACAGAACTACCTGGTCCATTTAAACTTATAAATGAAATAGGTGTAAGTTGCTACGCAAATGTAGCAATCAATATTCTATTTCAAATACCAGCAATTGTTGACAACATTTACTTACACTTTAGAGACCCATTGTGTATGCAAATGTCAGTACTTCATAGAAACGCAAAAAACAATCCTGACACCCCGTATACTGTTCATGGAATAAGACAAGAATTGGACTACTGTGCTGGAATGGTGAAACTCACTATAAACTCACAGGAAGATCCACAAGAATTTCTAATGTACTTACTTTTAGTACTGGAAAACAAAAATATACCTATAAATGAAATCTTCCAGATTTCATACATGTGGAAACATACATGAACTCTCTGCAACAATGTGACACAAGAACAAATCCCCAATGAGCGCTTTGTGTATATATCAATACCTAATTGTGAATCCGTTCCATTTCAGCAACTTGTACAAAATGCAAACCACGGTAGATTATGTTCTACCTGCAATTCGGATAATCGCTCCACATTACTAATACAAACACATAGTAAACACGTAATACTAATGCTTCTACGTTACAATGCAGATGGTACGAAAAACAACTGCAAGCTGAGTGGATTCACACTTGGTCACATATCACTTGGTAGGAAAACCTTCACAACAATAGGTATAATCTACCACGCAGGAGCCACAACCAACTCAGGGCACTACACTGCATATATAAAAAAAAATGTGGATGGTTTGAATGTAATGATAGTACCGTTACTCTAAAGCAGAGATTACCAGCTAGTCTTACAAACGCGTATTTAATGTTCTTAAAACCAAAATTTGATAACTGAACTGTACTTAAACCTTAAGTACACTTGTAGTAAAAAAATATAAACTGTCACAATATTTCAAAACCTATCTAACTGCCCAAAGATTCTACAACAACTAATCAGATAAATTAATACCACTCAAATAGCGCGAAAAATAGACAGAATACGCCAATTGGTATCTAACTGTCCCAAAATTTACAAATATGCAAACAGATAAATCAATACCACGAAATTATATCAAAACATAAACAGTTAGAATACGCCTACTGGTATCTAACTGGGCCAAAATTTTACAATATCCAAACAAATACCTAATATCTTTCTGCTCACAAAAACTGAAACAATCCAATGCATAAAGCATTAGGCAGAAAAAACAAGTAAACGCAGAAAACAAACAAATAAATAAACTGTAGCATAACAGAAAAAGGGCTTTTTTTTTTTAATCCAACCTGGATTTCTTTTCTCCCACAGACCCAATCATTTTAGCAACAAAAACAGAAACTTTGCAAATTGCACAGTACTCTGGTTTGTAATCTACTAAATATGAGGGTCAATAAAAAGAAGAAAATGTTGATTGTACAATGTAATAAGTCATTATAAAATACTAATACTAACATGCTATTTTCTTTTATTACAGAAATGAACAAGAAAAACATGGACTCCCGTTACTAAACCAAATAGTACGTATAACAAGATAAATACAACCATCGCAGCATATCACACCCATACAAGCTTATAACATTGTTCCTTATAAATTAGTTTTTGACCCAAAGTTAAAAGCCACTATGGGTGTGATATGCTGCGGTGGTTGTGGCCAGGGCATACACTCTTGGGTGCATGGCCAAATGGCCATGCCCCCAACATTCTATACCCTGGCCACAACCACCGCAGCATATCACACCCATAGATTCAAGCATTGCAACCATTTTTATGTCCGCGGACAGGGGGAAGGTCCTAGGACACATTCAACCTGCCAGAGGACAATACAAACAGCGTCCTCAGGACACCCCCATTTTCTTTATGTACGAACATTTCAGGACACCGTGATTGTTCTTAAAACATTTTCACCTTGCCAACGAACAATACAGACAACGTCTCCAGGACACCCCCTGCAAACATTCCAAGACCCCACGAGTGTTCTTAGAACACTTTCAAGTTGACACCGAATCCATTCTGTTTATTTACGAACATTCCAGAACAGCCGTGTTGTCCGCAGACAAATCGAACACAACAAAAGCGTCTAGCACATAAATAAAATACAACTTTGAACCTATCTCATACTCCCCCATCCTCCCCAAAGACTTCTACACACCAACACACGCTACTAAATACACATTTTGAACAAACTTTCACCGCGCTGTCTGCGGACGTCCTCAAATGCAAGATGGCGGGCGCGACAGAAAATCTGACGCGCCTCACGCACCACGCCGCCCAATCAGCGAACACGTCGCATGTCCGCGGACATGACGCAAGCCGCTGGGCCAATCGAGGTGCTGTCCGCGGAGCGAACAGGGAAGTCTGTCCGCGAAGCGAACACAGATATCACTAATTTCTTTGCCTTACATTTTGGTCATTTTTTAAAAAACTACTGGACGGATTTACACCAAATTTACAAAAGCACGCTTTCGGGACCAGGCCGCCGCTCCTGCCGCAAATTTGGTGTAAATCCGTCCAGCGGTTCGGGCTGTAGCCGTGCACAAAGTTTTTCCCATTCAGTCTATGGGGAAAAAAAAGTTTTGGGACCCCCCCCTATAACTTTTCCCCCCCTGGACGAATCCTTCACCAAACGAACTATAACCCTCCTTTAAAAAAATAATTTTTGCAACACATCCTTATGTCTGTCGTTATCAGCAGTGCATACTGGGGATGCAAATCATTGTTCAATTGCCTACGGCTTAAGGCTAGACCATGAACCCAGCCGAACCAAACCACCCCTATTATTCACTGCACCTACCCTATATCCTAGCTCAGTGTCCACTACACCCTAAAAATGGTTCACCAGGGAAGAGATTAGCAGCGATATCATCATGCTGCAAAATATTCCAATGTTTAGAGATGATTTGCTTTACTCGATTACTTTGACGTAAGTAGGTGTAGTAAACCACATTAGCCAAATCAAGTCAAAGTCTTTCTTGTAGTAGAGTATCTCGTGGCAAGGGATCGGCTTTGGTTTTAGCAACTGATAAGTCATCACAGCACCTTGCTCTAAAGCGCTCCAGCATCTGGTTTACATTGTTTCTCATTTTTCATTGGGTCAGAAATTATCCAAAGTTTCCTAAAGAGTAACCCTTTCATAGTATTCAGAGGATCAACACTTTTTTCATGTAGGACATACCCTATCAGTTGGCTTGGTATATAGTGAAGTACATTTTCCCTCACTGAATTGCACATATGTGTTTAGGAAGTCTATTGCTGTCTGGTCTGTGCAAAAGTGAATTTAATGCAGTCATCTAGAAAATGTACTCCGTCTTGGTACCCTGCCAGACGCCAATGAGATCATTAATATAACGTCTAAAGAAGAGCATGTGAGATTGTGCCCTCTCTGTTAATATCAGATGCTGCTAGAAGTAATGCACAAATACACTGGCATAACCTGGGCCACACTCGCCCCCATGGAAGTACCAGTTTTCAGATAAGACTATTCTAAAAGCAGAAAAAAACTATCGAAGACCAATTCGAGTAGTGCAAGTACAAAGTTTTGTCAGCTCCTATATTGTCGCGTTGGAGGATGAACCTCTCCATGGCGCTCAACCCCACTTCGTGTGGTATTGGCGAGTATTGGCTGGTCACATCACTCGCAAACAACAATATGTTAGTGTACGTTGGTGCCAGAGAATACAATTGCCTCAAGAAATCTCCTGTGTTCTTCAGGAAAGTGGGGGTAGATGTAATCAGTGGTTGTATGATCTGGTCTATATATTTGGAAAGTTATGTTGTGTTGTGTTATGTTACTTTGCATTTATATAGTGCCTTATGTACCATTGGTATGGTCTCAAGGCACTGGTAAGTTGAACGCCCTCGGGAACCGAAGTTCAAGTCAGTAGAGAGAAATAGAGAGAGTTAAAAAGGTGCGTGTGAGCACCGGATATGTGTGCAGCTGGTGTGGAATTCATGTGATAGCTGCTTCTTAGCGGAAGGTGTGGTGGTTGAGAGATCAAGAGTATGGGTTCGTTCTGGCAGGTTGTTATCCAGACCGATTCTGGTTGCGTTAGGCCTGAGGAGAACGCCTAGGCTGGAGGGTGTGAAACCAGCAGTGTTTAGTTAGGGTGATGGGGAGTATGAGGCAAATTATGGTATGGGAACAGCTATACCGAATGGTGTCATAGTATTGCTGTGTTCTAGTTGAGTGGTGGTGTAAAGAGGAGAATACGCGTGGAGATGTGATATGGTGGTTTACCTTAGGTGCTTGAGATCAAGCCCACTCCAATAGTTCCATGTACTCCATCTGTTCCATGTACTCCGACTGTTCTACGCATTACGACCGTTTCAAGCACTGAAGACCGTTCGTTTCAATGCTCTTTCCAAACGGACCATGCACTCCAAACCATTCCATGTAGGTCACGCCATTCTATGCAATCCAATCCGATTCACGCACTCCAATCCGATCCACGCACTTCAGTCCGTTCCACGCACTCCAATCCATTTCACGCACTCAATCCGTTCCATGCACTCCAATCTGTTCCATGCACTCCAATCCGTTCCATGCACTCCAATCCGTTCCATGTATTCCAAGCCATTTTATGCACTCCAACCATTTTATGCACTGCTCTTTTCATTCGTTCTACCCACGCTTTCCTTTCTCCATGCATCATCCATCCACATACGACATCTTCACACGTTCCATCCACTTCACTGGGTCCACCCATTTCACACGTTCCATCCACTTCACCCGTTCCACCCACTTCATCGGTTCCACCCAATTCACCGGTTCCAAAACACAACACTTGTTCATCCACCTACTTCATCCATTCTACCATTTCACCCGTTCCACCCACTTCACCCATTCTACACTCGTTCATCAGTTCCATCCACATACTTCACCCATTCCATCCACATACTTCACCCGTACCATCCACATACTTCACCCGTACCCTACACATACTTCACCCGTACCATCCACATATATCACCTGTTCCACCCTGTTCACCCATTCCACCCTGATCATCTGTTCTACCCAGTTCATCCATTCCACCCAGTTCATCCATTCCACCCAGTTCATCCGTTCCACTCATATGCTTCACCCGTTCCAACCCCATACTTCCTCCGTTCCAACCACATTTTCAATTGATCCATCCACTTCACCCGTTCCATTCACATACTTCAATCATTCTATTCAATAAATTTGATCCATTTTGTCCGCATACTTCATCTGTTCCTTCCTCATACTTTACCCAACTCGTCCATATGCATAACCCGTTCTTCCAGATCCATTCTCCGTTCCTACCACCCAACTTCACCCGTTTCTTCCCCTTACTACACCGTTTCTTCCAACCACTTCACCCGTTTCTTCCCCTTACTACATCCGTTTATTCCAACCACTTCACCCGTTTCTTCCAACCACTTCACCCGTTCCTTCCAACCACTTCACCCGTTCCATCCACATACATCAGCCGTTTGCTCCGCACTCTACACCCGCTCCGCACTCTACACCCGCTCCGCACCCGCACCTTATCCTGCATCCACTCAACACCCTACATTGGCTCAACACCACCGCACCCTACATCTACTCAACACCCTAAATCTGCTCAACACCCTACATCCGCTCCACTCTATTATCCACTCACACCCTACATCCGCACCACGACCTACATCCGCACCACGCTCTTATCTGCTCCGCACTCTCATCCGCTCCATGCTCTCATTCATTCTGCGCTCTCATCTGCTCTATACACTCATCCGCACTACGCACTCATCCGCTCTACGCACTCATCCGCTCTATGCACTCTTCCGCTCTATGCACTCATCTGTTCTACGCACTCATCCGCTCTACATACTCATCCGCTCTACACACTCATCCGCTCTACACACTCATCCGCTCAATGCACTCATCCGTTCAACGCACTCATCCGCTCTACGGGCTTCATCCATTCCACCCACTTCTTCTGCTCCACTCACTTTGTTCATTAATCCTACATTATCGGTTCAGCCCATGTCACTTGTCGCACGCACTCAATCCGTTCCATGCTCTCCATCTGTCCCATGCACTACACCCGTCTCAGGTACTCAAATTATCTATTCTATACTTTCCATTTATGCCATGCACTCATACAATCCATGCCGCCTGTCTGTGCGCTCATCCGTCTCCTGTATTCATCTTTCCATCCTCTTCACTTTATTCCTTTCGTCCATTTTGTTCCTTTCGTCCATTGCAATCAATTCATTAATTTCAACCGCTTTACTGCTTTCATACAATTTATTCTTTTTATCCGCTTCACTGCTTTGATCTACTATACACATTCTATTCTGTCTGTCCTTTTTAGTTTACATTAGGAGGTTATTCGTTTTCGATTTCTCACTTGGATCTTGATGTTGTATTGTTATTTGTTATCCATGATATCCATTACATTTATTTTGTCCATTTCATTAGTTTCAGCCACTTTACGGCCCTCGTACAGCTTATTCTTTTTATCTACTTCGCAGGATTGATCCTTTTTACTCATTCTATTTAGTTTGTCATTTTTAGCTAATCAATAGAGGCTATTAGTTTTTGATTTCTTGCTCGGATCATGATGCTGCATTGCTATTTATGATCTAGCATTTGGCAAAGTCATTGAGATGCTGTTATCCAGTTTGAGTTAGATTGAGTTCGGGTTCTTTTAGGGGAAGAGCCAAGTTTTCAGTAATTTGCGGAAGGACATGAGGTCTTCAGTGAGTCGGATGCGGGGTGGGAGTGCGTTCCACAGGGGGGGGCCAAGGCTGAGAATGATGATCCGCCTAATCTGACTGAGTATGTTTTTGGTATGACTAGGAGGCCGGCTTAGCTTGATCTTAGAGTATGCGCAGGGTGATAGGGTTTCAGTTTGTCTTGAAGATATTGAGGTCAGGTTTTATGCAGTGCTCGGTGAGAAATGCATAAGGTTTTGAAGGTCACCCTTCGGGTTGACCGGTAGCCAGTGCAGAGTTTTGAGGGCTGGGGAGATGTGATCTCTCGGGCCAAGCGCTAGTAGCAATTTGGCTGCTGCGTTTTGAGCGCTTTGTAGTTTAGTCAGTTGTTAAGCGTGGACTCCGAGGTAGAGGGGGTTAGCGTAGTCCAGTCTCGATATAACAATTGATTGGACCGCGGAGAGTCTGTTGGGAAAGGAGAGGTATGGAAAAATGCGCCTAAGAGTTTTAAGGTGGTAGTGGCAGGATTTTGAGCTTGTTGACTTGGCGCTAGAGTCCGCCTGCGACCACTACCTAACCAACGTTCGACTCCTTTAGTCCAATATCAGCCGACCAATTTCTCAAACTTCTCTCTGCCCGCAAACCATCCGGCTCTCCGCTAGACCCTTGCCCGGCCACAACCCTCAAAGAAATTTCCGCTTCTACCTGAGCAGGAGAACACGCAAGAACCATCATAAATGACTCCCTTTCCTCAGGAATTTTTCCCGACGCATTCAAAACGGTTGTAGCCAGGGGGTCTGTAGATTATTAGGAAGCTGTGGGAGAGTGAAGGGGGAAGGGATAGTTTAACGAGGGGTGATTCGCAGGACGGGATGGAAGGTTGGTTGTCGATGATTGAGGCGTGGAAGTGAGACTTGAAGGCAAATGCTATTGTTCCTCGTCTAGAGGGACGGTTCAATGGGATGAGGGAGTAGTCGGGGGGGAAGGCTTCATTGGCGATAGGGTCGAAGTCGTCAGAGAACCAGGTTTCGGTGATGAAGACCAGGTCTGGTTTGTCAGAGGCGAGGACGTCAAAAATGCTGTGTCTGTTTTTCGCTACGGAACGGGCATTAAATAGGATGCAGTTCACTTCGGTAGATGAGGTTGATGTCGGAGTTGCAGAGATGGGGGGTGGGGCGGGAGAGGGTGGAAACTGGAGAGCGAGAGGGGTAGGTTGGTTGGTGGTCGATGGGAAGAATGGGCGGGCAGAAAAGTTGGTGGGTTTCGGGTGGGAGTGGATGGATGCGTGTGTTGGGATGATTGGGCTTGGCACGGGGGATTTAAAGCTGGGGTCTTGCAGCCATCTACCCTGGATTTGGAAAGAACAGGGATTTGTTCCATTGTTTCAGTGCATCAAATGCATATGGCAAACTCTACAGGGAAAGAAGAAAAACAAAGGAGAACAGGAACCAAAAGCAGCTCCTTGGTATCAAGTGTCACCCACTAAGCACCTACTTCTGTTTGGGTGGGAGGAGACAAAGTTAAGGCACCCTGTGTTCCAACTTCCATATGCTTTTCAAAACAATAAATCAAATTTTTCATTTATTGTGCATTTGTAAGGCACTTATACAAAGCTCCCGCAGGACAACAGGGAGACAACATGGGAAAGAAGCAAATGCACCAATGAAGATAGAGGCAGATCCTATAAAAAGGCAACAAATGTGCAGAGAATAGAATGTCTTGAAAAACAAACGAAAACTGTATTAGACAAAATCACATGTGTTTCGTCATTCACTCCTAACAGTAATGACCTTAGAAAGTCAATACTGAAGAATTGGAAGATGATTAAAACTGAGTCTTTCAACATCCCTCCCCCGCGTTTTGCTTTCAAGAGATTACAAAATCTTGGGGACAAGTTGGTCCATACATATCCTCAAAAACATGGTAACACCGCCACACAATCCACACTTTGGCACCTTCCACCGGTCATAGGGCATTTTAAATGCGGGAAGTGCCTAATGTGCAATTTTACCAAAAATCTAAAATCCATTGACCTAAAGGGAAAGATCTGGCAGTTAAAATCTTTCACCAATTGTGCCACAAAATGGGTGATTTACTGTATCATTTGCCCTTGTGGCCTTTGGTACATTGGAAAAACTAAAAGAGCCATTCGAATAAGAATTGGAGAACATCGCTCCTGTATAAAAAATGGTATAGCAGATAAACCACTGGTGGAACACTATAAAAAAATGAAACACACTCATGATGAATTGTTCTGGTGTGTCCTGCAAACCCTGAGCCCACACCCCCGTGGAGGCGACAGAGATTTAAAGCTCGGTAGATTGGAGGAGAAGTGGATTTATAATCTTGACTCTGTCAAACAGGGACTGAATCTCTACATAAAATGGAACCTATTTCTTCACAAATAATTGAATATTTTGTCAGCACTATAGATGAACAGCATTGCTCTGTGGACCCTATTCACGCACAAATGCCTAAATTGGTGCATCCTACTGGCCTTTTCGTGGACACCAGTGTCTATGGATTTTGGACCCAAACCACCGAAATGCGCCCAATTCCCCATCTTACATCCACTAGAAATGGTTTTGAGATAATCTAGTGATTCCAAGCCCCGACAGCTTTTTAGTCGGGGTTAGAATTATCTATTTCCGCTTTGCCTCCGGATAGTAACACACTTACCATGACGGCTCTGCTAGAACAGGGATCATACCCTTTGGACAAGCACGTGCCTCTGTCATCTTAGACAGTGTTGCCATGAGAAAGGCACTTTGTTCAGCACTGTGCAAAGACACCTGGCACCTGCCGCCCAGTCGTTTACTTTCCATTTTTCAAGTGTCTGTATTAGCACTAAGACACACAAGTCTTTCCGATTCACACTTAACCATATTTTAAATAGAAGCCAGGAGACGGACTTGACAATAGAAATGTAAAACGGCCGTCATAACATGACGGCAGTACTCAAACACTTGGACGTTCTAGTCTTCCAAAACGTGGTCACGCAATCCGGCCCTTCATAGCCAGATCACGTGATCAGGGCAAGTGAAAGCTGTTTTCCAAAGAGCGGACAGAAGAGATGTCCACGCCGTGTTCTCGATTACTAAAGTAAGTTTCCTTTGCCCGGATTGATAGACGGCAAGCCATCCTTTCTTTTACATCAAGATTGTGGTCACACATGTACTTGTGCTAACACAGCTCCGTCTTTATACTTTTTTATATAGACAACTCGCGACAATCGAGACGCTGTTTTCGCTTGAACAGGGTTTGATGCTTTCTCCCGTAAGAAGTCCCATTCCGCTTAAGTAATTCAGTTTCCGAAAAAAAGTCTCGGACCGCGCACCTGAATGAGGCCTACGCATACAACGTGCGCACTCAGGTAGGCAAGCAAAGAACCATTATGATGCAGAGCGGCATCTGACCAGCAACATATGGTTCCTACAATTGACAGTCGCGTTTCTTGATTTAATCCTGCAGTTAAACGCGTAGAAGTTTTCTTGTTGCCACTGGACGAGGCTTTTGAATTAGAAGATCCAGTATTAATCACTGTGAAAACATTTGGAGGTACATATCTGTCGTGTTCCTTTGCTCTATTTGAATAGATATGCTGTCTGGAGCTAGTGATACAAATATCAAGTCACTAAACCCATTCTTTTCTTCGCTACCCCTTCCCTCCCTCCCTCGTGCCTTTCCCTCCCCTTCTTTAGGCACTGTTTCAATCACTGGACATTGGTGTCCCAAAAAACTGTTAACAATGGAATAAATTAATGTGACAAATTATTGCCGTCACTAGGGTATAAATGGAGCCCTAATGCTGTTTTTTATATGTACAATGAAATTTCTTGATGTGCACTAAAATATGCTCTTTGGTTGATAGAATTTGTATCTTCACATTATGCGATAAATGAAAATGACAATCTATGTAATCTGGTCGGTAAAAAAACTCCTGTATGGTTTATTGTAGAAACGCTGGTAGCGAATGCTATAAAACCGCCAATATGACATTAAAAATCCTTCAATCTGGATTATATGTGTCCTGGTGAAAGCCTTAGTTGGAAAAAGATACACCTGACCATCTATTGTTTGACATCATCCATACATGGGCCAATACTCTAAGGCTGGAAACAGACTAATTTCTGTCGACACAATCTGAATGGGGACTCCTTCAGAAAAGATATTTGTATTCAGTCACCCATAAATTAATAACATCACATTATTTGGTCTAAAATGAGCATTGTTGTGTGTCAGGATCCGTAAGTCAAGGAGGCAAATGCGCGATCTTTCTTTCCCGACTCGCTTGGTTTCTTCACGTGTGGTTCCTTCACTTTTGTCACGAAGACGTTATTTCAGAACACGGAAGTTTGCTCAGCCACTTCGTTCCGTGTGCTTTAGGAAGCATTGGTCTTTGCCATGGAAACGCTCTCACTCTGCGTACTTGAAGTCACGTGTCTTCACGCATGGTTAGAATATCACGTGACTTTTGGTTTTCGTCTTATGTCCCGCCTACCCCGATACTCGCTGCTTCTGAAATTGTCATTTCTCTTGCTGCTAAGTTTCTAACCTTGCTTCTGCTGAGTTTAGTGTATTATGACCCGGACTGCCTACTGGATTCCTGTTGTTTTGTCCCTCTTGTCAGTGCCTCGACCCTCAGAACTGCTTATTGGAACTGTTACGGATTACGGACGTCTGCTCGGATTTGACCCGCTTGGTTTTTGACTATTGGAACTGCTCTTGGATTTTTCTTCTCATCTACGTCCTTCGTTCTACTGCTACTGGAACTTTTCTACGGACCTCCTTGTTTTCACTGGGAACTGGAAAAGTAACTAGGCGTCCGCGTGCCGTCGGTGAGTAGGTGGATCTTCCATTCATGACTTCCTTGGAAACTATCATCCGGTAAGACTGTTCCTTTAATTCTTCTATCCTGTTTTTGCTCCTTGTGAAGTTCCTGGTTAGTTACGGATTATTTCTTTGTTCTCCTCAGAATTCTGACGTCATATTCCCATTATGAATTGCCAGTCAGTCAACTAAATCTATTCTCAGGTACTTGCAGTCTGGTTGGTTGGTTGAGCCTAGCTATTGTATTTGTCTTGTGTCACTAATGCATTGTTCCTTTGCAGGTTGACTGGTTCCTGTGACGTCCTCCCATCTCAAAACCATCTTTTGGTTAATTGACTGGTCAGAGAGTTTTTTATTCCTCTCTTTTTGGTACATTGACAAAAAGAATTCGTCTTCTACACGACGAGTTCAAAATCTTGAAGTCAGGATTCTGGTTACTTGGTCTAGGAAATTCTCCTGACTTAACATTGTGGCAGAGAACCAGCTTCTGTCTTGTTGTAACATTTGTTTTTGTGTTTTTTATGAATGGGACCCGCGCTGTCCATTTTATTATAATAAAATCTAATATATTTTTGTAAATTCCGACCCTATCTTCTTTGATATTTGCTTGTAAAGATGATAATTATTTTTCACCTCATGTGAAGCCTAATCTTCAACCCAGTGCGACATAAGTAGGTAGCTCGCTGTGGACACTCCTTCCTTTTTGACATGTTACACAGTCCTCCCCCAACGAGCCCCTAACAAAGAAGAGGCCATTTGATATTTTTGTGCTCGTTTAACGATTTCTCCAATGGTGGCATAGGCCAGTGGTGCCAAGGCAGGTGCTGGGAGCGACAAGTGCTGGAAACGGGCAGAGGGTGAAGGTGATTGGGTGTGTGAGGCCAGGACCCAGGACGACACATAAGGGCCCTGGTCACCAATCTCAGCAACTTTGTGGTTTAGCAGAGGAGGTGAAAAGAAGGTCTTGAGGAGCTTCTGTAATTTGAGGAGATCCGGCTGAAGACTAAGAGGAGGGGGAGGCTGTTCAAAAGGAGGGAGCCAGCCGAGGAAAGAGATCGTCCACGAGCTCGCTGTTTAGCAAAGCGCTTGACACACAGAGTTGGTGCCGCAGGACCACAAAGATCTGGAGGGAGAGAGCCAGTTGTAGAAAGCGTGGTCCCCAGCCAGAGACAGCCTTATAGATGATGCAGAGGGATTTGAATTTGATCCTTACAGCAACAGGGAGCCAGTGGAGAGATGTTAGGGCTGGAGAGATGCAGTCCCTGGGCTTAAGACCAAGGAGAAGTCTTGCAGCCCTATTCTGGATTAGCTGGCAGGGTCGTAGAGAAGAGGAGGGTAGATGGAGTGTGAGGAATTAGACCATCTGCACAGGGAGAGTGCGCTAGCCTGGGCTTTTTGGATTTTTTAAAAGAAATAATGATGGGAGATTATCCTCCGAAAATATGAAGGGCTATTCATGCACATATTTTCCACGCCCACCGCACAGCAGAGCAGAAAAATAGTCATGTACTCTGGGAGGACACAGTTTACCAGCGCCGCCCTCCCCTGTAATGTGTACCTGACACCTGACAGCTGTGGGTACATCAAAAGCGTCTGGCCGTGGGCAGCCTGATCAGCATCCCAAGGCCCCATGGATTTACATCTCCATTGTTACACCTTCTGGTGGTGGCCAATACTGAAGAAAGTTAATTAGCAGGCCTCTGGGAGGCCTTGGTGCAAGAGGTGACAATGGAGACCTGAGACCAACACCTCTTTGTAATGCAATGTGTCAACTTGGTACTTACACCCCTCCTTGGTATGAAAGAGCAGTAAATATTCTGTCAGGAACCACTCCTTTTAGAGCAGGGAAGTATACAAATTGCAGGAGACGAAAGTCTGCCTGCAACCCCCTACTTCAAAGGAGGACCATGCTGTGACCAAGCACCGCATAGGGCTCAGTTAATTAGGGAGACACTGATGTACAGCAGACAGGAAATGTGTGGGACTTAAAAGTATATTTGGTCATCCTTCCCCTGTCTGTTGCCAAGCGCTCCGATTCTGACCGGACGCATCACAGAAGATTGTTGGTGGGGGACACAGGATTGGTTCATTAAGGTGGGTTTAGCCTGCACCAATTACTGGGGCCTGTTTGGCTTTAAAAGAGGGCTGAGACTCTCACTGATCAGATCATCTAAAGAATTCACAATGAGTGAGAAGGAGGACGCATTTGGACCAGAGCTGAAGGTACAGTCTACCTTACATCTTCCGCCAGTGAATGCAGGCCAGGAGTTCCAAGAGGGAAGCAAGATCCCTCCCGTGAACATCTCCCAGGGAACAGAGGGAGATACCAGACTAAAGAGGACCCGTCCAGCAGCTCCAGAACCGGTACCCAGCCAGCACACAACATGCCATGCTAGGTTACGACAGCAAGCTTCCTAGGTGGGAAGTGCCAGAGCGTCTGTGGACAAAGGACAAGACTGTTGCCTGCAATGAAGCTCCTGAGCTTTGGGCCGTCCACCTTGAAAACACACAGGCTCTGCGAAGAGGCTAGGAGGAGTGCCATACAAGCATCATCCAGCATCCATCTTTTTAAGGCCAATTTCGAGACAGTCGAGTTCTCGAACCACATCCGGCTGCACCCGCTGACTGTTGTCACGCCACAGTCCCCAGAGCTGTCCAAGACGCCTTGACCAGCATTCCAAATCTGCTAACCAGCACAGAGACAACGATTCTTTGCCCCAAGCTGGACAGCCTGCAGACGGCCATCCAGCCTCGCTTGCCGAACTGCCTGCAAAGCACCCTGGAACCACCTTGCCGCTGTCCAGCACCAAGAACTTCTTCAGCACCAGGTACATTGTGGCCCTGCCCTCCGGGTCCTACTCCGAAGGCCCCTAGGGACAGTTACTACCCTTTGCCCTTTGTGTTGAAACCAAATAATCTTGAACTATAAGACTGATTCCTTTACCTACTAGCCCCCTGTCAATATGCAGAGTGCATCCCTTTCCTTTGTGAAACCGGCTGTCCTCTGTGCCTCTTTACAGTGTGGGTTGTAATTGTAGTGTGCTAGAACTGTCTGTGGTAGTAATAATAAAGTAGATATTTGTATACAATCTTGAATGGACAGTCCCTTTTATCATTGGGTAATTGTATTTTCGCTGTGTTGCAACTAACCAACGATCCACAACCTTGCAGAGATAAGCCTGCTGTTCCGTCCATGCTACCAAAATTGGACAAGGAGGTCTTATTATTTACTTGTATTCCAATCTGTTCAGATCCCTTCTGGTGTACTAGAGGTGTGGGGTTGATTGACGGTTTAGAAACAGATATTGATATCTGGACCACTGGTGCCCGGGAAGTTGATTTGTCACATTGAGGAAGAGGCTATTGCAGTAGTCAAGCCTAGAGAAAACAAGACCTCTAGAAACATCAAGCTTCTGGGGGAAGTGAGGAAGGTAATTCCTTGGAGGAGGTGGAGTTGAAAGTGGGCCTTCTTGGCAAGGTCCTAAATGTGAGGGAGGAGTCAAAGATGACTCCAAGGTTTTTGGCGTCAGATGAAGGATAAGGGAGACAGCCCATAGACGATGGACAGATCGAAAAGAAGAAAGCGGAAGCAGGAGTCCCATTAGGAAGGATCTCAGTCTTGCTGGCGTTGAGGCAGAGATCATTGGAAGTACACCAGGACTGCATGGAAGATAGGCAGCCGGGGATAAAGGAGGAAGTAAGGAGCGGATCAGACGGATGTTTGAAGAAAAGTTGTGTCATCTGCAGCAAACTGGAAGTTGGGGGAGATGGTGGAAATGAGGTGTGCAAGTGGGGCAAGATATGTGTTAAAGAGCCAGGGAGAAAGGTTGGAGCCATGGGGGACAACACAGGTGGAGATAGAGGTGGGGGAGGAGGAAGAATCCAGGATAACCTGGGATGGATGGCCGTTGAGGAAGGAGGTCAGCCAGTCCAGTGCCTGCTCTGAGATACCTAGCATATCCTGCAGCCGTTTTAAGAGGATGGAGTGGTTGACCATACAGAATGCAGAGGAGAGATCAAGCAGAGTTGGATTCAAGAGAAGCGAGCAGTTCCTCACGTGTCTTCAGAAGAGCAGTTTCTGTGCCTCTGGATGCTCGGAATTCAGATGGATGGTCGTGTAGACAACTAACAAGTTCAGTGTGCTGGGTCAGTTGGGGGTGGAGAGAGGACCAATTTTTCCAAGTGTTTCCCCATATGAAGGGGGTATGATATGATATGGCATTTGTAACGTGCCTATACACAAGTGTTTCAAGGCGCGACGAGGCAGGGAGGGGGGAACAAGGGGAAGACAGACAACAATCCTACTAGGCCAGGTGTCATTCAGATCGCGCAAGTGCAGGGGTAGGGGGAAGGGAAGAAGTGCAAGGGGAAGGGGAGGGGGGAAGTGCAGTACAAAGTAAGTAGAATAAAAATAAATAAATAGGGCCAGCTGGTGGCAAGTGCAAGGTAAGTGCAGACAAGTGCTGGGAAGGGGGGGGCTGTAGGGATACAGAGACAGTCCCGCAGTGCAGGGGTTGCCAGGGAGGCAGTGCAAGTGGAGAGTGGCTGGGCCCAGTACCGAGGTCGCTGAGAGTGGGCCAGTTGCAGATTCAGGGCAGTTTCAGTGAAGAATTTAGCAGGGGAGAGGGAGAGAGAAAGCAGAAGCAAAGAGGAAGGTTTTGAGGTGCTTCCGGAACCGGAGATGGTTCTCCTCAAGTTTCAGGGAGGCAGGAAGGCTGTTCCAGAGGGAGGCCCCTGCCGCGGAGAGAGATCTACCCCTAGCTCGTTGCTTCGAGAAGTGGCTGACCCTGAGGGAGTTGGAGACGGATGAGCGAAGGTCTCGGGAAGGAAGATATTTAGGAAGAGAGAGTTGAAGGTATTTAGGCCCCAGGCCTAGAAGGCCTTGTGGACAATGCAGAGGGTTTTGAACTTTATCCTCGCAGCCACTGGGAGCCAGTGTAGAGACTTCAGTCCTGGAGAGATACGGTCCCTGTGCTTAAGGCCAAGGACAAGTCTCGCAGTTCTGTTCTGGATGAGTTGCAGAGGGCAGAGAGTGGAGGCAGGCAGATTAAGATAGAGGCTGTTACAGTAGTCCAGCTTCGAGAGAACCAGGGCTCTGGAGACAGTGAGCTTCTGGGGGAAGGAGAGGAAGGGAAGGATACCTCTGAGGAGGTGCAGCTGGTAGTGTGACTTCTTAGAGACATCAGATATATGAGGAGAGAAGGAGAGTGTGGAGAAGATGACCCCGAGGTTTTTTGCCTTGCAGGTAGGAGCAGGAAGGGGGCCAAGGGAGGGTGGCCAGAGAGCTTCAGGGAAGGAGGGAGTGGGTGTGCTGATGAGTAGGATCTCAGTCTTACTGGCATTACGGCAGAGGTCATTGCCGGCACACCATTCCTGGATAGCAGACAGACAGTCAGAGATGAGGGAAGGAGAGGAGGAGACCAAGGGTAGCCTGAAAATGAGCTGGGTATCGTCCGCATAGCATGGGCAGAGAGCGGCGATGCAGTGGGCGAGGAGTGCCAGATACTGGGTGATAGATATGAGGCAGTAATTGGCTGGACAAGATAGGTCTGCAGAGGGTTTTTCAGGAGGGGATGGGACGTATGATCTATTAGGTTTTTAAGTGTTTTCTGTATGTATTGTAAGAATACCTTATACACATACACACAGTTAGTGTCACGTAGATGTGTTTGCATGGCGCTAGTTGGCCCAATGTGCTAAGCGTAGCTCCTGCTAGCTGTTAATGTCAAGCCAAACAGATTCTTGTACAATATCAGGGGCTAATGAAGAAGAAGGTTCCCACCCAAGAGATGGAGTGTTCGGGTCTAGTATGAACACTAAGCACAGGGAGCGCTTGGGCTCCGCTTGAATACAAGCCATAGATTTGAAAGCAGGTGGGAACCACCTACACCAAACAATTGACGGCCCCAACAAGTCCATGGTGTCTCCCAGGGTTCACAACCTTTCCATTACTCCAAAACGGCCACCACCAAAAGCACCGCCGAGCAGATAGGTCATGAACGTTCTCCTCCGACAAAATAAGAATCTCTCAGAGGAATGCTTGGCATAAAAATTGGGACGCCCTTACAGCCGAAACTTAGTTGGCAGACAACTTTACAAACTGGCAGTTGATTAAATAATTCGGAGTCTTCGATATGCTCACGAATACTCCCTGTTGTGTTACATTTATAGTGACACATTTTTAGAACGTTGTAGGAGCGTCTGGTTTACACCGACACATAAACCATCCTTGTGTGTATTTGTACACGACAGTTGGTGAACGTATGTTTTTAGGCGCTTCGTATGTCTGCACCACTTGTGTCTCTGCAATATGTCAATGGAGACACGCATACAAGTCTCCTCACGTGGAGATTTGTTATATACTTTTCTATTTTTTGTATGTTTATGCAGTCACGAGAGGAAACAATCAGCTTGGATACAATAACGATTAGATGCCAAAAGAAAATGATGCACTGTAATTGCATGTCCCGATCGATGAACTAAGCTATGCATACAAAGCACATGTGAATTAATTCGGAGGATCTTCTTTTTGTTTTAGGTTAAGTCTCCCAATGATCCTAGTTGGAAATATAATGTGGGGTTACCACAGGTATCTGTTATAGCCCCCAGTCAAAACAGTCGAAACCCAGACAACATGTCTATCTAGAAACACAGCAGACATGAAGGTCAGTCTAGAAAACACCGCAACCACGAGCCCTAACAAATGCAGAGAGTCTAACATAGAGTACTAAGGCACATGTAAAAGTCATATCTAAAACCCCAAATAACAGTGTAAGAGCAGTTCTTAAGTCCCGCTAAACGGGTATAGCATCGTAGAGCAAGGACCTACATAAGTACTCTTAAGCTCCCACAACGGAAAATGATAAACGTAGCATGTAAAGCGCTCTCATATTAACGATGTTGGATGCAAACCATAAGTGTATACTTCTCCTGCTAATACTCCTGCAGTGCAGGGAATTGGAACTAGGCCCCCCTGTCTAACCCTCAAGGCCCAATATGTAAGCACTAGCTCCCTTGCAACCGCAACCCCTCCTAGCCATCCTCGCTTCATCCCCCAAACCCCACGTGTGACAGCCAACACCCCCCTCACCAGATTATTGCATAAGTGCTCATCAAATTACTGCAACCCAAAAAAGCAACATCTAAATAGTGAATATATGTTTTTCCCACTTGACTGGAAAAGCAGACCATGAGTCATCCCCCACTGACCCTCTCTGGACAGAAGGGTTTGCTCCCGAGCACTTCAACCCCCATTTGCCTCTGCTTTGATCCTCATGCCCAAGGCCACCGTTGGCTAAGCGCAGTTCACTTGCCTAGGGGTTGACACACGTCCTCTTTAAACATCGCAGGGTTCTCAGTCTGCAAAACAAGTCAATAAGCCCACTCCCTAGGGCCAAGACCACCCTCCAAGGAAGCGCAACAGCCCAATGGCCAGTCAACCCATTTACATTTTTAAATGTCTACTCTGCACCAATGGGCCGGAGCCATACGGGCACTGTCTGATGTTACAAAGAAAACACCTAAATGCTCAGGGAGACACTTATTGACCACCCTTTCCACAATGCCTGCAGTTATCTAAATAAGAACATTTTAAGAATCAAGTGATTTTGTTTCTCTCAAATCAGGAGGGATGCAGTTACAGGTTCTTGGTGCGGCTATGAAATAAGCTCATTGCTGACCTGGATAAGCTTAGCCCTCAGCACCGCCAAGAGATTGGGGTTGTTTTATCTGAGAGTTTTAAGCACAGGTTTCCTCTTTATAGTTACGGCAAGATATTGTGGATTGAATCCATTCAGACATTCATGGGTGGTCAGCAGACGAAATTCTATCCTGGCATCGATAGGAAGCCAATGTCATTGTTTTCTTGCCTCTGATATGGGTTTATGTGTGTTCCATCCTGCTATTGCCCTGACAGCACTGTTCTGGATGACTTGAAGTCTAGCACAGTCACCATTTCCAAGACCCACCAGGAGACTACTGCAATAGTCAATCTGGACTCGATGGGAATGGGGATCATGGAAACACCAGCAGCATCTCCTAATGCTGCCGGTGTTTCCTCGTCCGCCTACAGGCGGGCGGTGTTAAACCCGCCAGGTCAGACCTGGCGGGAACATCACCTCCCACCTGCAGGAGTTGTGATCGCCCGGCATGGAAACAACGGTGGCGGCGGGTTTACCGCCACCGTTGTTTCCATACCGGGCGATTTGTAATGAGGCCCATGTTAAGATGTTGGTCCAAATATACACCCAACGTTTTGACATTGTGTTTGGTGGCAATTTTGCAGTCTGCTATTAGAAAGTGCGAGTTACGGAAGTCCCAATTTTGCACTTGTTTATTTTATTTATTTATTACATTTGTCACAGGCCGAGACCCTCAGGTATCACGGCGAGGTTGCAAGAGCAAAGGCCGAGACCCTCAGGTATCACAGCGAGGTTGCAAGAGCAAAGGCCGAGACCCTCAGGTATCACGGCGAGGTTGCAAGAGCAAAGGCCGAGACCCTCAGGTATCACGGCGAGGTTGCAAGAGCAAAGGCCGAGACCCTCAGGTATCACGGCGAGGTTGCAAGAGCAAAGGCCGAGACCCTCAGGTATCACGGCGAGGTTGCAAGAGCAATGTTAACATAGTTACACAGTGGGATCGAATTGCTTCAGTTGGCAGTCAATCAAGCAATATGGCAATCAAAGGATAGTTACAACTTTATGCATGAGGAGAAAAATGATATAGTTATATTTACAGACTCTCAGGGTTATTGCCCTTCATATTATTTGAAAAGCAATGTTTTGAGTGATTTTTTTAAACCTGCAAAGGATCCCTCTTCTTTGATGCTATTGGGAAGGGAATTCCAATGTTTGGGGGCTAAGTATTTGAAGCTACTGCCACCCACTTTGCTATTCTTGTAGCGAGGAATCTCAAGTAGCTGCTGGTTGTAGGATCTCAGTGCTCTTAGGATTTTTTTTTTTGCAGTACTTTGTTAAGGCATTTGGGAGCTGAGCCCTGTTGGCATTTGGAGGATATGCACAGGGTTTTGAAGATGATCCTGTCTGCAACTGGAAGCCAGTGGTGATCTCTTCTAATCTTAGAGATATGGGGCCTCATTACGACCCTAGCGGAACAGATTAAACGGCGCCGTAAAAGGTGACGGCGCCGTTCAATCCGTTCCGCCACATTACGAGGTCGCCTCGTGGGACACGGTCAGCATGCCTGGGAAAACCAGGCATGCTTACCGGGTCCCACGAGGGGAAGGGGGAGCAAACAACGGGCCATCTCGTAATGGCCCGTTGTTTACTCCCTCTCCCATTCCCATTCAGCCCTATGGGGGCTGAAATGGGAATGGGGAAGGACCGTGTCCGGGTCCTTAAGGGAGGAATTACCGGGCCATCCGAACTCGGAATGGCCCGGTAAGTCCTCATTCCGAGGACACGGATGCGATTTCGGCGGCAGCCATGCCGCCAATAGCGGCATGGCTACCGGCCGAACTCGTAATGAGGCCCATGGTCTGATTTCCTTTTGACGAGAGCTGCTCTGAGGGCTTTATTTTGTATGAGCTGTCGTTTTTTTAGATTGGCTTTAGAGGTGCCTAATAGTAAAACATTACAATAGTCAAGTCGTGACAGTATTAGGGCTCTGGCCAGAGTGACGCAATTAGCAGGGGTGAGAAATTGTCTACTTAAAGCGATTTGTTTTGCTGTGTAGGATGTGGTTGATGAAAGGCTACTAATGTGTTTATTCATGGACAAATTAGCATCCAAGTAAACTCCTAAAGTTTTTACTTGTTTCAAGACAGGTATCATGGTGCGAGTCATAGTCAGAGTGAAGTGCGCTGATTACCATAAATTCAGTTTGATCATTATTTAGTAGCAGCCCACTTTCTAGCATTCAGGTTTGAATCAGCCCATTAACAATACATCATTGAACCCACCACACACTACTACCAAAACCTCACCTAATGAAATCAAAAGGGACTGTACGCAGTCACCACGACTGAGGAACACATTGCAACGGAGCAGTAAGTGATCTACAATGTACCTTTATCACTGGGTCCACCCATACCCTATGACGCCCTGAATTGTAAGCTGGCATATTCTGCTTACCCACTTATCCTTCTCAACAGGCCTACATTATTCTTTTCACTGCAGAACATGGGTCAATGACAAAGGAGCATACACCGTCTTTTGCAATCACTGGGGGTGGGAGTAAGGTACACCATGCAAAATACACAACTTACCTCTGTACATCATTCACACAGTGCACAATACTGCAGACAGCCACTTTACCCCTGCCCCATCATCAGGGACTTCCTCCAGCTGCCTTACACGTTACCCCCCCCCACTCCAAGGACAACGGACGGATAATTCTCCAGTGTCATGGATGTGTGACAGGTCAACAACAGCAAATTCCCGATAAGGTGCCATCGGAAAGATGAAAAATCCCGCCGAACCCTGGAGGAATTGGAACGCACTTATTGCTTTGGGGGATGGGAGACACACTAGCAAAAGTTAAGATACGAATCGAGGGGGGGTGGGCAAGGCTCAACTAAGCAAACACAAGTTGTATGAACCATGGTCTAGTTCACCCAGACAGCCTGCAGACCTCAAAAGCCCAGTCACATGGCAGACCTTATGCTTTTCAAATACCACATAAACAACAGATGTCCAATGGAAGAGGAGCTGTGGGAGTCATTTGCTATGATTGTGAATTTAGGTGGGACACTGGTACTGCAGTATTTACTAAACTGCCTTCAGATGACGGAGCAGTGTCCTGCAGCTCCGCACAATTTGCTAGATTCATACGCACCTTCCATGACGCTGGGTTTACACACGAGAGACATTTGTTAGGAGGAGTAGGTTATACAAATCGGACATTGAAAAAGTGGTGCGTCTAGGGCAATTAAACGTGCCCCCTTTTCGTGCGTATTCTCTCCGACTGTGAAGTCAAGCATTTGTTCAAAGTGGACTCTATGCGGGTGCAAGGCCCCCTTGCTTCAAAGTAGGTTATAAAGGACCTTTGTAGCATGCAAACCAGAAACCAAATTCTTATTTTTACTACATTTGGGTTTTAACATCTGGATTTTGAATAGTGTCAGGCACCAAGTATGCTTCAGTTACATTTAGCTCAGTATATCATTTGCAGTGTGGCCATGATGGTTTGAACCACATGTTTTTTACCCCGACAGTGATGTGGAAGCACCAGCAATAAGCAAGGGTGGGCCAGTGCACGCATGGTTCATCCTTTGGATGTTTAGCGGGGGCAAATTCACTCCAAAAAGGTGCATCATTCGCATACAACTACTATTACCCATCTTGCAGTTAAGATGACCAATTTGGAGCCAAGATGTCAGTATAAAATGCCCAACACTTGCCCGATGAGGCTGGTCCTAGTCAAAACGGAGACAAGAGGCAAGGGAAAACTAAGCACAGCAACAGGAGGGGAGCAGCCCTGCACTTCCCGGGGACAGGGCGCCCTCTGAACAGTAGCAATGATGCACGTCCCAGGCACCTGCGCCCTGCATTGCTCCACTTACTGGTTCAAGTATGCTGCCTGTCGCTGCCACAATCGGACACCCAGCAGGGATTGATTAAAGACTATTGAATCTGGGAGTAAGAGGATAGTTTGCTGTCAAAAAATGTTACATTTTAGTTGAAATTAGTTTGTTCAATTCAGCTTGGTCTAACACTTCTTTGATAACTGCTTGGATAGAACATGTTAGGGGCTGTTTCCTAAAGTCCATTAAGGGCTTCACAAAACTGTTCACTCAGGCAGTAGACAACTCTGCTCTTAGTATAAGGCTGTACCCCCTGAGTATTTGGTATCGTAGACAAAGCAGCCAGGCTTATCTTAGAAGGGAGAGAGGGCTGTAGGAAAGTACAAAGAACCTGTAGCATACAAATGGTTCAAAAGAAACACTTCGACCCAGAAGTATTATATAAAAATGAAGGTTTATTTTAAATACAAGTAGGCCAAGCTAAATCTTGGGGGGCCAGGGGGAGTAAGCACTTTGTCATAGAATCATAAACACACTATAAAAACACAACACAATGCTTACGGTACACAGACCAAAGCAGAGACCTTATTCAGAATACTAACCGAAATTCGAGGTAAATTCAACCCAATTAACCACATTTAGAATAGAACACATCTATTCAAGGGGAGTCAAACCATGTTACTGTTAGATTACTTTTTGTAATGCAAGGGTAGTAGACATTTTCAGTTATTCAGTGACACTCAGTTGTAGAAATCACATAGTAAACCAAGCTACAAGTATACTTTTCTTAATAGTGGAGCACAAATTCATGGAACAGTATGAACCTACAACTACTTTTAGAATAATAATGAGTGTGAATGGGCTACTACCTCAACGAGCTAATACCTAATTATAGAAAATAGACTTTTCATACAAATCAAAAAACGGTTCATACAGTTCAAGGGATAGGAGAACAGTGCACTGTTCAACCAACCTGACACTAGCCCTAAATCATGAATGTATATGTAAAATAGAAAAAAGTGACCATATGCACTATATTCTACAATTATAAATCAATTAAATACAAAACAGAAGCAATGTTCCAAAGTTATTGCCAAGTCGTTTCTCTTTAATGGACTGCTGCCAACACATGTTTCGACCTTTACCATCAGGTCTTCTTCAGGACTAAAATCATGTGCATCTGATTCAAATTATATAATTCACCAAACGCATAAGTTATTACACCAAGAATTGTTGCATATTATACATTACCACCATATTAGAAAAAGAAATCCATATGTCCTGTACCATCTGTAAGAAACCTGAGGGTATTTTCGCAAGTAGACCTTGAGAATCCCTTATTCAGGTGGTCAGGGAAGGGCTGGTGCTCTCAGATCCCAGCCCTCGGAGCAGACGAGCAAGGGAGGGAGGATCACCTGGGTAGATGAGTCCGGGGTTATGCTTGGGGAAATCCCCCAGGTGAGACACAGTATTATTTTTTTTATTTATACAGATTGTATGGTTTCCATATTTGATACCTTTAACTTGATCATGTCCTGTTTTCTGTAGTTTGTCTCCAGATTAGTGTGCGCTGTCCGATTTGCCGTGCTTGGTGTAGCCTTACTAGGCATGTATCGCGCTTTTGGACCCCTCTAGTTTCTTAAGTATTAAAATCACTAGTCTTATGAGCGCTAAGGTCATTTTCGTTTTTTCTCCTTCAACTAGAGTCCTCCACCACTCTTCAACGTTCCTTGTCATGAAGCTTCTAAGGAAATCCCCCAAGCACTGCTCACACTCTTCCCTTAGTCCGATGCACTGTAGTGTAAGATGTTTCAGAGATTCTTTCTCTCCTTTTATCTTACACATTCTACAGCTTTCATGAATGTCCAACCTTTTTCTCCTTTGCAGTATTTCACCCGTCGGTAAAATGTTCAATCTGAATCTCAGAAAAAGGTCTCGGAAGTACCAGTTCGGGAATAAGGTCAGATAACTCGGGTGTAACGCTCACCTGAATCCCTCGGAGGTGCAGGTCTGGGCTGGGGGTTCTCGGAGTCTTCTAGAGTCACGCGCAGGCCTCGAATGCCACCCTGGAAAGGCCCTTTCCTCACTGAGATCTTGATCTGAAGGGTGAGGTGTCTGCAATTATGAGAGCAAGGGGTTAATATGGATATATAAGCCTGACTGGGCAAGCTGCCTCCCCTTCCTGGTACTCCCCAAGTAGTTCGTAGGCTAAATGTGCTCACCTTATGTAGGTGAAAGCGGAGCTCTCCATCCTGCGTCTGTGCAGGGGCGCCGAAGCCAGTTACTTCACTGGTTAATTGTCCAGCCTCTTGATTTCAGAGGACGAAGATTTGGAGCAAGGCCGTTGTTAGCAGCACGAACGGCGGTTGCTTGAATATGGAGGTCCGGAGAGCGATGGAATGGCGAAGGTATTGCAGGCAAGTAAGTAGAAAATGTCAATTCGAAGTTAAAAGCACTTCTTAATGTCTCTTTTCCTTTTTCAGGTCGCAGAAGCAGCTGGGTAGAAAAATAGATGTCGAGGAATGCGCCGATGAGTGAGAAAGATGAGAGCTGCCCCAAAACACGTGCGTATAGATGGAGTTTTGTATTTCTTAATGATGTCCTTTTGTTTTGCAGATGCGAGTAGCAGCGTCGGCGGAGGCGAGAAAAATGCAGCGCAGGTAAGGAAAGTTTCACGGAGGTTTACTAACCAATGTCTTTGCTTCCACAGGTTGCCGGAAAATGGAAAGCTGCAGCCCGTGGCTCGAGATGCACCGATGGACTGGGTAAGTGCTGCGCTGGTTTTTATCTCGTGCTAACCTGGTGTTCTTTTCCTTTTTCAGATGCTGCTGAAGACGAAGATGGTATTTCAGAAGGTAAGATTGCGGATTTCTCTTCCCCAGATGCAGAAGTTGAAGATTCTCTGGAGCTGACACGGTGAGCGTCCTGCTGCTATTGCAGAATAACGCGAAGCACGTTGCTCTGATCGGGCGTGGTTTAAATAGCTTTCTGGAGTGCTTAGGTGTCTCCTTCCACAGCAGCCTCGCCCAGGTAAGAAGTCCCAGCTTCCAGAATAGTTCCAGTATCCAGTCCCAGGGAGTGGTGCTGGCCACACCCAGAAGGTAAAGTAGTTCCAGCCACGGATGGATGAGGATTTCATCCTGCAGGTGAGTGAGCAGCATGGTCTGCAGCAGGTAGGTCCACCCAAGCACCATTCCTTACATCATGAGCCCGGCACATCCTGTGCCGGGACTGGGTCCCCTTATGAGCCTGGCGCCACTGGCGCCAGGACAAGGTCCATAAGGCCCCTATGGGAGCCGATGGGTGCCTGGAAATGAAGTTGTGACCCAGCTTCCGAGGCAGTTGGGCTAAACCTGACTCCTTGGAGGCTGCGGTCATGACAGCACCCCCCCTCAAGGCCCCTCCCAAGCTTGTCTTTTCCGGAGGTTTTGGCTTGTTGGGAAAAGCCCGATGAAATTTTCGGACTAGACGAGGTGCATGTACATATTCTGAGGGTTCCCAAGATCTCTCCTGGGGTCCATATCCCTTCCAATCAATCAGGTAGTATAGTTTTGATTTGGAAATTTTGGAGTCCAAGATGTCTCGAATTTCAAATTCGGATTCTCCGTCAACTTGGATTGGCTCAGGAGGTTTAGTCAAACGGGTTCCGGGTTGCACAGGTTTCAGGAGAGAAACATGGAAGACAGGATGTATCTTCATTCGAGTAGGTAATTCTAGTTTGACAGCCACTGGGTTAATCACGGCCGTGATCGAGTAGGGTCCTAAATATCTTGGGTTGAAGGTGCGTGGCCCTTTTAAAGATGTTTAGTGGACAGCCAGACTTGATCTCCTTTTTGATATTGAGGAGCCTCTTTTCGATGTTGGTCTGCTCCTTTTTGTATGATTCTTTAGCTCGTTGAAGATGAGCTGTGGCTTCTTTAAATGCTTGAGTTATCGTCGCATGCAGATGGTCAACAGCGGGTGTTCCGAGAGCTTGAGGTGGGTCCAGGTTTGAGGTTCGAGGATGACTTCCATACAGCAGGAAAAAAGGGGTTTTTCCCGTCCCAGAATGGATTGAATTATTGTAAGCGTATTCAGCAATCCAAAGGACATCCTTCCAAGTACCCTCGGATTGATGCAACATGCAGCGCAGATATTGTTCTAAAGTTTGGTTAGTTCTCTCAGTCTGCCCGTTGGTTTGAGGGTGATGGCTGGTGGAAAGTCGTACATCAATTTGTGCTAAACGACAACAACTCCGCCAAAAATGGGAAATAAATTGGCTCCCTCGGTCAGAGATTAGTACTGAAGGGAAACCGTGCAACCGGACAATGTTTTCAAGAAATTCTCGGGCTAGAATGGAAGCTGTAGGTAAACCCTTCAGTGGGATAAAATTAGCCATTTTTGAAAAAAGGTCCACGATCACTAGAATTGTGTTGTATCCGGAGCAAGGGGTAAATACGTGATAAAATCCATCGAGAGCGTGTGCCAAGGGCCTGGTGGAATGTCTATTGGACGTAGTAATCCTGCTGGTTTTTCCTTCTGACTCTTGTTTTGTGCGCAGATACCACAAGAAGCCACAAACTCTTTAACATCTTTCCTCCAAGATGACCACCAAAAATGCCTTTTAATTTTCTCTGAGGTTTTGGCAACTCCAGGATGTCCTTCCATTAGAGAATCATGGTAGCAGGTGATAACCTGTTTTTGTAAGTCAGCGCAGGGTAAGAATAGTCTTCCTTGGAAATACAATAGGTTCTGATCTATTGTAAAATCCTTTCCTTTCAATTGCCAATTCGATGAGTCTTCGGGAGTTATTAGTTGATTGACCCTTGCTTTAATCTCTTCGAGGGATAGTGTGTTGATTGCTCTTAGTATCTTTTGTTCAGGAATTATTGGCACCGGCTCTGGATTAGCTGTAAGTTCATCTACCCCTATCCGGGAAAGGGCGTCTGCTTTTCCGTTCCTAACGCCTGGTCGATATGTGATTACAAAATCGAATTCTGCGAAGAATAAAGCCCAGCGTAGTTGCCTCGAAGATTGAGCCTTAGCTGACTTCAGGTACTGGAGGTTACGGTGATCCGTGATTACAGTTACTGTGTGCCGGGCTCCCAAGAGATAATGCCGCCAGGCCTTAAAGGCGGACTTAATTGCCAAGAGTTCTTTGTCCGTAATTGTGTAGTTGATCTCAGGGGCCGAAAATTTGCGAGACCAAAAGGCTACAGGGTGTAACTGGTGCGTTTCGGGGTCTCTTTGTGACAGCACCGCCCCCATTGCAAGACTGGAAGCGTCTGTCTCGACGATGTAGGGAAGTTCTGGACGGGGATGCCTTAAGACTGGAGCAGAGATAAATTTGGCTTTTAATTCTTGGAAGGCTTGTTCGGCTTCTGGAGTCCACTCGAATTTTTTATTCTTTTTCAGAAGAGCCGTGATAGGTTGGACTACCCGAGAGAATTCAGGAATGAACCTTCGGTAAAAATTAGCGAAGCCCAGCATGCTCTGTACACCTTTCACGGAAGTTGGGGAAGGCCATTTGGTGATAGCATCCACTTTTCTCAAGTCCATGTGAACTCCGTTGGGTGATAAGATGAACCCTAAAAATTCCACTTCCTTTGCGTGAAAGGTGCACTTCTCCAGTTTAGCAAACAAGCGGTGTTGGCGAAGTCTCTGTAAAACCGATGTGACGTGTCTACCATGATCAGTTTCTGAGGCTGAGTATACCAGGATGTCGTCAATATAAACGACTACGCACACATCAATAAGTTCTCTGAGGACATCATTCATGAAAAACTGGAAAGCGGCCGGTGCGTTACATAGTCCGAAGGGCATTACTTGATACTCAAATAATCCATATTTAGTGCGAAAGGCCGTCTTCCATTCGTCGCCCTCCTTAATGCGTACCAAATGGTAAGCTCCTCTGAGGTCTAACTTTGTGTATATGCAGGCGCCTTTTACCTGGTCCAATAATTCAGAAATCAAGGGCAACGGGTATCGGTTTTTGACTGTAATCTGGTTCAGGGCGCGATAATCGATACAAGTTCTTAGGTCACCTTCCTTTTTCGGGACGAAGAACAAAGCTGAGGAAGCCGGGGATTTCGAGGGGCGGATGAATCCGTTAGCCAAGTACTGGTCCAAGTATTGCCTGAGATGGAGGTTTTCTGGTTCAGTGAGGGCATATATTCTACTGCATGGAGGGGTGGACCCAGGTATTAGGTCTATCTGGCTGTCGTATGACCGATGCGGAGGCAGGGTGTTGGCTTGATCTTTCTGAAAGACGTTGCTGAACTCTTGGTATTCCGGAGGTAATCGGGGGTCCTCGGAAGTGATGGCTGCTAGTTTGATTTCGGGCTGAGTATAACAGGTTGAAGCGCATTCTGGTAACCGAATTACCTTGGCTCGCCAGTCTATCTGAGGATTGTGCTTTTCCAACCAAGGCATTCCCAGAATCACCTGAAACTGCGGGGCCTTGATTACATCAAACACGATCTTCTCCCGATGTCCGTCTTGACATAACAACGTTACCTCCATGGTGGTATGAGAAACTGGTCCGGAAGCTATTTCAGTACCATCCACTGTAGTGATTACATCCTTTACCATCTTGGAACGTAGGGGAAGATCCATCCTGGTAGCCAAGTCTTGGTCCACATAATTACCGATTGCTCCGCTATCAATGTATGCTTTGATAGCATGCATGCGATCTGGTCTATTGGGACTTATGAGGACCATAGGCATTACCAAATGCGAGGTCAAGGAACTGGTTTTAACGCTCGGCAAGCGGACCTCTACGCTTGTCGGGCGAGGTCGTTTCCCGATTCCAGTTTCTCAGCATTTTTATCAGAAGCCCCTACGGTCTTCTTGACCGGTTTCACTGAGCAATCACGAAGGAAATGTCCAGAATTCCCACAGTATAGGCACAGCTGTAATTGCCTTCTTCTTTCCCGTTCTTTCTGAGTTAATGGTCCTTTTACTACTCCTATTTGCATTGGTTCCACGGAGTCATTCCCTTTAGCGGAGCTCTGAGGTCTTGAAAGTACCCGGGTTTCAAATCTGGATCGATCGGTCTTCCTGTTCTGTAGCCGATGATCTAATTGGACTACTAGGTCGATATAATCTGAACAGTCTTGCGGCGGATTAACCACCTGTGCTAAAACGTCTTTAAGTTCCCCACGTAGACCTCTGTAGAAGAGCGAGATTCTCTTATCTTCAGGCCACCTGGTCTCAACCACCAGTCTATTAAAGGACGCCATGTAAGCCAGGAGATCCTGATTACCTTGTCTGAGTGACAGGAGTTCATTGTCCAAGGCCTGCCCCTGTGAATGTCTTGCGAACAATTTTTCCATACTGGTCTGAAAGTCTTGAAAGTTATAGAGGAGCGGGTCATCCTGTGTCACGAGAGGAATGGACCAATCTGCAACACTACCGCTAAGATAGGAAAGTACAAACGCTACCTTGGCTTGGTCCGTTGGGAAAGCGGCGGGTCTACACAGAAAGTGCAAGCGGCATTGATTGATGAATACTGCATATCGCTTTGGATCACCGGAAAAACGTTCGGGCGGGGCCAAAGGCACATTCCCAGGCAGATTAATTTTCACCGGATTACTTGAGGTTGTAGGAGTGCAGCCCCCTCCATAGGGAGGCAGTGGCGTCTGTCCCGCTTGAGCCTGTAGCAACTGTCTGGCCAGATCATCCGTCCGTTCCTTGGCAATGATCAACTCCCTTCGTAAAGCGTTTGTTTCTTGGCGAGATGCGTGTACTTCTGCCCTTAGTTCCCCAAGCAATTGAGCCAGTTGATCTGTGTCCGAGGATTCCATTGCGCCTGGGTGGGAAAATTGCGGTAGGCTTCGCGTTCTGTAACGCTCACCTGAATCCCTCGGAGGCGCAGGTCTGGGCTGGGGGTTCTCGGAGTCTTCTAGAGTCACGCGCAGGCCTCGAATGCCACCCTGGAAAGGCCCTTTCCTCACTGAGATCTTGATCTGAAGGGTGAGGTGTCTGCAATTATGAGAGCAAGGGGTTAATATGGATATATAAGCCTGACTGGGCAAGCTGCCTCCCCTTCCTGGTACTCCCCAAGTAGTTCGTAGGCTAAATGTGCTCACCTTATGTAGGTGAAAGCGGAGCTCTCCATCCTGCGTCTGTGCAGGGGCGCCGAAGCCAGTTACTTCACTGGTTAATTGTCCAGCCTCTTGATTTCAGAGGACGAAGATTTGGAGCAAGGCCGTTGTTAGCAGCACGAACGGCGGTTGCTTGAATATGGAGGTCCGGAGAGCGATGGAATGGCGAAGGTATTGCAGGCAAGTAAGTAGAAAATGTCAATTCGAAGTTAAAAGCACTTCTTAATGTCTCTTTTCCTTTTTCAGGTCGCAGAAGCAGCTGGGTAGAAAAATAGATGTCGAGGAATGCGCCGATGAGTGAGAAAGATGAGAGCTGCCCCAAAACACGTGCGTATAGATGGAGTTTTGTATTTCTTAATGATGTCCTTTTGTTTTGCAGATGCGAGTAGCAGCGTCGGCGGAGGCGAGAAAAATGCAGCGCAGGTAAGGAAAGTTTCACGGAGGTTTACTAACCAATGTCTTTGCTTCCACAGGTTGCCGGAAAATGGAAAGCTGCAGCCCGTGGCTCGAGATGCACCGATGGACTGGGTAAGTGCTGCGCTGGTTTTTATCTCGTGCTAACCTGGTGTTCTTTTCCTTTTTCAGATGCTGCTGAAGACGAAGATGGTATTTCAGAAGGTAAGATTGCGGATTTCTCTTCCCCAGATGCAGAAGTTGAAGATTCTCTGGAGCTGACACGGTGAGCGTCCTGCTGCTATTGCAGAATAACGCGAAGCACGTTGCTCTGATCGGGCGTGGTTTAAATAGCTTTCTGGAGTGCTTAGGTGTCTCCTTCCACAGCAGCCTCGCCCAGGTAAGAAGTCCCAGCTTCCAGAATAGTTCCAGTATCCAGTCCCAGGGAGTGGTGCTGGCCACACCCAGAAGGTAAAGTAGTTCCAGCCACGGATGGATGAGGATTTCATCCTGCAGGTGAGTGAGCAGCATGGTCTGCAGCAGGTAGGTCCACCCAAGCACCATTCCTTACATCATGAGCCCGGCACGTCCTGTGCCGGGACTGGGTCCCCTTATGAGCCTGGCGCCACTGGCGCCAGGACAAGGTCCATAAGGCCCCTATGGGAGCCGATGGGTGCCTGGAAATGAAGTTGTGACCCAGCTTCCGAGGCAGTTGGGCTAAACCTGACTCCTTGGAGGCTGCAGTCATGACATCGGGATCCGGTTCAGTTTTCGTGGTTGTGCCAAAAAATCTTCATAGCCTTTATATTTGCAGTTGTTTTCTTGGGTTTCTATCCAGTCTGCCATATATAGTTTTTTTTTGGTTTTGTCTGGATTAGTCCATAAGTCGTCCTCTCACTCGTTAAGGTTCACTAGGATCGCTCAGCACGTCTTTTGCCACTCTGTTAAGATTGTGTCGGATTGTTCTTTTAAGGCTTTGTTCAGCACACTAAATCCTCCGGTTGTGTTTTCCTCGAGACATTTTCGGTAGAAGCTTAGCATTTTCCATACCGCTATGGTTTTGAGTGAAGTTAGTGCCAGCTCTCTCCTTATTTGCTGTGTTGGAACCGATTTGGGCAACTGTAATACTTTCCGCCAAAACAGGCCTTCCAGAGTTGACCATGTTTGAGGCGATAAGGGCGTTGGTGATTCAACACTGTATGTTAATATGGGCACAACTTTCATCCTGTAAAAGGTTACCAGAGGTAATAAGGTAAATCTGCAGTATCTTTTAAGCTGTATTTTCCCTTGGACGGCTAGGTTATTTACTTTTCTTTTTAGCCCCGCTATTCTTGGCACGTTGTTTTTCGTGTTGTCTATGCAGGCTCCCAAGTATGTGAACGCCTCCACTTCCAAGATTTTTTTGTTTTTCTGTGACCATCCTGGTTTTTTAGGTCTGTTTTTTATACCTCCTGGGCATAGCTTCAGAATTCTTGATTTTTCTGGGTTTATTACCAGGTCGTTTGCATCCACATACAATTGTAATGTTGTGAGCTGTCTTTGCAAACGATTTGGGTTTGGTCCATCAGGACAATATCGTCTGCATATAGCAGTCTCCCTATCGGCATTCCTGCTATTTTTGGTGGGAAGCAGGGAGTGAACTCAAAGGATTCATCGATGTCTGATGTAAACAGGTTGTAGAGTTCCGGCGCCAGCGGGCATCCCTGTTTTAGGCCCATTCTTATCTGAATTTTGTCTGTCAGCGTTCCCGCTGTGTCCAGTCTGACTCTGATGCTTGTGTCTGTGTACAAGTCTTTGATGTTCTCCACCAGTGACTGCGGACATTCCCAGTTCTCCAATTTCTCCCATAGCTTAGCTCTTTTTATTGTGTCAAAAGCTTTTGAGAAATCGACAAAGGCTATGTAGATTTCTTGGTTTTTGTTCCTTTGTGTTCTTGCTTTCATTAGGTTAATCAGAAAGATGTTAAGTGCCGTGCCTCTCCCTCTCACAAAACCCGACTGCCAGGGATCACGCCATCCACTTTACTGTGCCCAGAGGTCCAACTCTTTCAGTAGTGTAGATGCAAAGACCTTCCCCACCACATCCAGTAGTGCAATCGGTCTGTAGTTGTCTGCTGATGTTCTGAGACCCTTTTTAAAGATTGGCACCACTACTGCTTTTCTCCAGGAGTCCGAAATTTTTTCTGTTTGTAATATGTATTTAAACAGATGATGTAGAAACTTTGCCCACTCACATATATTGCTTTTTAATGTTACGTTCGTCAGCCCATCAGGCCCCGGGGCTCTCGTGTCTTTCAGTTTTTTTAGGATGTTTTCAATTGCCTCAGTACTAATGTCTATTATTGCATCTTTTTTGTTTGCCAATGTTTTCCGCTTGGGTTCGATGTAAGTTTCCCCTTGCAACTGTGTGTAGGGTTCAACCCATGTTGAGGCACTTATTGGGTTCATTTGGCTTATGTCTTGAGGCTTCTCCACGTCGTTAATGATTGTCCAAATTTCTGCAGTGTTTTTAGTTCTTATTTTTTCTAACATTCTTTCTGCGTCACGATTTAGCAAGGTCTTCTTATGTAAGTGGAGCCAGTTTCGGTACCTCTGTTTTAGCTTGTTTATCTCTTTAATAGGATTGTCGAATTTGATCTTTTTTAGTCGTCTGATGTCTCTCCTTAATACTTTTTTCTTTTCTCGTATTTGACTATCATACTGATGTTGGTGATTCGTAGTTAGATGGTTACTTCCAGGCTTCCCTTCCGTAACAAATGCTCTGAAGAGTGGTGTATAATCAATCCTTTGTTGGTCTTGTTCGTTTTCAAGCGTCGAGATCATTTGTTTTCATTTATGATTTAGTTCTTTGATTTTCTCTGGTCTGATCCTTAGTTTAATTCCTCTTTGGTCTGAGACTAAATCCTGGTTGTAAGTACTGATCTTATTGTTGCTGATTTTTTTGCATGTCAGTTTCATCAAGTTATGGTCACTTTCTGTTGTTGTTATTACTTCCAAAGTCTGGATGTTATCTGACAGATTGCTTGAGATACAAATATAATCCAGGATCTCTGCTGATTGTGTTCCCTTCCAAGTTAGTTTCGCTGGGAGATCCCCCTTCACCTTTCCATGTAGTATGACACAATCTCTTGATTGAAACATACAGTTCCACATTGTTCCTCTTTTTTCCTTCACTGTTGCTGTTATTGTGTCATGCTCTGGTTGATTGTCCTTGTTCAGGCAGGTACAGTTTAAATCACCAACTAATATGTACATTGGATCAATCCACTTCTCTCTCTGTTCGTCAATTAGTTCTGCTATTTCATCTGGTACGTTTTCGTGTAGGGTGTTGGCTGGGTTCGTCTGGTTTTGTCATCGATCATGTTTTTCAACCATTTCCACCTTGCTGCTTCATTTTCTTCTCCTTGTTGTTGAGTTCTATTATTTGAGCTTTGAGTATTCTGGTTGCCACTTCTCTCTGATGTTATTCTGTTTGTCTTGGGGCTGCTGGCGTCTTTGTCTTTTCTGTTGGTCTGTCTCACTGAGTGTTTCTTTACTCTCTCTTGTGTTTTTAGAACTTCGTCACTTTCTTGCAGGTCAAAACCCATTGGTCTCAGCTGCGGAGCTTCTTCCAGGAGTAGTTGTCTCACCAGGTTTGATCTTGTGTGCAAAATTACCTTGTCGGTACGATCTTCGTCAACAAATTCCACAATCGCCAGATCGTCCGTGGTGATTAATCTTAGTGCCGGAATATGGTGTAGAAGTCTTATTACATTGGTTCTGTTGAGGGTTAATCCGTCCTCGTAATGGAGAATACGTTCCAGGACGAGCCCTGGTGGCTTGTAGATGTCAACGGCACTTGTTTTACGTGCTGATCGGTAATGAGGTTCTCTTTCCACCTCTTTTGTATTCAGTTGTTCTCTTCTTTCCTCCATCTCTGATCGGTTAATACTGTTTCTCATTTCTCTGTCCCAGCAGTTTCCAGACTTTAGATTCTCAGACAACCCCACGTTCCTTTCTTAAACTTGACGTTCACTTTTCTGAACCTTTTCTCTTTTGTCCGTAGTTTTCCTCATTTGTTCTTTTTGTATGTGAGTGTTTGTTGCTCTTCCATTTTCTCTGCGTTTATCCTTTCCGGTCTGTGTTGTCATTATTGTTGAGCTATCACTCTCGCTGTAGCCTGTGTTCTGCTCACTCGTGGACTCGTCAGCCTCTATATTTGCTTCGTCATGGGCTTTTGTTCCCTGTTTCTCTTCATCATCTGATACCGTGTATGTCGAGAGGTCCAGAAGATCGTCTTCGGAACATTCATCATCTCCGGTTTCTGGAATCTTTTGTTCTTCGATTTTCTGTTCTAATCTAACCTTTTTCTTGTTATTTATTAACTGATCTGTTATACTCGGTTGTTCTTTTGGTATTGTCAAGTTTTTGATAAATGCCCGGCATTTGCTGCTGCTTGGAGTTTTTGATGGAAGTTGTTTTTTTGTTTTTTGGTAGTGACACTGTTCTTTTGATGCCCACCTGGTTTGTTTTCTGCTGTCCCGTTTTTCTTCATTTTTGTTTGGCTTTCTTGTTTTTTTGTCTCCTGTGTTTGTGTCTCTTATTTTGAAAATCTCACGACCTTCCCTTTTTTCTTTTCTTTCTCCAGACACTTATCCGTGTTGTTGGGGTCCTCTAAACCTGTTGTAGTTCTTTGTCTGGTTGTTGTCTCCTGCGTCTGTCTTGTGTTGTTTTGCCCTTCGCTGGCGGTTCCGTTTCGGGGTGTTTCTCCTACCCCAATCACTGATGGTTTCACTGGCTCTTTTGCTGGTCCTAAGACGGTAGATTGGCTATTTAGTTCTTCTCCCAGAAAACCCTTGCTGGTAGTTTCCTCAATTGGTAGGGTTCTGTCTTCATTTTGTTTTACCTCCACCAGTTCTTCACTGTGAGCTGCTCAGGATTTCATTACGGTCTCAATTTGGGTTTCTCTATTTTCTTCTGGTCTTGCCAATGTTTCCGGTGGCTTCTCTCCTTTATTTTCTTGCTCACTTATTCCAGCATTATTTTGCTTTTCTACTACTGCAGTTACACCTTGTGCAGTCACCGTACCAGGTTCTTTGCTTGTGGAATCTTTTCCTCTTTGGTTTGACCTCCCTAGTTTTCTCTCTTTTAATATGGGTTCAATTATATCATGCAGTAGTTGGGTAACGTTTGCTGTACTGTTGTCCAAATTATTTTGGATTGCTGAGATGAAACCTTCCACAAATATTGTTTTGCTGTGAACCATTGCAAGTATTGTAGAGTGATCTCTTAAGCTGTCCGCAATGTCCTCATACAGTTTCATAAAAGGGGCTAGGATTCCTGACAATGTCGAGACCATTAGGAAGTTTTCTTCCGCTGTTCTACCTGGTTTCGCCGGGTAGTCGCTTTTCACTTGGTTTGACGGCGAGGTCTGCGTCGTTTGATCTTGGTTAGCGACTTTGCCAGTCGCTCCTCTCTCCTTATTGGGATGTATAGTTCCTATGGTCTTTCCTCTAATGGCGTTCCCTCTGTCCATTGACGTCTCCAGCAATACTGCGTCTGATATTTCGACTCCCGTCGTTCTCTTTGTTTGATAGGAACTGCCCGGGCTTCCACAGCCAAAACTGAAGCTTGATGTCGGCCAAGCATTTGTTGAAGATAATGGTTTTCCTCCATATATGGGTTTGGAGTTTTAGGGCCCCCAGTGATTGGATTTACTGGCACTGGTCCTGCCGTAAAAGGTCTCCATGTGACGGTACTGACAGCTCCCTCCTTTTGGTTGTTCGGATATTTGGTCCTTTTGACTGTGTATCTAGCTGGGGGGCTAGTCTGAGTCCTTAGTTTTGCCCCTTCGCGACCTTGAGTCTTTACCGGCTCCTTCCACAGCCCTTCATCCTCTGCCATGGAATTAGAATTTTTTCTTTTCAGGACGTTCGATTTGTAGAGCTCCCCGTTTGTTAACGGCGTCAGTTTGTCTGCCCTACTAGGTTCCGTCACTTGACTTTCATTGTTACCTGTCCTCACCTCCTTTGGGCTTTCCCAATGCTCAATAGTTGGAGCGTCCATCGCTATTGGGTTCGGTGAGCTAACCAGGTTTTGTGTTCGGTCTTCCGTTTTCTTGTGTGCAATTGTTTGCTGTGCCTGTTTTGGCAGGTGCTGTACATCTGTCTGTAGACTGCCTGCTACAATTTCTATTTCATCCATGGCTGGTTCCATGTCTCTGGGTATTTCCCCTGTGTTCTGTGCCTCCAGCCGGTTGTCTATATATTGAGCTGTGCTTGCTACAATTTTTACTTGTATATTAAAAGGGCACAGACTTTGGTTGACTTGTGGGTCCTGGGCCACCGTCTGTAACTCTGCCTCCGCTGCCCAGGAGGGCGTAGAGCAGGTTAAATCCGTGTCCCCTTCAGTTCCCTCCTCCCCTCTATTCTGTTCGTGATCTCTCCCTAGGAGCATCTTTTCTTTGTACCACTTTTGTTGGTCAGGATGACCCTTGCCGATAAGTATTACCTTCTTTTCTCTTCTGAAGTACTTTGGTAACAATGGTGTCTGGCACTCCGCTCACCGCCCGCCACCTGACACCGGACACTCTGACACACTCCACTACGCTCCGCTTAGCTTCCGCTTTTTTAAAGCAAGCGGGCGTAGGGAGGTGGAGCGTCAGTGCTGGCAGAAAGTGAAAGCAGACTCCTTTGTCTGCTGGCTGAGCGCAGACTCCACGTAGTTCGTTGTTTGCAGTAGCGGTTTCCCGTGACTTTGGGCAAAATCCAATTCTCTTCTCACAATCAATGCGGCCACACCGGACAATCTGACACAGTGGGCCTCATTACGACCCAGGCGGTAAGTTACCGCCTGGGCCGTGACTTTACCACCATGGCGTAAACTACGTTTACGCCATGGTGGTTGGCGGACTTACCGCCCCATTCCGACCTTGGCGGGGCGGTAAGTCCCCAATCCCCATTTACCCTTCCCCATTCCCATTTTTGCCCCATAGGGCATAATGGGAGTGAGGAAGGCGTTAATTACGCCACCGTAAATTACGGTGGCGTAATTAACTCCATGGTCCCTTAGCGCCATGGATTTTAACACCCGCTAAAAGCGGGTGTTAAAACCTCCATGGCGCTAAGGGACCTCGTAATCAGGCGGTAAGGGTCGGCGCTGTTAACGCTGCCGTTAACCCCTTACCGCCTGGGTCGTAATGAGGCCCAGTATTATACCAGGGACGAAGGCAAGGAGGACAAAGTCCCTGAAGCCTTTTTAGGTTATTCCACATCTATCTCCCTTCCACCCAAAGAATCTCCCTTACCCAAATCGAACGACCCCTCCATATCTGGTAAATCCAATAGAAACTCAAAACCCTCTGCACTAGGACACTACATCTCCCAGAATCCCTGTTCTACAGTTGTGTACCCGAAAACTCCCAATCATTCTCCCCCACGTCCCTCTATTTCTCGAACTCTCAATCTGTTGTCACAAAACACTACCCTTCACATGATCTCCCCTATTCAATTCACAAACCCTACAAAGCTCACCTTTCTAAGTTAACCAACCACCCCATTCCTTATGACACCTTTCCCCCATCCTACCCCATAGGATACTTAGAAAATCGACCTCCCCATTTTCCGACATGAACACTTTCTTACACCGTGACAGACAACAGACTAATAACAAAGCTGTTTACCTGACATGTCCCAAAACAAGGGTCAGGTAGAGTAAGGCAATTGCCAAAAATTATACACACCTGACGACGAGGCAGCTGTTCGGGCACAGCAATTCAAGAGGAGGAGAAAGGCAGCAAGAAACGAAAGGATGTCCAGGAGGGAAGTGCCCTTGTCCTTATCGACTCAGACCCACGAAGCCTCCAAGAAAGGAATTACAAGGCCGGGAACAACAGCCAGCGTGTGGTCTACCAGGTGTTAATGGTGCACAGATCCCTCCTACACTGATAACAAAGTCAGGGAGGAACGCTCGCTACCACTCATGCCCGGCTAACTATCCCCCGATCTACATCACTCCTTTCCTGGGCAAACTCCTGGAGAAACTGGCTATCTCTCAGCTGACCCTCCACACTGAATCCATTGGTTCCTTCCACAACCATCAATCTGGCTTTAGAGCATCCAGAGGCACTGCTCTTCTGAACACCTGTGAAGAACTGCTCTCAAATCTTGACAATAACACCCCCTCTATCCTCATTCTCCTCGACCTCTCCTCTGCCTTCGACACAGTTAACCACAACATCCTGATTTCACGTCTGTGACACCCTGGGAATCACAGATCAGGCTCTGGCGTGGTGAACCTCCATCCTCTCCGACCGCCCATCCCAGGTGGAACTCAGAGACTTTCACTCGACTATCACTCTCTCAACCTTTGGCGTTCCCCAGGGATCTAACCTATCCCTTGGTTCTTCAACGTCTATATGGCTGCCCTGGCACGTGCGATTGCCACTTTCACCTCTAACTTCCAGTGCTACGCAGCTGACACGCAACTATCTTTCAGGCTACCCTCAGCCGCCTCCTCCTCCTCGCTTATATACGATTGTCTGTCCGCTATTCAGTCATGGTGTGCTGCAAACGACCTCTACCTCAACGCCACTAAGACTGTGATCGTTCGCACTGGGACCCTGGCTCCCTCTTTCCCACTCTCACTCTGGCCAGCTTCCCTTGGCCCTGCGCCCGCACCCACCTGCGAAGCAAGAGACTTTGGGGCCATCTTTGACTCCACTCTCTCCTTCTCCTCTCACATTTCAGACATCTCTAAAAAATCTAACTATCATCTACACCTCCTCAGAGGTATTCTACCTTTTCTTACTTTCCCCAGAGGCTCATTTTCTCCGGAGCCCTGGTTCTCTCGAGGCTGGACTATTTTAACAGCCTCTTCCTCAACCTCCCTTCTTCTGCCCTGTGCCCTCGGCAACTCATCCAGAACAGAATCGCGAGACTTATCCTTGGCATCAAGCAAGGAACCGCATCTCTCCAGCCTGGAAATCCCTTCACTGGCTCCCATGGCTGCAAGGATCAAATTCAAGACCCTTTGCAATGTTCACAAGGCTTTCTGGGGCCTGGGACCTACCTACCTGCAACGCCACCTACCTAAATACTGTCCCTCACAAGCCCTCCGCTCATCTATCTCCAACCTTCTGCGAGTGAGCCGGTTCTCCAACTAGAGATTTGGAGGGAGAAACTTATCCTCAGCTGGTGCCTCCCTCTGGAACAACTTCCCTGCCGCCCTACGTCTTGAGCCGGATCTCCTTAAATTCCGGAAACTCCTCAAGACTTTCCTCTTCTCCTCTTCCTTCTCTCTCTCACTCTATCCTGCTAACCTAGTTCTCTGTTTTTCCCTCTCTCCCTCCTCTTCCTTACAGCATGCTGACTGGCTGCCGTGTCTCATTGATCCCTGGCAGCCCGCCAGTCATCCCTCGTACTTGCCCCAGGACCTTACACCCCACCCACACTCAATGCACTTGAGACATTAACCCTAGAGCGTGGCTCTTTCTGCACTTACCCCAGTCTCAAATGACCGGGTGCACTTGATGCTCCCACGCCCTTTGACCCTCTGTGCACTTGCTCGTTCCTTACGCACCTCGCCTGAAGATCACATGTCTGTTCTCCCTTGTCTTCACCCCGTAATTGCACTTTAAAAACTGCAGAATCGCTGTCAGGCCTATTTGCTGAATCCCAAATTGTTAAATGTATTTTGTACGTACTTACTCTGTCTGTGCAGACTATTATCATCTCCGAATTTCAAGGGCTCTGAGCGACTGTTTTTTCCCCATGTTCCCACCCGCCTTGAGCGCTTTGAAAACACTTGCCTGTGTATAGGCGCTATATAAATAAACAATACCATACCATGATAAGAGATATGTATCAACAGCAAATCCTAGAATACTTAGGATTTACTTTTTCCTCAAAATTCACAAAGCATTTGATACTATACCAGGGGGTCGGCCCATTGTAAGAGGGATAGGTTGGCTAACAGAAAAGTACTCGAGATACATCATATCTAAGGAAGTTGGCAAGTTGCCTGCATACTTAAGAGATACCTTTCTATGATACCTATTACCTTTCGGTCCTACTCATGAACCTTCTCAACCTTGGCTCTCTCCCCACTTGCGTTCCATGCGTCGTCGTCTTCGCTGCTTTGAAAGGCGTTGGCTCAAGACTAAATCCACACCTGATTGCTCCTCTTATTTCTCTTTATGACTGTTTACTTACTGCTAAGCGTCTTTATTTTTCTTAATCAAACTCTTGCACGTCTTCTCTCTCCTACTATTGATCATTCTGCTAATTCTTTTCTTTCTACCTCTGATTTTGCTCACTTCTTTTCCTCAAAAGTTCTGTCTCTTCGTCAGGACATCGAAGCATCTAAGTCACCCAAGGGGCCTCTCCCTCTCCAGTTCCTATTCCTTCTGCCTCTATTACTCACTTTGCTCCTGTTTCTGTTTTTCTAGCTAAAGCCCAGCCTACTGCTTCCACTACTGACTTTATTCCCTCTGCGTTAATTATGAAGGTTTATCCTTTTCTTGTACCCTACCTAGTCTCCTTTTTCAATATCTGTCTTTCCACCTCCACTTTTCCTTTTATCATTTAAGCACGCAACCATTATTCCTATTTTAAAGAAACCCACTGCTGATCCACTTTCGTCCAATTTCCACCGCTTCCTTATCTTTCTAAACTTCTGAAATGGCTTGTTTATGCTCAGATTTCCACGTTTGTTTCTAATTCTACTATTCTTCCCCAATTTCAATCTGGTTTCTGCCCCTTTCAAACTACAGAAACTGCTCTTCTCTCGGAGCTGAACTCTCTTCTTTCTGTACGATAATCTAAGCACTCATCCGTTCTCATTCTTCTTGATCCATCGGCTGCTTTCGACACTGTTGATCACTCCTTACTTTTGGCTTCACTTGGTCTTTCAGGTTCGCTCCTTTCTTGGTTTCTCTCATCTCTCTAATAGAACATTTTTGGTCACTTGGGCAGGCAAGTCCTCCGAGTCATTCTCGCTTGCCCATGGAGTGCTTCAAGGGTCGGGTTTGAGTCCTTTATTTTCGCTCTATACATCCTATCTTGCAGCTGTTATTTCTTCCTTTGGGCTATCTCGCCATTTCTATGCGGAAGACACCCAATTATTTATTTCCTTCTCCTCTTTCTCTGCTGAAATTCATCACAATCTTTCTGCTTGCTTGGTTGCAATTAAATCTTGGATGCCCTCCCATTATCTCACCCTCAATGCCGGGAATACTGAGGTATTGTTCTTTCCCGCCAACACTCTTTCTCCTCATCTTGCATCCTCTTTTATATCCTTTCCTCCGTCTCCACTCTCTATCTCACCATTCACTCATAATCTAGGTCTTTACTTTGACACAAATATTTCTTTTCTCTATCACATCTCATTAACTTCCTGTTCCTGTCGTTCATCTCTATAATATTTGCAAGGCTCATCCATTCTTACCTTTCAAGCATCTAAACTTCTAATTTCTTCTTTAATTTTCTCTCGATTTTTCTACTGTTCATCAGCCCTGCTTGGGCTCCCCAACTCTCCTCTTGCACCTCTTAAATCAGTGTTCAATTCTTCTATTCGTCTTCTGTGTCTTCTCTCGTCGCAGGACTCTATATCCTCTTCTCTTGTAACACTTCATTGGCTACTTTGGTTGGCTAGCCTTTCATTCTCAAATTAAATTTAATTTTTTCGGTTTTGTTTTTAAATTTCTGTATGGTCTTGCTTCTAACTATCTTACTGCTCTAATATCTTTCTATATCCCATAACGTTCTCTTTGCTCTTCCTCTCAATCCCTACTTTTGGTTCCTCGTCCCCCCTGTTCACAGTCTCGTTTTTGTTCCTTTGAACTCCTTGCTCCTCTTCACTGGAACGCTCTTCCACTTTCTCTTTGCTTTATCTGTGTCTATTCTCTGTTCCGTGGTCCCCTGAAATCTTGCCTACTTCAACATTCTTGAGTGATTCCTTTCTGGGTTGTATTGTTTATACATTTATATTGTACTGTTCTGTATCCTATGTACAGCACTTTGGTTTAAGGCACTTAATAAAATACAAATATACGATGCATTTATTACAACTGTTGTAAAGTTTTTCATGGACGGAATATTATTGCCTTGTCACCTTAGATGTGAAAGCTTTATATACTTCTATTGAACATGTTTTGGCACTCAAGACCCTCGATCATATCTATGCTAGTAGATCTGTTTCGTACATATTACCATGTTAAAGGAACTATTGGAATTTACCTGACAGAACAATATTTTTCTATTTGATAATACCTTGTACAAGCAAACGAGGGGGGTGGCCATGGGGGCCAATTATATTGCATCTCTGGCCAACCGCTTCATGTTTTATTTTTTTAAACATCTTTATATATTCTGAGGCCTCTGTTTGACTCGGAAGCGGCCTCTGTTTGTCTTGCTGACTCTGAGAGGTGCGGCTTGAGTCAGTTAGTGTGTGCGATCTCTCGCAATCTCACGTAGTTGAGGTCCCTTCCTCGAATACTCGAGGCTGTGCACTCCGGAAACGAGCCTGCGCCCGTACCAGCATTTGCAACCGCAGCACCCACTGCTCCCACCGGCGTTCGCCTGCCAACACCAGTACCAGCACCCACGGACCCACGGACTTGCGAAGTGCGGTCATTGCTGGAGGGTGAGCCGCGGAAGCCGCGGTGAGCCGTGGGGGGGCCGTTTCCACCATCACTGATAGAGCTGCTATTACGAAGTGCAGTGAAAGAAGGACATGAGCGGTAAGAGTTGTGTAATGCAGGGGCGAGCTGTACTGTTTATTACTGGCTATATCGCCCAGCAGGCTGTGTCATTTTCCTAGCTGAGCCCCCCCCCCCACCAGCTCCTTCCTTCACCCGTCCTCCTTCCCTTGGACCAATATTGTATTGCTGTTCACTGGGCCAGCTTTGAAAGCCTCTTAGAGGAGAGATTGTCAGAAGCGGCCATAGTCACTGCATGCCTTTAACGCTCATTTGTGTGACTAGCATTCCCTTCCCCCAGGGGCTATAGCAGTTCCACAGTATTCCAAGTGGAGACCTCCTATTGATGAAGACTTGGAGGGAACTCCCCAGACACATTTTCCTCCTCTTTCTGCACATTTGTTTTCTCCTGGCCCAATATTTGTGATAGAGATTGGCGCCATCTGATTGCCTGTCCTAGGAGACAGTGGGCAACACTGCTTGACCTTGGAGCTATATCCAAGGTACCAATAATTACATCAACAAGCATTTGAATCTCCTATTTGACAGACTGCAGAAATTACCCTGAACCCCTGATGGGGGTCCTAGGAGCACTAAATCACCTTACAGCAATATACTCTCTGTCAATAGGGTACAGATCCACATTACCAATACCGCCTGGCGCTGTTTAGCCTATTGAGCAAGAGGCACACAAATATACGGCTTTCAAGGTGGTGTGGCTACTTAGGTCCTTTTTAGTAACTACACTACACATCTGTGAGTGACCATCAATATAAGCAGAGTTGCAAGCTGAACAATGCTTACAGTCAAGAAGTGCTCAGCTACGAGATATAATTTACGCAACCAGAGGAGCAAGACTCCCACATCTAATATGAATGGATGTAAAGGATCTAAAGCTACACCTGTGGAATGAGGTGCAATCACCGACTTCTTTCCACCTCCTGGTACCCCAAATACAATAAGCTCTCCACCACACACAGAAATAGTGCCTGGCAGCCAAAGCTTGAATAACACTACAGATGCAGTAGATGTACTAGGAGAAAGCGATATTGATAACAACTCATTACTAGAACTCTGCTTATCTATGCAGAGATCTATGACCCCTTTACTAGGAAGCATACCTAGCAATCAGAACAACAGCTATCAACATTTGTCTACGGATTCACAAAGAGAAACATCTAACAGACTATCCGCCTCTCCCAATCTGGATGTACAATTAGAATTATCTGAAGCAGATAGCAGCAGAGAACATGGGGAAAGCCAAATGACCTTGGGGGACCTGCAATCCTCGGTCGCATCTCTGCAATTTGCTTTAAATATCCTGCTGAAGATGTGTGGGAGGATATTAGAAGTTACCCTTACCCTTCCAGCAGGAAACATAGCTGATAACAGTAACCCAGAGTCTGCACAGAAGGAAGGGAACATCTCTTTGCCAGCATGCCCGGAAACAGCTGATCATGATCTAAATACTACCACTAATGTTGATGTATTTTTTTCACGCAAACAGCGACGATTGGCTAGAAGAGCGATCACGAGGAAAAAGCGCCAATTGGCCACCATAATACTACCTGATTCAGCAGAGCCGGAAGAAGAAATATCTATACCCACGGAAGGTAGTACCCCCAAAAAGATACGGAGAAAAGTAAAACGGAAAGTGACCAGGGTGTGCGAAGGTACTATGGGCAAGGAGGGTAAATTGACCTTGATAAGAGTACCACCGCATATCCAATGGAAGAGGAGGACTTAAATAAGAATAACGTCTCAAATCCAGCTGATGAGATGGATATTGAGCCCTCATTCTGTGCAAATGAGCAGGGGGCGCATCCAGCGCCGAATGCTACAAATACTGACCCAATCAATCTTACTCAGATTGACATCTCATCCACAATAATAACCGCACTGCCAGAGGAGGACAAAGCTAATGCGATATTGGGCAAAGGCGGAAGGACTTGCATTATTAAGAACTTGTATCAGAACAGTGACCATGACTGGATTTCCAGATCAGCGCTGATGACCAGATTACACTCTATTCCGCAACTGAGAGTGTTGAGATCGGAGGACTTTGAATTTGTTGAACCACTGAAAGCAAGGAACTCCAATATATCAGCAATTCACTGTAAATTATTTGCAACAGCTAATCTGCTGCGCAACTCTAAGGCCAGTCTATGGGAAGTGGATATTGAAGTTGACGCTGACCCTAATATAATCAATCCACAATGGCCAATGCAAGTGCCAAGCACCAAAACCAAAGAAAGCAAGGTGCTGCAGTTACCAAAAGGCAACTCAGTACAGCTAGCAGATGTCCAGAACGTTCTTAAATGGCTAGCAGAGTCTCTTCCGGCACTGTCACTATCCCAATGAGATCAAAGTTTAGTTTCATGGAACTGCCGGGGAATCAGCCATTTATTTTCAGCGGACGGCTCAACTCCTATGTTAGCTGGTCACACCTGCATTTGTCTTCAGGAGACGTGGCTTACCACTCGGGCCGTTTTTAATGGCTACACTATCCATCAGGAATTAGCCAAAAAGGGACCCCGGGGAAGACCATCTAGGGGTCTCCTTATTGGAATTTCACATCCATTAAAGTCAACTCGGATCCATTCTAACATGGATGAATTTGTGCTAGCGGTCGAATTAGAACTCCCCAGCAAGGATAAAGTGGATAAAATGTTATTGATCAACCTCTACAATCCACCAGAGTCCTCTAATAGAGACCTCATACAGGAAGCTTGCCACGACCTGCTGATCGACTGGATGATTGACCCAGAAAAGAATCTTGTAATAATTGCAGGTGATTTTAACTGCCATATTGTGGGATCTGTGAGCAGAAGCGATAATCCTTCTATAAAGAGGATAGGTATGCTGTGGCACCAGGAGGCGAACCCCGAGGGACTACTATGGCTAAACTTTCTTAATATATGGGACCTTGAAATTTTAAATGGTCGAACTAGCAGTGACTATCCAGGGCAACCTACATGGAGCAATGGTAAATCCAGAAGTACTCTTATTTTATCTGTGTAAGTCCCACAATGGCTAAAAGGGTCAACGATACGAGAGCCAATAAAAACGACTGGAGTGATCATGCCTCACTAACATTATCATTTGATTTTTTGCTACAGCAGGCTTATCCAAGACCTATTGGTGATCTGAGAACGAATCATACCTCCTCAAACATCCGTTTGTCTGACAAAAACATCTTGAAAGCAGCTGAAGCTATAATAGATATGACAAACAGGGGATATGAAGTCCTCATACCTATGTCCTGTAATGACATCGAAGAATGGATTACCACTTTCTCATGCAATTATGCGACAGCCAATATTAACATGTTAGCCCCAGATGCTAAACCAATTAATTCTTTCGACATTGAAATCAGAGACGCTAAAAGATCTTTAAGAGCAGAGCTCAGGAAGCTATGGAAAACCTCCATCACATGGGAGAGCTACCAGATCTCAAGCAAGAAGCGTAAAAATGCCTTTAGATCATGGCTCAGACAGAAACGCTATGCAGCTAAATTAGCTAAATGGCAAAAAACAGTCCAGATACTCTGTGCCGTGAATACCTGCTCTATATGGGACCTATTGAGACAGGCAAGAGGTAGCTCCCTTAATAACCCGATTGGGATGAGCCAATGGGAGGAATTCCTGAGAAATCGCAATCATAACACTATGGATCTCTCCCAGGAAATGATAACTTGGGACCGACCTTCTCCCCCTTTCAGGGTGACGGCGGAATCATTGATTATCATGATAAAAACCCTCAAAGCATCAAGAGCACCTGGGCCTAATGGTCTGGCGAATGCCATACTAAAAAGTAATCCGGAGTACTGGGCAGAGGTCCTGAAAATATTATTTGAAAAGATTTTACAAGATGGGCTCATCCCGGAATCCTGGCAGACAGTGATCCTGGTCCCGATTTATAAGAGGGGAGACCGGACAGATCCTTCTAAGTATCGTCTTCTCTCTATGCTTGATTGTACGGGCAAATTATTTGCGACGTGCTTACTCCATGAACTTCAAATATGGGTAGATAAGGAGAAGATCCTGGATAGATTCCAATGCGGCTTCAGGAGTGGATACTCTACAACGAATAATCTAATTGTAATGGATATGCTACGTAACAGAGCCAGAACCTCCGGCAATCCTCCATTGTATGTATTATACATTGATTTCAGGGCGGCCTTCGATCTAGTCCCTAGAGATCTGCTGTGGGCTAAACTTGAGACCTTGGGCTGCCCGAAAGGAATACTTTACTATCTTAAGCTACTACACTGCAACACTACAGCTTCTTGAAATTAGATTCAAAGGGGAATATGACCAACAAGATTAATCAAACTCGTGGCATAAAGCAAGGTTGTGTTACAGCTCCGATCCTATACAACCTGTTTGTCCACGATATCCCGCAAGTATTGTCAGCAGAACACAATTGTCCCCCCAAGATAGGCCCAGCTCACTGCTCGGTGCTTGCCTATGCAGATGACTTGGTTATTATGGACCATACAGTTAGTGGTCTTCGAAATACTGCAGAGACACTATGGACCTATGCCCAAAGAAACGGCTTAATAATCAACCTGGATAAAACCCAGATGATGATCTTTAGCAGCAAGAAGATCGCACGTGTGAATGTTAATATACATGGGACTGCAATACTATATACACCCCATTACAGATACCTGGGTATTGAGCCTAAAGGGCAATACACTATGTGTAAGCAAGCCCGAATTACACGAGCAGCCCAAATTACTGCCCTGATTCATCGCTTTTCTTCTTCTCATGGCGGTTATACTGTCTGGGCTGCACGACAATTATATCAGCAGGTACTAACTCCCATGATTATCTATGGACTAGAAGCTCTACAGGTGATCGATCTGGGATGGCTCCAAATACTTGTGGGGAAATTTTGGAAGAAAATACTTGGACTTCCGAATTGTATACCCATGTCCATTCTTAGATTCAAACTGGGTCTCATTTCATGGAAAGCTCGAGTACTTAGAAGAAGGGCTGAACTTTACGTAAAAAAATGTCACCTCAATCAGAGAACCCTTTGCTGAATATTATGTATAGTGAAATCAACAAATCTTCTTCACTCCTTTTCATGAAAAAACAACTGACTGATTACCTGGGAAAGATCAGCTGGATTACTAAGCCTTACGGGGATGAAGCCAGTGTATTGCGTGCTCTGTGAAAATAATCTGAGTTAGACGACTGGATCGACAACTTTGCACACTTGGAAGACCTGAAACGGTATAAATTTGTACAGCATATGGGATACACCTTTAAGAAGCCATCATCAAATCTATCTCTATGCCCTTCGCCTCGATTGAGACGGTTTATCCTTCTGCTGAGGATTGACCAACTACCGGTATTGGCTATCAGCGGTATTATGAACAATCTCGCAAAATCAGAACGCTTTTGTCGACTCTGCATGAATAGATCCATCACTGAAACTGGTAAACATGTTCTTACTAGGTGTCCTACCATGACAAAAACCTATACTACATATTATGGGGACTTTGTTCATAGAATGGATCATATCAGCAGCAACGACTTTTGGTTAAGGGCGCTTAACGCAACTAGGATGAAACTCCACATTGCAATGTATAATGTGTGGCTGACAGTAGAGAAACAGCTGAATATAACTATATAGATGCTAGCTTTTCCTTCTATCCTGTTGCTCATACCAAAGACTTCATTTTGGATCTATCAAGTATTTCTGTACAAATCAGACCTTGAGAATCCCTTATTTTTAGAATCTGAATGTGTCACAAAAAATACTGTACACAGACAAACAAAGCACAAAGCCAACGTGTACGTATTGCACAAACATATTTACGATGGAATTTTATTCTAATTTGATTTTGTACTTGACATTTTTGACATAATTTAAAGAATATGATTTGTTATTTTCACCTTTTCTTTTCTGTTGAAATTATAATAATATGTACTTTTGTAATTTGTAATGACTTATGTTATGTGAAAAGCTTATGTTAAGCTCTAACACATTAATACATTAAATTAAATAATATATTCTGAGACTGATTATACACCAAGAATAAAGTTGTGGGTCAGATATATAGAGGACATATTTATGATTTGGCAGGGTATAGAAAGACATTTATTTGAATTTGTTCGGTTTTTGAATAACAACACCTTTGGTATACAATTCACATCCGACTGAGTTTGATTTCTTGGATGTTCATTTATATGTCTCAGGCAATGTCATTATGTCTCAAACCTTTAGGAAAACTACAGAGGTAAATTCGATACTAATAGCGAGTAGTTGTCACAAACTTAGTGCGAATCGGAACATTCCAATGGGAGAATATATAAGAGCACGCCGAAACTGTAGAGAGCTGCCAGTATTTGAGAACAAATTTAATATTCTTGACAAAGGTTTGGTGCTAGAGGAAACAAAGATATTGTGATGAATTCAAAAAAGAAAAGTCTTACTTTGTATAAATGTGATTTTCTTAAACCCAAACAGTCCAAAACAAAGGACATGCAGACTGTAAGAATGGTGACACAATATTCAGTTGAGAACACCAAACTGCACAAGATACTACTGAAACACGGGAATATTCGGTTGCTTGATTCTGACTTGCAGCCATATCTGATGGATTGACCCACTTTTGTATTTACACAACCCCGACGCTTAAAAGGGAATTGAGCCCTTCTTTTTTTAAACCATTGCAGGGACCCAAAACCTAGCTAAGCCATGGTATAACTGGTAGAATGAGTAAAATGTGTGAGTACACCAAAAAACATAAATCCATTAAGATTAACATCCAAGAAGAAATGAACGTTATAAGTTTGAACATCACAAGTTTCATTAACTGTAGGACCAAATTCGTTGTCTATTCTATTATGCGTCGGTTCGGACTTCATTATATTGTCAGCACGATCCGAGAGTTAAAGATTCAGATTGGCAAGCACTTAAATACATGGAACAAAGATGATCCGAAACTCCCTTTGTCTGTTCATTAGCAAGAGTGCCATCAAATGGACTGCAAGGCAGATATTACATTTACTGATTTTTAACAATACCAAAGAAGCTCAAAGGGGGTGACAGAAATGGCTCTAAGGAGGGCGGAATCCAGGGCAATCTTCAGATATAAAACTGTTCATGGGTCTGACCACGGAACATGAGATGAGCTCATTTCTTTAAATTGGGTCTCCTGTATAAGATAGGGTCTGATGACTTGTTTTGGATGAGGATACTGTGTTTGTATGGTTACATTGTTCATGCCAACATTTGAATGCTAATGATAGCAGATTTGCTTAGTTGTAGATGTTGTAATAACCAGATGATGTACTACTGGGAGATGAATGTGAGGTGCGAGGGCCATCATGCTAAAGGGGAGCATAGTGTAACAATGGTGGCAGAATGATAGAAATACTAATTGGATGCACAGAGTTGAAAGTATTGGTTTGGATGCCCATGGGTCCACCAACAAGACTGTGCCTTTGGATTTGAACATATAGGCACAGGATTTTGACAATGGCTGTTCTGCGCAGTTTTGGGAATCAATAGTCATAGGAAGTTTAAAACCTTTGTTGAATATCTACTTAAGAAATGTATTAGTTCTCCAGTACCCTTAATAATAGTGAATTGGGCATGAAAACATAACTCGCATCTTATGGGGTGTAGCTGAGCAGGACTTGGCGAGTTAACAGAGTTGCCAGTTAGACCACGGTTAGTGGCTTGATGATGTGAAATATGAGCGGTTCTAAGGGCTCGTATTAACTATAATCTTTTCTCAATGTAGCCTTCCTGTTCCCTCACCACTCATGTAAGGTGTGGTTATGAAGGGAAAGATAAGTTTGCGCGTTTCATAACATTTTGGAATATTTACTTTGGCAAGTGCACTCTTTCTCTCTTGTATGTGTCGAGAATACTTAGAGTATAATATATTTCTGGGGCCCCTAGTTCATATATTTTCCCAGACATTGGTGACTTATCTATAGACAAAGATTCACTATTATTGTGAAATTTCCAATTATAACATTGAATTATTTTTGCGTCCGGTGAGTTTTGGGCTTGATTAGCGTTAGAAGCGATAACTCTGTAACGTAATGATGTCACGTGCAGCGTGACATCAAGATGCTATTTTTGTAAATAAATAAGGTGGGATGTAAAATTGTGCTGCGAATCGTCGCGAGTGGCTCCAATTGGAGAAGAGATTTCTTACAGACTCTCATTAATTGTAACTAACATCTCTTTTATAACACTAGGATGTGTTCCTCGCTGGAAATTGTCTCGGCCTGTTTTTCTTGATCTTTGGATTTGGTTCAGTGGTCGACTACTTCCTCAGCTTCTGGGATCTGAACTTTATACAGGAACCTAGCCAATCAACAGGTGTGCAACATTCAAACCTGAGTGTGTGGCAGTCCTTTCAGAACAGCCAACCTCCCAGTTGGAACTGGTTCAAAGCAGGCAGGCTGGAAGACAAAGGGCTGCAGAGTTTTGGACTCCTCCCCCGCTTCTTGACTTCTCAGACACTCTGGAGCCTGGGCGGGCTTGCCCAAGGTCTCCCGCCGAAGACAAAAATCACACAAAGGCATTTCCCACCCTGAAGGGTAGGGGAAGGACCTGGAAAGGACAAGCAAACGAAAAATGGCAAAAAAAGAAGATAGGGGTCATTTTGGGAAAATGGTCACCCAAGGGTGCCTTACCGTAGCTGTGAAAACAGCCTGCGAATAAGTTGAACAGAATCGGTAGTAAAGGTTCTCTGCCACCAGCCATTTAGGTTAAGCTTGTCACTGTAACAGAAGTGTCACAGGAGTAGTGAGAAATGGGATACACCATCTCCCTGAGCACTCCACATAAGGTGAGTCATGCTGGTCTCACAAAATATAATGTAGAGGATATAAATATCCTTCCTACCCTTGGGAACAGTTGTTCACACAAGGTAATACAGAGAAAATAGAAAAGGGACCCCAAAGGACAACCCAGCAGCACTGCACAGAACGTGTTGTGTGTGTGCTGCAACAATCCACCGTGCTGAGAATCAAAAGGACAATTCAAGACAATACACATTTTAAAGAGTACCTTTGTTAACTGCCTTTTTTTTCAGCACCCAATAGTTTTAAAAGTCACACACAGTTTAGCAAGACGCATTTCCCCCCGAACATGTTTTATAGTGCAGCAGCTGCCCACCGAACAGCTTTCTTATGAAACACAAACAATAACCAATAGGGAACATATTAGCAGAGAAGTTACGTTGACATACCTGGATGCATTTCCCTTATTTGTATTTTCTTTGTACAGCTGAACTGGGCCTGTCACAGCACCTATTCAAGGATTACCTCGGCCATCAGTGATGTTTCACAGGTGCATTGATTCTGTTAGAAATGACAATGTTCAATAAGTTTAATGAAACAGCCACCTAGTGAGGCCTTACTGAAGAACCATTTGAAGCACAATTGCTCTCACGTTTGGTGAAAAGACAGGTATTGTACATACAGCAAGCTTCAGCACACAGTGATGTAGCCCGCAATGCAGACTATACTGCACCAAACTCCGAACCCACTACCACTCTCCTCAGCATTACCAATCCTAACATGGCCACTCCACTCAGCTGAACCGGTCTTCACTGTACTCAGTCTAGGAACGAAACACTCCCACTCAGCCTGTAATATCTAGTGAATTGTTATTCCACTACTCAGTCACCTCCACGCCCCAGAGACCCATCCTGCTTTCCTCAGCATAATCTCCTGACCACCTGCTTTCAATAGCCAATCCTCATTCCTGAAATGCCCCACCTCACAGCCCCTTCCTGTAACCTTGGAACGGTTTCCGTGAGTAGTTTCTAAGATTTTCCAAAAAAGGTAGCAGACGCCCTTCTCCAGAAAGAACATGGCATGATAACCTGTTCTGTGGTTTTTTCCCCCACTTTGAGAGTCCGCAGCCATCGCTTTTTGCTCACTGTACCTTCCACAGATGGGAAATATTCATTTGCATATTAGTCTTTGTCCCGCCCACATGGGCAGTCCAGCACAGAAATGCTCAGGCAAATCCCTTCTGAACAAGAGTACCAACAGCAACCGCATACACGTGTTTCAGCCTTGTTGGTCCTCATCAGTGAGGTGGAGCTGTGCCTCGCTAAGCACAGTGAGCAGGGGTTCCAGGTCTGAGTTCCCCCAGGTAACTTAGGGTGACCAACCCCAGGTTCCTTGCAAAACATTTTGAAAAATCCAAGCATACTAAGGGCTTTTTTAAAAAGTGTCAGGACTGAATGCTAGGGACCCTCATGAAACTCCCCTTAGGCCACAGGCCACCAAACCCTTCTCGTCAGTTTTCAGAGCCACCATCCACCTTTTTTCAGATAAATCCCAGGAGCCTGTTCAGGACGATAATCTCCCTCAAAGAATCCATTCACCTTTAAATCCCCCTCTGACACCACTAAAAGCCCCCCTTCCCCATTCTTACCATTCATTCTCTTTTCCTTGGACAGAGCTCGGCTAGGTGACTTCCCTGCATGTGTAATGGTGCTAGTTGTGCAGAGTCACCCCTGTGGGTGTCAATGCACATGCAAGTTAGGAGGCTTGCATGCACTTTGCCCCATAGGCCCTGGACAGAGCTCGGCTAGGTCACTTCCCTGCATGTGGAATAGGGCTAGTTATGCAGAGTCACCCCTGTGGGTGTCAATGCACATGCAAGTTAGGAGGCTTGCATGTACTTTGCCCCATAGGGCCTGGACAGAGCTCGACTAGGTGACTTCCCTGCATGTGGAATGGGGCTAGTTGTGCGGAGTCACCCCTGTGGGTGTCAATGCACATGCAAGTTAGGAGGCTTGCATGCACTTTGCCCCATAGGCCCTGGACAGAGCTCGGCTAGGTCACTTCTCTGCATGTGGAATGGGGCTAGTTCTGCAGAGTCACCCCTGTGGGTGTCAATGCACATGCAAGGTAGAAGGCTTGCATGCACTTTGCCCCATAGGCCCTGGACAGAGCTCGGCTAGGTCACTTCCCTGCATGTGGAATGGTGCTAGTTGTGCAGAGTCACCCCTGTGGGTGTCAATGCACATGCAAGTTAGGAGGCTTACATGCACTTTGCCCCATAGGCCCTGGACAGAGCTCGGGTAGGTGACTTCCCTGCATGTGGAATGGGGCTAGTTGTGCAGAGTCACCCCTGTGGGTGTCAATGCACATGCAAGTTAGGAGGCTTGCATGCACTTTGCCCCATAGGCCCTGGACAGAGCAGGACTAGGTCACCTCCCTACATGTGTAATGGGGCTAGTTGGCAGAGTCACCCATGTGGGTGTCAATGCACATGCAAGTTAGGAGGCTTGCATGCACTTTGCCACATAGGCCCTGGACAGAGCTCGGCTAGGTCACTTCCCTGCATATGTAATGGGGCTAGTTCTGCAGAGTCACCCCTGTTGGTGTCAATGCACATGCAAGTTAGGAGGCTTGCATGCACTTTGCCCCATAGGCACTGGACAGAGCTCGGCTAGGTCACTTCCCTGCATGTGGAATGGTGCTAGTTGTGCAGTCACCCCTGTGGGTGTCAATGCACATGCAAGGTAGGAGGCTTGCATGCACCTTGCCTCATAGGCCCTGGACAGAGCAGAACTACGTCACTTCCCTGCATGTGGAATGCTGCTGGTTTTATTTTTTTGTTCTTTAAAATGCCATCTGCAACTAACGTTTACCAGCCTGGAGAGCAAAGCGCACAAGAGCGGCCAACTCGAGAGTAAGTCCTGCTACGAAGGGGGCCTTTACTTCTGAGCATGCGCAGATCTTCGCTTCCCGTACCATACCCGTCACGTGGCTTTACTATCGAGCATGCGCAGATCTTCGCTTCCGGCACCATATCTGTCAAGTGGTTTTACTATCAAGCATGCGCAGAACGTCGCTTCTGATCGTATCCGTAAAGTGCCTTTACTATGGAGCTTGCGCAGATAGTCGCATCTCGCATCTTATCTATCAAGTGACCATGCTTTCGAGCATGCTCAGATCTTGACTTCCGGAATCATTTCTGTAAAGAGGATAAACTATAGAACATGCGCAGATAGCCGCTTCCGGCATCTTATCTATCAAGTGGCTTTGCTACTAAGCATGCGCACATCTCTTTTTCCGGTTTAGTTCTGAATATTCCACGCATCCTTGGCGCATGTGCAGACCCGCCATTACCACGCACTTTCATAGTGTCTCTAAAAGATTTTTTTTACCCATTTTCCAAAAAGGTTATTTGCCACGTGTCACTCTTTTTATAACCATGTGTAAAAAAACGAAGTGTTAAAAAATAAATAAAAAGGGACCTGTTTTCCCCTCTTCTCCTCAGTCCCGGATTTCACGGGATTGTCCTGCGATTAGAGACTCTGTCCACAGTTTGCAGGGTGGCTGTGCGGGACGCAGGTTGTCCTGACGCTACAGCACAGCCACTCTGCAAACTGAAGTGGCCATGCACACAGCACGGCGCTGCCGCCTGCTGCTTTCTTTCTCTGGGCAGCTTTGCAGCTCTGGCTCCCTTTGAGCCTGCAGTTCAAGCTGTAACGCTCTGACACCTGGCTTCATTCAAATGCTAATGCTTTGTTCCTATTTTTTTTAATTTATTTAACATTTATAAAGCGCTCACACAGCCCGCAAGCATCGAGGCGCTGTTACAGGAATTATTTGTTTTTCTTAGTTGCATAATTGTGTTTTTTTTTGTTTTTTTGTCTTAGTTACGTATTTATAATGCGCTTAAACACCCAGAGGTTTCTAAGCGCGGACCCGGGGATCGAACCTGTTGTTGCTTTGTGTCGTCTTCGCGCACGCTGCCGCTGAGCTATCCTCCCGGAACTAGTGTCGTGATGGCCATGTTTGCAGTTAAAAAACATGACCATCACCTCCCAAGGACAAACCATTTGCATTTCAATTAAGCCAGGAATTAAGAGCCATTAAAAAAATGTAAATGAAAAAAAGGGGCGGGCCAAATGTGAATGACATTGTGACGTCATCACAGCCTTGTGGGCAAGTGTGCCGCGAAAGTCTATCAAAGAGTTGGCCACCCTACAACCATGTGCACCCCCCACCCCTACTCACCACCCTGCCCAATACAAACCCCCTGTCACTGGGTCCTCCCTGTGCCCCCCTGACCCGTACTCACCACCCTCCCCAATTCAAATCCCCATCACTGGGTCCTCCATGTGCCCCACCGACCCGTACTCACCACCCTCCCCAATTCAACTCCCATTACTGGGTCCTCCCTGTGCCCCACCGACCCATGCGCACCACCCTCCCCAATTCAAACCCCCATACCTCGGTCCTCCCTGTGCCCCTCCCGACCCTTACTCACCACCCTCCCCAGTTCAAACCCCCATCACCAGGTCCTCCCTGTGCCCCCACCACCCGTACTCACCACCCTCCCCAATTCAAACCCCCATCACTGGGTCCTCCTTTTCCTCCACTCCACCTCACACCTCTGTGTTTTACAACAGTTCAATCAAGACTGATAAAAACACAATGAAAGAAAATGCATCTAAGTGACTACCATGAGTCTGTCATTGCACATCATGCAGTTTTAAGCAGCACCCACCTTCCAATCACACAGCATTCACACCTCTTAAGGGACATGCCCAGGACTATAGCCACCTCACCTTTACCTGTATAGACACTGTCTGCAGCCTCCCCTTCCAATCACACAGCATTCACACCTTTTAAGGGACATGCCCAGGACTATAGCCACCTCAACTTTACCTGTATAGACACTGTCTCCAGCCTCCCCTTCCAATCACACAGCATTCACACCTCTTAAGGGACATGCCCAGGACTATAGCCACCTCAACTTTACCTGTATAGACACTGTCTGCAGCAGTGAAATAGTGCTCTGGGTCAAATAAAGTCAGCGCACGATGTCGGTTTTACCTCAAAAAATAAGGGAACGTAGTACCAGTAGTTCCCACCCACTTTGACCTCTGCCCAGGGTCGGATTGGACCCTCAGCCTTCCAGGCCCGTGGCCGGCCGAAATCGTCCCTGGGGAGTGGGGCCGCTTTCTGACCATGCCTGGGCCGGTTTGGGGAAAAAAAATTAGAAAAAAAAGTTTTTTTTCACATTTTTTTTTTTTTTTTTTCCAAAAGCCATTTATCCTTCTTAGGTTGATAAATGAGTACCAACAGAGGTTGGGTGATATTGTATGCATATTTGTTCTATAAAAAAGAGCTTAAGCGTAAGTGCTATACAATAACATATCATTTGGCCTTTGACGTCTGCTTGGGTTCACAGTAATTTAGGCCCTGATTCATGGAATTAGTTGCGTGTAAAACTGGGATCTGCGTGCTATTCTGCATGCAAATCCCTGTTTAAGGAATGGGGATTCGCAGGCAGAATGGCACGCAAACCCCTGTTTTACACGCACATAATTCCATGAATCAGGGCCTTAGTGTACTCAGGAACAATGCTATTTGATGCCACTTCCTGTTTTGTCAAGGGTTGAAAGGTCGTGTTTCATCGATTCACGGGATGTCACTTTGGAGTGGGGTCAAATGACATCACTTCTGGTGATGTCATCAGAGGTCAAGGGTCGTGAGGCAAGGGGTGGGACACTTTTTTTTGGGTGACCAGGCCTATTTCTTGTCCCAGCCCGACCCTGCCTCTGCCCATAAATAACCAGTGTTTCTACTTTTGACAAAGCACATATATGAATTTCTCTGGCCATTTGTAACTATCTCACCCTCGGTGGTCGTGCCATGCCATATTAGAAGTTCTGACCCTATTTAAAGTGAATGCTGCTCCATGAATATTATGGGTGCAGAATTGACGTGCATCATGTCTCGTCAAAGGCGAGTGCTCATCCAGTCCTTTTTTCTTTCCATTCTGTGACTTGCAGTTTTCCTTGTCTCAGTAAAACATAAATGCACACATTTTTCATCACCTGCGAGGGAACATTTGTCTCAGAACGCGGGGAAATAACTATTTTCCATAGGATTATTTTAGGAGGGAGAAAGTAAAAAATTGCAAATTTGTAGAAATCTCTGGAGTCTCCTGCCTAAATCGGAAGGTTTGGCATGCATGTGATAAATCCATGACTTAAAGTCGCAGAAAGCAAAGATAAAAACATAAGATTGAGCCAAATACAACTCTGGATGGCGCTAAGATTTCAAAATGACTTGAAATGGCCAAACAAAGAGTGAACTGACCTTGGCCTGCCATTCAAATGCCCTTTTCCCTTTAAATTCCCACCCGGGGAATCTCTCGCCCGCAGCAGCATGCGTGTGATTCACTGAATATCACATCTTCTTTAGTTGTACATTTTAGCCATCATTTTATGAGGTTTTTATTTTTTAATTATATAACTGTTTAATGTATTTAAATGAGATATAATCCTCCATTTACCCAAAAATGTTTAATGAAATGCGATTTGAATCTTGTTGAGGATGTGATTGTTATTTTCACTTAATTGGTCTTGTTCCAGAAATAAAGCATTTTGGATGATGATGAAGAAACTCTTTTTGCGCATCTCATCTCGGGCAAGTACCGAGTTAAGTACCGCTTGGCCGGGGTGTTTGTTGCTGCTCGATTCCGTTCGATTCTGCTGCTGCTACTTACCATTGCTGAGGATTTGTCTTTTCCTGTCAGCAGTGAAGCTAATGCAGTAACACCACGCTGATTGACAGAGACAATTGGCCCGCCTTTGTCGCACAAGGATTGGCCGGTTTTCTTGCTTTCCCCCATTAGACTTGTGTATTTGAATCCAACGCATGCGCATCGCGCGCGTGCATCTCGGGCAAGTACCGAGTTAAGTACCGCTTGCCGCTTAGCCGCGCAGCCACAGAGCCACGGTAGAGCTTAACTCATTTAACATTTGGATTACTGTGAATATGCACTAAAATTACATTTTCTTTTCAGGTGAGACAGGCCGCAAAATATATATTTGCTTTGGTCTCTTGTACAAGCTTTTGTTATTGTTTGTTTCTGGTTGAGCATTATCCTGTTTTTGTAACTTTATCTTTCACTAATGACCGCTTATAGCTAACAACTAACATGCCTCACATTGTGCCGTTGTCGCTAGCAACTCAATCCAACCTATTAACACACTCATCATCACTAGACTCTGCCTTGTTACCTTAAACTTTCTTTTCTGCCACGTCTGTCACCCCACGGTCTGCTAATAAGCAAACAAGATTTCCATTCAATCTTCAAAGTAGCAGATCTGGCACGTTGCCTCTGTCTCCTGTTACTATTTCATCATGCGAGGTACACATGCCTTCCCCTCTGACAATCGGGAAAGTTAATGCATCCCAATGCACGCCCATGAGGCGAGTTAACACTCAACCGATTTCAGATATGACCATGATGGAATCTACTAAAAATTGTCATATTGTGCATACTTCGAAGTTGTCTATTTCTCCAATTGTATTTCTCCAACTATTATCAGATTCAGTTGCACTTTCAATCCATGCCAGCACACGTGAGTCTGACCTCTCCCCTAGAGGGGTTGAATGCATATCTAGTGTTACCTCTGCAACTTGTGACTCTCCTCATGTGAATGAATTGCCTATGCTGAAGTCTTTTGCACTGCCAACTCCACGTCCTAACAACCCTTATCCAACTGACAATTCGGCGCAAATCATATTATTGATTCCACCAGCTCTCACAGCAATTAATACCGCTGTGTATAGTTTGTGTAAACATTTTGAATCTTTAGACTCTAAAGTCACTCGTCAAGCTCTCCAATTTGAAGAATTGATGAAATGGCTGTCTTCACAACAGTTGTCTAAAGCCTTCCAAAGCAATGATTCCCCCGATGAGTCTGTTATCTTTATCTCCAGACACTCGGATGCCTGTAATAAAAACCTGTCCAATGCACAAATACCGACCCAAATTCCACTGGTGGCGACTCCCGTTGTTTTGGCTCCCTGCCATCTTCTGCCAATCTCGGGCATAATATGCCTGTGGCATCTCATGTGGAGAAAACTACTTCTCTGTTATCAATTCCAATCTTGTGTGACGAAGCTCCCCCTCGACTTGTGGAGACACCAAATTTGCAACCCATTGTGACCGATGGGCAAAGTCATCTACAAGAACTGAAAACCAGAAATCCCAAACTCAACAATAAGAAAAAAAAATCCGCCATCCCGATCAAAAAGCAAAAAAGATGATTGGAACGAAAAACTCCAAAAGTACTCTCAACACCTTTTTTAAAGCACTTGGCAAGTCAACAACTCTGCCTGTAGCACATCAATCTACTGCTACGGCCCCTGGTGAACCAGAGCAATCCAAGACAGCGGGAGTAACCAACCAGTCCTCACTACCAACCTCTAATACCAGTGCAAACCTAAACCCAAAGTCAATTGCGTGGGAATACATATGCAGCTAGTTAAGATTATCCATGGTGAGAAAGTCTTTGCCGTAATTAATATAAACAGAAATGTTGTTAGCATGCCTGACAATTTTTTTTTGCTGGCCTTCGCGACATGTTCCAGCTTATTGTATTAGACAACTCGATTATACATACGATTTTACTGGGAGATCTAAATCTAGATTGTTGGAAGCATAGGCCACAAAGCCAAGCAGTGTCTAAGTGGATGGCACTCATGCATGAGCGAAATTATTACATGGTGAACGGTTCAGTTCAGGGTGATGTCCCAGCCCATTACACATGGCATCGCAGTTCATCTACCAGTATAATCGACTACATTTATGTCGACTTTAAACTATTTGAAAGGATTGAATTATTAACCATCGAAGATCACCCAAAGAGTGATCATAGCTTGTTGAACCTTCAGCTTAATTTGGTTTCGATGCCAAAACGAAGCGATGCATATTATAATGGTAATCTGGGAGTCAATAGTTCACGCCCACGACTCAGATGGAACCTGAGTACATTGAACCAGTTTGAGCATCTGGTTACTGATGATGAGTATACAGACTTGTTACACTCCTTTGCTCAAACAGTCACAATTCCCCAGTGTAACATCATCAGACATCCGCATGCCTTTGACTAATATCTCAAAAAAAGAGCTGAATTTAGGATGATCAAAAAGCAAATTCTAACGTCAACGTCAGCATTCAAATGGGTGGAATTAAAATCTGCTAAATGCAAATATAAAAATTGGTTGCGTGGCCGAAAGTCAATTCTATTTCAGCAAGTCAGCGAAGCCATGGCTCACGCACTGCATAACAAAAACTCCTCTGGAATGTGGTATTTGTTAAATAATCACACTTGCCATCAGCAGGCAGATGCTCAACTTAATGGAATGTCGGAGCAAGCGTGGGTTAAACATTTTTCAACTCTATATGCTGACCCAAAGTATGCTGAATGCATCTATGAACCAGTATCCACATCAACCTGGCAGGTGGAAGCTTCCTACGAAACAATTTACAACATCATACAAAAGATCAGTTCGTCGAGGGCAGAAGGTCCAGATGGGTTATCTAATCAAATGTTCAAAACATTTCCAAAGATATGGGCCCATATATTGCCAACAATATTTAAAGACATATTACATACACGCATCATCCCTTTCTCATGGAAGTCCTCCATAATCATTCCTATATTTAAAAAAGGCCCTCAATGCCATTAAAGCCCAATGTCAGGAGATTAAGCAACAGGTCTTCTTCGCGTTTATTGTTCTAAACGCAGCTTTCCATTCAGTCAGCTGCCTTCTACTAATCAATAAGTTAAAAAGAGACAATTGTCCGACTGCTCTGCAAGACATTATTCATTCATTACACTATGCAACATCTGTCAGAATCCAAATTACCCTGGATGGACTTCTGTCAGAAAAAATTCCCACATTTCGGGGACTAAAGCAAGGGTGCTCGTTGACCTCTGCAGTCTTCAACTATTATATACATGATGTTAAATAGCCTCTGTCAAAGGTCATCTCAGATTCCCCCAAACTGAATAACCATCAAATACAATCACTCATGTATGCCGACGACTTGGTCTTAATCTCTAGGACTCAAGTTCTTAAGATGCAACATTAAAACGGTAACTTGTCAATGGTTCAAGGCTTCTTCAGTGCCATGATCAGTTTATCGCATAAGAAATGGATGAAGAGGACCGGCAGCAGATGTCTCAATATTTGGGCACTATGATGTGGCGTTTATAGACCAGTTTATCGCATGAGATATGGATGAAGATGACCGGCAGCAGATGTCTCAATGTTTGGGCACTATGATGTGGCGTTTATAGACCAGTTTATCGCATGAGAAATGGATGAAGATGACCGGCAGCAGATGTCTCAATGTTTGGGCACTATGATGTGGCGTTTATAGACCAGTCCTAAGAGCTCAACACTGAGGAGGACGTGCAGACGCAGAGATCGCGAGGGTCTGCCTGGATACATGAGTGTACCTGTGCATGAATGCGCTGGGGGGAGGGATTATTTTTATGGTTCATAGAACACACCCTCAAGCAGTGGAGGGCGATTTGCCACAGTAGTCATAGATTTTAGGTCCATTTACCCAAAAGGGAGTGAGTGGGCGGCAGCACGTCTGCGTTAGCACAGAGGGTTGCGCAGCAAGTGGCAGACTTCGTTAGACGAGAGTTGCGCGTGGTGCAGGCAATTGGTATAGTTACATCCAAGGTCAATAGTGATCTGCACACCAAATTAATGAGTAAGTCCAAAAATTAAAAACAATAAATATCATTGATGTTCGGATGCAGGGGAGAAAAACACAGCTCTGGCGCTGAAAGCCGTTACAATAACATGAACAATCCCAGTGTCCTAAGGTAATGGACACTCCCGTTCCCTGCGCACCTTCCTAACTGAAAACAGTCACATGTTTAGTAAGGTCATTATAAGTATGTAATTTTACATATTCCAAGAGATCCTGCAATTGGCTAGTTCTCAACAATATTCAATTATGAAGAAAACATCATCTTCCATATTTCATTTGTAGATTATTTAATCAACAAACAAGTAGTTAAAATTAGGAGCTCGACACGTTTCGGGCTAGGCCCTTACTCAGGAGAAATTATATCTTGCGAAATGTATTTCTTCACTCTATGGGTCTGATCACGAGTTGGGCGGTATCTTGTCTGGCATACTGCCCAACTTTATTAGCATTAGCGCCTACCCATCTGGCAGTATTACTGCCGGATCACGGTTTGGGTGTTAACTGTCACCCGCCATTCTCCATTGGGTCCACTGGACCCAATGGGGAATTTTTGGTGCATTTTCCAGCGTGTTTACCCACAGATCAGAGCTGGGGTTAACATGCCAGACTCAAGATTGGGAGGACCCTTAAATTCCAGGGGTAACACAGTTACCGCCGCATTTAAGGGCTTCGGCCCAAATCGTGATCAGACCCAATGTGTAATAACTTACAAGAAGCAATTTATTTGTTGTGTTTGCACAATATCTGTTTATCGCACTCATTAAAGATTATTTCCCTTTTTAATCACCTGGTTAGCAGGAATAGTTTTGTGTATTTGTTTCTTTATTTGTTTGGCGCAACCAACCCAACGGTATCTGGGTGCCTTTCACACAGAGGTTGCAGATATACTTTCAACTTAGTTACAGTGGATGCAAAAAGACAGCTTATATACACCAGATAAAGTAAATTATACACATTAAGCAACTATACAACAAATCAGCAAATATACAACAGGTGCAGTGAATTATACAGGATAGGTGAAGGAATATATTCATAAAGTACCGGTGCAGAAGAGAATAAATGGGTAGTCAGGGAGAGGTTACTTAGCAGAGTCAAGAACGCGGATATTATCATCTGTACAAGACTAGAACTATCCATTTGTGTCATTGGTAACCAGCCTCTTTATGGTATTGCGCCTAAACATGAAGAAGGGTTGGTTGGCTCTCAATGAGGGAGGTAAGGTGTTCCAGGCTAATGCTGCCATAACAGGGAAGCTACCTCCTCCTGCTTTTTTTTAGTTTAAATCTGGGCACGACCAGACAGGATGAATTAGCTGTCCTTGTTGGTCGTGAAGTGGATTTTTAATGTTTCTCTCTGTGAGGTAGGTAGGGGCTGCTTGATTGAGGCATTTATGCGTTAATGATAACGTTTTAAGCATAATTTTGTCCTTAGTAGAGAGCCATTTGATCAGTCTCCTCAGATGCGAGATATGTTCTCTCCTTGGTATGCCATGAGCTGCTCTAAGAGCATTGTTTTTCAGAATTTGGATTTTATTGGTGATGTATTTACTCTCCTCCAGTACAAAGAGTTACAGTAATCCAGCTTGGAGAGGATAAGTGCTCTAGCTAGGATTGTACAGCTTTCTTTGGGTAAGAATGGTTTGCAGGCCCTAATCAACTTGCAGGTGTAAGTGTCGATATTGAAGGCGGTAGAGTTTGCGCTCAATGTGTTGAGGTTGGCTGTGGTTCTGAGTATTAAGAGCTCGGTCTTATCATTCAAGCATAGTCGTGTGTGACCATCCAGGCCTGAATGATAATGTATATTTTTTTCGGCACGACGTCCTTTAATCGCGGGATGTTTTTTCGCAGGTTTTTTTAACCGGAATTTTTTAACGAAAAAAGCCAATTTTTTAGGGGGTTTAGACAATTATATATATGGGGTGTGGGTGTTTGTGAATAAATAACCAATTAAATGTACTGGGGGGATTGGGAGGAACACCCCACAAAAATAATATAAAAGAAATTCGATGGATTTTTTCATTAAAAAACCCCCAAAAAAAATCGCAGTAAAAAACCCAGCAAAAAAACATCCCGATTAAATGACATGGAACCAGTTTATTCACCAAGGACAGGTCCTTGTCATACTCTCCTGTGAGAGGTATGAGGATCTGGGTGTCATCTGCATAGTTAGTGCAGGTGACACCCAGATGGTCTAGGTCATCGAACTATGGCTTTGTGAATATATTATACATTGTAGGAGATACACAAGAACCTTGTGGCACACCACAAGTTATCGGGATAGGGTCAGCAGCTGCTAGTGGAGAGAAGACTCTCATAGTCCTGTTGTTCAGAAAAGATTTAATCCAGGTGATAGCATCATGTGAGAAATACGCCGCTGAGGCAAGGTGTTTACAGAGAACTTGGTGATCCACCAGATCGAAGGCGGCCGAGAGATTGAGGAGTAGCAGCAGTGCTGTTTTGCCTTGATCCTGGAGTATATCGATTTGCATTTTTAGGTCTATTAAAACTGTCTCTGTACCGTGACGTGGTCTAAAGCCAGACTGGCGGGCACCAAGGAGGTGGTTATTCTCTAGGTACTTCTGTATTTGGATGTGAGCCACATTGTCAAGGATCTTGAGTAAAAAAGGTACGGTAGTAATTGGCCTATAGATAGTAGGAATTGAAGGGACAGTGATTGTTTTTTCAAGAGGGGTAAGACCCAGGACTCCTTTAAGTTACTAGGGACAGAGCCTGAAGTGAATGAGGAGTTAAATAATTTAGTTATAAATGGGGCCAGCTCGCTAGCGGCATCCTTAGTCATCTGTGCCGGGCAGCTGTCTCCTTGACACCTTGATGGTTTGAGGGAGGAGAGGATTTTTTCTACCTCATAGGTGGATGCTTGAGAGAAGCTGAAATAATGTTGTGGTTTGTTGGACTGAGCTGTGGCTGTGCTATGCTTGCCTGCGTTAGGTAGGTTAGCTTTTTTGCTAGCAATCTTGCTTTGGAGGAGAGACATTTTATTCAATAGGGCATTCTGGATGTCTGTGCAGCAGAGTTTGTCCTTCAAACTACAATGGCCATTGTAGTATGGAGATTCTAATCCCTTAAAGTCACATAACGATATTCTAAAATGTACCTATCAGGAATAGTCAAAAAGTGACTGTAAGTATAAGTGATTTACTGTGGTTCAACTACACGTACGTAGAAAACAAGGAAAATCTTCAGGGTGAAGTACCTTTTCGACCAGTAAGGGCTGACACTCTGCCTCAATAGCCGTCAGGTAGACCTATCGATGCGTGTGAAAAGTAGTTGCGTCATTTTTTTATTAATGGGTTGAGAAGTACTGAAATAGTGTAGAGAAAGAGAAAATATATATTTATTAGTGTTTAATGTAGAGGCAGAAGTCTGTTGTGATAAAGTGAAGTAATACGTCTTTCATGTTCGTTGTGGCTGCAGTAAACACGGAAGGGACAGAGCTAAATTAATATGTAAATATTGGAGGAGCTGCGTAGCACGTGCACGGGGCTTGGTTGAACGGAGGAAGGAGCAATCAAGCTCTAGGCCCACTAACATAGGGCATCATTGTTAAGGTGGTGGACCTGTGGATAGGGCCATTTGTGTATCAACAAAAATTAACAAGACAGGCTTGTGGAGGGGGCCAGTGTGTGTGAGTGGTGCAAATGGGGATGGGCCTGAGGATAAGGCCAGTGTGAACGAAATAGGTTGAATGAGTGTCACGCCTCGGGTACCTGTGTGGCGGCATCTGAGCACCCCTCACAGCTACTGGAGGCTGCCCTGGTGTCTCGCTATGCGTCACACGATCTGCGGTTCTAATCAGACCACAATTCCCAGCAACCTTCGACCATAGTGGTCATGTGACGCGCACGTAATGTGTTTCCACGTCCCTATGTGGTTTTACCATATAATGCTTTTCAAGCTGCGGCTCGGGTGCTCCTTAACTGAGTTTCCTGCTTAGTTCCCGAGTGCTCGTAATTCTGTTTCCTCGTTGTGATTCTGGCTTCTGACCCTGTTCGCTCATACAGATTCTGCATTCTGTTATTTCCCTGTGATCTCCGATGCTTGGTCCCCTACGCTGGTTCCCCTGGTTACCGGATGCTAGCTATTATATCCACGGCATTCATCCTGCTCAGCCCTATTGTTTTTTTTTTTTTTTTTTAAATGTATTTTAAAAATAAACAACACAAACCAAACTTGCAGCATTAGTTACAATAGACTCGTAAACATCAATTAACACTCGTTACTGCGCCCCAATTCCCCCCCCCCCCGCTCAAGAGCTTATCAACATTTCGGTTCTGTATCCACTGCGTGTGGCTGGGTATCGCTTCCTTCCGAAGCTGCAGGGTCCACTACTGTGCCAAACAGTCCTGTAATTAACATCCTCCAAGCCGTCAGGTTACCTACAATTGCTACATGCCTCCTGCCATACCACCGTTTCAGCCTCCGCCCATTTTTGCAAGTACCGCCATCATACCTCTATCCGTGGCTTGTGGCATTGCTTCCAGCTCATGGCTATCCTTCTTTTAGCAAGCACATATGCCAAGTCCCTCAGTTTCCCAAGGTGTTTAGTGTTCCGTGGTCTGGGGAACCCTCCCAGCAGGCAGGCCCAGGCCGTATCTATGTGTAGCGGGACCCCTTTGTCTGCTAGTTTCCTTGCCACTTCCCCCCAAAAAGCTTCAATCACTGGGCAAGACCAGAACATGTGTGCCATATCCGCATCTTCCTCATCGCATTTCGGACATGCTTGTCTTCCTGCGTTCGCAAACTTAGATCTTCTTTTCGGGGTCATATAGGCTCTATGCGTTATATATAGCTGTATTTGCTGCAATCTAGCATTTCTTGACACTTTCTTATGGTATCCCATGGCCCGTTCCCACATCCCATCGGTCAACTGCGCCCCCACCTCCCCTACCCAGTCAAGCCTCAATTCCATCAAATCCTTCCCCACCTGGGTCATCACCACCTCGTATAACCTAGAGATCTCGTGCCCTCCCTCCGATATGTCATATATCGTTCCAATTAGAGCGTCTGGTTCTTCCGCCAGCACAGTCTCCGGCCAGGTTTTACGGATGGTCTGCACTAGCCTAAGATACGTAACATATTGGCCCCCATGCAACCCTGTCTCTTCTCCCAGGTCTTCGAATTCTTTAATAGCCCCCTCTTGCCATATGTCTCCCAATGTGGCCAGCCCAACAGATTCCCAATAGGTCCTGATTATCATCCTAAACTGGCTGTCTCCCTTAGTTAAGGCGACTAGTGGCATCTGTGGGGAACATGGGCACGGGCTCTCCATCAATTGGCATGCTCTATGCCACATCTTCCACCCAAGCAACAGCATACTCGGGCGTTCTTTCATTTCAAGTCTAGGAACGCAGATGATCTCTTTTAGGTAAAACGGGGCGCAATCCTGCCCAAACAGCCTAGATTCAGGAGTTTCTTCATCAGAAAGCCATTTGGTTACATATTGCAACTGACTGGCTACATAATAGGCCTCAAAGTTTGGCAGCTTGATGCCCCCTCTATCATGGAAGTTCTGTAGCTTCCATAGCGCCACTCTATGGCGGGTGCCGTGCCACAGGAATTCCCTACACATGCTGTTTAGTTTGGCAAAGAACTTCTTGGGTATCAGGTGTGGTATATTACTGAAGAAATGCAACAACCTAGGCAGGACCACCATCTTGAGCATCGCCCCCCGCCCCATCATCACCAGCGGCAGCTTCTCCCAAAACTTCATATTCATGCGGATTTTCTTCACAGCCACCTCGGTATTGTGCAAGTGTTCCCCTTCCACAGTATGATATACATCTATTCCGAGGTAGCGGAAAGAGTCAGCTGCCCAAGGCACGGACAACACTGGCAATCGTTCCAGAGGGACTCCTGTTTAGCTCCCCAATGGAAACATGCTCGATTTTTGGGGGTTTACCGCTATGCCGGACAGTTCTGCATACTTTTCCATGACCTCTAAAATATACTGAAGATTTTCCTCCGGATATTTCAAATACAGTAACAAATCGTCAGCATATAGGGATATTAGGTGTTTCTCTCTCCCCCCACTTCAATGCCAACCAAGTCATATTGTTGTCTGAGGTACACTGCTAAGGGCTCCAGGGCTAGAATATATAGCATCGGGGACCAGGGGCACCCTTGTCTAGTGCCCCTACTGAGTTGCCACCTCTTGGATATCACTGATCCCGTGCGTACTCTGACCAGTGGTTCGCTGTACAACAATTCCGCCCACCTAACATAACCCGGCCCCATCCCGTATTCTTCCAGGGCCACCAGCAACCATGGCCACCTCAACGAATCAAAAGCCTTGACTGCATCTAGGGACACCACCACCATTTCCTCATCGCTTCTGTTCCCCTCCTCAAGCACCCGGTGGAGTCGCCTGTGGTTATGAGTTATATTTCTATTGGGGACATAGCCTGTCTGATCCGGGTGTATCAGTTTACTGATGACCCTTCGTAGCCTATTAGCCAGGACTGCCGTCAGGATCTTGCTATCCTGGTTCAACATTGACAGCGGCCTATACGAGCCGCAGCAATGCCCTGGCTTGTTGGGCTAGGGGAGCGGTACGATTAGTGCTTCTCTAAGTGTATCCGGTAGACGACCCTTCTCAAAAGACTCATTAAACATCTCTAGCATATGGGGGAGTACCTCTGCCCTATATACTTTATAAAACTCGCCAGGGAATCCGTCCGTGCCCGGGGTCTTGCAGGTGGGCAGCTGTTTCACCACCTCCTCTAATTCATCCAGGGTAATAGGTGCGTCTAGTTCCTCCCTTTCCTCATCACTAATCTTGGGCAGTTCCATGTCCTTCAATGTTTCTCTAATCTCCTCCTGATTTTCCCTTCCTCTGTCCTCATATAGTATTCTATAATAGTCAAAAAATGCCCCATTGACTCCTTCCTGGGTGTCAGGGACTTCCGTCCTCTCTAGTTATTGTCCTAATCGGGGGCCTGGGGGTTTCGCTCTTATATAACCACGCCAACAAGCGGCCAGTTTTGTCCCCACCTGCGTGTTGTCTCTCGACATATTTTTTGTAGTTAAGGTTGCAGAGCCTTTCCCAAAGCTCCGCACACCTCTGCTGCAACTCGAGTACAAGTTCCGCGTCCCCTCCTGCCCTGTCACTTTCACGCTCCAGTTGCTTCTCCGCCTCCTCCAGTTCCATTAGGACCCCACCCTGCAGGCCTTTTGACTTAGAAATGGCAGTACCCCACAACACAACCTTAAAAGCCTCCCAGAGTGTACTCGCTGAATCCACACTGCCCGTGTTCACCTCAAAGTACTGCAAGATCGCATCCCTGATGTCTTCCCTGAAGACTGAGTCTCTAAGCGCCTCCGCGCGGAGGCGCCACGTCGGTATCCGCGCCCTACGGCGACAGTACTGCCAGGTCAGCACCAGGGGCGAGTGGTCCGACAGGACCCTTGCTCTATATTCTATTTGGGTGGTCTCTATCACCACATCTGGCGTAGCAAAAAAATAATCCAACCTCGTATGTAAGTGCTGCGGAGCAGAGTAGTGAGAGTACTGCGTGTCATTAGGGTGTTTCAGTCTCCAAACATCCGCCAGCCCAAAGTCCTCTAGCAATGCCTGTAATACCCTGGCCGCTGGGGTGGGCCGATCAATCTTCTCATCAGACATGTCTGCCTTTGGGTCGAGCACGCAGTTAAAGTCCCCTCCCCAAATAACCACTCCCCCCACACACGCGCCCAGGCGAGTATATAGGGTTCTGAAATACGTGGCAGTATTTTGGTTGGGGGCATATGTATTTATAATGCACACCTTCCTATTCTCTACCAAAGCCCTTAGCATGACCAGCCTGCCCTCTGTGTCCACCTCCTCCTGTATGAGTCAGAGCGGAACATGCGGTGCCACCCAGATCAGCACTCCCCTAGCATAGGCAGAGTACGGAGAGCCCACTACTGTGCCTCTCCACTTTCTCCCCACCAGTTCCAATTTTTGTTGGGTCAGGTGTGTTTCCTGCAGCAGCGCAATATCAATCCTCTGTCTTTTAAGGTACATCATGACCTTGTTCCTTTTTAAATAGCTGTTAAGTCCCCTGACATTCCATGTTACCATCTTAAGGTCTCCCATGGCTCATGAGTATCTTCTTGCTTCCCATGTAGCGACTCCCCTTTGCCCACGTGATGCAGATAGCATCTCGTTCTAGTAGCTTCTCGTGCCAGCTCAAACCCCATTTAACTATGTACACAGCAAAACCCCAACTTCCCCCCCTCCCCTACCCCGTCCCTTCCCCAACATCACACACCCCAACTGCTGCCCAGCTCCAGCCTCGGAGCTCAGGCACCCCCACATCTAGCCCTGCAAGCACCGCCCGATGCACAGAGCTCAGTAGGGTGAGGTCGCCCTAATGGCCACCTAACTAAAGCTATCGTGGGGTAAAGAGAATCGTTCCGTAAGGCTCCCGTTAAGTAAACATTAACCACAGTGCTTATGACATATAGTGCAATCATCCGACCTTCTCTACCGAAGGCTGCGCAAACAACTATATTCAAGTCCCACGTGCCACGCCATCTCGCGGCGCCATCTTCATGCCTCGCGTATCTCTTCCGAGCTCTTTCTCGTCCGAACTTCTGACTCCTGGGGGCATCCTTGTGCATCGAGCCATCCCATGGCATCCTCCGGGGTCTCAAAAAACAGAGTTTTATGTGCATGAATGACTCAATTTTGCGGGATAAAGTAGCATATATTTGTGGCCCGCCTCCCTCAATCTCCGCTTTACTGACCCAAAATTCATGCGGCTACGCTGCACAGTCAGGGTATAATCCGGGTAAGCCGTGATGTTTGCCGCTCCTCGTGTGATCGTTCCTCCCTTACGAAAGTGTTCCAGTATCCTCTCCCAGTCGCGGTAATTGAGAATTTTGGCGATCATAGGCCTGGGCGGGTTCCCCGGCGGCGGCCTCCTCGTTAGGGCTCTGTGTGCCCTTTCTACTGCAAATCCTTGGGATAGGGCTCCTCCGGGTATCTCTTGTAATAACATGGATTCAATGAATTCCGTGGGATCACGGCCCTCCATCCCCTCCGGCAGGCCCACGATGCGGATGTTATTGCGACGGGCTCGTCCTTCCGCCTCCTCCGCTCTGCTCTCCAGGTTGCCCACTCTTTGTATCAGAGCGTGCAATTCGGCTTTATGGGAGGTGCAATCCGCAGTGTTCGGGCCGACTTCCTTCTCAAGGGACTCCGTGCGCTCCGCCAAGGCCCTGACATCCTGTCGGAGTAGGTTAACGTCCTTTTGAACCTCTCCGACCTTGAGGTCCAGCGCCGTTTTTAGTTCGGTGACGATTAGTTCGAGCTTAGATTCCCAGGCCGCCCTTAGGTCCGCAATCGCCGCCAGGATTTCTTGGTTGGCGCCCGAAGTCATCGTGCCGCTCGCAGCCAGCTTGTCCCTGCTCTTGGTGATGTCCTGACCCGGGGACCTCTTAGTGAAGTCGTCCAGGGTGGGCTGTTTCGCCTTCGGCCTCACCGTCCTATTCGACATGACCCAGGGAATCTGTAGTGTGCTCAAGTGACAAATGTGCGTGCAGTGCGCCGCCTCCGCTGGGTCACCGTGCGGCTAACTTCTTCCTTTGTTCCGGACCCTGGTCCGCCATTTTGTGTCATCCTCCGTCTCCGGTGTTCTTTATCTCATCCGCACCGATCTCCGCCGCCGTCACTCCTGCGCCATCCAGAAGTTCACCATGCGTAGCCCAATCATTCACACACCGGCATGCGTTTTGTCAGTGGTCGGCGGTCCGTATTAACGCACTTATTTGCCCGGATCGTTGCAGGATCTCGGGAGCTCATCCAGAACGCGTCCTTTTACATGGCTCTCGTAGCCATGCTCCCCTCAGCCCTATTGTTATTACGTTCTTAGGCTTCTTGGTTCCATTCCGTGTGTCAACGCTTCTTTTATTTAGCGCTTGACATCCATGTAGATAGCATTGCTTTCCCGTGCATAAACAAATAAAACTGCCTTGAACATACCCTTGTGCTTCACGCCCTACCACTTTTCAATAAGGATTTATTTTTATTTCTTGTTGCTTACTCCCTTTCACGGACATCTTGTTGCTTCTACAAGGACCTTTCCCCTAGACAGCAGATGACCTCCTGGACGCTCTCCTGGTTTCACCACTGGTCACTTTTTGTGGATTTCTTTTTTTTTCTTACGGATTATCCTTGGGACGCTCTGCTGAATATTTGTGGACGCTCTGCTGATTAGTAATTATTCTGAACTGTTGTATTGTTCTTTATTTCCTTAGCTCTGTTGTTGCTGCTCCTGCCTTTTCACTCAAGCCCCGGTCTGTCAGGTGATTTACTATCCTGCAGGCCGCGCTCTTGTGGAGAAAGTCTTATATACGTCGATTCCAAGACTTTTTGAGTGAAGTGTCCTTTTGAGGGTATGTTGTTCTATTGACCACTCAAATTTGTGACAGGTTAAGGAGCCTATTAACGCCTGTCCAGTATGGATCCAGGGGCTGATCCAATGGCTGCTCTTATGCAGGCTTTCTCTGCTTTGCGTACCAACATGGCGTCTGCCCATGCAACTTTGCATCAACGCATGGACGTTCTACAGAGTTTTGTGCAGCCTTTGCCTCATGATGAGGAATTTGGTGATGCCGCGGTCGCCGCCCCCCCTCCAGCACCCCAAGCTCAATCACCTGCTCCGACACCAGTTGTTTTGCCTGGGCCTTTTCCTTTGGCTCCCCCGGAAAGCTTTACAGGAGATCCCAAAGCTTACCAGACTTTTGTGAACCAATGTCGGCTGCATTTCCTTTGTCGCCCTTTAGCATTTCCGGATGCCACTACTAAAGCGGCATTCGTTCTGTCCCATTTGGGTGGAACTGCAGCGGCATGGGCTAACCCTCTGCTAGAAGCAAATGATCCGGCCCTGTATGACTTTGATGCTCTGATCCAGGCCATGAATGCTGTTTTTGATATGCGACACAAGGCGCAGGCTTCTGACCTTGAGTTTCTTGGCATAACTCAGGGCCAGGCAGACCTTTTAACCTATCTCGCTCGATTTAACCAGTTAGCGGCCGAGGCCACGTAACCTGAACAAAAGAAAGCTGCCTTCTTTTACAAGGGGCTCGCTGATGAATTAAAAGATGCTCTGTCCATGGTACCATCTGTACCAGCTGGTTTCCCTGAGTTGCTGGACCTGGTGTTACAGGTGGATGCCAGGCTTCGGCAAAGACTTGGCGAACGTCGGGTCCTCGATATTCGCATCTCATCCAAGTCAGATACAAGTACTCCTGCCTCGTCAGGAGAGGTTGAACCTATGCATATAGGGGCAACCAGAGGTCTGTTAACGAAGGCAGAATGAGACAGACGCATGTCCAATAATCTGTGCCTGTATTGTGGCCAGTCAGGGCATTACATTCGAGTATGCCCCAAGAGACCAGTCAAGGCGTCGGGAAATGCCAAGACTCTTAATTAACCCGGGCCTGTAGGATGAGTCAGTTAACGGACGGCCTGGGTGGGCACTCCTTCTCTCATATCTATCTTTCCATGAGCTTCACAGCCCCAGGTTCTATATCCTTCTTTAGCCCAGTCATGATTGATTCCGGCGCCAGTGGTAATTATATGGACATACAATTAACCACAGGCCATGGGCTACTTATGTTTCCCAAGGATAAACCAGAAGAAGTACATGCGTTAGATAGCTCTCGTCTAATATCGGGATGGGTAACAGAGCAGACAGGACCACTTCGGATGTCTATTCTGGAAGGCCATTCTGAACAAATTGTGTTTGACCTTATTTCTGCTCTCCAGTTTGGGATTATACTCGGTCTATCTTGGTTACAGGCCCATAACCCTGTCATTGACTGGGTCCAGCAGACGGTGCGGTTGTCCTCTGCTTATTGTAGTCAGCAGTGTCTTCAGACCCGGGACGTAGCTGTTCTGTCGCCTTGTCTAGCAATGGTGCATAGCTTTCCCTTTATTAGCGCAACACTGTGAAATCCTACCCCAGAGCTTCTTTCGATATACAAGGAGTATTCTGATGTTTTCGACAAGAGTGTAAAGGATCGCACTGGAGGGGGGTAGTCTGTACTCCTGCTCTCTATATGGTAGAGGAGAGGCACAGAGAACCCCTGCCAGGATTCTCTATTATTGGTGTCGTGGTCCAGCAATCAAGGCCTAGCGTCTCAGGAGGTGATGCAGGCTAGTTCTTAAGTACTGTGTAGTCCCCAAGCACCCACAAAGGAAAGTCCACACACTGTTTCGGTTAAAACACAGTATTTATATAATTAATATTCAAGGTCATGTACACTATCACAATAACTCACTTTGTACTCCGAAAATCAACAATGGTACATATATACAGTTCTAAAGTGGTACCACTAACGTTATCAGATCTCATTTAAGTGCATACGGTCAGAATGACACACAGATCAAATAAAGAGGAAACCAGCACTAGAGAGAGGAAGGAAAGCAAGATGGTTGAACAATTGGCATAATACTGGCCTCTACCGTTAAACACAGTTCTGTGTGGCGATCCCCCCACCTGGGCAACCCGTAGAAGAAAGATACAAGCCCAGTCCATATATTGTTCCCACTAGACTTTCCAATAGTTCTGCAACCCCAAAGTACCTGGCATTGTAGTGTTCTGCGTCGGGGAATCGACGGCCCTTCTTGATTGTCCTCCCTTTCAGGTGGGAGTTGCAGGTCGTCGAACGTCCAATGGAGAACAGGTCGAGCTACGACGATGAAGTGGCCGCGTCGTTCCTAGCGGTGCTCGTTGACGAGGAAGCATAAACGTCCTGCAAGGAAGAGGCGTGCGGGGCACCTCGAGGTCAATAGTTCTGGACCGTAAAGAGTTTGAAGAACTGTGGCTCAGCAAGGGCGTCGAGGCGTCAGCGTCTCTGTGGTCTTTTGGTGGCGGGAAACCCACCGGCGGATGCTCCTCGGCGCGTCAACGATCAGGCCTTCTCCAGCAGGATACAGCAGTGACGATGCAGATGAGAGCGTCCTTGGATCAGATGAAGTTCTTAGGCAAACGTGAGCACGGCGGCTTCGGACGGCGGTCATCCACAGCGGCAAACAACAGTCCAGGCGCTTCTCCTTGGAGTTCCGCAGCAGTTCCCATCTCGGGTCGGCAGCCTGTTGAAGGTCTGTCTACCAGGGAGCTTTGGCAAAGATCAGCTGGTGCACGATGGTCCCTCGTAGCTCGGGAAGAGGGCACCTTACCAGGTCCTCTCTGGGTCAGTCCTTGGAGGCACAGCGGCTTTCAGATTGTGAAGGAGAGCCACAGCAATTCTTCTCGTCCAGCAGGGCTTCAAGGTCAAGCTTCAGTTACTCCAGTTACTCGTCGTAGTGGACTTCAGCTTCTGAACACGATTCCTAGCAGTGAGAGGTCCCCAGATATACTGTGGATCTCCCATTCATTCCGCTGGGTCACACTCAAGCATCCAATTACGAGTAAGGGCATTCATGCAGGCAGACAGCCAATCGGGCACACAGTGCATTCAGGCCATTCACTTCTCTCCAGAAACTCACAACAAGTTGTGTATTGGGACAAGTACCGAGCCATTCAACACACCATACTGCATTCATACCGGTTTTGGGCAGGGCTGTCCCAGTCATTGTGCCAAACACCAGATACTAGACACCCACAACATAGAATGCGTATTCGTCACACACTCCATTCACCCAGGTCCCACCCACAGGCGTACCCACAACATACGGTCGTTGAGAAGGCTCTAGCCAGTCTGGTCGGCACTTCCCCCACACTACCATTTATGGAACTTCCACCCAACAGCCAGTCAGGGGGAAGGGACAGAGGCAGGGCTTCCCAGGACATCGGGAAGATCAAGGTAACAGGTGATTGAAGGCAAGAGGCCATGGGGGCCATTTTGTCTCCATCAGGAATCTACCGATTCCAATGACAGGGCCTGGGCATCCCAAAATGGAGGACGCTCAGGGCACCAGTCATTTCAGCACGGAGCTGCCACCAGCCCGTACCCTGCTCTGTGGGTCACACACAGGTGCCCAAAAACATACACTAGGGGCACAGGGTTGCACCCCTACCCATGGTTGCCATAAGGGTATCCCATGGGTCTGTTCTCCAAACCAAAAGAGAGAGCTGCACCGCCAGGAGTCCCACATTAACTCCTGCGTGGAAAACACGACAGAACACACGATAAAAAGCAGTAAAGGACAAGGATACGGAGGCCCTGTCCCTCCGATGCATTTCCAGCTTCACAGTGACTTTCAGAAAAACTCCCTCCACATCAGAGTTATGATTGCCACATTGATCTGTTGCCCGGGGCAATCATTCCACATGGTCGTATCTACTCCTTGAAACAAAAGGAGGAGGCCCATTTATGAGAATATGTGGATAATGCATTGCGTTTCTGACACATACGGCCATCTCGATCCCCGGCAGCCTCTCCGATGTTCTTTGTGCCAAAGGAAGAGGGGGACTTACGTCCTTGTGTGGATTATGGAGCCCGTAATAAAATCACAGTTAAAAACCAGTACCCACTGCCTCTCATATCGGAACTGCTTGACAAGTTGACTTCATCCATCATCTTCACTAAGCTCGATTTAAAGGGGGCTTATAATCTTGTGAGAGTGCGAAGTGGGGACGAGTGGATGTTAGGCAGAATCCTGTGCAATGCCCTTAGGGACCACTACACACAATTAAGACTACAGGTGGCAATACAGGTTTGACCTTTGGTACAAGCCTGTACTACTATGTTAAAGTGGTAGCTGTAACGGAGCAGCCAGGCTTATCTCAAGAGTATATGAGCAGTAGCAGAGATTACACAAAGGGACCACAATTACTGTGACTCAAGCAAACACTGACTCAAGGTTTCAGGTAAAAAAATATAAGTACATTTATTTTTAAACCATTTGTTATAAACACAACACTTCTATTGAATTCAAAACCACACGTAAAATACACTACAACTAACCAATTTACGGTATAAATCAAGGTAAGTACCCTGTGTTTAAGCGGACCGGTATTATGAAACAAGACACGTTACCGTGAATATGATTGCGATCACTTTTTGACAGTTCGGTCTACTAAATAAACGCATATCCGCGGCAAGAAATGTTACCGGGTGTTAGGAAAGATTTCGTAATTGTAGGTAATTTTCCTTCCATGTGGCAACCCCTAAACTTTTTGCTGTTGTTTTTCACCTTGTTCTTGACTTTTCCAGAGAAGTGCAGCCTTCTGCCGCACTCCTCTGGGCTTTCGCTCCTTTCTTACGGGGAAACTGACATGCCCTTAAGACAGTCAGTACCGGGGAACGCTGTTTCCCGTAGTTTCTTTTATCATGTTGCGGCTTTCGTGCAACATGACACAAGAGGGTACTGTAAGCTAAGTTACAGCTCTCTTGGGTCTCTAGCCTTCTGCAGGCCCTAGATACTCGTTTAGGATTGTATCTGATCGGTGCAAGTGATTCAGGGACGGGAATGGTGGCAGCGATCGTTTCTTGTGTTTTGAGCTCCTTTTGGCGTTGTAAGCGCGTTTCTCGCGCTTAACCCAAAATGGTGGCCTGGCTCCCAATATGGCCAGACCACGAGGCTTCTTTGTCCTGTCCGCTGACCGTCTTGCTCCCTTCACCTTCCCCAGGTCGAGCCGACCCGGGGCCTTCCTTATTTGGGCATGTATTTTCCCGCGAAACACGGATGCTTTCGCGGGCTTCTACATGTCTTGTGTGTGCCTCCAGGATGTGGGCTGGGATGTCTGGTCCCAATACACATCCTGGGTGCCAGAGAGTCTAGGGTGGTGTGAATGCCTGGGACCACCGTGGTCCGTGATTGGTCCACGAATGGTGTGAGTGTTGATGAGCGGATCTCCCATTGGGTCCCCTCTGTTTTGGCGCGAAGGGAACCGTGGATAAGAGGGGGCTGGAAACACCACTACCATGTCGATCTCCTGAGTTCTCACGAACGAAGGAATACAGGAGCCACGTATCCTGCAACCACGAGGCTGGACCGAGGAATCGCTGGTGACCCGCTGAAGGACTTCTCCTCTGCACTGCTGTCGCCTTGTGAAACCCTTTTCACCTTTGATCGAACCAGAAGGCCTGTACTGGTACTTCGACCCTTGGAATAGCGGGAACAGCTATTCTCGGCATCTTCACCATCTCCTGCCAGTAAGCCTTCGGAAGCGTCTCTGGGCCATCCAGCTGACTGTCCAGCTTACTCTTGCTCTGTAACCGCCGCCAGGTTGTGTAGTATTTCGAGTCCTTGTCACTCTCACACGCTTCGTACACTTGGCGTTCCCAGGTCTGAAGTGAGTAGTGTACATTTGGCTCAGATACACACAGCCGCTCCGTTGCCCTGCTGTGGTAACAAACTGTGCGGGTTTCTTCGATTGGGACGTCTTTTTACTCAACACGACGACGAGGCGTTCCCTGCTCTTCTGAACCTGCCAGCTGCTGAAACTGACGGCTGGGTCTGCTTGCATCGGGGACCGGTGAGTAGCATAGCTAGGATCTGGTCGCCCTCCTGCAGGAGGCCATTGCTTTTCCCCGCTGTGTCAAAACAGCACCCTTTTCCGTACTTGCGCTCTGCTTCTGCCCACTGTGGAGGCGGCACTTGAGTCGCGGAACTTGTTCTTCTTCTTTTGTGCACTAAACTGAACTGCCTGATTTCCCTCGAAGAGCTTCTCCTTTTGCCCGTTGGCACCAGCGCGTGCAGGTACTTTTGAGCACAAGGCTCCACTCTTCGCAGGGCTCGGACTTCCATCTAGTTAGGTGCCTCTGAAGGCGAACTGGGTCTAAGCATTATTGCGCACTGCCTGTTTTCCCTCCCTTTTAGGTGGACTACACATTTCGTGCATATAACGCTTGAGACTTGTTGTATTTGTATATATATTGTGTTGATATGGTATGCGTTGGTTTACTATCGTTATATTGTGATTTTCTCGCTACGGTCATTGTTTTAAAGGCCTTGAAATAAATGTGTATATATTTTTAATATAACAACTGTTTGGAGTAGTTTGTAAGTGTTCTTGCTTTGTGTGCTCATTGTGGGCTTTCAGTCACCCTCACCCCTCTTGAGACCTAGTCTTGACTGCCGCGATCGCTACCTTGATTGGTCTGGCTCGTCCAGAGGTTACCCTATTCCAAGTAATTAGGTTGGCCTTCTGAACTTCTGCGCCACCAGGACAGAGTTCAGAAATCCGTCTTAACACCGGGGCAAAAACACACTTGGCACCTGAGATACCCAGAGGGAGTTGGGGGCAAAAATCATAGGCAATATATTAGTTAGGCAGACAGAATCGAAGAACACTCATAGACAGGAATTTAAGAGTCAAAGGGCCGAAGCCAAAGTCAAGTGACACCGGGTGCCTGTTGTCGAGGATCACACAGTCGGACAGTTCACGATTCAACGTAGCCAAGAGTACTTTGATATTGTCAATGTTCAGAAGCAAAAGTTATAAGAAGGAGGGAAAAGTTAGCCTTGAAGAAGAGAAATAGGGATTCACCCAAATTCCTCAAGCAGGACACAGTACCTTTTTCAAAGAACGAAGATGGTGCCACGGTAGTTGTTCCTGGTAGTTTCCTGCAGACCCACGATTCCTGGAGCTTTGGTACGAAGAAGGACGATGAGGGGGTCTGCACCACACAGGGATGAGGCCGGCAGCAGCGACAATGAATAAAAGGATTGCTCCTTTAAAAACAGGAGAGGCTCTTCAGGTGGCTATCTGGACCATTACAGCAGTGTGCAGCGATTTCGACCACGAAGGGATTCCTCTGACTGAAGAAGACGAGCTGGTTATCCCCACCAGGCTCAAGGGAAGAAGACTCCGGACTGGATCTTCTCTTAGTCGTTGAAGGGTAGATTGCTCAGGACTGCAGCAGGGCCTCACCGGTACGGGATAGTTGCAGCAGTCGACCTCTCCTCTGCTTCTTTTCGGTTCCTTGTAGTTCCAGTGGCGACTCTCTGACTTCCAGCCCAAGAGACCTGCCTTTTATGCGAAAAAACCCCATTCACACAGCCTGGCTGTCAATCACACAGCAGGGGGGATGTCCAGCCCGGACAACCACCTCAGCCAATCATGAAAAAGTGCGACTTGGGTTTCCTAGGATACCCTGTGCAGGGGGTGACTACACCCCTCACTCACATTCAGCCCACCTAGACACCCAGGCGCCTAGAGGAGGCTTCTTGGCAGAAGCCCACCAAAAGACAGTGAACAAAGAAGGCAAACCTGGTTTGCCGCGCAAAGTAAAACACAAGGAGTTTAACAAAAAGAAATGGCGAATAAACCGCACCGGAGCCAAAAGAAAAAGTATTTGGTCAACCAGGTTCTAATACAATAGCCTACAATACTACCACGTTTATATAAGATAACCGCGGTAGAAAGGTTTAGGGTAGATACCACTGCCACCAGCCAATTCTAAATGTTAAAAGAGCGAAACAATGCTCTAGGAGGTGCAGATACAAAGGGCTAAGAGTTAACCCTTCCAGTACTCCATGTAAGATGGGGTGTACTGGATCTGTGGTTAATTTGACTAAATAAAGTTAATGCCAACTTTACCTTTTTCTGGAGGACAGTAGTGATCCTCAGAAATGGAGTCGGTGGGAAGTCTGAACAACATCCCTGTGTCACTGCACTGAAGGTGCTGTGTAACACACAAAAGGGGGCCACTGAAGTGGGGTACTCCAGAGCCCACAATCATACAAACATATAAAAGACACATAGCAAAACATGGGTAAGAGTGGGGGAAAAGCTCACACTCTTACCAAGTGGAAAGAAATAGCTCCAGAGATCCAGCAAAGCTGCCGAGGGACTCAATAGGTAAGGGAAATTAGCCATGAAATGAGAATTCTCCCTAACAGTGGAAAACCACATTCAAGACAAAATTTGGACTCTATGAGTATTGCCTCATGCCCTTTGGGCTATGTAATGCCCCAGCCACTTTTCAACATTTTGTCAATGACATTTTCAGAGACATGTTGGATTGTTATGTGGTGATATATCTGGATGACATCCTGATATTCCCGGATTCACACCAACAGCACGTTCAACGTGTCTGTTCTGTCCTGCAACGCCTCCGTGAACATTTGAATGCAAAACTGGAAAAATGTGTCTTTCACGCATCTTCGGTTGAGTTCCTGGGATTCCAAATATCTGGGAAAGGGGTGCATATGTGTGCTTCCAAGGTCCAGGCATTTTTGGATTGGCCTGTCCCGACCTCAGTAAAAGCACTGCAGTCTTTCTTGGGCTTCTCAAACTTTTATAGGCGTTTCATAGCCTCATTTTCCAAGATTGTGGCTCCACTTATCCGTCTTACCAGTCCCAATGTTCCATTCCGTTGGGATCCCGAAGCGCAGTCAGCCTTCCAAGCCCTGAAAGAAGCTTTTACTACCGCTCCTGTTCTGCAGCATCCCAACCCATCTCTCCCTTTTATAGTGGAAGCCGATGCCTCTGCTATTGCAGTAGGGGCTATCCTTTCGCAGATCTGTCCTTCTATACAGCGACTACATCCAGTGGCCTATTATTCCCGTAATGCCACACTCTGCCTCTTGTCTGACCTGTTTGTCCTTTAAAGTTTTCTTTCTCGGAGGTCTTTCTTTTTTTCTGGACATTCGGGACTTGTACAGGTACGGACGGGTATCTTCAGCCTCCAGCGTGTAGACCGGACACCAGCCTCAGAGAGAGGGTAAGCGTTCAATATTCCTGGAAGATCAGGTGAGTAATAGTCTAAAGTCCGGGATGGGTCTAGGAACCAGGGAGGAGTCGAGGTACTCGCACAGTGCAGAAGGCAGAATGCGGGCATGTAAGGAACAGGAACAAAGGCCCGGGAAGGAAGAGGAACGAGCAGACCCTTAGGCGGGAGCGCGAGGAGCAGCACAATTAGAAACCAGGAAGGATATTTGGGAACCAGTAACTAGAAGGGGAGTAGCACGGGAGTAGAGGAAAGTTAGATACGCACTTGCCGGATACTCAGAAAGGTAGCGTTGAGACGCGCAAAGACGCGGGGGCGTGCCTATTTTCTAGGAAGTGGCAGGTCTTGCGGAAACACTAGACAGCGGCTTCTCAATGGTGTCAGCCATGTTGGTAGAATAGCGGGTATAATGTTGCGGTGCTTGATGGACCATGAAGTCCAGAAAGGGCGGAAACAGCAAATCATGACACGTAAATTGTCGCCTGCCGAGCGCCATTACACTATCACGGAAAGGGAACTCCTAGCTATCAGAGTGGCATGTAAAGATTGGAGACATCATCTTTTGGGGGCGAGAAACCCAGTAACGGTGTACACTGATCACTAGAACCTCCAAGCCCTGTCCCATGCAAAATGCACCAACGCCCGACAAATACGTTGGCATCTGTTCTTCACCTTATTTAACTTCACGGTTATCTACCGCTGTTAGGCAGAATCCGGTGCAGTTCCCTTAGGGAGCACTACAGAAGATTAGGACTACAGGTGAGAGCAATAAATCCCCTACCAGTCTGTACCACAAAGATTTAGTTGGTAGCTGTAGCTGAGCAGTCAGATTTATCTGAAGAGGGAGATGAGCAGTATTCAGGGTTTACACAATAGGCCCTCAGTACTATGGAACAAGGAAACACTGACCAAAGCTTTGTAGTAAAAAGAATATATATATATTTATTTTATACACTTCTAGTTAAACACATCTATCACAGTTTTTAAGCAAGTTTAATTCGGTCAAAGAAAGTATATACAACTCCCTAGTTAAATTGTAGACAAGTTTGAGCAAGAGTGAAAACTGAGCAAAACGGCACAGTGAAAACCAAACACAAATGGCACTCTAGCAATTTCTCACGAGGGAGGGAAAGCACAAGTTATACAGAAATATCTTCTTACACACCCTAGCAAAACTTCTCATAAGTTTGTGAACCAGTTTAAGCAAGGCAGTACATCAGTATGGAAAATACTTAAATGAAAACTGAGCAAAATGGCACTTCACAAGGTTTAAAGCGGGGAGGAAAGGGTGATTAGAAGAAGTAGGTGCACAACACAGTTCTAGTTGAGAAGCAATCTAGAGAAGGCAGTTCTAACAAATTTAGCCAGAGTCAGTAGGCCTATGCCAGAGTCAGTGGTACAGGGCAAGGGCCCAAGAGCAAAATGTTCTTGTAGCTGCAGTCAAGTCTTTGGTTAAAGATTTTGAAAAGGTAGATACAAAAGGTGAAAGACAATGTTAAGAGAGAGGGGCGGACAACCCAACAGGTAGGTAAAGGATTTAAAACACCTAAGCTCTACCGCGCAGAAAGGGCAGCCTGGCAGATCAATGTACCTTTAAAATGAAAAATTGGCTCCTCCGGTGGCGGTTGTTCCTGCAGTTCGAGGGATCCAGCAGAGGAAGAGAGTGTCATGATGCCTACCCCCGGGGACCCAGACCAAGTCCAGCAACCCCGGAAGCAGGCATCAAGTTACCCCAAACAAGCCCAACAGTCCCCGCTAGGGGCTATTTGGGTGCAGTCCTGGCGCCTATGGTGCCAGGCTCATATGGAGAGTCAGTCCTGGCGCCATAGGCGTCAGGCTCATAGATTAAAACCTACCTGATGCAGACCATGCTGCAAACTTACCTGATGCAGACCATGCTGCAAGAGCTCCAAGCCAAACGAGGCTTGGCAGGGACTATTTTACCTAGGGACTATTTTTTTACTCAGGTGGGGCTGGGGAGGAATACTTACCTGGGACTATTTTTTTAGGCTAATTAAACCACGCCCAAAGAGCAGCACACGCTTCGCGTTATTCTGCATCCAGCAGCGTAACGCTCACCGTGCCTGCAAGTCTGCATCCAGTCTTCTGCCCCGCCCGCCCGCCTCGAGTTTGGAGCTCCTAGAAAAAGGAAGAAAGAAGGAGAAAAGGTTATAACAAGAGCAATACCTTTGATTCTTACCTGAATTCCCGATCCATCGTGCCTTCGAGCTGGAAGAAAGAAGTTGTTTTATGCGCGTCGCCTCGCCTGCTGCAGCGCTGCGCTGAACTCACCGGCCTTCGCAGCATCTTCACATTTCACCGCATCCTCCTCCATGTTACCGCTGCACTCCGGCACCTAAGGAGAAGACAAAAACAGCAAGGTGAGCCAAGGGAATACACAGAGGAATACCCCCCATAGACTTACCTGATTTTACCACTGGGGGTACTACTCTTCTTCACGTGTCGGCGCAGCTTCCACTGCATCCTAGCCGAAACCAGCCCCCTAAGGGGAAACAAAAGGACAGCAAGGTGAAACAAGGGACTAACAAGGGGATCCCTCCTCACCACAAAAGACTTACCTGATTTTACTGCCAGAGGCATTATTCTCTGAGACTTCACTCTTTCTCTCAGCGCCTGAATAAGGGATAAAGCAACAAGTTACATATGGACATTATTTTATCGAACTGTGTTGGATAATACAAATCCTTACCAGAACATTACCGGTTGCCACGAGGAACTCTTCAGTATGGTCAAGCTGCAACCTGCAAGGAATCGGACAAGAGTGAAAGTCAGGCATTTGAACTCTTATGAACTACATACTTACGGCGTCTTGCCGGGAATATCGGAGTCAATATTGTCCTGGAACTCACCAATTCCTTCGAGCCAGTGAAGCACCTGGTTATCTACACGCCCCTGCGCTCAATGCAGGATGGAGAGCTCATCTTTTCAAATCATCAGGTGAGACTATAAGAGGGAACATCCAAGGTGATCAGTGGGGAGAACAGCGGGGTGGGGGGATTTATGCTCAACTCCACGGGTGGTTAATTCCCTTTCTCCACTTGCAGAAGAATATTCCTACGGGCCAAGCAAACGAAGCTAGGTGGGCCAGTCCAGTCCGTCATCTCGGCCCTACACATCACATTGGTGGAGACCGCAGCAGTCCAGTCCAGATCGACGCCTCTGTGGGAGCCAGGTGAGCGTAACAGAACGCGAAGCCTACCCACAAGTTCCCACCCGGGCGTTATGGATGCCTCATAGACTGACCAATTGGCCCAATTACTAGGGGAATTGAGGGCTGAAGTGCATTCCGCCCGTCAAGAAACCAATGCTCTTAGGACAGAACTGATTTTGTCAAAGGAGCGAACTAATGATCTTGCTCGGCAACTATTGCAAAGCCAGGCTGGACAAGCACCCCTACCTGGTTCCGGGGGAAATCCAGCTCCTGTGTTATCGAGTAACCCTGTGCAAATAAACCTACCAGGACATATTGCATTAACCCCACCCGAACGTTTTGCCGGAGATCCCAAAAGGTTTGCCGTGTTTATGAACCAATGCCGCTTGCACTTTTTATGCAGACCTGGAGCCTTCCCAAACGATCAAGCCAAGGTAGCCTTTGTATTGTCATATCTCAGCAGCAGTGCAGCTGATTGGTCAATTCCACTAGTTACTCAGGATGACCCAATTCTTTGGGATTTTCAGGGCTTTCAAACTAGCATGGAAAGACTATTTACCCGGCACTCCCAAGGACAGGCCCTGGATAACAAACTTTTGTCCCTACGACAGGGTACACAGGACCTTTTATCCTACATCGCAACCTTTAATAGGTTAATAGTGGAAACTGGATGGCCTGAGGTAAAACGAATCACGTTATTTCATCGAGGGCTTCGAGGAGAACTCAAGGATGTCTTGGCTCAAGTCGTGAACCCCCCTCAAGACTGCGCTGAATATATAGACTTAGTGGTCCAGTTAGATCACAGACTTCAGAACAGAAAGGCTGATCGAGCCAAGTTTGAGAATCGGATGTTGGTCAAAATCCACGCTAACCCCAAAGGAGCAGATGCTTCAGAACCCATGCAAATCGGAGGGGTTAAAGGACCCTTAGCCCAGAAGGAAAGAGAAAGGAGACGACAAATGCAATTGTGTCTATATTGTGGAACATCTGGACATTTTCTACGGGATTGCCCTGTAAAACCACCCAAGAAGGTGGTAGGAGCTGCTGATAAAAGCCATATGGAGTCAGACTCGAGAAACGACCACGTCCGACAAGCGTAGAGGTCCGCTTGCCGAGCTTGAAGAAGGATACTCAGACCTTGCATTTCATCATACCAATGGTCCTCGTAGATCCAGGGCAGCCATCGTGTATGCACGCAGTAAGGGCATACATTGATAGCGGGGCCATAGGAAACTATGTGGACTATGAATTGGCTTCCAGGATGAATCTACCTCTCTGCCGAAAAACCACCTCAGATATCATCACCACAGTCAATGGAACTGAAATTGCCTCTGGGCCTGTAACTCACTCCACCGCAGAGATGACACTATTGGGTCAGGATGGGCATCAAGAGACTATTGTGTTTGATCTAATCAAAGCCCCACAGTTCCAAATAATACTGGGGATACCTTGGTTGGAAACACATAATCCTTGTATTGATTGGCGAGAGAAGTGAATAACCTTCCCGGATTGTGCACAAACCTGTTACCCAAAGAAAAATCAGAACACAGGCCTAGCCACAGTAACCACAGCAGTCATGCAACTACCTCCAGAATACCAAGAATTCCAGGATGTCTTCCAAAAGGAACAGGCAAACACTTTACCTCCTCACAGATCGTACGATTGTCAAATCGATCTCATACCCGGTGCACAACCCCCTTGTAGCAGGATCTATGCCCTCACGGAACCTGAGAACCTTCACCTACGACAATACTTAGACCAGTACCTTGCCAACAGCTTTATTCGCCAATCCAAGCCCCCTGCATCTTCAGCTTTGTTCTTCGTACCCAAAAAGAAAGGTGACCTCAGAACGTGCATAGACTACCGCGCATTGAACCAGATAACTGTTAAGAACCGCTACCATTTGCCTCTGATCCCTGAACTACTAGACCAAGTGAAGGACGCTTGTATATACACTAAATTAGATCTCCGGGGGGCATACCATCTGGTACGTGTAAAAGAGGGCGACGAATGGAAGACTGCTTTCTGCACTAAGTATGGGTTATTCGAATACCAGGTGATGCCTTTCGCGTTGTGCAATGCACCAGCAGCCTTCCAATACTTCATGAACGATGTCCTTCGTGAACTCATTGACGTTTGTGTTGTCCTGTATATCGATGATATTCTAGTATACTCCTCTTCAATATCTGACCATGTGAAGCACGTCCGAGCAGTCCTTGAGAAATTGCGCCAGCACAAACTATATGCAAAACTAGAAAAATGCGTTTTTCATGCCACAGAAGTTGAATTCCTTGGGTTTACCCTGACCCCAAAGGGAGTCCGAATGGACTCACGGCAGGTGGATACAATCCTTAAGTGGCTATCACCAAGTTCAGGTAAAGGAGTACAAAGCATGCTCGGCTTTGCCAATTTCTACCGCAGATTCATCCCAGATTTTTCACATGTCGTACATCCCATCACAGCACTCTTGGGAAAAAATAAATGCTTTATGTGGACTGAAGAAGCTGAAAATGCCTTCCAAGAGCTGAAAGCGAAATTCACATCTGCACCTGTTAAAGCACCCACGCCCTGAACTTCCATACATAGTGGAAACTGATGCATCCAGTCTAGCCATGGGAGCTTTCCTGTCTCAAAAGGACCCTGAAACTGGCCAGCTACACCCAGTAGCATTTTGGTCCAGAAAGTTCTCGGTACCTGAGTTAAACTATGCGGTTACCGACAAGGAGTTATTAGCCATTAAATCCGCCTTCAAGGCTTGGCGGCACTATCTTCTCGGTGCCAGGCATACCATTACTGTGATCACCGATCACCGGAACTTACAGTATTTAAAAACAGCCAAGGCCCAATCGTCACGTCAACTCCGATGGGCATTGTTCTTTGCCGAGTTCGATTTCGTGATACCTATCGACCAGGTTGTAAGAATGGTAAAGCAGACGCCTTATCCCGAATAGGGATGGGAGAGGCAGAAGTGAACCCAGAACCAGTGCCTATAATTTCTGAACAAAGGATTCTTGGCATGACTACTCTAGAGACACTAGAGGACATTCAGGTAAAGATCCAGCAACTCTTTGATCCTACAGCCCTGCAGGACTGGGTAAAGAAAGGCCCAGACTACTCTGTCACCAATGATCTTCCTTATTACCAAGGGCGGCTATTTCTGCCACACAAGGAACTTCAAGAGCTAGTCATTTCCCGTTATCATGATACCCTAATGGAGGGGCACCCAGGTATTGCAAAAAATGAAGCTAAAATTAAAAGACAATTCTGGTGGCCCACTTGGCGAAAGGATATTAAATCATTTGTGATGTATTGTGGCATTTGCGCCCAAAACAAAAGTCAAAAGAAAAAAACAGCTGGACTCTTACAACCTTTAGACATTCCGCCTACACCATGGCACACCTTATCGTTAGACTTTATTACCGATCTACTTCCTTGTAATGGGTTTAACACCATTCCTGTTATTGTGGATCTTTTTTCCAAGATGGCCCACTTTATTCCTTTAAGAGGTCTACCTTCAGCCTCAATCCTGGCCAAAGAATTCCTCGAAAACATTGTTCGCATACATGGATTTCCGTCCGTGTTGGTCTCTGACCGGGGTAGTCAATTCATTTCACATTTTTGGAAGAAATGTTGTCAATTGGCGCAAATCGATGTGAGGTTATCGACCAGTCACCACCCCCAGACCGATGGTCAAACGGAGAGGACCAACCAGACTCTCGAACAATACCTGCGTTGTATGTTACATCAGACGGAGAGTAATTGGAAAGACATTCTTTGGATCGCCGAATATGCATACAATAATTCGGTACATTCTGGAACTGGACAAAGCCCCTTTTATACCTTATATGGGCACCATCCTCGAACCTCAGACCTTGACTCACCCCAACACTTAGAAATGCCCGCAGTGGGCCATCTGCGCGCTACGATTACACAATCCTTTAAGGAAGCAACTGCACATTTAAAACAGGTGAAAGAAAAATACAAGAAAGATGCTGATCAGCATAGAAGTGATTCTCCACAATACCAAATAGGGGACCAAGTATAGTTAGCCACAAAACATATAGCTCTAAAGGGAACACGGACCTTTAACCCCAGATATTTGGGACCTTACTCTATTAAGGCCATTATCAACCCGGTGGCTATCAAGTTGGACTTACCTGCTAATATGCGAATTCATCTCGTCTTTCATGTGTCACTTTTGAAGCCAGTACAACCAGGGACAAGACTAACCAAGCCACCAGACCCCATCCTTGTAGACAGAGAACCCGAATTTGAAGTTAAGAACATCCTGGACTCCAAGCTGATAAAGTCAAAACTTTTTTATTTAATCGATTGGAAATGTTACGGACCACAGGAAAGGTCATGGGAACCTAGTGGCCAGGTTCATGCACTCCGATTGGTGAAAAAATTCCACCGAAATTTCCCAGACAAACCGAAACCACAGGGAAGAATGACTTTAGGAGGGGCATTGGGGGGGAGTGCTGTCATGATGCCTACCCCCGGGGACCCAGACCAAGTCCAGCAACCCCGGAAGCAGGCATCAAGTTACCCCAAACAAGCCCAACAGCCCCCGCTAGGGGTTATTTGGGTGCAGTCCTGGCGCCTATGGCGCCAGGCTCATATGGACAGTCAGTCCTGGTGCCATAGGTGCCAGACTCATAGATTAAAACCTACCTGATGCAGACCATGCTGCAAACTTACCTGATGCAGACCATGCTGCAAGAGCTCCAAGCCAAACGAGGCTTGGAAGGGACTATTTTACCTAGGGACTATTTTTTTACTCGGGTGGGGCTTGGGAGGTATACTTACCTGGGACTACTTTGGAGGCTATTTAAACCACGTCCGAAGAGCAGCACATGCTTCGCGTTATTCTGCATCCAGCAGCGTAACGCTCACCGTGCCTGCAAGTCTGCATCCAGTCTTCTGCCACGCCCGCCTCGAGTTTGGAGCTCCTAGAAAAAGGGAGAAAGAAGAAGAAAAGGTTAGAACAAGAGCAATACCTTTGATTCTTACCTGAATTCCCGATCCATCGTGCCTTCTAGCTGGAAGAAAGAAGTTGTTTTATGCGCTTTGCCTCGCCTGCTGCAGCGCCGCGCTGAACTCACCGGCCTTCGCAGCATCTTCACATTTCACCGCATCCTCCTGCATGTTACCGCCGCACTCCGGCACCTAAGGAGAAGACGTAAACAGCAAGGTGAGCCAAGGGAATACACAGAGGAATACCCCCCCATAGACTTACCTGATTTTACCACCGGGGGTACTACTCTTCTTCACGGGTCGGCGCAGCTTCCACTGCATCCTAGCCGAACCCCGCCCCCTAAGGGGAAACAAAAGGACAGCAAGGTGAAACAAGGGACTAACAAGGGGAACCCTCCTCACCACAAAAGACTTACCTGATTTTACCGCCGGAGCCATTATTCCCTGAGACTTCATATTTTCTCTCAGTGCCTGAATAAGGGAGAAAGCAACAAGTTACATATGGACATTATTTTATCGAACTGTGTTGGATAATACAAATCCTTACCAGAACATTACTGGTTGCCACGAGGAACTCTTCAGTAGGGTCAAGCTGCAACCTGCAAGGAATCGGACAAGAGTGAAAGTCAGACATTTGAACTCTTACGAACTACGTACTTACGGCATCTTGCCGGGAATATCGGAGTCCTGGAACTCACCAATTCCTTCGAGCCAGTGAAGCACCTGGTTATCTACGCACCCCTGCGCTCAATGCAGGATGGAGAGCTCATCTTTTCAAATCATCAGGTGAGACTATAAGAGGGAACATCCAAGGTGATCAGTGGGGAGAACAGCGGGGTGGGGGGATTTATGCTCAACTCCACGGGTGGTTAATTCCTTTTCTCCACTTGCAGAATATTCCTACGGGCCAAGCAAACGAAGCTAGGTGGGCCAGTCCAGTCTGTCATCTCGGCCCTACGCATCACATTGGTGGAGACCGCAGCAGTCTAGTCCAGATCGACGCCTCTGTGGGAGCCAGGTGAGCGTAACAGAGAGGCTCTCGTCGTGGAGGAAGGTTCGAGTTACTGCACTACCCAGGGATGAAACCAGCCGCGGTGCTGCCCAACGAATAAAAGGTACGCTCCTTTAAATCGCGGTCCGGGTGGACTGGTACCTGGCTATCCGGCCTCCGAGTACAGGGTACTGGCGATTCGACGAAGGCAGGTCCGGGAAGGCGATTGGCAAACTGGTTGGCCCCACCAGCTCAAGGGAAGAAGGCTCTTTCAGATGAAGATCTCCTCTCGTCGTGTGGAGAAAAGTGGTGAGACGCTGCATCAGGGCTCCACCAGTGGTTCAGTCGTGCAGATGTCTTTGGCTTCGCTCCTCTTCAGCTTCTTAGTTTCAGTGGTGACGTCCTGCCCTTCCAGTCCTCAGGACCCTGCTTTTATGCAAAAAGATCCCCATTCATACAGCCTAGCTGTCACTCACACAGTGGAGTGGTCATCTTGGCGGGAGACCCTCCAGCCTATCAGGATAGAGTTCGACATGAGTTGCTGAAGCAACTCTGTCCAGGGATCCTACTCCCCCTCCCACACAATGGACCCACCGCAGACTCAGTGGCGCCGAAAGGAGGGCTTCTTGGCAGAAGCCCGCCAAAAGGACGAACAAAGGATCCCCGACTTGGGTTAGGAGTTTAGAGAAAGACATGTGAAAGAAGTTATATTAAAGTTCTGGGAAATAAAACCTACCGGAGTAAAGTTAATATAAAAATACACTGGTGGTATGTTAGAGGCTGTCAGAAAATGTGGTAGCCTCGAACAATGGGAAATTTGCGGTCAAATATTTACGCTAGTAACCACTGCCACCAGCCAGAAACATTTGAGAGTGGGACTGTACGGTACCCTCTCGAAAATGAACGTAAGGGAAAAACTATTAACCCTTTCCAGTACCTCCATAGTAAGATGGGTTGTACTGGTTTAGTTCATAAAAATTGACTAGTAAAGTCAATTTAGACTTTACATGCCTTGGGAGACTGTAGTCAGTCCCAGGATATGGAGTCTAGGTTTGGGGGTCGCTACGACACCCCTGTGTCACTGCACGGAGTGTACTGTGTAACACATGTGAATAAAGATGGTTCATTTGGAGGTGAAAAAAACCCCATAGACATTAAACACAAAAATAGCCTAGAACACACATAGCAAAATGCCTAAGAGTGGGAAAATGAGTCTCACTCTTAGCAGGAGAAAAAAAAACCTTCAAATCCAGCAAAGCTGCTGGGGGACTCTATAGGTAAGTGAAATTAGCCATGGAATGAGAATTCTCCCTAACAACCACTCTGGCCCTCTACATGGAAAGGCTGATGCTTTATCCCACATTGGTACTGATCACGACACCCAGAAACCAACAACACTGATTTTACCCTCTTGCTCGGTGGTGTGTGTCTGTTCTGTTTCTTCTTCTCTCTTAGATAAGGTGCGACAATGGGCCAGGGATCATGCCTCGTCTCTTGACAGTTTGGGTGCCAGCCTTGTTTTGGGTCTTCCCTACATCCATGGGCTGTTATACTTTCCAGACAATGTGACCAGGAGAAAGGCTCTCGAATGGTCGCGCGACTCTCGTTTGGCAGCACATCAGGGTCAAGCCAAAACATAGGATCTGTTGCACCGATGGTGTTCGTGGCCCGGAATGAAGAAAGATACTGACTAGTACGTCTCTATGTGTGCTGTCTGTACACAGTGTAAGAGACAACCAGGGAAACCCGTGGGCCTTTTGATGAACATGCTTTTGCCTCTGCACCCTTGGCATACGGTCGCCCTTGACTTCATGGTGGAACTTCCCTTGGTCAAGGGCATGTCGGCCATACTTGTGGTAGTTGATGTGTTCACTAAAATGGCACGGTTCATACCATGTCCTGGCGTACCGACAGCTTCCTTGTTGGCAACCCTGTTCTTTGATCATGTGGTACGGTTGTTTGGCCATTGCAGGAAAATGAAAACTGTTACCCTGTTATATAGGCCCTTACAAAATCCTACATTGTCTCAACCCAGTTGCTGTCCGTTTGAACATTCCATCCCATTGGAGAGTACATCCTGTGTTTCATGTCTCCCTCCTCCATCCTTTCGTGCCCGGCACCCGGCTTCCTGCTGCCTCGGCTCCAATCCTCTCCAAATGTAAGAAAGAGTTGTGAGGAGCCCCTGAGTTCACTCGTTCTGTTGAGGTAAAACTTCAGGGCTCGCCTGATGTCCAAGTTGTGTAAGACTCTCTAGAAAAAAGATAGGTAAGGAGATCGATTGGGTCAAATGAAAATTGGTAACCACCTTAGGCAGGAAAGAAGGATGAGTGCAGAGCACAACCTTATCCTTATGGAAGGTGAGGAACGGATGTTCTACAGAAAGAGCTTAGAGCTTGCTTACTCGCCTCGCCGATGCCACTGGAATCAAAAAGGCGACCTTCCAAGAAAGGTATTTGAGATCGGTAGTGGCCATGGGTTCAAATGGTTTATGGCATAACGTGGTGAGGACCACATTCAAATCCCATTTGTGATGAGGAGTGCGCACCGGCGGGAAAAGATGCAGAAGACCCGCAAAATGCCTTTTAATTACCGGATTAATCATAGAAAAGGAACAGCTGTCAGTGGACAGGTAGGCTGCAATGGCAGATAAGTAAGTCCTGCAAGACAAGACATGAATGCCCGAAGATGCGAGGTGAGACACGAACGATAGAACAGTGTCCACCGTAGCGTGCCTGGGATCAAGTTGCTTAACTAAGCACTAGTGGCAAAAACAGAGCCATTCACTCCTATATTGAGCCCTCATAGAAGGTTTTCTGGCTGAACGATTTTGGGGAGGGGTGCCACATCTGGTGATCGCACTGGTTAAGCAGGTTGGGAATCCACAGCAATCTGATCGGAGGAAGAATCGACAGATGCTGAAGTTCCGAAAACCAGAATCTGGCTGGTCATCAAGGAGCTATGAGAAGGAGAGTGCAATTCAATGCATTCCTAAGCTTGCAGAGTGACCGATGAATCAGAGGCAGCGGCATAAGCCTTCATGTTGTGCCATGGAATCTCAAGAGCGTCTCCCAGGGTGGACACCCCGAGACCGTCTCTGGATGCACACAGAGGAAGCTTCCTGTTTGTAGAAGTCGCAAAGAGGTCCACTTCTGGAGTGCACCATTGGGGGAAAATGGCAGAGAGAACATCTGTGTTCAATTTCCACTCGTAACTGGCTGCTGACTGGTGGCTGAGTGAGCATGCAGTTACATTGATGTGACCCGGAATGTGTACAGCCAAGTGCCAAACCTTGTGCTGGATGGCCCATTCCCAAATCTGTATGGCTAGGTCCACAAGGAGAGGTGACTTGGTGCCACCTTGCTTGTTGATGTAAAACCTCACCACTGAATTGTCTGTGCAAACACTGACTACCTTGTTCATGATGGACGGTTGAAAGGCTTTGAGCACCAGAAAAACAGCCAGGAGTTCCAGATAATTGATATGAAACTGCCTGTCATGAAGTGTCCAAAGGTCGAATACTTCGAGGTGACACATCGTTTCGCCCCACCACAGAAGGGAGGAGTCTGTGGTAACCGTCACTTGTGGGCAGGGCTCCTGGAAGGAGGCCCTCACTGAAAGGGTGTTGGTAGAAGACAACCATTGTAGATCCGCCGTCATTCAGGATAGAACTGGGATTATCTTGGAATCCAGGTCCGAAGCCTGAGACCAAGAGCACTGAAGAGCAAGCTGAGTACACCTCATCTTCAGACGTGCAAGAGGAAGGGCTAGCACTCAAGAGGCCATGAGGCCCAGAAGTCTCTGGAATCACCAAGCAGTCCTGTGCGAAGACTGGAGGAAGAGCTGACATGTGGCTGATGGGTCCGCAATCCTGTCCGCCGTTAGGAACACCTTGGTACTGACCATATTCCAACAGAAACCCAGGAAAATCGGGTCTTAAGAGATGGAAGATTTCCGTCAGTTCACCGACAGCCCAAGGTGGAACAGGAGCTGGAGGAGAGACTGGAGATTGATCAATGGCGTCTGTGGCAAGGAGTGCATAGGAGCTGATAGTCCAAATATGGGTATACATGAACGCCCTACAGCCTGTGGAAAGCTGTGATGACCGGCATCTTCATAAAGACATGCAATGGTGAGCTGAGACCAAAAGGGGGCACACGGAACTGGAAATGTTCCCCTCAGAGGGAGAACCGCAGATATTTCCGATGCAGCGTTCATATCAGGATGTGCATGTATGCGCCCTGAAAGTCCACTACACTGAGCCAGTCGCCCTTACGAAGAGAGGACTTTATTTGGCAAGGTGTAATCACCTTGAATTTCTCTTGGGGAAGAGAAAGGTTGAACTGGGAAAGATCGAGGATAGTGCGCAGGCCAGCCCAGTTGAATTTGGGCACTGTGAACAGACAGGAGTAGAAGCCCTCTCCTTGGTCCCCAAGGGAAACAGCTCCACCGCTCTGAGGTCTAGAAGTTTCTGTACCTCGGCTCTGAAGGAGGGCGACCTGATCTACTGGAAGGGAGGGTTGAAAGGTGGGGTACGGGGTAGGGGCAAGCGAAAGCCCACCCGAGCGATGGACAAAACCCACGGTCTTCGGTGATGGTCTGCCACTCCTCCAGAGGAGACGAGATTCGTCCTCCCACCGGAGGCTTGTGCGACCGACCAGATATATCATTTAGATGACTTGTCAGCAGGGAGACTATCTGTCCCTGGAGAGGAGGCTGATGGGCAAGAGAAAAACCGACCACTGTGTCGTTGCTTTCGATGGGGCCCGCCAACCAGAGCTTCAGTACAGCACGCAGGGCGATCCAGAAACCCCCTGAATCCAGAGAAGGACTGAGTCTGAGACCCTGACCTCTGTTTTTAACGGGCCTTAGCTGAAGCTGAAGCCAGGACCGATAAATATTTGGCAGTTTGGTTACTCGCTTTCGTCTTTGTAAGTTCCTCGTCTGTAGAAGAATGGAACAATTCCTTGCCATCAAAAGGAAGGTCCAGTACTTAATCTTGCACTTCCTTTGAGAACTTCATCGCGTGGAGCCACGCCTGGTGGGAGAGGTCAACCCCAGCCATTAGGCCTCGAGCAGAGCTATCTACATGGTGTACTGCAGCTTACAGTAGATCCTGTACAAACAAACCGGCTTTAAAGTAGTTAGCCTATCTGCAGGAATACACTCCTGGAAATCTGCAAGCTCTTTCCACAGCCTCAGATTTGCTGCTACCAGGATGAGCTTGGTGTAAGCTTGACGAAGTTAGAGCACGAAATTGACAAAGCCATTCTTGCCCAAGGCCTCCAGGAGCTTATCCTCTCTGGAAAGGATTTGGGCCGCTGCCATGGAAGATGCAGAGGCTGGCTTGGACTGGAGGGTGGCTGCTGCCACCACCGTTGAGGAATGGAGCAGACACGCCGATAAGGCTATCTCCTCAGAGGCGTGAACCTTTTATCGAGCGTCAATCCTCTTGTTGAAGTGTAGCCCGGAATGGGGTTTATCGAAGACCTTATGGGCCTCCCCAAAATGGTGGATCACCCTGATGTTTATTTTGGTTGCCTAGCAGCAACACAGCCTCGCCTGTGATTGGTCCGTCTTGCCTGTAACCAGCACCCAGGAGCGCCGGAAGGCGCTAGCCGGCCCTTCCTGCGATGGCACCCGGGAAAGGCACAGGCCTGTCTGTGCTCCACACCTCCCAGCTACTCCAGGTGGGCAGGAGCCTAGCCGGCAACGTTCTTGGAAGGAAAGAAAAACACGACCAGACTGCAGGACTCTGATCAGGTGATCGATCGAGCAGTGCATTGCAAGCACTCCTCATATCCATCCCACCTCCCCTGCAGCCCATCCACATCACCCCCACCTCCATACCACCTGGATTCAGTTGTTTCAGCGGCATTTCGCCTTAACACACCGCCGAGCCGACACGAGGAAGCCTCCCCAAAATGACGGATCACCCTGATGTTTATTTTGTTTGCCTAGCAGCAACACAGCATCGCCTGTGATTGGGCCGTCTCGCCTGCAACCAGCACCCAGGAGCGCCAGAAGGCGCTAGCTGGCCCTTCCTGCAAAGGCACCCGGGAAAGGCACAGGCCTGTCTGTGCGTGGCCTGCAGACATCACTACCAACAACTTGACCACTCTGCCTCAACACTCGTCAGAGCAGCCATCCACCATTCGGCTTGGACAGTAAGACTAGTATAATAGCTAACACTCTCTGTATAGCATTGTGCATGTCGCTTGCCGCCCTGCATTACCCGTACTATTATACCATCCCCAGTGATCAATTGTCTGTCGGTTCACTATACTGCTCGCCTCTGACTTCATAAGTTTGCATTTTGCTACTTTGCCTATTGCACTCCTTGTGGCCCGCAACGTAAGGAAGCCAGCCCAACCGCTGCAGCGCGCCTGCCCCCATCCATGCACTGTACCCCTACTTATCACTGCCCTATAATGCCTCCTTTGTGCTATGACTGAATGCTATCAGCTTGCCCACCGTAGCGCCCGCATTTGCGCAGGCATTGTGCTTCCACTGTGCCCCCATCGCATTGTGCCTCTATATGCTGCTGTTTCTACCATGCATCCCTTGTGCTATGACTAAATGCTATCAGCTTGCCCACTGTAGCGCCCGCATCTGCGCAGGCATTGTGCTTCCATTGTGCCCCCATCGCATTGTGCCTCTATATGCTGCTGTTTCTATCATGCATCCCTTGTGCTATGACTAAATGCTATCAGCTTGCCCACCATAGCGCCCGCATCTGCGCAGGCATTGCGTTTCCATTGTTACTCCATACTGCCTACCGGCACTAACCTGCAAACAAATTGATCCCTCCGCTCACCTTAACTGGTGCCTACATCCTTTCTAGCCTATGCTACGCTCACTTACACTGTACACAAGCTCACCATACCCTCCTGCACCCTGAAACCTACTGGCATAATGGCCTTATACCACATTTCACCTCTCCTGCCACACAATGGATTCCTCCCACACCATTCCTCCCCCCCTCTCACTATTGGTGAACCCTGCCCTGCACTCAGCAAATTAACCTCCGCACAAAACTCAGACAAGCGTTCACCCACACCGACACTAGGAATGCAAACCCCCACAGCACCAATACCTCTACACCTAAGGAACCAAAAACCAGGATCTCGCTCCATCAGAACCTCCTCCACTGTGTAAAAGCGCCTAGAAAAAACACCATATATGCCCTCTCCTACTACCACAGCTACGCCTAGAGTCTTGAAACCAAGCACCTTGCCCTCAAACATCACAACCACACCTATAGTAAATGACAACAACACCACACTAATCCAACTTGCACTCATTAATGCTAGATCTATGCAAGCCCACGCCACAGAAATCCATGATTTGATCACAGACCTAGAGCTTGATGCACTAGCCATTACTGAGACCTGGCTACACGAAGCCTCCGGTCCAGCCATATGCCAATCCCTCCCACCAGGATACACTATCCTCCGCCAGGACAGATCCACCCACAAAGGTGGAGGGGTTGCATTCATAGTTAAATAATCTCTCAAGGACAGACAAATCCAGTCAGCCACGTCAAACAACATTGACGCTCTCTCAGTAAAAATATCCTTCTCACCCAACGACACTTCACCTAGTTTATCGTCCACCAGGCCCTCTACTAGACTTCCAACCTAATGGGCCTCATTCCGAGTACGGCGCTAACCAATGGCGCTATTAACGCCTTGGTTGACGCCATACCCGGACCGGCAGCGCCTTGGTGGATGGCGGAATTACCGCCCCATTCCAAGGTTGGCGGGGCGGTAATTCCCCATTCACCAAGGCTCTTCCCCATTCCCAAATGAGTCCCCATAGGGCTCAATGGGAATGGGGAAGATGCAAATAACGGTGACCGTTCATTACGGTCACCGTTATTGGCTTGGAGGCCCCTTTACGCCCTCGACTTTAACACCTGCTCAAAGCAGGCGTTAAGGGCGAGGGCGCAAAGGGAACTCGGAGTATGGCGGTAAGGGATCACCGGTCTCGTTACCGGTGGCCGCTATCCCTTACCGCCATACTCGGAATGAGGCCCAATGTCTTACATCGCTTAGGTAATAACCTTGAAACCAGTACTAGAGCCATTCTCTTAGGGGATTTTAACCTGGGATTTAACGACTCAAAAGACAAACAAGGAAAAACCTTTGCTAAGTCTCTCCTCGAACTAGGTTTCATTCAAAAAGTAGATTCACCAACTCATATCAAAGGACGCATACTTGACTGGATAGTGGATCACAGCTCTGGCGTTGACATCAGTTCCGTCACTCCTCGCCCTTGGACTGACCATCACCTCCTCCACTTTCACATACCATCTAAAGTAGAAACTCAACAAATTCCTCCCATGCCAGCCGCTATGGCCAGATCTAGAAAACTGCTCACTAAGGGCAGAATTCTCCCCCTCCTCGAAGCATCAGCGCTAGCACTCCCACTCCCTAACAACCCGATTGAACTAATTTAGCTCTATAACACAACTTTTAGAGAATCTGTAGACGCCATCGCCCCATTAGAAAAGAAAAGAGCTAAAAGTATCAAACATACCAACTCCTGGTACAATCAAGACCTTCTTAATTTGAAAGTCACTAAAAAGCAAGCCCTGAAAAAATGGCAATCTAGCCCCTCTGGCCCCACACGCGATGCCTACCTTACAATAGCTAAACAATACAAAATATCCATTGCCACTGCCAAAGCTGCCGCCTATAGTATCCGTATTGACAATGCAAAATCCCAATCTAAGGAATTATTTGCCATCTACAAGGAACGGAGCGTCCCTCCCTCATCAACACAGCAAACTGTAAAAGATGAGAAATGGTACACATCCAACATGCACTGCTTAACGAAATTGACCTATTGCAAGATAAAATCAAAGCTAACTTCAACAACCTGCCCATGGCTACGCCCCCAATACTTAACGACCCAAAACCAGTCTTACCTACCCATCTAGACTCGAAACATCCAACGCCTTTTACTTTCAGGAAAGTAACCATACCTGAGTTCCTTCTAACCATGAAACGTATAAAACCATCGCTATGCAAAGGTGACATCTGCCCAGCAAGCGTAATCAAAGACTGTGCAGCAACACTAGCCCCCTTCATCACAGACTTTATTAATGATTCCTTCACCTCTGGCATTGTACCCACCTCCCTTAAGGAAGCCTGGGTCCGGCCTCTTCTGAAAAAGCCTACACTAGACCCAGACTCCCCAAATAACCATAGGCCGATCACCACGGTACCTTTCCTGTTGAAGATCCTGGACAAGGCCGCATACCTACAGATCCAGTCTTACCTGGAAATGCATAACATCCTGGGAAAAAGACAATCTGGCTTTCGCCCCCGGCACGGTACAGATTCAGCTCTGCTAAACCTACAAAATCGGCTTCTAGAAAACATGGACAAAGGCAAGGCTGCACTTCTCCTACTCCTCGACCTCTCTGCAGCCTTTGACCTAGTCGACCACGAGATCCTAACAAGACACCTTATACACTCTGCTCACTTCGCCCAAGAAGCCACCATCTGGATAACATCCTTTCTGGAGAGCTGGGCCATGAGGGTTTTCTCCGACCAGGCCTCAGCCAACCCATCCCCTATTGGGTGTGGAGTGCCACAAGGCTCATGCACCTCTCCTACCCTCTACAACCTCTTCACACTACCACTATTCAAGGACTTAGAAGAATTCGGCATAACATTCACCAATTATGCCAATGACACACAAATTCTTCTCCCACTATCCGGTGACTATGAGGAAGACCTTAAAACCCTACAGCATATCTACGCTATCAACCAGGCCTGGATGGCAGCTAACGGCCTTTGTCCCCATTGAGACAAAGGCCGTTAGCTGCCATCCAGGCCTGGTTGAAATCCTACTTGTAGGCCCCAAGGAGATATTAAAAAAACTAGACACTAAATACTGAAACTTCCAAATTGAAAGTACTATAATCCCGGCTTCAACCGCGGTGAAAACATTAGGAGTCTTCCTGGACTCTACCCTTTCCATGGATAAACAAGTCAGCTATATCGCGTCTTCAGCAGCATTCACAACTAAAATCATTAATGCCATCAAACCTCATCTCTCATCCAAAAACTGCCTCAATATTGCAAGAGCCACCATAGGCGCAAAATTAGATTACTGTAATGCCCTCCTTCTAGGTACCTCATCCAAAAACATCAACAGACTACAAATAACCCAAAACAACGCTCTCAGAGCCGCTCTCAGCATCCCTAAGAGAGAACATATCTCTCAGGCCAGACAAGACGCCCATTGGCTCCCCATTAAAGAGTGCATTCTTTTCAAGGCTCTCACAATCACTCACAAATGCCTATCACAATCTGCACCCCCTTATCTCTCCGAACAAATTCACCAAGCACCTACCATGAGACCCAAACGTGACTTATACTCACACCAACTCAAAATCCCCGCCTTTAACAGAGTCAAAGCAGGAGGCTCAAGTTTTGAAGTGCTAGCACCAAAATCTTGGAACACACTCCCGCTCAGTTTTAGGAAAGAAACCTCCCTCATGGCCTTCAGAAAAGCTTTGATAACCATGCTCTTTAAGTAGACCATACTCTCTCCGCTGTTATGACTGTAACCTCACTACTTTACTGTATAACATGTATGCTAACCAACAAGTACTTAACATGTAAATTGCATATATGTTATAGATACACGTTATGCCTAACCTTATACCAAAACTTGCTCCCATGTAAACAGCACCTAAGCAAATATTCTTGTAATAGCGCCACGTTGCCCGAGGGCTGTTTGTGCGCTTTATAAATGGAAATAAATAAATAAATAAACCAAGATGTCCTCCTGGAGGAACAGGTCGGTGTGCTCCTAAGGTTACATGGTAAAGGCTCCAGAAAGCACCCTCTCCTGTGGAGTGGGGGCCTCAGGTACTGGAATATCAAGGAGGGTCATCATATCCAGGACCCGTTCATGGAATGCTCTAACAGAGCGGTTCTGCTCATCGCTATCCTGATGCGCTTGAGGCTCATCCAACAAAGCGGGAACAGAAGACTGGTGCACCATGCGTACCGCCTCAGGTTTTAAAGTGTTGTCCCGCTCTGCCGGTGTCTCCTCAATAGGAGACAGCAGGCGCAGAGGAGGGAGGGGTGGAGGAGGTCCAATAGGAAGCAGTGGAGGAGGTGGCACCACTGGGACCTGCGTAGAACCAGCCGGGGCAGAAGGTGGCACAGGAGGTTCAGGGTACATTTCCCTGAAAATACGTTTGAAATATGCCTTCATTGGGTGTTAGGCAGAATCCTGTGCAGTTCCCTTAAGGAACATGCAAAAAGAGTAAGACGACAGGAGTAAGCAGTAAACCCAATTGGTAGCAGTCTGTAGCACCCAGATTTACCTGGTAGCTGTGGCTGAGCAGTCAGACTTCTCTCAAGAAGAGTAGGGCAGTATGCAGAGTATACACAATAGGGCCAAAAAACAGTACAGCAAACAAACACTGACCAGAGCTTTGTATCAAAAATATAGAGTTATTTATTTAAAACACACTTTAGGTAATACACTAGCACTCTCAATGAATAGTAAGTTAAAACACAGTCAGGTAAAGTATAAACACCTCCCTTGATAACTATCAGACAAGTCAGGGTTAAAGCACTACTATTTGTTAAGACAGATGTGAGCGCGTAACCTAGATGGCACTCCAATAGTTAAGTTTAAAGGGAGAGAGAAAAGACAGAGCATAGAATAAAACAGTTCCCAACACTTTTAAGAGTTCAGAGCAAGGGAATAAAGGCAGTATACATTGTAGAGCCAAAGTTCATAGGCCAGGCCCACGGTTGGTGACCACTCTTTTCCGGAAAATTACTGATAAGAATACGTTGTTACACTATTCTAGTTTTCACGCGGCTGGTCTTCGCCAGAATTTATCCTACGGGCAGTTTCTAAGGATACGGCGAAACTGTACTGAAAAGAACGATTATAAAGAACATGCAGAAGATCTCAAAGAGTGGTTACCGAATAGAGGATATCCAAAAAAACTAGTCAAGGATAATCTGAAAAGAGCACTGAATAGGAATAGAGATGAATGTCTGGTACCTAAAGAGAAAAAGAAACAGGGGAGATTAGTCTGTGTCACAACGTTTAATCCAGTAAGTAATGAGATCAAAAGAATTGTGAATCGGAACTGGGATATAATCAAACAACCAGGAAGTCTTTCAAAGAAACCTATCTTCGCTTTCAAAAAGAACCAAAACTTGAGACAGCGTTTGCTACATACATACAGGGACTTGAATGTGGAACAAACTGTATTGAACCAATGGGGTCTCCCCCCAGTTAGAGGCCACCATAAATGTGGGAACTGTGTGTCCTGTCCATTATCAGAGACAAGAGAAGAGTTCAACCATGGGGTGATAAAATGGAAAATGAACACACATACGAACTGCCGCACAAAGAATGCAATCTATATTATTAGATGCCCTTGCAATCTCCTCTATGTGGGTAAAACTATAAGAGAGATTAGGCAGCGCATAGGAGAACACCGCAGCTGTATTCGAAATAAGATAGCTGATAAACCCCTGGTTGACCACTTCAGCCTCAAACAACATAAAGATACTGACCTAAGATGGTTTGTGTTACAAACCATAAAAATTCAAAAGAGAGGAGGAGATATGTCCAGCAAGCTTCATAAATTGGAACAACGATGGATATATCGTTTAGATACAGTAAGGAATAGCCTCAAATTTTCAGTTGAATGAATGGGGAGCACTCACACACTAACGTGTGACCTGCTATAATTGGGCTCATTTTTTAACATAGGTAAAATCTAAAAAAGAAATGTTCTATAGTGTACACTTTGCTAAAATGTGATGGATGAATGGAGCCACAGCAAAAATTCCGTGACTAATAGGAATGTGGATCTAGATGGTCCGGTGGTTCCACTGCATGTAGGAGACATCGATTAGAGTCCTTTGTATGAGTATTTACTACAGGGCAAGCACTGGTCCATTATACAATTAATGGCGCCATCCGGCTGTCCCTTTTGTTTTGGGGCTAGGCTAATAGTTTAATATTTATAACGCCTCCAAAATTGAATGTTGCAAGAGCCAGGCTTGCTAATCAAATCATAAACAAGCAAGAAGTCTCTGTTCTATGTTAAAGGGTCCGAGGTGAGTGTTTTTCCCCACCGTCGTTGACCATTACAAATGAAAAAGAGTCCCTTTCTAGTGTTTACACACGGAAGAGGAGAGACAGTCCTCTTTCGTGCTCGACGATTTTGCGAGCATAAATAAACGCGCGAGAGATACAGTGAACTGGCACTGGTGGACAGATGCGACACAGCATTCAGACGGGCTCTTGAAGTAAAAGGAAAAAGGTAAGTAGGAGAGGCTGAATGATAGTCTGGGAAGAAAGGAGTGGGATAGTTAATAGAAGGAGTGTGTTCGATATCGGAGAACTTTAAAGATAAGGTTTTGGCATTTTAAAATTGAAACCATGAGTGCAAACGAGGGCTCTTATAGAAATGAGAGTTAGCAGTGAACAAAAACATGGAAGGGATGTGACAGGCTGTAATTGAAAGGTCTAATTTGGTGATGAAAGTTTGTAAACAATCCATTTTTTCATCCTTTGTTTTTCTGGTCCCGCTGTAGGATCATTATTAGAGCGGCATCCTGTGGCTACAGAGAAAAACATTCCCGTGCATACTATATGCTATAACAGGTGTAAGTATCCTGATTATTCACCAGTACCTAATAGCTCCACCACTCCTTCATGTAGAAATGGTGAATATTATCAATTCCCCACCGTTTCTCTTCCCTATAGGAGCCATTTTCAATCCTATTCCCTGATCCAATCATGAAGAACCCCTCTTGAATGAGTCCATAGAAATTATACTAATTCTTGAATACAACTGATTTTTGAATTCAGCAACATAACTAATCCGAGTAAGTCCATGAACAAAATCATGTCAAAATGTGGGTTTATTTGCATCTTGGATGTGGACAGAGTAAAGTGGCCATTATGCAGAGGTGCAGATAGGATTAATCCGATAATCAATTAAATGGGTGTCAACAAGCGTATCACTAATAAAAATTGATATAATGATTAATGATCAGAATCGTTTTTTCTACACATCTATTGTGATACAAAAAAGAGGGAATAGCTTTTGTTAATGAAATAGAATATATGAATGATGAAGTATTATTTTAGCGAGGTGTGTTGATATTCTGTATTGTATTTTAGGTGGTGACACTCACCCTACTTGATGCTTACGGGAATAAGGCAACTCCCGATTTTCTGTCATGAAGAAGGTTGCAAGACTAAAGGGGCTACAAATGTGGATGTACCGAAAAGACAACCAAAACACGTGTAGACATAAGTCTGTGTGATTGGGAACACGCAGACAGTACCATCACAGTATTTGATAGAGGACTTTTTTGATTACTGTGTAAACAAACAATTGGAGGCCGTCCGTAAAGGAGGCCAGGAAACAATAAGACTCATATGCTGTGATAACAAAGCAAAAAGTTGAGAGTGGTAGGAGTGAATCAGTGTGAATGCGTGATGCAGATATTTGTTTTTGTGAAAATGTTTGATTTTATACTTTACGAAATTTTGATATGTGAATAAAATTTTTAGAAATTAACAAATGGAACATTTATTGGTATTGATAAATAAACAAATGTTATGAATAGCTATTCCCTGTTCTGTTGGTCCACCATTAGATTTATTGCCACTTTGAATGGAGCAAGGCTAAATGTGCCCAAGATCACAGTTTCAAATGCACTAAAAAGTCTTTGTAGAATGTTCAAAAGAGGTTGGGGTGGTTCAGAAAGATAAAGTTAGAAGGTCTGGGGCCAACCCAGTTGGAAAGCCAAGGATTTAAGGGTCACCTTTAGCAATCTGAAGAAAGGGAGGCCAGGTGGAACACAGTACCTTAAAGAGAAAGGAAGCTCCAGCGGTGGCAGTTGTTCCTGGCAGTGGTTGCAGTTCGTTGTTCCGACCAGGGAAAGAGATGATCTCGTCGAGGAGGAAACTTGGAGTCGATGCACTGCACAGGGATGAAACCAGCCGCGGAGTTCTCCGGTTAAAAGATGCGTTCCTTTTATTCGCGGTCAAAGTGGTGAAGCTTGGCTATCCGGCCGCCGGGGTGCTTGGCACGGGCGATTTGACCAAGAGACGTCTTTGGAAGGCAAAAGGGGCGAACTGGTTTATCCCACCAGCTCAGAGGAAGAAGACTCGTCCAGCAGAAGATCTCTTGTCGTTGGGAAAGTGGTGAGTTCGTTGCAGCAGGGCTCCACCGGTGGTGTCGTCATTGCAATTGGCTCAGCTTCTTCCCTCTTCGGATTCTTAGGTCCTGTGGTGACTTCTGAAGTTCCAGTCCCAAAGGCCCTGCTTTTATGCAGAAAACCCCCATTCAAGCAGCCTAGCTGTCACTCAAACATGCCAAGTGGTGAGTTGGGCGGCTCACCACTGAGCCAATCAAGACAGAGTGCGACTTGTGATGCTAAGGCAATGCAGTCAAGGGTGCCAAGTCCCCTCCCCACCCATCCTGTGGAACCCAGACAGAGTGGCACCAGTTGGAGGGCTTCTGTGGAGAAGCCCGCCAAAAAGTGGAACAAAGGGCTCGACCTTGGTCAGAGTTACAGAGACGTACACGAACGCCATTTTAGAACCGAGTTCTGGCAAAAAGACCCAACCGGTGATTCAATATTAAATAAATAAACCGGCGGTATCTTTAACATTGCACCAAAAAGTGGTTTGTTTAAAATCAATGGGAAAATCCCATAGAGAATATTCCAAAGGAATATTTCGTGTGGTAACCACTGCCACCAGCCAGAAACTCGACAAGGGGGGACTGGACAGTGCCCCCTTGAAAACAGACCCAGGGGCAATCGAATTACCCCTTCCCAGTACTTCCACAATATGATGGTTTGTACTGGTTCTGTTCATAATTTAGGACTAGTAAAGGCAATGGTGACTTAACATGCCCTGGGAGACAGTAGTCAGTCCCAGGGTATGGAGTCTATGTATGGGGGTCACTATGACACCCTGTGTTACTGCACTGAGGGTGCTGTGTAACACATATACCAAAAACAGATGACACCCTATGGAGTAAAAGAAACCCCATAGCCCATAAGCACATACGTCAAAGACATACCTCAAATCATACCTAAGAGTGGGAGTAAAAGAGTCTCACTCTTAGCAGGAGAAAATTAAAAAAAACAAAAATCCAGAAAAGCTGCGGGGGGACTCACTAGGTTTGGGAAATTAGCTTTATAAGAGAATTCTCCCTAACACTGGGTCAGAATGCATGAGCATCTGAAACTTCCCAAAATAACTCATTCTCAGCCGAAGGTTTTGGCTGTGGATCAGGCAGAGGCCGATCGTGAGGGGCAGACCCTCATGAACGCAAGGAGGATGGTTACCAGGAGGGCCCACCACCGGCCGGATCCACATAGATCAGTGGTGCGGAAGCAGGAGGGAGCAAGACTGTATGAGGCAGCAGTGCCAAGCACGCCAGTCAAATGAAAGGCGGAACAGGTTTTTGTTGTCCACATAGAGTGGAAAAGGCTGCTCAGCCCCAAGAGAAATGCTCCCAGAATCAGACGTCATAAACGTTGGTGTAAGAGAGGTATCCAAAATGGCATACATGCCAACATTCTGTGACCAAAAATCAGTAGGAATCTTAAAGGTTCAAAAATAGCAATAAGCATAATGATGACATCACAGGAAATGATGTCACATCAATTTGACCCAATGAAATGATAGGACATGACATCACAGGAAATGTGACGTGAACTTTGACCTTTTGACCTCACAGAAAATGACCTTAAGTGACATGGCTTTGAAGAGCTCACAGGAAACGACTGCCTGGTGTGGCCTATCCAGATCCTCTGACCCATCATTAGAAAAAAATGTACCAAATAAGTGAGCTGTGCACACTGTGACCAGCTTCTTCCTCATTAACACAGGTTTTCCCCTTCAAACAGACCCATAACAATGATGGATACATTCTCCATTCATTTGGGATTTTTAGAAGTTAATGAAACCTGGTTAACATTTTATTAGATTAGGACATGTACTACTTCTTTAGGAATAAAACATTTTAATAGTTTTTCTTAAAACGAACAACATCTCTGTTAAGTAAAAACAAGCAAAATAAATAAAGTGATATGTTCTCAGTCAGTAGCTAAATTCAATACCTTTATAAACAACAAACTGTACCATGGGTTCCATGAGATTATCTTTTCCAGAGGCCTAACAAAGCCGACATTTTTAACAAAAGATGAGTAGAAGTGGTGTTAGAAAACCTAACTTTATAGTTAAATAAATAAGCATCAGAGAATTAGGCCCAAAATAAGATAAAACAACACATAATACTTATTGTGTATTAGAGCAGAGCACATCCTGACCGTACAAAGTGGGAATTGTAAACATGTTGAAACCCATTTGTTCTAGCATATTTAGTACACTATTTACTTTCTTATAACGTGTGACATATTTCTTCTCCTTTTGGGACCCTTTTCTTGAATGTCTCTCTAACAATTAGACTGATGGTCCTGAACTTGTGCTTGCTGTAGGGCCACTGCTCTTGCTCCTAGCCAATAATGTTTGGTATGTAGACGATTTTGCTTTCTTGATTAACTTGTCAGATGGTTTCCACTTGTGAGGGTCAGTATTGCTAAACACATTGACCTTTGCTGATAAAATGCCGCAGAGTGTATTCCTAATACCTGTATGGGCTGCAAACACACTGTCAGAAGCATGGCCTTCTTGACTCCGTCCCAGCTTACTCCTCACATCAGTTGTCACTTTCCGTACCATATTGAACAGAGTTTCACAGAATGCATTGCTGTGAGGTATTAACATAATGTACTTTGACAGAACACACAGCACCTTGAAGCGAAGAGAATTATCTGCAGGATCCCTCAATTTGGAAAGATCTTCCCAGAACTGATCAATTTTTGTAATTCCATCTTGCCAGGTTGGCAGAAGTGTAGTAGACTGATAGTCTAAGAATTCTCGAGAAAGTGGCTGCATATCTTCTTCAGGAACAACATCAGGGAAAACGTTACACAACTCCTCCATACTTGTATATGACAAGGTCATCTGCATGTTTGGAGACAAAAATGTGGCATTCCTTACCACTGGATCATAGAGGGGAAACTTAGTTTTGATGTATGTTAGCACCTTAATATAAAATTCTCTCACTTGTTTCCTAAATGCTCCTGTCACAGGTATCCCCCCTTCTCACCTGTCGCTGTTGCTTACTGGAGCTCTTTGAAGGAGTCTTCTTGCGCACAGTCTTGTATAGTCCCGTGTGGACGTCTTCGGGTTCCAGCGTGCGTTCGGCGTTTCGACTCCTGGAACGTTCAGTATGTCTGGGAAATCCAGGAAATGATGAAGTGTACTCGGAGACGGGTACACAGAGGTCCAGGATACAGGAGGTAATGAAAGGAAGGGACAAAAGGACCAGGAATCGGGAATCAAGTAGTCAGCGAGAGCGAACTACAGCAACACATGTCTAGCCACTGCAAGCGGTAGCGTTGAGACGTGTGGGGCCGCGGAGGCGTGGCTTCTTTATAGAGCGTGCTACGTCCGACGCGGAAGCTGGTAAACAAAGTTCTGTGTTTGACAACCATGTTGGTAGTACTGCAGAGTGCAAGCCTCGATGTGTCAGGGACCAGGAAGTCCAAAAGGGGGGCGTCTGACGGTTCCTGACAGCATGTCTCCTCCGAAGACCTGTCGTTCCGGGTTTGCACAGGTGTATGAGATGATACCTACTGAGTAATCTGGGAGCATTTAGATTTGAGATTGGTTCCCAGGTGCGTTCACTAGGAGAGTACCTTTTCCACTCAACCAGGTATTGTAGCTGACCACGTTTGTACCTGGAGTCACATATTGTAACGCTCACCTGATTCCCACGGAGGCGCGGGTCTTGGCAGGAAGGTGTCTGTAACACGAAACGTGATGTGCAGGATTCGGTTGGCTTCTGGGGTCGAACCTCTCCGCACTGTGTGTCGGACTCGTAGGGTGAGGTTTCTGCAGGTGAAATAATATGGGGGTTAAAGGTCTGGGTTGTGAATGTCCCTATCTCTCTCCTCCCAGCCTGACTGTTGAGCCCCCCTCCCAGGTCAACGTGCTCACCTTAGATAGGTGAATGCTGGGCTCTCCATCTGCGTCTAGTGCAGGCTGCCGTTGCCAGTTCCTTCACTGGTGAAACGTTGGCCTCTTGACTTCAGAGGATGGGTACCGTCGTTGTCTGCACGACCGGTAAGTTTCTGGACACCTTTAGTCTTTATAGTCTTTTATGCGTGGCGGTGAAGCACCTGGAATTGCATAAGTATGGCAAGCGCTCTTACTGTCTCTTTCTTTGTCTTTGCAGGCGACGATGCAGAATGAAGAAATCCGGAATTCGCCGCGTGCCGGTAAGTGTAACACTGCTGTTGTCTATGAAGATGCAGCGTGAAGAATCCGGAATGCACAGCGTGCCGGTAAGTAGAATAATGCTGTTTATCTTTGCAGGTGAAGATGCAGCGTGAAGAAGCCGGAATGCACAGCGTGCCAGTGAGTATGGAAATGCTGTTTATCTTTGCCGGCGAAGGTGCAGCATGAGACACGGCCGCTGCCGATGGATCAGGTAAGTAAGCACTGCGTGTTAAAGTTCGTTCTGCTAACCTGTTGTTTCTGGTCTTTTGCAGGTGCTGATGTTGATCGGGTACAGGAATGGTAAGTATAATTCTTGCAGGTTCAGGATCCAAAGAAGAAAGGCTGGAACAGACTCGGTGAGCGTTCTGCTGCAGATGCAGAATAACGCGAAGCACGTTTCATCAATCGGGTGTGGTTTAAATAGCCTAGGAGTGATGAGGCGTCTCCTTCCACGGCCCCGCCTAGGTAAGAAAAGAGTTCCCTGCTTCCAGAAGAGTTCCAGTGCTGTATCCAGGGAGTGGAGCTGCCCCACCCAGGTAAGAAAGGAGACCCAGTTCACCGAGGACTTCTAAGAGTCTGGTAAGTAAGCAGCATGGTCTGCCGCAGGTAAGTCCACCCAAGCACCTTCACACCAATGATGAGCCCGGCGCTTCCAGTGCCGGGACCTATGCTTCTGATGAGCCTGGTGCCACCGGCGCCAGGACAAGGTCCAAAAGGTCCCTGTGGGGACCGGCTGGTGCCTAGAATCAGGGTTAGGGGCCTGCTTCCAAGGACGTTGGGCTGGTCCTGACTCCTTGGAAGCAGTGATCATGACAGTATCCCCCCTCAAGGCCCCTCCTAAGTGTGTCTTTCCCGGGGGCTTTGGCTTGTTGGGGTGATTCAGATGGAATCTCTTGACCAGACGAGGTGCGTGGACATGTTCTGAGGGTTCCCAAGACCTTTCCTGGGGACCGTATCCTTTCCAATCAACCAGATAGTATAATTTAGACCTGGAAATTTTGGAGTCTAGGATGTTCTTCACTTCGAATTCGAGTTCTCCGTCTACCAAAACGGGTTCTGGGAGTTCAGTCAATCGGGTTTCTGTTTGTACTGGTGTTAATAAGGAGACATGGAATACTGGATGTATTTTCATATGCGTAGGTAATTCCAATTTGGCAGCCACCGGATTAATTATGGCAGATATGAGGTAGGGCCCAAGGTATCTCGGGATGAAAGTGCGGGGTCCTTTTAAAGGCAGGTGCTTAGTGGATAACCAGACTTGATCTCCTACAGCGTAGTGAGGGGCCTCTTTACGGTGCCGATCGGCTGCCTTTTTGAATTGAGCTTTAGCTCTTTGCAGATGGGCAGTGGCTTCCTTAAAGGCACAGGTGATCTCCGAATGCAAGTGATGCACAGCAGGTGCTTCAATTTCTTGGGGAGGATCCAGGTTGGAGGTTCTAGGATGGTGTTCATATAATAGGAAAAAAGGAGTCTTCCCGGTTCCAGAATGAGTCGAATTGTTGTAAGTGTATTCAGCGATCCAAAGAATGTCCTTCCAGGGTTTTTCTGTTTGTTGGAGCATGCAGCGTAGATATTGTTCTAATGTCTGGTTTGTCCTTTCGGTTTGTCCGTCAGTTTGGGGATGGTGACTGGTCGAAAGTCTTACATCAACTTGGGCTAGACGACAGCAACTGCGCCAGAAGTGGGAGATGAATTGACTTCCCCTATCGGAGACTAAAACCGAAGGAAAACCGTGTAAGCGAACGATGTTTGCCAAGAATTCCCGGGCCAATACTGAGGCTGAAGGCAGACCCTTCAAGGGTATGAAGTGAGCCATTTTCGAGAATAGATCCACGACTACTAAGATGGTAGTATATCCCAAGCATGGAGGTAAGTCCGTGATAAAATCCATGGACAGGGTATGCCATGGACAGGGAGGAATGTCAAGTGGCTGTAATAGGCCGGCTGGTTTTTGCTTTTGACTTTTATTCTGGGCACACACACCGCAGGAGATTACAAAGTCTCTAATATCCCTTTTCCTCGATGGCCACCAGAAATGTCTTTTAATCTTTTCCATGGTTTTGGTAATGCCAGGGTGCCCCTCCATTAGAGAATCATGATAACCGGAGATTACTTGTTTTTGTAGTTTCTCACAGGGCAAGTGCAATCGTCCTCTGAAATATGGTAGGTCTTGATCTACTGAGAATTCTTTTCCCTTTAATTGCCAGTCCTGCAAATCGGTCGGAGTTAGGAGCGATTTCACCGTGGTCTTGATGTCTTCAAAAGATTGAGTGCTGACCAAACCCAAAATCCTTTGTTCTGGGATTATGGGTATTGGATCTGGATTGATCAAATGTTCATCTACTCCCATCTGGGAGAGGGCATCCGCCTTTCCGTTCTTACTACCTGGTCGATAAGTAATTATAAAGTCAAATTCTGCTAGGAACAGAGCCCAGCGAAGCTGTCTGGAAGACTGAGCTTTGGCTGTCTTTAGATATTGTAAATTGCGGTGGTCAGTCATTACGGTGACTGTGTGTCTGGCTCCAAGAAGATAATGCCGCCAGGCTTTAAAGGCCGATCTGATGGCCAAAAGTTCCTTGTCTGTAATTGAATAGTTGATCTCAGGAGGCGAAAACTTGCGGGACCAAAAGGCAACCGGATGTAGTTGGTTTGTGACCGAATCTCTTTGTGATAACACTGCTCCCATAGCAAGACTAGAAGCATCCGTTTCCATGATGTAAGGAAAGTCTGGGCGAGGATGTTTTAAAACAGGTGCAGAAATGAATTTAGCTTTTAAGTCTTGAAAAGCTTGTTCCGCTTCAGAAGACCACTCAAAACGTTTGTTCTTTTTCAACAGAGCGGTGATGGGCTGGACTATCCGGGAAAATTCAGGAATGAATCTGCGGTAAAAGTTAGCGAATCCTAACATGCTTTGAACTCCTTTTACAGAGGTTGGTGATGGCCACTTGATAATTGCATCAACTTTCTTTGAATCCATATGGACTCCGTTAGGTGACAATATGAATCCCAGGAACTCGACTTCCGTTGCGTTGAAAACGCATTTCTCAAGCTTAGCAAAAAGACTATGTTGACGCAATCTCTCGAGAACCTTTTTAACGTGTCTCTGATGTTCTTCTTCAGATGATGAATATACAAGGATGTCGTCAATGTAGACAACTACACACACGTCAATGAGCTCTTTAAGGACATCGTTCATAAAATATTGGAAAGCAGCAGGAGCATTACACAGTCGAAAGGGCATCACTTGATATTCGAATAGCCCGTACTTGGTGCGGAAGGCCGTTTTCCATTCATCGCCCTCTTTGATCCGTACCAAGTGGTAGGCTCCTCTGAGATCCAGCTTTGTGTATATACATGCATCTTTGACTTGGTCCAGGAGTTCAGGGATCAAAGGTGACGGGTATCTGTTTTTAACAGTGATCTGATTCAGGGCGCGGTAATCTATGCAAGTCCTAAGGTCTCCTTCCTTTTTCGGAACGAAGACCAAAGCCGATGAAGCTGGGGATTTTGAAGGACGGATAAACCCGTTAGCTAGGTATTGGTCCAGGTACTGTCTGAGGTGAAGGTTCTCTGGCTCGGTGAGGGCATAGATCCTGCTGCAAGGAGGAGTTGTTCCAGGTATCAGATCTATTTGACAGTCGTAAGACCTATGAGGAGGTAGGGTGTTAGCTTGATCCTTCTGGAAGACGTCTTGGAACTCCTGGTATTCGGGAGGTAATTTGAGAATCTCCTCAGAAGAGATCGCCGCTAGTGAAACATCAGGTCGAGGATAACAAGTGGTAGAACACTCTGGAAACTGAACCGTCTTTGCTCGCCAATCAATCTGAGGATTGTGCTTCTCTAACCAAGGGATTCCCAGAATGATCTGGAACTGAGGGGCCTTGATTACATCGAACACTATTCTCTCCCGGTGTCCATTGTGACTCAACAACGTCACTTCTTGGGTGGCATGCGTTACTGGTCCGGAGGCTATCTCCGTGCCATCCACAGTAGTGATGACGTCTTTTACTGCCTTAGGGACAAGGGGTAGATTCATCCTTGATACCATTTCACGGTCAACATAGTTACCGATTGCTCCGCTGTCAATGTAAGCTTCAATTGCATGCAAACGATCCGGACGTTCAGGACTAATGGGGACCATGGGTATCACGAAATGCGAGGTCACGGGACAGATCTTAACGCTTGGCAAGAGGACCTCTACTCTTGTCGGGCGAGGTCGTTTCCCTGCTCAGAATTTGTGGTACAGGTATCCGCGGCTCCTACAGTCTTCTTAGCTGGTTTCACGGGACAGTCCCGAAGAAAGTGTCCTGAATTACCGCAATAGAGGCATAATTGCAGCTGCCTTCTTCTTTCCCGCTCTTTCTGGGTCAAAGGTCCTCTCATGCCCCCTATTTGCATGGGTTCCACAGTGTCAGCTCCCTTATTCGAGGTCTGTGGTTTAGAAAACACTCGGGTATCAAATCTGGAACGATCTGCCTTCCTGTTCTGTAGTCTATGGTCCAGTTGGACAACTAAGTCAATATAGTCCGAACATTCTTGTGGAGGATTCACAACTTGCGCTAGCACATCCTTGAGCTCTCCATGCAGGCCTCTGTAGAAAAGCGTTATTCTCTTGTCCTCGGGCCATTGTGTTTCCACTATGAGTCTATTGAAAGAGGCTATATAAGTCAAGAGGTCTTGGTTACCCTGTCGTAATGAGAGAAGTTCATTGTCCAAGGCCTGCCCTTGTGCATGTCTTGCGAACAGTTTCTCCATGCTGGACTGGAAGGCTTGAAAATCATGTAAAACCGGATCATCCTGGGTGACTAAAGGGATCGACCAATCTGCAGCGCTGCCACTGAGATAAGAAAGCACGAAAGCCACCTTGGCCTGGTCTGTTGGGAATGCAGCTGGTCGACATAAGAAGTGCAGGCGGCACTGCTTGATGAACACTGCGAATTTCTTTGGATCACCAGCAAAGCGTTCGGGCGGAGCCAAGGGCACATTACCGGGCAGATTGATTTGCACTGGATTTGAAGCTGATGCAGAAGGATAACTCCCTCCTGGAACGGGCAAAGGTGTCTGTCCTGCCTGCGTTTGTAACAACTGCCTAGCAAGGTCCTCTGTTCGCTCCTTAGAAATTATCAGTTCTCTTCTTAGAGAGCCCGTTTCCTGGCGAGCTGCATGTACTTCTGCTCTTAATTCCCCAAGCAACTGGGCTAGTTGATCAGTATCTGAGGTTTCCATTGCGCCTGGGTAGGAGTTTTGTGGGTGGCTTCGCGTTCTGTAACGCTCACCTCATTCCCACGGAGTCGCGGGTCTTGGCAGGAAGGTGTCTGTAACACGAAACGTGATGTGCAGGATTCGGTTGGCTTCTGGGGTCGAACCTCTCCGCACTGTGTGTCGGACTCGTAGGGTGAGGTTTCTGCAGGTGAAATAATATGGGGGTTAAAGGTCTGGGTTGTGAATGTCCCTATCTCTCTCCTCCCAGCCTGACTGTTGAGCCCCTCTCCCAGGTCAACGTGCTCACCTTAGATAGGTGAATGCTGGGCTCTCCATCTGCGTCTAGTGCAGGGTGCCGTTGCCAGTTCCTTCACTGGTGAAACGTTGGCCTCTTGACTTCAGAGGATGGGTACCGTCGTTGTCTGCACGACCGGTAAGTTTCTGGACACCTTTAGTCTTTATAGTCTTTTTATGCGTGGCGGTGAAGCGCCTGGAATTGCGTAAGTATGGCAAGCGCTCTTACTGTCTCTTTCTTTGTCTTTGCAGGTGACGATGCAGAATGAAGAAATCCGGAATTCGCCGCGTGCCGGTAAGTGTAACACTGCTGTTGTCTATGAAGATGCAGCGTGAAGAATCCGGAATGCACAGCGTGCCGGTAAGTAGAATAATGCTGTTTATCTTTGCAGGTGAAGATGCAGCGTGAAGAAGCCGGAATGCACAGCGTGCCAGTAAGTATGATAATGCTGTTTATCTTTGCAGGTGAAGATGCAGCGTGAAGAAGCCGGAATGCACAGCGTGCCAGTGAGTATGGAAATGCTGTTTATCTTTGCCGGCGAAGGTGCAGCGTGAGACACGGCCGCTGCCGATGGATCAGGTAAGTAAGCACTGCGTGTTAAAGTTCGTTCTGCTAACCTGTTGTTTCTGGTCTTTTGCAGGTGCTGATGTTGATCGGGTACAGGAATGGTAAGTATAATTCTTGCAGGTTCAGGATCCAAAGAAGAAAGGCTGGAACAGACTCGGTGAGCGTTCTGCTGCAGATGCAGAATAACGCGAAGCACGTTTCATCAATCGGGTGTGGTTTAAATAGCCTAGGAGTGATGAGGCGTCTCCTTCCACGGCCCCGCCTAGGTAAGAAAAGCGTTCCTGCTTCCAGAAGAGTTCCAGTGCTGTATCCAGGGAGTGGAGCTGCCCCACCCAGGTAAGAAAGGAGTCCCAGTTCACCGAGGACTTCTAAGAGTCTGGTAAGTAAGCAGCATGGTCTGCCGCAGGTAAGTCCACCCAAGCACCTTCACACCAATGATGAGCCCGGCGCTTCCAGTGCCGGGACCTATGCTTCTGATGAGCCTGGTGCCACCGGCGCCAGGACAAGGTCCAAAAGGTCCCTGTGGGGACCGGCTGGTGCCTAGGATCAGGGTTAGGGGCCTGCTTCCAAGGACGTTGGGCTGGTCCTGACTCCTTGGAAGCAGTGATCATGACACATATTCTGGACACTTCGTATTCCAGCTGGTCATTGATAATTACAGGGTTAGGCCTGGGTGCAGTCCGGGAGGACTGGATGTATGGCTTCATTAGGGACTTTTGAAACACTGGGAGGATCTTCTTCCAAGAGTCTGGTAGTTTGAGCCAGAAGGCCACTGGATTAATGATTTCCTTTATGGGAAAAGGGCCATAGTACCGGGGAGCCAGCTTATTCGGTCGTAGATGTCGAGGCAGTAGTTTTGAGGATAGCCAGACCTTATCACCCACTGCGTAGGATGGTCCTGGTCTTCTTTTGGAATCCGCATAATGCTTGGTGTGAGTTTGGGCCCTTTCTAGGTGTTCCTTGGCTTCCTTGTGTACGTTGATGAGAGTTTCGATCCAGGTTTCGAGTGTGGGTACTGGTGTAGGATGTGGGAGAATGGAAGGTAGGACTGAAGGGTGGAATCCTTGGCTGCAGAAAAAAGGGCTGGTCTTGAAAGCCGAGTGGTCCAAATTGTTGTAGGCGAATTCAGCCAGGGGTATTAGGAGTGACCAATCATCCTGTACCTTATTAGTGAAGCAACGGAGATACTGCTCTAGGGTTTGGTTCACACGTTCCGTAGCTCCGTTGGTCTGTGGATGATAACCTGAGGAGAGGGTGCGTTGGATCCCTAGTATTCGGCATAAGTGTTTCCAAAACTGAGAAATGTACTGGGGCCCTCTGTCTAATATAATCTTGGAAGGGAGTCCATGAAGTCGGAATATGTGTTCCAGGAAGATTCCAGCAAGTTCTGATGAAGGTGGTAGTTTATACAGTGGAGTAAAATGAGCCATATGAGTGAATAAATCAACGGTGACCATGATGGTCGTGTATCCCCTGGAAGGGGGTAATTCTACAATGAAATCCGTAGCAATGACTTCCCAGGGTCTTGTTGGTAACGTAGGTTGAAGTAGGAGACCCGCCGGCTTCTTATTATCATGTTTATTTTGATTGCAGACTGCACAGGCTTGGATATACAGCTGAACATCAGTCTTCATTCTTGGCCACCAAAATTGAGTGAAGGGTATCGTGACAGAGATTTATGATCCTTTGTTGTAGTTTCTGTGTGGGAATGACCAGGCCGTTGTCCTTGAATAGATACCCGTCCTTTGTTCTTAGACTCCAGCGATTCTTCCCTGTAAATTCCTTCCGAGGTCAGAGGACTGGGTTTGTATCCGAACATCTTCCAGGAGGCTGATTGCTTGGGTTACAAAAATTGTGTTGGGAAACATCTTTGGGAAGGACCGATCCTCAAGAGTTTCATAGTCGGGACACCGGGATAAGGCGTCAGCAATTATGTTCTGTGTTCCAGGGACATGGTGGATCTGGAACTGGTACTGGGCAAAGAAGAAGGCCCAGCGGGCCTGGCGGCTATTTCTACATTCCAGGGATTGTAAAACTTGAAGGTTCCGATGGTCCGTGCGGACTTGTACAGGATGTTTTGCTCCCAGAAGTAGATGACACCACTCTGTGAAGGCTTGACGGATGGCAAACAATTCCTTTTCCAAAACGGAATAATGGGTTTCGCTGGGAGTTAGAGTTCATGAAAGATAAGCAATGGGATGTTCTAATTTATCCTCGAGTTCCTGCTTTAGAACTGCTCCAATGGCGTAGTTAGAGGCATCCGTTTCCACTAGGAATGGTCGATTGATGTCAGGTTGAGCCAGGATGGGGGCTTGTGTAAACTCTGTCTTTAACCGTTGGAATGCCTCCTCTTGGGATGTAGTCCAGAGAAACAATGTAATGATCGGCTGAACTATCTCAGAAAAGGAGGGTATGAATTTCCGGTAGAAGTTGGCAACCCCCAGGAAGGATTGAATCTGTTTCACAGTAGTTGGAATGGGCCAGGATAGTATTGCCTTTACTTTTGATACGTCCATTCCGATTCCTTCCGGGCTAAGGACGAATCCTAGATAGTGAACAGTGGAGGCATTTCTCGGGTTTAGCCAGGAGCTTGTGTTCACGTAGCCGCTGTAACACTGCCTTAACATGCTCTTCATGCTGAAGATGGTCCTTAGAAAATATTAGGATATCGTCCAGGTATACTATGATGAAGAGGAACAGCATATCAGAGAACACCCGATCCATGAAACGTTGGAAGACCGCTGGAGCATTGGCGAGCCCGAAGGGCATGACCAGGTATTCAAAGTGACCAAAATGCGTTCTAAAGGCCGTTTTCCATTCGTCACCTTCCCTAATACGGATCAGATGGTAGGCACCTCTGAGATCCAATTTTGTGAAGACTACACCTCCTCTCACTGCTTCCAGGATGTCTGAGATTAAGGGCAATGGATAGCGGTCCTTCAGGGTGCACTGATTTAAATCACGATAATCAAGACAAGGCCTAAGCTCTTTGGTGTCTTTTTTAGGAACAAAAAACAACAAAGCTCCTGCTGGTGATTTGGATGGTCGTATAGTGCCATTTTCAAGGTTGGTATCCAAGTATTCACGGAGGGCCCTTTTTTCCGGTTCAGACAAAATGAACATTCTTCCAAAGGGAATCATGAGTGAGGGTTCAGTGTCAATAGCACAGTCTTCAGGACTGTGAGGTGATAGGGCCTGAACTATAGCAGTTGAAAACACATTGTTATAATCCTGATAGGCCCTAGGAACCTGGATGATATTTGAGACCGTGAATGGGCCTTGCTGGTCTGACGGTGTACCTCCAGAAGATGTCAGCGAGGAATCCAGGAATAGACAATGAGACATACAATGCTCTGAACCCAGGTACAAAGAACCTGCTGCCCAGTTGATGTATGGGTTGTGTTTTTGTAACCAGGGCATACCCAGCACCATTGGGTAGTGAGCAGACTTTATGATGTAAAATTTGATCACCTCTCGATGGTGATTTATCGAGAGCTGCAACTCCTGGGTTTGTAGAGTTATGGGTCCTGAAGAGAGGGGTCTTCCACCAATAGCCTCTACAGGTTGCGTGATGCCTCGAGTTTCATATGGAATGTGGTGGGTAGTGACCCAATCTTGATCTATAAATATCCCCATGGCTCCACAATCCACCAATGCCAAAATGGGGTAGGTTTCGTTCTTGGATGGTGATAGAAAGGCCCCTAAAATCACAAGATTGTTTTGTCCAGGAGAGTTCAAGGATGGAATAGACGTGGAGCAAACATCTTTCTCCCGAAGCTGCGCTCCATCTAGGATTGGGAGCTGGCGTTTCCCGAACGCCGTGGAGGAGCTAAAGGACACTTTCTCGCTAAATGTTTATCTGAGGCACAATACATACAAAGCCCGGTGTGAATCCGTCGCATTCTTTCTTGCGGGGATATGGGTCCACGGAGTGTGTATTTCTTCATTTCGTCCTCTTCGAAAAAGGGTAAAGCAGGCTTCTGAGGACCAATCTGCTTCTTTGGCCAATTGCTTGAAGCGTGTCACATATGTCAGCATGTCTTGGGAACCTTGTTGGAAATTCAGTAGGCGTTACTGGGCACTATAGACCTGTTCTGGGAGGTCAAACATGGTCTTTAGAGCCTGTACGAATCCATCGTAGTCATCCAGGAGGGCATCTCCAGAATCAACTAAGGGCGTGGTCCAAGTCAATGCATTCACAGAGAGATGCGAAATCATAAAGCCCACCTTTGCCCTGGGGGTAGAGAAATAGTAGGGCTTGAAGGTGAAGTGGACTAAACACGAGTCAAGGAATTTGCGAAGGGTTTTTGAAGAACCGTCGTATTTATCAACTACTCCGCCCAACAATACGCTTTCCTTGGTCGCGGAACCCCGGGACAAGACTAATTGTTTTAACGCGGCATTCTCAGCTTTAAGATTCTGCACTTCAGTTGTTAACTCCTGCATGCCATGCATAAGATCTTGAAGTGCCGCCTCCATGTCCGTATCTATTTCAGTTCGTTGGCGTCTCAATCTGTCACAGGTTTCCCCCTTCTCACCGGTCGCTGTTGTTTACTGGAGCTCTTTGACGGAGTCTTCTTGCGCACAGTCCGGGTCTTGTATAGTCCCGTGTGGACATCTTCGGGTTCCAGCGTGCGTTCGGCGTTTCGACTCCCGGAACATTCAGTATGTCCGGGAAATCCAGGAAATGATGAAGTGTACTCATAGATGGGTACACAGAGGTCCAGGATACAGGAGGTAATGAAAGGAAGGGATAGAATGAGGAAGGGACAAAAGGACCAAGAACCGGGAATCAAGTAGTCAGCGAGAGCGAACTACGGCAACACACGTCTAGCCACTGCAAGCGGTAGCGTTGAGACACGCGGGGCCGTGGGGGCGTGGCTTCTTTATGGAGCATGCTACATCCGATGCGGAAGCTGGTAAACAACGTTCCGTGTTTTACCGGCCATGTTGGTAGTACTGCAGAGTGCAAGCCTTGATGTGTCAGGGACCAGGAAGTCCAAAAGGGACGCGTCCGACGGTTCATGACAGCTCCAACTGTAGGTGTCCCCTCGATATCAGAATGCCTTATCGCCTGTCGTGCCCCATAGCCAATGAACATATCAGAATCACTTTGATGATTGCGCGGGTCATTAAAAGCAACTTCTAAAATGTCATCCTTATGCTGCTCAATGATCTCTGGCTTTACCAGGCATGACAGAATTGACACATAGTTTGATCTGTGACTGGTGCAGCACATGTATCATAGGAGCCTCTGTCTTGGGCATGATAGCACGGAGAAACAGAACACAGCACTTCAGTATAGGCGCTTTGAAAACCGTCACGAGTCGTTGTTCTCCGTCTCCACCTTTTAGATTTTTTTGCCGTTTTCTTGCTGGCTCCTCACTTGGCTCATCATCCTCGTAGTTTGTAAGAAAGTAAGATTTCAAACCATCCCACAATTTTAGAGCTCTTTCAAGACATTTACTGAGGCTCAGCCATCCTGTACTTTCATGTTTGAGCACCTTACGAATTTCCTGATCACAAAAAAGTAGGGATTCCCTCAATTTAGATTTTCTTTTTGCACTTTTTTCAAAGTGGTAAAATAAGTCAATAGCAAATTCTTCTGGATTGAAGCGAATGAGAGCTTTCGCTCCATTTTTGTGCAGCTAGATGAGAAAGGTGGCATGGGCACCCCATCATATACATAGCTGCCCTATCTTTTTTCAGATGCCCAAGAACTCCCTTGCCTTTCCCAGTCATAACAGAAGCATTGTCACAAGACAATGAGGCACACTGTGCAAGACTAAGGGCCTCATTACAACCCAGGCGGTAAGTTCCCTACTTTACCACCATGGTGTAAACTTTGTTTACACCATGGTGGATGGCGGATTTACCGCCCCATTCCAAGGTGAGTGGGGCGGTAAATCCCCATTCCCCATTTACCCTTCCCCATTCCCATGTTTGCCCCATAGGGCATAATGGGAGTGGGGAAGGCGCTAATTACGGCACCGTAAATTACGGTGCCGTAATTAGCACCAAGGCGGGTTAGCGCCTTGCATTTTAACGTCTGCTAAAAGCAGGCGTTAAAATGGTAAACAGGCGTTAAGGGTTAAAGGTGCCGACGGCGCCATTAAACCCTTAACGCCTGGCTTGTAATGAGGCCCTAAGATTTTTCTCTTCCAATGATCTCTTTACAGCAATGTAAATATTTTCACCTGTCGCTTCATTAACAGCTGGCATGTCCAGAAAAGAATGTACAACTAGCCCAGATGTTTGGTCTTCATGACTTATAACCACTGGAGAAAACTTATCCTCATCATCTGAACTTCCATCGGTTGCAAGAGAATACCACTTTTTATTGACAGCAAGGAACCCCTTTAAATCCTGCATGGCATCAGCAGCAATTGCACTGATGATACGGCTTCCTTTGGTTCGGCCACATGAGTATGACTGAGCAATTTTGCTGTCTGGAAACATGACAGCAGCCATCTTGGAACATTCATCATTTACACTAATTGGCAAATTACGCTTGACAATTAGCCCTTGAAAAAAAACTTCTGCTTTTATGACTTTGTGAGAGAGTTGTGATGATGTTTGCATAGAAGCTATTATACTACTTGTTCCACTAACTGCAGAGGCACGTGACTTGTGTTTTGAAGTGGCAATATGTTTCTTCAAATCTGCCATGCCACTGTGTCTTATGGAGAAATCACACCTACATATTGTGCAGAGAGCCTCCTTTGTGCCCAGTCTTGAAGGCTTTAGAAATGGATATGTCTCTTCCCATGATGTCTTGTATACATTGTCCCACCGAGCTGGCTTTGACATGGTCAATAATAATTTCTGAACTATCTTGCCTGGTTTCTTCCTCTGTCACAATCTGCTTTCATGCAGGGCTCCTGAGTCCAGTTCTGAGGGATATAAAAGCTACAATAATACTTTATAATAATGGGTACCAAGACAAAGGATGTCAAGAGGTGCAACATCATGAAAGCTTCTATTAGGGTGCAAAATAAAGTGCAAGACAGAAGATTTTACATTTACTTCTCACAAGTTAGCGAGACAGCGAAACCATGAAAGAACCTACTGTGCCTTAAACTGGAAGAAACCCACCGGCTAAGGAGATGTGGTGAGCAACAGCGGGAAAGTAGAGACATCGCACACTGACAATTTATCACTGGGCCCGCCCTGTGAAAGGTCCATTAGAGTCTAACATAACATATCACTCACTTTCTTAGACAGTCAGTCAGATATCACACGATAAAGATACACTACTGGGGGCCTGTGAAAGGTCTTGACTGTTGTCACACAAAGATCTTTGACAGGCCTGGGTAAACTGGGTTAAAAGTATACATCTTGAAACCATTTAGCAAAGTACAAATGCCAAGATATGCAAGAGTTTGCCCAAAATTCCTTTTTAATGTCTAGCAACCGGGTCTTTTATTGCAAATCCTGCTCTAATGCTCTGATTACGAATGGTTAATCTTCATTACTCATAGCCCAACTCTTCCTTGTCAGAGTACTTATTGAAAGTGACCTGCCTTTCAATAGGACCCTTACCCACATTTTCATAGTCATAGCCCCTCACAGCGCAGGAGGTAGGGGGAGAGGGAATTGTGAAAATAAATTGTGACAGGGTTCTGTTAGAAGTCAGACAGACCACCTTCAAGAAGTACTGTGATGAAGAAGGACATGGACGTAATGATATTTTTACATTATATATACACTGAGTACTCTCACAAGAGCAGACATGAATTGAGTGCAGGCCTTTGTAGGGACACGGGTCTCTGTGTGCCCCTTGAAGGTCGTTCAAGGCTTATTCAGATTTCTCTGGTCTCATGGTCTAAAATATGTTGACTTTATCCCTCAACCTTAGGTATTCTAACAAACTCTGTATCTCTTTTCACTCAGGTTAACTAAGTGCCACTAAAGCATTCAAATGCAACCAATGGCCCGTGTGATGTCCAGATATTAACTGTTTAAATTATATTCTTGTATGGAGTTAACACCAGGCTATTAACTGGCCAGAATTTTTATTTCTCACAAAAAACAAACACACAGGCAACTTTCAGTTTGCCACAAAGACTCACTGCCCTTGCCCAGGCCCAGCTGAGGATGTGTGGCATCCACATCAACATAATGGTCGGGTACCCCCCCTTGAGTGGAAAACAGTCAGAGGCATCTGTCAGGTGCATACATTACAAGGGAGACAAAGAAATAAAGCGGGGGGTTAATTGACAAAGATTATGTTGAGATGCCCACACAGCAGGGAGCTGAAACACGAAATATCCACTTAACAGCTATAAATCCTTCTATGTCAGCAAGGGCCTGCTGTGGGGGAACCGGTGTGAAAAGACAATGAGGTGAGTACATAGCACTGACCAAGCCCTTGCTGACTGAACCACGAGCAATGAGATGTGTGAGTCCCATTCCTTATGCTTTGCATACATTTTACTGTCATGGTGACTGTTCTGACATGAAATGAGCAGGCTCAGAAGGAATGCACAATTTGATTGATGAATTGGTCATGTTTTAGTTGTCAAAATACGCTGTTTTTAAGCAAAGCCGCCAGCATCCTATATTCAGGCTATGGACATTATATGACGCCTAGCTCAGCCCCCTCAATCGCACCCCCACCACTGGCAATTCACCTTCCTCCACCCGGGAAGGGAGGGTGGTGGTGTCCCCCAGTACATTCTGTCAATTTCCAGAAAGATGCAATATTAGCCTTTCTCGAGAGGCAAGCAAGGTTTAGAGTAATGATAATGGTGTGTTATTTATATAGCACCTTAATCCAAAGCGCTTTACAGAGCACATATTTACATACAATATCGCCCAACCGAAATATGTACTCATTTATTGACCTCAGAAGGATGAAAGGCTGAGTTGGCCTTGCCGGGATTCGAACACCTGCGACCTGCAGATCACGCTCAGATCTCATCAGCGAGCGCTCAACCCGCTGAGCTATCTTACCAAAAAGGATCGAAAGGGGTGAGGTTGGGGGCGAGGGTGTCGTTTCGCTCAGACCCAATCAAAGATTTATTCAGCTCAGAGTGCAACATTCTTCCATAATGGGCACAAGTTTACTCACGCCTGATTAAAGACGTGTCCAGATTTGAATTAGTCATATCTCTCGGCTCAAATATATATTCGGAGAAGAACACAGGCTAGGTCTGCATAGGCAGGTGTTCACTGTTCATCCATACCCAAAAATGCTATGCTATTGCCTGAAATCGGGCCGGTTTCCTCTCGGACCAGTGCAAAACTGAACAGATGACTGAATGGTTTTCAATGAGGCATAATCTCTGGTGTTGCTTTGGGCAACCCTCCAGACCATCCTTTTTCAGACTGCCATGCCATTACAGAAAGTGAAAGGTCATGTTAAAATCAGGCGTGATCCCTCCACAAAAGGGGCAGTACAGCCCTAACTGCACGGTCACACACATTAAATAGATTGGGCCAAACCAGAACTGTTCGACACAATCCCTAGTAGGGCCCCTGCCTTTAGAGGTGTAGTTTGCCTTGCGCCCTTAAAAGAAATAGGGACACAAGCTGAGCCTTTTATATTTAAAGATCTGAAATACAAGGTGTGACCAGCTTTTTATGCAATCAGTTTTTTTGTACTTTTGAGAATGTTGCTTTGCCGTTCTTTTGAGAATGTTGCTTTGTCGGACTGGCATAAAGATGTATGCTGCCCCAAGAAAAATGCCATTTTGCTACCCACCTTACTTTAAGGCCAGAAGTCAAGTTTTTAGGGCCAACTTGGTGCCTTCCGCTGCTTGCAATTGCCTGAGTGTAATATTGGGCCTGTCGCTTTGTGCATACATCATAAAACTCTGACAGACCTCTACACACTTACAACTAATTTATATCATTTTGGGTCTGGCGTGTACCAGGGTGAAGACCGATGCACAAGAGCGTCATGCCTGCGCTGACCCTGGGAGGGGCGGCGGCGGGTGGACTCTGGAGCGTGAGCAGGGGAGAAGCCGGTAGGTATCCCTGCACGTGAGACGCGGTAGGGAGCATCGCACAGTGGGAACAGGGAAAAAACCCTAACATAGCACTGGCTCGGCAACAACCCCACAGTACGAGCTCAGCTCTTTCAGTGCTGGGATGATGCGTTGTTTGGGCGAGTGTGTATGTAAGCCTGTCAGCCTGTCTCTTCTACGCCGCTATTTTCCAGACTCCCTTACCACGACCACACCGATTGTGTCTGCGAGGCTATGGAGCAATGTATATACATGTGGCACGTTCTAATGAAGTACACACATACATGATGTCTCCCTCTCATCTGAAACAAGCGGTGGCTACGAAAACATGGTATTATTGTCAACCAGGCTCCACTTATTTATTTATTTGTTTAGGTTTTGGCATTTGCTGCCACCCGTTCTGCTCACTTAATGTAGATTATTTATTGAAAAACGATTTACATCCCCTGTTGCATTTGGTTTCTGAAGATGAAAGCCGCATACTTGGCAGAAAACGTAGGTAGATGAAACACAACACATGATTAAACCAGCTCGAACATTCTGCTTATCAAGTGCCGTTTGCTCGTATTTTGTTGTTTCCCTCAATTTTGTTCTTAGTTAATCTCCAAGCTGGTTTAAGACTTGCAGCACATCAACAACCATGCGTAAATCATTTCAAAGGCCGGGACATTCATGTTGCCTTCCGATGCCGCACTCTAAACCTTTTCGCATTCTTCTTCAACCTCCTCCTCCCACTTACGGCTCTGTTAAAAAAATGGCCAGCAATCGTGTGGAGGATTCTGTCCGGATGTATTAAGACATCTGGTGTCCAGGGGTGGACTGGCTTATAGGGAACTCTGGAGATTTCCCGGTGGGCCTCTGCACCCTGGGCATCTTTTGTGTGGTAGTTCCAAATTGTCTCATAGGAAAAGCATTGGGCTTGCTGAAAATGTGTCATATGAGGCACCTTTGACCTTTATTTCCAGGGCCTCTTTTGGTCCCCAGTAATTATTTCCAGGGTCTCTTTTAGTTCCCAGTCCACCCCTGCTGGTGTCTTAATATATTCCGGGCAGAATCCTCCACAAGGCCACGGTTGCTGGCCATTTTTACACTGACATTTGGGGCACTGAGGCAAACCCACCAAGCCGGGGGAAGCGTGGAAACCAAAAAAAAAACTCTAGAAGCTCATCTCAGGCAACACAAACACGTGGGCTTGCGGTAGGAACCATACCATGTAGTAATTTCCTTGGGACCCGTGGCCTACCCCTTCCTCCCACTCCCCTGCCTTACATAGCTCTCAACCATTTGTGTTGCAAAGGCGGGTGAAATCACCCGATTTTGTTTTTGGCGGGTGAGACGCCCATTGAAATTAATGGGAGTGTGGAGGCTTGGCGGGTGAGTCAGCCTTTTACAAGGCGGGTGACACCCGCCAAAAGCGTGAGAGTTGAGAGATATGGCCTTAACCTCCTTGCAGCCCCTCTCCCTCCCATCCCACCTTGGCATGCTAGGCCCCTGCTAATGAACGCAGACCCATTAAAAACACATTACAGCTTGTATTGGGCGCCCCCCTTTCTTTTGTATAGTGCTTTGGTGGCACAGCGAGGCACAATTGAAACTAAGGGCCTCATTACACGGATGGCGGTAAGGGTTTACCGGTACCGGTAAAATACCGGTACCGGTAAATCCTTACCGCCTTACTACGAGGTCCCTTTGCGGGTTGGGGGATTTAACGCCTGCTTTTTGCAGGCATTAAAAACGAACCCGCAAAGGGACCCAGGGAGCTAATTACGGTACCGCAATTTGCGGTACCGTAATTAGCGCCTTCCCCATTCCCATTAAGCCCTATGGGGCAAAAATGGTAATGGGGAAGGGCAATGGGGGAAGGGGGAATTACCGCCCCGCCAACCTTGGAATGGGGCGGTAATTCCCCTTTCCGCCAAGGCGGTGCCGGTATTTTACCGGCATGAACCATGGCGCTAATAGCACCATGGTTCTCCGCCATCCGTGTAATGAGGCCCTAAATCCCTTAATTGCCACCTCCTCGTTGTTCCTCAGCATGAAGTAGAGACAGTGCGTGCAGGCTACAGGCTGTGCACTAGGATCGTGCTGTAATCTAGTTGGCAGGTCAGAGATCACAGCTAACGTGAGAGAGATGCTTTGCACTGCCCTTGAGGTGCGCAGGAAATACCTTGATATGAGATGTTGAAATCCTCGTGCTGGTTAATGGAAGAGTTCATTTGTAACCTGCTTACCTGCTGTTATTTTCGAACTTTCTAGGTGTATGTTTATTTTCAATGCCTAACGATCCATTCAAGGTGGCTGATTAATTGTGCAAGATGCATAGAAAATAAAAGTGGAAACGCAGCACTGTTTCACCTTTGTACTTGTCTTTGCCCACCTGCTCGGGGGCGCCACACTGTCAGGGACTAGCACGGCTCTTGCTGTACCCAAATGGCATCGCCCACCGGAATGTCTACTTTTATTCGTGAGCAGATTTTTTGGAAAACATCTAACCCCGTCACGTGCTTTACACTAGTCTACATAGTTGAGTCTCCCCATTACACAATGAAATAGTAGGCGTGCCGCAAACTAACTGCCAGGAGCATTGCTAGTGTTCCAGTATGGGTTTCTAAGCTCCTTATGTCTTTAATGCCATGACTTTTTTCTTTTGAAAAATAAATACCTTTCACACGCCTCCTTCTCCAGGCCGTATTCGTTTCAGCCAGCTGAGACTCCGCAAGATAGAGGGTGGACGATACGACGAACAAGAGGCTGCGTTGGTTCTCAGCAAAGTGAGACCAGCACTGCCCGAAGGATGGCACTGACGGCGCTGCAGGCACTGCCACTAATGCAGACATAGTGACACACAACCAAGCCTTGCTTGGTGCGCAGCAGGGCAGAGCCGGAGTCACGTGACGGCCGCCCATCTCAGATTTTGATTGATGACAGAGGCGTGCACCTGGCCAGGCGGACGCCAGCGCCTCTGTCATCAATCAAAATCTGAAATGGGGCCGTCACGCCCCCAGTGCTCTGGGGCCTCAGACAGAGGCCTGAAAAGGCCGTAGTGCAGCCACAGAAGTCGGTAGGCGGTAGGACTGCTTGAAAAGCGGTATCCTACCGCCTAAATCGGTAGGGTTGGCAAGTATGACTGGTAGTCGGCCACCACTTGGTATTTCCCCGGCTTATGAAGGGTCACAATGTCATAAGGCTGCAGAGTGAGGAACCACCCAAGTACCTGTTGCCAGGCACTCGAGAGTTAACGAGTGCAGCCCCCGCCGTTGGGGAGGCGGAGTTATTGTATTGGGGAGCGGGAAGGAAGAACGGGGAGTTCTGGGTAAGGCGCGAAGGCGCCAGTTCCGATTAGAGAGTAGATGAATAAAGAAGTTGTTACATCCACTCCGTGTGCGCGTCCTCCTTACTGGCCCTTCTAAGAGGGCAACACTGGCGACGAGGTCTTCCAGTGCGCACCGCGGAGTCCTCCTCCTCCTTGGCAATCCGCCACACTCGTGCTCGGCAGGCCTACCGGCTCCTCCGCCGCAGGCACCTCCTCCTGCTCCTTCGGTGGCCGCACACGTGCCGCCACCTTCCTCTTTCCGCTACATCGGGGACTTTACCACGTGCCCTCCGGCAACTGAAGTACGCCACGGCCTGACTAATCTCCTCCCGACGAGCTACCATCGCACATCGCCATGAGCAGAAGGGGCTCCACCTCGGGGTCCGGGCCCAGTTCACCTCAACTGCCCCATGCGACGCAACCGATTCAACTACGCCTACCCCCACCTTTCACCATGACCCCGCAGTCCACGAAGGGGCCGCGATGGACTGACTGGATGGAGGATTTTCAACATTACGTACGGGGGTCCGGCGATGGCGAATCGCCCAACATCAGGGACATCTTCCTCAATCTGGTGGGGGGAGAGATTAAAACCGTTGTGAAAACGATTCCCGCTGCAGAACAAAACACTTTCAAGAACTTGATTAAGGCGCTAGACAAGCTCCTCATAATTGAAGTGAACCGTGACTATGAACGCTACCTATTCAACAAGTGCACCCAAATGCCGCAAGAGACGGTTGATGAGTTCATCACCCGCCTTCGGGTAAAAGGAGCGAACTGTCAATTTGACGCGTATTCACTGGAAGAAGCCATAAGACTGAGGGTCATCGAAGGATGCCTGTCTCAGGCCCTCAAGAAACAGCTCCTGAAGAAACCTCTCACCATCCAAGAGGTGAGTGAACTAGCCCGCATTCACGAGAGGGTGGATGCCCAGGCCACGTCCATGTGCAATCCGGCCCACCCCAAATTGGACACTGCTGAAACCGTTGCGGCGTTGCAGCCATCCCGCCCGGGAGATAGAGGCTCACACCCATACAGGACGCAGCCCACGCAACCTCCTCGTCTACAGCGGCAGTGCTATCGATGTGGGATGTCGTTCCCCCATGCCGGAGCGTGTCCAGCGCTGTCACAACGATGCTCGAATTGCGGGAGGGAGGGCCATTTCCAGTCCGTATGCCGTGAGGGCATACCATTCCCGCCGGTGAGATCCCTCACACAGGCCAGGATGCCTTTCCGTCCGCCGTTCCCACAATACCACCAGCCCAGATTCGGCCAACCAGGAGGAGGACAAAGGAGTTACATCAGAGCCATCGACGAGTATCAAACCCAAGGTTACCCGATGCAGCCTGAACTACCGGATCAGCCACAGGCTCTCACCGACGAATATGACCACCCCCCGATAGACTTCAGATATGGGACTGCCTACCATGACGTGCAAGAGGCGGCATACGATCCGCCATACGACATGTATGACCAAGACGAATTCGTCAACCTGATACAGGACACTGAAGAGGCCAGAGAGGCCCCCAAAATCCCTGTCAAGATGGGCAATCAACAGTTCCTTTTCATGATCGACTCAGGCGCCACCGTCAACATCATGGGTGAACAGGACTACGCCAAAATTCTGAACCCACCAGCACTAGAGGCCCCCGTTCCAGAATTTTCCAGTGGGGTGCCGCAACGCCCCTACAGGCTGTGGGATGTTTTACACAACGCTTCCTCCTGAATGGCCGGCGAATCGACACGACTATCCACGTCATCCGGTCGCTCACCAAAAGTCGATGCCTCCTCAGTTACCACACGGCATCTCGCCTGGGACTAATCGAAATCCATGTGAGAGCGGGAGACGTCATTGCCGCAACCTCGGACAGCCTAAACCCGAGAGACTCAGTCGGCACTGTCACGTGCCATCAACCGCAAAATGTGATCACACAGGCCGACGTTGCGAGTGGTTTCCCGAAGCTGTGCAAAGGCCTGGGCAAGCTCAAGGCCCCCCCCATCCGGCTACACATCGACCCTTCGGTGACCCCCGTCCCGCAACACCCTCGGAGAGTTGGATTTCACCTACAGACGGCAGTGTCGGAGACACTTCACCAACTGCTCTCCGACGGCATCATCGAACCAGCCACTGGGCCGACGCCGTGGGTGTCACCACTTGTGATCGTGCCCAAGGAAGGGGGCAAGATACGTCTGTGCGTTGACATGAGGGTGGCAAACACCGCCATCCAACGGGAGAGACATCCAGGACCGTGCATTGAGGACATGATCGTCCAACTAAACAACGCCCAGATGTTCTCCAAGCTCGACCTCAATCAAGGTTACCATCAGCTGGAGCTGCATCCGGAGTCCAGACCCATCACCACATTCGCCACCCACGATGGCCTTTACAGATACCGGCGACTGAACTTTGGGATCTCGTCCGCCGCGGAAATTTTTCAGGAGGCCATCCGGCAGGTAATCAGACCCATCAAAGGAACCCTAAACTACAGCGACGATATCCTCGTGTTCGGATCGACGAAAGAGGCCCATGACCGAGCCCTCCTTGCCACGTGCACGGCACTCCAAGACACGGGTCTCACCCTCAACATCTCCAAATGCAGATTCAGTAGATCAAAGCTGAAATTCTTCGGTCACATCTTCTCCCGCGAAGGGATGCTCCCGGACCCTGACAAGGTCGACACCATTACCAACCTGAGCGAGCCGCGGCAAGTAGCCGAAGTCCGGTCGTTCCTCGGCATGGCGGGGTATTGTGCCAGATACATACCCCACTACGCGTCCCTCACGGACCCACTACGCAAACTCCTGCAAAAGGAAGCAGCCTTCGAGTGGACCCCCGCGTGTCGTGCGGCATTCTCTGACATCAAGCGTGCCCTGGCGGAGGCACACCGATTGGCGTACTTCAACCCGTCATGGCACACCGAAATTGTCGTGGATGCTAGCCCGGTGGGCCTCGGCGCCATCCTGGCCCAGACCAGCGGGGAGGACATTCACCCACGACACGTGATCGCCTATGCGAGCAGGGCGCTGTCCGCCCCGGAACTTGCCTACTCCCAGGCGGAAAAGGAGAGTTTGGCAGCTGTCTGGGCCTGCGAACATTTCCACAATTTTGTCATTGGCAAAAAGTTTACGCTCATCACTGATCATCAGGCCCTGTTGTCCCTGTTTGGAAACCCTCACACCAAGATGCCCCCCAGGATCGAGAGGTGGGCCATCCGCCTGCAAGAATACAACTATGACATAGTACACCGCCCCGGGGGCGACCTCAACCCCGCTGACTACTTATCACGACACCCTGTCGGGGCGCCAGTGACCCGGGAGGGTGATGTCGCCTACGTACAGTTCATCTCCACCAACTCACTGCCACCCGCGATGTCCCTCGAGAGAGTTGCAGCCGCATCGGCGGCCGACCCGACCATGGCCCTCGGCATCAGCCTCACCTCCGCCAACAAGTGGCACGACCACCGCAGAGCGATGCTGGCGCACCCGGGGGTGTGCAAACAGGAAATTGAGCGGCTGGCCAGGATACACAGGGAGCTGGCTGTGAAGGACAACGACATCCTCCTCAGAGGGTGCAAGATCGTCATCCCCGCCACGCTACGGAACGAGGTCGTGCACATAGCACACGAGGGCCACAGGGGCGCGGACAACACAAAGAAACAGCTGAGGTGCCATGTCTGGTTCCCCTTCCTGGACACGGCAGTAGAAGAATGGGTGAGAAACTGCCATGCATGTCAGTGCACTGCCCCTCCAGAACACCCTCCCCCGCTACAATATACACAGATTCCAGAACGCCCGTGGGAGCGCGTGGCAATGGATTTTTACGGGCCGACGGAAGTTGGCGATTACCTCCTGCTTCTCATAGACGAGCACTCAAGGTTCCCGATAGTCAAATGCGTCACCACCACTGCATTCCCACAGGTAGCGGCGGTGATAGAAGAGGCATTCAGCGAGTGGGGGATCCCGAAGATGGTCAAATCTGACAATGGACCGCCATTCTGTGGCCACGAATTCAGGACACTAGCAGAACACCTAGGGTTTAAACACATGAAGGTGACCCCTCGCCACCCACAAGCAAATGGCATGGCCGAACGCTTCATGGCATCCATCAAAAAAACACGACAAAGAGCCATGCTGGAGGCAGTCGATCCTCACCAGGCGTTGTGCCGACTCCTAAGGGATTATAGAAACACCCCACACGAAGCCACGAACAAGACACCTGCTGAACTAATGCTTCGATACAAGGTGAGAACCCGCATACCCCACAATTTGTCACCTGAAGAACCGCTTGACATGGAGGTGCTCCAAAAGGATGCAGAGGCAAAAGAAAAAGCGAGATGGGACACTGACGCACGCCGCCATGCGACGTTGCCAGATTTCCACATAGAGGACGAAGTGCTCGTACAACAACCAACCCTCAGGAAGACAGATCCGCGGTTTGCCCCAAGCCCCATGAGGGTTAACGCAGTCAATGGCACTATGGTGACAGCGGAGGACCAACATCGAGCTGTCACCAGGAACTGTCAACATTTCAAACACTACAACAGGCGAGAGGGATTAGGAGTGCCCCAAAGGTCTGTCTCTCCAGAACCTCGAGAGCCGCGGGATGATCCGTGGATTCCCCCGGGAAGAGACCCGGATGGGCTGAGTCAGGAAGAAGGTGCCCCGGAAACCCCGGGACCAAGCGCCCTTGACGAGAGGCCTCGGAGAGTCGCCAAGAAGCCGGTGAGACTAGTTGAAGAGTGTTGACTCTGATGTTTGGACATATTGTTCGGGGGTGGTGTTGCCAGGCACTCGAGAGTTAACGAGTGCAGCCCCCGCCGTTGGGGAGGCGGAGTTATTGTATTGGGGAGCGGGAAGGAAGAACGGGGAGTTCTGGGTAAGGCGCGAAGGCGCCAGTTCCGATTAGAGAGTAGATGAATAAAGAAGTTGTTACATCCACTCCGTGTGCGCGTCCTCCTTACTGGCCCTTCTAAGAGGGCAACAGTACCCGATGATTCGAGTCCTTCTGTGTTGCCAACCTACGTAGCGGGGCATGATCAGCGAAAATAGTACATTTGCTACCCAGCAGGTAGTACCGAAGGGATTCCACCGCCCACTTGATAGCCAGGCATTCTTTCTCCAAGGTGGAATACACAAGTCGGTGTGGAAGTCGTTTTCTGCTAATAAAGGTGATGGGGCACAGGTTGTTTTCGGTTCCTTGTGATAAGACCGCCCCTAAACCGCAACGTGATGCGTCAGCTTGTAAATAAAAATGCTTGGAAAAATCAGGGCAGTGCAGAACTGGCTGTTTGGAAAATCATGTTGAATAAGGACTAGAAGGCCTGTACGACTTCCTCCGTGATTACCAGAGGTCGGTTGGTTTTGAGGGCATCAGTCAGGGCTGTGGCTATTGTTGAGAAGTGAGGCAGGAACCTTCTGTAGTATACCACAAAGCCTAAAAAAACGTGAAATTCCCTTCCGGGTCTCTGGAATTCGTAGTTTCTGGAGGGTCTGCACTTTATCTAGTAATGGATTGATTACATCACCACCAACTGAATACTCCAGATACTTAGTCGTTCCTGCTGCCAGTCTGGTCTTTTTGGGGTTAATGTGCAGGCCTGCTTTCTGCAGGGAGATGATTACATTTCATAGATGGGTCAGGTGCTACTCCCACGTTGTGCTGAAGATAACTATGTCATCCAGATAAGCTGCCGCACATGTTTCGTGGGTTTTTAGTATCTGGTCCATTAAGGCTTGAAATGTGGGCGGTGCCCCGTGTAGTCCGAAGGGTAAGACTGTAAATTGGAATAGCCCCTGACTTGTGGCAAAAGCCGTCTTCTCTTGATCTTCTGGGTTAAGGGGTATTTGCCAGTAGCCCTTAGTTAGATCCAGTGTGCTTAAGTAGGTAGCAGAGCCCAATTTTTCAATCAACTCATCAATCCTAGGCATGGCGTAGGCTTCATAGTGAGATATTGCATTCAGTTACCTGAAATTCATGCAGAATCACGTGGTACCATCCAGTTTGGGCACTAGTACCACTGGTGAGCACCATGCTCTCTTAGATGGAACTATGGTACCGAGTCTCAGCATTTCATTTATTTCTCGTGCTATGTCTTCTCGTTTGGCTTCTGGCATTCGATAAGGTCTAAAGCAAACTATTTTGCCTGGCTCTGTTTTAATAGAGTGTGACACCAAGTTGGTTCGACCGAGCAGCCCTGAACAGACCTTAGATACTGGTTCCAGATGAGTGAACAACTCGGTTATTTGGTTTTTGCTTAGCTTGTCCCCCAACATTACATCCTGTAATGTGCTCGGAAGGTTGGGTGTCATTGTTCAGGTACCGACATCTCCGATAGGGTTGCACATAACACTGTAGTTGTATCTTCTTTCCATAGTTTGAGCAGGTTGATGTGGTAATTCTGAAGCTTCACCTGTCGATCCGGTTGTTGCACTTCATAGTTCACGGGTCCTAATACCTTAGTTATCTGATATGGACCCTTCCATTGGGCTAGCATCTTATTTGTACTTGTGGGAAGTAAGACCAATATTTTGTCACCAACCTTGAGGGCATGAAGTCGGGCCCCCTGATCATGATACTTTTCTTGTTTTATTTGGGCTTGCCCGAGCTCTTCTTGGGCATAGTCCCAAAGGCGTCCGAGGTATTCCTGTAAGTCGCTTACATAATCAGTTAGGGTGGTCTCTTCTTGCTCCTCCCGTGTTTTCTTTAACACTCTCAATATTGATTTCGGTTGTCTCACAAATAACAATTCAAATGGTGAATATCCCGTAGAAGACTGGGGAGTGTCTCATAGTATCATCAAACCCCAAAGGAGGATTCTGTCCCATCCCAACCCTGTGGGACTCATGGTCCCTCATATCATATGTTTTATCGTTTGATTATATCGCTCCATGAGCCCATCTGGGGGTGGTACACTAATGTTTTTAGGTGTGTGATTCATAAGGTTTTGCACACCTCCTTCATTACTACTGACATGAAGTTGCTTCCTTGGTCTGAAATGATTTCTTGTGGTATCCCCACTCTGGCGAAGTATGGTAGCATTATGTCGCAAACTTGCCTGGTGGATGACCCCCTTAATGGAAACACTTCCGGATATCTTGTAGCATAGTCAACTACTACCAAGAGGTACTTGTATCCTCTGCAGCTAGGTTCTAGTGGGCTGACAATGTCCATCCCTATTCTTTATAATGGTTCTCTAATTATGGGCATTCTCTGCAATGGTGCCCTGGGAGTAAGATATGTACTCATTTTTTGACAAGTTGCATATTCTTCACAATATTTAGTCACCTCAGTAAAAACTCTGTAATTGTTTTCAGCCAAAGTAACCCCTGTGTTGTGGTCATGAGCAAACTGAACCAAGTTCTTTCTGCATGATTGGGGAACCAACAATTGTTCTTTTTCTGTATTGTCTGTACTTCTAGTTACCCTGTAGAGTAGACCTTGTTTTTCCTTAAAATAGGGGGTTGTGAGCATATTAGTTGATTCCTGTGCTTGTTCTCTGGCCCGTTTAAGAGTGTCATCCAACCCAGTTTCTTTGTGGAAAGAAGGTATATGGTCTTCAACTCTCCAGTCCACTAAGGCTATGTCCTGGTATTTGCCCCTCCAAACTTCATTTGTTTTTCTTTTCTGGGCCCGTGATAAGTGAGCTCTGGTATGAGTGCTTTCTAGTTCTGCTCCTAAATAGGGCACTTCTTGTAACCATTTTTCAAACCCTGGGCGATCAGTACTTATTAACACTGGTGCCGGGAGCGATGGAATAACTGCCGCCCTTATGGGAACCTTGTGTATTGCTCTCCCTCAAAAAGTGTACGGAACAACCATAAATCACCAATGCAATTGTAGAGCAAATACTTTGAACCATAGACAGACAGACACAATAACTCACAGCCACGCACTCTTAGAAGATAATCAGCTCTTTACGGCTATTTATTCAAAGATTACAAGTACATAGAAATAACTCACAAAAATAATAAGGACATAGATCACAGAAGAAGTAAAGAAGTCAAAAATAAATACATCACTGTGAGCGTAACAGGATTCCTCATCTCGTCCAGAAGCGGCTGGAAGACCCCGGAACAGCCAGGCAGAGAGCACCACAGCTCACAGGAGGGCCGGACGTAAGCGTCCTTTCTCCGGCTGAAGTCTCACCTGACCACCTCCGGGCTTCCGCATATATACACACTCCACAAAGGGGAGTTAATTCTCAAACATTCTGGAAATTGCACTTGCGCAGTTGAGGAACAGCCGTCGGTTGCCAGCTGGGTCAATCGAGAGCTTCCCCCCAAGAAGCGCAGTGCCTTCTCTAAAAACACGCTCCACGGAGAACAGTAGCAAGCCATAACAATGTTAGCTTTCCCAGCAGAAATGGCCTTGACCGCATACCAGGTTTGAAAAAGCATGTTTGTCTCAGCACTGTGAATCTAACACTCAGCAAAATGTGTGCAGCGTTTCACTGCGGTATGAAGTAAATATCCATCATGGCTCCGAGCGCTCCCAGAATGCATTGCGCACCCGCGCCATTTTAGATCAAGCATAACAACTTGTCACCTTTTAAGCCCAATGTGATGTCCCGTGAAGGCTACTGCTTAATATCCCCATGCACACATTTCACTGCTATATTCCTCACCTTGCTGTTTTCTTGGTCACTCACGTGTGGCTGGATCGCTGTCTGGCGGCTGCCTCTGTCCATCCTGGCCTGTGCCGGATGTCCGTCTATGGTAACTTCAATTACATAAGGTCGGCGTTTCCTTCTATATTCTTGGGACTGAATTGTTCCTATATCCATGGTTTCCGGTCTTGGTTTCCGAGTGCAGAACCTTGCATTGTGTCCCCATTCTCCACACTCGAAACATTGTGGGGACTGTGCTTTTGGTAGACCGCTTCCTATGGTCACCCTATTCTCTGGCCTTACCCTGGGTTCCGAAGGGGTTGCTCTGTATGGCCCGTTGCAAACGGCTGTAGCCTCATTACCCTGACGTACTGGTGGTACCATGAAGGTTCTGGGCACACCTGCTTTTTGGTAGGCTGTAGCCACGTCTATTGCTTCTCATAAAGACAGATGGTGGTGTTGCCTGACCCACCTCTGTATGGGACCAAGTAGTCCCTCCACGAATTGTATTGTCAGCCTGCGATGGCCTTTGTATGCTTTCTTGATGACCTCGGCTCTGAGAATAGAGTGGTCTTTGACCGCTAACTCATTATGCACTCTTGCTAGTCTCTCTAGTTCTTCCTTGCTCGTCCCCACGTGGCTCTGGATGGCTGAGGCTGCTGGCTAGCACCATGGATGGGTCGGATGAGGATACAATAGTCTCCAGGGACAGTGCGGGTGGCAGGGGGTTGGCAGCCACATAGTTGATGTATTCAGCGTCTCCTTTTCACGTAGTCGGTGCCCCTGACGGGTGGCGTGAGATATAATCAACCGGATTCTGATTGCCTCCTGGCCTGTGGACAATGGTATAGTTGTATTCTTGCAACCTGATGCCCCTTTGTTCTATTCTGGGTGGCATTTTTGTGCAAGGGTTCCCAAATAGTGAGAGTAGGGCCTGGTGATCGTGACCAGTGTGCATTTCTTTCTAATGACAAAATTGTGAAAATGTTTGCATGCCCAGACTGCTGCCAAGCTTTCTTACTCGGCTTGCGAGTGCGCCGACTCCGTGGCTGACAGGGCCCTGCTAGCCTAGGCGACAATGTGTCTGGGGTGTATGTCAGCCCCGCTTGTTTGTGCAAGGATGGGACCCAGTCCTACTGGGCTGGCGTCGACTGTTATCTCTGTGTGCCATGTGGGGTCAAAGTATGTAAGCCTGCGTGCTTTGGCCAAAGCTGTCTTGATGTCATAGAATGCGGTTTGGCAGTCCTTTCACCACTCGAATGAAGGAAGAGTCCTTCTGCAGTAATCTTCTCAGTGGGTCGGTGAGGGATGCGTAGTGTTGGATGTATCCTTATTTCTATTAGTCTGATCGCTTTGTCAGTGGAGAACAGATGGAACTGGCAATGGGCGCTCTTCAGCAGGAAGCGAGTGATAAACTCGTCGATGGTCTCCTCAGGTTTTTGTGTGCATTGGTTAAATATGTATCTTGTATAGTCCCTGTGAGGTTCAATAATGAGTTTTCGGTTGAGGACGGTGATCAATGAGGCAAAGTCTGTTTTGTCTTCTGGGGCAATGGTTTTGAGAATGGTCTTTATTTTTCGCTGCCCACCAAGTTGATGAACATGTCACTTAAATTGGGGGTTTTCTCTTCACCTGCTGCTTTCACAAAGTGATTGAAGTCCTCCACCCACTCAATCCATCTCGGGCCTTTGTCGCACTGGGGCATCAGGGTGAAAGGGAGTGGTTTGCACAGCAGTACCGCCTTGGAGGTGGGAGTGGGTGAGGGCGTTAGTGTCCCTGGGCAGGTAGGGGAGCCTGGGCTGCTCATGGTGGTAGGATGGTAAGTGGTAGTCTGAGTAGAGGCCTATGCCCGATTGCCTCTGTGCTTGGTTGGTTGTGGGCCTTGTATATATGTGACGTACCTCCAGTAATCAGGATGCCGGGTTGCAGGTTTCACTCTGCCGGTATTTCCCTCCGAGGTTAGAGGGTGGGGCGCAGTGCACAGTTCCTGCTGTGAAGGAACAACAAAATAAATGCCTCTGGCTGTGACTTCACTGCTGGTGTCTGCCGGTGGGCCGTGGGATTGATTGTGCCTTGGGGAAAATACTATTAATAGGTGCACACGTTGTCAGCAGCAACTGCTTATCGTCAGCGGGATCGCCGTCGGAAATGCTGTTGTTCTCTTTTTTTTTAAAAACCGTTCAGGGTAACCGTTCTTCTGCTGCTAATGTAAAGCAGCTGGGGCGTATGTATACACCACTATCATGCACCATTATCCCAGGCCCATGCCCGATTGTTGCACCTTTGCTGCTCTCATGCTCTAATATTTATTGCTGCACCCTGCTATTTACCTGCACCAAACTTTGATTTTAGACCCCTGCCTGATTGTTGCACCCTGATGTCCATTTGCACCAATATTGATTGTTGCACCCTGATGTCCACTTGCACCAATATTGATTGTTGCACCCTGATGTCCATTTGTACAACCAAATATTGATTACTGCACCCTGATGTCCACTTGCACCAATAATGATTGCTGCACCCTGATATCCATTTGCACCAATACTGATTGCTGCACCCTGCTGTTTACTTGCACCCAATTTAGATTTTAGGCCCCTGCCTGATTGTTGCACCTTGATGTCCATTTGCACCAATATTGATTTTGCACCCTGCTGCTCATTTGCACCAAACAGTGATTGTCGCACCCTGCTGTTTACCTGCACCTAATCTTGATTTCAGGTCCCTGCCTGATTTCCCGCACTAAACACGGACTGCTGCACCGTGCACCTAATAAGGTGCCCCTGCCGCTCTACACACAGATACATTTTTATTGATTCATGCATGATAGATCTCCCTGACCCAACACGAAGCACATCTGTTGAAGATGTCCACAACCCAGTTAGGGAGCCCTGCCTACCACTATCAACAAAAACTACAAATGGCTACTATACTGCCCAACCCACTCAGTGTTCCCCCAACTAACTTCCTACCTAACTGGCCTCCCTTTTCGCCTTTGCTCTCCATGGACAGGTCCACCTCTGAACGTCACTACAACTAGCCAACGCCTTACAGGCCTGATGATCCAGCTGCATCACTACCAGCTCGTCCTAATGACCATGATGATACTGGAATATCAATACACTCTGCCAGTCCCCATGTACCCGATGATACTTCAAGGCATTCTGATCCCAATGTACCCACCAGTAAGCCACGGAACCTCTCTGAGGCACTCACTTCACTCTCCATAGGAGAAACTACTATGTATGTCGCCAATCCCCTCACCCCTACTCTTGCCGACTACTATGCCACACCGTCTGCATCTAATACTGACAAGGCTCCCCCTTTTCCCCTGGTCCAAACACGAAACACAGTGATGTGTCTCCCACACAAAATGGAATGACCCATGTCACCTTAAGGCCCCCAAACACTAAAGCACAGGCTCTCCAACAAGCTGCCATCTCAACACAAGACCACTAGAAACAACTCCTCTAAGGCCTCCTCCTCCACCACGCCACAACTGACCAAACCTAGCACAGCACAAACCGCTCCACTCAGCTGCACCTTCATTAATGCTGGTCGCTACCAGCCCAAGCCTTGGACATACATGATCTCATTACCAGCCATAATCTAGACCTCCTCATAATCAGCAATTCCCCCTGGCTACACAATATTCATGCAAGACCGCCCATACCTTAAAGGAGGTGGGGTGGCACTCATAGCTAGAGAATCCATCCCAATCAGGATGGTGTACAGTGACGTAGGCAACAACAGTGACCACCTGCTCCTCAAGCTAAGCCCATCCCCCAACTGTACCATCTCCTTCCACATTTTCTACCGCCCCCCAGGACCCACCACTGACTTTCATGCCTCACTACTGCACCTCCTATCTAACAACTTAAAAAGAACCACTAAAGCCATCCTCTTAGGAGACCTCAATCTTGGCCTAAATAACGCGAATGACTCCTCAGCCAAATCCCTAGATAAGGCTTCAGCAACTCTAGAGTTCAAACAAGCCATCGCAAGTCCCACCCAAATTAAAGGTTGCACCCTCGACTGGATAGCACACCACAACTGCCACCTCACAATCAACTCTAACTCCCGCCTTCCTTGGACAGACCACCACATCATTTTCTTTGATCTGATCACTACCATGACTACCCCCCAGCCAGAGACTTGCCTCCCCCCGGCACTCAGAAGGAGCTCCCGCCTGCTTAACAAAGAAAGCCTCCTTCCCCACCTATCAGTGCCTGCCCTCAAGCCCTCCTTCTCGAATGACCCTGAAGCACTAGCCCACTCATTCAACAACATCATCACCCAAGCAGTAGACTCCATCACCCCTCTCACTGCTAGGAAAGCTAAACGTACTAAACACACCAATGCCTGGTACACCCCTGACCTCCTGGCTCTACGCACCAGGAAAAGGTAAGCTCTCTCTATCTGGAAAGCCAAACCGAGCGACTCCACAGAACTAGAGTTCAATAAAATAGCCAAAGAATACAAATTGGCCATCATCAAAGCCAAAGCCACCTCCTTTAACACTAGAATAGCCAACACCAAGTTGGATACCAAAGAAATGTTATCTATATTCACAGAGTTAGAAGCCCCCTCTGCCCCCCTCAATCATTCACTAAAGATGAAGCCTGGTGCAACAGCATCCAATCAGCCATGCTGGGCAAACTTCCCACCCTTCAGAACAAAATCCTAGCTCACCAACAATCTCTGAACCACCAGCGACAGAACCCCACAAACATCAATGGGAGCGAATCTCCCCTCTTCTCCTTTCAGGACGTCACGGAAAAAGAAGTAATTGATCTTCTTAATTCCATCAAACCATCCAACTGCAAAGGGGACATCTGGCCCGCCCATCTCATCAAAGAATGCACCTCTACGCTTGCACCCGTCCTCACCGCATTCATCAACGCCTCATTCACCACAGGGCATGTTCCAACCTGTCTTAAGGAAGCCTGGTGCGCCCACTCCTAAAGAAACCATTGCTAGACCCAACTAACCCAAGGAACTACAGGCCCATCACCACAGTTCCATTTCTACTAAAGATCTTGGACAAAGCAGCTTATCTCCAAGTACAAAAGTTCCTAGAAGCCACTAACCTTCTCAGTCTCCGCCAGTCTGGCTACCACCCAGGCCACAGGACCGAAACAGCCTCAAGAATCAAATGGACGACATTAGAGATTCGGGGTAACCAGCCCTTCTCCTCCTCCTAGATTTGTCATCAGCGTTCGACCTCGTTGACCACAACACCCTCTGCCAGCACCTATCATCTGCTGCCAACTTTTCCCCTAATGTCACAGCATGGATCACATCATTCCTCAAAAATAGAGCCATAAGGGTCTTCTCTGACCAAGCATGCGCTCACCCCAACATCATCAAATGCGGTGTCCCACAGGGTTCCTGCATCTCCTCACCCTGTACAACATATTCACCAGGCCATTATTCCTCCTCCTTGATGCACAAATTACCCTGATGACACGCAAGTCCTCATCCCACTCTCAGGCGACTATGAACTCAACACAAAAACCCTTTACTCAATCTACTCCACCATCCAAACATGGATGGCAGAAAACGGGCTTTGTCTAAATAGGTGTTGTGTTGCTTATTCTGACCTCCGGTACTCTGCAGGAGGTCAGGGTACATTCATATGCCTACTTGGGCCTCACACATCCAGAGCACAAATCACGCATGACTCACTTGCTTCGCTGCTCGTGCCGTAATTACGTTATTCTGGTGCGATCTTTATTTCCAACCATGTCACGTGGCGTGGGTCTCCCCTCGCCCACGTGACTGGGCCCAGCTTGGTTACACCACATTCCTCCCAAACTTAGAATGCTAAATTAACATAACAGTTTCTCTTACGGGTTCTCCTCCGTCTTGGCTCTTCGGTGGTAGATCCCTTGAAGCACATATCCGTGTAATCAGGATGATGGCCTTGGCCTCTCTCGAAACTGGTATCATGGGTGTGCCCTCTCAGGTGGCTCGGCCTCAGGGGGCTTGCGGCTGTAAGGTATTGTCTCTGGCCTAACGCAGGATCAGGATCAGTTTGCAGGGATGTGCATTTGTCTGCTCACGCTGGCGCCTCAGGACTGGCAGGGGGAATCCCGCACCCAGTTTCTGCTCCTGGTTGCTCCCTCCACATTATCGCTGGAACGTTTCGGAAGTGAGATACGTTCCGCATCACCACTTCTGTCTCCCGGGCAGCCGTCACCATGCTATGGTTTGCATCCTGAACTGTCCAGGGGTGTGATTTGTATGTTAGTGTCTTTTTCTTTTGGGGTGCTCTGTTTTTCACCAATACATTGTCCCCTTGCTGTAGCTCCCTGTGCTGCGCATGGTGGCTTAGGCTTTCCTTTTTATTCCGTCTGGCTCGTCTCTCCTCTATGAAGGGTATGTCCGGGTCAGGGTTCACCCAGCTTGGGTGTAATGGCAGTTCGGATTGTATAGGGGTTCCAAACATCAGCATTGCCTGGCTCACACCGGTGGATGTGTGCTGGGTTTGTCGATGTGCTTGCAGGAATCTGTACACTGCCGGCAGCCACGGCTGGTTATGGTCTTTTGTGATTCGTATGGTCTTATTAAGGGACCCCATGAAACGTTCTGCGTCCCCGATTGCTTGCAGCCAGCAAGGGGTGATCTTTCTGTGTTTGACACTCAAGTTGGTGAGAAATTGCTTGAGTTCTTGGCAGGTAAACGGTGGGCCATTGTTGCTCTTCAGTTTCCTGGGTATCCCGTGTACCGCGAATACCTTCTCAAGGGCTGTGATGACTGACTCCGCATTCGTGGATTTGACGTGCTCCACCTGCGGGTATCTACTAAACTCATCGACCAGGACAAGGAGGTACCCCTCTCCGGCGACAGTACAAAAATCCATGCTCACCTTGTGTGGCTCCTGGGTGCACTGATGATGGGTTCAGGCATCGTTCTGGCCTTATTAGTCTCCTAGCTGATTGACATGTTGCCCAGGTCTCTACCACTTCAGTCACACGGTGTTGCATCCGCAGAATCCACATCCTTGATTTCAGGTGCGCTTTGGTCTTCACTATGCCCTGATGACCTCTGTGCGCTAGTTGCAGAGCTCTTGCTTCCAATGATTCAGGTAGGACAATTCTGTGTCCCTTTAGCACAATGCCCTCTTCCGAAGATGTGAGCTCATGGTGGAACAGCGCCTGTAGTTTTTCTTGGGCTGTCGTGGTATATTGTGCTACAGCGGCTAGGTAGTTCCTCCAGTTGCCTGATTGGATGGATTGGATGGTTCGTTGTAGGCAGGCGTCACTCTTTGTTTTGTCTGCTATTTCCTGCAGTGTAAGGGCTTGTGGAACTGAGCAGGCGATTACATGGCATACGTGTTCCTCCGTTTCAACTGCGTGTTGTTCCTCACGTTTTGTGGCAGGCCTGAAGTGGTGGCACAGGTAATCCGCTGGATTGTCTGCTCCGGCTCTGTATGTGACATCAATGTCGAACGGCTGCAGTTGGAGCATCCACTTCTCTAGCCGCGCTGGGTGGTGCGGTGCAGACCCCTTGAATATTGGTATCAGCGGTTTGTGATCTGTGAATACTTTTGCCGGTTGTCCTAGTAGATACACTCTGAAGTGGCAGCAGCCCCAGAGGTTCGCCAATGCCTCCTTCTCTCTCAATGTGTGCGTAGTTTTGTTCCGTCTTTGTTAGCGCCCTGCTGGCAAACGCAACTGGGTATATGCTGCCGTCTTTGTCCACTTAAGCGATTACTGCCCCAAGCCCTACGAGGCTGGTGTCTACCAGGAGTTCTGTATCCCGGTCTGTATTGAAAAACGCTATTTTTGTGGTGCTTGACAGCAAATCTTTTATGCGTTGGAACGCTTGTTGGTGCTGCTCTGTCCATTCCCATGGTATGTTTTTTATCATAAGCTCCCTCAACGGCGCTGCAAGGGTGGCCAGGTCGGGTATGAATCTTGCACAATAAGTAGCCATACCCATGAAACTCCTCACCTCGATGGGGATGTGGGGGCTTTGGTGCCCTTTATGTCATTCACCTTGGCTGGGTCCGGCGACCCTCCGTCAGAGATGAATATATAGACAAAGTTCAGTTTACTTTTGTTAAATTCGCATTTTTCTGCATGTAGGGTGAGGCCCGCTTCCTCCAGCCTTTTGAGGACTGCCGCTAGTCGCTCGTGATGTTCGCTTGTTGTGGTGCCGTAGACCTGGGTGTCATTGCTGAAGTTGTTGGTACCATCAAGGCCATGGAGCACTCTCCTGATCTCATTCTGGAACACCTCCGCCACTGAGGATATGCCAAAATTCAGCCGTTTGTATCTTCGGCGGCCCAGGTAGGATGAAAATGTCGTTATGTACCTGGACTCCTTGGTGAGGCGTAGCTGGTGATAGCCTGACCTTAGGTCTAGCTTGCTGACGTCATTGGCTCCCTTTAGGTCTACGATCAGTTCATCGATGGTGGAGGTGACATGGCGTTCTCGACCAATGGTCACATTGGGTAGCCACATGTCAATTCATATTATCACTGCATTTGGTTGTCACGGTTTTTGTGTGACGACCATCGGTGACACCCATGGGGTGGGCTGGACGTTTTCTCAATTATCCCCTGTTTTCCAGTTTCTCCATTTTCTTTTCGACTGCTTCCCCCATATGGAAGGGGACTACGGCCTTTGCCTCTATCGTCGAATCGATTTGTAGTTTGATCGTTCTTCCTCAGAGGCACCCTATCCCCAGAAATACTTTGCAGTGTTTTGCAAATTCTCTGCGGTGCGACAACTCAGCAGCATTTCTAGGCCTGCATCCACTACGTATATCCTTGTTCTGCACAAGGCTCCATTTTAGGCTAGGTTTGATCGGAATGATCCACTCACTGGTAGGGGCTTTTTGCAGCTGTATGCAAACAGTTTCACTTGCTTGTTCTGGAGCGTCGGCTTCGGATCTAGGTTGCTGTACGTGTGGATGGGCATGACATTCACCGTCGCTCCTGTGTCAATGACCACTTTGGTGGGGTTCCCGTCCGATAGAATGGTGCATGATGGCCGCTTGTGTTGTTTCTTCTTTCGACCGGGTTTTGTTCTGTTTGGTTTTATGGCAGCGATCATGTGTACTCCGTGTTCTTTTCCTCTTGTTTTCTTCCACCTTTCACTCCTTCTCTATCAGGGGACGCACTTTCACCAGAGGACTCTTCTGTCCTGCTGCAGATGGGCGACCTCTGGGTAGTGTCGATCGCCCTGGCTTTTCCTCTCCGCTTTTGTTGCTGGTTAGAGGTGTGTTGTTGCCTGGCATCCTTTGGGGTCGTGGTGTTCAGGCATATGGCTGCAAAATGGTTCAGTCGTTTGCACTTCCAGGAAGTTACTCCCCATGCTGGGCACTGTTGCATCTGTGCCATGGGCCACCACACCACTTGCAGGTCTCGTTATGCCCTTGTGCGCATCCAGGTCTCATGTTATTGGGGCGGTTTCCATCTTGTTCCTCCGCATCTTGTCGGCCTCAGACTGTTGCTACTTCTTCCACCTTTTCTTGGTTGTCCAGGGGCAGGCGTTGCATTGCGGCCTCCATGACTGCTACTTGGTCATCTGTTCCCTCTGGGAGTCTTCCCATTGCCAGTATGCGATCCAGCGGGATGCTCTTCTCCGACAGTATTGCCTGTCGTAGTTTCTTGGAGGATAGTCCATTGATGATCTGCAGGCGGATTGCAAACTCCTCGTTGGGGAACTCACATCCGATCGCTTGTTCTCTTAGCCGGGCATGAAAATCGTTGATTGTCTCTTTCTCCCACTGGCGAATAATGCAGAAATTGAATCTTTCGTAGTCTGGGTTCAGTTTGGGCTTGAATTTGTTGGTGAGCGCTGCTTTGGCTAGGTTGTATTCGTCAACTGTCCCTCTGTTAGGCAGTGTGTTGAACAGGCGTAGTGCCGCAGCACCAATGATTAGCAGCAGGAGCGTGTGTTTTCTTTTTCCCTCAGTAATGTCTCTGGCCTGCAGGTGGAGCTCAAATTGCTGGAGTCATATGCCCCACTTGAGGGCTGCTCCCGTGGTATAGGGATCATTGGTCTCATGAGGGTGGTCTGCGTGGACTCCTGGCTCTCCTGTCTGAAAATGCTTTCTCTTCTCACAGTGCTGCCACTGCCTGCTCTGGGGGAGCTGGTGTGTGGGCTTGTCATGTTGGTTCACTTCACTGTGTTAGCGTGGCGTGGGCCTGCTGTTTTCCTGCTGCACGTGTTGTCTTGCACTTGTTTTGCACGTTTCAGCACGTGTATCCACATGGCCTATTGGTGGATTCCTTTATGGTGGCCTGTTAACTGTGGAGGAGGCGGTTGCTGAGCCTCCCCTGGGTTCCTTTATGACTGGGCAGAAAAATGTTAGGCAGGTGGAAGGGCAGTGCGAGACGTTCTGGGACTGTTCTAGGCCTTTCTGGCACGTGCATTGTGGACTGCTGGGCGGGCGGCCGAGCAGCGTGTGAGAAGTGTTTCGGGCATGCAAAGCAGAACGGCGTGCACCGTTGACGTAGTTTCCTGGGCCATTCTGGGCCTTCCTGCCATGCAAGTTGCAGAGTGATGGGCAGGCAGCAGAGCGATGTGTAAACCTTTGCAGCTTTCTTTTTTTTCTCTCGTTATCGCGTGTGATAACGTTGCAGTTTTCGTCGTTATCTTTTTTTTCTCAGTCAGAGCACAAATCACGCGTGACTCACTTACTTTGCTGCTTGTGCCAGAATGACGTTATTCCGGTGCAATCTTTATTTCCCCCCATGTCACGTGGCATGGGTCTCGCCTTGCCCATGTGACTGTGCCCAGCTTGGTTACACCACAATAGGGACAAAGCTGAACTTCTTCTAATTGGCTCCCCTGAAATCCTAAAGAAACTCGACCAATACAACGCCTTCACCATTGACAATGTCCAAATCTGTGTCTCCCAAGCCGTCAAAACACTTGAAGTCTACTTGGACTCCAACCTATTCATGTCAAGACAGGTCAACATCATAGCATCCGCAGCGGCCTACCACTCCAAACTACTAACTGCAGCCAAGACCCTTCCTCGATGAGCAAAACTGCCTAACCATAGCCAGAGCCATAATTGGATCCCGCCTTGATTATTGCAACGCCCTCCTTGCCGGCACTTCTGCCAAAAACATTGAAAAACTCCAGGTTGTCTAAAACAACGTGCTCAGAGCCACCATGGGCATCCCCAAAAGAGACCACATTAAAGCGGCTAGGAAACAAGCCTGCTGGCTCCCTAGGAAAGAAAGGGTCATCTTCAAAACATTGGCCATTACACAGAAATGCCTACACAACACAGCCCCTTTATATCGCTCTCAAAGAATCTCAAGACCACACATGACCAAACCCACCAGAACCCCTTACACCAACCATATCACAATACCTAAGGTCCTGAGAACACGCGCCGGAGGCTCCAGCTTCACCTTCATTGCAGCCTCCCACTGCAACTCGTTACCACCTCACCTCAGGGGACAGTGCACCTAGCCTTCCGCAAAGCGATTAAGGCCATGCTTTTCGTTTGAACCATTACCCATTATGACCGGGTGCTTATTGCTCGCTAACTGTATGCACAAACAACTCATGCAACCAAAAGAAAGCTTTGTGCTGTTTTGCTACGCCTATTGTAAGCATTCTGCAGAGCCTGTTGCTGCCATCGTCCCGGATCTTGTTGCTGTAGCTGCCATTGTCCCGGATCCTGCTGCTGGAGCTGCCTTCACCGGATTCTGGAGCCCGACTTTGTCGACACGTCACCATCACACTGGTAAGTTTTGCTTGCCTCATCCAGGCCGCAGGCACGCATTGCAGAGTACACAGCCGAGCGCGCGAAGGTGGGGGCTGGGCTCCTCAGGGCAGTCTGCTCCGAGCAGCCCAGCCTCCACCTTCGTGGGCCCGGCAGATCCAATCTGCCCTGTGCGAGCACACTGCACATAGAGCAGGTTAGCTTTGTGCACAGTGCTCGGCTGCTTGCACAGGTCAGAGACTGTGTAGACATTGCTTTCAATGCAAAATTCAGGGTAGTTTAAAGATATTCAAGTTTACCTCAGTACTCTCATGGTACTAATATAAAGTTGAATATCTTTAACTATCTTTAAACTACCTGAATGTTACATTAAAAGCAAAGTTTACACAGTCTCTGCCCTCTGCGAGCACTGTGCACAAAGCAAAGGTAATCTGCTCTATGTGCAGTGTGCTCGCACAGGGCAGTCTAAAAGAACTAACGCTGGCAAAAGTGACCTGCGCCACACCAGCAGCTATTCTAACTATGGAGATTTTCTTTAGCCCGATTTAAATGTGGAGAATTATGTTTTTCGGGACTTTGGGGCATCAATAGAAAATGTTTCCCTAAACAACAGGCACATGTGTTTTGGGGTTTGTATTGTGCGCGGGAGGGGTTGGGGGGTGCAGTGGGGTTTGTGGGGAGTGGTGCAGGCCAGCAGTGAACATTGTTCCACTACTTATTTTCGTACACTTTGACCACTGATTGCTGGGTGTTTTAAGTTCTGCCAATACCAATGTTAGCCAAACAGGACACAAATAATAAAAAAAAGCTTCTGTCATTGCAGGCAGGATGAGTGTTGTATTCCACCTTATGATTGTCTCCTGTTCACTCCTTGGCACTGGCTCCACTGGAGTTAGTGGGAACAGGCCACTTTTCTTACCAGTGCAGGGAAGCAATTGCCAACAGTGGGGTTCCTTGTGTTTGTCCCCAGTGATCCTTCTCTCAGCCCCTTAGGATTGTCCAGGGACAGGGCAGACTTTTATTTTTTATTGATTTAGTTGACAATCAACTTTTCAATTAGAATAAATTAGAACATTTAAAACATTTGGGAAAAAGAGGAAAAAAAGTAAAGAATAAAAGCAATGAAAACAACAAAAAGTACAAATTCAAATACAAGACTCTTAGCAACAGTCAACTTATTTCAAAATATAAAAAGGCAAATACTAAATTGACGGATAAAAGAAATCAACAGGTAAAAGAATGTCATGAATTTGATAATGCATATTATAACAAGGTCTGATTCATATAGTATATTAAATGGAATCAGCACTACCCAAAAAGCGAATTTCAATAGGACCAAGGCTCTATTTGTAACTGAATAATACATTTGGCTATAGCTCTCTGAGTTGCCATGGAGTGCGAATGAAAGAGCCTATTCCATAGATCTTTTGAAGTGAGATTATTCAAATAATCAAAATTAACCTTAAATAGCAAAATTCGTTTAGATAGAAGGCTAGAACATTCAGTGAGCAGATGTTGTAGGGTCCCTAATGCACGTTGGAATAAGGCAGAAACGACAGCAGTTCTCTTCATTTTTAATTTGACCATGTTGTTGTAATATTTGCTTTGTTTTTACTAGATCCAAACGATATCTTAGATATGTCTGGCAGTGACGAGGGGAAGGAAATTTTAATAAGTATGATTCTGTTGTACGGAATTTCTTCCCTATTTAATCAATTTCCTTATAGCTCTTATGCATTTTACATTTGTTCAAAGTCCAAATCCAGTAAATACGCCACAATTAATTTTTGGCTTTCACAGGGTTACATTTGAGAGCTTCTGCTGATATCCCCGCCTCATCCATTACATCAATTGCAAGGAGACGCCACTTAAAAGGCAACGTATGGAACAGAGGGAGTACTTGCAAAGGGCGGCGCTCCCCCGACTGGAAAACACAGCTCGGGACTCGTTGGAAGCCCCAATCACTAATGAGGAAGTCGATGAGGCGATAAAATCCCTTAAATCCCGAGCCCCAGGCCCAGACGGCTATACGACGAAGTTTTATAAAGTCTTCAAACCCCAACTAGTGCCACCTCTGGTACAGCTGTTTAATTCATTCAGGGACACAGGTACCATAACCCCGTCGATGCAAGAATCAATCACAGTTTTGCTGCCCAAACCTGGCGGTGACCCGAAGAATCCTGCGTCCTACAGACCGATTGCCTTGCTCAATATAGATGCTAACATATACTCCAAGATTTTAGCAACCCGCCTGTCCCGGATTTTGCCAGAGATAATCGACGCCGACCAGAGTGGCTTCATCACACACCGCTCTACCGCTGATAACATCCGTAGAGCTCTGAACCTGGTGGAACTTGCCTCCCGAGACTCCCGAGAGCTGGTGCTTCTGGCCTTGGATGCAGTTAAGGCCTTTGACAGGTGGACTGGAACTTCATGAGGCTTACCCTCGAGGCCTTTGGCTTTGGTCCAGAGTTCTGCGCCATGACATTGGCTAATTATACAGCGCCCAAGACCCTTCTCAGAGTCAATGGCATCCTCTCCCCCCCTATCGACCTGACCAGTGGAACCAGACAGGGATGCCCGTTATCGCCACTGCTTTTCACACTAATTATGGAACCATTCGCCCAACGGATCAGGCGAAACCCGGCGATTAAGGGCTTCCAATCGAATACAACACACCACAAACTGGCTCTCTACGCAGATGACGTCCTACTAACTATCACGGAACCTCGTACTTCCCTCCCTCAGGCCCTAGCTGAGATAGAGAGCTATGGAAAGGTCACAGGCTTTGCTGTCAACTTCCAGAAGTCGGCTGCCATGGGGGTGGGTCTGTCCCGAGAGATCCGGGAGGCTCTGGCCCCACTATGTCCGATACAATGGACGACTAAGAGCATCAGTTATTTGGGTGTCCAGATCCCAGCTGACCCGGGGGAAGTCTATCGAGCAAACTTTCCCCCATTATTCACGGACCTCGAGGCAGACTTAAAGCGGTGGGCGGCACAGGAGATTTCACTGATGGGCCGCATCACGGCCTGTAAAATGAACTTGCTACCAAGGCTCCTATATGCCTGCTCTTCGCTTCCAGTACCAATCCCGGCACCTGCTCTTCAGAATCTACAAAAGAAAATGTCACGGTTTATCTGGAAAGGGAAGAAGCCCAGAATCCCTAGGTCCACGATGCTGGGCAATGCTAGACTGGGTGGCCTCGGAGTCCCAGATCTACAAAAATACCAGATGGCGGCCCAACTCGCCGGCATCCGATCCTGGCAGATACTTACCAACCGCCCGAGATGGGTGGACCTCGAACAGGCGCAACTACCGCTCCCGCTACGTTTTGTCCCGCACATCAATCCCTCCGAGCGCCGACTGTGGCAGAACCTCCTGAGGACCACCAAACACACTATTGCTGTCTGGGATAAAGCGCTGAAACAAAAGAAAACCCCAGTGGGACTTGGCCCTTTCTCCCCGGTGTTCCTGAACCCAGCTTTCTCCCCTGGCTGGTCCACCCGGAACTTCAGAGCCTGGATTGCGGGAGGCCTGGAGACCCTGGGGCAACTTTTCGAAGGGGGACAACCCTGCACCTTTGGGCGTTGTAAAGAACTCTTCCAACTTCAGGAACAGGATAGATTTACATACATTCAGCTGCGCCACTGGTGCTCCCATCCTCAGACCCGCCAAGCTGCCACCCGCCCTCCCACAGCCATTGAACTGACACTAAATGACCTCCCAACCAGGGGGAGAATTTCCACTCTATACAAACGCCTCCAAAATGACTTCCTAACCTCTAAAACCCGATACATGGCCCAATGGGAAGCGGACCTAGGCCACCCAATCGAGGACCAGCTATGAGTTGACATTTGGTCGCGGGCGCACACTTCCTCATCTTGCATTACGAACAGAGAGGGCGCATACAAAATCCTTCTTCGCTGGTATTATCCTCCCCTGAGGCTACACCATATGAACCCCACGCTTAACCCGGGCTGCTGGAGGCAATGCGGCCAAGTAGGGTCTTTCTTTCATATGTGGTGGTCCTGCCCGAGGGCCCAGACCTTCTGGAAACAATGCCTAGCAACAATCGCAGACATCACCCAGATACGACTTTCCCTGGAGCCCGAGCCCATCCTCCTGGGAGCCCCGGTCCCCGGGATCTACCCTAGATCTGGTCCTATGGCCAAACTACTGTCCCAATGTCTACTGGCAGGCAGAAATGTAATAGCTCGTACTTGGAAAACCACAGAAGGACCACTAATGCCTTTTTGGTGGATTAAAATTTGGGACATCTTAATCGCGGAGAAGGTGACGGCTGCTGGGGCAGGCCGTCTACATCGCTTCGAGAACATCTGGGGCCCGATCCTGGACTTTGATCGGAATTATCCAGCCCTGACATACAAGCCCCAATTAGCCAGGAGAACCTTACGGGATGAGAATTCGCAGCTGGGACAGGTAGAGGAACATTAAAGACCAAGGGGAGGGGAGGGAAGTGCAATCAACTGTATCGCTTTTGTACCATATGTCATGACTGATTAAGTTTGTATCACCTTATCCTGTTTATTTAAAATAAATAATTTAAAAAAAAAAAAAGGCAACGTATGTTCAGAGTTAAGCATACACATAGCAAGATCATCAATAAGTAGATCAGATCGAGGGGCCATAATTAGCTTCCTGTAGAGACTCAAGACCTTCCAACAATACATATCTCACCATACAGACTGGGGTGCTCTAAGGAATTACTAAAACTCTCCTCCAAAATTTGCCCTTCAGTTTTGTCCAAAACTACTGAGTTTGAAGGGGCTTTGTTTCGGAGCCATATAAAAGTATGACCGTAACTTTCTGAGAGTAAATGGTAATAAGTGAAGCGTATGAAAACTTTGCAAATTTGTATTTAGGGATCAGAGCTTGTGAGATGGCGATTTGTATTTTGACTTCTAAATCGGCAAGATTAGAAACATCAGTTTCTAACATTGATTCCAAGGTATTTGTAGTGCTGAACATTGTCCAGTACCTTTCCACCGAGTCTCAGTTTATAATTACATAAATGGGCTCGCCTGATGAGAATATTAATCAGGATCTTTGTTTTTTCCAATATTGATTGTCAAATAATTGCTGTTGACATACCCCTCCAAAGTTGACAGTAGTTTTTGCAGGCCGTTCGGTGTTTTGGACAGCAACAGCAAATCATCAGCATAGAAAAGCGAGGCCACCGAATGGGAACCCAATCGTGGTGGGTCATATTTTATAGATGAGAAAAGGCGACCCATGTCAGCGATGAAGAAATTAAAAATCATTACTGCAAGGAAACAGCCTTGTTTCAGCCCACGGGCAGTTATGATAGGCGCAGATAGATTTCCATCTGTCGAGAGCCTAACGCGCATGGATGTATACGTATGTAGCTGGATAATCAAATTTAAGATGGTGTTAGGACAACCTGCTGCTGATAGCTTTTGAAACAAGAGGGGTGTGCTAACCGAGTCAAATGCCGATTTAAAATCGACATATGCCATGTAAAGTGATTGTTTGGGCTTCATAATCTCTTGTTGCATGGCAGTTATCGTCAAGAGATTTATGGACATACCCATGCCCGGTACAAAGCCAGTCTGGTGTGGATCAAAAAGTTTGTTGTCAATGATCCAGGTGGATAAATCGCGTAGAATTAGCCTGCAGAATACTTTGCCTGGAGCATCAAGCAATGCTATTGGGCGATAGCTCATTGGAAGTTGATGATTCCCTTTTTTAAAAATTGGGATAACTATAGCCTTGCGCCAGCTTGCAGGAATCTGCTTGGCTGTCAATACAGCTTGAAAGATCTTATACAGTATTACTGCCCACATTTTAGGATTGTCTTTGGAATCACAGTTGTATAGCCCGTCGGGGCCGGGCGCTCTTGTGTGACTCAGTTTGTTAATGTACATCTCAATGTCATCAAGATCAAACAGAAGGCCCGGACGAAGGAATTCGGGGATGACATAGGAACAAGCAGCACCATCAACACTGGAATGGAGATCTGTAAAGGGACTCATCCAGTTTTGTTCAGTAACAGCATTAATCTGCAAAGAAGCTTGTGAGGTTAAAGTATTCTGATTCAGTAGATGCCATTTAGTCCCTGAATTTTACGAGGCCAATGCTCTGAGCATTTTTTCCCCATCATGCTGATACAAAATAGCTCCCCTGGATGTCACCCAATTCCTATATTTGGATTTGAGAGTTTTAATCGCAGTAGCTCTTTGATTATCATCGACAGATAGTTGACGAATGTCCCTCCTGAGATTTTTTTTTTTTTTTAGCTCATAATCAAAACAGTGCTTATGCTTGAAGGTAGGTTTATTAGATGGGTTCCTCACCTCCAAGAATAGGTGTAAAATTGACGTGTAGTCAGATCCACAGTAAACAGCAGCACAACCAGCTCCCATCCAGTCATGCAATTTGGTTAATCGCTCTGGGGTCAATAGTAAACGGTCCCGACCATTACTCACATTCAACTGAACTTCATGGAATTCCGAGGTTGTGTGTGTTTCTTGAACTGGCCATTACCAAGAGACAGTAAGTTGGTCATGATCACTTTGATCGTGCTTAACGATCGAAAAAAGTTGAGATCTGTGAAAATAAATTGCGGTCTCTATAGATATAATCTATAACAGCTTGTTGGGAGTCGCGATGCCAAGTGGGCTTGGCTGGAAGATCGCCTTCAACTGCGCCATTCAACATTAGCATTTGCCGATTAGCCATGAGAGAGTTCCACCTTTCCGCACTGGATGGGTGAGATAGCTTGCTGCCAAAAAGACTATGCTGACAAATCACCTGCTATAATAATAGAAGTATCTGCTTGATCGGCAACTGCCAAATCTAGCACGTCTCCCATGGCACTCAAAAAATCGTTAGCAGAAATTGCTAAGTGATTCCAATATAAATTGACCAAAGCAATGCAATGTTGAGACATTTGTATTTTCACAAGCTGGATGTATTTATTTGGGCTTACCCAATCAGTTAAGGTTAGTCCACTGGAGTTTTTGATGGCTACCAAAAGGCCCGACATTGGTCTCACACGGGCCTGTGTAATAGCAGGGATCATAGATATGGTGTGACCATCCCAAATAGGAGTCAAAGATAACCTTGTTTCCTGCACAAGTACAATATCAAAGTCAGATAAATTAGTACATTGCTTATTAAAGAGGTGGGAATGGCCTTGGGGGTTCCAGGATATAAGAGTTAAAGTTGAATTTTGAGAGGATTTTAATGGTTTTAAGAAGGGTGTACGTCATGCTTGAAAGCAAGCACGACTGTAATCTATTACAGATGTAGATTTTGTCAAAGGTAATTTCTGGGACCCAAGAATTGCAGGAGCACTAGCAAACTGAGTGCACCATTGGGGAGCAGGAATGATAGCCAAAGAAGATTTATGCTGCTCGAGAGATTCATAATTAAGAGTGAAACCCAGATCATAAATTGTGGTTCTTGCTTGCCATATAAGGTTCAAGATAACACCCAACCGAATCCATACACAGGACGATGTTAAGTCAATATCACTTAGAAATTCAACCAAATCTATGTCTGGGGATGTTATGTCTTCTAAGGCAGACATTTCTCCAAACATGTTAAGTACAGAAGAGCGGTTCAAATCATACTTATCTGGTCGATCCGACCGACATCGGATTAAGACTGTGCGAAAATGTGTGGTTTTAAAACCCTTGCGATGCAATGGGGTTTTTGATGGTAGATCATTATTGCTTTGAATTTCTGGTGCCAATATTGGAGGGAGGTGGCTCTGAGGCTCCTTGTCAATAGACTGTAGCAGCTGAACAGAGTCCCCGCTAGGCTTAGTAGGTATAAAACGTTGAATTTGTTTTTCAATATCTGTGAGCCTTTGATTTAGTATCAAGGAAACATCTGCATCTGAAAGTGCAGAACGTGTTTGATTGAATGGCTTAATTTGATCTTCCTGTAGCACAACTGCATCATTCGGCTTATCTGTATGAGGTTCATGAGGTTCAATTTCAGCAATTATGTCATCAAGCGGTTCATGTGATGTTCCCTCTCTCACCTTTTTTTGTTTGGTGATTTTGCGATACTTAAGAAGAGCAATTGCCTCACTGGCAGCTAAAGGCTGCTTATTTAATTTAGGCAAATTCTTTATAAAGTGCTTAGAGGCAGAACTTGATGAAGTAGGGACTGCTTTGATATTTTTAGATTTTTTCATTTGGGGTGCAAGTTTCACCTTTATTAATAACGTAGTAGTTGGCTTTGTAAAAATATAACATTTTGCTCGAGTCTCAGAGCAATAAGCATTTTGTATTTTAGTGCCTTGCAAATCCACGCAGATGTTAGCAATGGATTTAGCACCACCATCAGGTGGTATGTTATCAGCTGTACCAAGTTGGGAATCAAGAATCTCAATTACCTCATGTGAGCTTGTAGTCTGCACATTAGGCTGCGCAATTGCGCAAAAACGAGCTGTATCGGAAATAGCAGCAGTTAAGACAGCAGATGGTGGAATAGGCGTGGTGAGCTTTGGTGGAGAGGGTAAATGAGCCTTGTGAGCACTTGTCTCGAGGAGAGGAATCGACAGCTGTAGCTGTGTATTTGCTTGTGTAGACTCCACATGAAGCAGAAAGTGATGGGTTTCAGTTTCTCGGGACATCATTTTATTTAAAAGATCAAAGTGTATGTTCTGCCTATGATCAATAGACTCATTGGGCCTCATTACACGGACGGCGGTAAGGGTTAACGGTCACCGTTAATGGCAACGGTGACCGTTAACCCTTACCGCCGTACTACGAGGTCCCTTTGCGGGTTGGAGGATTTAACGCCTGCTTCTTGCAGGCGTTAAAATCCAACCCGCTAAGGGACCTCGGAGCTAATTACGGCACCGCAAAATTGCGGTGGCGTAATTAGCGCCTTCCCCATTTCCATAGAGCCCTATGGGGCAGAAATGGGAATGGGGAAGGGCAATGGCGGAAGGGGGATTTACCGCCCCTCCAACCTTGGAATGGGGCGGTAAATCCCCTTTCCGCCAAGGCGGTGCCGGTATTTTACCGGCATGAGCCATGGCGCTAATAGCACCATGGCTCACCGCCTACCGTGTAATGAGGCCCATAAAGTTTAAGCAGTGATGTAATGTCCAGAATCATTGACGTCAATGTAGGCTGGAGAAGGGATTGCTGGGGCGTCAGGTGTGATCTATTAGTAACAGCTTCACCTTGCGAGCACCGATCCGAAAATACTATTGAAAGTGGTGACGAATCGGAGGGAACAGTTGCAAACATTATTGGAGATTGGGAGAGCGATACATGTTGAATTAAATCTTCAACATTCTCACCAGACGTTCCGACATCAGAATGCAAAGCATTCAGCTGTGGTAGCAAAAGAATCTTGGCCGGCTATGGGAGGGATTACAGGTAAGAGGGAGGAAGCACTTTGATGATTTATAGAGGCGGTGTGAGTTTCACTGAGCTCTGTTATTACGTACGAGACACTGGGTGACTTGTGAAGCGTGTTAGCAACAGAAACGACTTCCGTGACTTGTAAGTCCGGATAGATGAAGACATCTTATGACAGGATATAGAATCACTCAGATACTGGCCTAGGGCTAATACTTCAGCACAATGGGATAAGATCTTATTCACCAGCTCAGCACTGAACAGCCACAGAACAGCCCTTTCTCACAGGGCTTCCTCACAGGCGCGTGCGTGCAGAGGCGCGAGCACTGATGGTAAAGTAGGATTGTGGGAAATATGGGAGGAGTAGCTGGACTTAGAAAAAATGTCCAACAAAAACACTGTAGTAAGGCCTTCAAAATGTTCTTTAGAGAAACAGCCACAGAACAGCCCTTTCTCACAGGGCTTCCTCACAGGCGCGCACGCAGAGGCACGAGCACTGATGGTAAAGTAGGTTTGTGGGAAATATGGGCAGAGTAGCTGGACTTAGAAAAGATTTCCAACAAAAACACTGTAATAAGTCCTTCCAAATTTTCTTTAGGGAAACAGCCACAGAACAGCCCTTTCTCACAGGGCTTCCTCACAGGCGCATGCAGGGCAGACTTTCCCCATGCAACAGTGTCTACTTGGTCCATACACCATCACGGTATGTAAACTCCCTAACTGTTGCTTGTACTTTTTTGCCTGGCGCCAATTTTTCCAATAGCCCGGGACATGGCATCAGTGGGTGAAGGTAGGTGGTGTCTATGGCTAGCCTTCACACAGGTATGGCAGGCCCTTTTAATTCTTTTAGTTGAAAGGGTTTGCGAGGCTCAGTGGGCCCCCGAGCAGCTGCGCCATGTTGGCCGTCTTATGAAACAGCAACTTGAAGTCAGGACATAAAATGTGTGCTTTGCAGAGGGCAGATTACAGGCTGCCTTTGCTAGCGCCCTCAGGCCATCACCTCCCTCAGACCTCTTGTTGTATCCAGCAACATTCGTATCACCTTGTTACCTTTTCACAACGTTTGTGTGCATTAGCATCTTGATGTCAAAAAGCGATTTAATAGCTTTTCAAGTAACATTTTGGGGCTCATGTTAGCCAAATGAGTAAATTGTCAGCAGTTGGCCATTACGGTTACATGTTTGAGACATGGTTCAAAGGAGACCTTGTGAGTCCTGCGGGTTTACCTCCTAAAGGCAGGTATCAGTTGGTCCTCAGGCCCTAACTTCCAGAATGGCCCGGGGCCACCCCCCGCCTCCCTGAAATTTTGGACTATGTTGGCATGCATGGCTGACCCACAGAGTCATGGCAGGACAGACATGAAATGGTGCCTGGCCTTCACTGTTGATAAGCATACATTTTGGGCAAATGCCCTCTCCTGTCTTCCACAAGTGAAACATGAAGTACTACAGTACATATAGTAAAATATTTCTATACTTTGTCCCGTTCATCAGGTCCAACAGTTCTGTGACGTCTAGACAGTGCAGTCAGGTGGCCTGAACCATACATTTGCGTGGAGCATCCTTAGAGCCTGGAAAGCCGTACTAAGTACCCTGGAGGGATGCAAAAGCAACCATCTCTCTTTGCATTTTTCCCTAAACGGAAACGCGAAGAGTCAAATTGTGCATCAGAAAATGCAGCTTCAGAATCGGCATCCAACATGAAATTCTGTCTTGGCCTAGCTGCCGCCCGTCAAGCTCCTGACGGATCCAAAAGTATTTGCAGACAGTGAAGAAAACATTGTCACTGTCCTCACCTATGGTGGGGAGGATGATTCCTCCAGAGGCAGTGATGGTACCATTTCCAGCTGTAACACTGAACTTGAATCTGAGCTACCAATTGGCTAGACAGAAGAGCAAGCTGCATATTTTAAGGCACAGCATCAGTGACTTGTAATTAAGAAGGGGAAGTTGGGATGCACTGTGTGTGCTAAAGTTAGCCACCATAGTTTATTACACACTGGAGTAATAAAAGTATTCAATCGAATCGATTCAGTTGCTTGTTTGCACGACCTCCACAACAAAAAAGGACCAGCCAACTGCCCTTCGAAAGATATACAAGCACAAAGATGGCCATAGCCACCAGGAAGCAGAAAAGATTGTTCTGCGAGCAAAAGATGGAGACTTTGAAAAAAACATAGAGAAACAAAATGCATGCCAAGAGGAAGTAACCAATCGCATTTTCCAGACTGCATATATGGTAAGCAAACAAGATCGGCCATTCACAGATTTGCCCGTTCTTGTGGATTTGCAGATTGCAAATGGGTTATCAATGGGCAGGGTTTTGCATAGCAGGAAAAGGTGTGCAGATATATGTGACTTTATTGGTAAAGAAATGAAAATGAAACTTACCAAGTACATTGTCGAAGAAGACCTGAAATGTGCCGAAGTCACCTCTCAGTGCTATCAGTTTGTATCAGGACAGCATTTGGAGGTGAGCCCACATACATTTTTTGGGAGTTGCTTTAATTGGAAAAAACAAATGCAGAAGCTATCACAAGAGAAATACAGTCTTGCCTCCTAAAGTATTACCCACAACAGTTAATTAAAAACAACCTAGTCTCATTCACCGGCGATGGTGCCTCTGCAATGATGGGACGTGTGTCAGGGGTTGCAGCACAACTGAGGAAGCTGGATAACGATCTAGGTCTACTTGTCTGGTATTGCTGCAACCATCGGCTAGAGTTGGCTGTGGGGAACGCCTTCAAAGAAGTATGTGGCACAAACAACTTTAAGTCTTTTATGGATGCTCTTTATGCCCTTTACCATTGCTCATGGATCAATTGGCACTGATTTTCCGTGCAATAGGTAGGGTTCTTGATACTAGATGGGTGGCATCTAGTTGCCGCACTGTGAAAGCTGTTTGGGACCACTAGCCAGCTCTTGCAGTTCACGTCCAGTCAGCAGCTGTAGATCCAAACAGTGGAGGTCCTGAAAGGGCAAAATATAGAGGGCTTCTGGAAAGGCTGACTGCTGTGGAGTTTGTTAAGAACCTTGGCCTGATGAGGGATGCTCTGTGTGAACTGTCTGAGCTGTCTCTAAAATTGCAAGCAAACTCTGTCACTCTCCCAGGGGCCCATCTTCTAATTTGCAGCCAAATTGAAGTTTTTGAGGTGCTGGCAGGAGACAGGCAAGCGGAATTCACCAAACTTGCCACAGAATCTGCCAATACTCTAACCTTTCAAGGGGTTATTTTGCATGGAGGGAGAAAAGTTGATGTTGAAATCAATAGAAAGAAATGTTACGAAGTCTGGCAAATGCCATGCAAAATAGACTCCTTACCACAGCCTCCTCGCATGTACCAGGCACTTCAGGGGAAGCAATCGCTTCAGAGTTTCAAAATTTGATATCAGCATGCCAAGTGGTTTACCCTAGTAACGGCCAAATGATTATGACACATGTATGCGGACGCTGAAGTGCAGGCACTCTGCAAAAGGTTTCAGCTAACAGTTAGAGAAATAGTGAGTGGCTTCCGGCAATATAAGGAAAATGGTGGAAAGCATGTGCCAGAGGAAATGCTTCCACTTATGAAAACACTGGCCACCATAGCCATATCCACTGCAGAATGTGAACGTGTGTTCAGTCACATGAACAATACACTAACAACCCTTAGAAACTCACTAGTCATTGCAAGAGTGAGCAATTTATTGTTTGTGCACTGTAATGTCCCGCCCCTTGCTGACTTCAGTCCAGAGAAGTATGTAAAAAAATGGCTACTTCAGGGTCACTGTAGAGCAGACCACACAGCTTGCTGGGCACGGCAGAACAAACTGGACGACAATGAAAAAAAAAGAGTTTGGGCTCTACTTTGAACTATCGCTGCAATTTGGTGAGAAGTAACTGCATCATCGTCATACTGGCTAGTGCAATATTTCTGTGGTTGCCCCACAAGACGATGTACAGTTTGGACACAGGGCCTCATCACGAGTCTGGCGGTAACCCTTAAATGCGGCAGTAGCGCCATTACCGCCGCATTTAAGGGTCCGCCAGATCATGGCCTTGGCGGATTTCTCCCCAGCTCTGAGCTGGGGGGAAATCTGCTGAATTTTCGCACTATTACCGCCGGCGGGAAATCCGCCGCCGGTATGAGTGCAAAATTACCCCATTGAGCCCAATGGGGAATGGGGAATTCCCAAATGGGCTCAATGGGGAATCGGTAATACCCATTCCACCGAACCCGTGATCTGCGCTCTTAGCGCCGGGGGTTCGGCGGTAGGGCTATTAGCGCCGGCGCTAATAGTGCCGGCGTTACCGCCCAACTCGTCATGAGGCCCACAGAGTATTTAAAATGTAGTATATTTTGACTAATAAATTACATCTAAGCAACACATCACCTCTGTTTTTTGGTTTGAAGACCAATTTATAGTATGTAAATGAAGTACACATTCATAGCTCTCAACTCACACGCTTTTGGTGGGTGTCACCCGCCATGTAAAGGGCTGACTCACCCGCCAAGCCTCCTGGACGCCCATTCATTCCAATGGGCGTCTCACCCGCCAAAAACAAAATCGGGTGATTTCACCCACCTTTGCGACACAAATGGTTGAGAGGTATGCACATTACTGCTGTGCAAACACTAAAGAAAACCTTCTCAGTGTGGCTGCATCCTTAATCCTGACTGCAAGCCCTACCCCAGCGCTTGCTGCTTGCCTTCACACCGCATCAGATGATGGGAGCCCATGTGGTTTTCAAGTGGTAATGATATCATATTTTGGGAGCACCAGTGCCATGGAAGTGGTTTCAAGTGGAATTGGTATGTAGTTTGAAATAGAAGCAGCATGAAAGAAATTGCGCTGCTTTAAACTTATTTTGGACGTTTCCTTTGATTGGAGGTCGCCTGCCAGCTCCTCCCCCTCTAAACCCTGCCTCCTCAGACACTGCCCACCCCCAAAACTCCACCGATCCCCCACCAGATTTTTTCCATTTCCACCACTGGGCATATTTAATATATAACACTGAGGCACGTGCATGCAGGGGCTCCTTTTATTAGGGTGGGTCATTACACAGTCATGGCTCATCTTAAAAGTGCAATACACTTGGGAGGGTCACACATAACAGGGATGATGTGTGAATTATACGTGCACTGACGTTGGGTGAGGGGCTAAAATGATTTGGAAATGTGTTCCTGTTGTGGGGTGTCCTATTTTACAAGTACTGGGACGAGGAAGAGGAACGTGGCGGTAAAGGTTTACAAAAGCAGATTTGAAAATCTCCCCACACATCTATTTGAAGGTCAACAGGTAATACATGCGTCCGCGTGATCTTTGAGCGATCTGATTATTATTATCTGTTAAGGAAATACTCAAGAAAGCACGAAAATGCTCAAAAGCGATCTGCGCATGCTCGGAACGAAAGTGTCCTGACAAGAAGTGTCCGTGTGCGCATGCTTCGTACTAGAGATACTATTCAAACAAATAGCGCTTTTTTGAGCACGCTCGGAAATAAAGACGTTTCTTCAGCCTGACGTGTGGGTTCTGCGCATGCGTCTAGGTGAAGACACTGCTCTTTTTTGGGAGGGGTCACGTTTTAGCGCATGCGCCTTAAGTGGACACGCAAGACGAGCTGTACAACTGCGGTGACAGGCGTCCCCTCGCGCTCTGCTCTCGAGGCAGGTAAATAAATAATGCCTGAAAAAGAGAAGAGTCCGAGCTGGTGGGAGGCCTGCAGGTGGGCCTGAGCTCCCTGGCCACCAATGCCCGGGGACGGCCATCCTGAGCAATTGGACGGGAAGGGGGGGAGGTGGCACTATATGGAAGGTTGCAGAAGTCTTGCCTTTACTTTGGACCTGGGTGTTTGTGACACTCCTGGAGCAGGTGGTCTGCTGCAGTCACTCATTAAAGGCCAGGAGATAGCGTGGTGTGCCACCCCTCCCGGGAGAATGGTCGCTCCCAGGTCGCGCCAAGGTCACATGTTGTGACCATGTGACAAAAGGACAATAAAAGAGATGGCTGTTTCTTGCTACTCAGATCAGAAGACTCACTGCCACCACTGAAAACCCCTTCAACAGCTCCTGCGGCCCATCACTGCGAAGACCCTGTGAAACTATCCCTACTGTGACAAGACCACACAAACCAAGAAGAATACTAACCCTCCAACTACATACTCAACCCGAGAAGATGGAGTAATGAGGCTCAAGCCTCGGTATCCAAAAATCACAGCTGATGGATAAAAATCTATCAGTAAGAAGAAGAAGCACCAGCTCCTCAGTTGATGCAAACAGACTCCTGCCTGCCGTGTTGCAGCGCTATGCTGGTGCTGCGTGGCAGGCAGAGGGCCCTCCACCCTGGCAGTGCCTCTGTTGGGCCACGCTCTCCATGATGGCCCGACCATGTCAGTAGAGTCCCTGCTGTGCAACTCTGCATCCATTTGCCAGCAGAGCCGCTGTTATGCAACTCTGCAGCCATGTGCCGGTGCCCCTGCCGGGCCACTCCAGCGCCGTCTTTGCTCTTTGGTGTTGGCCTGGGTGCCCCCAGACCATTGAAGCACCCGTGTGTTCACGGGCTGGCATGGTGCCATCTGTCATTTGATGTCGGCTGGGTGCCCCCAGCATTGGTCTGCCTGGCCTGAGTGACCGCATGCCAGGACACAACACGAAGTACGGGGGGCATTTGAGATACTGAATACATGGGAAAGCAGTTACTGTCATGTCTGCTGCTTCACAAGTAAGAACTAAGACGTGGAAGATGGGTGTGGAGGTTATGGGAATTCTACATGGTAAAACACATGGCAACAAATGAAAACCATGGTATTAAGTGTGCACCAGCCATGTGAAATGGGGCGGTTGCTGTGAATAAAAGGGCTACTTTAGCATTGGTGGTGGTGTTGAGAGGTTGGCTGTTCTTACAGGAAGTGGAAGGTACTGAGCCAATCAGAGATAGGGTTTTTAATGGCAGAAGGGGAGTATGGAGAATTAAGTTGTACTTAATCTTTTAAGGGATGGCCTTCTGGGGCAAACCAATCTGAGATGAGCTGACAGGGGTCTCCGAGGAGTGATGAGGGTGTCTGAGGAATATCCAGAGAGGAATGTTTTGATGACTTACAGGTGATCTTCATTACTCATAGTCCTACTCTTCCTCGTCACAGTACTTACCTTATGAGGAGAGAATTGTTATGGTTTCCACTCATTCGGCGCATGTGCAATTCCTTATGCTGGGATTTATCCCATTGCCTTTTGCTGTGCTTGAAAAATGTAGTTCCATAAGGTTTGTGATTTGCATTTTTTCCAATCTTTTATTGTCTCGAATTCATCAATTGATGTTATAACAGGTGGTGCCGACACGTGTTTCGACCTAACAGGTCTTTTTCTAGGCTACCGTTCATAATTATTGTATACATATGGATTGGATACATATTTGGTGCCAATGTGGTCCCAAGATCGGGCATTCACCATTCATGATTGTGTTGATATTGTGGACATTTGTGTTTGGACATATTGTGCGTGGGTGATTTAATTCCCAGTGATCGTGATATATACAGATTCATAGTGATTTACAGATTGGTTCATACATTTTGCAGTGAGAAACAATTTTCAATGAACAGTATTGAGTACATGTTTAGGGAGAGAAAAGAAGAGATTTCTGTAAGTTTGGTTGGCAATGGTCCTAATTGGTTTAGAGTGTTTGGTAATGATTGAGTTATAATGATATGACGACATTGATCCCCTTACTATAGCCCCGGTCTCCTTAGACCCGGGGTAGCCGTCCTCGCCAGGCCTCCATGCCCCGCATCAGCCCAGGAGAGATGGTCCCACTCCACCAGTACCCAAGCCCTGCATGCTAGCACACGGAGCTCCCCGGTGCACCGCACCAAGAAGAGAGCAAAGGACTCTGCCGGAGGCTGGAAAAAATGAATTGGAGTACTGGGTGCGGGGAGGAGTTATATGACGAAAGAAATAAAGAAGATCCTGTATCGGAGGCGTGGCCTCATGAGGTAAGTACTCTGACGAGGAAGAGTGGACGTGGAGGTAATGCATATGTGCCAACGGGTGCCATTTCATGAGGGTCCCTCTTGCTGTCCTCACACCGTAGACAAAAACACCCTTGCAGTTGTGGACTTGTAGGCTCATGTTGGAATGGGGAAGGCAAAAATGCATGTCCTGAAGGTTCACCTGGATTAAAACCCAAGCGTGAGAGATGGTGAGCTTTGTGGGAAGAAGTTCTTTGCAGCTATGAAAGGATGATGGGAGTTCTAAGGGGACCATAGCTCTCAACCATTTGTGTCGCAAAGGCGGGTGAAATCACCTGATTTTGTTTTTGGCGGGTTAGACGCCCATTGGAATGAATGGGCGTCCAGGAGGCGTGGCGGGTAAGTCAGCCCTTTACAAGGCGGGTGACACCCGCCAAAAGCGTGTGAGTTGAGAGCTATGGGGGAAAGGATATTAATAGGTAACAGTGCATGTGTTTATTTAAAGTGTCAATTCTTTGTACCCCACAAAGTAGCCACTCCCTAATGATTTGTGTCACATTGCACAACAGTGGGAATGTAAGGCACTTCAGACCACTGCCTACTGTCGGCTCAATATACACTCATGAAAAATAGATGAGCAAAACCATTCATGAAAATAACTAAGCCGGGAGTCGGCCACCCCTAAGCTCACTATACTTGCAGGGTAACAATCGTTATGTAAGAGGATTCAATTCAGCACTACAGCTAAGTTAACGCCTAGTCTAGAAGACTGAATGAAAACCCTTATTGATATATCTTTAGGTCCAGTTCATGCGTTCTGGATGACTACCCTTATATAACACCCCTCTCTTGGAATCCCCCTGACCCCACTGAGCCAAGAAGTAGTTCTGTTTTGCAAGTTTACAAGGTTTATTTGATAATTTAAAATAGATATATATATCACGCTTTATAATAAATTAATAATTGAATAGCACACTTAATCTGATATGATAAAGATCAACAACGGAGAATCTGGCACTAGCACACTTCTTTATAATTACTAAGGAGTTGAGATGAAATGGATAAGGTAGCACACTGGTAAATAGGAACAAAAGAAGAAGGTGGTACAAAATGCTTTATAGAGTTCAAATGGATGCAATATTCAATGAATGCAGTACAGAAAATACTTAATATGATTTCAACCAAACAATGTAATCACTTTTCTCTGGCAATCCCCTCCCCCCCTTGATGCAAGGCAAGGAAATGGAAGGAAAACACACAGTTCTCAGAAATGCAATCAAACGTGATTAAGTTCACCCCAGCAAGCTTAGACTACAGAAGTTTGAAAACACAGGCCCAAATTGCTTTGATATGTGCTGGCAATGAATTAAAAAATATGCTAAAATGTTTTTAATTCCCTTTCAGAGGTTCAGGGTGAGTGGTATCTAGTTAATATTAGTCCAGGCTCACACTAGCAATGATGCAGGGATAGTTAGCAGGTTAAACGAATTTCTGGCAATGAAAATCAGGCAGCAACAGTTTTTTTACATGTGAAGAAATTGCAAATCGCGGTAAAATTCGCGGATGCGTGTTCCGCGATTGCGGTAAAACTATAAGGGGTAGGAATGCGGTTCTAGGTTCGTAGGAAAGCCACGATTCTAAGCTATCAAATAAAAGTTATTGCAAGTCTCTAGCCCAAACGGTTGCGGAGATATGAGCAATTTAGTAAAGGTCGTTTTTGGGTTTGCAAATTTCAAAAGCTCAAAATGACAAGTGCAGCTTGCAACTAGAAATGACAGGTGACAGCTAGGAGGCAGTTCTACTTAGGTTAAATAGATTGAATTAGATGAATTTAAACTAAGAGATTGGTTCTACACAGTTCTGCTGGGTACTCACACTATATTCTTGAATTAAATGGGCCTCATCACGGATCTGGTCAGGGTTTTAGACTGGGCTCTGGTCACTCTCTCTGCTGGTCTGGGTCTCTCTGGTCTGGTCTCTTAGTACAGCACTGCTTTCTCTCTGGTCTGGATAGATTGAAGTCTCTAGTTTGGCTTTCTGTAGGTTGATGGAGGTAAGTATGGATTTTTCCGGCAGAGCTTTCAGCGGCAGATGAAAAATGAATGTCCCTATCTGTCCTGTCTGTCTGCTTTTATGTGTTTAGAATGTGGGTGTGTTCTAGCATCACTGACCCTACCTCTCTCTCAGCTTCTAATTGGTCAAACTTCCATTTCTTACTTGATTGGGGGAATGAAATGAAGTGTCATCATGATGAGGTCTGTTTATGATACAGAGAACCCACCCCTGTCAACTTTACACACAATCTATATCTGACCTAAAAACATATTTGCACAGGTACACATTTGTTTAAAATTACATATACATGGTGTGGCTGAATTTAGCCATGTCTATGTCCAAATCTGCTCATTCTCGGAGCTTGCATTCAAAGAGTGTACATAATTGACTTTTTAACTGCTTTTTCAATTTCCGACATGGACCCAACTTTACATACATGTGTGCAGGGGGTAGGGACATTAACTGATGAAGTTTCAGATTTTTAACATGCACACATTTAGAGTAATATCCACTTTTCCGCTAAAACCCCCCTGAACATACCACCGGTTCCTACCACGTCTTAAACTGTGGGCAGAAAAATCACAAGAATTATGGTATCATTTATAAAATTTTCACATGTCCGCTCTATGAATTATCCCCCTTTTTATAAAACCATATCCTTGCTGCAGGGGTGTGTCTTTTCAGGTCACATGGTACAGAAACCAGTCTTTCCAGTTTCTGCCAAGCCAGCTTGCTTCTCACAGGCAGTGCTCCTCCCAGCTTCTCCAGGAGGAAGCCACTTTTTACGACGTCTGTAATAAAAAACCTTTGCCTGAGTGGAGAGGGCTTTGTTCACTCTCTGGCAGAGCACAGGAAATTCAATTATCAGATAGATGGCATATCCTTAGCCTGGGCAGCAAAAGGAAGGTTGGCCTGGGAACACAGTGGTGACTCAAGTTTCACTGCTGATGGGTAGTTGCTAGGCAAAATCAAGTTCCTTAAGCCAGACCTTCAGCTAACTTTTTGTTGCTTTTAAAATAACTTGTAATTTTACACATGCAGCTAGAATGCTGATTCTAAGCGCAAAACTATGACATTTCAACAGTTACAAAGGCATGTGACACCAAACATAGGTCACTCATTTAATTTAACATTTTCGATTTTGGTGGTTTTAAATCCAGTTGTAGTTAGGCTTAAGCTGCTGACTCCATAGCATTTTTGTTATAAGCATTGTTTTTGGGCTCTTCATTTCCCAGATTTTGTAGGCACACAAAACTCCATTCTGCCAAATGTCTGCTGGTGTTCAGTGAATATTTTGCACATGTTGCAAGGTTTGAAATAGGCATTTTGCTTGCCTTCAGAAAAACACACAGAGTGGTTTTAAAACGCCGGCTTTTGGATAGTGGTGAGTACTGGTACTGCACTCAATTTTGGGATTTAAGAAATGAATTCCCCACACTTCTAGGTTGCATTTGGCAATCAGCATTGCCATTCCCAATGGTTTCAGACTACTGTGCGGGTAGTCCAATGGTGGTTTTAGGCAGCGTCCTTCTGTGCCCATAACATCGGCAAAAATGGGTGGCAGCCTATTCTTCCTGCATTTCCCGGTGCATTTTCTGGGAAGCTCTGGTCATCATGATGTTTTCATGTCAGTACTGCACAGTTTTGAGGTAGGGCTAGGATGCATGGGTAAATACATCCCACAAGCCCCCCTCTTGCGATGGCCATCCTATTTCACGAATGGGACTCGCAAGATCTGGGATGTTTCCTCATCTTCTTCCAATAGATGGCATAGTTCAGCATCTTTTCCTCCATCCGGTACTGATCGATCGGTTCTCCTCGCCGGTCCTGATGGGAATATTGGGCGGTACCCCGAGCCCGTTGCGTCTCAGCTCCCGGTCTCCGGATCGTCCTCCTTGGCCCGTCTCAAGGTTTTCTTTCTCCTAGGACGACAAAGGAAGAGCGGCAATACCTACTCATAGACGTTTTTCCACCACTGTTGAGATGGTGGGACAGCATATGCATTTCATCATGACAAAACATTACATTCTTATTTTGATAAAGAAAACAGTATAACTAAGAGACAGTTTCATGCAAATCACAATATTTTAGAGACTAGATGTGGTATGTTTTATGATTGGAACTGAATTAGTCTGAGACAGTACCCGCTAGGATTCCAGAGGATTCCTTCAGTTGTTGCAGAGTGTGCCTGGGATGGCAACACTTCAACTGGTTTATGTGGACCCACTTGTCTTCCCCCTCTGCCGAACCACCTTTGGGGATGTGGATTTTGTAGGCCACAGGGGAGATCTTGTCGATGATCTCAAAGGGTCCCTTCCATGTAGGCAAAAATTTGCGCTGCTTGGCCTGGTTCCTTTGGAAGTTGTATAGATAGACCCGGTCTCCCACCTGATATTCCTTCCTGGAAGTTTTCAGGTCATAGTGGGTCTTCATGCTATCAGCTGATCTTTCTAGATTCCGCTGAGCATAAGCAAAAGCATGTTGAAGGTGTTTCCTTAAATTCTCTACATACTCATGAGTAGTGGAGGCATTTATCAGTGTCTGCTCTTGGGTCCTGTAGAGCAAATGCTGAGGAAGCACCATCTTGCGCCCAGTCATCAACTCAAATGGTGACATTTTGGTTGCAGATGAAGGGGTAGATCTGATAGCCATTAGGACCAGAGGTAATCGGATATCCCAACTTGGCCCAGAATCTGCCACAAACTTCTTTAATATGCTCACAATTGTCCGGTTATATCTCTCTACTGCCCCAGAAGAAGCTGGTCTATAAGCAATATGCAGCTTTCTCTTGACCCCCAGTATCTCCCACATCTTTGTCATTACTTCACTGGTGAAGTGGCTACCTCTGTCTGACTCAATCCTTTGAGGTAGACCAAAACGGGAAAAGATGTGGTTAATCATCAAGGCCGCTGCAGTTTCTGCCTTGCAATTTGGGGCTGGGAGACATTCCACCCACTTGGTAAACAAGCATGTCACGGTCAACATGTACTTATTCCCCCTAGCCGAGCGAATCACAGGGCCTACAAAGTCGATTTGTAAATCTGACCATGGCAGTGTCATTCCCCTCTTTTGTAAAGGCGCCCGGTGCGTGAGGGATGATGGCTGAAATTGTGCACACACAAGACACCCCTTCAAATATTGGTTGAGGTCCTGCCCCATGTGTGGCCAGTATGCAACCTCTCTTAAGATTTCCAATGTTGTGTGAAACCCCCTATGACCGGCGGTGGCCGCATCATGGGCGTGACTTAACATCAGGCTTCGGAATGAGGTAGGAACCACCCACTGATCGTGGCCAGCTTTGGATTTCCTTACCAACAAACCGTCTTGGATTCGGAACATTTTTGGACATTTCATCAACACTCTTAGGTCCTCTTTCCCAATGTAATCGGTATCCGTCAGGGGAAAGTTCTCAGGGTCCTCAAGGTGCTGGTAAAATTTACCAATAATTGGATCCCCCTTCTGAGCAGTAATCAAATCAGCATCAGGGGTCTCCTTACTCCATTGTGCAATTGAAAGGTCGTTGTTAGCATTTGTCTGGGACCTAGTGATAGCAGTGACCTGGATTTCCCCCAACAGGGACTCAATCTCAATTAGATCCCCTTGGATGGCCCCGGTTTTGGCCAGCTGATCAGCTAAGTCATTTCCAGTTTTGTCTGGTCCCTCTACTTTGGAATGACCCTTGATCTTCTTCCAATAGATGGTCATCCCATTCGAGGTGACCAGATCATCAATGTTTTGGATCAACTTCCCATGTTTCAAGGGTTTGTTGTTAGCACATACCATGCCTCTGGTCTTCCAATTAACCAGGTGCTCCACGAACCCGTTCCGTACATAATCCGAATCTGTGATTATGACCAGTTCGTGGAGTTGATGCTGGACAGCAGTGAGGATGGCCTGATGCACAGCCATCAATTCTGCCACCTGACTACTTCGGGGACCAATTTTGTATCCAGCGGAGGGTTCTGGGGACTCATTCACCCATGCATTCCCTACGCCGGCCACCAGTTCTTTCTCCCCGTTGTTGTCGACATGGTAAGAGCATCCATCCACATACACAGTGGGCATTCCCTCACACTTGTCTTCTTCAAAGACTTTGTGTGGGGAATTAAGGTATGCCTCCATGTTGTCCTTGATTTTTAGACTTTCGTCCTCGAGACAGTTTTCTCTGGCACAATCATGCAAGTCAGCCAGACCTTGCGCGAGGGGACTCTTCTTGTTTTTGCCATATCTGACCTCCACAGGAAAGCCTTGCATTGACAGAATCCAGGAAGTAATTCGGGAATTACTCACATTTCCGGCCCGGATTCTGTCACTTTGGAGATATTGCAGAGGCTGGTGTGGAGTCTCCACTATGATGTGTTCCCCCTGGATAAACGGGCGGTAATTCTTCAATGCCCACACCGTTGCCAGGAGTGCCTTCTCACAATCGTTGAATTTTTCCTCCACAGAGGATAAAGTTTTGCTCGCATAGGAGATTGCTTTATTGACCTTGTCATGCTTTTGATATAATACTGCCGTCAAGCACGTATTAGAGAACCCTGTCTCCAGGAAGAACTCCTTGTTTCTGACCGGGTATGCTAGGCAAGGCGCTTGTGAGAGGCTTCTTTTGAGTTGTCTTACTGCCTCGGATTGTTCTGGACCCCATTCCCACTTGACCCCCCCCTTCAGGAGATGAATCAGGGGTCTGGTGATCTCTGCATAGCCCTCAATGAACTTTCTGCTGTAATTAGTCAGTCCAAGGAGGCTCCTTAGTTCCCGCAGAGTTGTGGGGTCTTTCAGTTTCTGAAGTGCTTCCACTTTCTTTTCCTGGGGACAGAGACCCTGAGGAGTAATCTCATGCCCCAAGAAATTAACACGGGTTCTACACCACTGTGCTTTCTGAAAGGAAAGTTTTGCTCCGGCGGCCCTCAACTGTGTCAGAACATAACGGATCTCTGCTATGTGTTCCTCCACAGATGAACTTTTGATGAGGACATCATCTACATAAGCCAGGTTACCCCTCGTACCCAGGTCGGGCATGGCCTTATGTAGGAAAATGTTGAATTCATTGCCGGAGTTAAGGTATCCGAAGGGAGTCCGGGTCCATGTGTACTGCTGGCCCCCAAAGGTAAAAGCCAGCTTGTATTGGTCCTCCCTACTGACAGGCACGGTCCAGTATCCATTGGTCAGGTCTATTGCAGTGAATACCTGTGACCCCTGGATCTGGGCCAGCCCTTGGTCAATGTAGGGCAGAGGCCATCGGGAAGTATGGACCCGTTTGTTGAGCTCCCTGAGGTCGGCACAGAGTCTCCACTGGCCGTTTGGCTTCAATATTCCCAGCACCGGATTATTGAAAGTGCTGTGGACGGGACGGATTATTCCCCGGGACTCAAGGTTCTTAATTATTTCAGTAAGGGACTCCATTGATGCGAGAGGCAAGCGATATTGCTTCACAAACACAGGAGTCATGCCAGGGTCCGTGGGGATTGTTGTGGTGTGGATGTCGGTGCGACCACAGTCATATGAGTCTACCGCGAAGAGATCTTGGAAATCCAAGAAAACTTGTTTCAACTTTTGCTTTTGTTCCAGAGTCACACAGGCATCAGCTAGGTTGACTCTCTCTTCCACCATCTGCCTGAAGCCTGGAAAGACTTCTGGTTTGGCTATCTCCGCGGCCTCCTCCAGCTGGGTGGAGAAGTCCCTGGTCAGAGTGCTGATTTGGACCGGAGGCTTCAGGTGGGAAAGGCAGCCCTCATGGACCTGGAAAATCACCTCATCCCTCCTGAAGTCACAGGTCACATCTTCCTTACCATAGGGGCAGGAAGTGTACACCAGGAAGTTCCCCCCATGCCGGGTAAAAATCCTGTCTGGTGTTGCGTTGTCATCACTGTCACTGTCAAAACAGTCCTTGGGGATGGGTCCTAACAGTTCATTTACAAGATCAATGGAGAAATGTCGGTCATCAACCGCCATTCCAATAATGGTGCCTGCGGCTAGAGTAATACTCTTTAAGTCGCTGTTATCCACCTCTATTAGAATGGGGTCATGTTCTATGTTGACTAATGGAGTCGGGTTTACCCCCAACCCTTGCTGTTGGAGAGAAGCATTTAGATGTATGTAAGCATCAGGGTTTTTCAACTCTTGTCCCCTTTTAACTTTCACTTCCAGGGAGAATTGTCGGGTCCTTTCTGGGATGGTGACTTCCTCTTTAACCTGAATTTCAACTGCATAAGGTAGCAATTGAGCTGACCTAAATGCTTTTTCTGGATCATCAAAGCCCATGGGATTATCCGCTAATCGGGACCAAGCTTTGAAGTTTATTAGGTCCAAACTAATGGCAAAGCGATTGAGAATGTCACTGCCTAAGTAAAAGGCGGCAGTGACGTCTCGCACGACCCAACAATTATGGACTATGCTCTTGTTGCCAATGGAGATTTTGAGCATACACCTGCTTGGCAGGAGATGTTTGGAGTCAGGTGCTTCCAGGTCCATTTCCCATTTGTCTATCAGTTTGAAGGTGGGAATGGCTGGATCTTTTGGGAGTTGGCGGAACATGGCTTCGCTGATGAAGCTCTTACCGTTGTTCACACACACTCGAGCGAGAACAGAGTCCTTCCCATCATTTAACTGAACAGGGATGAATAACTGCTCTCCATTTTGCTGAATATCAGCCAGGCTTTGAGCTGATTTCACATCTTTCTGGACTATAGGAGTGGGGGTTTCTGATTGTGGATTAGTATAGAATTTCAGAGTGTTTCCTTCCAGCGTGGAATACCACTTTAGACTGGAAGGAAGGTTGATTTTCAGAAATAGAGAGGACCCCCCATCACCAGTCTGTTGTCCTACTGCTATTACCGTCACGTCTGGAATTTGGTTGTTCTGGAAGTGAAATTCTACTTGGTCAGATTTTTGTTCAACCATGTGGCATGTGCCGTTTAAACTAACATGGTTGACACTCTGTTTTAATTTTATCGGTCGGCTAGTCTGGGTCCAGAGGACCTTGTTTACGCAATCTATTAGGGGTGACAACCTTCTCAGGAGGTCATTCCCTAGTAAACAAGGGGTGCCCTCTGGGGTCACAACTATGACCGGGTGTTTCAACTTGTGTCGCCCGATCTTAATGTCCAAGTCTGCCGTCCCCTCGACGGGAATTTCCTTCCCGTCAAAGTTCTGCAGTTGTCCAGGAAGAGAGGTGAGAGGAATTTGGTAATTCTCTCCCCTTCCTGCATTCAGTTCGTCAAAGGCCCTTCTGGACAGAAGGGTAGCTTGAGATCCAGTGTCCACCAGTGCCGAGATTGTACCCTGCCCCTGTACTTGTACCGGGGCATAATATCTTCCCTCCTTCTCCTCAAGGGGGCACAGATAATGTACATTTTTGGACAACTGGTGGGCTAATTTTCTGGTTTTGGACATCGCGAGAGAAGAATTTTGGGCAGAATTCTGTGGAGAGCCTTGGGAATCTGAAAGAAAAAGTTGGCAACTGGAGATCAGAGCCATTGTGGGTTCCCCTGGTTCCGGTTCTGGGCCGCCCCCCCCTTTTTGGAGGCAGTCGCCAGGATGGGTTTGAACCAGGGGATTTTCTTGCTGTTGGTTCTGGGATGAGATGGTGGGCGGCGGTAGCTCAGTCTCCACATCTCCCCAGTCTGGATTTGCATCCCTAGGGACCCATTTTTCTTTGGGAGGAGTTCCCCCCTCTCTGAAGGAGAAGATCCTTTTCCCAGGATCCTCTGAGGATCCCTCTCCCTCAAATTGGAAGATCTGTACCTCCTCCTCAAACTGAGTCTGTTTGGGTCTTTTGTTTCTCCTACCCCCCCTCTGCTCCTTAGGAGGCAGACTTTCAGGGGCAAGAGATTTTGTTTCCGGTTCCTGGGTTTCCAGGGGCTGTTTACAAGTGAGGAAGGAAGCTTCCTCCAAGGCTTTACACCCCCCTTCCCTTTGTGCCTCCTCCCTGGGAACCGGTGATTTATCGGGGTGCTGCCCCCGTCATTGTTCTGGAGCACCAGGTCCAGAGTTGGGTGCGTTCTGCGCCGGCATGCTGATCTGAGGGTTCTGCTGTGCCCTCAGTATATGACCCATATCCCGCGCCATGTTTTGAACCTGGCGCTCTAACTGGGAAACCCGCTCAGGCTGATACGGGGCCCTGTTTTCTCCCCTGGGCTGATCCCGGGAAGGGTAGCTGTCCCTCCTCTGGTAGTACCCCTGGTTGGGAAGATTTTGGTACCCCTCCACCCTTGGCCTCCCCTCTCCCGGATTCAGTGGTCTGGGCTCAGGGAATTGAGGAAAGAAGGATGGATGATTTTGGGGTTGGAAGTCGGGTGGATATCTGGGGAAAAAGTTCTGCCCAGGGTTTGGTAAATTTCTGCCCTCCTGTGGGAAGTTTGGAGGGAAGTTCCCTGGGTTAGGTGCTTGTCTGGATCCCCCCCCTTGGGCTGGAGGAGTCCACACATAACCCAGGATGGGTCGATTACCTTTGTAGCGAGGACTTACATAGTCAGGAGAGCGAGGGACCCCATTTGTGGGGCTGCCTCCCTGGCTCCCTGTCTGCGACTGGCCCGAGGACCTTCTGGGCCTAGTATTATTAGGTGCAGGTAGGTTTTTAGGCCCCCCCATCTCCAAATCCAAAACGGGGGTGACCTTTACCTCTGCCACCTTGGCAGCAGCAGGGGTGCTGTTGGCTTTGGGGTTTTTCTGGGCATTGCTTTTATTTTCTATGGGCTTCTGCACCTCATAGATCCGGGTAGCCTGTTCAATGACCCAGTCTAAAGATCTTTTCTCATGAAAATCTCTCACGAGCTGGGTCATTATATATTTGGGCAAGGCATGGAAAAATGTATTGACAAACTCTCTACTATCTGTGCGCACCCTTCTGGTGGTTTGCGCAAAAGCACGCTTTAACTCCTGCACAAATTCTCGTGGGGCCTGATCCTCCCCACATTGCAAATTGTAGGCTGCCTTGCGAGCCTCTTGAGGATTTCTGTGAACAGAAAAATGTTTCAGGATGGCCGCCTTATAGGTGGACCATCTTAAATGATTTTGGTCCTCCAGCCCCGCAAAGAAACTGGAGTATTCCGGGGAGAAGGTCCACTTTACATATTGAATGCAGCTTTGGCTGTCCTTCAAATGGAAAGTCTCCATCATTTGTTCAAACAACTCTAAGTGCTCCCAAACAGAATACTTAGCGTTCTTATGGTAAGGCGTGATGACGCTCCTGATCGCCTTAATCTGCTTTAAGGGGTCCTTGAGCAAGGCCCTTTTTGCCTTATTGGCCTTTTTGGTTCGGGTAACCCTTGTCCATTCTTCGTCGGACTCAGAGGCACTGCTCCCAGAGGTTCCCGTCTGTTCTTCCAGGTTTTCCCGGATTCTGCGAGCCTGGGAATGGCTGGCAGAATGTGGGGACCTGGTCTCCCGTGTCCTGCGCAGTTCAGAGGAGTCTTCAGATTCCTCCTTGCTGTCAGGATTTGATGGGTACCCCCTCCACTGACCTAACTGGGCAGAGGTTTTCAGGATGCCCTTAATGGGCCTACTCTCCTGGGGTTCCCCACTGAACTGTATTGTACTTGGGTGCCCATACCCGGATGCCCACCCCTCCATTCCTGAGTGGTACTGGCCTATGAGCCCCATACTCTTAGCTGGATAGTGATCTGCCATCCCTGCGGCCCTGTGCTCATGTGCGCCAGGGGACATGGGGGTGGTAGAGTCCAGGGACTGGGGGAGATGAAGGCCCCTGGTGTTAGGGCTCCTGCGGTTATGGTCAGGAATCTCTCTTTCCCAGCGGACCTCATCTCTATCCGCCCCTGCTCCCTGTTGCAATGCAAGAGCCTGCATTTGTGCTTTCAGTTCCTCTGTTAAGGCCTTACTCGACTCTATCAGTTTCTCCTGCATCGCTACCTGTTGCTGGAGCCTATCATTGTGTTGACAGAGGGCCTCATTCTCCCTCTGTGCTTCCTGGTTGGTCCTGGAGAACTGGGCCAGTCTTTGCTGCAGGAGGTTTACCTCCTGGGCAATGTCCCTATTGGCCTGCTCCTTTCTTGCTAGAGCATCTTCCACCCTTCTGGTGTGCTCTACCAAGTTCTGGTTTTCTTTTTGGAGATCACCCTGCCCCTGGTGGGCCAGGTGATTTTCTTCCATGTTTCTTTTTAAATGGCAGACTTCCTGGCCTAAGGCGTCTCTTTCCTGACTAAGAGCCTGCATTTGTGCCGCCAGGTCGTCCCTTTGCCTTTGGAAGGCACCAGCTTTCTGGCGCTCCTGATCAAACTCTGCCTGGGTATCCAGGTCTTTCAGAATCAGTTTATTGCTCTCCTCCTTCACTCTATCTAGGTGGCCTTGCAGGGTGACTACCTGCTCAGCACATGCCCTATTGAAGTCTAGCTGTTGCTCCAGCTTTTTCTGGCTTTGCAGTAGGGAGTCCAAACCTTCTTGGTGTTCCTTCTGCAAGGCCAGAAATCTGGTATCCTGTTCTGACTTTTCCTTTTGCAGCACATCCATATCCTCCTTTATTTTAGTGATGTACTGTCTGGTCTCATTTTCTGACTCCTGGCTTCTGTGCAGCCTTTGCTCAGAAGAGTCCAGATCAGATTGGGCCTTCTCTAACGCCATCTGTTGCCTTTTTGCCAGATCATGGCCTTCAGCACATTTATTCTGTATGGCTCCCATGTATAAATATAAATATGCCGCTATCCTAACAATCTTGTCGTGCTCATCTTTGGCCTTAGGAGCCATATATAGTTCACTCAGGGCCACGTGTAATGGACCCTGATCTCTATATATATCTGACCCTGTTTCCGTGACCTGTTGCATGATGGCCTGCAACCAGACTGTTTGGTCCTGGTGAGTCCACTCACCTCTCACAAATAACTTATGTAAGAAGTGCTCTCTGGCTATTTTCATATCTACCAAGGTCGTCATTCTAGAGATTGGTCTCTGTCCTGACTTACAGAAGTTAGTATTTTAGTTTTGCAGAACAGAACTTTTCTTGGAGTGTCCCTTTTGAGGAATGCTTCACAGCGTAATGCAGCGTGGTGATCCGACTGGATGTATGTATCCCGTCAGTTAGCACACTGTATTAAGCTGCACAAGTGGTATTCTAACCCAGAATCCCGGATACGAGCCCCCACTTTGTAAGAGGATTCAATTCAGCACTACAGCCAAGTTAACGCCTAGTCTAGAATACTGAATGAAAACCCTTATTGATATATCTTTAGGTCCAGTTCATGCGTCCTGGATGACTACCCTTGTATAACACCCCTCTCTTGGAATCCCCCTGACCCCACTGAGCCAAGAAGTAGTTCTGTTTTGCAAGTTTAAAAGGTTTATTTGATAAATTAAAATATATATATATATCACGCTTTATAATAAATTAATAATTGAATAGCACACTTAATCTGATATGATAAAGATCAACAACGGAGAATCTGGCACTAGCACACTTCTTTATAATTACTAAGGAGTTGAGATGAAATGGATAAGGTAGCACACTGGTAAATAGGAACAAAAGAAGAAGGTGGTACAAAATGCTTTATAGAGTTCAAATGGATGCAATATTCAATGAATGCAGTACAGAAAATACTTAATATGATTTCAACCAAACAATGTAATCACTTTTCTCTGGCAATCCCCTCCCCCCCTTGATGCAAGGCAAGGAAATGGAAGGAAAACACACAGTTCTCAGAAATGCAATCAAACGTGATTAAGTTCACCCCAGCAAGCTTAGACTACAGAAGTTTGAAAACACAGGCCCAAATTGCTTTGATATGTGCTGGCAATGAATTAAAAAATATGCTAAAATGTTTTTAATTCCCTTTCAGAGGTTCAGGGTGAGTGGTATCTAGTTAATATTAGTCCAGGCTCACACTAGCAATGATGCAGGGATAGTTAGCAGGTTAAACGAATTTCTGGCAATGAAAATCAGGCAGCAACAGTTTTTTTACATGTGAAGAAATTGCAAATCGCGGTAAAATTCGCGGATGCGTGTTCCGCGATTGCGGTAAAACTATAAGGGGTAGGAATGCGGTTCTAGGTTCGTAGGAAAGCCACGATTCTAAGCTATCAAATAAAAGTTATTGCAAGTCTCTAGCCCAAACGGTTGCGGAGATATGAGCAATTTAGTAAAGGTCGTTTTTGGGTTTGCAAATTTCAAAAGCTCAAAATGACAAGTGCAGCTTGCAACTAGAAATGACAGGTGACAGCTAGGAGGCAGTTCTACTTAGGTTAAATAGATTGAATTAGATGAATTTAAACTAAGAGATTGGTTCTACACAGTTCTGCTGGGTACTCACACTATATTCTTGAATTAAATGGGCCTCATCACGGATCTGGTCAGGGTTTTAGACTGGGCTCTGGTCACTCTCTCTGCTGGTCTGGGTCTCTCTGGTCTGGTCTCTTAGTACAGCACTGCTTTCTCTCTGGTCTGGATAGATTGAAGTCTCTAGTTTGGCTTTCTGTAGGTTGATGGAGGTAAGTATGGATTTTTCCGGCAGAGCTTTCAGCGGCAGATGAAAAATGAATGTCCCTATCTGTCCTGTCTGTCTGCTTTTATGTGTTTAGAATGTGGGTGTGTTCTAGCATCACTGACCCTACCTCTCTCTCAGCTTCTAATTGGTCAAACTTCCATTTCTTACTTGATTGGGGGAATGAAATGAAGTGTCATCATGATGAGGTCTGTTTATGATACAGAGAACCCACCCCTGTCAACTTTACACACAATCTATATCTGACCTAAAAACATATTTGCACAGGTACACATTTGTTTAAAATTACATATACATGGTGTGGCTGAATTTAGCCATGTCTATGTCCAAATCTGCTCATTCTCGGAGCTTGCATTCAAAGAGTGTACATAATTGACTTTTTAACTGCTTTTTCAATTTCCGACATGGACCCAACTTTACATACATGTGTGCAGGGGGTAGGGACATTAACTGATGAAGTTTCAGATTTTTAACATGCACACATTTAGAGTAATATCCACTTTTCCGCTAAAACCCCCCTGAACATACCACCGGTTCCTACCACGTCTTAAACTGTGGGCAGAAAAATCACAAGAATTATGGTATCATTTATAAAATTTTCACATGTCCGCTCTATGAATTATCCCCCTTTTTATAAAACCATATCCTTGCTGCAGGGGTGTGTCTTTTCAGGTCACATGGTACAGAAACCAGTCTTTCCAGTTTCTGCCAAGCCAGCTTGCTTCTCACAGGCAGTGCTCCTCCCAGCTTCTCCAGGAGGAAGCCACTTTTTACGACGTCTGTAATAAAAAACCTTTGCCTGAGTGGAGAGGGCTTTGTTCACTCTCTGGCAGAGCACAGGAAATTCAATTATCAGATAGATGGCATATCCTTAGCCTGGGCAGCAAAAGGAAGGTTGGCCTGGGAACACAGTGGTGACTCAAGTTTCACTGCTGATGGGTAGTTGCTAGGCAAAATCAAGTTCCTTAAGCCAGACCTTCAGCTAACTTTTTGTTGCTTTTAAAATAACTTGTAATTTTACACATGCAGCTAGAATGCTGATTCTAAGCGCAAAACTATGACATTTCAACAGTTACAAAGGCATGTGACACCAAACATAGGTCACTCATTTAATTTAACATTTTCGATTTTGGTGGTTTTAAATCCAGTTGTAGTTAGGCTTAAGCTGCTGACTCCATAGCATTTTTGTTATAAGCATTGTTTTTGGGCTCTTCATTTCCCAGATTTTGTAGGCACACAAAACTCCATTCTGCCAAATGTCTGCTGGTGTTCAGTGAATATTTTGCACATGTTGCAAGGTTTGAAATAGGCATTTTGCTTGCCTTCAGAAAAACACACAGAGTGGTTTTAAAACGCCGGCTTTTGGATAGTGGTGAGTACTGGTACTGCACTCAATTTTGGGATTTAAGAAATGAATTCCCCACACTTCTAGGTTGCATTTGGCAATCAGCATTGCCATTCCCAATGGTTTCAGACTACTGTGCGGGTAGTCCAATGGTGGTTTTAGGCAGCGTCCTTCTGTGCCCATAACATCGGCAAAAATGGGTGGCAGCCTATTCTTCCTGCATTTCCCGGTGCATTTTCTGGGAAGCTCTGGTCATCATGATGTTTTCATGTCAGTACTGCACAGTTTTGAGGTAGGGCTAGGATGCATGGGTAAATACATCCCACAGTTATATCTATTTTGAGCCTCAACATTGGGGAACTCGTCTGCCCCTTCCCCAGGGGAGGAGCTGAAGGTGTTGTGGCCAGAACAGCTAGCAACGCCACAGGCTCCGGGCTCCAATGCAGCTGCCTGTCTTCCCCAGCCTCTGACCTCTGATCTGTCCTGTTACCCAACACTTAGCTCAGAGCCTTGAAAGAGGTGTTTGGCCCTCTGCGTAATTTTGAGTCTTTAGGTGGGCATGTGTCTGCTTCCACAGTCTTCAGCAAATTCTCTGTGAGCTTAGCGCACTGTTTCAGGTGACCTGTAGGGTGCTTGCTTGTGTTCCTCACAAAATACATTCCTTCCATGGTCAGCATTCCACAAACTCCTGCACCCCATCTCTTTTATTGAAGCGTGTTAAAGTGCTTCATGACACCTGCTATTTGAATTGTGGACTTTAGTTGTTGGTTTAGGATTATTCTTTGGGAAGCGATCACAACAGCCCTGTTCCCTATTTTTAAAGTCTGACTTGAGGCATGCTGGAACCTGTAGTCCCAGAACATCTTTTCAGATGAAGGTGAATCCTTTTGAATCAAGGCAAGACTGTGCCTGAGGAGCGGGTGAGGCCAGGAAATCCCACTCCTGTCTCTGGGAGGCACGGTCTTTAGCAGCCGGACCATCCCAGTCCCTTGTGGCTCATTCTCATCATAGAAAAGGATGGGCTTTTTCCCTAACTGATCACAATGCCCAAATCTGCTATCGTAGATCTGTTGCTAAGTCCCACACAACTGTTTCATGGTTTGATTTGAGGTGGTTGCTGAGCGAGCTTAGAATAAATATGGACTGTTCTCTAGCTTCCAAGCGTCGGAGGCCTGGGGAAGCGTCAGGAGGCTTTTCGGTTCTCTTTCTTGTTGTTGATAGCAGCGAAACATAAATATGTCAGAGAAATCAGTGTGTGATGTTACCTAACCTGCTCATGCTTTCTGCACTGTCACTGACTATTGTTTAGTTAATTGGGGTGTGCCCTCCTTAGCGGGGTTCCGCATTTTTCGGTTGCCATACAGATAGAATGGCATAGTAAATCTGGAGACCAAATAGACTGTGGCTTCGAGGTGTCCTAGCCTCCAGCTGCTTTCTTACTAAGCTTTCTGCCATGTGCGAAGAGGGAAATAGGTATAAGTAGAATAGAAGATGCAGATGAGACGGCTGTACACCAGAGGACTTATTCCCTGTAGCGATTAAAGGCGAGGGGGAAATGGCAGTTATATGTCATTTAGTCAGTGACAAAACCCAGAGATGGCTGTTTTTATGAGCTGCAAATAACTGTGAAAATAATATCAAAAGCCCCTTTTCGGTGCAGCTAATATCTACTTATATTGAGGATCTATGGCCTCACACTGCCATCTAGTGTTTTTTTATTAATACAAATCCATATTTTTAAAAGTTTCTATACTCGTTTATTTTCATTTACCTAACATACATTTTTACCTACACGCAACCCATAAGGTCCCTTTTAATGGAGGGGATCCCCCCTTCCCTCATCGCCCCTTTGAATCCCTCCTTGATCCCACTTTTTAAAAATGTGTATAACTAAAACCTTTTTGTTTTGCAATTATAAATTGAACCTGCAATACTGCATTATTGCCTACATTTCGAGTTTCAAACCTCAATTATTTTCTTTTATACCCTTGTTATTTTTTCATTTCGTTGTTATTGAATCTTCTATTATTGACTCTTTGTTTTTTCCTACTACGAAACCTCAGGAGCAAAGCGCACGGAGACACATGGCTAAACTATTTTGTAACATGGGGCAGAAAAAAAGGGGTGCATGAACAGCTTTCAATTATTACCACTGTCGCCATTGCTGCTAAATTCATAGTGGGAAAGTAGCCTGGAAGAGGCGATGCCCTCAACAGGATGAAGTGATGAATCCGATTCTGAGCTCTCTACCAAAGTGACACTCCATCCTTTTTCTAGCTCGCACACACCTCCTTATCCCTCCACTCACCCATCCAACCTCATCTCTCTCTGCCCCTCTTTATTATTGAGGTATTCATTGAGCTCTGACCTAGCTTTGGAAAGCAGGTATGACAGAAAGTCAGGGGTCTTTCACTTCGCATGCCCACAAGTCAATGGATTAGCTCTGGTGCCCAGTGGACTCATATGCTACAAGAGCTTACTGCCTTGCTCCAACTACACAATATCTGTGCGCAAGTGCCCTGCCACGCCGCAGCCCCAGCACCGCCTCCACTGGTGACCTGCCTGGTATAGCAGCTGACTGTTTCCAACGACCCCAGAGATACTAAAACGTTAGGTTTCTACCTTGACGCCACCCTATCATTATCCCGTCAAATAAATGCAGTCAGATCTGCCTCGGCATATACCTGCAAACTTATTGCAGCCTGCAGACCGTTTCTCACCACCCCTAACAGTGTCACATTAGCTAGAACCCTCATTATGGCTAAGATTGATTATTGCAGTGCTCTTTACTTAGGTACCAGCCAAGAGAACCTGAATAAACTCCAAACAACCCAGAACAATGCCATTCGTGCTGCCCTAAACATTCCCCGCAACCACCACATCTCAGAATCTAGAACCAACCTAAAGTGGCTACCTGTCAAGCAAAGAATTTCACTTAAAATACTCTCCCTTACGCATAAATGCTTGGCTAACAAGGCCCCTATCTACCTCTGCAGTCGGCTGTCGCGCCACTCGTCCTCCCGACCACTAAGAACTGCCCAGTCCCACTGTCTATCGATTCCTAGGTTTAAACTGAAAAAAGCAGGGGGCTCGAGCTTCCCTGTCTTAGCTTCTAAACTATGGAACTCCCTCCCCGCTACAATCAGAGCTGAAGACTCTTTCAACACATTCCAGGCCAAAACCAAATCTTGGCTTTTCGACCAACTTTAAGACATAAGTACCCTTACTTGCTTTGACCTGCCGACAGTTTCTATCTCCTGCTGTACACCCTATGGGTATATCCACTGCTAAGCCTTAGCGGCACTGAAACCACTGTAATATTTGTAGATTGGAACCCTGTTTAATATTTCTGTTAATGTTAATTTCTGTAATTTTTATGTCTGTATGTATGCATTCTTGTAACTTGTACAAATTGCGCCCTGATGCCCCCGGGCCTGTTGGTTTGCGCGTTATAAATAAAACAAATACAAATACAAAAAAAATACAAATACCCCGAGTGGTGGACACCCCCTGATGGCACAAACTCGATGTGGATCCATTTCCACCCCTTGATTCTCCAGCTGTTTGAACTGGAGCCTCCTGACATTCCCTGTCAAAACTTCCAAATATGTTATTGGTGCCTGTTGCTTCATTTTGGTCCTACGTGATTTAGACAACCTAAACTATCTATCAATTTCCTTGATGAAGATGTTCTAGAATTATTTTGTCAACGTTGAAACCGGTCGGTGCTCTTTTTGGAGTAGTCAACATTGGCAAGATTGAACCATTCCAGTCTTCTCCTGTCTACATTTCAAATGATGCATTCTTTCTGTTGTTGTTGTTTCATGTACAATTATACAATTTTCCTTGATGTTGTAAGGTTTTTGTACACAGTTCGATTGAATGTACAGTTTATCTGTGTACTCGGATGGATTGAATGTGTTTTATGGGTTCAGTGAATTGAATTCTTGAATGAGTAGTTGCAATCTGTTATTGTTTGTATCCCTTATGAACATTTAAATAAATATGATTGATTTTCACCTATGATTTATTAATTGAAATGTATTGACAATGTAATGTTCCAGATCTTATTTCTTCAGATATCACTGGCTTTGGAAAGCAATATAGTGCTGTACAATCATAGGTGGGAGAAAATGGAAGTAAGGAACAGAGAAACAAGGCAACCAGGAGCTAACAGGGTAGATGGAGGGCTGCAGTTTGGTAGCAAGGGATCTACAACCAACCAGGCCAGAAAACTGTGGGAGAAGATCACCCCGTCTTAAGGAGGGTGTGTTGACCTAGGTGTTAGGTAGGAGCCGTTCCTTGAAGACGAGGGCTTTGAGCACCTTCCGGAACAGTAGAAGAGATGTTGACAGGGAGGAGGTTCCAGAGTCTTAGGGCATAGACAGAGAAGGCCTGGCTTCTGGTTCTTTCCTTCCTGTACCCGCAGAGTTCAATTCTGCAGATTTCCTTACTTCTGGTGGATGATAGGCCTCCAGAGATGCTGAGTTTCTCAATGAAATATCTTTCAAACTTCAGGGTGACAACCTTGTGGTTGATGCAGCAGGCTTTAAAGAGGACACAGTCTTGCATCAGGAGCCAGTTCAGCTTGATGAGGGTTGGAGTGATGTGGTTGAATTTGCGCAGTGCATGCAGGTGTGGCAGGGTAGTTGCCCGAATGCCTTCCAAAAAGGGCTTGCCAACTTCCAGATGGAAGAGGACCGAGACTTGGACATCAAATTGGAAGCCTTGTACTGGGCTGAAGGGCTTGATTTCCCACAGGAGAGAAAGTTGTTACCAAGCCGTTTGTGTCTTTCGTGCTATGTGTTTGAATGAGAGGTATAGTTTTGGGTTGGGTGAATAACACTAATCCACCTTGTTTTTTGTTTCTTGTTTTAGTCCTTTGTAGTCTTTTGTTAGCTTTATGACTTGCCCACGCTATGTGGTGGTCAGTGGCTGCATGTCTACATAAAGACCAACATCCACCTGTTGGCCGGTTGTTTAAAGTAAAAATAGTGTTTTTCTATTTAGACTCCTGTGCATTTATCTATATGTTAATCGTAAAATCCAGTTTTGCAATAATTCACTACTGTACACTGTTTAGTGAGTAACACGTCATTTGTTTTAATTCAATTATTTACAGTTGTTTCACATTAGTTACAGTTTTATTAACTTTGTGCCAATTCTTTTTACAGCGATTCACATCAGTGAGAATTGTATGAACTTTGTGCCAACATCACTCCCCTAGGAGGCGCGCGCATTTGGTGCGCCCTTTCCTGTGCTTTGTCAAGGCACTAATACATTGTTTTAGCGCATCCATTGTGGTTAAAAAAATATAAATTCCAGTCATTTAGTACAATACAAGAAATTTTTTCCCATTAATAATCCATTAATAGTGTTTTTTGGTTGTAGGTCATGAATGAACAGATGTCTGTGATCCTGGGGATTTAGGAAAGAAACAAGAGAGGGGCTGTGGGGGTCGGGTTAGTCTGTGAGCTGCTGGTGTATAGGAAGGACTCGCCAACAGTTAACAATACTGTTTGTCAGTTTGTTTTAGGATAACGGATTCCTCACCTTACTCCGGTGAGTGTCTTCCACTGTCCTGGGGTCCTGTTATTTGTGAAGATACTGCACCGTTATGCAGTCCATCTTCAGTGTTATATAACACTTTGTTGGAATTCCTGGGTTGTGATTTTATATATCATTCCCTAAAAAGGGAGAAGTTGTTATGTGCATTTGTGTATATATACTGTTTCTTGGAGAGAGTTTCAAAATAATTATACACACATTTTATCTCTTTGTTTGGAGCCTGATAGTGGGTTTGCCTGGTTTAATTGGATTCTCATTGCCCCGGTGGTCATATTATTATTAAGGTCCTGTGTGCTCTGTTGCACCGCGTGTTTGAATAAATTCAAGGAGTTATACTTTTTGTGAGCATGCAGGCGGGTACATCTAGTTTCGCAAGGTTATTGGGCTTCTTTGCCCATAAGTCTAGTCATTCCGATTTTTCAGTACCTTCTTTGCAATCAAACCTCGTTGTACCATTCTGTAACGTGGCTTTCCTTGTAGTTCAAGGACGTAGGCTTTGCTGTGTGCCATTTGTGAAGTGCATGCTAACTCTGTTTATGTATATGTTTAGGTAAGGATCGGTCCGTGCTGTCTCTGATGTTACTTATTCTTTCATAATTCGGAGTTGCATATTTTATATTCGTGCCGTTCAGAGAATTGTTTTCATTCTGTTCGAGTCAGCAGCATCAGACTTTACTTCGCAAACGTTCCTTGTGTCTGTGATTCACTTGTCTGTCTGTAGTCTAATCTGTGGCAGAGGTGACATTTTTACTTTTGTTTTTAATGTTGCCCCTTTGTGCATTCGTGCCTAGACTAACAGTGTCTAGGATATTGTGTTGTGATCTCATCTTGTTCACGATCCTGTGCAGGTGTCTTAGTGGACATGTTTTCTTTGTTAACATTGCCGCGTTATTCGCGGGGCGGGCTTAAATCTAACTGTGGATCAGGCGAGCATAATGTAGTTCATTACTGCGTTACTACTTCTGCATGCTGGCTGGGTTTATAGCGTTTTCATATATCTCTAGCCGAGTGGGGATTCCCACTGCTCAGCGTTGCGTGGTGCTGCTCGCTTCCTCAGGTCAGCAGTGTTGCCAACTCCTCAGTGAAGAAAGTAGCTATTGGCTCCCCTAGAAGTCACCAGAAGTAGCTAGATGACGTCACTGCCCAATTTGCATAATTACCTCCACTTTCCCCCTGCGATTTATGGTTTTTACTGTGGCCCCCTCCCCTTTTAACACCTCCCTTTTAAGTTATCAGTGTGTTTTTGCACTACTCCCGTTAGAAAACGGGCGAATGACCACACTTTTTTCAATTGTTTTGGAAACTTGCATAAATGAGCAAGTCTCCAAACCAATTGAAAAAAGTAGCTAGATTTCTCGCTAGCCGCTTTTCAATGAAAAAGTCGCTAGGGGGGCATACTTTCTCGCTAAATATAGCGAGAAAGTCGCTAAATTGGCAACACTGCAGGTCAGTTCCAGTCCAATGTTGCGCTGCAACATGGATTATATCTTTGCATTCCGTGACGTTGCTGACCGGTCACGTGTTCAGAGCATACTAGTCACGTGACAGGGCTGGTCCTGGCCTCACGTTTCTATTAGCCTACCCGGCACGTTGTCCATTCTAATTACTGAGCCCAATTTTGTTAGAGTTCATTTTAACAGATGTTGTTAAAGGGATTAATACTAATGGATTGAAGTTATTAAGGATTTTATATAAGTTATGTTTTCCATTTGGGTCTGATGTTTATAGCTATTTTTCCATATCAGTTCAGATGCTGGTGTTTTGGGTGTAACAATAATGATCATTCGATTTTAGTGAAGTTCAGTCTGTTTGGTTGAATTAGGGTTCTACCTTATAAGAGAGGTATTTCAAGGAGTTTGTATATACATATATATATGGGTCCATGTTGCGTTATCCTGCTCATCTCATGCAATCTGCTAATTAGTATTTGCACTTTTTGTTTAACCTACTTAGTCAGGGTCAATAGGTTATGACCTGCTCATTGGGCCGGCAGACTAAGCTGCTAGCATGCCTCTGTAAAAGCATGTTTAGATCTTGGGTTGGTTGGTAGGTATTGTTAGTAAACACCTCCAGGCACTACTTCCATTTGTTCATACATTTTTACAGGAAGTGGTGCATTTCTCTATCCGTGTTTAAGCCATCTGTTATAGTTGTTAAGTTACAGATTAATCTACATTCATTTTGTCGTAAACATTTTTCTCGGTCTCCCATTCTTTCATCCTGGGTTAGGTGTTTTGCTCCAAAGAGCTTGATATTCTCCTTTCTATCGTTCAGATGGTTCTTGTTCCAGTGTTGCTGTCTACACTGTCCCAAAATCATGACCCTGCATCAATTCCCAAAATATTAGTATGTAAAATCTAAACAGCCTCTATAATTAATTTCATAGTGAATGTGCTAATTTATATTTAGCGAGATAATGTGTCATTTTTCTTTTACAGTTGGCTGACGCCTACACAGAAAAGTGAAGCGGGCAACCAAGTAATATGCCCCAAAACATTACAGACATGAAAGGCTTTACTTGGAAAGCAAGTGGTGATATCTGAGAGCTCTGGGAATGCACCAATTTATAGAAGCCCAATTGATCCAAGAACTGGGAGAGGAGAAAACTACTCGCTATGAAAAGAATTTCCACAATCCATCACAGAATATCGGGAATTGGGAGACAGAGAGGCTTCTGAGTATTTAAAAAGGTACACACATGAGCCTTGTGCTCAAAGCAAGTGCTGAATGGAAGAAAATGTTCATTCAAACGTCACAAATCAATTATTTGCAATAGAATGCAAATATTTGAGAAGCGTATGATTGCACTTCATTTGAGAAAACACTTTACCAACTTGAATTCACAAACCCTTTTAAGAACATTTTTAATGAGCCAATTGTAAAACGTGCAAACTTGTCATAAATGGTACTGACAGATTTATAGCTCAATTAATTTGAACAAAGAGGTGATTAAAATATGAGCTCTTGAAGTTACGCTTAACACAGTGACAATTAATAAAAGATTTATTTGTAAGGAGAATATTGGACATTATCTAAATATGTCTGATTCTGAAACAAGTCTGTGCGATATGGATTTCCTGTTAAACCAGACCCTACTTGAAGAAGTCTATCCCCAAAAACGACCATACCAATGCACTGAATGTGAGAAAAGCTTCAGTTGGAAAACCAATCTAATTCAACATAAAAAAGCCCACAGAGGTGAAAAACCTTACCAGTGCACAGAATGTCTGAAAAGCTTCATTTGGAAAACCACCCTAACTCGACATGAAAATACCCACTTAGTAGAAAAACCTTATCAGTGCTCTCAATGCCAGAAAATGTTCAGTCATAAATCATCTTTAAATACGCATTTGCGAAATCACACAGGAGAAAGACTTTATCAGTGCACAGAATGTCAGAAAAGCTTCAGTCAGAAAACTCACCTGACTCGACATGAAAAAACACACACAGGAGAAAAACCTCATCAGTGTACAGAATGCCAAAAAAGGTTTAGGCAGAAAGCTGACCTAACTCGACATGAAAAAACTCACACAGGAGAAAAGCCTTATCAGTGTCCTGAATGTAAGAAAAGTTTCAGTCTTACAACAACTTTAATTCTACATGTGAGAACTCACACAGGAGAAAGGTTTTATCAGTGTAGTGAATGTCAAAAATGTTTCAGTCGGAAATGCAGTCTAACTAAGCATGAGAGGATCCACACAGGAGAAAAACCTTATCAGTGCATTCAATGTCCTAAAAGCTTTCGACACAATACTGAACTAAATCGGCATGAGAAGATGCACAAAGGAGAAAAACCTTATCAGTGCCCTGAATGCCAGAAAAGTTTCAGCCATAGAAAGTCTTTAATTCTACACTTGACAACTCACACGGGAGAAGGACTTTATCAGTGTTCCGAATGTGGAAAAAGTTTCAGCCAGAAATGCAATCTAACTAACCATCAGAGGGTCCACACAGGAGAAAAACCTTATCAATGCACTGAATGTCAGAAAAGCTTCAGTCAGAAAATCGATTTAACCCGACATAAAAAAACTCACACAGGGGAAAAACCTTATCAATGTACTGAATGTCAGAGCTGCTTCAGTGAGAAAATCTGTCTAACTGTACATGAAAAAACTCACACAGGAGAAAAACCATATCAGTGCACAGAATGCCAAAAAAGCTTCAGTCAGAAAACTCGCCTAACTCAGCATGAAAAAACCCACACAGGAGAAAAACCGTATCAGTGCACAGAGTGCCAAAAAAACTTCATTCAGAAAACAGACCTAACTCGACATGAAAAAACTCACACAGGAGAAAAACCTTATCAGTGCACAGAATGCCAAAAAAGATTCAGTCAGAAAAATGACCTAACACGACATGAAAATACCCACACAGGAGAAAAACTATATCCATGCACTGAATGTCAGAAAAGCTTCAGTCGTAAATACAGTCTAACTAAACATGAGAGGATCCACACTGGAGAAAAACCTTTTCAATGCACCGAATGCCAGAAAAGCTTCAGTCGTAAATGCAATCTAACCAAACATGAGAGGACCCACACTGGAGAAAAACCTTTCCAGTGCACAGAATGCCAAAAAAGCTTCAGTGAACAAACTGACCTAACGCGACATCACAAAACTCACACAGGAGAAAAACCTTATGAATGCACAGAATGCCCAAAAAGATTCAGGCAGAAAACAGACTTAAGTCGACATGAAAAAACCCATACAGGAGAAAAACCATATCTGTGCACTGAATGCCAGGAAATCTTCAGGCAGAAAAGTCACCTAATTCAACATGAAAAAACTCACACATGAGAAAAACCTTTCTGGAGCACACTAAATGCTAGAAGCGCTTAATTCAGAAAAGTTAATGAACTTGGCATGAGAGTGCCCACACAGGATATTCATGAGAGAACAGTGCACAACAAGATACATTATGAAATATCTGGAGACACTCTAAAAGCACATGGCAGAATCTTGCTCCTCCCTAAGAGCTCAGCAGTGAAGGGTAATACATGGCAAACTGATGAGCTTTCTATTTGAATGAGACTTTTAAAGTGTAATTGTAGCGGCCAGCAGTGGACTGCTAGACACAGATCCTTAATAACATAGGGATAATGATGGACACAGAACATACATTCCCTGACTAAAAAAAGATTAACATCCAAAAAAAACCTTTCCAAAGCAGACATCGGCTATAATCTATCCAGCTGAACGTACAAACGAAAGTACCTTTGATCACAAACCACATATCCTAGGCAGGATTTATGGGGTAAAGCCCTCAATGAAAGCTTATAAATAAAGCTTACATATAATTGGAGTCAAAATTCATAGTCTAAAGGACAGAATCGGCCACTGTGAAAAAGGCCTAAAAGATATAGGGCCTCATCACGAGTTCGGCGGTAATGCAGCGGTTTTCCTGTCGAGCTTTATTAGCGTTAACGCCAAGCTCCCGGATGGATAGTCCGCCAGATCATGAGTTTGCATGCACACGCACAGGGACATGGTGGTAGCGCCAACAGCGCTTGACGGGAAAAAGGTCCAAGAACCCGTAAATCCAGCGCACCGTGCGCTTCAGCCATACTGCGCTTATAGCGCCCAGGAAACGTGTCACCGCCGGAACGGGAAATAAAACGGTGGCCATTTTGGAAATCTCAATCCGTCGGATATCACAGCCCCTGCAAGCCATCCACCCCTGGGATGAGTGAATTATGTCACAGGAGCGCACTAGGGGCAAGGCAGCCCTGGACAGGGTCAGGAAACCAAAATCAGTGACCAGGAGCTGGCCGTACTGGTGGAGGAGGCAGAGATTCACCATGATGAACTACAGCAGCGCAAGACAAGTGGGAAGCGTCATGCACAGATCTGGCGGAACATCAGCCAGAGGGTGCCTGCAGTGGGGCGCATGCCCCGGGATGGCAAGGACTGTCGCAAGCACCTCAATGACTTGCATGTCGGAGTACGCGGCATACTGTCACAGCACAGGAGTGCAAGCAGGGGCACTGGAGGAGGGCCACCACCACCCGAACTCACACCCTGGGAGGAGAAGATGACTGCCCTAATTGACATGGGCACCATAGAGGGAATAGGTGGAGCGGAGGCTGGCACTGGTATCCAGCCGACTGCAGGTGAGTCCCACCCCAAATGCAGGCATCTGAAAGGACCACACATGCAGACCCTGAGTGAATGAATGTGCATGAAATGTGTGTGAGGCACTGCAGACACCCATAACTGAGCCCTTGAACCACTGAACCATAGTGCAGCCTAGACTCCCCTGCACGTGCACTGCATCAATACAAGGGGCAGGGGACAGACCTCCATTTCCATGGGACAGCTATGTAGAGTGAGAGTGTGCATGAATAAACCCCCAGGACCATGTGCATGGTGCATCCCCATCCCGCATGTGATGATGGCACACAATAATTTCCGTGCAGTGTTACTCTACACTCACACATTCCACCAATCACTACATGGGGATTGAACAAAATGCAAGTGCCATGCATAATCGCTACTGCCTACAATCCCACTTGATGGCATGAACTGCTTGATACTAATGTAGGTTGCCCTGAACTCAGTACACCCCACAGGCACACGTCGATCTTCACGGGATGACGATGACGGTGAGGAGGCCACTCCATTACAGCGCCCGAGGCAGCGTACCTCGACCAGCACCACCACCCTGCAAAGGGGCCGCCTGGAAGCGAACCGATGCCGGACCCATCACACATCACCACACCGCAGCCCAACCAGACCGCTGCAGCACCCACATGGCTGCAGGATGTCAGCGCCTAGCTCACCCCAAGCCACCATGCAGACTTCCGATGCAGAGGGAGTCACCTGTGGGTGAGAGCCCGATGTGGGACAGACAACTCCAGCTGCACCTCAGGCAGGACAGTTGCATTCCCCCAGAAGCAGCACAGGGGAGCCCAGGGCCAGTCACACAGGGAGCACAAACCCCACGTGTGCATGTGCGTCGTGTCCGCACGCCAGAGCCTGATGTAGACACACCATCAAGAAGACCGGCACTCACACCACAGCAGCCCCATCCAAGCTTCCAACATGTCCCCATGCAGGCCACCCCCACCCCCCCAACAGTGCACAACTGCCAGGCCGGTACCTGCCGCACCAAGGGTACCTTTTGTCACGGGAGCAGCTGTGATGGGACGTCTGGCTGGACATAATTGAGGCCAAACAGGCAAAAGTGGAGTCCATGGCCAAAGTGCGCAGCCATCAAGGCCATCAGCGGGTCCATACGGCATGGCTGCAAGTACATTGCACGAGACAACGAACGCACATGGAGAGTGGTGGAGCAATGCACCTCAGCCCTGACAGGTTTTGGCCAAAGGGTACGGGAGTTGTGCGAGGCAGTATCTGCACGAGCTGAGCAGACAAGGGAATCGAACAACCTTCTCAGTCAGCATCTGCAGGCAACCGTGTCAGTCCCATCAACCTCCACTACACCCACGGAGGGATCCCTTGAGCCTTCACCTAGGCGCCGTTCATTGCGCCACCTGAGATCCCACACACCAGAGGGGCCAGGACATGGAAAGCGCCCATGACCATCATAGATGGTCATGGCATTGTTGTGGGTGCCCTGAGAACATGCACCTACCTGCACTGTTGTGGAGAGTTAACTGGGGGGACGGGGGCTTGTGTGCTGGATGTTCACTGGGGGGAGGGGGGATTATGTGCTGGGTGTTCACTGGGGGGAGGGGGGATTGACAATCTTTGAATAAATCACATTTAAAATTCATACAAAGCATGGGCAGTTGTGATTGTGATTAAGTGCTCTTTAATGTTCAAGTGACTTTCAAAATGTAGCCATCACCCGTATTAAAAAAAATTCTCAACCAAGCCCTGTCTGGCCAACCTCCCCTTCCTCACCCCATTCTTGTGTGCACGTGCAACACCATCTGGCACATCATCATCTTCACTTCCATCCTCAGGTGGCTGCACATGAGCATCGGGGGGGCAGTGGCACATTCCTGCGACAGCAAATGTTGTGCAGCATGGCACATGTAAGTACAGTTTTTCCAACTTTTTCAGGTGCATACATCAATGCCCCTCCCGTACGGTCTAGACACCGGAAGCATGCCTTCAGCAGTCCAAATGCCCTCTCCAGGCAGATGCGTGTACGTCCATGGGCAATGTTGTATGCCCGCTCAGCTGCACTGTGTGGATGGCGCACAGGGGTCATGAGCCATGTGTACTGGTGATATCCAGAATCACCTGCAGGGGAGAGAATGCAGGTATGGGGACAAGGTAGGTTCAGTGGGTGCACAAGGCTCAGTCATCGGTGACATTGTCAGCAGGATCAAGTTCGTGTTGAAGAGGTCATGCTATCTCATTGCAATGTTGGCATCCACCCTTGCATGGTGTGAGGTTGCCATACAGCTGTGTATCTATGTATATGTGAGTTGTTATGTGCATCACACTCATGTATTACGTGTGGCCTACTTATCATTTGGTCACTTACATTGTGGAGTGTGCTGTGCTAGGGGCAGCATTGAATCAATGGAGTACTTACAACTTGCAACGCCTCTGTTTCTAAATTTAACAGTACTCTGTCCCTTGTCACTGGAGGAGGGGACCCTCTATCTGCTTGTGCATGCGACATGTGGTTAGCCCATGTGTCATTGGCATTCCCTTTGGCTGCTGTTGCATTTGCTGGTTGGCAATATTATGTACAGTTCTCCAGGCATGTGATTGGGCAATCAGGGGTCAGTGTTTCAGGGATGTACATTGTCGTTAATCAGGCTAGTTATGTGTAGTGCTTTTGTGGATGCACCTACTTTTGTGTAACATTGGCATGGCTGTCGGGTGGCCAGGGTGGGATGTCTGTGCTATGTCAGGGTGGGAAGCAATACTGCAACACACATAGGAGGCTTTGTGGTAGTAGGCCTTCCATATGTGACTGTGCTGCCACATGTCTTTGCCATCCAGACTGGGTGTCTTCTGCTGTGTTGTACATGTCCAAGGGTTCTCGTGCGAGGTACATGCATGGGAATGCTGCAGTGCTGGTGCTGCCTATTGGCATGCAGGGATTTCACTGTGTATGACCAGCCCCATCAGATGTAATTCAACATGCATTACGGACTACATGTGTACTCACCCAGCATCCATGTGTTTTGGCCTCTGTGCCTTTCCATGTACGCTGGCAGGGTACTGTTGCGCAGGACCATGGAGTCGTGGGTGGATCCTGGGTAGCAGGCACAGCAGTGGCTGAAGGTGAGGTCAGGGCTACATGTCATCTGCACATTCAGGGAATGGTAATTTTTCCGGTTTCTGTAGGCTGTCTCATGTGCCTGGGGTGGTATGAGTGCTACATGTGTGCAGTCCAGGGCTGCTATAACATTTGGAACTTGGGCAATGGCATGGAATTGACCCGTCGGTTGGTTCACCTGTGTCTATGTGGCTGGCAATGCAATGTGCTCATTCACATGGATCAACAGTGCATCCAGCACCTGTCCCAGTATGGCACTGAATGTGGACTCGGCCATGCCGTGCATCATGGCAACGGTGCGTTGGTAGCTGCCAGTCCTGAGGAATTATAGCACGGACACAAGCTTCACAAGCGGGGGCACTGCTGTGCTGATGGCTATAAGGCTGCCGATGTCATCCTGGATTGTGTCCAGCAACTGGGTAATGGTTGCCCTGTCCAGCCTATATTCGGTCACCAACTGGCCATCAGTCAGGGCCCTGGGGATGGCTGGCCGCCTTGCTGGTGCTGCGCTCCTCCTCCTTCTCCTCATCACCACCCCCTGCGCTCCCAGGGCCCTGGCCTGGTTGGCTGGTCTCTGTAGCTCCAGGCGCAGCAGGTAGATGTCCACATCAAGGCTCCCGGCTCCAAATGGCAGCATGGTGTTGGGGAGGGTGTGTTGTGAATGGGTGGCTCCTTTGGAGGCCTCTGATTTGCATTGTTTCCACCTGAATCGTTATTGCTGTCTCCGCCCTGCTCCTGCTGGTGTAATGGTGTTGGGGAGGGTGTGTTGTGCATGGGTGGGTCCTTTGTAGGCCTCTGATTTGCAGTGGGTCCACCTGGGCCCTTATTGCTGTCTCCTCCCTGCTCCTGCTGGTGTAATGGTGTTGGGGAGGGTGTGCTGTGCATGGGTGGGTCCTTTGTAGGCCTCTGATTTGCATTGGTTTCACCTGGGCCTTTAATGCTGTCTCCTCCCTGCTCCTGCTGGTGTTATGGTGTTGGGGAGGGTGTGTTGTGCATGAGTGGGTCCTTTGTAGGCCTCTGATTTGCATTGGTCTCACCTGGGCCCTTATTGCTGTCTCCTCCCTGCTCCTGCTGGTGTAATGGTGTTGGGGAGGGTGTGCTGTGCATGGGTGGGTCCTTTGTAGGCCTCTGATTTGCATTGGTTCCACCTGGGTCCTTATTGCTGTCACCTCCCTGCTCCTGCTGGTGTAATGGTGTTGGGGAGGGTGTGTGCTGTGCATGGGTGGGTCCTTTGTAGGCCTCTGATTTGCATTGCTTCACCCGGGCCTTTATTGCTGTCTCCTCCCTGCCCCTGCTGGTGTTATGGTGTTGGGGAGGGTGTGTTGTGCATGGGTGGGTCCTTTGTAGGCCTCTGATTTGCATTGGTTTTACCTCAGCCCTTATTGCTGTCTCCTCCCTGCTCCTGCTGGTGTAATGGTGTTGGGGAGGGTGTGTTGTGCATGGGTGGGTCCTTTGTAGGGCTCTGATTTGCATTGGTTTCACCTGGGCCCTTATTGCTGTCTCCTCCCTGCTCCTGCGGATGTTATGGTGTTGGGGAGGGTGTGTTGTGCATGGGTGGCTCCTTTGTAGGGCTCTGATTTGCATTGGTTTCACCTGGGCCCTTATTGCTGTCTCCTCCCTGCTCCTGCGGATGTAATGGTGTTGGGGAGGGTGTGTTGTGCATGGGTGGGTCCTTTGTAGGCCTCTGATTTGCATTGGTTTCACCTGTTGCCTCCTCCCTGCTCTTGCTGGTGTAATGGTGTTGGGGAGGGTGTGTTGTGCATGGGTGGGTCCTTTGTAGGCCTCTGATTTGCATTTGTTTCACCTGGGCCCTCATTGCTATCTCCTCCCTGCTCCTGCTGGTTTAATGGTGTTGGGGAGGGTGTGTTGTGCATGGGTGGGTCCTTTGTAGGCCTCTGATTTGCATTGGTTTCACCTGTTGCCTCCTCCCTGCTCCTGCTGGTGTAATGGTGTTGGGGAGGGTGTATTGTGCATGGGTGGTTCCTTTGTAGGCCTCTGATTTGCACTGGTTTCACCTGGGCCCTTATTGCTGTGCCCTGTGTTCTTTTACCTCCAGCATTTTGCTACGGGTATTTTCGGCGGATTATCCGCTGCTTTTCTGGCGCTAATAGCGCCTACGCCAGACTCGTGATTGCTATGTTTTAGCGCAAATGGATACTGGCGCTTTTACAGCCGACGCTTTTACAGCCGGCTGTACTTGCGCCGGCTGTAATGGCGCCGGCGGTATTTGTACTTGTGATTCGACGGACCCTTAAATCCGGCACTGATAGCGTTACCGGCGGATTTAAGGGTTCCGCCAAACTCGTGATGAGGTCCATAGTGTTTAATTAATTTAATTGGGACATCCAATATTCCTTTGTGGGGACTTTTATGTTAAGATTGGGGCTGCTGATGTGTATGACCGAGAGGAGGACTTGGCATGGGGGATTCTGGTGGACAAAATAAATGTAATTTGTTCAGATAGTCTGGGCTTGGTACTGTGTAATTATTCTTTTGTCTGGGATGTGTGAATGGTTATTGGGAGACTAGATTTTGATAGTCCAGAGAGTATCTCTCTCTAGGGCTCGGGTGGTTTCTCGATCATTGTTTTTGTGCCTTGAGACAATTAGAAACATTTATTAGATCTTGTGGTGAATCGAAGTGGTCATAGCAATCAGGCCAGTTAATCGCGTAATTTTGATCAAACAGTTGTACAGGAGAACACACGCGATATGACTAATGATGTTATTGAGAGCACTGTAACAGCTTGTAGAAAGTGATTAAAATGGGACCAAACATACCTGAACTCAATTTTAGGCTTATAAATAAAAAACAGAAAAAACATATTATGAACTGTCAAAGCGCATCTATTGGACCTATGGACATGATCAATAGCTCTGAACATCTTATTCTGAATACAAGGGCTGCCCTCTCACATTCCCCAAGATCTACCAATAGCGGATCAAAAATGTTCTGACTGGATAAGCATTGCCTAAATGCTAGAACATACCTCCCTTCTCCCCTATAAAAAGTAAGAACCACTCCAAAAGGAATATCCAACTGAACAGACACGCCTTTGAAGGAGCAGTAACAGCTAGGAAGAGAGAGTTGGCAGAATGTTAACGGGGTGTTTTTGAGGAAGCAGCACTGCGTATGATGTGTGTGCACCATTTCATTTATGTGTAATGTTGCACTGACACCAAAATGTAAACTATGGGAAAATGCTCAGGACTGGATGCAGTCCGAAAAGATCAATTTAGATCGTTTACTTAGTATTGTGTACCTCCTCTGTTTCCTTAGTATTGTGTGCCCCCTCTGTTTACTTAGTATTGTGTACCTCCTCTGTTTCCTTAGTATTGTGTGCCCCCTCTGTTTACTTAGTATTGTGTACCTCCTCTGTTTACTTAGTATTGTGCACCTCCTCTGTTTACTTAGTATTGTGTGCCTCCTCTGTTTACTTAGTATTGTGTGCCTCCTCTGTTTCCTTAGTATTGTGTGCCTCCTCTGTTTCCTTAGTATTGTGTGCCTCCTCTGTTTACTTAGTATTGTGTGCCTCCTCTGTTTACTTAGTATTGTGTACCTCCTATGTTTCCTTAGTATTGTGTGCCTCCTCTGTTTACTTTGTATTGTGTGCCTCCTCTGTTTACTTTGTATTGTTTGCCTCCTCTGTTTACTTAGTATTGTGGGCCTCCCCTGTTTACTTTGTATTGTGTGCCTCCTCTGTTTATTTTGTATTGTGTGCCTCCTCTGTTTCCTTAGTATTGTGTGCCTCCTCTGTTTCCTTAGTATTGTGTGCCTCCTCTGTTTACTTAGTATTGTGTGCCTCCTCTGTTTACTTAGTATTGTGTGCCTCCTCTGTTTACTTAGTATTGTGTGCCTCCTCTGTTTCCTTAGTATTGTGTGCCTCCTCTGTTTCCTTAGTATTGTGTGCCTCCTCTGTTTACTTAGTATTGTGTACCTCCTATGTTTCCTTAGTATTGTGTGCCTCCTCTGTTTACTTTGTATTGTTTGCCTCCTCTGTTTACTTTGTATTGTTTGCCTCCTCTGTTTACTTAGAATTGTGGGCCTCCCCTGTTTACTTTGTATTGTGTGCCTCCTCTGTTTACTTAGTTTTGTGTGCCTCCTCTGTTTATTTAGTATTGTGTGCCTCCTCTGTTTACTTAGTATTGTGTGCCTCCTCTGTTTACTTAGTATTGTGTACCTCCTTTGTTTACTTTGTATTGTTTGCCTCCTCTGTTTCCTTAGTATTGTGGGCCTCCCCTGTTTACTTTGTATTGTGTGCCTCCTCTGTTTATTTAGTATTGTATACCTCCTCTGTTTACTTAGAATTGTGTGCCTCCTCTGTTTACTTAGTTTTGTGTGCCTCCTCTGTTTATTTAGTATTGTGTGCCTCCTCTGTTTACTTAGTATTGTGTGCCTCCTCTGTTTACTTAGTATTGTGTACCTCCTTTGTTTACTTTGTATTGTTTGCCTCCTCTGTTTCCTTAGTATTGTGGGCCTCCCCTGTTTACTTTGTATTGTGTGCCTCCTCTGTTTATTTAGTATTGTATACCTCCTCTGTTTACTTAGAATTGTGTGCCTCCTCTCTTTACTTAGTATTGTGTGCCTCCTCTGTTTACTTAGTTTTGTGTGCCTCCTCTGTTTATTTAGTATTGTGTGCCTCCTCTGTTTACTTAGTATTGTGTGCCTCCTCTGTTTACTTAGTATTGTGTACCTCCTTTGTTTACTTTGTATTGTTTGCCTCCTCTGTTTACTTAGTATTGTGGGCCTCCCCTGTTTACTTTGTACTGTGTGCCTTCTCTGTTTATTTAGTATTGTGTACCTCCTTTGTTTACTTAGTATTGTGTACCTCCTCTGTTTCCTTAGTATTGTGTACCTCCTCTGTTTCCTTAGTATTGTGTACCTCCTCTGTTTACTTTGTATTGTGTGCCTCCTCTGTTTACTTTGTATTGTGTGCCTCCTCTGTTTACTTTGTATTGTGTGCCTCCTCTGTTTACTTTGTATTGTGTGCCTCCTCTGTTTACTTAGTATTGTGGGCCTACTCTGTTTACTTTGTATTGTTTGCCTCCTCTGTTTACTTTGTATTGTTTGCTTCCTCTGTTTACTTTGTATTGCGGGCCTCCCCTGTTTACTTTGTATTGTGTGCCTCCTCTGTTTACTTGGTACTGTGTGCCTTCTCTGTTTATTTAGTATTGTGTACCTCCTCTGTTTACTTAGAATTGTGTGCCTCCTCTCTTTACTTAGTATTGTGTGCCTCCTCTGATTTAAGGTCTGTAATACAATGGTATATTGAAACTAAATACTTAACAGTTGTGTCAGGGCGATGCTAACACACATTTAGAAAAAGGTGACCAGATGTCCTATATGTTATTACCCCGTTACCCTTTTTAGATGGCTCTGAGAAGCCTTTTGTTAAGGTAACACTGGCTGGACAAGGGGATTGTAGAAGACCAGCAGTGTGGTTGTTGAGGGCTTGGAAACCATACACGTGGGCCTACATTTATAATTGTTGGGGACCAATCTACATTACAAAAGAACCACTGTATATGGCTATTATGGACTCATCGACTGCACTCGACGTAGTAAATCCATCGCTTTTATAGCATACACTGCAATGAATGTGGGGTTTCGCAACTTTGCTGAAATTACTGATTCTAATACGTGAAGAAAAGGAGCGGTTATCCACTACAAATCAAGTGGCACCACAATGTACCCACTTTTAATTCAGCGTGGTGTTCAGCAAGGCGGTCTGCTTGCCAAAAGGTATTTAATGTGTGTAATCATTGTATTGAGCAGGTTTTATGTGTCACTGGTGCAGAGACTCCATTGGTTTGTAACGTTAAGGTGCTTGTATTATCATATGTTGCTGATGGTCTCCTGCTGGAAGCTAACGTTGCCTCTAAAAACCTTTAACGACATAGGGCCTCATTACGACCCAGGCGGTAAGTTACCCCAACCTTGGCGGGGCGGTAAATCCCCATTTTCCCATTTTCCCTTCCCCCATTCCCATTTTGCCCATAGGGCATAATGGGAGTGGGGAAGGCGTTAATTACGCCACCGTAAATTACGGTGGCGTAATTAACTCCATGGTCCCTTAGCGCCATGGATTTTAACACCTGCTAAAAGCAGGTGTTAAAACTTCCATGGCGCTAAGGGACCTTGTAATCAGGCGGTAAGGGTCGGCGCTGTTTACGCCGCCGTAAAACCCTTACCGCCTGAGTTGTAATGAGGCCCATAGTCAAGGAATATGGAAATGCAAGGATTAAAAAGTAATGTCGCTAAATCGGCAGTTATGGTGTTTTCTAATACTTCCACTTTTAAATACCCATTTTTTCCCCTAAATTCTGTTCCTATTCCTAGGGTAAAGAAGTTCGATTATTTTAGGCACTGGAATAGGAAGAGACCATGTTGTAAAATGTCTCAGTCTACTTTAGGTTTTAAGGCACAACAGGTAATCCCATGATAAAAGTCTTTGTAATTACTGCACATGCGGTGGCCATACACACTGCAGCCATGTGTGCCTTTAGCAATGCTTGAGTATTGCAACATGCAGAGAACTCTGTCTGCAAGTGATTATTTGCTTTGCCGTCATCATCTTCAACTTGGGCTTACTATATATTGAAAATGTATTGCTGTGGCTCCTCTGGCTTAACTATTGATGGTGACTTGATCTGATAAGGCAAGCCTGCTAAATGATGTCATACAAGATATTTCGTCAAGAGAACAGGCTCATATTGTACTGTGGTATGCACATGTTTCAAGTAGTTTTCCTATTGATTGATCTGATTTTAGTAAAGAATTATTTTAATCAGCTGAACGTTGCCCAACAAAACAGATCAAACATTATACTTACGCTTTTTTGAAGAATCTAATGGGTGAAAGAGAATCTGACGAATTGATGAAGTCCTCTAAGGAACATGGCATGTATGTTTAGTCTGAATACATGAACTCTACCTTAAGTTCATCCTGGAACCCTACTCGGCAGTCACAGTGTTGGGCATATGTGCTGTACTCATGTGACCGCTATGCTGAATATAGATGTACGAGTCCCTGGGCAAGGATTGACATCAGGTCCAGTGTTCATTGTAGGAAGGTCCAAGTGTTCATAGGCCGCCTATCCTCATCTCCCCTGCACTGCCTTCAACGGAAGCTAAACATCCAGGCTCCGTCTGTATTATGTCTGGGATTTGTTTTGGCCGCACTAGAGACTCGTCATTTTACCATCAGCAGAATTTTGTCCAGATCATTAAACAAATCTGTCCATTTAAAATGTCTACTGATTTAGTTTTCCTTTCTTTGAAACATATAATGTAGTGCCCTATATACAAGTAAAATATACATGCACATTGTGTTTCCACCATAGTTCTATTCAATTGTATATATCTGTTGAGTTCCTCACATTTTATAACATGTATTGCACATAAAAAACCTCAGCTGATGTGAACCTACATTTGGCCCCTTACATTCCCCTTACCTTTCGCACCCTTGTTTCTTAGCTATTCATACCCACAGGCTTTGAATTGTGTGCTCTAAGATTTTCTAAGGTACAGTTGTTTATTTTGTTTTCCTTAATGTGCAAATAAACAGACATATGTTTCTGAATACTACTAATAACCTGTTATTGATAGAGGAAAGCAATTATTTTATTTGCACTTTCAAGAAAAGAAAAATTGAGTGAGTGCACACAATATACAATACAGCATGTTGTACAGTCATTGGGCCTCATTACGAATTTGGCGGTAATGCACCAACGGCGCCGGTAGTGCTACTGGCGCTGTTGTTACTGTACCGCCACATTACGAGTTCTGCTCGCGGGTGCCGCTCTGCAGACCGGCACCCGCGAGCCGAACTCGTGATTGCACCAGCACCGTTATGAATGGTGCCGGTGCAACCATGCTCCCCATCCCATTCTACCCTATGGGGCAGAATGGGGATTGGGTGCCTGCCCACACCGGCACCCGCAAATGGGCAATGACCGGACCATTCATCTCATAATTCGCCGGTAATGGCCATTCGTGGGAGCCGGTGCCGGTAGCGAGTTTGGCGGTAGCCATTCCCTTAATAAGGGCATGGCTACCACCAAACTCGTAATGAGGCGCATGGCCCTCATTACAACACCGGCGCTAAACCATGGTGCTATTAGCACCATGGTTGCTGCCGGTATTGTAACAAGTCCGCCATGGTGAAATGGGGAAGTACCACCCCATTCCAAGGTTGGCGGGGCGGTACTCCCCCATTTCACCATGGCCCTTCCCCATTCCCATTTTTGCCCCATAGGGCATAATGGGAATGGGGAATGAGGTAATCATGGTACCGCAAATTGCGGTACCGTAATTGGCACCAAGGTCCCTTTGTGGGTCCATTCCTTAACGGCAGGTAAAATCAGCCGTTAAGGTGGGAACCCGCAAAGGGACTTCGTAATCAGGCGCCAAGGGATTATCGGTACCGGTACCCTTACCGGTACCGGTAATCCCTTATCGCTAGGGTTGTAATGAGGCCCATTGTCTTCAGTAATACAGCAAGAAATAAGTAACTGTTTTGTTGCATATATTGTTTTGAAAGGTGTAACCTTTTTTGGGGTAGCAGATATAATTGTAAGTGAGATGCGCTTATCTAGTTTAGCCTGCGTGGCAGAACATCTCAACTTTATTTTTGTCAAAGCTGAGCAGGTAGAGAACAGGCAGAATTCTAAAATTTCACAGAGTCACGTAACTCTTGTACTTTAAATACTCAAACTATATACACAAGACCTACACCAAGACTCGATCACTGTGACTTGCTGCTGGCGTAGATCAGACAAAGGGAGAATTGTTCAACTGCCACGTCTTTTGAATAGTGACAAACAAGCACATGAGTGGACAGGCTTTTGCGGTTCAGTGAATTTGTCAGATTTCACAATGACATACTCGGTTTCATCCTGTTTCGGTGCCAGATAAAACCATTACACTATTGATCAACTCTCGAATGACATTTATATGTTGTCACAAAAATCACACAACGCACAATGTCAGTACAATCTTCAGGACAACTGTATTCGTTTTCTGGTACATAGGCAAAGTCCTACGGTGTGCTTCTAAAAAAACTGTGTATTTTAGTTCCACATCTGGTTGCACTTCTTTGTTTTGGAATGCATTGAATAGCGTTGTGTGATGTATTTAATAGCACAAGTCATACCATTGTTCTGGACGATCAGTAATCTATTGTACATAGTTCCAGATGTCTGTGTGGAATTTTCTGTATGTGGCACCACTGTGTGGAAGTCGTCAATGGAGGCTGGTGAGCCAGAGGGGAGAACTGTGGGATGCCAACAATAAAACTGTATTTCTATGGCAAGACTGGAGGCGAGCATTATGCTTCAACTTCTTTTATTACTCTTCAGCAGTTTCAACTATAACATGGGAAAAAACTGAAAAAGGTGTCTCTCTTATTCAGCACTTTTCTTTTTTCTTAAACAAAACTACAAGTTCCAAGATATCTGTAGTCCATTAAGCACTGTCCCCTGTTATGACCACATCCTCTCCTTTAGGCTCCTCCTCTTCCTTTCCTGCTCTTCAAGCAGATAAGTGCATCTCATAATTACTCCGGGCTATTCTGGTATAGCTTAGATAGTTAAGTTGTCAGAATGGGGAGTAGAGATTTATTTGAGAAGTAGAACTAGTCTTTAACAAGTATACTGTATTTACGAGGGCGCGATATAAATTTTGAGTTTTTTTAAACACATTTTTGTCACATTATATTACCTCACCAGAGGCTCTGAGGCAGAGGTTATATCTCACACGCACGCGGGCGCATGCGCAAGCGAATTAGAACAAGTCGCTGTACCGTATCAGATACAGCGAGCCTCCGACATGCGGCAGCGGAGGGAGAGGAGCCCCGTGTCGCATTTACAACACGCCTGGGGGTTCGCTCTCCCTCCCAGGCCGAACGCGGCGGCCCCCACCTTTAGGCGGGCGGAGCGAGGAAAGGAACGACACGGCAGCCCCCTCCCTTGGGGAGGAGGACCAGCCTACGTGACGCACTTCCCTCACGTGAATGTTTGAAGGAGCCTGGCACCGTTATTAATCAGATCCGCATCATTCTAAACAAAGAACGAGTTTCGTTGGACTCCGATTCATAAGGAGTCTGAATCGGAATAAAGCCCGATCACCAGGGCTACACTTGGAGTGTGGAAAACCTACGAGCTCACGTCAGCTCACGACAGCAAAGGAGGGGCTCTGCAAGCAAAGAAAGCAGCACACGCTGTCGGCAAAGAAAGCCTTTAGCACCTACCAGAGTGCATAGAAAGTCAGCAGAACTCGGGTGCCAGCCACTACATAATATATATATATATATATATATATATATATATATATATATATATATATATACATATATATATATATATATATATATATATATATATATATATACACACACACACACACACACACACACACACACACACACACACACACACACACACACACACACACACACACACACATTGGATGACTATGTTATTAAACCATCGGACAAGGGCACCAACATAATCATAATGAACATAATGAATCGGAAAGATTACATTAATGAAGCCAACAGACAACTTAAGGACACAGAATGCTATAAGCTATAGGATACAGATCCCACAGCGGAAATGAATGATAAACATTTTGAGTTATTAATCAAATGGAAAGAGAGAGGCCTGCTTGATGAGGATATGTGTAAATACCTGCATCCTAAATTCCCGGTGATGCCCACAATTTACTTTTTGCCCAAGGTACACAAAAATAAAACTAGACCACCAGGGAGGCCCATAGTCACATTGTGTGGAGCACTCCTTGAGAATGTGTCGAAACTAGTGGATGAAACACTAATCAAATTTGTCACCACTTTACCATCATATTTAAGAGATACTAAGGACTTCCTTAATAAAATTGACGGAATACCTTGGGAAAAGGCCTATGTGTTAGCAACACTGGATGTGGTCTCCCTCTACACATCTATTAAGCATCAGGATGGCTTGAAATCATGTGAGTACTTTTTACAAACCAGATCACTCAACTACTTTGAACAAGGAAGATGATTCTGGAGATGATAAAACTTTGTTTGACAAATAACAGCTTTCTGTTCAATAAGAACTTTTTTACTCAGTTGCAAGGAACAGCTATGGGAACGATCTTTGCTCCAACATACGCACATCTAGCGATGGGCTGGTGGGAGAAGTTTAAAGTCTGGACATCTACCACTAGTCACAACACAGACAAGGTTGTACTTTGGTTACGCTATATAGATGAACTGTTTGTTTTTTGGGATGGACCGATTACTGAATGGTTGGAATTTGTCAAGTAACTTAATGTAAATGAATTTGATCTACAATTCACCGAGTGCCACAGCAAGCCTGCTATCGTTTACTTAGATATTCTTGTAACTGTGGCACAATGTGAATTAGTGACTGAACTCTATCGAAAACCTACAAGTTCCAACATACCCTTACATGCAAAAAGTAACCAACCCACAGCCCTCAAGTGGAGCATACCTTACAGCAAATTCATTCGCATAAGACGTAACTGTTCCCAACTTGAAACATTTGATAAAGAATGCAGAAGTATGGCTTTAAAGTTCCTACAAAGAGGCTACCCCAAGAGAGTGTTGGAACGAGCGTATAGTAAAGCACGAGAAAAAGATCATTCTATTTTGTTAATGTCTAAAGTTTCAACTGTGATTAGCTGTCAGGGTTCCATTGTGTCATGACTCTGTTACACACAGGAAGAAGAAATCCCACCCCCCTGTAGGTTTAACAATATACATTTGTATTTGGGTTCTTCCTTGCTAGACCCTTATTCATCTCTGTTTACTTGCTCCTTCAGAGAACGCTATGGGTTGCCCTGGAGATGCTGGCGCCCGTTGCATTCACGTAGGCATCTAGACCAACGGCAGCACGCTGTGTGTGCGCTCAGCTGATCTGTATTTTAACCCTGCCCATGCGTAACATCGCTGCTTCTGAATTTGTAATTCCAAGCTTCGTTTCTTGTTCCCTGTATCCAGTTCCCCGATCCCCTGGTCTACTCCTCGACCTCCCTTGCCTTGTTTTTGCCTTGCTTACCTGTTAACACTGTTATTGCCAATTCAGAACGTCCATGGACTGCCTTCGTCTCATCCTCCATGTCTTACCCGCCTGTTGCCAAATCGGAACGTCCATGGACTGCCTTTGTCTCATCTTCCACATCTTACCTGCTTGCTGCCAAACCAGAACGCCCACGGAGTGCATTCGTCTCGTTCCTCCACGTCTTACCTGCTTGCTGCCAAACCGGAATGTCCACGCACTGCATTTGTCTCATCCTACACGTCTTACCTGCTCACTGCCAAACCGGATCGCCCACGGACTGCATTCGTCCCATCTCTCACGCCTTACCTGTTATTGTCAACCCGGAACACCTTTTGCATTGCTTTACTTCTAATCCGTTGTCGAGTCTTCGTCTTCTTCGGTCCAAAGACTCTTAAGGAACTGAAAGGACATTCGCGCAACGGCGCAAGGATCAAAGTACTGTAGCGCAACGGCGCAAGGATCAAGACTTCTTTAGGCGTCCTCGTGCCGGCGGGAATAGGGAAAAACAAGACTTTGGGATCCCAGGACTACCACGTCGTTTCAGCCACTTCCTCTTCAGTATTCCTCCAGGACAATCGGGGGTAAGCACACAACCGCCTGGTTCTTTCTTTTCTTACTTTCTTGTATTGTTGGTAATATTTACGTCTCTTGTTTCAGGATACTCACCAGTCTATCTTGGAACTGATCAGTCCCAGTCTCCAATTATTACTTGTGAGTATCTGCTAATCAACTTGCTTAGTTATTTCATGGTCTTGAGTCCTATCCTAATGCTTGGTTCATTTTTCTTGCAGCCAGCTGTCTAGGTACAGGGTGTACCAATATTTTCGGGCAATACTCACCTCAATCTGTCCTTTCGTACTCTTGAGGGGTATATTGTCAGAAAGACTCAATTGTATCATAACGTGTCAAGCCACCACTGCTGGATTTAGGCCTTGGGCCCTAACATTAGCCCAGATACAGCAGACACTAGACTAATTCTTACGTACAGTAAAGCTTCCAATAACATACGCCATATAATGCACAAATACTGGCACATACTTAAACAAGATGAACATCTAGGAAACATTCTGGGAAATAACATCAATATCACCTTTAGACGCACTACCTCGCTCAAGGATAACCTTGTATCCAGTTACATGAGCCCTAAGATTATTCCAGCAGGTCAAAGTTGGCTGAGTGTCACATCAGAAGGTTTTCAGAAGTGTATGAAATGTAAGGCGTGTAAATTTGCCAAAAATACCAAAAACTACCTCCATCCAATATTACACAAAAACATGACCATATAATCCAGGATCACATGTGAAAACGAGTATGTTGTGCATGTACTCACTTGTCCGTGTGACAAATGGTATGTGGGTAGTACTATTGGAAAACTGAAACTCAGGATACTCCAACACATAAGAGCCATCAAAAATACTGATCCCACATACCCGATGGCCTTACATTTTCAGGAAAGCATGGAGGTAAATTAGAAGGTTTTGCCTATTTCAGGATACACACAGTTCTGAAAGCACCTAGAGGAGGCAATCGGGAGCTCCTCCTCAGACAATCCGGGACTAAGGGCCTTATTGCACGGTGGGCCTCATTACGACCCTGGCGGAACGGGTTAAACGGCGCCGTAAAAGGCTGCGGCGCCGTTCAACCCGTTCCGCCACTACGAGGTCCCCTCGCGGGGCACGTTAAGCACTCCTGGGAAAACCAGGCGTGCATACCGGATCCCGCGAGGGGAAGAGGGAGCAAACAATGGGCCATCTCGTAATGGCCCGTTGTTTACTCCCTCTCCCATTCCCATTCAGCCCTCTGGGGGCTAAAATGGGAATGGGGATGAACCGTGTCCGTGTCCTCGAGTGAGGAATTACCGGGCCATCCGAACTCGGAATGGTCCGGTAAGTCCTCATTCCGAGGACACGGACACGGATGCGGTTTTGCCGGCAGCCATGCCGCCAATAGCGGCATGGCTACCGGCATACCTCGTAATGAGGCCCGGTAGGCGGTGGACCAAGGTGCTATAAGCACCTTGGTCCGTGTCGGTAAATTACCAGCACCGCCTTGGAGGAAAGGGGAATTACTGCCCTATTCCAAGGTTGGCGGGGCGGTAATTCCCCCTTCCTCCATTGCCCTTCCCCATTCCCATTTTTGCCCCATAGGGCATAATGGGAATGGGGAAGGTGCTAATTACGGTACCGCAAATTGCGGTAGCGTAATTAGCACCCTGGTCCCTTTGCGGGTCCCTACTTTAACGGCTGGTCTACACCAGCCGTTAATGTCGGGTCCCGCAAAGGGACCTCGTAGTAAGACGGTAAGGGTTAACGGCCTTCCGTGTAATGAGGCCCTAAGTGTACTCTGGATTTGGAAACAAAGAAGCCAAAGGGCCACAATCTGGACGAGGAACTTTATACCTTTCTAGACACTGGAGTCTGCAATGAATGCATTATACATACAGTTTAGATTTTATTATTATCACCGTTCTTCTATTTGCATAATCCTCTGGTAACTTTTAATATAATCTCTAGTAACACTAGCACATCTTACACGGGCAGGTTTTCTTAGTTATTCATAATGAAATTGAGCGGCAATATACAGAGTTTTATATAACGTTGACAGAGGTAATGTTTTCACATTAGCTTTTAAGGACAGAGAAACTATCAATTCAATATTTTACTGATAAAAGAAATTGAATGAATTTTAGACTCTCTCCATTTTAGCTATCTAATTTTAATCTTCTTTCTTAAGGGTGAGCAATGCTTTTGCTTTGTTATTTAGGAACACAAGTTAACTGGCAGCTCTATGATTCAAGTGCACTATTTTTTATGTCTTTTCTCAACTACGCATATGGCCAGCAAATAATTGTGTGTCTTATAATGTGATGGGGGCAACCAGACGTGGACTCCCTGCTCACTGTGCTCCGAGAGGCGCACCTTCACCTCACTGATGAGGCCCAACAAGGCTGAAACACGTGTATGGGTTTGCTGTTGGTACTCTTGTTCAGAGAGGAATTGCCATAGCATTTCGGTGCTGGACTGCCCATGTGGGCGGGACAAAGACTGATATGAAATGAATATTTGCTATCTGTGAAAGGTACAGTGAGCAAAAAGCATGTGCCGCAAACTCTCATCTCAGAACAGGTTATCATGCCATGTTCTTTCTGGAGAGGAGCGCCTGCTACCTTTTTTGAAATATTTGCAAGGGACTTGGGGTTGGTCACCCTGAGTTACCTGGGGGAAACCAGACATGGACTCCCTGCTCACTGTGCTCCGAGAGGCGCACCTTCACCTCACTGATGAGGCCCAATAAGGCTGAAACACGTGTATGGGTTTGCTGTTGGTACTCTTGTTCAGAGAGGAATTGCCATAGCATTTCGGTGCTGGACTGCCCATGTGGGCGGGACAAAGACTGATATGAAATGAATATTTCCTATCTGTGAAACGTACAGTGAGCAAAAAGCGTGTGCTGCAAACTCTCATCTCAGAACAGGTTATCATGCCATGTTCTTTCTGGATAGGAACGCCCGCTACCTTTTTTGAAATGTCTTATAATGTATTTAGGTTTTATCATAGAGGTTTTATTTCTCTAGCTATGCATTTTAATTGTATTATTACTTATTTGGCAATGCAAGTTATTCCTATTCAATGTTCAGGTATTGCATGCACATTGCACTTTACCAACAAAGGCTTGGCCACTGCATATTTGCACCAACACGCATTTGCACTTTATGTATCCCTACAAAGGGAATACTAAAATTGCTGCTATAATTGCACTTTGCACTTTACCAACAATTAATTGGCTACTGCATATTTGCACAGATAGCATAAAAAGGCATTTGCACTTTAAGGAGGCAATACCTAGGAACTTAAACAACCTTAAAAACCTTGACATGTCATTGTCATGAACACTATGCACTTTTAGTAATATCACCTATTTACCCCGTGAGAAATATTTCTCTCGTTAGACACATGCTCTATTTTTTAGAGCTTACTGGACAGCTAAAACAGAAATATGCAGCATGCATCCATGCCGGATATTTAATAGACACAGACCTTGTTAAAAAATTGGTAATTTACCGGGTTTGCAGGGTAAAACAATAGGTTCACCAGGACCATACACCAGGCCGATCCATATGTCTATAGATATTAATTTGCTTATACCAATACAAGGTCATATTGCTGTATGACTTTCAAAATCCAGAATGTAAACGGCAATCAGAAAGCTCACATGAAGAGGAGGCTAAACAAATGTAATTCTTTGCATGCTGTAAATACTACTGCATACTATCCATATTGTGAATATAAAATGACTGCTGCACAGGTTTTAACATTGTTGAGAAAAGAGAAATACTAACAGTTTATTTGATGCTTCTTTGAATGTATTCAAGTGTATATGACACGACCTACTATGGTATGCAACACGTTTAAAAATGGCAGATTTTGTAAATATGCTGCTCTATACATCTGTACCATAGAGAGCACGCCTGTTTATAAGTCCTTCTTTTGTGTTTACACACGAAACGTGATCCAGCGGTCAGTTTGGCGCGAAACGCTTCGTTTTTGTGTTTACCTTTCCTCTGTCCATGGCATTTACTTAAACTTGGAAACTATTGGTTTTTCGACTCTGTGTTCAGCGTGGGTCAGTCTTACTGAACTGCTTTTTGGAGTGCACTCCATCAACTTTATACTGCGGTATAAAGCAACTTTACATATATATATATATATATATATATATATATATATATATATATATATATATATATATAATTATTTACATTAGGAAATCCTAATATTTTAGGATAACTGACTATTGGGCTTAGAAGGACTAACTCGGTAGTAGGCTTCAGTGTTAACCTCCTTCGCCCTTATAGAGCCAACGAAGCAGTGTGCGTGCACTAGACACCCCAAAGGTATTAGGCACACAGCACTATCAAGATGTCTGAGTTTGAATTGAGCGAGGAGGAGCAGTCCCTGGACCTCGCTGCCAGTTTCAAACAAGTGCTGGCGAGCTCGTTGGCAGACGCAGTGGCACAAGGGCTGAAACCCCTTCAAGAGAGGCTGGAGCCCTAGAGTCTATGCTGACCCAGCCCAGGGAGAGCACCTTGAAAAAGAACAGCATGCCTACAGAAGCTAAGGGGTGTACACAGACCCACAAGAGGAAGGCCTCTTATGACCCCCCCCTGGTCGACCATATGGGGTACCTGATAAGGCCCCAGAGGCTGCCAACGCTTTCTCCAAGCTTAAGCAAGATTTTATACAGTGGTCGGCTGTGCCAAGCCTCGTGACCCACAACCCAGGGGAAGAGAGTATGGGGACTGAGGACCTAGGCTCAGAAGAAGAGCCAGCGGAGGACGAGCAATCCTCGCTAGAAGAAGATGAGAAGGAGGAGGAGGAATGGGTGAAACCCAGCGGTAAAAGAACCCGCAAAGAAAAGCACCTGGACGAGGAGCCAGAGGAGGATTCAGATATGTTTGATCCTGATAATATTAGGAATCCTAAAGCCTCCGATTGGCAACCATCTCCAAGAGTGTCAAAATATATGACTGCCAGGCTAAGAAAAGCCTTAGACAAAGAAGTGAGGCAGCGCCTCCGGGCGGAATGCCCTCGCCCGGATCTACCAGGCAAGGTAGCAGAGACGCCGGACCTAGATCCGAAGATGATGCCTTTTGTCGCTAAAACAAGCAAACACCTTAGGAAGGGTATAGATAGGTCCTAACGGAGCTGCCAGGAGAAGGTTCTGGATATCGCAGGACCCCTGGCGAAGATGATGGACCTGGCCGAGAGAGCCAGAGACACAGGAGAGGAAATTGACCCGGAAGCCCTGGCAAACTGGTCCCAGAGGGCGGTATGCCTCCTGGGTAACGCCAATTGAGCCATCTCGTCTGAGAGGAGACGAGGACTTTTACTCAAGATTGACCCCAAATTAAGCAACCTAGCGAATTACAAAGCAGGAGAGGCAGCCCAAGGACTCCTTTTCGGTGACACCTTCGGCAAGGAGATGGGCAAATGTGTTACCACATACACCTCTTTGGAAAAGGCTCAGGCATCCATCTGAAGGATATTCCCTGGCAGAGTTTTTACTGGGACCAGCCGTCATCGGGGTCGATCGGCCGGTCGCCACCAGGGAGGAAAAAGACCCCACAATTCAAGAGCGCAGTATTGGGATTCAAAACAGCAAGACACCTTCTTCCCATCAAGAGGTTGCTTCCCTAGAGGTCGCAGAGGAAAAGGAGCCGGCCATGGCCAGAACTTTACACCAGGTGAGAGAAGGGTATTATCCTCCAGTTGGGGGGAGAACTCGGCTCTGTTGGGAGAGCTGGCGCAAGCTATCCTCCGATGCATGGGTTCTGCAAACAGTAAGAGGGTTACACATAGATTTCATTCAAGCGCCAGTGCAAGTGACTCGCCCGGCAGAGATCCACCTGCAGCAAGCAAACCGGGTCAAGCTACACCACGAACTCCAGCAGCTCCAGCTGAAAGGAGCCATAGAGATCTGCAAAGCGAACCCTCGCTTTGTCAGTCCTATGTTCCTGGACCACAGGAAAGAGAAGGTGCAACCTATTATAAATCTAAAGGAACTGAACGGCTGGGTAGTATACCGGCATTTCAAGATGGAAGGCATACACCAACTGCGGACACCCTGAGAGAGGGAGACTGGCTAACCAGGATAGAGCTGAAAGACGCCTACCTCACAGTGCCAGTGCAGGCTGAGTTCAGGGACTACCTAGCATTCCGGTGGAAGGGGCAACTGTGGCATTTCAGCACAATGCCCTTCGGACTAGCCTCAGCACCCTGGGTCTTCACCAAGTTGATGAAGCCAGTAGCAACCTCCTGGATTCAGGAGCTTCTACAATCTCTGGGTTTTCTAGTAAGAAATCTCAGACCAAGCCAGCGGCGCAAAGGCTAGACTTCCTGGGTTTCGTCCTAGACACCAGAAAAGCAACCTTGGAACTTCCGAACAGAAAGATCAAAAACATCAAACAGGAGTTCAGGAGCTGCCTGAAAGAGCAAGAGATTTCTATCTGGAGATTAGCGAGGATAGTGGGGAGGCTAGCCGCCTCGATCTAAGCCATATTCCCTGGGCCCTTACACTACCGGGCCTTGCAAAGACTGAAGATCAGACACCTGCAGCAGGGCCTGAGATACCACCAGAGAGTATCCCTAGACCAGGATTCCATCATAGAACTGGAGTGGTGGTTGAAGAATATGGACGCCTGGAATGGGCGTGCCATCTTTGGAGACCGACCAGACCTAGTGATAGAATCAGACGCAAGTCGACAAGGTTGGGGAGCGAGATGCGGGTCCCTGAAGACCGGAGGGAAATGGAGCGAGAAGAACTTCAGCTTCACATAAACTGCCTGGAGCTACTGGCAGGGTCATTTGCCATCAAGGCATTCACCAGGGAGAGAGTGAGCTCCTGCCTACTCCACAAAATGGACAACATATCAGCCGTGAGATATATAAATCACTTGGGCGGTACGAGGTCCAAACTGCTAGCAGAACTGGCGAAAGACTTCTGGCACTCATGCCTACAGTCAAGAACGTCAGTCACAGCAGAATACTTACCGGGAGAACTCAACGTGAGAGCCGATTGGAACTCCTGCTACCTGACAGATTCCAGCGACTGGATGCTGGATCCAGAGGTGTTCCGGCACCTGAACCAAAAATGGGGCCCGGTACACTACGACCTATTTGCGTCGCGACTCAACAAGCAGTCGAACAGCTTCTTCAGTTGGAGGCTGGACCCAGCCGCGCAGGGCCCAGACGCATTCCCCCATACATGGTCAGGGGAGATACACTATGCTTTTCCCCCCTTCGCGATGCAGAGCAGAGTGTTAGCGAAGTGTCGCTGTGAGAGAGCGGAGCTAATCCAAATAGCCCCGATGTGGAAGTCACAAGTGTGGTTTCTGACGTTGATGGAGATGACCGCGGACATTCCGCAGTTGCTCCCAGAAGGGCAGCACCTGCTCACGGACCCAGCGGGATCGTTTCACCCTCTGAGAGTGAGGGGGCGCTCCCGCTGATAGCGTGCAGAGTATCAGGAGACGCTGGGAACTGTCAGGCATTTCGACGCAGGCTGCAGAGCTTATCGCGGAATCCTTGGCTCCCTCCACCCAGAGGAGCTATGACGCGGCTTGGGCCAAGTGGTCAAAATGGTGCAGAGGGAGACATTTTTATCCCGTTTCAGCACCTATAGTGGCAATCTTGAATTTTTTGGCACACCTGTTACAGGATGGTAAGGCTTTCAGGACGATTGGAGTCTACAGGTCAGCCATTTCCGCAGGTCACTTGCCAGTAGAGGGCATGCCGGCAGGAGAACACCCGGCAGTAGCCAGGCTCACAAAGGGAGCTCGATACAAGGCACCCCCCGAGCTGAGGTATAGACAACAGTGGGACGTTACAGTTGTGCTCAGGCTGATAGACAGCTGGCCATCAGCAGATTTTTATCGTTGAAACAACTTTCAGGCATGCTAGCGATGCTGTTGTGCCTGATATCTTGTAAGATGGTAGCTGACGTTAAGGCCTTAGAGATCCATAGGAAGACCTTTGGACCCGAAGGTGTAACATTCTCGATAGTGAGGAGAACAAAGACGGGATCAGCCTCAGTTCAGTACCCTTATTTTCCGGATAACTCTAAATGGTGCGTCGCTAGATGCATTAAGGAATATGAAAACGGAACAGCTGAGTACAGGGCAGCCGGCACTACCCAATTATTAATAGCGCGCAGGAAACCTTTTTAGGCGGTTGCTACAGCTATTACAGCTAGATGGGTGCGCGAAGTGATGCAATTGGCAGGCATAGAATTCAGGGAATATGGAGCACACTCAGTGAGAGGGGCCATGGCATCCAAAGCTTTCACAGCGGGGGTAACCCTTCAGGAAATTATGCAAGCAGCAGACTGGGCTAGCGATTGTACATTTAAACAGTTTTATTTCAAACCTATTAGAGGGATAGCAACAACTGTGTTAGGGAAGCTTTAAACAAGCATAATGCTCGCCTCCAGTCTTGCCATAGAGCGTATTAATGCTATTAAAGACTAGGAGGCGAGCATTACTTTCCCTCCCTCATACGTACTACACGTTACATTTTTTTTGCATTGTTTGTGATTATGTGAAACAGTACCATAACACCACCCTGACATTATTGTTTGTATTGCTCCTCAGGAGAAGATCAAAAGAACAACTGAGATCGGGATATCCGAATGACCAGATATGGTAGAATATTTGCCTCGCACCGAGAGTCGCAACACGGACAGGCACCAGTTCAAAGAGTCCAGCACGTTGTTGGATCAACCGTTTTTACAAGTTGGAAGGATGCAATTCAGAGCATCAAAAGAAGAGGAGGAGCCTAAAGGAGAGGATGTGGTCATAACAGGGGACAGTGCTTAATGGACTACAGATATCTTGGAACTTGTAGTTTTGTTTAAGAAAAAAGAAAAGTGCTGAATAAGAGAGATACCTTTTCAGTTTTTCCCCATGTTATAGTTGAAACTGCTGAAGAGTAATAAAAGAAGTTGAAACATAATGCTCACCTCCTAGTCTTTAATAGAATTAATACTCCCTGCGCTATTACCAGGGGTAATCTACATTCTTACCTATACCGCTGCACGCTGCAAACCTCTTGCAATCTGTCCACGCAGTCATTAAACTGCACTTTTTCTATGGTCAATTTGTCCATTAAATGTGAATCTGTTGGACCTTCTCCATCTACACTGTATTACAACATCCCATGTTGTGCATGAGTGATGTAAGATACACTTTAAGCTGTATCTTAGGAACCCACTGGCACCCATCACCCAGGCAAGCTCTTCAATGTATAGAACCTTTTGCCAAAACATTCTCTCACCCATACCACAACATTCTCTCTTACATCGTAAGTTCCATGCATCCATCCAAGCGCATCACAACACATCTCCCTTCCCAGCTCTCACCACATGCCACTCAAGCACATCACATGTCCCTTCCCAGCGCTCACCACATGCCTTCCAAGCACATCACAACACATCTCCCTTCCCAGCGCTCACCACATGCCTTCCAGGCACATCACAACACATCTCCCTTCCCAGCCCTCACCACATGCCACCCAAGCACACCATATCTCCCTTCCCAGCTCTCACCACATGCCACTCAAGCACATCACATCTCCCTTCCCAGCTCTCACCAAATGCCACCCAAGCACATCACAACACATATCCCTTCGCAGCTCTCACCACATGCCACCCAAGCACATCACAATACATCTTCCTTCCCAGCTCTCACCACATGCCACCCACGCACATCACAACTCATCTCACTTCCCAGCTCTCACCACATGCCATTCAAGCACATCCCAACACATCTCCATTCCCAGGTCTCACCACATGCCACCGAAGCACATCACAACCCATCTCCCTTCCCAGCTCTCACCACATGCCATCCAAGCACATCACAACACATCTCCTTTCCTTATCTAGCCTGAACGATCCATCACCAAGCGAGCATCCGCACATCACTCGTGCACATCCATGCAGGTCCCAGCTGTACATTGACGACTCAAATAGCTCATGTAGTAGAGATGGGGCACCCTGGACCTCTGCCGAAACGAAGGACAAGTGGGGGCCATATTCCCATACCCTCATACAAAAGGAAAAGGCACCTTCCAAACAACTAACACTCATCCCTTGAAGACATCATGGAAGACTGAAAACCCAACACACTCTACCCCACCACTCCCTTTAAAGAGAAGCATAACTCTGAAACATATTGGAAGGGTTATCCCCGGCCCCAGTTTCTATTCACATTGAAATCTTTACACTTCATCCAGTCTCCAATGACTACCTCACACACCTCCGATGATACATCTGCACACCTTTTTAGGTAGTGGTGTCGCTCCGTGGATAATCACAAGCATTGCCGTCCCACTTTCATCCAATGACTACTTCACACTGGCAACCTCGTCCCTTAATCCTACTAAACATGCACCGCGGTGTGGCTCCGCGTATACTGAACCTATCCTCACAGCAGATCCACTTACCCATGACTACTCCACACACCTTTGAGTGTAGACTCCGATGACACATCTGCACACCTTTTTAGGTAGTGGTGTTGCTCCGTGGATAACCACACACATTGCAGTCCCACTTTCATCCAATGACTACTTCAACACTGGCAACCTCGTCCCTTAATCCTACTAAACATGCACCGCGGTGTGGCTCCGCGTATACTGAACCTATCCTCACAGCAGATCCACTTACCCATGACTACTCCACACACCTTTGAGTGTAGACTCCGATGACACATCTGCACACCTTTTTAGGTAGTGGTGTTGCTCCGTGGATAACCACACACATTGCAGTCCCACTTTCATCCAATGACTACTTCAACACTGGAAACCTCGTCCCTTAATCCTACTAAACATGCACCGCGGTGTGGCTCCGCGTATACTGAACCTATCCTCACAGCAGACCCACTTACCCATGACTACCTCACACACCTTTGAGTGTAGTTTCATATACATCTGCACACCTTTTTAGGTAGTGGTGTCGCTCTGTGGATAGCCACACACATTGCCGTACCACCTTCATCCAATGACTACTTCACACTGGAAACCTCGTCCCTTAATCCTACTAAACATGCACCTATGTACTTCAAAGAGCACAGGGTCACCCGGCCGTACCACACACACATGCCTGGTGCAGTCGCGCACACTTTACTAAAACATGTCGGTACTAGTGTACCTTTCTGGACACTTCTTCAAAGTTTTCAATACTCATCACACAATATTATATATTTTTCTACCAAACCTACATTTTGACAGTTAACATCTTAAAAAAGAAACGCTAAAAGTCCATAGCTGACAGTGCATCGCTGCACCTGCAAATCCTCAAGCATGTTATCTCATCTTAAAGTCTTGCCCACGTCTTCGGGTTCTCAAACCTACTGCATTTTCAGCTCTGCAGGACTTTCGCCTAAATGTCCATGCTGCTATTAGCAGCTCTAGCCGGAAAAGCCTCAAAGATTAATGCTAATAACCTTGAACTCCTGCAAAGGTAGAGCTATCCTAAGCATTCCTCTGCACACATCCCATGCAACTAACACTGTAAGTCCCTGCGGAAACACCAGCACACACACTTACATTTCCATGTTGTTGCTAAAACAGATAAACCCACCTGTGCATTATACAGATCATCTAATAAACATGTGCAGAGGAATGGTTAAGATCACTTACAAAACAACTATTTGGACCTCTTTTGGGAGAGTTGAGCTTCCCAAGGAGGACCAGGACCTGCCACTCTGCACCAGCCCTCCGTAAGATGGCACAGCAGACCACGAACGGTTCTATGTCATTTCATGGTCGGGCATTTCAAAGCCTGCAATTGAACGTGTTTGAGAGTTCATCTAATTTTTTTTTTTTTGGGCGGGGGTCCGCACCAATCACCCACTCCTGCACCTATTTTTACCTATACCCAACCCCCCATCCACTTATCTGCCCTTTCTCACACCCCTAAAAAATTAGTTGAACTGTCAAAGACGTTTAAACTGCAGGCTTTTTAATGCCTGACGATGAAAGAACGTCGTACCACCACGAACAGACTTGTATTGTCCTACAGCCTCTGGAGTGGGTCTCACAGCATCCAGAGGATCAGTGAAAGTTCCCTGTTCTGCAGCATTGAACATATCGATCCGTGTTCACTGCACTCGAACCAGAGGAACTTCCCAGTGCTGCTCTTGGCACTAAGTCGGGCTCAAACTACCACTTCATTGCAGAAGTTGAACTGGCTCACTGCTGCATTGTGCCAAGTGGAGCATGTCAACTTTTTGGCACAAACAATATGCTCGCCACCATGGAGGATTGGAACTGCGGCCTCTTGAACCCAGCATCTGAGCACCAAGGTCACTGCATGAAACCGACAGACCTCGACTCGAACCACTGGAGCATGTATCATTGTTTGTCCCAAAGCAGTGGTTACCAATGACTCAAAATTCCTAGACTCCCAATCCGTCCCTGCAACATTCGAATTCCCATCAAGCTCCTGATTCAAACCGACTAGATGCCAGCTCACAGCTTGACCCAGCAGGACTTGGTTGGGTGGTTCGACTTGCATCACAGCATAGCTTGAAGCCTAGGTCAACGCTGCCGCACCACCTAAGAACAGTAGAAAGGTACTATTGACCCATAACTGACCCCCTGGCCCATCTTTGAGCCGCAGAGGATGGTTAAGTCACTTTTTACACCATGTTCACATAGGAACATATCCTTTTTAAGAACATTGTGGTTGCTTATTGCCTTTTCATGCCTGTTTTCATTGCTCAGATTGCATATTCTGTGTTCTTCCTTACAAAGGATGGGTTTTTATAGTGTGTTTAATAGTTATTTGTACATTGGTGTGTTTGAGTAAAGTATATATATTGTCATAGAACCTTGTTTGGACATCCCCTTTTATTTTGGACTGTTTTTACTTGGATGTTTGGCAGGGGTGTTGCTAGGTCTGGAAAAGATTGGGGGCTATGCTAATGCCGGGACTGTTGGGACTCTGGGCTAGCTCACCTTTTGGTCGTAGCCCCTGAGCTTCTATAGCCAAAAGACCCAGTCCCTGTCAAGATGTTTAAATTAGACACATTATATCAGAGATGTTGCTCCTGTTAGACCCATTGTAGCAGAGATGTTTCTCCTGTTACACATTGTAGCAGAGATGTTTCTCCTGTTAGACCCATTGTAGCAGAGATGTTTCCCTTGTTAGACACATTATAGCAGAGATGTTTCTCCTGTTAGACCCATTTTAGCAGAGATGTTTCTCCTGTTAGACACATTATAGCAGAGATGTTTCTCCTGTTAGACCCATTGTAGCAGAGATGTTTCTCTTGTTAGACACATTATAGCAGAGATGTGTCCCCTGTTAGACCCATTGTAGCAGAGATGTTTCTCCTGTTAGACCCATTGTAGCAGAGATGTTTCTCCTGTTAGACACATTGTAGCAGAGATGTTTCTCTTGTTAGACACATTATAGCAGAGATGTGTCCCCTGTTAGACCCATTGTAGCAGAGATGTTTCTCCTGTTAGACCCATTGTAGCAGAGATGTTTCTCCTGTTAGACCCATTGTAGCAGAGATGTTTGTCTTGTTAGACACATTATAGCAGAGATGTTTCTCCTGTTAGACACATTGTAGCAGAGATGTTTCTCCTGTTAGACCCATTGTAGCAGAGATGTTTCTCCTGTTAGACCCATTGTAGCAGAGATGTTTCTCTTGTTAGACACATTATAGCAGAGATGTGTCCCCTGTTAGACCCATTGTAGCAGAGATGTTTCTCCTGTTAGACCCATAGTAGCAGAGATGTTTCTCCTGTTAGACCCATTGTAGCAGAGATGTTTGTCTTGTTAGACACATTATAGCAGAGATGTTTCTCCTGTTAGACCCATTGTAGCAGAGATGTTTCTCCTGTTAGACACATTGTAGCAGAGATGTTTGTCTTGTTAGACACATTATAGCAGAGATGTTTCTCCTGTTAGACACATTGTAGCAGAGATGTTTCTCCTGTTAGAGACATTATAGCATAGATGTTTCTCCTGTTAGACACATTGTAGCAGAGATGTTTGTCTTGTTAGACACATTATAGCAGAGATGTTTCTCCTGTTAGACACATTGTAGCAGAGATGTTTCTCCTGTTAGACACATTATAGCAGAGATGTTTCTCCTGTTAGACACATTGTAGCAGAGATGTTTCTCTTGTTAGACAGATTATAGTATAACACAGATGTTTCTCCTGTTAGACACATTGTAGCAGAGATGTTTCTCCTGTTAGACACATTATAGCAGAGATGTTTCTCTTGTTAGACACATTATAGCAGAGATGTTTCTCCTGTTAGACACATTATAGCAGAGATGTTTCTCTTGTTAGACACATTATAGAAGAGCTGTTGCTCCTGTTAGACCCATTGTAGCAGAGATGTTTCTTCTGTTAGACCCATTGTAGCAGAGATGTTTCTCCTGTTACACATTGTAGCAGAGATGTTTCTCCTGTTACACATTGTAGCAGAGATGTTTCTCCTGTTACACATTATAGCAGAGATGTTTCTCTTGTTAGACACATTATAGAAGAGCTGTTGCTCCTGTTAGACCCATTGTAGCAGAGATGTTTCTTCTGTTAGACCCATTGTAGCGGAGATGTTTCTCTTGTTAGACACATTATAGCAGAGATGTTTCTCCTGTTAGACACATTGTAGCAGAGATGTTTCTCCTGTTAGACACATTGTAGCAGAGATGTTTCTCTTGTTAGACAGATTATAGTATAACACAGATGTTTCTCCTGTTAGACACATTATAGCAGAGATGTTTCTCCTGTTAGACACATTGTAGCAGAGATGTTTCTCTTGTTAGACACATTATAGCAGAGCTGTTTCTCCTGTTAGACACATTGTAGCAGAGATGTTTCTCTTGTTAGACAGATTATAGTATAACACAGATGTTTCTCCTGTTAGACACATTATAGCAGAGATGTTTCTCCTGTTAGACACATTGTAGCAGAGATGTTTCTCTTGTTAGACACATTATAGCAGAGCTGTTTCTCCTGTTAGACACATTGTAGCAGAGATGTTTCTCTTGTTAGACAGATTATAGTATAACACAGATGTTTCTCCTGTTAGACACATTGTAGCAGAGATGTTTCTCTTGTTAGACACATTATAGCAGAGCTGTTTCTCCTGTTAGACACATTGTAGCAGAGATGTTTCTCTTGTTAGACAGATTATAGTATAACACAGATGTTTCTCCTGTTAGACACATTGTAGCAGAGATGTTTCTCTTGTTAGACAGATTATAGTATAACACAGATGTTTCTCCTGTTAGACACATTGTAGCAGAGATGTTTCTTCTGTTAGACCCATTGTAGCGGAGATGTTTCTCTTGTTAGACACATTATAGCAGAGATGTTTCTCCTGTTAGACACATTGTAGCAGAGATGTTTCTCCTGTTAGACACATTGTAGCAGAGATGTTTCTCTTGTTAGACAGATTATAGTATAACACAGATGTTTCTCCTGTTAGACACATTGTAGCAGAGATGTTTCTCTTGTTAGACAGATTATAGTATAACACAGATGTTTCTCCTGTTAGACACATTGTAGCAGAGATGTTTCTCTTGTTAGACAGATTATAGTATAACACAGATGTTTCTCCTGTTAGACACATTGTAGCAGAGATGTTTCTCCTGTTAGACCCATTGTAGCAGAGATGTTTCTCTTGTTAGACAGATTATAGTATAACACAGATGTTTCTCCTGTTAGACACATTGTAGCAGAGATGTTTCTCCTGTTAGACCCATTGTAGCGGAGATGTTTCTCTTGTTAGACACATTATAGCAGAGATGTTTCTCCTGTTAGACACATTGTAGCAGAGATGTTTCTCCTGTTAGACACATTGTAGCAGAGATGTTTCTCTTGTTAGACAGATTATAGTATAACACAGATGTTTCTCCTGTTAGACACATTGTAGCAGAGATGTTTCTCCTGTTAGACCCATTGTAGCAGAGATGTTTCTCTTGTTAGACACATTATAGCAGAGATGTTTCTCCTGTTAGACACATTGTAGCAGAGATGTTTCTCCTGTTAGACACATTGTAGCAGAGATGTTTCTCTTGTTAGACAGATTATAGTATAACACAGATGTTTCTCCTGTTAGACACATTATAGCAGAGATGTTTCTCCTGTTAGACCCATTGTAGCGGAGATGTTTCTCTTGTTAGACACATTATAGCAGAGATGTTTCTCCTGTTAGACACATTGTAGCAGAGATGTTTCTCCTGTTAGACACATTGTAGCAGAGTTGTTTCTCTTGTTAGACAGATTATAGTATAACACAGATGTTTCTCCTGTTAGACACATTTTAGCAGAGATGTTTCTCCTGTTAGACACATTGTAGCAGAGATGTTTCTCTTGTTAGACAGATTATAGTATAACACAGATGTTTCTCCTGTTAGACACATTGTAGCAGAGATGTTTCTCCTGTTAGACACATTTTAGCAGAGATGTTTCTCCTGTTAGACACATTGTAGCAGAGATGTTTCTCTTGTTAGACAGATTATAGTATAACACAGATGTTTCTCCTGTTAGACACATTGTAGCAGAGATGTTTCTTCTGTTAGACCCATTGTAGCGGAGATGTTTCTCTTGTTAGACACATTATAGCAGAGATGTTTCTCCTGTTAGACACATTGTAGCAGAGATGTTTCTCCTGTTAGACACATTGTAGCAGAGATGTTTCTCTTGTTAGACAGATTATAGTATAACACAGATGTTTCTCCTGTTAGACACATTGTAGCAGAGATGTTTCTCTTGTTAGACAGATTATAGTATAACACAGATGTTTCTCCTGTTTGACACAATGTAGCAGAGATGTTTCTCTTGTTAGACAGATTATAGTATAACACAGATGTTTCTCCTGTTAGACACATTGTAGCAGAGATGTTTCTCTTGTTAGACAGATTATAGTATAACACAGATGTTTCTCCTGTTAGACACATTGTAGCAGAGATGTTTCTCTTGTTAGACAGATTATAGTATAACACAGATGTTTCTCCTGTTAGACCCATTGTAGCAGAGATGTTTCTCTTGTTAGACAGATTATAGTATAACACAGATGTTTCTCCTGTTAGACACATTGTAGAAGAGATGTTTCTTCTGTTAGACCCATTGTAGCGGAGATGTTTCTCTTGTTAGACACATTATAGCAGAGATGTTTCTCTTGTTAGACACATTATAGCAGAGATGTTTCTCCTGTTAGACACATTGTAGCAGAGATGTTTCTCCTGTTAGACACATTGTAGCAGAGATGTTTCTCTTGTTAGACAGATTATAGTATAACACAGATGTTTCTCCTGTTAGACACATTGTAGCAGAGATGTTTCTCTTGTTAGACAGATTATAGTATAACACAGATGTTTCTCCTGTTAGACACATTATAGCAGAGATGTTTCTCTTGTTAGACACATTATAGCAGAGATGTTTCTCCTGTTAGACACATTGTAGCAGAGATGTTTCTCCTGTTAGGCACATTGTAGCAGAGATGTTTCTCTTGTTAGACAGATTATAGTATAACACAGATGTTTCTCCTGTTAGACACATTGTAGCAGAGATGTTTCTTCTGTTAGATCCATTGTAGCGGAGATGTTTCTCTTGTTAGACACATTATAGCAGAGATGTTTCTCCTGTTAGACACATTGTAGCAGAGATGTTTCTCCTGTTAGACACATTGTAGCAGAGATGTTTCTCTTGTTAGACAGATTATAGTATAACACAGATGTTTCTCCTGTTAGACACATTGTAGCAGAGATGTTTCTCCTGTTAGACCCATTGTAGCGGAGATGTTTCTCTTGTTAGACACATTATAGCAGAGATGTTTCTCCTGTTAGACACATTGTAGCAGAGATGTTTCTCCTGTTAGACACATTGTAGCAGAGATGTTTCTCTTGTTAGACAGATTATAGTATAACACAGATGTTTCTCCTGTTAGACACATTGTAGCAGAGATGTTTCTCCTGTTAGACCCATTGTAGCAGAGATGTTTCTCTTGTTAGACAGATTATAGTATAACACAGATGTTTCTCCTGTTAGACACATTGTAGCAGAGATGTTTCTTCTGTTAGATCCATTGTAGCGGAGATGTTTCTCTTGTTAGACACATTATAGCAGAGATGTTTCTCCTGTTAGACACATTGTAGCAGAGATGTTTCTCCTGTTAGACACATTGTAGCAGAGATGTTTCTCTTGTTAGACAGATTATAGTATAACACAGATGTTTCTCCTGTTAGACACATTGTAGCAGAGATGTTTCTTCTGTTAGACCCATTGTAGCGGAGATGTTTCTCTTGTTAGACACATTATAGCAGAGATGTTTCTCCTGTTAGACACATTGTAGCAGAGATGTTTCTCCTGTTAGACCCATTGTAGCAGAGATGTTTCTCTTGTTAGACAGATTATAGTATAACACAGATGTTTCTCCTGTTAGACACATTGTAGCAGAGATGTTTCTCCTGTTAGACCCATTGTAGCAGAGATGTTTCTCTTGTTAGACAGATTATAGTATAACACAGATGTTTCTCCTGTTAGACACATTGTTATTATTTATTAATAATGTTTTACAGTTTATATTTAAACTTTACACATACTGATAAATTATATAAGGTCATCATATTACTTATTACATATTACATATTGTTTCTAATCAGCTAGTCAACTAATCAATTATAAGAGATAAAAATAAAAAGAAAAATGTTTAAAATATCATTAAACACAGCATAGTTTGGACTTATTACACTTACAATTCTTCAGATCATTCAAACTTAATAACGATTGCACATACTGAGAATACTAAAACACATATAACAGAGATCATGAACCACTACCGTAATCAATAACCTGCTGTTTAACTAATTCATATAGAGATCTTCAAAGTTCTTTCAATTTCCGACCATACTCTAAAAGTTGCGATCTGCAACTGCATGCTCTGAGTGTTCATGAGGAGTTGCCAGAAGGCAGGTTCCCTTATGAACTCCGTATCATGGACAAAGTTGCCAAAATTTACTAAGTAAGTATCCATCATATTTACACATCTGGAGAGTACATGATAAGCTGTTTCTTTGCATCCTTTATTCTTACAAAGTCTACAATATCTCTCTGTAGAAGTCAATCCGTTATGTTTGCTTTTGTTAGTCAGCAGCGGTAGGTTATCAACCCTCAGTAAAAGTAGAAATCGTCTAAGTCTACTAGAGGGACTGAGGGATAAGTATGGCTGCATTTGTTTAAATGTATAGAGCATGTGATGAATACATTTATATTTTGGAAGCTTGTCAAGGTATGCATAATTTTCGAGCCAGTCCCAAAGGTCGATTTTTTTAGATAGTGCTTTTTTTTGAGGATCAGTAAGTTTCTCTCCACTCATAGTCCAACATATTGTCCTCAGAAGGGCTTCGATCTCCTTTTTCAGATGGCATTTGGTGGATTGGTTAGACACATTGTAGCAGAGATGTTTCTCTTGTTAGACACATTATAGAAGAGCTGTTGCTCCTGTTAGACCCATTGTAGCAGAGATGTTTCTTCTGTTAGACCCATTGTAGCAGAGATGTTCCTCCTGTTACACATTGTAGCAGAGATGTTTCTCCTGTTAAACCCATTGTAGCGGAGATGTTTCTCTTGTTAGACACATTATAGCAGAGATGTTTCTCCTGTTGGACCCATTGTAGCAGAGATGTTTCTCCTGTTAGACCCATTGTAACAGAGATGTTTCTCCTGTTAGACACATTGTAGCAGAGATGTTTCTCCTGTTAGACACATTATAGCAGAGATGTTTCTCTTGTTAGACACATTCTAGCAGAGATGTTTCTCTTGTTAGACACATTATAGCAGAGATGTTTCTCCTGTTAGACACATTATAGCAGAGATGTTTCTCCTGTTAGACACATTATAGCACAGATGTTTCTCCTGTTAGACACATTATAGCAGAGATGTTTCTCCTGTTAGACACATTATAGCAGAGATGTTTCTCCTGTTAGACCCATTGTAGCAGATATGTTTCTCTTGTTAGACACATTATAGCAGAGATGTTTCTCCTGTTAGACACATTATAGCAGAGATGTTTCTCTTGTTAGACACATTATAGTATAGCACAGATGTTTCTCCTGTTAGACACATTATAGCAGAGATGTTTCTCCTGTTAGACACATTATAGCAGAGATGTTTCTCCTGTTAGACACATTATAGCAGAGATGTTTCTCCTGTTAGACACATTATAGCAGAGATGTTTCTCCTATTAGACACATTATAGCAGAGATGTTTCTGCTGTTGGACCCATTGTAGCAGAGATGTTTCTCCTATTAGACACATTATAGCAGAGATGTTTCTCCTGTTAGACACATTATAGCAGAGATGTTTCTCCTATTAGAAACATGATAGGAGAGATGTTTCTCCTATTAGACACATTATAGCAGAGATGTTTCTCCTATTAGAAACATGATAGGAGAGATGTTTCTCCTATTAGACACATTATAGCAGGCTTTTTGTTTTTAAGTTGAATATGGAGTTCTTTTATATATGATGCATGTATTACATTGTTGCATATTTTATAGAATAATTAATTTCGAGATAAACTTGAACTTGACATGAATATGGATTGTGGCATGATGTGCAAGCACCCAGCTCAGTGAGCATCTCATGGAGGGGAGGGGGGAGCACTGTATTTCTTTCATTTTTCTATTTGTAGAAAAATACTAGTTGTGACTTTTAATTTTAAAGAACAAAAAATAAATGTGGATTAATACAGATAATATGACCCCAAAATAATGGATACCGAAATGTTGAAAACATAAATACCATAAAACCAGGAGCCTTAGTCATAATCCTAGTTAACTATCTCTCTGGGTGTACATCCGGGTGTTACTAAGGCCTTTCTGACAGCAGTGCCAACACGGGAGAGAAGGAAGGAAGCACAGTAGCAATATTTATGGCAATAATCACTACCCACATATAAGAATCTGTGAATGTGAACATCTGGGCGGCATGACCTGGAATATCATTTGTTGTGTAAAGAAATTGGCATTATAATAAGGCACTATATTTGGGCAGATAAAACTGACCCCATGTTTTAAATGTACCCACCACAGCGGCTCTCCGGGCCAATAAACTTTGTGTCGCTCACTTTCTATAATTAAAACAACCATGAATGGCCCTGTGACTTAATGGATGCAACTTTTATTTGCAAGGAGCATTCTAGCTCTATTCAGCATCAGATCTCTAGCCACACCTTCCCAGCATACTCATCCTTTAACAGCCAATACCTGGCAAGGTTTCACTTTACATCTCCCTTTGCTTCAGATCTCTAGCCACACCTTCCCAGCAGACTCATCCTTTAACAGCCAATACCTGGCAAGGTTTCACTTTACATCTCCCTTTGCTTCAGAAACACTGCATAGCAAGTGTGTTCTTTAGGGACTTGGATTACCCAAATATCCCGATGGACCACCCAGCGTCATCTGCAACATGCCCACAAGCCAGATATTATTTGTTACTGTTAGGCAGAAACCTGTGCAGTTCCCTTAGGGAACACTGCAAAAGATTTAGGACTACAGGTGTTGGCAGTAAACCCACTTGGTAGCAGTCTGTACCACCCAGATTTACCTGGTAGCTGTGGCTGAGCAGTCAGACTTCCCTCAAGAAGAGTTAGTCAGTATGCAAAGTATACACAATAGGTACCCAGATACAATAATACAAGCAAACACTGACCAGAGCTTTGGTATCAAAGTATATAATTATTTATTTAAAAACACACTGTTTGAAACACTCCAGCACTCTTATTGTAAAGTATTCTAAACACAGTTACTATTGTAATATATACACCCCTTTTTCCTTATCAAATAAGTCTTAGTAAAACACCACTTATTTTCATACAGAGGTGAGCGCTTAACTAGATGGCACTCCAATAAGGTTGTAAAAAAGGGGGGGAAAAAGACAGAATATGGACAGGTACACCACTCTAAGACTCAGGAACACTGTTAGCAAGGCAGAAGAGCAAAAGTCACCGGTGAGCCAAAGTCCAAAGGCTGGGCCCACTCTTAGAGAGAGCAGAGCACAAATGCGCCCAAGATCACACAGTTACACTAGGCTTAGAAAGTCTTGCAGAGAGTTCGAAAAGAGTTTAGAGGGGCTCAGAAAAGTTTAGCCAGGGTGTCCCAGGCTAACCAAGGTTCGAAAGCCGGGGGCTAAATCTACCCCGTACAGTCGGTGGCAAGGGAAGCCAGGCGGGACACTGTACCTTAAGTGGGAAGGATCCTCCAGCGGTGGCAGTTGTTCCAAGTCGCGTCGTCGTCCAGGGGAAGAGAAGATCTCGACTTAGAGGAAAGATGAAGGTCGTTGCACTACCAGGGAAGAAACCAGCCGCAGAGTTTTCCGGTTAAAGGTAATACCCTTTAATTCGCGGTCGTGGTAAAACGTGGTATCCCGGTTGCCGGGGTGCTTCGCACAGGCAAGGCGGCCACGAGATACATCGGGAAGGCGAAAAGACGGGGAAACTGGTTATCCCCACCAGTCAAAGGAAGAAGACTCTCCGGCGGGAGATCTCCTCTGTCATTGGGAAAAGTGGTGAGACGGTCCAGCAGGGCTCCACCGGTGGTGTCATCGTGGCAGGTCGGCTCAGCTTCTCCCTCGTCGGATTCTTAGGTCCTGTGGCGACTTCTGAAGTTCCAGTCCCCAAAGCCCTGCTTTTATGCAGAAAACCCCCATTCACTCAGCCTAGCTGTCACTCAAACATGCTAAGTGGTGAGCCGGCCGGCTCACCACTTGGGCCAATCAGGACAGAGTGCGACTTGAGTTGCCTAGGCAACTCAGTCCAGGGTACCTAAATCCCCCTCCACCCCTCCTAAGTACCCCAGACAGAGTGGCACCACTTTGGAGGCCTTCTGTGGAGAAGCCCGCCAAAAAGTGGAACAAAGGGCTCGACTTGGGTTGGAGTCACAGAAGAGAACACAAATGCCATTTTAGAACCGAGTTTTGGCAAAAACCACCAACCGGAGAATTAATATTAATTAAATAAACCAGCGGTATGTTCGAGGCTACCGTAATTAAATAAATAAAGATAGTAGCCTCGAACAATGGGAAAATCCCATAGAGAAATATTCGCGGTTGAATATAAAAAGTAGTATCCACTGCCACAAGCCAAAACTTGATCAGGGGGGACGGAGACGTGCCCCCTCGACTAACAGACCCTGGGGCAATTGAATTGCCCCAGCCAGTACGTCCACAATATGATGGTTTGTACTGGTTCTGTTCACAATTTAAGACTAGTAAAGTCAATGGTGACTTTACATGCCCTGGGAGACAGTAGTCAGTCCCAGGGTATGGAGTCTATACTGGGGGGTCACTATGACACCCCTGTGTTACTGCACTGAGGGTGCTGTGTAACACACATCACAAAACCACATGAAGCCCTATGGGGTAAAAGACCCCATAGCACATTAAGCACATCTAGATCCAAAGAAACGCACTCAAATCATGCCCAAGAGTGAGGGTAAAAGAGTCTCACTCTTGGCAGGAGAAAAAAATAAACCCCAAAAATCCAGCAAAGCTGCTGGGGGACTCACTAGGTTAGGAAATTCAGCCTAAACAGAGAATTCTCCCTAACAGTTACAGTGGGGCCCATATTCCCTTGACAGGCCCTCAGGCATTGAAAGAACAACGCACAGTCTCGTAGCACTGCTAGCTTGAAGATTTACCAAGGCAATAGCCCAGCCGGTAGTCCAGACATATCATCTAACACTTCCTGCCACGACTAGTCCCTAGTCCCTCAGCTAGTCATTCAGATAATCTTGACATTCTCCACATATATATTTCACTTGATTCTTCAACCTGAAGCTGTGATATTAAATATAAGACTCATTAACACATTTGGCGTGATACTGCTTAAATCTCCTATCACACACCGTTCTCCCATGCTTGCAACTATGCTTGCCAGGTGTGCTCTAGTCCTTTTGCTTTCTCCAATGAACCCAACCATTCTTTGTGTATCTGCCTAAGCCACAGAATTGATCCCACCCAAAATATGTCCTTTCAGTTCTTTCTGCCTCCTGCTTTAAAAGAGGGATACGCCCGTCAATAACACCCGATATATAGAGACATTGTTAAAACCGGTGACTGTGGCAAATCACTGTGTTGCATGTCAAGAACAGAAAATGGAATGCAATATAACTGCAGGGTTTCCAAGACAAGAGGAGCGGCTCTGCCAAGGGAAATGTGGGAGGGAGTGGGTTGGCCGGGGAAGGGATCTTCAAACACCTTCCAGGGCACCACATCAAGCATGTGTTTTGCCTGCAATTATTGTACACCAGAGGGTGTAAGGAAGGCATGGTATCAACAGTAAGACAGGCACAAGTGAGCACAGTTTAAGGATGTTTATTGAACTTCACAAAGGGTTTGAAAAACACCTATCTAATCCTAAATCTAAAGGTGGGAGCAAGCTACTACCATCAAATAATAATAACTCAGTCCTAGTGGTATCTTGTCAACATAAAAGGGCCTATAACAATAAACCTATTGCCAATCCTTACTTCTAAATACAAATAGAGTGGGAAACAATGTTATGCAAAAGAAAGAAGTGTTGATATGTCAGGATGTCCCTTCCCCACGTTTTCAGCACGGGAGAAGGCGGTTCACTCGAGCGTAGCACAGCCTCTGGCTTCTTTAGCATGAGGATACAGTTCAATCATTAGCACCGGGGCTTTCTAGGCCCAGGTTTCTCTGCCTATCAAAGTCTCTCATTCAGAGGGCCTGATGCAACATAATAAATGATAAGTTCTTTTCCTCTTTTAGATTTTCACAAATACTCAATTCAGGTCTTCACTATTTACCCCTGATCCTCCTTGACAGGCGTCAGATCACTTTAACACAATGTTTGTCACCTTGTATCCCCGGCATCTGGGCTCAGATCCTCTTTCACGATGTTCATATGATATTCCTTCTTGGGTGACTCATGGTAACCCCGGTTGCCCCTCAACCGGGCTCAGATCCCTTTTAACACAATTCGTCTCCCGCGGCCAGGCTCGGACCAATTTCAATTAGCATCAACTATCAAAGACTTTTGAATGTGCACAGGGTTTGACTTGATCCATTGCTGGACCACTTCAATTTCACAATTATTTTCCTTTTTACATTTGCCACATTTCAGTTGGATACCTAACAGAGACTTTCGAATGAGCACCCACGTGGCGCCGGACCACTCTGTCTATGGTATTGTATCTTGGCTTCAAAGTTCAGTCACTCATCTGCTGTTTAATTATATCTGTGTCGCTTGCCACATACGCTTCATATACTGTTCTCTTCCATTTTCTCTATACAATATTGCTGCTTGCAACCTTGGCTTCAACTTAGACCAGTCTAGTATCGGTCTCCCCAACTTACCAGCTATGCTGACTTTACTGGCGCTGCTTTGTTGCAGGAGCCAAGGACAGTACCACGGCGACACACAATTATCCCCGCCTTGACTATCGACGCAAGAGAGCCCCGGGTACCTCGACAGACAATGCAGGATTCTTCAGCCTTAATTCCTGGTCGTATGTTTCTTATTCTTGAAGGTTCATGAAAGTGGCAGTCTTTCATTGAAAATGTCAAGGGCACTTCCTCCTTGCAATCCTCTTCAGTCTTGCCGTCTTTCGCCTTGTATTAAACTGCCATCTTGGAACTGTTGCTTCCTCATGCGATTTGCCTTGCTCAGAGTGTGCTTTTGTGCTTCGCCTTTTATCCGTGTGGGGAAGTGTGATGGAAGTCAGGTGTGTGTGTAATGATCAGTAATTGCCCGACCCTGCCTCACCATTGTATTGGGACATGTCAGGTACATGGCTTGGGTGTTAGTCCATTTTCTCTCACAGTGAGCTGTCTGTGAGAAAGTGTTAATGTTGGCAAAGGGGGCGGGGGTTGAATCCCTAATTATCCTACCTGCATCTCGCAGTCCGGTGTCTCACTTTCACTCCCCGAAGACTCCCCCCCATCCAGGTGATCCTGTCGCACTGGTCCACCCCCAGGAACTGGATCCAAAAGCGATGGCCGTGTCCTGGCCACCTGGATGACTGATCCCCGGGGACTAGCGGGTGAGACAGCTTCAGATTTCTCTCAAGGGTCATTGGAAGTTTGAATGTCCTAAGAGAACAGCGAAATTGCATGCCCCCATTCCATCATCCACCTCCATTTACCAACCTTGATGTACCTGCATTTCTCTTACCAACCACTTTAAACTCCAAAGACTGTGGGTGATGAGAATGTGCTTTGTTCCACTTTCCAAACTGAACAGTTGAAATTCACTTTCACCAATGCAGAACGTGGTGTAATGAAAACTGCATAGTTTGACACACACATACAATCCAAATTTAAGGGGCCTCATTACGACTTCGGCGGTAGGCGGCATGGCTGCCGCCGAAATCGGGTCCAGGTCCGGGTTCCCAGAATGGGGAATTACCGGGCCATTCCGAGTTTGGAGGGCCCTGTAATTCCTCCCTCCAGGAACCTGGGCCCGGACCTTCCCCATTCCCATCTGAGCCCCCATAGGGCTCAATGGGAATGGGAGAGGGTGCAAACAACGGGCCGATTACGAGCGCCCCGTTGTTTGCTCCCTCTTCCCCTCGCGGGACCCGGTAAGGACGCCTGGTTTGACCAGGCGTTACTTACCGGGTCCCGCGAGTGGAGCTTGTAATGAGGCGGAACGGGGTTAACGGCTCTGTCTCCTTTAGCAGAGCCCGTTAACCCATTCTGCTTCACTCGTAATGAGGCCCAATAATTCCAATAATACCTGTAGATGTCTGAGGTCGCAAGCGCTTTGCAGATATGTACATAGCCTCATCTGACAAAGAAAATCTGAAAACTGTAACTACACTTGGTGCTGCTATCTTTGACTGCTTGACCTGTGATACCTGTAATAACATATGGACAATGCAACCTGGCAACTTATTCGGAGTGGCAGGGAAAATACCATGACATGACCCCCATTTGAAAGTTGCATAGCTTGGCCTCTGTGTTGCTTGCTTTATCCTGGTGGGCTGGGTTGTATGAAGATTAACCTTTACTAGATTTTGTAGTTTTTCCATGTAATCTTGGGTGTTCTGTACCATGGAGTGATCGCTAGTCTGTCAACTCCATGGGCTGTTCCTGCTCTTCATGCATGATATCAGCACATCTATTTGCTTCTGGCTTTACACCAGCTCGAAAGGAGAGAATCATGTGAATGATTGTGTTGTCTTTCTCACAGCAAAGAGAGCCCATGGAATTACATAATTCCAGTTCTTTCCATCCTTAGTGACCAACCTTCTTAGGATCGGCTTCAGAGTTTGGTTAAACGTCACCACTAACCCGTCAGTCTGAGGATGGTACACCGATGTTCTCAGGGCCTTATTCTTCATGGGGTCTTTCATTTCACCCATCAGCTTAGACATGAAACTGCTGCCTTGGTCAGTAATTATTTGTGTCGGGAAGCTAACCTGTGTGAAGAATGAGATGAGTACCTTGAGACTAGCCGTGTGTTGTTGCTCCTCAAGAGAAAAGCCTCTAAGTATCTAATAGTGTAATCTAAGATTACAAGGGTGTGTTTGTGACCCTGACCCTGTCACAGTATGGCAAGTAGTATTGACACAAAAACATGGTGATAAGCATTGTCCGATAGCATATTTTTGCATTGTGTTAGACCCAACGCAAGCCATAATGCGACAAACAGTCATGGCAGCTCTGTTAAGCATACAGTCCCTATAGAAGTTTGTGCTAGGTGTGCTCCTCATTGTAGCAGCCCAAAAAAGCTACTATGGGAATGGGGAAGGCGCTAATTACGGCACCGCAATTTAGCGGTGCCGTAATTAGCTCCGAGGTCCCTTAGCGGGTTGGTATTTAACGCCTGCAAAAAGCAGGCGTTAAAACTCCAACCCACTAAGGGACCTCGTAGTAAGGCGGCAGGGATTTACCGGTACCAGTATTTTACCGGTACCGGTAAATCCCTACCGCCTACCGTGTAATGAGGCCCATTGTCTTCTCTTGTAGACCCCTTTGTACAGGGCTTGTCTGTTGGTTTCCGGCAAGCAACCTCTGCCCCTTCCCTTGTCTAGTTTATGTGTTACAGACACCCACAGCTGTTGTTCCCAGCCATGACCAATAGCGTTGGCCTCTGTTATAGCAAACTGTGCAGAAAGCTAGAGTTTTTCCTAAGGTCCGTGGAATACTCTTTTCCTATATCTGCATACACCCCCAGAGGGAATCCATTCTGTTGTACCTTATTTCCTTGCTACACTTGCCTACTCTTCGTTCTTTTTACTTTCAGCTGTGTGTGTACTTATCTGTCCACCTTACTTCGGCACAACCACCCAAACCCTTCCTGGGTGTCCTGTGCCACTCTTAACAGAGTGCCATCCGTGATAGAATGTGAAGTAATTCCATTGAGCCAGCAGTTAAAACAAAACTATTATGAAAATGAAGTTGGTGCGTTGTGCCGGTTACAGAGATTCTGTCCAGATAATAGAAAGGCAAGGTGAAGTGGCCTACGTATCATGCTGCTGCTTGACATGATGTTGATCCTGGCACTATTAAGCCAGAAGTGCGGCGAAGGAGAGCGCGGCCTTCGGGAAAAAGGAGCGATTTTCCATAAAGTAAGTGCAGCGCTGAGAACAAGGAAGGCCAATTCCCTTGATGTCGCGGGAAGCTGCAAGTTGTCTGCCGTTGTGTTTTGCTCCACTCACATGGCAAGACATTGTTGGAGCCAAGTAAATATTGCATATTGTGGACGCTATGCTGTTTGAGGCATCACTGAGTTTCTTTGTTTTACGTTTCACTCTTGTTCCATTTAGTTAGTAATGGGAAGTGGAAGGGATGGATGATGTCAGTGTTTTACATAGAGTGTGCGGTGAGTGTGTTTAGAGGTGGTTTGGTGTTTAGCTTAATCAGCATTTATATTGCAAGGAGCCATAAGTGTGACTAATGACGAGAAGTGCTCGTTATTGTGTTAATTATCCTGCATAACGTTAGGAGGGAGGTTAGAGCTAACCTATTTGAGAATTTGCAGGATGTTTAGGTTGCAAATTTGCAACATGGACTCTTAGGGCCTCATTACACGGATGGCGGTAAGGATTTACTGGTACCGGTAAATCCTTACCGCCTTACTACGAGGTCCCTTTGCGGGTTGAGGGATTTAACGCCTGCTTTTTGCAGGCATTAAAAACCAACACGCAAAGGGACCCAGGGAGCTAATTACGGTACCGCAATTTGCGGTACCGTAATTAGCGCCTTCCCCATTCCCATTGAGCCCTATGGGGCAAAAATGGGAATGGGGAAGGGCAATGGTGGAAGGGGGAATTACCGCCCCGCCAACCTTGGAATGGGGCGGTAATTCCCCTTTCCGCCAAGGCAGGGCCGGTATTTTACCGGCATGAACCATGGCGCTAATAGCCCCATGGTTCTCTGGCATCCGTGTAAAGAGGCCCTTAGACTTGATTTTTTACAGCTAAATGAGGGTTAATCTTATTTTAGAACAGTGGACCTCATCACGAGTTGGGCGGTAACGCCGGTGGTATTACTGCTGGCGGTATTAGCCCTACCGCCAAACCCCCCGGCGCTATTGGCACCGGATCACGGGTTTGGCGGTAATGGAATTCCCCATTCCCCACTGAGCCCATTCGGGAATGGCCTATTCTCCATTGGGCTCAATGGGGAATTTTCACGCTCTTACCGCCAGCGGATTTCCCGCTGGCGGTAATATCGCGAATTTTCGGCGGATTTCCTCCCAGCTCAGAGCTGGGGAGAAATCCGCCGAAGCCCTGATTTGGCGGACCCTTAAATCCGGCGGTAATAGCGCGACCGCCGGATTTAAGGGTTACCGCCAAACTCGTGATGAGGCCCTGTGTGTTCTGCTGTTATAAATGGGGAGGTGATATTGGTTGGTGTTTAGACATGTATATGTTTAGACAAGGTGTGGGTAGGGCCCTGCTCACACTGCGGAGTACTTGTATACAATGTTTATAGTGTTACACTGAGTGAGTGTTAAGGTATCCAGCATCCAATTAAATCAGTGTGAGAGACTCTGGTGCAGGATTTGTGGTGATGCATGGAGTGTGTGCAGCCATGGGAGCTTGATGTGTTTAGCGATCAGTGGTGGGCTGGTCAAGAGACTGATGCAGAGTTTGTGGTGATGCATGGTGAGCATGGTAATGCAGACCCAGCCGGTCTGGTTTAGTGCAATGTGTTGAGGGCTCAGGGTGTATGGCCAACACTCTGGGGCTGGGTCTTTGAGTTGGTTGTCCGGAGTATTTGGTTGCCACACATGTTTGTTGCTGGTGTGTGTGTGTTGGGCATGTGATAAGTATGTGTCACGTGAGAATGCGTGTTTTGTCGTAAGTATGCATCTGATCCGTTAGACCTGGTTAGGTGGTCTGTCACGTTGGTTAGTTTTGTTCTTTTGTAATGGTGTAGCGGGCCATGTGCCAGCCCTAATAGGGGCCGTTTGTGCGCAGGGGTGGCAGCCCTGAGGTTTGCCAGTGGCAGTGGTCCCTCTGATGTGGCCGGGAACGTCCCGTTTATTTATGCTGTACGCAGCAGAGTGCGGGTGCCTTTAAAGGAGCAGCACCACAATATCATATCATATTAGCTCTCAGGGCAAGAGAAGCAGCTGCATATGATCTCTCCAGGGCTGTGCCCACTTCCCTGTACACCAGTCTCTTCCGCTACCGTTGACTATTTTGCCATCAGGCTGAATAGGTTTGCCATGACTTCCACTCATTCCATTAGAGTTGGGAAATGTAGGGGGTGACACAAAGATGATGGTCGATGAATGATCACTTCACGGTTGGACGGGGCGGGCAGAAATGTAGGGCTAGACATGGGAGCAGAGTGCAGAGAGAACAGAGCTGAGTGGAGCACAACAGGGCAGTAACAGAGGCATAACTCTCAACTCACCCGCTTTTGTCAGGTGTCACCCGCCAAAAGCATCCACACACCCGCCCACCCGCCAGCTCCTTTGTTTCACCCGCCTCCTCCACCTCAGAGACTCGCATAGCACTGCGCAGGCGCTGGCTCTGAGCGCAGACGTACTAAATGAGCCAGAACGCGGGAAAGTGACAGTTTCACCGCCATTCCAGGCAATCGTGCTGTGCTGCATGCTGCTGCTGCAAGCATTATTTTTGCCGGACGCTACGGCCGCACTGCTGAGTGCCTCGGATCTGCCGAACTGCGCTGTGCAGGACTCTGCACCACTGCCAGCCTTCAGGCTGCTGCTGCCGCCTTTGAATTCCGGCATCCAAAGTGGAGGATGACTTCAGGAAAAGGTAAATACTTCACTCAGTGAATGGCGTTTGAGCGTAACTGTACTGGGACTGGGAAATAGACACTTCCCTTCCTTAGTAACCCAAAGAAGAATTACTGTCCACCTGGCGGGTACCTTTTATTATTTGGTACACTTGTTTGTCATTTTGAAGTTATTTCCTTTCCTCATTGCTTTCCGGTATTGTGTATCCCTTCTCTGCTGCACGGAATAATGGTGAGATGGTGATCCAGAGTCACAACCGACGCTCCAATACTGTGTATTGTCACTGAATTCGCTCTGACATAATTTGAAACCAGGACTTGTAATTGCTTTATTGTAACTGAAAAATGTTATTTTACCGTAAAGTTTATTTTTTTATTGCCCACCCGTGACTGCCTTCCTCAGCTTTTACTAATTTAATTGTTGAATCTGTCTACTAGTACGTGAGAGCAACTTAGTAGAAATACAGTACCATTAAATTATAACCCTCTGCCAAAATCAGTACTTCTGTTTTGCAGGGAGTGACCTCCGTTTGAGTACATCATGCCAAAAATGACAATAAATATGACATGCTCTCAGGCAATAAGATAACATACGCTCTGCAGTAAAACACTTACAGAGTAAAACACAGAGCTGCCCAGGATCACACCCTTTGGTTAAATGGCGGAACTGGGATGTTGACAATTTAAGCCACAGACCACATCTTCACAATTTCAGGTTATATAGATATTTATGAATTTTTCCCTTTGCCTTTCATGTGCGTCAATAATACATTATTTGTAAAAATGCCTTTCAAAATTAGCTTTAGATTATATACATCATCATAGAAATATGTTGAGCAATAAGTGTATGGCTTTAGTTTTATTCTCCCCATCCTGCATGCAAAGTCACAATAGCATCATTCAGGGTAATGTGTGCCAAACAAACCCCCCTTGGCTAAAGCCATAGTCATTATTTCACTTGGGTATTAAGCGTGCTGTTAAAAAAACATAAATAAATAAAGCATGCAACATTATGCACCCTTTCCTTCTCCCTGCTGATCACTCCCTCCGATGCACATTTCTAAAGGGACAAAAGTCCCTGCTAATAGTACCCCCCCTCCCTACCATCAGTGCCTAATGGCTCACATTGAAATGCTCAGTTGACACAGAGCAAGATGAGAGCTCCTCTGCTGCCTGGAGCTCCCTGAGACATTGTCCAGGCAGCAGGACACCTCTCCCGTTCAGAAAGGTTAAGGTGTCCTGCTGCCAGGACAATGAGAGTGCTGAGCAGGAATTGCTCAGCACACATTGGGCCTCATTACATATGGGCTATTAGCGCCATGGCTGCCTCCAAACTCGTTCCGACTCCGCCCTGGTGAATGGAGCAATTACCATTCCAAGGTTGGCGGGTCCGGTAATTCCCCATTCACCAGGGCCCTTCCCCATTCCCATTTGAGCCCCCATAGGGCTCAATGGGAATGGGGAAGGCGCTAATAATGGTACCGCTAATTGCGGTACCGTTATTAGCTCTAGAGTCCCTTTGCGGGTCCCCCTCTCAGACTCAGCATTCCATCCATAGAACAGGGAATGCATCAATCTAGCATCAGACTCCCAAGCAAGCATCCAGTGCAGCATGCAGGAGACAGAGGAATCCGATCACACCAGGTCCTTCCTCTCCCTTCAGTGGTTTTAGTCTGGCATGTAGTGTGGCAATGGAATATGCCCAGGCTCTGGGATTACTGTCCTCCACAGAGTTGGCAAAGATGAGGATGCGGTGGAGTGTGATGAGGAAGAGGACAATGAGGACAATCAAATTCAGGACAGAGACTTCTCGTGCCTCTTCCTTCTCCTGACTTTCTTATCCTCTTGTGATGCCTGTTTTGTGAGGCCATTGTCTTTCTTAGGCTTGTTATGCTTATGCTTTCCCCGAACAGAGCAGTTTCTTGCGTCCATTTTTTTCTTGTTCCCTGAGGGGGCCCTTTGGTGCTCAGACATTTCATAGGTTTTCTTTTCCATGTATTTTTTGCGCAGTATTTACTACTCTGATATCAGTATTCCCAGCACTAGACAGCAGTGTTACCTGGCATAAATGTTTCATCCCAAGCATCTGCGCACGTGCTCAGTGCGTCCTATCTCCCCCAATCCAACATGGCCTCCACCTCTTGGTCTGCTTCCGAAAATGCGTGCCTTCCATACATTTCAATGATTCCCCTGCACTGCCTGCTTATCCAGCTTCACAGGATCTCTGAGGTTCACCATCAGCTATAAAGCTTCTGTGATCAGTGCATTCTCCGCTCCCACCCCTTCATCCATGGCTCAATTGCACTGCGGTCCTCATTTCCAGCAAAGCCCAGGTTACAGCAGCTGTATGCGAGCTGGGCCACTCTCATCTCTTCCTGGACCAAGGCGATGGTCTGTCCCAGATGTGCTGACCGTAAAAGCAATCACTGCCCCTGCATAAATCACCACATGGGGTACCCACTTCCCTTTCACTGACAACACCCTGCAGATTGTTTTTGATGATGGAATCTGCCAGTGACGACGACAACAACAAAAATGGAGGAGGCACCCCGATAACCCGGGCAGTGTCCTTCCTCCTCCTGGCCTTCCCCTCCTCGGAAGGAAGGGGAGGCGCAAGCAAATAAAGCGCGGCAAAAGCAAAAGAAAGCCTGCGGAGGGCAACAATGGAAAGGGGAGGGGCTACCCCTTTATAACAGGCGGGCTCCTCACTGCAGGCAGTATCCAGCCTTGGCAGTGTTACGCCCGCCCTGCCCGCCCGCCATCCAGGAAGAGGACTTGGTTTTCAAGACCTGCAGTAGGACGCCCGCCGCCCCGTTGCTAAAGAGGAGCAGTAAGGAAGGATTCCGGCGTGGGAGGCGTGCCAGTGTCTAAAGTGTTAGTTAGTGCCAGTAAGGAGAGACCGTCGGTTCAGAGGCGAGCAAACAATACAAGGAAATACGAGGTGAATATCTGAGGGCGGGAATGTTTCTTGTCTGCAGGGGCAGGTGAAAGTAAGGCAGTCGTGCGAGGAATATTGTCTGCAAGTTACACATTGAAGGTAGTTGCCTTCCACTATTGTGAGCGGTCAGCATGAGGGGTGAAGTGGAATTATATGGTTGGTACAGCAAGTTAATTTTGAAAGTGGGGGTACCAACTTGGCGGGTAACGGGGAGGACGGAGTTATCAGCAGGGAATGGTTGTCGATCACGGTGCTCGGTCGCTACCGGGGAGTTAGGCAGTTCCGTCGAAGGGTTAGCGGCCAGAATCATTTCTGCGTTGTGGGTGCAAAGTAAGGGGTCGCTTTGAGACATTGGGCCCGCTGGTGTGAGCTGCTTTATCATGGGTTATGCGCTGTAGGTCAACCCAGGGTTTGACTTATCAGGAAAAGGGGCTATTCCAAGTGATCACTGGAGGATCTGGCGAAAAAACCTTGCCTCTAAGTGTCCACACTTTAAAACTGGGCAGGTTGGCTTTCATACGGTTAGATTGTAATGTCGGTTTCTTAACTTGGATGACGCAATCCCAAAGCCCCCCCTATCAAGCCCCCACCCCGCCAGTGCAGGAACTCCAGTGCCTGTGTCTTGTCATGTGCTAGACGAACATGGATAGTTTTGGAGGAAATAAACAGGTATTCCGATCTCAGCATTCCTGCGTTATCAGAATGGGGTGATCTTGCACAAAGCATGTTGGGGTCATGTGGAAACGGTGAGTGGGGGAGGAGATGCCTACCTTATTGGTTTGGCAGTGTGCTAGAGGGGCGAAGACGGGGGGCACCCAAGGACAGCCGCCGTGCTGCGGGGGGAAAACATTATTATGTGGGAAGTACTTGGCATATTTGTATGTACAGAGGGCATTTTAAAGCGGTTTTCACTTGGGCAGTGTTTCAATCAAGGGACTACCGTAGGGCCACACTTCCGATTTCGGAAGTACTGAGGCCATTTGGCCACCGCAGGTTTGGCTGGGCAGAAGGAGATAAGGGGCCAGCATGGGGCGGGGCTATTGTTAGAGCGGGTACCATGACTTTTGTTAACGTGCTGCCTCGTTTAATGGGACAGTGTTTTGTATTATCGGAAGGGAGGAGGTGCCTTTCCATGGCTTCGAGGTAGTGAAGTTATTTGCTTGTACCGGTGGGCAGCACGTGTTCAATGCGGAGGTTATAGCGATTGTGGACATCGCATGATGTTTATGAGCAAACACTTTTTGCACGCAGAACGTAGAGCTGCGGCAAGGGCTTTAAGTGGGCCGGGCTGGGCCCCGGCAGGCTCCGAAATTTCGTTTTGAGGCGGGGCCCTGCTGGGGCCCACTAATTTCCCCTGGCAGCCCCGGCCACTACACGAAAAGGCATTTTTTTCTACAGCCTAAAGCTCTCACTCGTGTGCGTGAGCTTCAGGCTTAAGAAAATAATGCCTTTTAGCCATAATGGTGGTGCCGCACCTGCGAGGCATCTCTTTAAGCAAGAGATGCCCGTGGGCCGGCGCCACCATTATGGAGAAATCGTGAGGCCGCTGGAACCAGAGGTCTTGTTTCCTGATTCTGAAATAATAATACAGTCCTAGTGGTATCTTGCAACATAAAAGGGCCTATACTAATAAACCTATTGCCAATCCTTACTTCTAAATACAAATAGAGTGGGAAACAATGTTATGCAAAAGAAAGAAGTGTTGATATGTCAGTATGTTCAGGCCGTTGGCCTCCCTTGCCCACGTTTTCAGCACGGGAGAAGGCTTTCACTCGAGCGTAGCACAGCCTCTGGCTTCTTTAGCATGAGGATACAGTTCAATCATTAGCACCGGGGCCTTCTAGGCTCAAGTTTCTCTGCCTATCAAAGTCTCTTCATTCATAGGGCCTGATGTGACACAATAAATGATAAGTTCACAAATACTCAATTCAGGTCTTCACTATTTACCCCTGATCCTCCTCGACCGGTGTCAGATCACTTTAACACAATGTTTGTCACCTTGGAACCCCCGTATCTGGGCTCAGATCCTCTTTCACAATGTTCATATGATATTTCTTCTCAGGTGACTGACGGTTCACCCCGGATAGCCCTCAACCCGGCTCAAATCCCTTTTAACACAATTCGTCTCCCTCGGCCAGGCTCGGACCAATTTCAATTAGCATCAACTATCGAAGACTTTTGAATGTGCACAGGGTTGGACTTGACCCATTGCTGGACCACTTCAATTTCACAATTCTTTTTTTTACATTTGCCACCTTTCAGTTGGATACCCAACAGAGACTTTCGAATGAGCACCCACGTGGCGCCGGACCACTCTGTCTATGGTATTGTATCTTGTCTTCAAAGTTCAGTCACTCATCTGCTGTTTAATTATATCTGTGTTGCTTGCCACATACGCTTCACACACTGTTCTCTTCCGTTTTCTCTATACAATGTTGCCGCTTCCAACCTTGGCTTCAACTTAGACCAATCTGGTATCGGTCTCCCCAACTTACCATCTGTGCTGAGTTCACTGGTGCTGCTTTGTTGCAGGAGCCAAGGACAGTACCACGGCGACACACGATTATCCCCGCCTTGACTATCGACGCTAGAGAGCCCCGGGTACCTCAGACACACAATGCAGGGTTCTTCAGCCTTAATTCCTGGTCGTATGTTTCTTATTCTTGAAGGTTCATGAAAGTGGCAGTCTTTCATTGAAAAGGTCAAGGGCACTTCCTCCTTGCAATCCTCTTCGGTCTTGCCGTCTTTCGTCTTGTATTAAACTGCCATCTTGGAACTGCTGCTTCCTCATGTGCTCCGCCTTTTATCCATGTGGGGAAGTGTGATGGAAGTCAGGTGTGTGTGTAATGATCAGTAATTGCCTGACCCTGCCTGGTCATTGGGCCTCATTACACGGACGGCGGTAAGGGTTAACGGTCACCGTTAATGGCAACGGTGACCGTTAACCCTTACCGCCGTACTACGAGGTCCCTTTGCGGGTTGGAGGAATCAACGCCTGCTTCTTGCAGGCGTTAAGTACCAACCCGCTAAGGGACCTCGGAGCTAATTACGGCACCGCAATATTGCGGTGCCGTAATTAGCGCCTTCCCCATTCCCATAGAGCCCTATGGGGCAGAAATGGGAATGGGGAAGGGCAATGGCGGAAGGGGGATTTACCGCCCCTCCAACCTTGGAATGGGGCGGTAAATCCCCTTTCCGCCAAGGCGGTGCCGGTAATTTACCGGCATGGTCCAGGGTGCTAATAGCACCCTGGATTACCGCCTTCCGTGTAATGAGGCCCATTGTATTGGGAAATGTCAGGTACATGGCTTGGGTGTTAGTCCGTTTTCTCTCACAGTGAGCTGTCTGTGAGAAAGTGTTCATGTTGGCAAAGGGGCAGGGGTTGAGTCCATAATTATCCTACCTGCATCTCGCAGTCTGGTGTCTCACTTCCACTCGCCTAAGAACCCCCATCCAGGTGATCCTGTCGCACGCACTGGACAACCCCCAGGAACTGGATCCAAAAGCGATGGCCGTGTCCTGGCCACCTGGATGACTGATCCCCGGGGACTAGCGGGTGAGAGAGCTTCAAGTTTCTCTCAAGGGTCATTGGAAGTTTGAATGTCTTAAGAAAACAGCGAAATTGCATGCCCCCATTCCATCATCCACCTCTATTTACCAATCTTGATGTACCTGCATTTCTCTTACCAACCACTTAAAATTCCAAAGACTGTGGGTGATGAGAATGTGCCTTGTTCCACTTTCCAAACTGAACAGTGGAAATTCACTTTCACCAATGCAGAACGTGGCGTAATGAAAACTGCATAGTTTGACACACACATGCATTCCAAACTTAACAATTCCAATAATACCTGTAGATGTCTGAGGTCGCAAGCACTTTGCAGATATGTACATAGCCTCATCTGACAAAGAAAATCTTAAAACTGTAACTTCACTTGGTGCTGCTATCTTTGACTGCTTGACCTGTGATACCTGTAATAACATATGTACAATGCAACCTGGCAACTTATTCGGAGTGGCAGGGAAAATACCATGACATGACCCCCATTTGAAAGTTGCATAGCTTGGCCTCTGTGTTGCTTGCTTTATCCTGGTGGGCTGGGTTGTATGAAGATTAACCTTTACTAGGTTTTGTAGTTTTTCCATGTAATCTTGGGTGTTCTGTACCATGGAGTGATCGCTAGTCTGTCAACTCCATGGGCTGTTCCCGCTCTTCATGCATGATATCAGCACATCTATTTGCTTCTGGCTTTACACCAGCTCGAAAGGAGAGAATCATGTGAATGATTGTGTTGTCTTTCTCACAGCAAAGAGAGCCCATGGAATTACATAATTCCAGTTCTTTCCATCCTTAGCGACCAACCTTCTTAGGATGGGCTTCAGAGTTTGGTTAAACGTCACCACTAAACCGTCAGTCTGAGGATGGTACACCGATGTTCTCAGGGGGTCTTTCATTTCACCCATCAGCTTGGACATGAAACTGCTGCTTTGGTCAGTAATTATTTGTGTCGGGAAGCCAACCTGGGTGAAGAATGAGAGGAGTACCTTGAGACTAGCCGTGTGTTGCTCCTCAAGGGAAAAGCCTCCGGGTATTTAAAAGATTACAAGCGTGCGTTTGTGACCCTGACCCTGTCACAATATGGCAAGTAGTATTGACACAAAAACATGGTGATAAGCATTGGGCGATAGCATATTTCTGCATTGTGTTAGACCCGATGCAAGCCATAATGCTACAAACAGTCATGGCAGCTGTGTTAGCCATACAGTCCCTATAGACGTTTGTGCTAGGTTTGCTCCTCATTGTAGCTGCCCAAAAAAGCTACTACATTGCTGTTGAAAACCAAAACACAACATTTATCTGCTTTGTGCCTTAAGAAGTATGAGCTTATACAGCAAATATTACTTTGACATGATGCTCAGTTTTGCGTCTTTCTTCGCTACCGCAGAGTCTGGGAGATGGCAAGATTCATGATTGCATTTTAGTGAAAACAGATCTTATTAAGCCAAAAAAACGTTTGTTTGGAATCCTGTTACAGAACTCCATGGAGGAATACTATGTAGATGGCTTATGCCTGAGAAATAGAAACGGGGAACTAGAGTCAGGGTATTTTATTTATTGGGTTTTTATAATGCGCTTATACAGCCAAATAGTGTTTCACAGCGAATCAAGACAAGGGAGGGGGAGGTACAGGAAAGAAAAAAAAAAAATAATGACGATTCCTACTAGGTCTTGAAACATTTGGATCGCTGTAACAAGAATGCTGGGGAGGGGGAAAGGAGTGGAGGTGAAGGTTGGGGGGAAACAGGGAGGAAGACAAACAATAATGTTCCTACTAGGTCATGAGACAATTCGGACCATGCAAGTGCAGTAACGGATGTGAGGGGGGAGAAGGGCAGGACGGGGAGGCAGGGAAATGCTCAGGAGAGGAGGAGGAGAAAGGTACATTAAGTGAAAGTGAGCAGTTCACTCACACTTTAAGGAGAGGGTGCGCAAGGGAGTGCTAGAGGAGACAGGAGAAGGAGCCAGTGGCAGGGAGTGACTGCAGAATTAGCCAAGGCTGGAGCAAGGGAGGCAGTGTTGTCATTGAAGATCTGAAGGAGCAGAGGGAGCACCTGTTTAGATGAGAATTTCATAGAGCGGAGTTGTCTAGAGACCTCATCAGGTGATATGGGAGAGAAGAAGAGAGTAGGAGGGAAGGGGAAGAGGGGGGCAATGGAGGCCTGAGAGAGGGTCAGGGAGAAGCACGAGCCAACTTTAAAACAAGAGCAGTGCAACCATCTACATTCAAGTGTCCAGGATAAGGAAAAAAGCCTAGGTTCAACATACAGCAGAAAAGAAAAAACACCTAGATGCGAGTTTCCTGGAAAGAGGGAAAAAGCCTAGGTTCAACATATAGCAGAAAAGCAAAAACACATAGCTACTGGTTTCCTGGAAAGAGGGAAAAGGCCTAGGTTCAACATATAGCAGAAAAGCAAAAACACCTAGATGCCGGTTTCCTGGAAAGACGGGAAAAAGCCTAGGTTCAACATACAGCAGAAAAGCAAAAACCTAGATGCGAGTTACCAGGGAAAGGCCTAAGTGCCCGATATGGACAACATAAAACGGGAGCCGACTTGCAGCAGAATTAAGCATTTTGGTAAAAGGAGTAATAAGAGAGGAGGGACAGTTTAATAGAGAACAGTAATGGCTGTTCCTCCTGTCTGCCCCTTTCTAACCTTGTCAGTCGCGGCTGGTTGATGGCTGCGCTGCATGCTCCACCGGCGAACGCAGGCGAAAGCAGGCTAACACAATCAGGAGCTGCAACTGTAGGATCTGCCCTTTATCTTTGGTGCTTCGCCAGAGGGGCTGCAAGTGGGCAGTGGGGTGCCCATGGGGCTGTACTAATGAGGAGGTTGGCGGCCAATGGAGGTTGGGGAGGGGTCTATGGGGATGGAAAAAAGACCAAGAGTGAAGTGGTCAGAGGAGGGGGACATGACTGCGAGGTGCACAGACAAAAAAGGCAACGAAAAGACAAGCAGTAAGACAAATGGGCAGAAAGGGGAGTCAGGGGACAAGCGGAGAGGGTTCACAACTACTCACCTGCACTCCGGGCTCAGGGTATGCTGTTTGTATTGCACACAAGGTACTAGAAAGCACCCAAACCTCTGATGTTTTTCTGCCCAGGTAGCTGAAATAATCACATTATCGTGAGCATGTGTCTTAGCACTTAAGTGCGGGAGTGGGCAGAGCCTATAATGATTCTTTATGGGGATTCAGGATGAACATACATGCCCCTTAACACTTAAGTGGTTACATCGCATTCCAAGCTGAAGCCACAGAATGGACCTTATCTAATGTATGACCTTGCAGGTCTCTGCATTCTGGTTAAAAAGGTGCTTCTTGTCCACAGCAGGTATGCCAGCCAATAACACCCCATATATAGTGACATTGCCAAAAGCACGAATGGTGCCCAGGGTGAAGGGTGCTCTCCCTGATCAACACTTGGCTTTTGCCAGCAAGTAGCTGTTAGCACACCAAACATTGCTTATGCAATTGTTTTTACACTGGTGGAAAAACGTGAACATATCACTGTTTTCACATCTGAGCCACCACTCGTGCCGGTAATTCCAGCATTTATTTGATGGTGGGGACCTGATTTACCGGCAGGTTGTTGTGATTGGTTGCGACCTTTAGTGTGGTGTTGTCTGATTGTGAGGGGTGTTTGTTTGTGGTAACGGAAGGAGGTGTTGTGATTGAGTTTCCTTCCTGGTTCCTGCATCCTGGTTGCATGAGGTGTATGCAAGGTATGCTGTCAGGTTTGGAATGACAGGAGAGTGATTGGAATGTTGTGTGAGAATTGAATTCCACCCAGGGCAGTTGGAAGATGTAGTCTGGGTGGTGGGAGCCGGTGGGTTCCTCTCTGAGCTTCCTTATTCTCCTAATGTACCTGGTGAGACCTGATGAACTATGATACTTAATAAAGTAACCTGAAGTATACCCGCGATATCCATGAGTAGCCGAATGATCAACCCTGAGACATGGACATAACAATTGGCGACAAGGATAGGATCGTGAGGACCTTGGAGAACCCTGGAGAAGACAGGTACCTGTGTGAATGGCAGGCAGGGAAAGGAGAAAGGAGACTGCTGCATGGGGTGCAGAGCAGGAAGCAAAGAGACCAAAGGAAAGAGAGGGAACCCGCTGCCCCCATGATGTGCCACACCACTCGGGGAGTAGCAAAGGAGAGTGCCCTGGCAGGCACCAAAGAGAAGTAATGTAGGGAGAGACTGAAAAGGCACCAAGGAAGTAGAAAAGACACTTTTGGCAGGCACCAAGGAAAGGTACTTCAGGGAGAGACTATACAGTTGCTAGGCAATCCCAAAAGATGCCTGAGACTGTCTTGTGTAGCACCCAGGGATAGCGTACCTGCTAGCCCTGGGTTTCTGGTTACCGTTGTGGATGAGCGCCTTATTACACTGACGTGCCATGGATGAGCCAACTTGTTTCTACGTCAGGCACATAGAGAGTCTGGGGCCCGGAAGAATTGGTTCACCCCAGTGTGATCAGTACTGGTGCTGGAGTGTGGCGTGTTGTAGTAACGGTAGTCCCTCCAGAGCATTACATGGTGCAGCTGATATAGTGTACAGAATTTTATATCAGATTGTGCAGCTGGTAAAGGAAGGTTTTTGCCATAGTGTCTGCAGCGTGCTACTGAGCACTACCTGAGTGAGTGCTTTGTCTCGTGATGTGTGCCGCTCCAGAGGAAGCTGAGGTGGCGGTAGGAGCTCAGGAACTCTGTATTGGTCTGCCTTCAACGCTGTAGTGATGACGTCAGCTAAAATGCTGAGACAGTTGGCGATTCCATGGAATGCTTGTGTTGTGATATTCGTGTGCAAGGCAGGGAGCAACGGTGCGTTTAGAGTAAAGTACCCATTGAGACGTGCCTCTGTCATCAGGAAGCAAGGCTCCGGTCGCATCTGATCTGAGCAGACGTTGGGGACAAAAGGACGGATAGAGTCTACGGTTCAGTTGTTGGGGGCCGGCGAAGTGCTGTTCACGGGGGTCTCGGAATGTGAAGTAATTCCATTGAGCCAGCAGTTAAAAGAAAATTATTATGAAAATGAAGTTGGTGCGTTGTGCCGGTTACAATCTGCTATGGAGATGCTGTACAGATAATAGAGAGGCAACGTGAAGTGGCCTACGTATCATGCTGCTGCTTGACATGATGTTGAACTTTGCAGTGGGCTACGCATCATGCTGCTGCTTGACCTGACGTTGAAATTTGCAGTAGGCTACGTATCATGCTGCTGCTTGACATGATGTTGAACCTTGCAGTATTAAGCCAGAAGTGCGGCGAAGGAGAGCTCGGCCTTCGGGAAAAAGGAGCGATTTTCCATAAAGTAAGTGCAGCGCTGAGAAAAAGAGAGGCCAATTCCCTTGATGGTGCGGGAAGCTGCAAGTTGTCTGCCGTTGTTTTGCTCCACCCACATGGCAAGACATTGTTGGAGCCAAGTAAATATTGCATATTGTGGACGCTATACTGTTTGAGGCGTCACTGAGTTTCTTTGTTTTACGTTTCACTCTTGTTCCATTTAGTTAGTAATGGGAAGTGGAAGGGATGGATGATGTCAGTGTTTTACATAGAGTGTGCGGTGAGTGTGTTTAGAGGTGGTTTGTTTAGCTTAATCAGCATTTATATTGCAAGGAGCCATGAGTGTGACTAATGACGAGAAGTGCTCGTTATTGTGTTAATTATCCTGCATAACGTTAGGCGGGAGGTTAGAGCTAACCTATTTGAGGATTTGCAGGATGTTTAGGTTGCAAATTTGCAACATGGACTCTTAGACTTGATTTTTACAGCTAAATGAGGGTTAATCTTATTTTAGAAAACTGGACCTCATCACGAGTTGGGCGATAACGCCCGCGGTATTACCGCCGGTGGTATTAGCCCTAACGCTAAACCCCCCGGCGCTATTAGTGCTGGATCACGAGTTTGGCGGTAATGGAATTCACCATTCCCCACTGAGACCATTCGGGAATGCCCCATTCCCCATTGGGCTCAATGGGGAATTTTCACGCTCTTACCGCTGGCGGATAGAGCTGGGGAGAAATCCGCCGAAGCCCTGATTTGGCGGACCCTTAAATCCGGCGGTAATAGCGCGACCGCCGGATTTAAGGGTTACCGCCAAACTCGTGATGAGGCCCTGTGTGTTCTGCTGTTATAAATGGGGAGGTGATATTGGTTGGTGTTTAGACATGTATATGTTTAGACAAGGTGTGGGTAGGGCCCTGCTCACACTGCGGAGTACTTGTATACGATGTGTTATAGTGTTACACTGAGTGAGTGTTAAGGTATCCAGCATCCAATTAAAGCGACTGCAGTGCTTGATTGGATGGTGTGAGAGACCCTGGTGCAGGATTTGTGGTGATGCATGGAGTGTGTGCAGCCATGGGAGCTTGATGTGTTTAGCAATCAGTGGTGGGCTGGTCAAGAGACTGGTGCAGCGTTTGTGGTGATGCATGGTGAGCATGCTAAAGCAGACCCAGCCGGTCTGGTTTACTGCAATGTGTTGAAGGCTCAGGGTATATGGCCAACACTCTGGGGCTGGGTCTTTGAGTTGGTTGACCGGAGTATTTGTTTGCCACGCATGTTTGTTGCTGGTGTGTGTGTGTTGGGCATGTGATAAGTATGTGTCACGTGAGAATGCGTGTTTTGTCGTAAGCATGCATCTGATCCGTTAGACCTGGTTAGGTGGTCTGTCACATTGGTTAGTTTTGTTCTCTTGTAGTGGTGTAGCGGGCCACATGCCAGCCCATATAGGGGCCGTTTGTGCTCGGGGGTGGCAGCCCTGAGGTTTGCCAGTGGCAGCAAAGCGTTGAATAAAAGGTCAGCTCCTTAAAACCCAAACAGGTTCCGTTCCTCCTGGCAATCCGGTTCACTGCAGTGATGCACAGCAAATTCGACCAGGAGAGGAAGGTCCCACCAAGCTCAAGGGAAGAAGATTCCTTGCAGATCTTCTCTGTCGTCAGAGTTTCGGGCGATTCAGACCTGCAGCAGGGCTTCACCGAGATGTCCGGTAGTTGCAGCAGTCGTCTTCCTTCAGCTCCTCGTTGGTTCTCTCGTTCCAGTGGCGACTCTGCCTTCCAGGTCCCAGAGACCTGCTTTTAAGCAGTTTTCCCCCATTCACACAGCCTGGCTGTCAATCACACAGCAGGCTGGCTGTCCTGGCCACCTAGCCAATCAAACTAGAGTGTGACTTGGGTCTCCAAGGAGACCCTGTGCAGGGGGCCTCAAACCCCTCCCTCACATCCTGTCCACCCAGACACTCAGGCGCCTAAGGAGGGCTTCTGGGCAGAAGCCTGCCAAAGGACGGCGAACAAAGGAACCAAACCTGGTTTGGAGCGCAGAGTAAAACACGAGAAAGACCTTTACAAAAAGAAATGGTGAATAAACCCGACCAGAACCAAATAAAAATAAAAGGGGTCCAGCGGGTTAGAGTTTGAGGCTACCACCATAGCCTCTAACCTGAGGCTATTTTCATAGGTCGCGGTGGAATAAAAATGGTAGATACCACTGCCACCAGCCAAATCTTAGAGAAAGGGGAACATAAAAATGTCCCATGAGAACTAGACAAAAAGGGAAAACTATTAACCCTTCCAGTACTCTATTGGAAGATAGGTTGTACTGGGTCTGTACATTTAAAAAGACTAGTAAAGTCAATGGCAACTTTACATGTTCTGGGAGACAGGAGTCAGTCCCAGAAAATGGAGTTTAAAGTGGGAAGTCTAAAAAGACAACCCTGTGCCACTGCACTGGAGGTGCTGTGTAACACACAGTAAAAAGATGATGCCTATGGAGTGGGGGAGACTCCATAGTCTATAATCACAAAATGTACAACACACAGCAAAACACATATACGAGTGGGAAAAAAGGCTCACACTCTTACCAGGTGAAAAATTTAAATCCTAGAAATCCAGCAAAGCTGCTGAGCGACTCAACAGGTAAGGGAAGTTAGCAAACTCTGGAGAATTCTCCCTAACAGAAACCCTGACAATTAACAATGGCCTGTGGGAGGAAGACTGGTATACTTTTCCAAGGTGTGGGACCAGTTGGTCTAGAGTAAAATATGCCAGCCATCATTGTGACAAACATTACGTTTATTGCTTCTAACACCACAAGGGTCATTTTCAGATTCCTGCAGGATCCAAAAAACATCTTGGAGGCGAACAAACTAAAATTGGTGTAATCAGATGCAGCACGTGCTTAGCAAAAAAATGGATGATATATAGAGCCACATTTCCCCCATCCCATTCAAAACGAACCTTGTTCAGGAATCCCACCGTTCGGGAATCCCACAAAACCACCCCCACCCAATCTACCTGATAATAAAACCTAGTATGAGGCTATTGAGGATACAATTGAAAATCAGGGGGCAAGCCGACGAGAGAAGGCCAGGAGAAAAGGCCTCCTGTGCTCTTTGCAGCTCCGCTGCGAGCACGTTTCCTCCCACTCCAGCTGGATGCTGGATCAGCTGTTCTCTCGTTTGGAACAACCGTGTGTTCCATTGTGATCCCCTCCGCCGCGTGTGCCGTCCTGAAACCTGCTAAAATGGATGCCAGAGCAGTTTCCATGGAAGTATCCAAAACCTCCACGAAGTCTGCTGCCCATTCGTCAAGTCGGCTTGCCTGCCCCTCCCCTCCTGCTTTAAATGGAGGGGGAGAGGGCCGAGAGGCGAAGCCGACGAGAGAAGGCCAGGAGAAAAGGCCTCCTGTGCTCTTTGCAGCTCTTCGCTGCTCGTCTCCCGTATGCCCGAAACCTACGCCGCACCCAGAAGGTAAGAAGCTCTACCCTTGCAAGCTTCTCTCCAACCCCTGCACCACCTCAAGGCGCTTCAGGCTGCGCGCCCGTACTTTGAAAGCCGCCTTCAGCTCACAGCCCATTCCCACGAATAGCCGTAATACGCGGCTATGCTCACGCACTGTACAACCCTCCTCACTCGCTGACAAGGCCAGGCACCCCCGCAAAACCTCAAAGCCTGCAACCACGTCAAGTACCACCTACACAACCACCAACAAAGTACTTAACTTTCCGTACAATTATACCGCCTCCATAACCAATGTGATTACAAATGTGCCCACCACCGCTGATAATGTGACCCCCAGTGTAAAATCTGTGATTTGCAATTCTTCTACCACCATTTTGAATGCTAGTGTGCCAAATGCTATACCACATGTGTCCACCACCGCTGAAAATGTGACCCCCAGTGTAAAATCTGTGATTTGCAATTCTTCTACCACCATTTTGAATGCTAGTGTGCCAAATGCTATACCACATGTGTCCACCACCGCTGAAAATGTGACCCCCAGTGTAAAATCTGTGATTTGCAATTCTTCTACCACCATTTTGAATGCTAGTGTGCCAAATGCTATACCACATGTGTCCACCACCGCTGAAAATGTGACCCCAGTGTAAAATCTGTGATTTGCAATTCTTCTACCACCATTTTGAATGCTAGTGTGCCAAATGCTATACCACATGTGTCCACCACCGCTGAAAATGTGACCCCCAGTGTAAATTCTGTGATTTGCAATTCTTCTACCACCATTTTGAATGCTAGTGTGCCAAATGCTATACCACATGTGTCCACCACCGCTGAAAATATGACCCCCAATGTAAAATCTGTGATTTGCATCTCCCCTAACACCCAGAGCTCAACCCCCCCCCTCCACCAAACCCTCTCTCATCATGAACCCCCCCTCAGGCACTACTGAACCCCACATGAAATGCGCCATGATTAACGCCAGGTCCATCAATGCCCACGCCCTGGACATACACGACCTCCTAACCTCCCACAACCTAGATCTACTCATGATCTCAGAAACATGGCTACATGATGCCTCCGGCCCGGCACTATCCCTCGCCCTACCCCCTGGCTATTCCATAACTAGACAAGACCGCCTCTCCAAAGGTGGAGGTGTAGCAATTATTGCCAGAGACTCGCTCTCTATCAGAAAGATAGAGAAATCCCTGACCAACAACAACAGCGACTACCTCCAAGTTAAAATAACCCTCTCTCCCCACTGCACCATTACTGTGCACACCATTTACCGCCCTGCAAGCCCAACAGGAGACTTCCAAGCCTCTCTCATCCACCTCCTCTCTGACAACCTCAAAAAACAGTCTAAAGCCATTTTCCTCGGGGACGTCAATCTAGGGCTCCGGGATAGTAAGAACGTAGCAGCCAAATCCCTTGACTCTGCCCTCAATGCTCTAGGCTACAAGAACACCATCCTTAGCCCTACTCACACTCAAGGCAGAACGCTCGACTGGATAGCACAGCATAACTGCCCACTCATCATTACAGGTAACAATCCCACCCCGTGGTCTGACCACCACATCATCACCTTTAGCATCCTCACCACTAGCTCCCCTGCTGCCCCCTTGCCCCAACCGCTCCCTCCTTGCCTCGCCAGAAGCTCCCGCCAGCTCACCAAGGAAAGGCTACTGCCCTTCCTCCAAGGCCCAGCCTTCAGACCACCTTTTTCATCAGACCCAGAAACACTCGCAACAACCTATGATACTGCCATTAAAGCAGCTATCAACTCCATTGCCCCTCTTAAACCACGCAAATCCAAACCCACTACCCATTCCAACTCTTGGTTCACACCTGAGCTCCTCACACTCCGCAACGAGAAAAAAGCTGCACTCACACAGTGGCAAACGTCCCACTCTGAAAAAGACAAGATGTTCTTTAAAGCCCTATCCACCAAATACAAAAAGGCAATCACCCAAGCAAAGGCCAAATCCTTTGAATCCAGAATCTCGGAAGCCCAAGCTAGCACCAAAGAAATCTTCGCCATTTTCAGAGAGCTCGAGACACCCACTCCCGACCCCCCAGAATCTCACCAAAGACAAAGACTGGTGTGACAAAATACAAACGGCCATGCAAACCAAATTAAGCCTCTTCAAAAGCAAAATGCTAGCCACTAAACAAGCCCTACCCAGTAGCCATATCCCTATCCCTTCACACGCCACGGATCCCCCCCTACCCTTCTCCTTCAAACCCATCCAAGAAAAAGACATCATCAACATTATGAGGAACATCAAGCCCTCTAACTGCAAAGGTGATGCATGCCCAGCCTCCATTATCAAAGACTGCACGGAAGCGCTAGCGCCCTTCCTAACAGCCTTCGTTAATGCCTCCTTTACCACAGGGAAAGTCCCCGCCTCCCTCAAGGAAGCTTGGGTCCGACCTCTCTTGAAAAAACCAACTCTCGATTCCACCTCCCCCAACAACTACAGACCCATCACCACTGTCCCATTCCTCCTCAAAATATTGGACAAAGCAGCCTACCTGCAGGTTAAGCACTTCATTGAAGAGAACAAACTCCTTGGACTCCACCAATCTGGCTTCCGACCCAGACACGGGACCGAAACCGCCCTACTTGACCTGAAAAACCAAATGGACGATGCTAGAGACATGGGTAAACCAGCACTTCTCCTACTCCTTGACCTATCCGCGGCATTCGACCTCGTGGATCATGGCGTCCTATGCCACCACCTTTCCTCCACCGCCAAATTCTCCCCAGAGGCCACAGCTTGGATCACCTCCTTCTTACAAGACAGAACCATGCAAGTATTCTCTGACCTAGCCGCCGCATCACCAACTACTATACTTTGTGGTGTACCCCAAGGCTCCTGTCTCTCCCCCACCCTATACAACATCTTCACACGACCCCTCTTCCTCATCCTCGACGCTATGGGCATCTCATACACCAACTACGCAGACGACACCCAGATCCTCCTCACTCTCACAGGTAACTATGACACCGACTCCCTGACCCTCAACAACCTCTACAACACCATCCAAGCCTGGATGGCTGACAACGGACTATGCCTCAACTCTGACAAGACGGAACTCCTCCTGGTAGGTTCCCCTGACACGCTAAAAAACCTAGATGTCCAATTTAGCCACTTCACCATTGACTCCATTAAAATCCCGGTCTCCGATTCTGTCAAAACTCTGGGAGTTTACCTGGACTCCAGCCTATCCATGGATAGACAAGTCAACGCAATAGCATCCGCAGCTGCATATCATGCTAAACTTATCAACGCAATCAGGCCCTTTCTATCCAAAGAGAACTGCACCAACATAGCCAGAGCCATCACCGGCTCCAGGCTAGACTACTGCAATGTACTCTTTCTAGGAACCTCCAACAAAAACTTAGTGAGACTACAAGTAATACAGAACAATGCTCTCCGGGCAGCCCAAGGCATTGCTAAAAGAGAACACATCTCTGAAGCCAGAAAACTAGCCCACTGGCTCCCAATAAAGGAAAGGATTGTATTCAAAGCCCTGACACTGACCCACAAGTGCATTCACTTCACTGCTCCTGCCTACCTTTCTCAAAGGATCCACCCTGTCTCCACCACCAGGCCAACCAGATCCCCGTACACCAACATGCTCTCTGTGCCACTAGTAAAAAGTGTAAAAGCGGGTGGGTCCAGCTTCCCCTACCTCGCGCCCACCCTCTGGAATGCCCTACCTCCCACCATCCGTGGCGAGGACTCCCTCACCACCTTCCGCAAAACACTGAAAACTACCCTCTTCACATAAGGACCGACACATCAGCACAAATACTTATCATTTAGGTTTGTAATTATAGCCCAAATGCTATATTTGTAACAACAGTATGATTTCCTGTACTACTCATAATGTGTCAACAATCGCTATCATATGTACCATGTAACTAAGTTATTGCAAGTAACAGCGCCTCAATGCCCCTGGGCTGCTTGCGCGCTATATAAATTTAAATAAATAAATAAATAAATAGTAGCACATGCTGTACCAATATGGTCCTTAGGGACATAGCAGTAGAAGGGACAAAAGGATATAGTGTCGCACTTGAATCCTACTAACTGCACAGTAGATCCTTGTAATTCACAGATGATCACGTCTTGTTGATGGACTGGCTCCTATGATTACTACAACTGCGACCGATTCTTTTCGTGAATCCCCTAATTCACTAAGTTTTAAAACAGGTCTGGGCCCCAGATTTGCTTAAAAAGATGTCCCTGGACCCAAATAACTGAGGACATTATCAGCACATTTCCGAAACACCATCTCTTTTGAAAGTAATGGATAAGGCCGATAAAAACTATTTTGGTCCGATCCATAGCTCCTGCATTTCAACATTGCTATTTAACCGGTAAATGAAGCCGTTTCATGACCTGTAATTGAAAGGGGTGTCTTATTCCAGAATAATGCGGACACCCAATTGAAATTCGTGCAAACCAGCTCTCATGGGGATAACTTGGTCTTCTTCAGGGAGATTTTTCGGGATATCTCAGGTTGGATGTCAACAAATTGACTGGGCCTTAACCAAGCCAGGACAGAAATCCTGTTTATACCACCTTCCCATAACATCTAGAAGGAGCTTCCTAACTGTGTTGAATTAAATGGAACAGGATTCACGCTGCAGGTATTGGATCATGCCAAATCTCTGGGCATTATCTCCGATTCCTCTTTCAACTTTGCTCATCATTTTGGCAGCTTGTTGAGTTTTACACATACCTGATGATTTGGAGACAGATAAGGCCCTGAATAGTAGAGGAAAATTGTGCCAATATAGCTCGAGCCATAATAATGTTGGAATTTGGTCTAGTGCAACCATGTATTTTGCAGGATTAACAAAGCAGGCTATTCAGAGTTTACAACATGTGGCTGCTAGCGCAGTTACAAATTGGGGTAGCGGAACCCATGTGTCCCCGATCTTGTGAATGTTGCATTGCCTTCCCCTTTCTGCTAAGAATACGTGTAAACTGCTGACTCTTATTCGCAAGAATTTATATGGTAAGGCCACGGAACGTGGGGTACTGCTAATGGACCATTCAGATCTTCACCACACATGGCTCAGATAGTCTCAAGAGATAGGAAAGCAAGGGCTTTTGGTTGTTCGAATACAATTGTAAGTATCAAACTGTGATTACTCTACCACTAAATATTAGAGAAACAGTACCTCATTATGATTTTAGGAAAAAGGTGAAGACATTTTATTTTCTCACTTATTCCACTTGTTTTAAGGATCTTTGTCTGTAGCATGATGGTCGCGCGCTGTGAAACCCAATGGTAGTAGCACCAGTCCAAATCAACCTAAACCAACCTACGTCCCCCACCCCCGTTGAACAGATAAAAGTATTCTGAATGCATAACCAAGTATAGAAAATGCTGTAGAGGAATTTCCACTAAGGGAATCAAGAGAGTGTCGCAAAATAATTGTAGTAATTTTGAAAAATACCACAAGCCATAAAAATGAAAAAAAAAATCAAAACAAAATTACTCAAATTACTTAAAGTATCCAGAAAATGTACATTCACACCCAGGGAAGGGTGCTTAGCCAATCAGGTAGCTGGAACAGCGGGCAAGAAAACACATTCTCCACCCGCTGCTTCCAGACACCCGAGGCCCTTCCGCAGGTGGCACCATTTTTTTCTTTTAATCTTGGGAGGCTACAGAGTGCCTCCCTCTTGCCCCCCCTCTAAACCTACCCCAAAAGAATCCCTACCCCCTCCCTCTCCACTTACCTGCTGGACCGGAGCTTTGTGCTCTGGTCCAGGTGCTGCTCCCATCTCCCAGCCACTGCCATAGAAATGGAAAAGGGACTTGGGGCCTGATTCACAGAAGCATTTCATAATGGTGCAATCCCATTGGAAAACGCTCTGTGAATCAGGCACTTAGTCCCTTTTCCCTATGGCAGCTGTCATCTTCTTTTCTTTGCCCCCCCACCCCCCTCGGGAGATCGGATGCGCAAGCAGCAACAATCTCCAAAAGGGTTCGGGGGAACATTTGCACCCCGGATAAACCCTGAGGTGCTAACAGCTTTAAATCACTCTGTGGGGGGTGGACATGGCCTTTAAAGAGCCCACAGCCCTCGCAGGGGCTGGCGGGACATTAAAGGCCATGTCCGCCCCCTACAGAGGGGTTGAAAGACATATTAACATCTGAACTAGATAATGTACTAACAATGTAATAACCATACTGAAATATCTTCTCACAATACTTTTGTAGTTTTATATGTTTAAGTATAGGATTAATAACCCACTGGTCACATCATGAACAGCTTCATAACGGATGCTTTCCTGTGCATCATTCCTACAACCAATACATTCTAACATTCTAGTATCCTGGCTTCGCAGTACATTCTACATTCCATGCCTATAGCCCATCTGTACATATGAATAACAATGTAAAACAGAACATTGAATTACTAATGACTTACACAATAAAATACTACACATACACAACATAAATCTGGAAAGTTCCAGAAAAATTACTTGGAAAATTACAATTTCAAAAGTCACCATAATGATCAAATGTACAAGTTCATTGAAGCAAAGTTCACGATGGGGAAAGAATGTAAACATTGATTCAAGCGCTTGATTTTCAACTCCTAGGGCAGAGAGAATTCGTAGAGGTCTCGTTCTTCAGGATGAAATAAAAAGTACAGGAACACATATTGAATCTTGAACGTAGGGAATTATTTTAGGCAATTCTACAAAAACCAAAAGGTGGATTTGTGAGCCCTGCAGTTCTAAAATGTTTAAAACGCATTTTGTTAAGACAACAATTTTCTGAACTGACTAGATGGCCATATAGATTAAGACAGTTCATTGTGGATACTTCATTCTGTTTTGGTTGGTGCTAGTTAACGTCATCACACGGGTAAATCTCAAAAACTGTGAAAAACATTCTTGTGCCAGAAAGGTAAAGATGAAAAATACAATGTATCTATGGCAAACGGATACATCGTGATACATCATTATGTGTTAGCCTAGCAATGAACATGGTGACACGTTCAATGGTGACATTTAAAGGGCTATGTCAGCTTTGCCCTACATACAATTTATGACGGAATATCACTAGATGTAAAAGGAAATGGGTATCAGTATCCAGTATCCACTTATTTTTAGATTACCACAAACAAAACTTCCAGTTGAACCCTGTTCATCAAAAAAGAAAAGAATTAAACAGTTCTGCAGAGAGTGCAGGTAATCCATGATACCATTTAACTCTATGAAAAGACGGTCTACTATAGAAGTACAAAAAGACTGATGTGAGTTCCACCTTTTCTCTTCTTGTTTTATATCCCTTAGGTTGCAGGGACTGTACCAACAAGCCCACTGAATACCTGAAAATATCCTCATAATCTATAAAGATTTGAAGATCACAGAGAACACTTAAACTAGTAGTATTCGTCCTGAAGAAAGCATCCACTAAAAGATCCCGCTGAAACCGGTTGACTATTGTTCTAGTAGTTCTGGCGTGATAACCCAGTCTCTGATACCCCACATACAGCGATGAAAGGGCTCGTATAAATGAAATAATTATCATTGCTACTTACCTCTATCTCCTTATTAGGCAAAGAGAGAACTAGCTCTCCTTTTTTTTAACTAGTTTATTAGACCCCTGGTCTTTTGAATTGTGATAAGACATGCAAGTTGGAGGCGGCAACATTAAATATATATACCGACCCCCAACAAACGTGCACTAACTTTTAGAAGTTAGGAAAGTAGTGAGAGAGGAAAGGGCTAGGACCTCCACATACCATTTGTAGTCGGTACACCTGCACAAACTAGGGTAAGTATCAAAACTACAGGAGGTCCTAGAAACACAGGGCCAACAAGATTATCGCTAGGGACCCAGCATTAGGAATAATATCATCCTCCTGTTATTTGTGTGATAATACGATTTGGGTAAAAGAACAGGAGGCGACAACCCATCGACTCCTTTTTGTAGTTACTTGATTCAAAGGGCTAAGCCAACTGAATCAAAGTTAGAGGTGTGCAACAGAAGGATAAGCGGCCAAAAAAAAAGAAATGGAAATATCTCTTGGTTGTGTGATATGTTAAAAAGAATATTAATGTGGTTGTAAATTAAGAAAATGAGACACCAAGCTAAAGCACGTACCTTGATTGGTGGGGGCAACACCAGGCCTAAGGTGGCCTTAGTGTAGGAGCCTCCAGGGGTATTTGTGTGCAGGTCTATCGGCGAGTCTGTGTAACTCTACCACAAGCGCAGTCTGGATGGAGCACTGGGGGTCAACTCTTGAATGAATAGTGTTTATAATGTGTAGCAAGTAGTGGTTGCCATGTTGAAGTTAATGTTTCCTAATGATACAACTAGACTCGTAGCAGGGGATATTGATGGTCAAGGAAGGCAGGGCCATATTGGGGAAGTCAACATAAATGTGTCAGACTAAGGGGGGCACAATGTGTGCTGTGCATTAGAATCCGCAAACTATCCTTGTAAGCCTTAAAATGTTAATGAGTAACTAGATGAGCTCAAAAGAATGACAGGATCACATTTCTTAGTTGAGGAAACATACTGACCTAAAGATGTCACCAGGAAGCACGTCATCAACTAGGGTCAGAGTGTTTATATAATGCAAAGCAGTTACAAGTAATGCAGACCAATGCAAGTATTCATTCAGCCCACCAACAATTCTGCATCACATTTTTCTAGATCCTAATGCTGAACAAATATCTGTTGTGGTCTCCTGTACTATTTATGTATGAAAGCAAATAGAGCAGTTTTGGTCACATTTCTTCCCAATGATTACAGTATCTGACTGTGTTGTGAAATTGCCAACACAAATTAAACTTACAGGTTTGGCAGAACAAGTCAAAGTCCACAGCGCTTGTACACTGAAGAAATTAGGGAAGCACTAAAGCTGCAGGTGGCTGAGGGGTGTGGGAGCACTGCCAGATGCCACCCACAGTTAAGAACCTAAATGAACACAGACAGTTCTAGTGACAGGTGTTCCAAGTAATTCAAAGAAGGAGGGATTTCTCATGAGTCCAATGAGTTTAATAACGAAGTAGCCTGACACGTGTTTCGAGTCATCACAGACTCTTCATCTGAGGCTGAACGTTTCAAGAGCTCGCCTAACCAATTAAGTATATCGTGGCCAGTGCCAGATGCACTCTCTCACTGCTTGTTCGAAATTGTGGAACTCTGTGCAAAGCTGCTGAGCTGAATGAAAATGAGCTTACTTTCACTTTCCGGCTTATGTATGGCTATGCACCTTATATGGGCGAGGGTAGTGCTTGCCCTTCTGTTGAAGCACCTGAGGCAGAACAGGAGATGTTGGATGTGCAAGGGTTGCCTTTGTTTGATCCCTCTGCTGTTGGCAACCCTAGGTCCTGGGAATGGGTGCCCTTTCCCAATGTAGCGAGATATTTCGATGCTCGGATCTGGAAGCCGTTGGAAAAGGAGAAGAAAAATAAGCTACGGTCTGAGTGTCCGCTTGCCAGAAGGTCACTGTAACTCCAGAATTGGACCCGCAGATGGTGTTTCTTTTGGCAAAGTCAGGCAAGGATCCGAAAAAGGGCTTGGAGAGGGCTCTGAAGTTGTGTCAGGACAATGTACTTGATGTTAGGGGCCCTTTTCCTAAAATCTTTAATCTCTTGGTGGAGGCACTGGAGCAAAGTGGTTTGGTGGATACTAGTGTTCTTCGTCAGTGGGTGCAGAGGGCCATTTGTTTTTTGGGTATGCCAATTCGGCTATTGCTGCAGTGTGCCAGAAGTATGTGTTGCAAGTTGGCAGATTTAGCTCCTAGGGACCTGTTGTGGAGGCCAGCATGCGGTTGTTTGGAGACAAATTCATTAAGGATATCTCCAAGTATGCGAGCCTCTACACTTCTCTGGGTAAGGCGCAAGCCTCTTTTAAGAGGTTCTTTGGGGTTGTGTATTTGGATGGCCGGCAAAGGACGAGGTCACTTGCTCGACCGCCTCACCCAAGGCCCCAATCGACAGATGTGGTTTGGACATCAGTCAGCGGAGGCCACGCAGACCCAACCCTTCCTCCCGCAGCATGGTAGAGGATGGCGTACCTGACAGAATTTCCACCGAGGTGGCCAGAGGGCCAGGACATACAGAGGTGAACCGTCCTTTATTCCCAACTCACAATTTATTCCTGGGAAAGGTAGAGGGCAGATTGACTGGGTTTTTCCATTCTTGGTGCACCATCACACACGATCCATGGGTACTTCAGACTGTGAGGGGTTTCACATACAGTTTTACGAGGAGCCCTTTCAGGACACACCTCCAAGTCTTCGCCAAAGACAACATGCAATTGGTAGATCGGGAGGTGAAGCATCTGCTTCAAAAAGGGGAAATTCGGCAGGTAGCTTGGTCTTCCCCCGAGTTCATGAGCAATATATTTTTGGTAAAGAAAAAGCTGGAAGGTGTGAGGCCGGTTATCAATCTTCGGGAGTTCAACAGGTTCCTGGAGTACAACCACTTAAAGATGGAGGGTATTGTGAGAAACCTGAAGGTGTCTCCCTAGCTAGTCCCCTGGGATCTGTCATCCAGGTGGCCAGGACACAGTCATCGCTACTGGATCCAGTTCCTGGGGGTGGACCAGTGAGGGAGGATCAACTGGATGGGGGCCCTGGGGGAGTGGCAGTGGGAAACTGATGGGTGAGACGCAGTATCCCCCTTTTTTTCAACACCTTTTCCACATCCTACCACGTAGAATATTCCAAAACACTGCCCCCCCTTTTTCGACACAAACACTTTTCGCACAACATGAAAGACAACGGACTAACATCTGAGACGTTTACCTGACATGTCCCAATACAAGGGTCAGGCAAAGTCAGGCAATTGACCAGAAACACACACACCTGACGGTCCTTTCCATTCCCCACATGGATAAAAGGGGGAGCACGAGAGCACAGGAGCAAGGCAGACTGCACAACGTGAGAGCTAACTCAGCACAGCAGTTCAAAAGGAGGCAAAAGACGGCACATACCGAGGGGGTGACAAGGAGAGCAGCAACCTTGACCTTTCCGACCCAGGCTCAGCAGATGGAAACATAACACTGCGAACAAAGGCCAGCGTGTGTTGCAGCAGGTGTCAATGGTACACAAGACCCTCCTCTGCTGATAACCGAGCTGGAGAGAGACGCTGGTTCTTGGTGGTACCAGCCTTGACTCGAAGGTGAAGAAAGCCAAGTGGTTCATCGCAGCCGGTGAGTTGAGGAGAGTCGATAAGAAACCGAACTGTGTTGAACGAAAAGTAGCGAGCAGCTAATTTCAACTTTGAAAGGCATAAAGCAAATCTTAATGAGAAAGGGGGAAAACCAGCAACAGAGTGTCCAGCACCACGTGGGTGCTCACGCAGGAAACTCTGGGTGATAGCTCAACAACAGAGACTACTGTATCCAGAAGGCCTTGGCAAGAGGCGAAGAGAGGTCAAAGTGGCCATACAGAGGTCTTGTAAAATCCTCTTTACCATCGAAAGTCTTTGACCGACAGATGATTGTGAAAGCTAAGGGAAATTAATCCTGTATGGTGAAAATTACTATATGAACATTGTGTTGACAGGAATGAACCCGACAGAGGGATGTCCAAAGTGAATTGTTGGAAAAGACATTAAGAATTGTGAATGCGAGAAAAGGCAATGTGAACCCGAAGGAGGGAGGCTAGTGTTTGTAAAGTAGTCTGAAACTGGAAGAGGGATATCCAGGGGTGGAAAGTCATCACCCGAAGTTCATTGAGAAAGGAACTGTTGAAGTGATTTGTTGAATATGACTTGTAAGGGGTCAGCGCCCGGAAGAGGGGGACCGAGGGGTGAAGAAGTCAGCCAAAGTATATGCGGAACCGAACTTTACGTTTGTTTGTTAAATGCATCAGGCCGTCGAAGGCAAGATACTTTTATTGAAAAGAGACTTAACTATCGACGAACCTGATAGCTGATATGGAACTGTCAACTTGTGCTGGGAAGGCTCGAGTGTGTGCTGTGCTAAGGAGATCCATCTTGTCCCGTGCTCAAAACGTGGGGAAGAGAGACCCCTGGCAATCACATCCTGACTTATTATTTTGTGAACACTTCTTTCTTTATTGAACACTTTACCCCACACTTCTTTTGTATTTAGAGACAGGATTGGCAATAGGTCTTTCTTAATATAGTCCCTTTTATTTTGACACAACGCCACAAGGACTGCCTTATTTTCATTTGATTGTCGAAGCTTGCTCCCATCTTAGATTTAGATCACCTGTGTCTGTCTTTACTGTTGCCACCATATATTCCTTACAGTATTCATCTTCTGAGGGACACTCTCCTTCCAGGGGATTGGACCTCAAGGATGCTTACTTGGCCATAGCTATTCACAAGCTGCATCAAAGGTTCCTGCAGTTTTTGTGGGGTTGACAGGAAAACGGCATTTGTATCACTGCGTTCAGTCTGTCGCTGACCCTGTGGTGCTTCTGAAAGGTGATGAAACCAATGGTAGCGGCCCTCATGATTCAGCTCATCATTTACTTGGATGATATTCTCCTGAGGTCGCAGGCCTTGTTGCAGAGCCTAGGTTTTGCGATCAACTGGGAGAAGTCTCACATGCACCCGAGTCAGAAAATAGATTTTGAGGGGTTTCAGATAGACACATTGCAGGCACACCTACCATAGCCTCTGGTCAAAATCAGGGTGATCAGTCTTTTCTGCGCAAACTTTGTCTTCTGAGAACGCTGGCACGGATGGTAGGCAGTTTGTGTCAATTCATGTGATTTTTCAGGTACCTCTTCATTATTGGACCTTTCAGAGGCTGAAGACGCTTCATCTATGGTGGGGGTTGCGATCTGCAGGCTGCACTGCCCTCTCCCCGGAAGCAAGGGATGAGTTGGGGCTGTGGCTTTAACACATGCAGGCATGGAATGGCAGGACTATTTTTGTCATGTCTCCAGAGATGGTCAAGTCAGATGCCAGTGTTTTGGGATAGAAGGCACGCTGCGGCATCCTGCCCACGGGGCAGAGGGGGGGGGGATTGACTCCGCTGGAGATGGACCCTCACATCAATTGTCTAGAACTTCTTGCAAGGTCCTTTGTTCTGAAGAGTCTGGAAAGGACCGAGCAAATTGTTGCATATTGTTGAGGATAGACAATATGTCAACAAGATGGAGGGGTCTTAATTCTCGTTTGTTAGCAGATATTGCAAAAGATTTTTGGTATTTTTGCCAGGACAGGCAGATTGTGCTACAGGCAGAGTATCTGCCAGGGCTGCGAAACATGGTGGTGGGTTAGAATTCCATGTGTTCTCTGAAAGACACAGGAGACCCCACACTTTGGATGGGAGTATTACTTGAAATTTGAATAACGGAAAAACATCCAAAGGAAACAATTTGAAAAAGGTGGTATCACGGATTTTATTAAACCTGATACTAATTTAATTTGTCGAACAAATCATGATTAAATCTGCACTTGTAGAAACAATTTACATAGCAAGCAGGAAACAACTTTCATTAAAAAAGACACATCTATATAATAAAAATCTACTTATTTAATCATCCATCCATTAGACAAACCACTCATACTAAACACCACTCAATGTAGAATATAAAATCCATAAGAAAATTCATCACAGTTGATTCATCTGAAAAATTTATAGAAAGAATATTTGACGGGCCACAACAGATAACATCAGTGGCCTAGGCAATTAAGATGGGTCCCAGATTTTTCTGACCACGACCTCATCTTAATCCAAACTCAACCGGTTTCGACGTATAGACTTTAGTGTAGTGACGTCTTCATCAGGAGTAACAAAAGTATATTCTAACATAGAAAAAGAAAAAAGAGAAAAACACAAATGGGACACATCAATATATGCAACCCCTAAACTTGGAAAGAAAACATATAACATCAATAGTGAAAATAATAAATATAAAGAAAAAAGAAAAAATGTGAAATAAACAATGGATAATCATATACAAAAGCCTGCTTCCAATCCGGGGTAACTCCGGGATGGACCTGAGGTGTCTAGCAGAAAGTAGTGCTACCCTCTTGTATTAGTGTCTCTGGGAGGCAGATGAAACCAGGCCAAGGCAGAGTCAGTGCTACAGATATACAAACAAATGACAAGGCCAATGTATGGAGCCTTCATTATTGCGGCCCATAACCAGAGCACAAGGGTCACATACTTAAGATTCAACTAGGAAAGGACCCAATAATGGCTAACAGTGGGCCAGAAAGTATATGTCCACTGTTGTGCGGCCTTGATATACAAACAAATGACAAGGCCAATGTATAGAACCTTCATTATTGCGGCCCATAACCAGAGCACAAGAGTCACATACTTAAGATTCAACTAAGGAAGGACCTAACACTGGCTAACAGTGGGCCAGAAAGTATATGTTCACTGGTGTACGCCCATGACCTCAAAAAATATTATATTAACTAACCTTCATTCGTGCAATAGAAGGCTGTACGTCTCTTCCTTTAATTATACGCTGGGTCCATTTGTACAAACTAGATGACAACGTCCCAGTAGAGGTTCCTGCAGATAACGAATATGTGAACGCCAAAGTTCCTCTCTGCAAGGTGTCAAAAGGCAAAGGAACATATACACATAATCCAATTGGCTCCCACAGTACTGATCACGAATTTAGAATTTAAAATTTATGGTTTACAAGAATGGGCTAACAGGTCTTACCAAAAATGTCCGAGCGCTTGTTCAGCCAGCGGCCATAAATGTGAAGATGACTCCCCAAATCCAGGGAGAGCTGCGCCTGATATTGTGTGGGCCTAAACACAACACAAACATTTAAGTGTGTGAGAAAGGACCCATTTGGTCTTACAATTATATCATTAGCTGCACCCCAGGGAAACGACTGCAAATAAATAGAATCAGATCTTAAACCAAAGCCAGCTACTATGTGCAATGTCTAATTATTTACACAAATGTGGCTAGTCGGATGCGATTTACTGAAAAACTTGCTATTTAAGGAGTTTAAAATAGGAAAATTGAACCTAAACTACTCAATATTTCAGCTCCACGCAATAAAAGACCCCAAGATATGGAGCTCCCTTCTATATGCAATAAAAGCAACAAGCAATTCGAAAAGCTACCGCGCAGCAGAGTATTTACCTTGCGTGAAGAAGCTCTCCGATTCTTACGGCAGCTGGTCACCCGTGTACCGGCTGGGTCCAATTGGAAGTGGCGTGCAACAAAGTGTCAACGTTTCAAAGATGTTTAATGTACGCGTGAGAGACATCATGTGATCACGTAATCGGTCACGTGACCACAAGCTGAACTGGCCTACGTTCGAAGTGGCCGTGCAATCTCGGAATAAAAGGGGGGGCGTGCGTAATTGGGCTACAAAAGAATGTACTTCACGACGTATCCACACGATCGTGAGGGAGGAAACATAATTAAAGCACGCATGAATTAATAACACGCGCTACAGCGAAAGACTTTTAAAGAACGACAGTGTCAAATATATATGTGGGCAAGATTTTAATTTATACGCATTATAATAAGTGCTGAAAATATAATGATAAACAACCACATTTGATGTCTCTTTGCGACAGTATCTCATATACCCACGCATGAAAGCTTTTTTTGGAATGCTATAAAAATTACAAATATGCTGGATCGCATTAAGGGACTCATGGTCCAAAGATATCAGATGTTATAGCGAGTAGTGTTTAGTTACTCGAATTCCATGGTTCCAGGGTATTAAGGCCCAATGTTAATGTTTTTAGATTAAATATCCACATTTGTTCTTTGTAATCTAGGTTTTTTAATAGTTGGGATTGATTTTGTGCATATACTTTTTCTATGCAAAACCATTCCACCTGGTCAGCCGTATGGCCCATCTCAATGAAATGGATAACCATTGGTGCATTGAGATTTCGAGTTCTGATCTTAGAACGATGTTCGTTAATACGAGTACTCACTTCTCTAGTTGTTTTGCCTACATAAAGCAACTGACATGGGCAGCGAATGGCATAAATGACATTCTTACTTTTACAAGTGGTAAAAGTACGGAGGGTCCACTTTCTGGTCTGTGATTCAAATGACATAGTTTTTTTAGAAAACTTACAGGCGACACATGAAGTGCAAGGGTAGTGTCCCACCACTGGGTTAGAGTTAGTATCGCGAATTGTATGCGCTTTAGGAAAAGTTCTACTGGCCCGAGTAATCTTTTGCTTCAAATTTTTACTTTTTTTGAAAGCAAATAGTGGTCTGGGTATAGATGTATTTAAAATTCGCCAGTTTTTTAAGATAATACCTCTAATAGCATTACTATGTTGACAAAAGGTTGAGACACATACTAATTCATCTTTCTTTTCAATGTCTCGCTTGGGTGTCAATAGAAGGTCTCGGTTGGTATATCGAGCTCTCTTTTTGGAATTTTTTATAAGTTTCTTAGGATATCCCCGTTCTAATAGTCTTTTTTCCAAAATCTCTGCATGTTTAACAAAATCTGCAATATCTGTGCAGTTACGGCGTATGGTAAGTTACAAAGTAAACTAGCTGGATGTTGACTCTCGTATTTCAGCGTAGTGTTTCTCTCTGTGGGTTTCCTATGCAATTCTGTACAATTCTGGCATTTTCGCGATTCCAGTGATTGCAGGCTTCATTCGGGGGTATTCCGCAGAGTTGTGCGGTTTTGGGGCCTGGTGCAGGTGGACCTTTTTGCATCCTGTCTGAAGTGGCAGGTCCTGGCATTTTTCCATTGGAGACCAGATCCAGAGGCATTGGCAGTGGATGCCTTCCAGCAGGTTTGGTTGAGCATCAACGGGTATGCCTTTCCCCCCTTTGTTATGATTCCAAGACCGAGTCAGCAGGTGAGGGTGGAGAAGGCTTTTTGATCCAGGGGACCCCGCTGCGGCCGTCCCATTCCTGGTATCCCGCACTGCTCGAGTGGTCAACTTAGATTGTCCACAGCCGATACCAATGTTTCCAGAGGTGCTGTTGGACCCAGAGGAGAAGCTACACAAGTTGGTGCTGCAGGGTCTTCTCCAGTTGGTCGTGTGGAGGATTTCAGGGGTTCCTGGCATGTCCAGGGACTTTCGGTTACAGCTTCTTCCGTCCCAGGAATCTTGGGCTCCCAGAACCACAAAGGGTTATAAGGCAGCCTGGGAGCGCCTGTGTCTGGAGAGAGAAGTGGATCCGCTTGCAGCAGCCACAGTAGAGGTAGTGAATTTTTGGCTACTTTATTCGAACAAGGCAAAGCGTTTTGTACAATTAATTTGTACAGATCGGCCATTTCAGCAGGACACTGTTTATCCAGTGGGTTACCACTAGGTAATCATTCTCTCGTTTGTTGGTTCCTTAGAGGAGTCAAGTGCTGAAACGCCCGAGTGCTAGGTATACTACACTATGGGATGTGGATTTAAAATTTCACTTGTTCCTTTCCTGGCCTGGTAATGAAAAGTTGCCTTTGAATCAGTTAAACAAAAGAGGTGATGGCAGGAAGGTTTTGAATTAATCTAAACCTCTGGCATTGTTCTGGGAAACCCTCCAGACCATTGTTCTTCACCTGCTAACCATTACAAAACGGGAAACACCATATGCAAATCAGGCTTGGTCCGACCCCAAAAGGGGCAGTTAAGGCCAATGTGCTAGGGGCCTATGTCCTTGCCTACCTTAACACGGTGGGTCAGGTGGGTGATGTCATTATATGGTATTGATGCGTCTCAGCTTGGTGCTCACTCTGCTAGGGGTGCCATGACTTCTAAAGTCGTACTTAGCTGGGGGCTCTTTGCAAGGGATTTTAAAAGTAGCTGATTCGTCTGACGATTCCACCTTCAAGGCGTATTTTAAACCAGTCGTGCAGGCTTCACAATCGGTGGTGAATGCACTTTGAACGTGCAAAATCGCAGCCTATGTGTCTTGCCATAAAATGTCGATTTTCTTAGCCTGCCGTGTAGGAAAATCTTGATTTTATTAAAGACAACAGAGGCGTATATTTTCCAGCCTTTTTGTCCTCGCCCTAACTGTGGATGTAGTTTCACTTCAGGAAACAATGGGCCTCATTCTGACCCTGGCCGTAAGGGGTTAACAGCACCGGTAAGGATGCCAGTGCCGTTAACCCCTTACCGCTGCATTCCAAGGTCCCTTAGCGGGTCCCTCTAAGGGACCAGGGAGCTAATAACTGGCCCGTTATTAGCTCCCTCCCCATTCCCATTGAGCCCTATGGGGCCTCAAATGGGAATGGGGATTGGTTTTTTGAATGGGAACTTACCGGGTCCTTCAAAGTTGGAATGACCCGGTAAATCCCCATCCAAGGAACCTGGACCAATTTTGGAGGCAGCCATGGCTCTAATAGCACCATGGCTACCTCCAAACTCAGAATGACCCCCAATGACTGAGGAGGTGTTCCGTTTGGATGGCAGTGCATGCATGACATTTGTAATTTTCTTCACGTTTGGTTGGTTCAGTGGAGGAGGTGGTGTTTCAAGCAAAGAAGTGGACGAGGCGGGAAGCAGAGGATTATTCATAGACTGAATGATAGACTGCACCGTGTGCACGTTGGGATCGGTGCAGTGTGTTTTTTCTGTTTCTATTTATTTATTTGCTTGCTAGGCACTTATACAATAAGAATATACTGTTTCAAAATGCCCAGAGGGCAGGGAGAGTGGGAAATACAATTACAACACAATATTAAGAGTAGAAGGGGCAGAGGGGGAGGCACGGCCCTACTATGCCTTTTGAGTATTCAGAACGTGCAAGTGCAGAAAGGAAGAAGGAAGAGGGGGTAAGTGCCGGGCGTCTGAGCTCGAGGGTGAGACATGGACGAAGTACTAGGAATGTTGAGTGCTACACGGCCTGGGCCGTGGGAGGTGTAACTGCGAGTCTCCATGGCGGAGGGTGTGAAGATGCAAAGTGCTGTGGATAGACAGGAGCTGGGGAGAAATGGTGTGGGTGGTCAAGGCTACGAAGATGCGTAAGGGCAAAGGACACCAATACAGCAACTGTGAGATTAGCAGAAGAGAGAAGGAGGGAGGAGGAAAAGAGTACATTTTAAGGAGCTTCTGGAATATGAGAAGATACTGCTCAAGGAGCAGGGAGAGGGAGGTGCTACTGCAAAGGAGGGAGCCCGCAGAGGAAAGAGAGCGACCATCTGCCCCCTGTTTAGCAAAATGCTTTACACACAAGGAGTTGGTTTCAGAGGAGCCAAGTGGTCTAAGGGGAGAGCATTTAGTAAGATAGAGTTGGAGATAGCGTGGTCCCCCTGGCCCAGACAGCCTTGTGGATGATGCAGAAGGATTTGAATTTAATCTGTGCAGCATCCGGGAGCCAGTGAAGACTTTTTTATTCTAAGTTAACCCTGTCATGTCTTTGCTGCTGGCAGTCTAGTAAAGAAGTTACCTGCAAAATCTACGCCACCATTGTTTTTAATACAAAAATAAAAATCATAATTATCGTACACAGCTAGCTAATAAAATCGGCATTTTACTAGTAAACAGAGCACAGCGTTATTTTTCGGTGTCGGTAGACATGTTTAATATCTTTACTGGGCTTATTACAGGGAGGAAGGCTTTGTGTCATGAGCTGGACTCTATGGCTGCTGATTAATCATTGTCAAATTTCTTCCCATGTACATCTGCCAAGTTTATATGCAAAAAACAAAAGGATAATTTCTCTCTGAACATAAAAACTTAATATTCAAAAACCTGTTCTAACACAATTATAAAAAGATTTTCCTGCATATTCCTTATTCCACTAATGCCACTGTCTGCATGATACACCCAGTCTTACCAATGATGGAAAAAACAATTGTTCTTCATTATTTTCTGGAACTGATTTCGCGCGTTGAAACACTTGTGTATAGGCGTGTTACAAATGCCATATCATATCATATCATAAGGCCGTTTGATATATTTCACACTCCCGTAGCATTTTCCCACAGACCTTTGATAGGTCCCAGTTGAATGAAAAACATTTCATAGTTGTTCTCTAGGCCTTTTTCACAGGTTTGCATTGTGGCCCCGAGGCTTCAGTTTGGCTTCAATTATACGTCCAGTCATTCATAAGCTTTCAATGAGGCCGTCGCACCTCGGGTCTTAATCTAGAAAAATGTGTATTCTGACCAAAGACACTTGTGTTTGAAGGTTCAGCTGAATGAGTGCAGGCCGAGCCTTGGAGTAGTTTTACTTGAATGATAATTTTCTTTAGGCCACAGAATGCGTGATCTGTCTCATTCACTGTCCCTGTGTTAGAAATGATGATAACTTTGGTGTTTATAATTCATTTCCTGTCCGGGGATGAGGGGGGGGAGGGGCACAGTGCACCATCTTCTACCGCATTGCAGCACATCCTGCGTTCTGACTGTGATTCATGAGCCTCTCCTGAGATTTCATCATCTTCTGTCTCTTCCTGCGCTGTTCTCTCCTGACTACCCTGGGTGGGATCGCTCATGCCAAGTTGACTTTTCTGAATGAAGCACTTTTGACATTCAGTGTGCAACACAAAGGTTTTTCTCCTTGTGTTTTTTTTATGTTGGGTAAGTGTGATTTTCCAAATGAAGCTTTTCGAGCATTCCGTGCACTGATAAGGTTTTCTCCTGTACAATTATTTTCATGTTAAGTTAGTTTTCTGATTGACACTTTACTGACATTCAGTGCACTAACAAAGTTTCTCTCCAGCGTGGGTAATCTCAGGTTTAACGTGTGCCCTCTCAGGTTTAGCTTGGGTCCTCTCATGAGTGCCTTTACAACTTAAACGTGCCTGACATTTAGTGCAGTCATATGGTTTTTCTCCTTTGTGGGCCTTCTCGTGTTTAAGGAGATTGCTATTATGAATGAAGATTAACTCAGGGCAGTGCTATGGTTCTTCTCTTGTGTGGCTTTTTTCATGTTTAGTTAAGTTAGCCTTCTGACTGAATCTTTGCTGACATTCATTGCACTGAAAAGGTTTTTCTCCTGTGTGGGTTGCTTTATGTTGAGTTAGATTGGCCTTCTGACTGAAGCTTTTCTGACATTCAGTGCACTGAAAAGGTTTTTCTCCTGTGTGCATCCTCTCATGGTTAAGGAGATTACTTTTACGAATAAATCTTTTGTGACATTCAGTACATGGATACAATCTTGCTCCGGTGTGATTTTTCACATGCTGAATTAGAGAGCTGTTTCGACTGAAGCTTTTTTGGCATTCAGGGCAATGATATGGTTTCTCTCCTGTGTGGACCCTCTCATGTTTAGTTAGACTAGATTTCCAACCAAAGCTTTTTGGACATTCAGTGCAGTGATGCGGTTTCTCTCCAGTGTGGGACCTCTCATGTTCTGTTAGAATGGATTTCCACCTGAAGCCTTTCAGACATTCAGAGCACTGGTACACATGTTTTGGGGGCTTCATGTCTCCGTTTGGTTTATCATGAATTATATAGCAAACAACCTTATTCCAGAGTCAGAACATGTTTAAATAATGTCCAATATACTTCTCAGAAGGTGTGCTTCTAAAAGATTGCAGGTGTTAAGGAGAGTCCGTGTAAGGAGTATCATATTTTATTATCTGTGTCAAGAATTGAAATGAAGCTATAGACTTTTCAGTATCACACCAATATGCATTTAAGACAACTTTACACTTCGCACAATCAGTATATTAAAAAAGGTTTTCATCAGGGTTATTGAGTTCAAGCTTGGTAGAGCGTTTTGTCAATTGATCGCTGGCTTTTGAATAAAACATTTCTTCCAATAAGCACTTGCCGTGGGCCTCTCCCGATTTCTCCAGCAGGGTGGAATTATGCAAATCATTTTCACATGGAGTACTTTTTAACACTGCCAGTTCTTGTGCAAATGCTCTTACAGAAAAGTGGCATTCTCAGAGCTCTCCAATATCTGCACTTGCTTTCCAAGTCCACCTTTTCATGCCAGTGATGTTTTTGGTGCACATTACTTAGTTACCCGACTGGTTTTTCTGTGAATGCTTCCGCCAGCTGTAGAAGAAAAAGAACACTTTTTAAATATAAAATAGCACATACAATTTGACATGCGCTGATGTTTAGGATTTGAACACTAATATATTGAGATGTGGTAGAGGGTCTTGCTTCTTGAACAGGGTTGACAGGACATGGTTAGTTCTTTTATACCTGTCTCAGACCTTCTGTCTACACACCGATACAATTTATTAAAGCGGGACTGATGAAAGAGTCGACAAAGATGTCACACCCCCCTAAACAAACACAAACAATCAATGAACCCCTGACTTCCAGTAGCTTTACATATCTGAGCTTCTCTCATCTCCATCATCAATATGCAAAGCATCCCACCCGAACCAGGGATACCTTCTATGTGCACACTTAGCTGCAACTACTCCCTGTTCCAGAAAGAATGCTCTGGACCACCTCTTCCCTACAACAACCTGGATTCACACTAGCCACCTCATTCTGCAGTGGATTCAATGTCAGATCCTTCAGCTTTTAGGGCCCGTCCTATTTACTACTAAGCGATGTCACAGTCTGGTGTCTTTATGATCATTAATTCCTAGCTCACCGGGTAATCTGCACCCTTGCTCTGCACAATCTCATGCCACCTGGATACTCTTTGCAGAATGCCAACAAACTGGCAGAGCAGGAGAGGGACAACAGTCCACATTTAAGACATACTTTTTCCTTTATTTATTTATTGGATTTTATAGCGCACGCAAGCCCTCAGGCACCAGGGCGCTGTGGATAACAGGTTACATGAGGCGGTTCCAGGTTACACTGATGCAGTGGTTACGTTGTTGCATAAAGTCATAAAAAGTATAAACAGTGCCTACGTATTTCTGCAAGGGTCCGGAGGTGGTGGGAGGCCAAAGTCATTCAAGATAACTGAAGAGCCAGGTTTTGAGGCCTTTGCGGAAATCCCAGTATGACCGTTCTGATCTGAGATTGAGTGGGAGGGAGTTCCATTAATTCGCTGCAATAAGTGGGAAACTTGAGCCACCAGCTTTGGCACGTTTGAAGGTGGGTTGAACTAGTCTTTGAGCATAGGTGGTTCCGACGGGCCTGGTTGATTGCGGTTTGGAGAATCTTTGAGACAGATAGGGCGGCGCTGACTTGGAGATGCATCTGTGGGTGATGGTTAGGGTCTTGAGTAGAATTCTTTCCTGGATAGGGAGCCAGTATACCTTCCTGCCGGCAGCTGATATGTGTTCAGTTTTGGGGTGGTTGAGGGCAGCTCTTAGGGCATTATTTTGTATGACTTGCAGGTTTTTAGATTGTGGGGTGAGGTGCCGGCAAATAGAGCATTACAATAGTCTAATCTAGCACCCCCCGTGGCGGGAGCGATCGTCAGGCAGCTGTCAGGTGATAGAAAGGTCTTGAGGCGTTGAGGAGTTTTGTGGTGTATGCAGCTGAAGAGGCGATGGCGTTGACTTGTCTGATAAGTGTTAGCGAGGCATCTAGATAGACTCCCAGGGTTTTTACTGTGGGTGAGACTGTGATTTGGATGCCATCAGTAATAAATGTTGATTATTTAGGGGTTCAATTTGTTTAGAGCTGTTGGGTGTTCTATGATAAGGAGTTCTGTTTTGTCATCGTTCAAGGAGAGGCCATCCATGCTTGAATAACGGTGAAGGTTGTGTTTAGCGAGGCAGCATCTTCTGAGTAGGTGCCAGTGAGGGGGAGGATAATTTGGGTATCGTCTGCACAATTTGTATGGGCAATGTCAAGGAAGGCAAGGAGGTGAATACAATGTTATGAGTGCGAGGGAAACACATGAGCCTTGGGGGACTCTGCAGTTGATTGGTGAGGGTGTTGCGCTAGCATTGTCAGAGAAGACTTTCATTCTTCTACCGTCTAAGAATGAGGCTATACATGATGTAGCTTCTGGTGAGAGAGATGCTGCTTGGGTAAGGTGTCGGCAGAGTATGCTCTGGTCTTGAATTGGGTACTTGAATTAATAATTGCTAAGTATTTCCTGCAATCTATTGTATGGTACGTCAATCAATAGTCAGATAACATAAAACAATATTATACACTGTAATATGATGCACAGTATTTTTTATTCTCATAGTCCCATGCCTATTTTATTTAAATTGTCTGCCAACATGTGTTTCAATTGATATGTCTTTTTCAAGGCTGATTGCAGTGTATATTCATAAAGCAGCAAACTTAAATTGTTACAACAATAGATTAGTAAATCATCCAAATAAAAAGTCTAGAAATAACGCATAGTATAGGTATATGAGAGAGAGGAAAAAAACTAAATAAAAATATTGACGTTCATAATCAGGCTCAACGTTGATCAATTAACTATCAAAAACCAGACATCTGCGTGAATACACAATTCAAAGAATAACCTGTGTTGCATTTAATGGCAGTTGCAGTTTGTCATTCTCTGGATGTATGAATTCAGCCATAGTTAACATATATGGGGTATGTGTTACTATTAACAGTTCATAGGCGCAGAACACATATTGGGCACTGCACTTCTGGCTTGGAGAGGGAGAGGGAGAGGGAAGCTCACTGTCTCCCGAGCCCTGGTTCTCTCAAGGCTGGACTACTGTAACAGCCTCTATCTTAATCTGCCTGCCTCCACTCTCCGCCCTCTGCAACTTATCCAGAACAGAACTGCGAGACTTGTCCTTGGCCTCAAGCCCAGGGACCGTATCTCTCCAGGACTGAAATCTCTTCACTGGCTCCCAGTGGCTGCGAGGATTAAGTTCAAAACCCTCTGCATTGTCCACAAGGCCTTCTGGGGCCTGGGGCCTAAATACCTTCAACTCTCTCTTCCTAAATATCTTCCTTCACGAGCCCTTCGCTCATCCTTCTCCAACTCCCTCATGGTCAGCCGCTTCTCGAAGCAACGAGCTGGGGGTAGATCTCTCTCCGCAGCAGGGGCCTCCCTCTGGAACAGCCTTCCTGCCTCCCTGAAACTTGAGGAGAACCATCTCCGGTTCCGGAAGCACCTCAAAACCTTCCTCTTCGCTTCTGCCTTCTCTCTCCCTCTCCCCTGCTAAACCTGCTTAACTCCCCACTGAATTCTGCACTAAACCTGCATCTGAGCCACTCTCAGCGACCTCGGTCCAGGTCCCAGCCACTCTCCACTTGCACTGCCTCCCTGGCTCCCCCTGCACTGTGGGACTGTCACTGCATCCCTACAGCCCCCTTCCCAGCACTTGCTCTGCACTTACCTCGCACTTGCCACCAGCTGGCCCTTTTATTTATTATTTATTATTTATTTATTTTTACGCTACTTACCTTGTACCGCACTTCCCCCCCACCTCCTCCCCCTGCACTTTCTCCTTTTCCCCTTACCTCTGCACTTGCGCGATCTGAATGACACCTGGCCTAGTAGGATCGTTTGTCTGTCTTCCCCTTGTTTCCCTCCCTCCCTGCCTCGTCGCGCCTTGAAACACTTGTGTATAGGCGCGTTACAAATATCATATCATATCATATCATATCATAGAGGGAGAGGGAGAGGGAGAGGGAGAGGGAGAGGGAGAGGGAGAGGGAGAGGGAGAGAGAGAGAGAATTACTGTGGCCCCCGGCCCCTGAGAGAGAGGAAGATAAAGCCTTACTGTGGCCCCTGGCCCATGAGAGAGAGGAAGATAAAGCCTTACTGAGGCCTCAGGCCCCTGAGAGAGAGGAAGTTAAAGCCTTACTGTGGCCCCCAGCCCCCGATAGAGGACGATAAAGCCTTACTGAGGCCCCCGGACCCTGAGAGAGAGGAAGATAAAGCCTTACTGTGGCCCCTGGCCCATGAGAGAGAGGAAGATAAAGCCTTACTGAGGCCTCAGGCCCCTGAGAGAGAGGAAGTTAAAGCCTTACTGTGGCCCCCGGTCCCCGATAGAGGACGATAAAGCCTTACTGAGGCCCCCGGACCCTGAGAGAGAGGAAGTTAAAGCCTTACTGTGGCCCCCGGACCCTTAGAGAGAGAGGAAGATAAAGCCTTACTGTGGCCCCCGGCCCCTGAGGGAGGAAGATAAAGCCTTACTAAGGCCCCTGAGACCATATGGCTTTTAAGATTTTGGAGCAATTCAATTGACTGATTTCCATGTTTATGATTATAGAAATGTATAGAGCCTAGCGGTTCTGATCCAGGCACGTGAGCTATAATAATCATTATGTTGGCATCTACTGAATCTAGATGTTCAATTTCCCAGCCCAACTTTGCAGCAATATAAATGGCCAAGCATCCAGAAGGTCTACCTTTGCATCCAATTTTAGAGCCGTGGTATGCAATAGGTGGAAGCCCTGCAAATGGATTGTTCAATGGACCATGTTTCGTAAAACATGGCCACCTCGTGTTTAGTTACTAAATCATAAAGAGAAACGGTGTCCACTGTCTGTGGAGTACTCGCGTCCCATGCACACTCTAGTTATTTTGTACAAGAACAAATCTCATAGGCTCAAATTTCTCGATTTTTTCTTAAAGGTTTGTAATTATATCTCATTGTCATATTGCAATATTTCATTCATATTGTACAGTATTAATATTCAAAATTAATGATGCATAAACCATAAGAATCTTGAAGATAATCACAATAATGTCAATAAGTTCATAAGCTCAACGTGTTTCGGGATTTGGTATCCCTTCTTCAGGAGAAAAGTTTCTTATTAGTCCAACTATTCCTTTTCATAATTCGTACACTCTATAGTGGGAGGAGACAAACAATGTTCATTAGCTAGTATCCTCTTGCGATAGTCTCTTCATGTTTGGCATTCCCTAGATTTATATAATCCTAACTCTCATGGGTGCCGTCTGGAGGTCACTATGTGGGTCCCTAGAATGGGTTCCTTCGCGTTACTCTGGGGTCAAAGTGTAGCGTCACCCAATGTTAAAGTGCCTTGAAAGAATTGGAGGTTCCTGTGAGTGAGCATATCCAGTTCTCTTAATGTGCTTGTTTAACAAGGAAGTCAATTCTATTAATGACTGCATAGATAATGAAAATCAAAGTCCTACCCGATGGCAGGTAAAGTATGAGGGGGAACGTAGCGTTGAATGTGATGGTGTCACTTTTTCACAGCATGCATGTTCAAGGAAATCACATTGCCACTGTTGCGCTCATATCTGATTGTTCTATTAGGATCATAATAATGGGAACATTGTGAATGGGAAGAATGTAAAGCGTTCCCCAACAGTCCTATCATTCTCGGTATATTAATTTGAAAGATGGCGTCCTACCTGCTGACAGGTGAAGTATTAGGGTCAGTTGTTCTACAGGTAATTCTCTCTCTTTTATCCAAATGGAGGATGTAGAAGCCAAACTTCAGGTTAGTAGATCACATTTCCTCTCTAGGGTCAGAATCAGACGGATGGTATAAGTGCCGTAAAATGGTAGCATGCTACAGCGATAACGCTGTCTTTCCCAAGTAGTGCTGGCTTACCGCTGTGCATCTAAACCTGGTTTAGAACCTGGTTACCAAATTATACCAGGATACATCATGTAATTTGTGTTGTAGGCAAACAATATTCCACACTACGATGTTAATATCTTGCTTTCTGGCCGCAGAGGTTCCAGAAATCCCCGTACTTACATTGCCATATCCATGTCGACCTTTGTTAATATTCGGCTCCACAGCGGGAGGTGGGGAAATATTGTATCTAGTTCGGGATCCAATTGCCAATGTACCTCCTCAAGGCCGTTCAAGCCGTCTAAACGATTTCCCAATGTTTTGGCAGCTGATGAGCTGCAACCCAAAGATGTAGCTGGAATATGAGATGGATGTAAATCTCTCCTAGCCTGAGCGATGCAATGAGCAGACTGGGGAGGATTTATTAATCCCTCCAAGCCTGTGTGTTTCTTAACGGGCAGTTTCACTATCCCTCCCCCCGCCCCCGAAGAACTGAGCAATTTGTCGGGACATTTTCCCAATTTCCTGGTGATTTTTGGCTGGGCAAATAGGAAGATTTTATGTCTTTACAGCAGGGGCGTTCGAGAAAACATTGGATCTAGGCAGAAAAGGTGCACGACACACCTTGACTGCATGTTCATTTGGCATGTTTGTTGCCGCTTCAAGTTTAGATTCCAAGCGCACTAAGACCCCATGAATAGTAGGTATTTGATTTTCTAGTATTGCTAAGCATTTACTCCAGTATTCTGGATATGTTGCCTTCATAGTAAGTGTTTTAGCAATAGTTTTCCAAGCTTGCTAGATTGCTTGTGGGAGTTTATAGGAACATGATTTATCATTACAAATTTTGGATCCTTATTCAAGAAGGTTTACCATTGTATAAACTTCTCGAAGCAGAACCTCAAAGTCGTTTGGGATGTCCTGGGTACCAATTGACTTTTCAGCTTGTATTATTTTGGCCTCTAGTGCACTGGCTGCTTTTTTAAGACAGCACTCCAGAGATCCAGGCGTACCTGGCATGGTTTTAGCGGGCCTAGGAGCATCTTTAATCATGTTCCTTCCTGTAGTCAGATCAGATGTGGTTTTAGGCTTCCCAGACAATAGAAAAAGAAAACCTCATATAATTAGCGCTATTTACTTTAGACAGTAAAATGCTAAAATACAAAATTAAAATAAAATCTAATTAGATCAGTACAGAATATACAAATGTTTGAAATCCTAATGCAGGTGCAACATTCATAATCATGTACAGTATAAGAATCAATTTGTATAGGAACTGCTGTATGACTGCGGTTTGCGTTTTCGGGCATCCAGTCAGGCACAAGCCAAGCTAGTTGGGCTGTGGATGCACAATAAGGTTTTCATATCACAGCAAGGATGGCGGGTGTGGAATCGCTGGTGTTATTGTCCGCCATAGCGTTTCCCGGCATGTCTTCCGTTTCCTCCCGCATCGTTCTAGTTGTTGCACGCGTACGTAGCCGGATGTATATAGGTCCGTACTTCCTGGTTACGGGTGCGTTGCAACTTTTCCAGGTTTCTCCCTGTGTTGCTGTCGCTCCCTCTGTGTACTCGCTCGTATCCCTCCGTCTTGCTCTTTCTCTCGTTTAGTTTATATTTTTTGTATTCTTAGCACTTGGTGCTCCTCGCGGTTTCTGCTTTCCCTTAGCCTCTTTTCCTTTCTTTGCTCCTTCCCTCTCTCTTATTCCTTATTTCCTTTCGGTTCCTCCCTTTTTTCCCAGCCCGCATTCTTCCTTTTACTCCTTCTTACCTTTTCCTTTCCTGTTTTTTCCTGATGTGCTGTGTACCCGACCTCAGCCTGTCTTTTGGATTGCCCTTGTCTGACCCTCGAGCCTACAGGATCTGCTGTGTACCCGACTATGGCCTATTTCCTGGAGTGACTTTTGCCCAGCCCTTGTACTTACCAGACCAGCCGTGTGCCAGAATCTTACCATACTCCACCGTGTTCAGCCACGTTCCCCTCATTTTCCTGAAGGAAGTCTCTTAGGGTTTTTTTGTGCCTCTGGCTTTTTCCCCTTATTGGCGTTCCCGGAGGTGTTACCCCGTTACACCTTTTTAGGTGGCACGGTGGCCTCCTACCGAGGACGTCCTTATCTTCATTAAAAAAAAGAGAGACCTACAAGCCTCAAGAAAGAAAAATCAAAGAAGAAAGTGGAAGGTGAGGAGTCGGGGAAGGGGGAGAAATTGTGTTGTCGTCTGAAGAAGAGGACATTACCGACGTTTGTGACAAAGGTGCAATCACTTTTACGATATGCCTGATTCAAGTTCAAGCAAGACGAAATGGTGAGAAAATAGAAAAAAAGATGATATTGTTTTCAAATGCACTTGATCCTCAGAAGATAATGTTTGGACTGAATGACGACTTGTGTTTGTTGATGTCATTTACAGGAAAAAATATGTTCTTGCTGTTTCTTCTAAGTCTTTTTTTCATAAAAAAAAGAAATCATTTTGTCACATTTTGGTTTTGGTGAGGCACCCTTCAAAAGCAAATGACATACCTTTGGAATTGTTAGAATCACTCAATTTGTGGAAAATGGCACATTGCGCAACATTGATAACAGAAGCGTAATATCAGACACAGGCAAATCCTTGCCCACAGAATGGCTCACCGCTACAAAATGCCAAAGCACAAACAATAGCTCATTGTAGACTAAGTGACGACAGGCCAGAAATAGAGTCTCACCAACAGAGAGAAACCAGCAGCTCAGAATTACACAAAGGTGTGACCCAGGAAGAGTAGACAGGCCCCAGGCTTTGCTAGGGAGCCCCGCAGAAGGCTCTCTTCATTCCCATTCCGTGGACCCAAGCTACATCATGTTAAACTACACCTGCGACTCAGCTAGTGAGGAGACTGAGGCAATGAGCAGGTTGACTACAATCAAGGTTTTCTGAGCCAGTATCGGATCGGCAGTACCATGGAAACGATCCCCGGAAGCCCAATTTTTGGTCAGCGACTCCAGGTCAGGAGGAGCTGAAGGCCGGACAAACTGTAAAAATGCAAATCTCCAAACGTCAACTTAGCTATCATTTATTGTTTCCAGAATTGCTTTAAAGTGCTCACCAAGGTTTTCATGGTCAGACCACAAGCACTCTCCTCTGGAGGTGACAGTTGAGCAGCCATGTTTAATATTTACAGGATTGTTTTTCCCATTTCGTCCCTCCGCATCATTGGTACACCATCACAGAGGTGGAATGAGACCGTGGTCCCCGATCCAGCTAGTCCCTCTAATCCAGTGACACTGGCAGGATCTACTTGAAATACTGACATGGGTAAGGGTGGCATGACATGGGTCACTAACTAATGAGGGGGAGGATAGGAAGAGTCCAAGAACCAGAGTTTGCCTCATGGATATCTCTACCGATAGGTTGGCTGGTTTCATTGTGGATGGTTCATAGTTATGAAATATATCAATAAGACAGTTCAAAATAGAAACACCTATGTGCGTATTTGTGAGCCACAGCTCCCCTGTGTACGGTCAAGGGGTACATGGCGAGTCCATCAATTCTCCAAGTGGACACCCTGGAGTTCCTGGTAGTCAACAACGATTTAGGTGGTTTACCAAAGATGATAGAGACAGCCCCTCTCCTGTACAAATGCAGCACCACTGCACATCACACTCACCATCAAGGGATAAGCTAATAGAGAAAAGGGGTGCAGAAACGTATGTGCTAATCGTTATGATTCCCAAAACACAACACCTCACATACAGCTTGATGCTACGCAGATCTACTCTCTGGTGGCACATACAGAAAATTATATGCGCCCAGTGAGAATATCCGCCTGACACCTGCGGCAGAGGGTGAGATGGACTGCATTCCTGTGGAAGCACGCCCCATGAACATACGACCTCCGCCATCAGGCTCCATCAGCGCTGTGTAGTCCCTCTGCTTCCCTCACTGGGTTCTTCCCTCTATGATGGCTTCCCAAAGCTGGATGCACGCTCAATAAATATAATATTAACAGTAATAATAATACAGAGCCAATGAGCAATGGCAAATACTACCCGGGAACTGAGCAGCCTGTTGCTGGTGGAAATATTGGAGGTTTACATTGTCAAATACCCACTAGCCTCCTTGAGAACCGCTGCACATAGGGGATTTTCTCTGGACCCTCTGCATTAGAGGGTCCAGAGACCAGGAAAATTAGAGACCAGGTGGAAAGGGCCCTTTTTATCACCTGCTCAGAGCGTGAATACTTTTTGTACACCCAGTCAGTTTACATGTTTCCAACTAGGAGATACAGTCCCTCTACAGTTAGACTGCACCCTTAGTGAGGCGAATTGAGTACATGCTCTCCTCCAGAGCTCATTCTAAAACTATGGATGGAGTTTCTCTTCTCTTGTTGACATTCAATGTTGCTGCCCCTCCAGGCCTGTCATTGTGCCATCTCGTTTGTATTTCTCTATTAAGGGACATAGCCAAGCCTTCTGTCTCTACCCCAAGCAGTGGCCTAGAGTGGACCTCCCCTAGAACTGTTTCCTGTAGGATTGCTCTCAAATTATGATGAAATGGCGTCACTGATCTAAAATCACAGTCTGCTGGACAATTCAAGAAGCACAGTGATGATTACTCTGCTCCATGGCCTTAGATCGCCAGCCATCTCTTATCCCAGCCACGCTAGCTCGCCCACTCCACTCCTCACAGTCCATCCCACACGCCCTGTAGTCAGCCTAGAAGCTAAGAACACTCCAACCAGCCTGTAAGCACCTCGGCATCGCTTTACTTCTCAGGGCCCTGGTCCCTCTGAGGCTTCCCGCAGAATAAACATCGTCCCAGCACCGCCACCGATGCAGATATAATAAATAAATACCCTTTTATGTCATGCATGCCAGCATGCCCCATTCCACGTGGCAGGTGCACACCTACTGCTTTTCATGCATGCATGCATGCATGTACCATGTTGCCTTTCCCATCATAGAGGACTTCAAGTCCCAGAAAGTAAAGATAAGCGCCGCCTCCTCTAGGCCAGCCTCGTGGATTCTCTTCCCAGCTAACTGCAAGGCTTCTGCACAACCCCAAACAATGGCCCCTCTCCCTAGCCTGGGGCTCCACTTCCCCCATAAGAGAATGCAGCCCCAGGCCTGGTCCTGCAGGCCTCCAGCCCTCTCCCTCTGCTTAAAACGCGGTGTGTTTACCTGCCTCGGGAGTGAGCGCAGGGTAGCGACTAGTTCCCATCCGAGAAAAGGACCATAGCAACGGCCCGCCCACTCTTCAACACGTGGTCTGTGATGTCATCCCTGCGATTTCCGTCGGAGCAATGAAGCGGTTCCGGGGCACTTTCTTGCTCGGGATGCAGCGGGATTCGGGAAGCGGGAAAGCTGTGGCTGCTGGTGCAAGGGCACTGAATGCTTTCGGCTTGTAGTGGGCATTTTATTTTGAATACCGGAACGTTTCTATGAGATCCTGGAGCGTCGGACTTCGTCTGGGCAAGGCTCAGGCTGCAGGAGCAGCTGCAATCCGTGTGCTGTTGGCTGGCTGCAAAAACAATTAGCATTTTCTTTCGAGATACCATGAACGTTCCTGCAAACCACCAGATTTCCACAGGGAAGCGGGAAATTGCATTTATTTTAAAAATCACGTTCAGCTATTCACCATGGAAGGTATGGAGGGCTAAGAAAAGGAACAGGGAGACAGTGGATTGTGGTGTTTAACTAATCAAAGGGGACTAATAGAGTAATTTAATCTTTCATGAGGGTGTGTTTAGGATGGGTGGTTTTAGAGGGGTCGACTGCGGCTGAGCATCTGTTGCAAGGGGAAGGAGCATCTTGTTATGAAGGGAGGATGGGGCATTATGGTATTGGTCTAGACTAGAGGGAGGGATGGGGCATCTTGGTTGGGCCTGAATGGTTGGATAGGGCACGCTGGTGTAGGTCTGGTGGGATGGGGCACATTGTTGTGGTTCTGGAGGAAGGGGGCACATTGGTGTGTGTCTGGAGTGAGGGATAGGAACATAGTGGTGTGGATCTGGGGGGAGGGATAGGGACAGTGGTATGGGTTTGCAGGGAGGGTTGGGGTACATTGGTGTGTGTCTGAGGAGGGATGGGGACATGGGTGTGGGTCTGGAGGGTGGTATGGGCCATCTAGGTGTGGGTTGGGGGGGTAGGATGGGGCATCTTGGTGTGGCTTTGGAGGGAGGTGGTGGGGCACATTCATGTGGGTTTGATGGGAGGGATGGAGCACATTGGTGTGGGTTTAGGTCGAGGCATGTGGCACATGGGTGTGTTTCCAGAGGGAGAGATGGGGCTCAGTGGGTCTTGAGGGTGGCATTGTTCATCTAGGTGTGGGTTGGGAGGGTGGCATGGGGCATCTTGGTGTGGCTCTAGAGGGAGGGGGTGGGGGCACATTGGTATGGGTTTGATGGGAGGGATTGAGCACATTGGTGTGGGTCTGGGGGTAGGGACTGGGCACCTGGGTGTGTTTCCGGAGGGAGAGATAGGGCACAGTGGGTCTGGAGGGTGGCATGGGTCATCTAGGTGTGGCTCTGGAGGGAGGGGGTGGGGCCACATTGGTGTGGGTTTGATGGGAGGGATGGGGCACATTGGTGTGGGCTAGGGGCAGGGATGGGGCACATGGGTATGTTTCCGAGGGAGAGATGGGGGACAGTGGATATGTTTCCGAGGGAGAGATGGGGCACAGTGGGTCTGGAGGGTGGCATGGGTCATCTAGGTGTGGGTTGGACGGGGCATCTTGGTGTGGCTTTGGATGGGGGCACATTGTGGGATTGGGGGGGTGGTTCATCTAGGTGTAGGTCTGGTGGGCAGGATGGGGGCATCTTGCTGTGTGAATGGAGGGATGGTGGCATCTTGGTGGGGTCTGCAATGCATAGGGGCACGTTGGTGTTGGTCTTGTGGCACATTGGTGTGGGTTTGATGTGGGGGCTGGGCACATTTTTTTTGGGTTTGATGGGAGGGACGGGGACATTGGTCTGGGGAGGGATGGCCGCATATTGGTGTGGGTCTGGAAGGAGAGGATGGGGCACATTGGTCTGGGTCTGGGGCATACTAGGATGGGTGGTTTTAGAGGGGGTTGGCTGGGGCTATCTGCGTGTGATTCAGTATCGGCACATGGGCATCTGTTGCTAGGGGAAGGGGCATCTTGCTATGTGTAGGGAGGATGGGGCATTATGGTATTGGTATAGAGGGAGGGATGGGGCATCTTGGGGTCTGGATGGATAGGGGCATGCTTGTGTGGGTCTGGCAGGAAGCGGCACATTGGTGTGGGTCTGGTGGAAGGGGCACATTGGTGTAGGGCTGGAGGGATAGGAACGTGTGGGTCTGAGCAGAGGGATAGGGACAGTAGTGTGGGTTTGGGGGACATGGGTGTGGGTCTGGAGGGAGAGATGGGGCTCAGTGTGTCTGGAGGGTGTCATGGTCATCTAGGGTTGGGAGGGTAGGATGGGGTATATTGGTGTGGCTCTGGAGGGAGTTGGTGGGGGGCACATTCGTATGGGTTTGATGGGAGGGATGAGGCACATTGGTGTGGGTCTGGGGGGATGGATGGGGCACATGGGCGGGTTTCAGAAGGGAGAGATGGGGCACAGTGGGTCTGGATGTGGCATGGGTAATCTAGGTGAGGGTTGGGAGGGTGGGATGGTGCATCTTGGTGTGGCTCTGGAGGGAGGGGGTGGGGGCACATTGGTGTGGCTCTGGAGGGAGGTGGTGGGGGCACATTGGTGTGGCTCTGGAGGGAGGTGGTGGGGGCACATTGGTGTGGATCTTGGCGGAAGGATGGTGCACATGGGTGTGTTTCTGGAGGGATAGATGGGGCACAGTGGGTCTGGTGGGTAGCACGGGTCAACTAGGTGTAGGTTAGGATGTTGGGCGGGGCATCTTGGTGTGGATCTGGAGGGAGGTGGTGGGGCACATGGGTTTGTTTCTGGAGGGAGAGATGGGGCACAGTGGGTCTGGTGGGTAGCACGGGTCATCTAGGTGTGGGTTGGGAAGTGGGACGGGGTATTTTGGTGTGGCTCTGGAGGGAGGTGGTGGGGGCACATTGCTGTGGCTCTCGAGGGAGGTGGTCGGGCACATTGGTGTGGATCTTGGCGGAAGGATGGTGCACATGGGTGTGTTTCTGGAGGGAGAGATGGGGCACAGTGGGTCTGGTGGGTAGCATGGGTCATCTAGGTGTGGGTTAGGAAGTTGGACGGGGCACATTGGTGTGGCTTTGGAGGGAGGTGATGGGGCACATTGGTGTGGATCTTGGCGGAGGGATGGTGCACATGGGTGTGTTTCTGGAGGGAGAGATGGGGGAACAGTGTGTCTGGAGGGTGGCATGGGTCATCTAGGTGTGGGTTGGGAAGTGGAACGGGGCATTTTGGTGTGGCTCTGGAGGGAGGTGGTGGGGGCACATTGGTGTGGCTCTGGAGGGAGGTGATGGGGCACATTGGTGTGGATCTTGGCGGAGGGATGGTGCACATGGGTGTGTTTCTGGAGGGAGAGATGGGGGAACAGTGTGTCTGGTGGGTAGCATGGGTCATCTAGGTGTGGGTTAGGAAGTTGGACGGGGCATCTTGGTGTGGCTCTGGAGGGAGGTAGTGGGGGCACATGGGTGTGTTTCTGGAGGGAGAGATGGGGCACAGCGGGTCTGGAGGGTGGCATGGGTCATCTAGGTGTGGGTTGCGAAGTTTGATGGGGCATCTTGGTGTGGCTCTGGGGGGAGGTGGTGGGGGCACATTGGCGTGGATCTGGGCGGAGAGGGATGGTGCACATGCGTGTTTCTGGAGGGAGAGATGGGGCACAGTGGGTCTGGAGGGTGGCATGGGTCATCTAGGTGTGTGTTGGGAAGTAGGATGGGGCATCTTGGTGTGGCTCTGGAGGGAGGTGGTGGGGGCACATTGGTGTGGATCTGGGTGGAGGGATGGTACACATGGGTGTGTTTCTGGAGGGAGAGATGGGGCACAGTGGGTCTGGACGGTGGCATGGGTCATCTAGGTGTGGGTTGGGAAGTGGGACGGGCATCTTGGTGTGGCTCTGGAGGGAGGTGGTCGGGTCCCATTGGTGTGGCTCTGGAGTGAGGTGGTGGGGGCACATTGGTGTGTTTCTGGAGGGAGGTGGTGGGGCACATTGGTATGGCTCTGGAGGGAGGTGGATGGGGCACATGGGCGTTTTTCTGGAGGGAGAGATGGGGCACAGTGGGTCTGGAGGGTGGCATGGGTCATCTAGGTGTGGGTTGGGAAGTTGGACTGGGCATCTTGGTGTGGCTCTGTAGGGAGGTGTTGGGGGCACATTGGTGCGGGTTTGATGGGAGGGATGGGGACATTGGTCTGGGGAGGGATGACCGCATATTGGTGTGGGTCTGGAAGGAGGGGACGGGGCACATTGGTGTGGGTCTGGGCGGATGGGGGCATACTAGGATGGGTGGTTTTAGAGCGGTTTGGCTGGGGCTATCTGCATGTGATTCAGGATCGGCACATGGGCATCTGATGCAAGGGGCATCTTGCTATGTGGAGGGAGGATGGTGCATTATGGTATTGGTCTAGAGGGAGGGATGGGGCATCTTGGTGTGGTTCTGAGAGGAAGCGATGGTGCACATGGGTGTGGGTCTGTAGGGAGGGATGGGGACATTGCTTTGAGTATGAAGGGAGGCACAGGACACATTGATGTGCATCTGGAGGGAGGGATGGGGCACATTGGTGTGGGTCTGGAGGGAAGGATTGGGGCTCATTGGTCGGAGGACGGATAGGGGCATCTTTCTGTGTGGAGGGAGCATGGGCCATCATGGTATGGGTCTTGAGGAAGGGATTGTGCATCGTGGAGTCTGGATCGGAGGGGGCATTGTTGATATGGAATGGGCATATGATGGGGGCATGCGAGGGAATGGTGGAGCATGTGGGTCAGGGCTGGAGCGCTCTGGTGGGAAGGAAGGGGGCATCTGGGTGTGAATGGAGGGATGGGGTATGTTTGTCTGGAGAGAAGGATGTTGGTTTATTGGAGTGGTGGGAGCATGTGTGTGTCGAAGGGATGGGGTAATCGGGTGTGGGTATAGAGAGAGGGCGAATGGCGCCATCTGAGTGTGGAGGTAGAGATGAAGCATATGGGTGTGGCTCTGAGGGGTGGAGCATCTTGGTGTAGGTATGGAGGGACGGATGTTGGTGTCTTTGTGTGGGTTCGGATGGAGGGATGGTGGCATGTAGGTCAGGAGGGAGGTGGCATTTGAATCTGGAACGTGTTTGGAAGGAGAAATGGGGCATTTGAGTGTGAATGGTTTCTGCTTGTGGGTGGGGGCATAAAGGATCATTAACAGCGGAGCAGCGGGAGGGAGAGCCGTGGGCCCGACCTCGGTTGCATCCCAGACGTGCACACCCACAGCCCGGGGCACCTCTCGCAGAGCGGTCCGGTGCGCGTGGTCAACCAGCCCCCTCTCCTCACTGAGCCCGCATCTGCGCTGGCCGGGGGGCGCACACTCCTCTCTCTGACCTGCCAGCGGCTGGGCATTGGTGGGCACACCCCGGTCACCAGGGAAGCCCTGACTGGGGGCAGCCGGGAGCCGAGGGAAACCTGACTGCTCTCGAGGGGTGCCTCCCCAGGCAGACAGGCACCCGGGCAAGCCAGGCATGAGCCATGGTGCAGCTGGCTCACTTGACGGTGGGCGCCAAGGTTCCAACCGCCCACATCTGTGTGTGAGCAATGGCCAGGCCCGCTGGCACAGTGGGTGACCTTCCCTCTTGCCCAGGTACCTGGAGCTGGGTCCTATGCGGCCGGGCTGGGGTTTGAAGACTCTAGTGGTCCCACCCGACCCCCTGTCTGTGCTGTCTCTGGCCTGCCTCGTTGTCCATCTCCCAGCCCCCCCTCCCAAAAGGGAAGGGGTCGGGGAAGGATGAGTGGATCGGGCCGTGTGGGCAGGTGGCGGAGCGGCCTACCTCCATCCCCCTGGGAAGCGCTGTGCTGCTGCAGCTGGCGGTCAGGCTGAGCACCTGGATTATTATTTTTTATTTTTTTGAAACCACAATGGTTTCGGCCGAGCTAGACAGGGAGCTGGGCTGTCCTGCCACAGCCAGCGCTGCCTCCCCCAACCTCTCCTGCACCGGCAGGGTCAGGCCGACGTCTAGGACAAAAAAAGTTGCCTGTGGCTCTTGGCGGTGGATCACTCGACTCGTGCATCGATGAAGAACGCAGCTAGCTGCGAGAATTAGTGTGAATTGCAGGACACATTGATCAACACTTCGAACGCACCATGTGGCCCTGGGTTTTTCCCGGGACTACGCCTGTCTGAGGGTCGCTTGTACATCAATCGCCCTGGGGTTCACTCCCAGGGGCGTGGCTGGGGCTGTCGCAGGGACCCCATTCCATTCATCCCCCTAAGGTCAGACCCCGATCAGCACCGTCGCTGGATCCTTGGATCTGGCGCGCAAGCTCATTGCCGACGCGTCCTGGTTTCCCCAGTTTCCCCACCTCATGCTGGTTTCGGGAGGGCCGGGTGGCCCACGCGCCCCGGATGTGGTGGCAGCGGCAGCAGGCTTTAAAAAAGCCTGGTGCACCTTCACCCTACCCCGGGGCACCTGGCCGTGCTGTGTGTGGCTGTCTTTGGTGTCCCACGGCTGCCGGCGCAGGATGACCATGGAGCACGGACCTTGTGACCATGTGGGCTTCGGTCACAGATTGGGACAGAATACACTTGCCTGCGCCAAGGGCTGGGGCAACCCCCCATACGGGCCCGAGGCCAGCTGCCCTGAGCTTTGTGCTCCACGGCCTCAGATCAGACATGGTGACCTGCTGAATTTAAGCATATTACTAAGCAGAGGAAAGGAACTAACCAAGATTCCCTCAGTAACGGCCAGTGAAAAGGGAAGAGCCCAGCGCCGAATCCCCATTCAGCAGCAGGCGTGGGAAATGTGGCGTACAGAAGATTGACTCCCCGGCATCACTCAGGGGGCTCAAGTCCTTCTGATTGTCTCCCCACGCAGATGGTGTTAGGCCGATAGCGGCCTCTTGCCCACCGGGATCAGGTCTTCTTGGAGTCAGGTTACTTGGGAATGCAGCCCAAAGCGTGTGGTAAACTCTGTCTAAGGCTAAATACGGGCGCGAGACTGGTGACTAGCAAGTACCGTAAGGGAAAGTTGAAGAGAGTTCAAGAGGGTGTGAAACGGTTGAGCGGTAAACTGGTGGGGTCTGTGCAGTCCACCCACAGGATTCAACACGGCAGGCAGGTTGGTCACCTGGAACGGTGGAGGCCCTTGTGGGTCTGCAGCGCGGGCACATCCAGCCCCAGCAGGGTGCATTTGGGAAGGCCCCAGGGGGCAGGTGGCTCTCTGCTCCAGCAGAGAGTGTTACAGCCCCCTGACAGCAGTTTTGCTGTGTCCACGGAGCTGAGGGAGATAGACCACCACCGGGCCCTTATCCGGCAACTGTCCTGGCCCCTCTTGGGGGTTGCTAGAGTGGCCACGGGAGACGGGGCTCCCGATGTGACTGTGGTGGACTGCCCTCAATACACCCCAACCACGTCGTGCTGCCGGGCGGGGAGGCCCACAAAGGGCGCCAGGGGTCGGTTAACCACCCGACCTGTCTGGAAACACTGACTAAGAATATAATGCCTGCCCGAGTCAGAGGGATGAATGAAACCCTGTGATGTAGTGATGTAATGATGTTGAGGGCCGGTGCCCGGCGATTGCAGTGGCATCCTGTTGCGGTGGGCTCTCCACCGACCCGTCTCCCCCGCTCTGTCAGAGATGATGCATGAGCGTGTGTGATAGGACCCGAAAGATGGTGAACTCGGCCTGGTGGAGGTCCGTAGCGGTCCTGATGTGTAAATCGGTCATCCGACCTCGGTATAGGGGCAAAAGACTAATCGAATGATATAGTAGCTGATTCTCTCCGAAGTTTCACTCAAGATAGCTGGCGCACGGAAACCCCAGTTTTATCTAGCAAAGCGAATGATTAGAGGTCTTGGGGCCAAAATTATCTCAACCTGCTCTCAAGCTTTAAATGGGTATGAAGCCCGGCTTGCTGGCGTGGAGCCGGGTATTGTATGAATGTGCTCAGTGGGCAACTTTTGGTAAGCAGAACAGGCGCTGCGGGATGAACCGCACCCGGGGTTAAGGCGCATGATGCAGATGCTCATCAGTCCCCAGAAACGGTGTTGGTTGATATAGACAGCAGGACGGTGGCCATGGTAGTCGGAATCCGCTAAGGAGTGTGTAACAACTCACCTGTCGAATCAACTAGCCCTGAAAATGGATGGCCCTGGAGCATCAGGCCCATACCAGGCCAGCGTTGAGAGCCGCGGGGGGCTAAGTCAGGCGAGTAGGAGGGCTGCTGCAGTACGCACAGAAGCCCGGGGCGAGGGCCCGAGTGGAGCCGCCGCAGGTGCAGATCTTGGTTGTAGTAGCAAATATTAAAACGGGAACTTTGAAGAATAAAGTGGAGAAGGGTTCCATGTGAACAGAAGTTGAACATGGGTCAGTCAGTCCTAAGGGATGGGCGAGCGCCGTTCGGAAGGGATGGGCTATGGCCTCCATTGCCCTCAGCCGATCGACAGGAAGTCGGGTTCAGATCCCCAAATCCAGAGTGGCAGGGACGGGCGCCCTTGCGGCGTCCAGTGCGGCAATGCAAATGATCCCAGAGAAGTAGGCGGGAGCCGCACAGTTTTTTTTTTCTTTTTTTTGGGAAAAAACAATGTTTATTTTATATAACACACAATTCTTGGGACTTCCATCATCAGATTCAGCGTCAGAGTGTTACAATCAGCATTGTCCAGTCCCATGAAACTCCCTCCCCCCTAACTTGAGCCAATATGTCCATGTCATCATCCTGTGATTTTTCAGGCGGGTTTATCGTCGTCTCTTTATCCGTTTTATCATCGCTCTGATCAGACTGGGGGGGCCACTCATGGTAGCCACCAGCTGCCTCCATTCAATTAGGGGTCGTACCTCCTCCCCTCCCCTACAAACCGCGTCCCACCAAACAGCCGTTTCTGCCTCTGCCCATTTTAAGAGGTCAGCCCATCACAACTCTATCCTCGGCCTCTGGGCTGCCTTCCAGCACATTGCTATCCTTCGTTTGGCCAGGACATATGCTAGATGTTTCATTCTGCTTATGTGCTTTAAGTTACGTGGCCTAGGGAATCCCCCCCAGCATGCATGCCCAGGCCGACTCCACCTCCAGTGTAATACCGGATCCTGCTAAGCGTGCCTTCACTTCTTGCCAAAACCGCCCCACCTCAGGGCAGGCCCAAAACATGTGGAGTAGCCAAGCCTCCTCCACCCCACACCTAGGGCATTTCTGAGTCGTATGGCCACCAAACCTAGCGATCTTACTGGGGGTGAGCTATGCTCTATGTGTGACATATAGTTGGATCTGCTGGAGCATTGCATTCCGGGACACTTTTTTATATCTTTGGGCTCTTTTCCAGAGCCCATCCGACATGGGCTCTCCCACCTCATCCTCCCAAAGTTGTCTGTTGGGTCAAGTCCTTCCCCACCTTGGATCCCAACAGCTCGTATATGCGGGAAATCTCATGCCCACCCTCTGAAATATCATATATAGCCTCCATGGTGGCATCCGGTTGTCCGGTGAGCACCTCTGTTGGCCACTTCACTCGTACTTTCTTGACAATTCTGGTGTAAGTTATGTACTGCCCTTTATGCACCCCAGTATCTTCGATCAGGTTCGGGAACTCTAATGCCTCCCCTTCCAGCCATATGTTTCCCAGGGTGGCCAGGCCCACTGGTTCCCAGTACTTGCGGACCCCTTGTATCAGCTAGGGATCCTCTCCACATAGTGCTGCACGCGGCACCTGCACAGAGTACGGAACCAGGTGTCCCGCAATCTGCCACGTTCTGTGCCATATCTCCCATCCCAGTACCAGCAGCCCCGCCATTCCCCGGACCCTCGACTTGGACAGCCACACCACTTCTTTGTGAAAGAAGGGGAGCAGTTCCCTGCACAGCAGCCTGCTTTCTGCCATCTCCTCGCCAGACAGCCATCTTGCTACATACTGCAGCTGCTCTGCCAGATAGTATAGCTCAAAATTTGGCAGGTTGATCCCTCCCCTATCACACAAGTTCTGTAGTTTCCAGAGGGCCACCCTGTTCCTGGAGTTGCCCCAGATGAAGCTCCTACACAGGCTATGGAGGCTAGCGAAAAAGCGCCTCGGGATCCCATGCGGGATGTTAACAAAGAAATGCAACAGTCTGGGCAAAACTACCATTTTTAGCAGAGCAGCCCTCCCCACCATAGCCAGGGGTAACCTGGACCAGAATCCCATGCTGTTCTTAATTCCTTCTACTGCTTTAACCGTGTTGCGTGCATGTTCTTCTGCCATATGGTATATGTCAATTCCGAGATATCGGAACGACTTTGTGTGCCAGGGTAATCGGCAACACTGGCAGACTCCTAGGCAAGACAAGCTTGTATCTCCCCATAGGGAACACGCTAGACTTTTTGGGGTTAACCGCTATGCCAGAGAGAACGGCAAATTGCTCCATCATGTCTAGAATATATTGCATGTTCTCTTCTGGGTAGCGTAAATATAACAGTATGTCGTCCGCATATAAAGAAACAAGGTGCATGCCATCCGCAGTGCGAATACCTATCTCCTCGTATTGCTGTCTCAGGCAGGTGGCCAATGGCTCCAGTGCCCATATGTATAACATGGGCGACCACGGGCAGCCCTGTCTAGTGCCTCTGCTTAGTTACCATTTGTCCGAAATGATAGCACCCGTTTTGACCCTGGCGATCGGGGAGCTGTATAACATTGTCACCCACCTGAGGTACCCCGGTCCCATTCCATAGCCCTTAAAGGTCGTGATCAACTAGGGCCTTTTCACTGGCTCGAAGGCCTTGACCGCGTCTAGTGAAACTATTGCCAGTTCACCTGGGTCATTTTTTGTCTGGTCAAGGATGTGATGCAGTCTTCTGAGATTATCAGTTATGTTCCTGACATAGCCCGTTTGGTCGGCGTGTATCAGTTTACCAATGACAGCCTTAAGCCTATTTGCCAGTACAGCAGTGAGGATTTTACTAACCTGATTGAGCATCGATAAGGGCCTGTACGACCCACAATCAGTGATAGGCTTGCCCGGCTTCAGAAGTGGGATAATCACCGCCTCTCGCAGGGTCTCTGGTAGCCTGCCTTGCTCATACGACTGGTTAAGCATGGCCAGCAGCGGGTGAAGCAACTCTTGTTCATAGGTTTTATAAAATTCACTTGGAAGCCCATCGGACCCGGGGGCCTTACAGGTGGGCAAGTAGCGAACCACTAGTTCGAGTTCTTCCATCGTAATAGGGGCATCTACGTCTGCGCGTTCTGCCTCATCTAAGGTGGGTAGGCCCATGTCCTCCAATCTTACCCGAATTTCGTGGTCTCTAGGGCCACCTGGGTCCTCATAAAGATGTTTATAGAATCTCAGGAACTCCTCATTCACCCCCTCCTGGGTATTCTGAGTCCACCCTCCCTTGCCTTTAATTTCCCTGATCACCGTTCGCGGCGTCTCACTCTTGTATAGCCAGGCCAGCAACCTGCCCGGCTTATCTCCCCCTGCGTGCTGTCTCTCCACGTATTTCTTATAGCTTAGTTTACATAACCTGTCCCAGCAGTCCCCACTGGCCTGTTGTAATTGCCTTATCCTGTCTCTGTCCTCATCAGCAGTGCCTTCTGTACGCATCCTGCCCTCCAACTCCTCCTCAATTCCCTTCCACTCTGCTCTATGCCCCCCTGGAGCCCCCTAGACTTTGAAATGGCAACCCCCTGCAAAACCACCTTAAACGCCTCCCAAACAGTTCCCATAGAGCTTACACTACCAGTATTTATCTCGAAGTACTCAGTGATCGCCTCTCTTAAATCCTCCCTGAATCCCAGGTCCTGCAGAGCCTCGGCTCTGAGTTTCCAAGTGGGAATCCGTGCCCTGGGAGGTTGATGCCGCCACTCCAGGACCAGGGGAGAGTGGTCCAAAAGCACCCTAGCTTTGTATTCCGCACCTTCCATCTCTCCTGCCAACTCTGTGTAGGCGAACACATAGTCTAATCTTGTGTGGTGCCGTATAGTGCGAGTATTGTCTATCCACTGGATGCAACTGCCTCCAGACATCCACTAGGTCGAAGTCCCTCGGGAGGGCCTGCAGCACCTTTGCTGCTGGGGTTGGTTTGTCTATCTTACTATCCGATCTTTCAACATTAGGGTTAAGTACACAGTTAAAATCACCTCCCCAAATAATCCCACCACCCAGCAGAGGGCCGACTCTACCGTACAGGGTCCTAAAGTAAGCCGCTGTGTCCTGGTTAGGGGCATATAAATTTACAATACACACTTCTCGGTTTTTCAATATACCCTTCACAACAATCTGCCATCTGGGTCACCCGTGACCTGAAGCAGCTGAAATGGCACCTGCGGCGCCACCCAGATGATAACTCTTCTAGCGTAGGCCGAGTATGTGGATCCCACCAGGCACCCCCTCCACTTCTTCTTAACCACCTCCAATTTCTCCCTAGTAAGGTGGGTCTCTTGCAATAATGTTATGTCGGTCCTCATCCTTTTCAGATACATCATCACCTTGTTACGTTTCAGATAGCCGTTGAGGCCCCTGACATTCCAGGTAACCACTGTAAGGCACCCTGGCGCCATCACCATGATATCCCGCCTCTTAAGGGTCACATTTTGGCTCAATACCCTTTCCCTCCCCTCAAACTTCCCTCCAACCCCCTTCCCAACTCCCCATCCCTCAACTTCAAACCACTGCACACCCCTCTCACCCTCCCACCCCCCCCCCTTCGTCTACCCCAACCCCAACAAGTGCCCAGCTCCATCCCTGGATCTCAGGCCCCCCTGCGTTTGGTTCTGCCCTAAAAGGCCCCAGCCCAGAACCCAGCAGGGTGTCACCGAACTACCAGTGACCTAACTAAACTATTTGCTATGGGGGTGTGAGGTCATGCTCCGTATAGCTCCTATATCTATATCAAGTTTTCCAGTGCCACTGTCTCATATTTATAATTGTAGCTCTGAACACACTCCTCTGCCGGTATATGCAATGCTATATTCAAGTCCCATTGTTATGAGCTGCAGCACTTAGGGCGCTTTTCCGACGCATGTTACTTATCTCCACCTTCTGCTCCCTGGATGTCCGGTTCCTGGGGACAGCTCTGCGCATCTAACCATCCCATGGCGTCCTCTGGGGTGTCAAAAAACAAGGTTCTGCTCTTGTAGAAAACCTTCAGTTTAGCTGGAAAAAGCAGCATGTACCTATGGCCTGCATCCCGCAATCTTCTTTTCACGGACCCAAAGTTCATGCGGCTGCGCTGTACTTGCAAGGTATAATCCGGGTATGCCGTTATGTTCGCAGCACCTCTTTGTATCGTGCCGCCCTTCCGAAAGTGTTCAAGGATTTTTTTCCCGGTCCCGGTAGTTTAGGATCTTCGCTATCACCGGCCTGGGGGGGTTGGGGGATAGGGTTCCCCGGCGGTGGCTTCCTCATCAGGGCCCTGTGTGCCCTCTCTACAGCGAACCCCTAGGACAGAGCTCCCCCGGTTATCTCCTGTAATAGCATAGACTCGATGTATTCGTAGGGTTAGTTCCCTCAGCTCCTTCCGACAATGGGAATATTGTTCCTTCGGGCGCGTCCCTCCGCCTCTTCCGACCTGCTCTCCAGATTGCCCACACGTTGTAGCAAGGCGTGAAGTTCAGATTTATGGGCAGCACAGGCTGCTGTGTTCGGGGCCACCTCTTTTTCCACGTCCTCCGTGCGCTCAGCCAACAATCGTACGTCTTGCCGGAGAAGATTTACGTCCTCCTGCACCGCTCCAACTTTGAGCTCAAGTACAGCTTTCAATTCACTGATTGCCAGGCCCAGTTTGGTCTCCAAGGCCACTTTCAGGTCCGCAAGCACCTCCTGGTTGTCCATAATGTCTGGGCCCCCAGCGGGGGTCCTGTCTTTCTTCCTGGCCCCTTCTGCACCTGGTGGTGTTTTGGCAAAATCGTCCAGTGTGGGCTGCTTGCCTTTCTGTCTGATGGGTTTGTTGGACATCTTGTTGCGTCAGGGTAAAGTGAGTCGGCCCCAAAACGTGCTGTCCTCTTTTAGAACGTGCTAAATTGCCCCAAATGTCTAGGCCCGGCCTGATCGTTTCAGGGGTGTCCTCCAGCGACCTCCCCTATTTCTAGAATGGACTGTGTCCTCCCACGTACCCATGTGGGTTCATTCAGCCTTCACAGGACTAAGGACCCTGCCCCAGTCGATCTAGCTCCCTGGGCTGTCTGCCTGGCGCTGGTGTGGCTCTGCGGGCTCTGGTGGCCACTCTTGCTGGTCCCCACTTTCATGGGGCAACCCCGTACACCTTCATCTGCAGTTACCTCTTGCGGCCACCTCGGGCACGTTGTCTGCGTCTCTTTGTTCCCACTTCAGGCGGCTGCAAGTCTCTGTGTTTCTGTCTAAGCCTGTCTGTGCCGCTCGGGTGGCTGGATCAGCATTCGTAAATCAATCATAGGCATGTCTTGTTCTTCGTTGTGCTATTGTGTTTACTAGCCTCCACAGGATGGTTTAGTGGAGTTTGTTGCAGGTTGGGTTGCCGATGTGTGCCTGCGCCTCTTCGTCTCGCGGTGCGGCGCTGGGTTTATTTTGTCATGGGCATTTCAGCTTATCAGCTGTCTGTGAGCAGCAACAGTGCTCTTTTCTCTCCTCCCATCACCTCGTTAAAGGAGACGGATGCTCCCAGCGTCGCCTCCCTCTGATCAATCCGCTTGGTGCACAGCGTACCGGGCAGCTCCCTGCGTCTATATACACGCGCGCATTGGCGCCATTTTGAATGCGCTATCTAAGCTCCGCATCGCAGCCCATTCAAAGAATTGCTTGGCAACATGATAGTTAGTTCAATATAAGTCAGTAGTGCTCTAGTCGCCACCAGGTTCATTCTAGTTACTGGTTCCACATTCCACCATGCAATAGTTCCATGTTTGCAGGGTCAGCGGTCTGCATGACCCTGCCCTGTGCTGCAATTGCAAGATCAACTCCCTTGTCCCCGGTGGATGCGTGAACCTATACACGTTGCAAAGGGTAATATGATTAAGCTGGCATCTGTTTTGCTAGGAGCTGCTATCACATCTAATCAGGGTCCCCCTGTGTGCCTCCGTCAGGTCTCAGGCAACCCTTAGGCTGTGCTCAGCTTTATTATCAGTGAAACTTGATTGCATCCGTTTCAGGGTCTTCCTGTGTGGCACTCCGTATACTAAGCTGGCCCTGTACATCCGTGTTATTGCGTTACCTTCGGTCCGGATGGCCGCAACACAGAGCCTGCAGCCGTGGACACCATGCGCGACCCGAAAAGCTGCCCTGTCATAGGCCTGTCTAATGACCAAGTCTCCACTGCGGCTGCAAGCGAAACCGCCCATAATGCTTGGACGGCTCACACGCCGTCACTTCGCTACAGCTGCTTGTGGACACGCCGGTGCCTCGTATGTGTTGCGCATACACTGCCGAGTATTGCAGTGTATATTGTACTGTCACTTATTCATTGGTGAGCAGCCTTGTAGTCTATCACGCATACACGCGGACTGCTTGGGGTTCCAGTCCCGTTTCGTCGCGCACCGGGCATGCGCTTTTCAATCACGGCACTGTTCGTTTGCCGTTTTACTCCGACGTCTGGCTTCTCCCCTGTGTTCCGCGCTGTGGCCACAGGGGGTCTTAACAGCTCCGCTCTACTCGCGGCCCCTTCTGGCAGACCCGATCTGAGCGCAGCTCTCTCTCCTACAACGGGCTGCTCGCGAGTCAGCTGTCCTCCACATCTCTTTGTTGTTGGCGGATCGCCATTTTAGATTCCTCACAAGCGCACCGCCACAAAATTCTTCCGGCTGATTTCGCTCGCATCACAGCGCTGATCCTCACCATCTCCAGCTCCAGTTGGGCAGTGTTAGTTCATGAACTCGGACAAACGATGTATTCAGACCAGGATGGTTTCAATGTGTCATAGCAAAAACAAAGAGGTGATGCCTGGAAGGTTTAGAATTAATCTTAACCACTGGCAATGCTCTGGGCTACCCTCCAGACCACCGTTCTTCGCCTGCCAAGCCATTACAGAAGGGAAAGACCATATGCAAATCAGGCTTGGCCCCACCCCAAAAGGGGCGGTCCAGCCCGAAATGCTAGGCCACATCCCTTCTGCACGAGACCACAAGCATCCCCAAACATGTTTCGCCCTTGTTGGGGCTCATCAGTGAGGAGTAGCTTGGGTCTCTAGGCCCAGCAGGCACGGGACCCACGTCTGGGCATTCCCGTCCCACTCGGGGTGACATAGCAAAAACAAAGAGGTGATGCCTGGAAGGTTTAGAATTAATCTTAACCACTGGCAATGCTCTGGGCAACCCTCCAGACCACCGTTCTTCGCCTGCCAAGCCATTACAGAAGGGAAAGACCATATGCAAATCAGGCTTGGCCCCACCCCAAAAGGGGCGGTCCAGCCCGAACCGCTAGGCCACATCCCTTCTGCACGAGACCACAAGCATCCCCAAACACGTTTCGCCCTTGTTGGGGCTCATCAGTGAGGTGTAGCTTGGGTCTCTAGGCCCAGCAGGCACGGGACCCACGTCTGGGCATACCCGTCCCACTTCCCCTTTTGGGGTGGGGCCAAGCCTGATTTGCATATGGTCTTTCCCCTTCTGTAATGGCTTGGCAGGCGAAGAACGATGGTCTGGAGGGTTGCCCCGAGCAATGCCAGTGGTTAAGATTCAGTCTAAACCTTCCAGCCATCACCTCTTTGTTTTTGTTTTGGTTTCAATGTGTCACATTTTCTCTGATCATTTCAGGATCATCAGGAGCCTCCTTGGAAACACGTCCTCCTACATGGCTCTGTAGCCACGCCCCCAGCCGCACAGAGAGTTCTTTTCTTTTCTTTGTGAGGGGCAGGGCACCCTGGAATGGGTTTGCCCCGAGAAAGGGGCCCGAGCTTTGCAAAGCGTCGCTGTTCCGGCGGCGTCCGGTGAGCTTCCGCTGGTCCTTAAAAATTTGGGTGAGATTTTGTAAATCTCGCGCCAGGCCGTACCCATATCCGCAGCATGTCTCCAATGCGGACAACCGCTGGCATGTCAGAACAATGTAGGTACGGGAAGTCAGCCTCTGGATGCGAGCCGGTCCCTTCCTGGGGATCACCCCAGCTGCAGTGTTCGCCATTCTTGTTGTTCCTCTGGGGGTTCAGGGCCGGCATTCTGCCTCGGCCGACACCTAGCAGCTGACTTGGAACTGGTGCGGACCAGGGGAATCTGACTGTTTAATTAAAAAAAAGCATTGCGAAGGCCTGTGGAGGGTGTTGACGCAATGTGATTTCTGCCAAGTGCTCCTAATGTCAAAGTGAAGAAATTCAATGAAGCGTGGGTAAACGGATGGGGTAACTATGACCTTTTAAGGTAGCCACATGCCTCGTCATCTAATTAGTGATGTGCATGAATGGATGAATGAGATTCCCACTGTCCCTATCTACTATCTAGCGAAACCACAGCCAAGGGAACAAGCTTGGAAGAATCGCCAGGGAAAGAAGACCCGGTTGAGTTTGACTCTAGTCTGGCACTGTGAAGAGACATGAGGTAGGATAAGTGGGAGGCCCTCGGGCCGCTGGTGAAATACCACTACTCTTATTGTTTTTCCACTTACCCGGTGAGGCGGGGGGCGAGCCCCATGGGGCTCTCGCTTCTGGCTCCAAGCACCCGTCACCTGCCGGGCACGACCCACTCCGGGGACAGTGGCAGGTGGGGAGTTTGACTGGGGTGGTACACCCTGTCAAAGGATAACGCAGGTGTCCTAAGGCGAACTCAAGGAGGACAGAAACCTCCCGCGGAGCAGACGGGCAAAAGCTAGCCTGATCTCGATTTTTCAGTATGAATATAGACCGTGAAAGCAGGGCTTCGCGATCCTGCTGACTTTTTGGGTTTCAAGCAGGAGGTATCGGAAATGTTACCACAGGGATAACTGGCTTGTGGCGGCCAAGCCTTCATAGCGACGTCGCTTTTTGATCCTTCGATGTCGACTCTTCCTATCATTGTGAAACAGATTTCACCAAGCATCGGATTGTTTACCCACTAATAGGGAACGTGAGGTGGATTTAGACCGTTGTGAGACAGGTTAGTTTTACCCTACTGATGATGTGTTGTTGCAATAGTAATCCTGTTCAGTACGAGAGGAACCGCAGGTTCAGACATTTGGTGTGCATGCTTGGCTGAGGAGGGGTGAAGCTACCATCTGTGGGATTATGACTGAACGCCTCTACATCCAAAATCCCCCCCTCCACCCCAGACCGTGATACAGCAGCGCTGTCGAGCATCAGTTAGCTTAGGACAGCTGGCCTTGGGGCTGGTGTGTAGAGCCGCTTGCCTCAGGACTTGAGTGTGGACAGAATGGGGGCCACCTCTCTCACCCATAGTGCACCGCATGTTTGTGGGAATCTGGTGCTAAATCATTCATCGACAACCTGATTCTGGTTCAGGATTTCGTAAGTAGCAGAGCAGCTACGTCGCTGCGATCTATTGGAAGTCATCCTCTGAGCCAAGCTTTTGTTGCAAGGCGGCAGCACCGCCAAGGTTCTCCATCCTTCCTCCTGGGGCATGCGGGGTACACAGGAAAATACCACCCACCACAGGGGCGCACCTGCGGGAGTGTGCGGGCTGGGCGGGGAGCACTCTTCTCACCTTTCCTGGTCAGCCTGGCAGACCAGATGGCCTTGGGCCCGGGCCTTCGAGGTGGTGCCTTAAGCCCCCGAACAGGGCAGGGGAAGAGAGGGTGCAGCCACCCCAGGGCGCGGGGTTGTAGCTAAAGCCTGTGCCCCTGGAAAGTGGGGTTGGGGCAGGCCCGGCTGGCCACTGGACCACCTGGCCTGGTAGTAGGCCCAGATGGCCCAAGTTGTGGCTGGTGGACCAGATGCCCGAGTTGCGGCTGACTCCTGCATTTGTCTCCGGTCGGGTTCCGTAAGCTTAATAGTCGGCGTGGAAGTGTCTCCTCGGCCCGAGAGCGCTGAGTTGGTGCCTTAAACCCAGGGCGGGGAAGAGAGGCAGCAGCTTAAGCACCCACCCCAGAGCACGCGGGGTGGTACCTTAAGCCTGTGCCCCTGGGCGGTGGGGGCAGGTACGGCCGCTGGGCCATCTGGCCCGGGGAGTAGGCCCAGATGGCCCGAGTTGTGGTTGCCACGGCTGACTCCTGCATTTGTCTACGGTTGGCATGGAAGTGCCACCTTGCGGCCTTCAGGGCAGCCGTGGCGCAATTACAGGCTTTAGTTCAATGGCGTTCGTGGGTTGCTCCCGGTCCTCTGGCAAGTATCAACCAGTTGTGGTCAGGTCCAAGACGAGGTGCGTGTGTCAAGGGGCGCCCTGAGCGGGTCCCTTTCCTCCGCATGGGGGTAAATGCTCTCGCAGTGGCCGGCCCTGAGTTCCACACTGTTTGTGGGTTAGTCCTGGAGGGAAAGGCTCTAATGTTGTGGGAGCAGCTCAGGCCAGAGCTCCAGGGTGAAAGCCCCCGGACCCAGTGGTAGTCGCATCGCTCCCCACAGGGAAAAGCTCTAAAGGGGCCCTGCTAAAGCTCCAGGGTGGCTGGCGGCGGGGGTGTCCTGGCCTTGGGTGCCTGTCTCACGTCTGGGTTGACTGTCCCCAAGCCTGGTGGTGATCGTGGGGAGCCCTGTCCCTCTCTGGAGGGTAAAGCTCTAATGTGGCGGGCGAAGCTCTAAGGTGGCCCGGGCCAGAGCTCCACGGTGACTGGGGCTGCTGCCCCCACTGGCCTTGGGTGCCAGCCTTGTGCGTGTGGGTGGAGTCCCCAAGCCTTGCGGTAGTTGCGGGGAGCCCTGGAAGGGGAAGCTCTAAATGGGCCCTGCTAAAGCTCCAGGATGGCTGGGGGGGGGTGCCGGTCCCCCCCAAGCACCCAGCCTTGGGTACCTGTCTCACATGTGGGGCGACTGTCCCTCCCCAGAGGGATAAGCTCCAGGGTGGATCAAAAACCTCTTATGTGGAGGGGGGGGAGAAAAACTCTAAGGTGGCCTTGCCAGAGCTCGAGGATGACGATTGGTGTTGGCCCATGCCTTTGGGCACCTGCCGGTGCCTTGTCTTTTGTCAGGTGGGGGGGCCAAAGGCCCTTCCCATCCAGGCCCATTGGAATGCTTTGACCTACCAGATGGCCGCTCTCTGAGCCCGGCTATCTGGTTATTGGCCAGAGGAATGTCTGCAAGGACCAGGCGGCTTGTCTGCTCTGGAAGTTCTGATGGGCGTCAGTTTAAAATGTTTCTCCAGTTGGGTCTCTAAGGAGCCCGAGGCTTTTGCCGAGAGGTCCCGCTCTGTCACTCTGGGTACACAGATGACGAAACTTAGTCTCCTTCCTCCGGATTACTATAGACTGGGTGAGAGGGACCTGTCTGCGCTCCTCTTGGTTCTCGTTGCCCAACCCGGGCTCTATGGTGAAAACCCGGGCCAGCCGGGGGGGCGTGCCCCACGCAATGCCCCAGCAGAGACTGGCCTGCTGGGGGTGCTCTTCCGAGCACTCCATGGGATCGATTTGGTGCACTTGGTCTGTCTAGGGTTGGACTGCTTGGCCATCCTCGGCTGTTTCAAGCAATTTGCTTCCACCCGCCTTGGGACCGTGTCATGGGTTTGCTTCCCTCGGGGAGGGCCCCCTCGTTTGGGCAGCTCTAGAGCGAAGGCTAAGCAGCCCGGCAGCTCCCCAGTGGTCAGATCAGACGGGTTCTCTCGCAAGCCACGACGCGGCCCCTCCTCCACCAAGCACGTTTCTCCAGCAGTTCGGAACACACGTTGGCTGCTGACCCCCTCTGTCGCCATACCAGTGGCAGCGTGCTGGCAAACCCCACTACCGGTTCAAGTTGTGCCTGGCCTCTCCCTCCCACCCACCCTGTGGCATGGCTGAGCAGGCCCGGGCGCCTGCGTGACCAACCTGTCCACCCGACACGCACACGTCTAGGGATGCTCTTTGGCGCTCGGGTCCTGCAGACAGCCCAAGAGGGTGCGCAGGTTGGCTCTGAGGCAGTCGCGCGGCTCCTCCCGTTGCCACCCTCCATCAGGTGCGGCTACCTCATTGATCCTGCCAGTAGCATATGCGTGTCTGAAAGATTAAGCCATGCACGTGTAAGTACAAATGACTGGTACAGTGAAACTGCAAATGGCTCATTAAATCAGTTATGGTTCCATTGATCGTGCCATCTGTTACTTGGATAACTGGTAATTCTAGAGCTAATACATGCCGACGAGTGCGGACCTCCCGGGATGCATGCGTTTATCAGACCAAGACCAATCCGGGCTCGCCCGGCCGCTTTGGTGACTCTAAATAACCTCAGGCCGATCGCACATCCATGTGACCGTGACGATGCATTCAGATCAACTTTCGATGGTACTTTGGTGACCACGGGCAATGGGGAATCGGGGTTTGATTCTGGAGAGGGAGCCTGAGAAACGGCTAGAACATCAAGGAATGCAGCAGGCGCCGAAATTACCCAATCCCGACTCCGGGAGTTAGTGACGAAAAATAACAGTACAGGACTCTTTCGAGGCACTGTAATTGGAATGAGTACAATGTTTAAATCCTTTAACGAGTACCCATTGGAGGGCAAGTCTGGTGCCAGCAGCCACGGTAACTCCAGCTCCAATAGCATATATTAAAGTTGCTGCAGTTAAAAAGCTTGTAGTTGGATTTTGGGATTGAGCTGGCGGTCCGCCGTGAGGTGAGCTACCACTGCCTGTCCCAGCCCCTGCCTGAGCGTCCTGGGGGTCTGAAGCGTTTACTTTGAAAAAAGTACAGTGTTCAAAGCAGGCTGGTCACCTGAATACTTGAGCTAGGAATAATGTAATAGGACACTGGTTCTATTTTGTTGTTTTTCGGAACTGGGGCCATGATTAAGAGGGACAGCCGGGGGCATTCGTATTGTGCCGCTAGAGGTAACATTCTTGGACCAGCGCAAGACGAACCAAAGTGAAGGCATTAGCCAATAATGTTTTCATTAATCTACTGTTGTTTTTGGTTGTTGGTCTTCAGGTCTGCCACTCTGCCAAATTCCCCTAGGAGTGCGGTTAACTTCCCGAGGGAAGTGTCCATGTCTGTTAGCACGACTAGGAGGTCGTCGGCAAAGGCCATTGCCTTATGGTCTTCCCCACCGAATGTAATCTCCTTTATTCCCCTCTCCTGTCTAATTCTAGCTAGGAAGGGTTCGAGAAAGTTTGCGTACAGGAATGGTGACATGGGCAGCCCTGCTTAGTACCCCTAGTGATCCTTATCGCCTGGGAGACATGCCTATTGATAGCCAGCCTGATAAGTGGTGCCCCATAGTTGACTTTGACCAGGTGGACAAGTTCCGGGCCAAACCCCATAACCATCATCGTAGCAAACAAGAATGACCATTTGACTCGGCCAAATGCCTTCTCTGCATCTAGTGCTAACACTCCCTGCCCTCAGGACTGCCCTGTTTTGAGTTCTCTATCAGGTGGGATATTCGCCTAATTTTGACAAACGTTTGTCGCCCCTTGACAAAGCCTGCTTGATCCGGGTGGATCAGGTCAGTGATTACTTTATCCATTCTAGATGTTAGAATTTTTTGTAAAGATTTTGGCATCAAGGTTTATTAGGGCGGTAGGCTACAGAGGGTTTGTTTCTTGTTTGGCTTAGGGAAGAGGATTACCATGGCCTCCTCCATGGACTGGGAGATGCGGCCCGGATCGGAGAAGGAATTGAACAGGGATGCCATTAACGGGACTAATGTGGTATGGAATGCTTTATAGAATGTGGCGGGGTACCCGTCCTGGCCTAGGGCTTTATTTGGTTGTAGCGATTTGATCGCTGCACGCACCTCGTCTTAGGTAATCGTCCAATCTAAAGCGTCACGCTGGCTCTGTTCTAATCTTTTTAGCCAGCAAGATTTTAAGAAGGCCTTTTGGAGGTCACTCTCCGGTGCCTCCGCAGAGTAGAGGCTTGTATAGAACTCTGTGAACGCCTGAAGGATCTCTTCTGTACGTGTGGTTTCCTGTCCCTCCACCATCTGAATGTGGCGTATTGTACCTGCCGCCTCCTTCTGCTTAAACTACCTGGCTAAGAGCCGGCCTGTCTTGTTTGCTGGAGGTAATACTTCTGCCTCAAGAATCGGAGCGATTTTACTGCTTGTTTAGCTAGAAGGATATTGATTTGCCCTTTTATATGCCTATACTCCCTCCTGATCATTACCCCCCTATCTGTCTCCGTTAACCCCTGTTCTAGGTCCACCTGGAGGGCCTTCTCCTGTTTGGCTCGAGATGCCTGCTTTGCTATGAGCACCCCCCGCATGGTTGCCTTAAAGGCGTCCCATACTACATGTTCCTGCACCTCCGGGGTCTTATTTTCCCCAAAGAAGTTGCGGATGGACTTGTGTATCTCGTTGCAAATTACTGCATCAGCAGATGTCAGGGGAACCGCCACTTCCAGAGGCCCCCCCCCTCCCATTGGATTTCTAGCTGCAGGGGAGTGTGGTCGGGCAGGGCTATGGTTTCCCTTTCTATGATCCGTACTTGGCAGAACAGTGTCTCCGAAATCAATATGTAATCAATTCTTGAGAATGTTCGGTGCACATGCGAGTAGTATACCCCTTGGAGTCCCCTTTTAGTTGATGCCATGTATCTGCTAATGCTATTCTGTTATGCTAGCCTGTAGTTTACTAGATGGGCCTTCAGATGTGGGTGTCCTGTCTGCGCTTCTGTCCGTGGATGGGCGCCATGCCAAGTTAAAATCCCGTCAGTATTAGCTAGCTCGTTGTTAACTGGTTTAGCTTCTCCAAAACCCCCTGCAAGTATTCTTCCTGCCCTGAGTTGGGGGCGTACACTGTGGCGATTGTGAGAGGCCACCCCCCATTGTAGCTGGACGAAGAGGAATCTACCTTCCTTGTCGACTTTTGTGCCTATTATTTCGAAGTCAGGTAGGTGTCTAAATGCTATGAGGACCCCTCAAGCTTTGCTCTTGTCATTGGCCTGCAGAACCTGGGGTTATCCTCAGCTTCATTCTGTATCTGTCTTGCTTACGGATATCGGTCCCCTGGAGCGTCACAATGTCGGGTTTGGTATCCTGGAGGAGGTTCTCCAGTTTCTGTCTCTTTAGTCAGTGTGTTTAGTCCTCTAACATTGAGTTTTAGTATTTGGATCCCTACCCATACCCCATTACGTTCTGAGAGTAACCATGTCGAAACGATCCCCCTCCGGCTGGACTCGGCTGAACTTCCCCAAGCCGTAACGTCGTCCTAGGTTGCTTGATCTCGTTCCCATCCCAGAGAATAACTGTGCGGGAAGAGCCATTCCTCTGCTCTCCCCTGTTTCCAAAATCCGTCACCTCCTAACCCCCCATCTCCCGGAGCCGACCCTTAGGCTGACATTCCCTGTGTAACCCCACCGGGTCTTAACCCTTGTCTCGTGAGCCCCCCCCACCACCCCCTTGCTGCTGTTAAGCGGACAGCCTATTCAGCCTGGGGCTTTGGTTGCTATCCCCCCCCCGGACCCTGCAATTCTTTGTGTCTCTGCTCTGACCCCTCTACTCTTCTCCACTCCCATGGCTTCTCTTGGTGGCTTTCATGTTCTGGCCTCCTATTAGGTCCTCCCCCTGCATCCCCTTCTTCAATATTCAGGATCTTGGGTCCCTCATCCAACGTAGTGATGTGGTGTTGGCACCCTTCCCACTTGAAGACCATTCCAAAGGGGAATGTCCACCTGGATCTTATTTGGGCTTTGGTAAGGGCTTTGGTCACCGGGCCCATTTGCCTCCTCATTGATAGTATGGATTTGGCCAGGTCCTGGAAAAGTTCTGACGGCGCTGTTCACTTTTATCAGGGTTGCTTTCCTTGCCTCTTGGAGGATCCATTTGTTTCGGTCGTATCGCTGTAAAGCCATCGCCACTTCTCTTGGCCTGGCCCCGGGTTCTTCTCGCTGCGGACCTTCTATCTGAGAATTTCTCCCCCAGACATGCCCAGCAGATCTTTGAACACATGCTGCATTGTTTCCCTGAGGTCAGCATCGCTCACACTTACTGGCAGCCCCTTCACCCTGATGTTGGACCTTCCGAGCGGTTCTCCAAGTCCTTGGCTTGGAGCTCCAGGTTGTGTCGCTACCGCCTGCAGCTTCGCTAATACATATATCGTCCGGGTGTTTTAAGTGAGTTCTTGAATTGCGTTTCATTTGTATCAATTCAACTGTCGCCTTTGATTTCCTGCAGGGATTGTGCAAGTTCTGTGCGTATTAGGCTTAATTGTGTCTGAAGGGTAGCAGTCATTTGGTCACTGAATGCCTTAAAGCACTGTTGCAGCCCCTTGCTCGTGACCTCTGCCCCTGTGGTAGCGTTGGGGGCTCCTCCAACTGCTGCCTCTCTGTCACCCATGGATCCTCTTCCTCCGGGGCTTCCCCCTCATTTCTACATAGCTTTTGGAGGGTCCCTTCTGTTTTCTTGAGATCTTGGTCCTTGAGGGGCCTTTTTTGGCCTCCTTGGCCTTGTTGCGCAACATTGCCTGCTGATGGCGAGTGCCTGCCTGCACCTTACTGTAGGGGGCTTCCTCTTGACCCCGGGGTATTGGCCAGTTGTTCTGTAGGAAGGGGGTGCTTTTCTCTCCCTCCTGTGCGCAGCAGGGGTCTAGCTCCCCTTTAGAGCCTGGGTTGGTTGCCCCCTGGGGGCTGTGGGGCTAATACGCTCAAAGGTGAAAGTGGTTATGGTCGCAGTGTCACACTGGCCTGGAGCCCAGGAGCTTCTTGAATTTCTTCCCGGGGGGCCCCCGTGCTCCCACCACTCCTGAGCCTCTAAGTATGCTCTTGAACCCATGGAGGTTCCTTCTCGGTTAATCTTGCATGGCAGGGTTAGTTTTCATAAGGGTGGGTGGTGGATCGAAGCAGCGCTCTCCTGCAGAGTCAAATGCTGAGGGTTGGGGGCACGTGCCGTCCCCACCCCTCGCCCCGGGTTCCTTCCCTGGCCGTTAGCGGGGGGGATGCTGCAGGAGACTTAGTGCTGTCACCCTTCTATTACTGCAGTTTGCCTCTGATGTTGCTGAATGGTATGGGCATGGGCCTTTGCTGGGGTCCGGGTATGCTGCGGGTCTCCTGCCATAGGGGGGGTCTCCTTCCAAGTGTAGGTTATGGTGCGCTGGGGCAGATGCTTTCATAAACCTCCATGTCCGTTGTTTGTGAGAGGAGCGTCTTGCGTGCGCCTGCTTCATGGCTGCCAACTCCCTTAATTATGCCTACTTACCCTGCGCCAGCTGGGGCGCATCACAGCTCATGGGGGCCCTGTGCCGCGTGGTTCGTGGAGGCCCTGCGCTGCGTGGAGCCGGGCTTGCTGTATGGGGCAGAGGCAGGCGCAGGATTTCAGGGGAATACTACCCGCTCCCTCTCATTTGTAGCTGGGTGTCCTGGCTGCGCCGGCTCTACTGTATTGCCAGTGGATCCGCGGTGGTCCGCTCGCACTCCCCAGTCTCGCCTATGTTGCCTTGGCTGAATGGGCACCCTGCGTCTTCTGCACCACCCGCGTGGGTTCTCTGATCTCCTCCGGCTTGACTGCCAGTCCCCACACAGGCATCGCTGCTGGCGGTCTCAGGTCCACTAACTCTGCCCCCAAACGCTGCAGTTGAAGTTTTCTTGGGGACCGCTCGCTTCACGGGTCGTCCCCTTTGCTTTTGCTGCCCTGGGGTCTTGTAACGCCGCTTATTGCTCCTTTTTCGGATGGCCGGGGAGGAGCGCGCTCCTCACGGTGGGGTGGTCGCGGGGGCCCTTTTGGAATGTTCTTATGAAGCTTTTTGAACCTTTGTCTGCCCTTTCTTGAGTAATCTTTCTTCCACACTTCTCAATCCATTTTTCGTCCAGGATGTGGCACAGAGGGGGTGCTGGTCTCCAACGCTGATGATGCGGCTTGGATGCACAACTCTGGCAGCGTCGGTGCTTATTACTAGACTTATCTGCCGCCTTTGATACCGTTGACCATGCCGCCTTGCTCGTCTGGGCCGGCCTTTCTGGTGCCGTACTTTCCTGGTTTTCTTTGCTTTCCTCTTACCGAACAGTCAATTTCCACCCCCCCCCCCTTTCCACTCTGTACCATCTGCCTTGAGATGTGGATTCCCTCAGGTTTCCTCCATCTTCTAGGTTTTGTTTAACATGTACATGTAACCTCTTACCAAGCTTATCTGCTCTCACGGCTTCCACTGTTATTCTTAACAGATCACACAGATCCTGGTCCGTTTAGATCTCTCTCTTGTCGAGACAGCGACCAGATTTAGGTCCTGTCTCGAAGCTGTGGGTGCATGGATGTGTAATAGCTGCTTCAAGGGGAAAAAATGAGGAGTTGGTGGTGGGCGCTCCTTCCTCTACTGCCTTTTGGACCCCCTCTTTTTGGCCATCTTTAGGGGGTAAATATGACATCTGAGATTCCGCAGACAGAAAAGCTAAGTCTAGTATGTCAAAGGGGCCATCTTCAACTGAAAACCCCATAGCAAGGTTCTTTGTTTACTCCTTTCTCAGTTACGTGCCTCTGTGGTGTCCTTACTTGTTATTTCCTCCATGGAACACTGCAACGCCCCATTTCTGGCACAAACTGGCTACTTCTTATGGCACCTTCAGGTCCTGCAGAACTCTGCAGCCAGAGTAGCCACTTTCACCCCTAGTTGTGCTCACATTACTCCATGTGTGCACCATCTTCATTGGCTACCCATGGCCAAGCCCATTCAGGTCAAGGGCTAATGTCTAGTACATCATGCCTTTTATGGAACTGGGGCAGAATGTCTACAGGCTAAATTCTGTTTGTACATTCGTGCTCGGCCACTCCACTTGGAATGCCTGATATTAAATACTGACAAACTGCCTTGTACATATAAATCCATTATACATCCATATAAAAGTGCTGTGTGCAAATGCGTCATAAAGTCGAAGCAGAACCATATTACTTCAAGGCAAATCGTAACTATTGCAAATGCCTGACTAAAGTGCCAAGAGTATAACGGATTCAAAAAGTGCCAGGTGCGCTTGAGAAACGTGTCAAGTGTTTCTGAGTTCCTTCCACTCTAATCGCATTTTTAATTTTAGGCAGTGTGAGTTGCTTTTCATGTTATTTTAACTCACTGGGCCGCATTACGAGTTTGGAGGTAGCCATGGTGCTATTAGCGCCATGGCTGCCTCCAAACTCTGGTCCGGGTTCCTTGAATGAGGAATTACCAGGCCATTCCAACCTTGGAGGATCCGGTAATTCCTCATTCAAAAAACCCATCCCCATTTCCATTTGAGCCCCCACAGGGCTCAATGGGAATGGTCCCCGTGCGGGACCCGCAAAGGACGTCTGGTCTGACCAGACGTTCCGAGGGGGGTCCCGCAAGGGAACCTCGTAATAGGGTGGATTGGGTTTACCGGCGCTGTTAAACCCATTCCGCCCACCTTGTAATGAGGCCAACTGTCCTATAAATCCATATTTCGAGTGACATTTTTTACTTGCAAATATTCTGAGACCTTTAGTTGTCTATAGTTTACCTGTACTTATTCACACTACAGCACCATTATGAAAAGCAAATAATGTATAGATCGATAATTGCGTCACAAACCTCCGGCACTGTGTATCATCGTTCCCCTGCTGAAGGTGTGAAGTCGTAATATCTGTTGAGCCCTTACAGGAAATATTGTGACAAAAGATTGTGAACATTTGCAATAATAAAGTTTACTTTTTCTTTTATCCAATTCTTGCAGCGACTCATGTGCAGTTATGCGAACTGTTTTTCCATAAATGTTTCACTATTCGGCTTCTTTTTCCTTCCAATCCCCCAGGTAAAGCAGGTTCACTCCATATGGCTCCACCAATTTGATCTTTGGATTACACATGTATATGTATTATTTGTTGCTTTACAGTGTAAGCACTTGTCATAATAAAAACACTTCAGTTACCCAATTGTCTATTTCTTTAAGCTAATGTGTTATTTGTTTTTAACCCCTTAACTGCCAATGCCTCCCACCCCCCCGCGCGCCAAGCCCTTTTTTGGTGGTTTCGGTATGTCGCCATTCAATCCCTTGTAATGCTTTATTTACATGTGATATCTCCCTCAAATTTGGCCCCCTTTCTTCCCACATGTAGGTGATCCTAACGCCACCTAGGAATCCTAGTTTGCTGTATGGGGGTGAGAGAAAATAACCGAAAACGGAGCACATTTCGTGTTTTTTCAGACAATGCCAATAAAATTATGCACAAAGAAGCCTGTGGGTCTTTCCTTGTAAGAGCTAGGAACAAATGATTTGCTGTGCTAAATTTGCCATTTTCCAGGCTTTCAAGAACAGGTTGAGTGAAAACCAAAAAAATAAGGTTACCATCAATTTTGTGAGAGCTATGCAGGTTTACCCCCCAAAGCCCCCCCCTCCCCAATAGTCCATGCGGGGACGGAATGGAAGAGGAGGGTAGGAAAGCTGAAAGGGAAGACCAGGGCATACATTTCTGAAAAGTAGACAAAATTCCAAGTTTAGGAAAGGGTGATTTGTGCAGGTGAGGCAACATCTATGTAGGGAAAATGCCCATAGTTTGGGGAAAGATTTGAAAAATTACAGTTAAAAAAGGTATGTGCTGGACATGGTTGGACCTGTAAGGTAATGGCTTCTATGAATATTTAGAAAAGCAGTGCCCCGCTACATTCCCCTGACTTTTCCAGTTAGGAAATCGCATGTACCATAAGCCAAAAATGGAGCCATAGTACACAGGAATTTTATGCTGACGGCCTAAACAGACATACTTAGTATGTGTAAATAAGGAAAATAAATGTGAGGAATGGCAAGCATACTATTTTTGAAAGAGCACAGGCAGCCCTTTTGAAGGGTAGGTGACTTGAGCAGGTTACAAAAGCATACCGTTCTTAAATCGGCAACTACATGTAGTTCACATTTGGGAAATTAAAGGGTTGTGTAACAAAGTGCAATAGCAAATGTATGAAAATGTTAAACCAAGAGAAAACAACAAATGTCCTACTATCCTACATACCCACACATGTCCTGACGAAAACTGTACCTCATGTGTCGGTGCAAGTACCTCGGTGCAAATGGAAAGGGCTAAACCACTGGTAACCCAAGTGTTTCAGGAGAGCAGACTCCCGTAGGAACCCACAGAGGTCTGACTTGTGCCAATTGCCCTAGAATTTATTACCCAAAAGCCCGGCAAAGTCTGAAATTTAGGGAAAATAAACACAATTTTCAGACATTTCCAACCTGGAAACTACTGAAACATACCGCCAACACATGGCCTACCTTCCCAAAGGTGTCTGGATGAAAACAGTACCTCGTGCGGGTGTACCTACCTGGGTGAAAAAGTGTTAACCATCACCAAGTCCAACGGCACTCCCAAGGAGCACCAGCAGGGTCTCCATCCGTTCCCTGAGGGGAAATTCTGTAATGCTGCCTACCCAGAGCTCCAGGATGGTCTGCGGTGATGTCACCGGCCTTGGATGACTCTACCATGTGGGTCCACCATCCCCAAGTGCAGCAGGACTCCCAGGGAGCCCCGGCAGGTTCCCCGACCTTTCTCAGAGGGAGAAGCTGTAACACAGGCCAGCCAGAACTCCAGGATAGTTTGTTCCTGGCCTTGGGCAGCTGTCTCCCATATGGAGTGACCATGCAGTGCAGCGGCTGTCCCAGGGAGCACTGATAGGGTCACCTACCCTGAGGGAGTGGCACCCTTCTGGTGCTTCCTGGAACCGCTGCTGGGCTGCGGGATGGTCAACCCACATGGGAGACAGCCGCCCAAGGCTGGGCACTTTACCTGCAACCATCTTGGAGCTCTGGCTGGCCTATGTTACAGCTTTCCCCCACCAGGGAGCCCCGGCAGTGTGCCAAAACCTCCACGAAAGGAAAAGCTGTAATGTAGCCCAGCCAAAACTCAAGGACGGCTGGAGGTGATGTCCCCGGCCTTCGGCATCTGTCTCCCATGTGAGTCCACCATCCTCAAGTGCAGTGAGAGCGACCTACCCCAAAATCTGATATTTAAAAAAATGGGTACAAAACATTTGGAAAAAATGCAACTACTTCAGGTTCAATTTAAACACATAGATCCATAATTATGCCAACGGCTAAGATATTTCACACTTTGGTCCAATTAAATGGTTATAATAAATCTTGAATATGATAAATATGTAAGAGCCATGAACTGATAACTCGAGTAATAAAATAAATGAAAATAAGGCCTACTTTAACAATATACTTTCATGGAATATAAACGACTTAAAATATGAAACTGTCAATGAAAAGAATTACATATTAAGTACAACAATGAACTGAGTGACAGCATAAAAAAGGAGAGAACTGTGACCATGTTTCTAGGTGGACATATGGGAATGGAGCTACGAGACTCTGGAGGGGCCTGTACTTTGAGAAAGATAATAGCCAGTATATAAGGTATTCCCAAGGCGTATACCCTATACACTTTATCCTTTGCCAGGTACCAGTCTGTAATTCAAGACCTGGTAGAGTTATGAAGAATGAACAACTCTGCATTAGAAGGTCAAAAGTTTTGTGGGTAACGTCTTTGATCCCACTAAAAGTACATTTGAATACTCTCTGCAGGATGGACTGTGGAAAAGACCTGCTTGGGTATGCAATGAAGTTGGCATATGAGGAGGTTCAAGGTTGGCAGAGTTATTGCGCAGCTGCCTGCAGGAGGCACCATGGTGGGGTCAGGCAGCTACCATGACAGCGCTGCTTGACTTCAAGTTGGCAGCTGACAATTTATAACTGATAAGAATCACTAGATCTGAAGATGGCGAGTTACTCAGAAGAGCCAATCACTTTGTCACGTACACACAAGGAGTTGGGCACATGAATTAACACCTTTCCTTTTCCAGTATAAAAAGGGGCAGGACTATACAGGGAGGCTTTGGTAGAAGGCCTAGTATGGGAGTTTAGAAACAAGCGTTGCAGTAAAGAGCGGAGTAAAAGAGGAAGAAGGAAGGCGAAGGGAGTTGAAGGAGAGTAAGACTTGAGGTGGATGGGAGAGGAAGGTGAAGATGCGACAAAAGAAGGGAAAGTGGAGAGCAGCGTAAAAAGGGGAAAACTAGCAATGGGGGAAAAGCAGAGATGGAAGGTGAGACACAAGAGAAAGGAAGAAATTACTTGGAGAACAGTTTAAAAGGTACAGACAAAATCGGTGTAGGAAGAGGGCCATCGATGGAGGAACATTTTTGGAAAGGTACTGAGGAAGAAAAGGAAGGTGGAGGAAGGAAGAAGTGCAGAAGGTGGACCCTGAAAATAGGGTAAATGCTGTGAACGAAAGCCTGTGTCCATTAAGTATTATGCTAGCTGGTGCCTGGTTGTACATCTTAACCTAATACCTATCCCATCAAAAGTAGAGAGGGGTATTGGAAAGATGAGGAGGAGTGCAGTACCCTGGGTAAACCAACTTGACCGTGGTTTAACTCTCAACACCAAGCTGAGTGGGCCTGTCTTCGGTTTCTGGCCCTGCCGATGCATCACATCGTCAGTTTCTGGCCCCTGGAAGGGCCTATCTTTGTCTTCAAGCCCAGGAGTGCCAGCGCATCTTCAAGCCCGGGACAAACAAATGGTCTTTCTGGCCAGGAGAGCAAACAAATCTTCATGCCCAATAGGGCCAATTCGTCGTCAATCCGAGGCGGATCAACCCATGCTCATATAGAGCACTAGAGGGGGACTAACTGAAGCATTCCCACTTGGCAATACAACTCTAGTTGAGTAATATTAGAATACGGAAAGTGGCCATGGGATTAAAGTCCTCTAGAAGAAAGGGGGACTCCTTACAGTGTTAGGAATGTCAGCAGACGGAATCTTATGGGTGTGGAATGTGAACAGAGAACACTAAAAGAGAATGCAAGGCAAGTTGTATGGTGGTTGGTGTAAGGGGGAGGACAGAGAGAGTTGTTACAGCATAAAAATGAACTTAAAAGAAATTAAGTCACACATACTGGCTGTGTTCTGGTTCACTTCCTTAACAGGTGATGAGTTGCGGCAATGACAAAGAGCCTGCACTTGCCATTGAGTGTGGTTGCCCTGGCTGAACAGGTACAGGGTTAGTTGCACAGTCAAAATGGTAGCTCAGTGGGACTCTCCAGGCATGTATTGGGGATTATCTGGGCTGTGCGTGAGCCTATGAGGACACAGGAAGCACCCTAGCAGCATAGCCGTGCATGCAGACGACCGAACACGTGATCCAAGGACGCATTGTCCGGTGTTGCAAGTTGTTACCTGACAATTTTAGACATGATAAGGAATTGACATGTCTGTTGCTTAGCTATGTAACAAGCTGAAGGCCTTCACTGCGGACACTGCGCTCCGTGCTGTGCCTGTCCCACGTGCACTGTAGCGACCGAAAGAAACACTTAAAGAAGGGAGCATGCCGTAGCACAATTGGCTGTTACTCTTGAGAGGTGTTTTTTCATTGCACTTTAAAAGGGAGATTACAGACATTTGTCCCTGTGAACAAGGTGACAAATACCAAGAGCACAAAAATAGGGAAGCAACAGAATGAATTCAAAGATTATGGGAAATATACCAGGCACTGGGTTATTCCTAGGTTATTAAATCGAAAGAAAGATTCCAGAAGCATATGTTAGCAGTATATGGTCCTAATTATTTGAGTAAAAAGAAAGAGGCACTGTTTCTTTGTCGAGGTCGGGCTGGACAACAATTTCTTAAAACTAGCTGAATGCATCAAGATGGGCAACCAGCTTGATGTATGCATAGCCAAGATGGACAAGCATTACGAGGTGAAGGGGAATAACATTTTGGCTTGTTATCAATTTTCCATCAGACAACAGAAATGTTGTGAGACCATTGAGGAGTTTGTTACAGCACTGTGAGGGTTGGCTATAAAGTGTTGTTTTGAACATTATCAGAAAGAGGACATTCGGGACAAGTTGATGATCAACAGGAGATCAATTGGTCCCCTCGTCTAATGGGAACTAGCCCACTCACACTGAAGTAGCTATTTCCCATTAGAGAAACGGCCCTCTGACCTGGAGAGGCAGAAAAGTCGGAGGGCCATTTCTCTAATGGGAAATAGCTGCTTCAGTGTGAGTGGGCTAGTTCCCATTAGCCGAGAGGACCTTTCTACCTTTCCAGGTCGGAGGGCCCTTTCTCTAATGGGAAATAGCTGCTTCAGTCTGAGGGGGCTAGTTCCCATTAGACGAGAGGACCTTTCTGCCTCTGCAGGTCGGAGGGCCGCTTCTCTAATGGGAAATAGCTGCTTCAGTGTGAATGGGCTAGTTCCCATTAGACGAGAGGACCTTTTTGCCTTTCCAGGTCGGAGGGCCGTTACTCTAATGGGAAATAGCTGCTTCAGTGTGAATGGGCTAGTTCCCATTAGACGAGAGGACCTTTTTGCCTTTCCAGGTCGGAGGGCTGTTTCTCTAATGGGAAATAGCTGCTTCAGTCTGAGTGGGCTAGTTCCCATTAGCCGAGAGGACCTTTCTGCCTCTGCAGGTCGGAGGGCCGCTTCTCTAATGGGAAATAGCTGCTTCAGTGTGAGTGGCCTAGTTCCCATTAGACGAGAGGACCTTTCTGCCTCTGCAGGTCGGAGGGCCGCTTCTCTAATGGGAAATAGCTGCTTCAGTGTGAGTGGGCTAGTTCCCATTAGCCGAGAGGACCTTTCTGCCTTTCCAGGTCGGAGGGCCGTTTCTCTAATGGGAAATAGCTGCTTCAGTCTGAGTGGGCTAGTTCCCATTAGCCGAGAGGACCTTTCTGCCTCTGCAGGCCGGAGGGCCGCTTCTCTAATGGGAAATAGCTGCTTCAGTGTGAATGGGCTAGTTCCCATTAGCCGAGAGGACCTTTCTGCCTTTCCAGGTCGGAGGGCCGTTTCTCTAATGGGAAATAGCTGCTTCAGTGTGAGTGGGCTAGTTCCCATTAGACGAGAGGACCTTTTTGCCTTTCCAGGTCGGAGGGCCGTTTCTCTAATGGGAAATAGCTGCTTCAGTGTGAGTGGGCTAGTTCCCATTAGACGAGAGGACCTTTTTGCCTTTCCAGGTCGGAGGGCCGTTTCTCTAATGGGAAATAGCTGCTTCAGTGTGAATGGGCTAGTTCCCATTAGACGAGAGGACCTTTTTGCCTTTCCAGGTCGGAGGGCCCTTTCTCTAATGGGAAAAAGCTGCTTCAGTCTGAGTGGGCTAGTTCCCATTAGACGATAGGACCTTTCTGCCTCTGCAGGTCGGAGGGCCGCTTCTCTAATGGGAAATAGCTGCTTCAGTGTGAATGGGCTAGTTCCCATTAGACGAGAGGACCTTTTTGCCTTTCCAGGTCGGAGGGCCCTTTCTCTAATGGGAAATAGCTGCTTCAGTCTGAGTGGGCTAGTTCCCATTAGACGAGAGGACCTTTCTGCCTCTGCAGGTCGGAGGGCTGCTTCTGTAATGGGAAATAGCTGCTTCAGTGTGAATGGGCTAGTTCCCATTAGACGAGAGGACCTTTTTGCCTTTCCAGGTCGGAGGGCCCTTTCTCTAAAGGGAAATAGCTGCTTCAGTCTGAGTGGGCTAGTTCACATTAGACGAGAGGACCTTTCTGCCTCTGCAGGTCGGAGGGCCGCTTCTCTAATGGGAAATAGCTGCTTCAGTGTGAGTGGGCTAGTTCCCATTAGCCGAGAGGACCTTTCTGCCTTTCCAGGTCGGAGGGCCCTTTCTCTAATGGGAAATAGCTGCTTCAGTCTGAGTGGGCTAGTTCCCATTAGCCGAGAGGACCTTTCTGCCTCTGCAGGTCGGAGGGCCGCTTCTCTAATGGGAAATAGCTGCTTCAGTGTGAGTGGCCTAGTTCCCATTAGACGAGAGGACCTTTCTGCCTCTGCAGGTCGGAGGGCCGCTTCTCTAATGGGAAATAGCTGCTTCAGTGTGAATGGGCTAGTTCCCATTAGACGAGAGGACCTTTTTGCCTTTCCAGGTCGGAGGGCCCTTTCTCTAATGGGAAATAGCTGCTTCAGTCTGAGTGGGCTAGTTCCCATTAGACGAGAGGACCTTTCTGCCTCTGCAGGTCGGAGGGCCGCTTCTGCAATGGGAAATAGCTGCTTCAGTGTGAATTGGCTAGTTCCCATTAGACGAGAGGACCTTTTTGCCTTTCCAGGTCGGAGGGCCCTTTCTCTAATGGGAAATAGCTGCTTCAGTCTGAGTGGGCTAGTTCCCATTAGACAAGAGGACCTTTCTGCCTCTGCAGGTCGGAGGGCCGCTTCTCTAATGGGAAATAGCTGCTTCAGTGTGAGTGGGCTAGTTCCCATTAGCCGAGAGGACCTTTCTGCCTTTCCAGGTCGGAGGGCCCTTTCTCTAATGGGAAATAGCTGCTTCAGTCTGAGTGGGCTAGTTCCCATTAGCCGAGAGGACCTTTCTGCCTCTGCAGGTCGGAGGGCCGCTTCTCTAATGGGAAATAGCTGCTTCAGTGTGAGTGGCCTAGTTCCTATTAGACGAGAGGACCTTTCTGCCTCTGCAGGTCGGAGGGCCGCTTCTCTAATGGGAAATAGCTGCTTCAGTGTGAGTGGGCTAGTTCCCATTAGCCGAGAGGACCTTTTTGCCTTTCCAGGTCGGAGGGCCCTTTCTCTAATGGGAAATAGCTGCTTCAGTGTGAGTGGGCTTGTTCCCATTAGACGAGAGGACCTTTCTGCCTTTCCAGGTCGGAGGGCCGTTTCTCTAATGGGAAATAGCTGCTTCAGTGTGAGTGGGCTAGTTCCCATTAGCCGAGAGGACCTTTCTGCCTTTCCAGGTCGGAGGGCCGTTTCTCTAATGGGAAATAGCTGCTTCAGTGTGAGTGGGCTAGTTCCCATTAGCCGAGAGGACCTTTCTGCCTTTCCAGGTCGGAGGGCCCTTTCTCTAATGGGAAATAGCTGCTTCAGTCTGAGTGGGCTAGTTCCCATTAGACGAGAGGACCTTTCTGCCTCTGCAGGTCGGAGGGCCGCTTCTCTAATGGGAAATAGCTGCTTCAGTGTGAATGGGCTAGTTCCCATTAGACGAGAGGACCTTTTTGCCTTTCCAGGTCGGAGGGCCGTTACTCTAATGGGAAATAGCTGCTTCAGTGTGAATGGGCTAGTTCCCATTAGCCGAGAGTACCTTTCTGCCTTTCCAGGTCGGAGGGCACTTTCTCTAATGGGAAATAGCTGCTTCAGTGTGAGTGGGCTAGTTCCCATTAGACGAGAGGACCTTTCTGCCTTTCCAGGTCGGAGGGCACTTTCTCTAATGGGAAATAGCTGCTTCAGTGTGAGCGGGCTAGTTCCCATTAGACGAGAGGACCTTTCTACCTTTCCAGGTCGGAGGGCCCTTTCTCTAATGGGAAATAGCTGCTTCAGTCTGAGGGGGCTAGTTCCCATTAGACGAGAGGACCTTTCTGCCTCTGCAGGTCGGAGGGCCGCTTCTCTAATGGGAAATAGCTGCTTCGGTGTGAATGGGCTAGTTCCCATTAGACGAGAGGACCTTTTTGCCTTTCCAGGTCGGAGAGCCGTTACTCTAATGGGAAATAGCTGCTTCAGTGTGAATGGGCTAGTTCCCATTAGACGAGAGGACCTTTTTGCCTTTCCAGGTCGGAGGGCCGTTTCTCTAATGGGAAATAGCTGCTTCAGTCTGAGTGGGCTAGTTCCCATTAGCCGAGAGGACCTTTCTGCCTCTGCAGGTCGGAGGGCCGCTTCTCTAATGGGAAATAGCTGCTTCAGTGTGAGTGGCCTAGTTCCCATTAGACGAGAGGACCTTTCTGCCTCTGCAGGTCGGAGGGCCGCTTCTCTAATGGGAAATAGCTGCTTCAGTGTGAGTGGGCTAGTTCCCATTAGCCGAGAGGACCTTTTTGCCTTTCCAGGTCGGAGGGCCGTTTCTCTAATGGGAAATAGCTGCTTCAGTTTGAGTGGGCTAGTTCCCATTAGCCGAGAGGACCTTTCTGCCTTTCCAGGTCAGAGGGCCCTTTCTCTAATGGGAAATAGCTGCTTCAGTCTGAGTGGGCTAGTTCCCATTAGACGAGAGGACCTTTCTGCCTCTGCAGGTCGGAGGGCCGCTTCTCTAATGGGAAATAGCTGCTTCAGTGTGAATGGGCTAGTTCCCATTAGCCGAGAGGACCTTTCTGCCTTTCCAGGTCGGAGGGCCGTTTCTCTAATGGGAAATAGCTGCTTCAGTGTGAGTGGGCTAGTTCCCATTAGACGAGAGGACCTTTTTGCCTTTCCAGGTCGGAGGGCCGTTTCTCTAATGGGAAATAGCTGCTTCAGTGTGAGTGGGCTAGTTCCCATTAGACGAGAGGACCTTTTTGCCTTTCCAGGTCGGAGGGCCGTTTCTCTAATGGGAAATAGCTGCTTCAGTGTGAATGGGCTAGTTCCCATTAGACGAGAGGACCTTTTTGCCTTTCCAGGTCGGAGGGCCCTTTCTCTAAAGGGAAATAGCTGCTTCAGTCTGAGTGGGCTAGTTCCCATTAGACGAGAGGACCTTTCTGCCTCTGCAGGTCGGAGGGCCGCTTCTCTAATGGGAAATAGCTGCTTCAGTGTGAATGGGCTAGTTCCCATTAGACGAGAGGACCTTTTTGCCTTTCCAGGTCGGAGGGCCCTTTCTCTAATGGGAAATAGCTGCTTCAGTCTGAGTGGGCTAGTTCCCATTAGACGAGAGGACCTTTCTACCTCTGCAGGTCGGAGGGCCGCTTCTGTAATGGGAAATAGCTGCTTCAGTGTGAATGGGCTAGTTCCCATTAGACGAGAGGACCTTTTTGCCTTTCCAGGTCGGAGGGCCCTTTCTCTAATGGGAAATAGCTGCTTCAGTCTGAGTGGGCTAGTTCCCATTAGACGAGAGGACCTTTCTGCCTCTGCAGGTCGGAGGGCCGCTTCTCTAATGGGAAATAGCTGCTTCAGTGTGAGTGGGCTAGTTCCCATTAGCCGAGAGGACCTTTCTGCCTTTCCAGGTCGGAGGGCCCTTTCTCTAATGGGAAATAGCTGCTTCAGTCTGAGTGGGCTAGTTCCCATTAGCCGAGAGGACCTTTCTGCCTCTGCAGGTCGGAGGGCCGCTTCTCTAATGGGAAATAGCTGCTTCAGTGTGAGTGGCCTAGTTCCCATTAGACGAGAGGACCTTTCTGCCTCTGCAGGTCGGAGGGCCGCTTCTTTAATGGGAAATAGCTGCTTCAGTGTGAGTGGGCTAGTTCCCATTAGCCGAGAGGACCTTTTTGCCTTTCCAGGTCGGAGGGCCCTTTCTCTAATGGGAAATAGCTGCTTCAGTGTGAGTGGGCTTTTCCCATTAGACGAGAGGACCTTTCTGCCTTTCCAGGTCGGAGGGCCGTTTCTCTAATGGGAAATAGCTGCTTCAGTGTGAGTGGGCTAGTTCCCATTAGCCGAGAGGACCTTTCTGCCTTTCCAGGTCGGAGGGCCGTTTCTCTAATGGGAAATAGCTGCTTCAGTGTGAGTGGGCTAGTTCCCATTAGCCGAGAGGACCTTTCTGCCTTTCCAGGTCGGAGAGCCCTTTCTCTAATGGGAAATAGCAGCTTCAGTCTGAGTGGGCTAGTTCCCATTAGACGAGAGGACCTTTCTGCCTCTGCAGGTCGGAGGGCCGCTTCTCTAATGGGAAATAGCTGCTTCAGTGTGAATGGGCTAGTTCCCATTAGACGAGAGGACCTTTTTGCCTTTCCAGGTCGGAGGGCCGTTACTCTAATGGGAAATAGCTGCTTCAGTGTGAATGGGCTAGTTCCCATTAGCCGAGAGGACCTTTCTGCCTTTCCAGGTCGGAGGGCCCTTTCTCTAATGGGAAATAGCTTCTTCAGTGTGAGTGGGCTAGTTCCCATTAGACGAGAGGACCTTTCTGCCTTTCCAGGTCGGAGGGCACTTTCTCTAATGGGAAATAGCTGCTTCAGTGTGAGTGGGCTAGTTCCCACTATTATGCAGGACTTGGCCACTAGGGGCAAAAAGGGCCATTTTTCTAATGGGAACTAGCCTTCTCAGTGTGAGTAGGCTAGTTCCCATTATTATGCAGGACTTGGCCACTAGGGGAGCAAAAAGGGCCATTTCTCTAATGGGAACTAGCCTTCTCAGTGTGAGTAGGCTAGTTCCCATTATTATGCAGGACTTGGCCACTAGGGCCAAAAAGGGCCACTTCTCTAATGGGAAATAGCAGGACTTGGCCACTAGGGGCAAAAAGGGCCATTTCTCTAATGGGAACTAGCCTTCTCTGTGTGAGTGGGCTAGTTCCCATTATTATGCAGGACTTGGCCACTAGGGGAGCAAAAAGGGCCATTTGTCTAATGGGAACTAGCTTTCTCTGTGTGAGTGGGCTAGTTCCCATTATTATGCAGAACTTGGCCACTAGGGGCAAAAAGGGCCATTTCTCTAATGGGAACTAGCCTTCTCAGTGTGAGTAGGCTAGTTCGCATTAGTATGCAGGACTTGGCCACTAGGGGAGCAAAAAGGGCCATTTCTCTAATGGGAACTAGCCTTCTCAGTTTGGGTTGGCTAGTTCCCATTATTATGCAGGACTTGGCCACTAGGGGCAAAAGGGCCATTTCTCTAATGGGAACTAGCCTTCTCTGTGTGAGTGGGCTAGTTCCCATTATTATGCAGGACTTGGCCACTAGGGGAGCAAAAAGGGCCATTTGTCTAATGGGAACTAGCCTTCTCTGTGTGAGTGGGCTAGTTCCCATTATTATGCAGGACTTAGCCACTAGGGGGCAAAAAAGGGCCATTTCTCTAATGGGAACTAGCTCACTCACACTGAAGCAGCTATTTCCCATCTGAGAAATGGCCCTAACAACCGATGGTCCGTTTCTCGGATGGGAACTAGTATCAACCGTGAGCGCAGGCCTTTCTGCCGCCCATTTATATAACCTACCTCTTTCCGAGCATGCGCACTATGTCATTCCGACACACGTGACATGAAGCCTCCACTACACATGCGTAAAGCAGACCCACGAGGGAGGAGTGTCTTTACTTCAGAGCCCACCAGGCGCCATGTCTGAGAGCATTAAAAGGCAAGCGCATGCGCACAATCCTCTCCCGTTCCTGAATGTGTCTTCTCTGCGGAGCATGCGCAGATTGGCGTTTCCGGTCCCCTTCCCCATCATTCCTTTATTAGCCATAACAGACGGGCAAGTTGATTTACTTTGATCATCCGTAATCTGATGTGCATTTCCTTAACAGATTATAAAAAAAATGCCTTCACCTTTGTAGTTTCTGTAACCAGGAGAGTATCCATTATTTGGGGGGTTCGGGGGGAGGTCAGTCTCTCCCAATGTCCAGTGTGTGCTGAAAGACGGTAGCAAGACTTAACTACCCATCCATACTTGCCAACATTCTGTGACCAAAAAGATGTAGGATTTTTCAAGTTTGAAAAATAATAATTCCCATAACAATGACGTCAGGGGAAAATACAAAACATACAAACAGCACAACATGGAAAGATGGTGAAATGTTAAAACTGTATAATTCTGTATGCTAACACCAAATTGTCGTCAGATGCTGTGTGATGGTGTTACACTCTGCCACTTGATTTCACTGCTGGTTCACCTAAGCGTTGTACCGGCAAGAGTGCAGGACAGAGTCGCGCAGCTGTCGGATCAGTGGATTGGTCTGAGTGCAATCAAAGTAATCACCTACCAGTCCACTGTATAGATCTCAACCATTTGTGTCGCAAAAGCGGGTGAGAGCCCATTTAAATGAATGGCATGCAGAAGGCTTGGTGGGTGAGTCAGGTCTTTACAAGGCGGGTGACACTCGCCAAAAGCGTGTGAGTTGAGAGCTAAGACTGTATAGACCAAAGTTGTCCAACATGCGGCCCTCCAAGCCATTTCATGTGTACCCGCAAGGCTGTACAGAAAACATTGAACAAATAAATAAATAAACCGGGCCGTGGCGGAGGATTGTTACGGCCTCAGCCACGGCCTGATTAATTTATTTATTTCTGCAATGTTGGGTCCGACCAACATTGCAGAAATAAATAAATAAATCAGGTCCACGGACCCGACAAAGATTGAACAAATGAATAAATAAACTGGGACAGCCCGGTTTCAGGGGCGCCGAGTACGTGGGTGCTCCACCCCTCCATCTGCCCCTTCCAGGCCAGAGAGAAGAGACGCAGTATGGATGGCCCTTTGTTCCATCCATACTGTGTCTCTCTCTGGCGGCCCGGGTAAAAGCCGGGTAAAAAACGATGTTTAAAAATTGAGGGACGGATGCAAAGCAAGATGCTCTTGTTTTGCATCTGTCCCTCAATTTCTAAAAATCGTTTTGGTTTGGGTATACTTCTACATCTCTGTGCACGGATGTAGAAGTACACCCAACCCAAAACGATTTTAAGAAATGGAGGCACAGATGCAAAGCAAGACTGTCCCTCAATTTCTAAAAATCTTTTTTGGTTGGATGTATTTGTACATCTGTGCACCCCTCTTGACAAGAGGGATCGAACCTGTGTTGCTCCATGCCGTCTTGCTTCCAAGGTGAGCATGTTGTCCCCGAGCTATCCTCCCGAGACTCTGAAGATCTGAAGTACATTTAATGATACAGAACCAGAACTATTGACCAAGTCTAACATCATCATCATCATCATCAGAATAAATCAACACTGTTGTGGTTATACAAGAGCTAAAATATTTAAAGGGATGGAATTACTCAGACTGTAGCAGCACTATTCAATAACCCAAAGTGCTTAAGCATATTTAATGTGAAAATATGACACTTCTCACCATTGGATCAGTACTGCCTTGGCCAGAGATTCACACTGAAGAAGTGAGCAAGTGATCCGGGGTCTGCAGCCCACACACACGCATGGGATTCCCATGCACCCACTTGCGAGATTTGCACCAAATTAGTGAGATTGTGCTCCAAGGAAGGAGGCACACGCACAGTCTTTGCTCTGAGGTTTGACACACTCACAGGATGGGATGGCATTTCGTTCTCCCATCCTAGTTGTGTTGCTCTGCCTTTTGAGGGCTATTACAACCTGGATGATTATAGAGGGGTGGAGTAGGGGCAGTATTGGCCTACTGGAATGCTACTGGAAGGCTTAAACCTCCTTCTTACTTGACTTTAGTATATGCAGTACATACTAGCCAATGTTGCCAATGTTTCCACTGTTCTGCAACCCCACCCGCCTCGCACAAGTTGGCGACTACATGCAAATGCGGCCATATAACTGCTGGTGATGTCACTTCCTATATTTGGGCACCCCCGGGAAATTCATAAGTCGGCTCCCCTGCCCGATTTATTTATTTGTTCAATGTTTGTCGGGTCCGTGGACACGATTCATTTATTTATTTCTGCAATGATGGGTCCGACCAATAAACCGGGCCGTGGCGGAAGACTTTTACTACCTCAGGTGCCCCCTGGAATTGGATTATGCTTCTTTCATTACCACAGAAGTAATGAATGTGCATCACAGAGATAAGCTGCCATATGTATTGGGCACACTGCACAGGCAGCATCAATCATTACCACAGAAGTAATGAATGTGCATCACAGAGATAAGCTGGCATATGTATTGGGCACACTGCACAGGCAGCATCAATCAATAACACAGAAGTAATGAATGTGCATCACAGAGATAAGCTGGCATATGTATTGGGCACACTGCACAGGCAGCATCAATCAATAACACAGAAGTAATGAATGTGCATCACAGAGATAAGCTGGCATATGTATTGGGCACACTGCACAGGCAGCATCAATCAATAACACAGAAGTAATGAATGTGCATCACAGAGATAAGCTGCCATATGTATTGGGCACACTGCACAGGCAGCATCAATCAATAACACAGAAGTAATGAATGTGCATCACAGAGATAAGCTGGCATATGTATTGGGCACACTGCACATGCTCAGGCAGCATCAATCAATAACACAGAAGTAATGAATGTGTATTACAGAGATAAGCTGGCATATGTATTGGGCACACTGCACAGGCAGCATCAATCATTACCACGGAAGTAATGAATGTGTATTACAGAGATAAGCTGGCATATGTATTGGGCACACTGCACATGCTCAGGCAGCATCAATCATGCTTTGTAGAGGACAATGCTGGCCTAAATTGGGAATAGCCAGCATAGACATGTTGCTACAGAGGCATATTTTGGGCACAACCAGCATGCCAATGTGTTACATCAGTGACAGTGCTGTCTTACATTGTGGACACATTGATCATTAAAATGTGTTGTGTTCTACAATGTTCTTGTCTGCTGTTGGTGACATGAAATGTACATGTTCCCCTTTAGAACTGATTGTAAACTTATGGCTTTTTGGTCGCTTTTCCTGCTGTAAAATGCATAATTTCAGCCCCATATTTGGAAAAAAAATCTTGGGGGGGATTCCCCCCCAAACCCTCCCTAGATTATTATAGCTCCCTCGCTACGCTCGGTCGCCCCCACTATATCAGAGAAATATCAACACATACACACTGGAAGAAATCACAAGAAACTAACCTTTGATCACTGCCCCCGACACCAAAAGCTATCTTTGGGACTGCATGGCTATGCCTGCGATGCTATAGTGTCAAAGGTCACACACCATCGCTTTTGAATATACTGCTTTGGGTGAAGGTGTTCACTTTTGGCTCGCCGGCCCACCGGGTGACAAAAAGTTAATGCTTCGGCCCCACATTCAAAAAGGTTGGACAAGCCTGGTATAGACAGACTAATTAATGTGTTGCATGCTCTGTCCTTGAGCCTGTCTTAGAATCACATAAATTACTGAAAAAGCAGTAGGATCTATCACTGAAATCTGTAGGCGGTAGGGCTGCTTCAAAAGCAGTAGACTACAGCCTAAATCTGTAGGATTGGCAAGTATGGCCATCTTCATGGGCTTCAATGCCCTACCCCATAGAACACCTACAGTCTGTGGCGTCCCACTCATGATGCACCTGAGCGGGACGCACAGGACACTGGGATCAACCTGCTGGACAATGGGGCTGCGATCACACAGCGGGCCGGAGCACGGGGTGCACGCTGCATGATCTGAATCACCAGGCTAGATCACAGTGATAAGGTGTCATGCACTCTGTCACACACACTCATACCACAAAGAACACCGCTAGCATATCCACAGCACAACCCTCATTATCACACAATAATTACACGGTCCGAGACTCACATGGGCCGGTTGGCCAACAGGACCGAGCGCGGCATGCCAGGTACAATATGCAGACCCGCCTACACCAGTTTCTGCATTGGCAGTTGCCTTGGAGATCGCACGCTAGAAGAATCGGGCTGCCGCTTCTGCGTTGCGTGATCGCTCGTCTCCGTTCACGTGACTTCTTGCCTCAATCACATGTTGCTGATGCGCGTCACATGATCCAGAAGCGCTCGCTACAAAAAGCCTGATTCGCGAAGCAGTCTTTGCTTCACAGCTGTTTTCCGGACACTGTTTGGTGTTACGTTCCTCTTGTTTCACTCGGCTTCGTTTGATCTTGGATGTGTTGCTACTTGGACTCCTTTTAATTGCCCTTTTGCTTTGTTGCTTGGAACTGCTGAACTGTTGCTGAACTTTGGACCGTCTCTCACACTGCTCTGGACTTCCCTTTCTGGCATCCGTTTCCTCCTCAAATCTACGTAATTCTTGTCTTCTGGAAACTACTCTATGCAACCAAGACTTCAGCTCAGGTGGCCTTGCCTGCATTCATCCGTGGAGCTAGTCCTTACAAAACCTGGGACTGCTGCTCACCTGAGTCTCGGAACCACCACATTGCATAGGTTCCCTGTGCCCCAACTAACATCAATAGGTAAGCCTCTTCAGAATCTTTGTGTATCAAGTTACTGTCATTGCCTGGTACATAACGATATTTCCTTTTCAGCAGCTTCGGGGTCTTCGAGGTTCCGTGGATCCAGGCATCAAAATCTTCCACCTGTGGCCTCAAAGGTTGCACAGGGAGTGACTTTGAGTTTCCCTGTGCGACACTTGAGGACAGAGGTATCTCCGGTCTACACGACACTCAAGTCACAACAGAATGTGAAGCCATTTGTTGTGCTAGACATGGAGGGATCCATGGACGACCCCATGGCTGCCTTACTCCAGGCCATCACAGTATTACGGGCTGATATGGCCGCCACTAACATGGTAATTCATCAAAGACTCGATTCCATACAGAGTGTTCAGCATCCTATCTCCGCAGATCCTGAATTCGGGGATGCTGCCACCCCACCTACACAGCCTCCAGATCCCAGCACCAAAGTCCCTGCTCCTGTAGTGCTCCCTTCACCTTTTCCCTTAGCAGCTCCTGAACGATATCATGGTGATCCTAGGAAGTTCAGGGCCTTCATTAATCAATGTAAACTACACTTCTTGTGCAGAGCCCTGGCCTTCCCAGACTCAACCACCAAGGCAGCCTTTACTCTGTCTCATTTGGCCGGCACTGCCGCTGCCTGGGCCAATCCATTATTAGAGAACGACAGCCCTACACTCTATGACTTCGACCTCCTCGTGACTGAGATGTCGCGAGTATTTGACACCAGACACAAAGTCCAGTCTCGGGATCTGGAATTACTGGACTTGACCCAGAGTAGGGGTTCCCTAATAGAATACATCACACGTTTTAACCAATTGGCCGCAGAGACCTCATGGCCAGAGAGTAAAAAGGCGGTGGTCTTTTACAGAGGTTTGAACAACACATTGAAAGACGCCCTCTCAGTAGCCCCCTCCTTACCCACACAGTTTCAGGATTTGGTTGATTTGACACTCCAGGTGGACGCTCGTCGATCCGAACGCAAGGCTGAGATTGTGTGTTCCCAAGCAGTATCAGCCTCTTCCTCCGCTTCTGCCTCAGACGAACCCATGCAAGTGGGGGGAATACGGAGCCCCATCACCTCAATAGAAAGGGAACGTAGGAGGACAGAAAATGTGTGCTTCTATTGTGGGTTAACCGGGCATTATGTTAAGGAGTGTCCTCGCTGCCCAAAAAAGAATCAGGTTTTTCGGACTGCTCGACCTTAGATCCGGGGGCTAGGTCGAGAACTCCTTTACCCTCGGATACACCATCCGCTTTTGGCCGTATAAGACCAGTCTGTGTACAGGCCTTTCTTTAATCCACACCTGGTGTTTCACACTCAGTCACCATTGTCATAGATTCCGGATTCACGGGAAATTACATTGATATCACATTAGCCCATTCCTTGAACTTGCCTTTAGTGATTAAGAAATGACCTGAACCGGTACAAGCCGTTGACGGCAATGCCCTGGTATCTGGTCCTATTAAGCACCAAACAACCCCGCTCTTGTTGACCATTCAGAACATTCATACGGAAACAATAAGCTTTGATCTGATATCCATGCCACAGTTTGGTCTTATTCTAGGAATCCCCTGGTTGCAGGAGCACAACCCACTCATAGACTGGAAATCGGGCAGTGTGCATTTCGAATCAGAGATTTGTCAAAACTCATGTCTCCCCACACATCAGGAGGTTGATACACCATCACAAGCTCTGGGGGCTATTGCTCAACTCACGCTACAAGACACTGGGCCCTTGTCCACTGATTCACACTATTGGGGTGGTTGCCAATGGGGTTCCGCTGGAGTACAAGGACTACGAGACGGTGTTCGACCATGGTTCCTCAGAGGTACTCCCACCACACTGTCCTTATGACTGCCAAGTAGAATTAGTTCCGGACTCCACCATACCCTCAGGTCGGATCTACTCCCTATACCCCTCAGAGGAACAGGCTCTAAATGACTATATACAGAAGTCCTTACAGTTGGTCACATACATCCCTCTACCTCGCCCGCCGCAAGTCCCATATTCTTTGTTCCTAAGAAGGAGGGCGACCTTCATCCCTGTGTGGACTATCGGCGTCGCAATGCTATCACAAAGAAGGACCGATACCCGATTCCTCTGATTACACCTCTACTAGATCATCTATCTCACGCATCCATTTTTACCAAGCTGGATCTAGGGGGCGCGTACAATTTGGTACGCGTCCACGAGGGGGATGAGTGGAAAACTGCTTTCTGTACTCGCTATGGCTTGTACGAGTACCTAGTCATGTCCTTACAAAACCTGGGACTGCCGCTCACCTGAGTCTCGGAACCACCCCATTGCATAGGTTCCCCGTGCCCCAACTAACATCAATAGGTAAGCCTCTTCAGAATCTTTGTGTATCAAGTTACTGTCTTTGCCTGGTACTTAACGATATTTCCTTTTCAGCAGCTTCGGTTTCTTCGAGGTTCCGTGGATCCAGGCATCAACATCTTCCACCTGTGGCCTCAAAGGTTGCACAGGGAGTGACTTTGAGATTCCCTGTGCGACACTTGAGGACGGAGGTATCTCCGGTCTACACGACACTCAAGTCACAACATAAGGTCACCCAGCAGACATCAGCATCGGCTCTGTGTACCATAGCTCTCAACCATTTGTGTCGCAAAGGTGGGTGAAATCACCCGATTTTATTTTTGGCGGGTGAGACGCCCATTAGAATGAATGGGCGTGCAGGAGGCTTTGCGGGAGAGTCAGCCCTTTACAAGGCGGGTGACACCGCCAAAAGCATGTGAGTTGAGAGCTATGATGTACCCACGGCAGACACATCAACAATAACCACTCAGATACAGAGTTGCTGCTTCCTGGGTCTCTGCTGCCGTCATGACTCGTATTCTTAAAGGGGCACCATGCCCCAGTTAAAGGGGTGACACACAACACAGTCTAGTAGTTGAACATGGTGCATTTGTAAAATGATTGAATGTAAATGTTTGCCATCAATTAAACTAGCAAGCGCACCTGAACTAATCCAGTTTGGTTTTGATTTGTGCGTCTCCTTTACATTTTTTTAAATAATGGGGTCAAACCGTGCATTTCACAGAAAAATGTGGGCAATAATGTCGAATGTACACTCTGTAGGGCATGCATGAAACACTCCAACAGATGCCAGGTCACGGACAACACAGTAACATTTTGTAATGGCTGTTGAACCTGGCTATCCCTCCTAAAGAGGCCCAGGAGGCCTCTCTGGAAAATATGCCAGCATTGCTTCACTTTCAAGTAGGTTCTGCCCAAGCGAAGTCATGGGTTCGGTCCCCTTCTTTTCATGCTTTTTGTGCCCAAAGGGAGTAATAGCGGTGGTGTCAACAATAAAGGCAAGCATTGCCCATGTGACACACATGTTCATGCTTCTATGGCCCAAAAGAGCCCTGCATCAACAATATATTCTTAAACTGCCAACCTTTCAAGCTACTAGTGCTCTAATAAAATATTGCAGTCCCACTCAATAAATGCACATGCTGACCCCAGTTCTGCATCATGTTGCTCTCTGTGCCGACTAACTGTACCTTGGCCCCAGACACATATACGCCCACAGGCATACACATATGTACACAAACGCATTCATGCAAACATTTTTTAAACACACTGTTTTTCTTTGTTATGAGCCTTAGCGCCAGGGATGGTTAATTATTTCACACCTTAGATTGTAAAATGTGAGCTCTCCTTAAACTGGCCAATAACACTTAGTTAGGCACCTCCAAAAGAGACTTTGTGATAAACCCATCTGCTTGTAGTCATCGTTTGACAAAGGTATGCATCATAAACACAACATTTACACATCAATCATCTGTAACACTTAATGAGAGCTGATATTTTTACGAGGAAAGGACTACCCATGTATTGTTTCCAGAGTCTGTCAGGGATGGAACAACACAGAAACCTAGGGGTGGGGCTACACAACACTTTACATTGTGGCTTTGTCAATTGCTGGCTCATGGTCCTTGCCACATCAAGATTGAGTGACACTACAGTTGGAGTGTCTTTATGGTGTCAGTGGGCAGTCAGAAGGGTGGACCCAGGGAACAGAATAGAAACTTTGGTCCCTGAATTGGTGCAATGGCATAGTGTCACCTGCCAACTCATCACTTAGCCTAACATCCTATTAGATGGCATAATAAGACCCAACAGCTGGAGAACGAATGCTTTGCATAGATATACACACATTAAAAGGACAAACTGTGATGTTTCCAAAGAAAAAAGGGCTGCCCCAATTATTGTGTGGTTTGTTGGGCATGCCATGGTAACATAACCACCTCAAAACCAATCGACCTCGAACCCAAGAGACGACACATCTTATCGAACCACTCTAGCACTGAAACAGCACAGGTTACACAATGCAATGGAACTCACACCTCCTGACGACATGTCAGGCTGTCTCTGTCAAATGCTTTCTCAGTGTCTAATGCAGGGAGGACAGAGTTAGCCTCATCTCTCTCTGGTAGCAACATCAGATTTAGAGTTTTTCTTAAATTATCGCCCTTCGCCTATCTTTTATGAATCCCATCTGGTTGCCATGAATTAAATTGAAAAGGTATTGTTCTACTCCAGAGGTCAATATTCTCATAAGAATCTTGACACCCACATTTAATTTAATTTGAACCCCGTCAAGAGTTGTCGCAGGCGCGACAATACCAGCTAGAGGATGTGTAGCATCAAGGTGTGCCGCGCTATTCGCAACACCGGCCAGCTCCGCACAACTAGGTACCCTCCACAATCACAGCAGGGAATTTTTAATAATCGATACAGGCCTTGTGAAGGCCTTAATGCACTAGCCCACCTGGGAAAAGTATTATTATTATAACGTCCCGGGATCCAGCAGGGTCCATGTTACAAAAGGGTGGGGTTTGCCAGCCCCTTTTAAGCCCTCCTATTGCCTTCTCCTGTCACACCCCTTTGGAGCGAGGTAAGCCATTCGTTGAGGTAAATGGCCAATCCTGGGAGGGGGTGGGGTATTTAAGTAAGCCTGCATGAATGGTTTAGTGTGGGTTAGTTGGATGAGGACAGGAGGTGGAGGAGGATGTCCGAGAGACCAGAGGAGGTGAGAGTGAACAGAGTGCAGAGGCTATTGTTAGAAGGGGGTCTGTGGAGTGTTTGTGTGTGAGAGTGGAGAGTGTGAGTAGTAGAGGAATAGTAGGAGTAGCAGAGTGGTAGTAGTGGCAGACAGCTAAAGGGGTGAGCAGGGCACCATATCCCAGAGTTCTGTGATAGCGAAAGGGGTGAGCAGGGCACCATATCTCTGAGGTTCTATGATAGCTAAAGGGGTGAGCAGGGCACTATATCCCTGAGTTCTATGATAGTCAAAAGAGTGAGCAGGGTACCATATCCCTGGGTTCTATGCTAGTGCAAGGGGTGAGCAGGGCACCATATCCCTGGGTTCTATGATAGTCAAAAGAGTGAGCAGGGCACCATATCCCTGGGTTCTATGCTAGTGCAAGGGGTGAGCAGGGCACCATATCCCTGGTTTCTATGATAGTCAAAAGAGTGAGCAGGGCACCATTTCCCTGGGTTCTATGATAGTCAAAAGAGTGAGCAGGGCACCATATCCCTGGGTTCTATGCTAGTGCAAGGGGTGAGCAGGGCACCATATCCCTGGGTTCTATGATAGTCAAAAGAGTGAGCAGGGCACCATATCCCTGGGTTCTATGCTAGTGCAAGGGGTGAGCAGGGCACCATATCCCTGGGTTCTATGCTAGTGCAAGGGGTGAGCAGGGCACCATATCCTTGGTTTCTATGATAGTCAAAAGAGTGAGCAGGGCACCATATCCCTGGGTTCTATGCTAGTGCAAGGGGTGAGCAGGGCACCATATCCCCGGGTTCTATGATAGTGCAAAGGGTGAGCAGGGCACCATATCCCTGGGTTCTATGATAGTACAAGGGGTGAGCAGGGCACCATATCCCTGGGTTCTATGATAGTACAAGGGGTGAGCAGGGCACCATATCCCTGGGTTCTATGATAGTACAAGGGGTGAGCAGGGCACCATATCCCCGGGTTCTATGATAGTGCAAAGGGTGAGCAGGGCACCATATCCCTGGGTTCTATGATAGTACAAGGGGTGAGCAGGGCACCATATCCCTGGGTTCTATGATAGTACAAAGGGTGAGCAGGGCACCATATCCCTGGGTTCTATGATAGTGCAAAGGGTGAGCAGGGCACCATATCCCTGGGTTCTATGATAGTACAAAGGGTGAGCAGGGCACCATAGTAGTAATTGGGAGAAAAGACAGTAGATAGAAGAAATAGTGGGGTAGCGAGTGAGAGAAATAAGCAGTAGAGTGGTAGTTGGTAGTAGAGAGTGACAGCAAGCGGTAGTGAATAGAAGAGTCTAGCAGTAAGAGTATTAACAAAGTAAATGTAGAACAGGGATACTGTTGGCAACAAAGTAGGAACAATAATAGACGGAGAAGAGTGACAGTGAGTTGAAGATTTGGAGTAGCTATTGGCATATACTGAAACAGAGATTATAATCGGTAGAATAGCAAGAGGCGGGGAAGTAGAGTTAGAGGAAGAAGGGAAAAGTAGGGAACGGAGATAGAGGGGTAACTGGAGGTATGAGCGATAGTACGAACAGGATTAAGAGAAGAAGTAAGATCAAAGGGTGGAGGTGGAAAGGCAGAGTGAGAGATCGGAGGAACAGTGATGTGGTGTGTGAGAGACCTAGGGGTGTTCTCCCATTTGGACCCCGAGAAACCTCTATTCGGGTGGCCAGGAGTGGGCTGTCGCTTTTGAATCCCAACACTGTGGGTGGACGAGTGTGGGAGGATCACCTGGGTAGGAGAGTCTGGGGTCATTCTCATGGGAATACCCTAGGCGAGACACAGTATCCCCCTTTTACCAGTTATCCACAATTGCACACCCATCCCGCATTTGCGCAGAATACTAAGAAGAAGAAGAGGCAACCTGGAGGGGTGAAGATTACCAGTGAAAAACCCACTAAAACACAGAAGACAGACTACAACACTCTGACCACAGGCTTTCCCCTTAATTAGGACAGGCAAGGTCAGGCAGACAGAACCCTGACCACACACCTGCAGACAATCAACATCACACAGGTGTATAAAGGGAGGCTGCTGAGGGAGAGAAGTCAGATGCAGTTGGGAGAGCAGAAGGGAGGCTGCAAGGCTGAGACCGGCAGAGGATCTCTCTTCAAATCCACAATACTAGAAGAGAGATGGGAAGGTTGTCTGGAGTGGAGAATCCGAAAGGCTGGGAGTTGCCAAGGAGATCCAAAGAAGGATGGTGTGTTACGACGCTGGCCCAGTGTGAAGAAAGGGCTGCAGCGTGTCACAGGAGCTGTGCCTCCTAAGTATTGGATTCAGGCAGACAGGACCCTGCTGGCAAGGCCCAGACAATTGCTCATTCCATTGGGGCCAGTGCCGTCCCCAAGGGTGTCTGTGGGGCAGGCAGTGGGACCCTGACCTCAGCCCACAGATGGAGAGGGGCTACCTGCCCGCAACGTACTACCTGGGTGAGTCCGAGAGAAAGCATCCCAGAGGTATGTGCGTGGCTGAAGAAGGGCGGAGATCTGGAAGTGGACAATTAAAATTTGAAGTTAAAAGGCAAAGGAAGAAGTGTATTCTGGGAGTTGTAGTGAACCAAGAGTGAACATACTTTTGAAGTGTAAAAAAAGTTACCTGTAGTCAAAGAAGGTTTGAGCCAGACAGAGGGAAACCCAGTTGAGAAAGACAGGTTCGAGCCCGATGGAGGGAAGCCTCTGTTGAACTGTGCATTTCTCAGAAAGAGAATATTGTGTTATCAAAGTGCCAAAAGGCAGAAGGTGAACCAAGAGTGCTAGAGAGAGCACGTACATTAGATTTACCAGACAGCACTGGTGCCAGGAGAGCATATATAAACTGTTAAGTGTGAGAGTCGAAGTGGTCATGCTGAGGTACATGTTAAATCCTCACACACACGAAAGTCTTTGACAGGAAATTGAAACAACAATCAGGCAGTGACATTTAGAACTTGAAAGACCAGAAAGAGAAACCCAGATGCAAGTCTGGTTTAAAATATTGATGTGCCAGAATTGTGATGAGTCTTTTTGTTGCTTGGAAGCAAGATGAGGGAAACCTACTGTCACGCCACTTTTGGGGAGACCGAGGTCCGTTACGATCGCTCTCCCTTCTCCCTCCTGGCGGATCTACCCGCGCTTTCGCGTCTGGGGAGCCGCCAGGAGGAGAGCTTCTGGTACCGCTGTTGGAGGGTTGCGGCGCATGCGCGGGAAACCGCTGTCTCGGTTCCGCGCATGCGCCGTGGATTGGGCCTGTGCATTGGGAAGGGCTTGCCTTCCAAGCCTCGTTTCGGGTCCGCCGGCACCCGGAGACGAAACGGCTTGCGTTTCAGGCCTCGCGGGTGCCGGCAGCCCATAAAAGGGAACCGCAAGCAGAAGCTACCGCGTCTCAACGCGGAAGCTTCGTTCGTGTTGCTCGCTCCTGGTTTCCTGCGATTCCTGCTTCCCTCTTGCCTTGCCTTGCCTTGCCTCCAGCCTGCCTGGGTACCCTGCTCTACCCTGGGTCCTCCTGGGCTCTCTTGCCTTGCCTTGCCTCCAGCCTGCCTGGGTACCCTGCTCTACCCTGGGTCCTCTTGGGTCCCTTTTGCCTTTTACCTGCTTGGGTGCCCAGTTTAGCTCAAGGGTCTTTTGGGTCCCACTTGCCTTGACCTCCAGTCGCCTGGGTTCCTTGTTCACGCCCTGGGTTCCCTTGGCTCCAGTTTTCCCCGCAGACTTCCCTGGGACCAATTTGGCCTTTATCCTTTTTCTCTATTCTCTGGTCTCATCCTAGCTGGTTTACTTTCCCAATCTGGTTCCCCTTTTCCTGTCTGGTCCTGCCTGGTGCCTTATCCTATCTGGAATTACAGACCATCGGACTAGTCGGCCATCTCCAAACCTGCTATCCGAAGTTCGCCTGAAAGTGTCTTCCTGCGGATTAGTGCCCCGACTTAATCCTTGGTTGGTGTGTCCCCGCGTACACCTTGGACTTCACCTTGTTCCGAATCTTCAACCTGACAGTTGCCTCTCCTGTCTGTGCTTGCACAGTCCCACCGTCACGTAAATCAGGAGAGTGCCTTTCGTGACGCTGGGAGTCTGTCCATCCTCCCCCCTGTACCATTTGGGTGGTGGAGAGGCGGGTTCCCCGAGTCACACACTCGTCATTCAGCTGACTGCAGCCTGGCGGCCCCAACAAGATCCACATCAAGGAAAACAGGTAGTCTTCATGTTCATCTCAGCTTGACACCTACAAAGAAACTGTGTCTTTGAAATGAAGGCAAGGAAAGTCTGACCAGATTCGGTTGTGGAAATATTTGTCAAGGAAAAACTAACATTGTGAATCGTGCCGAGTGGTTTGAAGTGTGGAAATCCTGTGAACTATATACGCCAGCCACCCGGCAAGTACTCTTTAAAACCCCCTGTGATGTGAATGTGGGGAAGGGAGTTACCCTTGGCTGACACAGAACTCCTGACATTTCTTTAGAACCCCCATTTTCCTATTTGAACTACACATTGCCTTTTCACATTTTTTGCATTAGAGGAAGGTCAAGCCTTCGTTTTTTAAAAAAAGTATAGGCCATTCTTATTTGACTAGGACTGTTTTCCTGTATGGTGATGGTTGAGATCACTCCCATCTTAGTTATAGGGCTAGATAGGAGTTCTCTCACCCATCTGAATATTTAATAATACAGGTTTTGAACCTGTTCCCTTGTGTCCATGTCATACTTGTGAAACCATGCCGACCTTACAGATGGCAGGAGAACATCTGGAGAGACCAGTATAGTGAAGGATCACGTACAAGCAGGAGTGAAAGAAGTGAGCATGACACTGGGCATAAGAAGGCACCATTCCCTAACTCCCTAAGATTACTAAGCCGGCTAGGTTAGGGAAAGCCTAGAAAATCCCCAGGGAGTCAGTCAGCCGACGTCTTAGGGGAACCACCATTAAATTAAGGCAGCTAAAAGAGAGCCCGGTGTTACCGTTGGCAAGAACTAACATCCCTGTTAGGGACGCCTGGGCTAAGGTGCCAGCAAAGACCGGGGAAGGCAAGACAGGCAGGGCCCTAGCACTAAACCTCCCAGGAACCTGATAGGCCCAAAAATACCTTGTCTAAACCCAAAGCCATTCTGACTATGGGCCTCATTCCGAGTATGGCGGTAAGGGATAGCGGCCACCGGTAACGAGACCGGTGGCGGTAATCCCTTACCGCCATACTCTGAGTTCCCTTTGCGCCCTCGCCCTTAACGCCTGCTTTGAGCAGGTGTTAAAGTCGAGGGCGCAAAGGGGCCTCCAAGCCAATAACGGTGACCGTAATGGACGGTCACCGTTATTTGCATCTTCCCCATTCCCATTGAGCCCTATGGGGGCTCATTTGGGAATGGGGAAGAGCCTTGGTGAATGGGGAATTACCGCCCCGCCGACCTTGGAATGGGGCGGTAATTCCGCCATCCACCAAGGCGCTGCCGGTCCGGGTACGGCGTCAACCAAGGCGTTAATAGCGCCATTGGTTAGCGCTGTACTCGGAATGAGGCCCTATGTCTAATCTTAATAAACACCCTTGAAACCTGTCTGGGAGACACTGTGGTTTGGAGATGCATCCCCAGGAAGACCTATTGGAACATCTACCACCAGAAACCAATATTGCTGTGTTGGTTTTCAACCATTGACCACCTGTGCCCATGTACCATCCCGAAGTCCGCCGTCTGAGAATTCCTATGAGGGAAGGCGCAGGCTAACGGGTCTGAGAGCGGCCGTAGTTAACTGGGCATTGTAGGTCCCCATGCTTCTGTGTGCGTACGCCCAAGGCATACCCCTCTTTCTCATCACAGAATATGGTGAAGGATTTGGAATAATCCGGGAGGGCCAGGGCCGGGGCGATAGAGAGGCCAGTTTTAATTTTGGCGAAAGCAGTTGTGGACTCTGGAGATCAGGTTAGTTTATCAGGCAATGCATCTAAAAGAATCTTTTGCATGGGCGCAATAATGGAATCAATAATCCAAGGGCAGCAAACATTGCTCATTCCCAAAAAAAGGAGCGGAGCTGTCTCCTGGTGTCAGGGATAGGGCATTGAAGGATGCATGCAACACGGGTGTTATCGTCACTCTTCGTGGATTGGGAAAGAAAAGAATGCTGATTGCAGATCAATGCACGTAAAGAAGGTGGCATCGGGAGGAAGGCATCAGAGTATAGTGATAAGATCTGGCACAACTGGATAAGAAGGGACAACAGCCTTATTAAGAGCTCTTAAGTCATGTGTGAAACACTACTTGTCCGTCCCTTCTTTGGCCAGAGGGAGTATGGGGGAATCTGCACGGGCTTGTGGCGTAGTGTAAAACACCTTGGTCAAGGAGTGATTGAATGACAGGCTTGATACCTTCTTCTGCTTGGGGTGAGATCCTATACTGTGGCACTCGTGGCAGAGCAACCTCATGATTCTCGGAGACATGTACTGGTGACGCCCATAATGAGACAGGGAGTGAGTCTAGGAGGTGTTGCAATTGGATGAACGTGAGTGAGGGAGACAGTACACTCTGGAGGGGTGGGTGGGAGCAAAGACTGTAGTAGGAGGAATAAACATTCAGCCTGTTTAGATTGTGGAACCTCCGGTAAATACCCTCCATAGCGCACTATATGATACAATTCATTTTGCACAATTAAATCAATACCAAACAAGTTAGCAGGTGAACATGGGCTAAGGAGAAAAGCATGTTGGTTAGAAATGGGACTAATTGAAACAGATAAGTTGTTTGACAATGGCTGAGGGATCATTGTCCCAGACAGTCCAACAGCATTGATAATTTGATCAGAGAGATTGACATGAGGAAAATCCGCTGCCCTAAGTGTAGAGCGGTGGGCAAAGGTATCAACCACACAGTGTACGTTTTGTCTCTGAATGTTACACTGGAGATAAGGACCAGCCTGGACCAGCGCGAGCGGTGCAGCAGCCGCCAGCACGGCAGGGTGCCTTTGGCAACGTCATTGTGGTCTGTAGGATATCAGCATATCCTGGTAGCCACATTTGGAGGCATCGGAGGAGGAGGAGGAGAAGGAGGAAAAGGAAGTGGCAGCAGGCTCGGTGGATTAACATTGGAATTGCCAGGGGGAATGGTCTGTGGGTTTGATAAGGCAGGCTGAATGAGGAGGCGGTCTTCTTACAATATCTGCAAAATGGTTGCCCCTGTTGAGGTTGCTTGGTGGGCAAAAGGAGGGTTTTGTTGAATGCATTGCTGGTGTGAGAAACCCGGGCGTCCCCGGTAGCCTAAGGCAGTTAGATGAGCATGCTGTAAGGCCATCAGGTGGGAGACACTGGGCCTCATTACGAGTCCGGCGGTAGACGTGCCGGAAAAACAGGCATGCTGCCGCCAGACCCGAAATACCATTCCGCCTCCGTGATTGCCGGAATCACCGGGGAATTACAACCCCGGGGACCCGGTCATTCTGGAGGTGGAATTCTGTAAATCCCCATTCCCATGGAGTCTAATAGGACTCCATGGGGATGGTGACAATGGAAACACTGGTTCTGTCTATGACGGAGCCGGTGTTTCCATTTCCGCCTGCAGGCGGGTGGCGTTACTTTTGCCAGGTCAGACCTGGCGGGAGTGACACCTCCCGCCTGCAGAACTCGGAATCAGCCAGTCCGGAAGCAATGGTGGCGGTGGATTTACCGCCACCATTTTTTCCGGACCAGCAGGGTCATAATGAGGCCCATCATTTTACGTTTGTGTTTTGAGGCAGCTTGTAGTGCTTTTTCAATGTCAGTGGAGCTCCATGGAGTGTGTATTCTAATACATAGCTCTCAACTCACCCGCTTTTGGCGGGTGTCACCCGCCAAAGCATCTACACACCCGCCCACCCGCCAGCTCATCTGTTTCACCCGCCTTGGCAAAGGTGGGAGCTACGATTCATATTTTTGCCGGGACCCGATTTCGAGATCCCGAAATCAGGTCCCGGCGCGACTCTTCCTGCACGAATGGAGGCGTGAAAAGCAAGTGTCATGCTTTTCACGCCCCCATTTCCTCCCCCTTCCCCTCCCTGGCGCTCTCCTCCAATGAGAGGATTGTGCCTGGGAGCATTCCTCCCCACCCCCCTCCCGTAAAAGGTCAGCGACATAGAAGTAGGACTGCTGTTTCATGTTTTTACGGCAGTCCTACTTTTATGTTTATGGCCTTTCTGGGTTTTCACCCGCCTTGGTATCAAAAAAGGTTGAGAGGTATGCTAATATCAGGATTAGCAACATCAGGTTGAGGGCAGGTGCACGTGGGTAAGAGGGCAGAGTCTCCTTGGGCAGCAGCTGCCACATCCATGGTGTGAAGGGAGAGGTGCTCATCCATGTAAGAGTGTGCAAGTTGAATGTCTTGTAAGGAGACGCATGGCAGCATTGGCAAGGGGTGATCTCGGATCTGCTGAGGCACAATATTTGCGTATGAAGGCAGGTGACCACTGGGGTTCTATGCTGTGGCATCTCTGATAAGTGGAGGCTGAATTTGGCGTTGAGGAAACCAGCAGGGGCTGTTTGGCAGCTACCCTGGTAAAGTGAGGAGAATGGTGTGTGGGCGAGGCAGTTGCCAGGGAAAGTGACACAGAGGAAGAGGTGGATGGAGATGCATCAGCTGAGGTGGAGAAAGTTTGTGGGGTCAAGAGTAAGGGAGCTGCCGGAGTTGATGGCAGATGTTGCACCGTCACTGGGCGAGGTATGGTGGATGAGGGCACTAGGTGTGGTACGTGAGCTGGGACCACTGATATTTGCAGGAGAATTCTTTCAATTAGTGTAGAAGGAAAGAAAATCAATAAATACCGGTAGGGAGTAAAACTCATCCGGCCATCCACAACAGGCAGATGTGGCCAATAATCAACACATCACAAATATCTAGGGCACACCCACAAGACACACTAGGTATACATGGCGTGTTCGGCGATGATGGGGTAGTAACCCCTTAGGCGGGCCTGCATGTACATTTGAAAGAGCTCTGGCGTAAATGGCGACGTTCAGTGGTAATGGCATTCCACTACAACGTGTGCAAAAATGGAGACGCTAAGTGGTAATGGCATACCACTACAACATGTGGGGAGGTGCTGGCAACAGTGATGTTATTTACATAAAACCCACTTCAAGAGAGTAAACAATGACATTCGCATCTTTCAACAAATCAACATAAACACTATGCCTCACGATAGCACCTTGACTGTGTGCCGATGCAGAACCTCTAAGAGAAAACAGCTGGCATAGACAACAGAGATATTTCAACGCATGAAAGGCATGACCCTTCCCTACAGAGCTAACACTGCCACTTCCACTCCCTCGACACGAGAGGGTGGTAGTCAGCTTTACATATGCCGCAACGAAAGGAAAGAAAATACACAGCTGCAGTTCAATTCATGAAAACACAATCACAAAGGCTTCTATTTCTTGTCTCCACGTTATCTCTTCTGTGGCTTGTATTACTGCAAAACGCTGGCTACAGCTGCCCTTGAGCACTACAGGAAGTGGGAGCTGGGGCTGTCTGTTAAGAGTGTATTCAGCGCGGAAATAGGCAAGTGGCCAATGCCCAGCAGTAAACGGCCGCGCACTGCTGAAAAGGGAAGTAGCCTGGCTTCTGACACTCGTAGGCTGTTGCAAGTGCTTTTCTAAGCGCAATAGTTTAATGCGTGATGGACAGTTTACTAGGTTTTATTAGGAAACAGGGAAGGTGGGTCAGTAAGACCAAGTCAATGGGCCTCATTAGGACCCTGGTGCTAAGTGTTTAACGGCGCCGTAAAAGGCTGCGGCACCGTTAAACACTTAGCACCTTACTACAAGGTCCCTTTGCGGGACCCGACCTTAACGGCTGGTCTACACCAGCCGTTAAAGTAGGGACCCGCAAAGGGACCTTGGTGCTAAGTACGGTACAGCAATTTGCGGTACCGTCCTTAGCGCCTTCCCCATTCCCATAGAGCCCTATGGGGCTAAAATGGGAATGGGGAAGGGCCATGGTTCAATGGGGAATTACCGGCCCGCCAACCTTGGAATGGGGTGGTAATTCCCCATTGAACCATGGCGGACCCGTTACAACACCGGCACCAACCATGGTGCTAATAGCGCCATGGTTTAGCGCCGGTGTTGTAATGAGGGCCAATGTACCTTCTAGCGAGGTGAGGCCTTGATGTCGGCGAAAAGGATTCCAACATGAAGCCATCAACATATATATCTGTTTTATATAGACCGAGTCAGACCTGCCCCTGTAAAATGACGTGGCAGCCCGGTCTGTTGTGGGAACAGGGGAGTGAATTTAAGTTGAGGTGGGAAGTTACTGGAATGGAAGCGAGTCCTGGGTGGTGCGTAGGGCCACGTGGGAGGCATATGGCAAGTGAAATTGTTGTACTCTCAAGTGGTATTCAAAGTGTGTAGCTATATAGGGATGCTAGTGTGATTGTAGCAAATGAGGGAGGCAAAGAAAATACATTGAGGCAAAACTTGGAGGGAGGCAAAGACAATACATTTGAGGCAAAACCTGGCATAACCGCATATGAAGACACTAGGTGCACTAGGCGAGAGAGGCGATCAAGGGGGCAATGTTTATTTCTCCATTAAGGTGAAATAAAGAGGCGTCTGGCGTGAACGGAGGCAGCAAGTGGTAATAGCATAAACATAACCTTAAACATCCTGGAGAGAGAGGCAATGACAAGCCGCAGACAGTATTTAAAAGCACAACTTCACGTGCAAATAAAAAAACTACAGCCCAAATTATGCGCAAAAATTCTACAATGACGGCATCCTGATAAGGCGACGGACAAAAGCAACAGAGTCTTTCAGCAAGCTTGGACCACTGTAACCTCTGTTCCTGAGACGGCACCCAAAAACCGATGTTACAATCAGTTGTAATATTTACACAGATAACCACATCCAGGGCTCACCCTGCAGCTAGGGGCATAGACATGACCCCTTTAAACACTGAAACTTTACTACAGCCATGGACCCTGGGACGGCACCCAGGGGCACTGGCTGTAATGAATAAGATCACACAACCAGATGACAACTTCTCTAAATGCAGTACAAGAATGCAGCACTTTCCATTCAGCGCCTTACTTTCAGACACCTCAGATAAGACAGATGACACAAAACGAACAGATGGAGTACTGTACATGTAATGACACAGATGACAAAAGCTCAGCAGCCACAGAACTGTACATGTAATGACAATTGGACATGAGGCAGGTGACAGAGCAACTAATAAGATGGAGCAGTGACATTTATGCGCCAACGATTTGTATTATAACCACAGCGATGGAAGTATGTGCGGTTGCTGGCAGCTACTTGTTGAACTGTAGAGCGAAAAAGAGGAACTAGCCAATGCCTTGCTCTGCAGGGCCTGGCAGAGGAAAAAGGGGAAGTGGCTTTGGCGCATATTGATAAGTATCTTAGAAGGCGTCTCTAGGCGCTACAGTGTTGGTATTTTACTTTCAAAATCTTGTGCCCAGTAATACGTGAACATTGCCTGTGGATCATCCATTATGTACTGAGCACCGTACTGGTCTCTTGGATGGGGCACTATTCTGACAGTTTCCTACAGAATAAGCCTGTGAAAGCGAATCTAAGTGTGGGCAGACTCCGGGGGCGCAGCCTCTCGGGGCGCAGCCTCCGCTCTGAATCCAGGAAACCTAGCAAATGAAAACGCACATGAGGACAATGCAAAGTATGAAAGTGATAGATGCAGTGCACGACACTTAGGCACGTACTGAAACCACCATAACCGACAATATTATTTCATAGACAGGCACATGCATTACAACACAAAAACACGTGGTGAGAGGGGTACCCATGAGCAGCACAATATTCAGACAGCCATGCACAGAGCTACCATGGCAGGCAGGTCCTGCAAATGAAGATATGCCCTGGCAGTGATAGAACATAACATGCCATGAGCAAATGCAAAAAAACAAATATGAAATGGAGACAATGCAAAACTGTAAAACGATAGCACGGAGATAATAAAGAAAAGTAATCACAAAGAAAATTTAAAATAAAAGCTGTTTGATCTACCCATCAGCAGCACCCTAAAAGTTCGCAAATCGTGATGCACTCTCAGCAGGCCCCCAAGGAGACCACACAAGCAATCTTTGGCAATTTCGTTACAACAGTCATGCCCTGCTGACTACAAGCACTTACCTTTCACAACCACTGTGGTGTGTTTGCTTGATAAAGCGCTCTGATGGTCTGCTTGGAAATTTTCAAAAAGGGCCTTAGGCCCCACCCCCTTTGAGCTAAGCAACTCACTGTGTTAAGGACATGGGCAGCAAGACAGTCCATAGGGAATTGCGATCCCCCGTTTATGGCCTTCCTGTAGGCCTCCTTTTCTAATACAAGAAGTTCCTTGGTGGTGATGTAGCAATAAAGAGTCAGGACACAGCTGAGATGTAAACCAAGATATTATTAGAGAAAGACAAACAGCAGAATACAGTAATACAGAATGACAAGGGAGAGGTGTCTGAGAGCTCTCCCGGTGTTCGTTCTGAGCTCATCTTATATAGCCTGGCAAGTTTCCATGACGTTTGTAGACATTTGGTAATACTAGGAAGCAGACATTTGTGAAGAAACCTGGCAGTTATATAGACGGTACATTATGTCACAAGATCAGTACGCAACTTTGGCGTAAACACTGGAATAATCCTTATACGGTCGTGGTATTTGTACACAGCTAGGCAAAGCTACGGGGAACTGGTGTCTCGTTGGTCCCGAGGGCAGCATTAGGTCGTGGCCTGCTGAGCCAAGGCGGGTGTGGGCATGCCAGGAGAGCCAGGTGCTAAGCCATGGTGAAGGATCTGGGGCCTTGCAGGGGAGGGTGATTGCTGGGAGGTTTAGTGGACGCCTCAGGCTAGGCCATGGTGAAGGATCTGGGGCCTTGCAGGAGAGGGTGATTGCTAGGAGGTATAGTAGAGTCCTCAGGCTAGGCCATGGTGAAGGATCTGGGGCCTCGCAGGAGAGGATGATTGCTAGGAGGTATAGTAGAGGCCTCAGGCTAGGCCATGGTGAAGGATCTGGGGCCTTGTAGGAGAGGGCGATTGCTAGGAGGTATAGTAGAGTCCTCAGGCTAGGCCATGGTGAAGGATCTGGGGCCTCGCAGGAGAGGGTGATTGCTAGGAGGTATAGTAGAGGCCTCAGGCTAGGCCATAGTGAAGGATCTGGGGCCTCGCAGGGGAGGGTGATTGCTAGGAGGTATAGTAGAGGCCTCAGGCTAAGCATGGTGAAGGATCTGGGGCCTCGCAGGGGAGGGTGATTGCTAGGAGGTATAGTAGAGGCCTCAGGCTAAGCATGATGAAGGATCTTGGGTCCTTGCGGGGAGGGTGATTGCTAGGAGGTATAGTAGAGTCCTCAGGCTAGGCCATGGTGAAGGATCTGGGGCCTCGCATGGGAGGGTGATTGCTAGGAGGTATAGTACAGGCCTCAGGCTAAGCCGCCATGGTGAAGGATCTGGGGCCTCGCAGGAGAGGGTGATTGCTAGGAGGTATAGTAGAGGCCTCAGGCTAGGCAATAGTGAAGGATATGGGGCCTCGCAGGGGAGGGTGAATGCTAGGAGGTATAGTAGAGGCCTCAGGCTAGGCCATGGTGAAGGATCTGGGGCCTCACAGGGGAGGGTGATTGCTAGGAGGTATAGTACAGGCCTCAGGCTAGGCCATGGTGAAGGATCTGGGGCCTCGCAGGGGAGGGTGATTGCTAGGAGGTATAGTAGAGGCCTCAGGCTAGGCAATAGTGAAGGATATGGGTCTTGCAGGGGAGGGTGATTGCTAGGAGGTATAGTAGAGGCCTCAGGCTAGGCCATGGTGAAGGATCTGGGGCCTCGCAGGGGAGGATGATTGCTAGGAGGTATAGTAGAGGCCTCAGGCTAGGCCATGGTGAAGGATCTGGGGCCTCGCAGGGGAGGGTGATTGCTAGGAGGTATAGTAGAGGCCTCAGGCTAGGCCATAGTGAAAGATCTGGGGCCTCGCAGGGGATGGTGATTGCTAGGAGGTATAGTAGAGGCCTCAGGCTAGGCCATAGTGAAGGATCTGGGGCCTCCCAGGAGAGGGTGATTGCTAGGAGGTATAGTAGAGGCCTCGGGCTAGGCCATGGTGAAGGATCTGGGGCCTCGCAGGGGAAGGTGATTGCTAGGAGGTATAGTAGAGGCCTCAGGCTAAGCCATGGTGATGGATCTGGGGCTTTGCAGGGGAGGGTGATTGCTAGGAGGTATAGTAGAGGCCTCAGGCTAAGCCATGGTGAAGGATCTGGGGTCCTCGCAGGGGAGGGCGACTGCTAGTAGGTATAGTAGAGGCCTCAAGCAAGGCCATAGTGAAGGATCTTGGGCCTCGCAGGGGAGGGTGATTGCTAGTAGGTATAGTAGAGGCCTCAGGCTAAGCCATGGTGAAGGATCTGGGGTCCTTGCAGGGGAGGGTGACTGCTAGTAGGTATAGTAGAGGCCTCAGGCTAAGCATGGTGAAGGATCTTGGGTCCTTGCGGGGAGGGTGATTGCTAGGAGGTATAGTAGAGTCCTCAGGCTAGGCCATGGTGAAGGATCTGGGGCCTCGCATGGGAGGGTGATTGCTAGGAGGTATAGTACAGGCCTCAGGCTAAGCCGCCATGGTGAAGGATCTGGGGCCTCGCAGGAGAGGGTGATTGCTAGGAGGTATAGTAGAGGCCTCAGGCTAGGCAATAGTGAAGGATATGGGGCCTCGCAGGGGAGGGTGAATGCTAGGAGGTATAGTAGAGGCCTCAGGCTAGGCCATGGTGAAGGATCTGGGGCCTCACAGGGGAGGGTGATTGCTAGGAGGTATAGTACAGGCCTCAGGCTAGGCCATGGTGAAGGATCTGGGGCCTCGCAGGGGAGGGTGATTGCTAGGAGGTATAGTAGAGGCCTCAGGCTAGGCAATAGTGAAGGATATGGGTCTTGCAGGGGAGGGTGATTGCTAGGAGGTATAGTAGAGGCCTCAGGCTAGGCCATGGTGAAGGATCTGGGGCCTCGCAGGGGAGGGTGATTGCTAGGAGGTATAGTAGAGGCCTCAGGCTAGGCCATGGTGAAGGATCTGGGGCCTCGCAGGAGAGGGTGATTGCTAGGAGGTATAGTAGAGGCCTCAGGCTAGGCCATAGTGAAAGATCTGGGGCCTCGCAGGGGATGGTGATTGCTAGGAGGTATAGTAGAGGCCTCAGGCTAGGCCATAGTGAAGGATCTGGGGCCTCCCAGGAGAGGGTGATTGCTAGGAGGTATAGTAGAGGCCTCGGGCTAGGCCATGGTGAAGGATCTGGGGCCTCGCAGGGGAAGGTGATTGCTAGGAGGTATAGTAGAGGCCTCAGGCTAAGCCATGGTGATGGATCTGGGGCTTTGCAGGGGAGGGTGATTGCTAGGAGGTATAGTAGAGGCCTCAGGCTAAGCCATGGTGAAGGATCTGGGGTCCTCGCAGGGGAGGGCGACTGCTAGTAGGTATAGTAGAGGCCTCAAGCAAGGCCATAGTGAAGGATCTTGGGCCTCGCAGGGGAGGGTGATTGCTAGTAGGTATAGTAGAGGCCTCAGGCTAAGCCATGGTGAAGGATCTGGGGTCCTTGCAGGGGAGGGTGACTGCTAGTAGGTATAGTATCAGGACAATCCTGCCACATCAGTGGTTTAGTGGGTTTCTCTATAGGGGATTTTCTCCATGGGTGGGGGCTAAGCCCCTGCAGGGCGGCACCACTGCAGAGTTGCCCCTCTCTCTCCTCAGCATTGCTGCAGTGAGGCCCATCTACTGAGGCGGTGCTCATCAGCGAGGACACGGTCCACCCACCGCCTTGCCTGCCTTGTTCCAGCAGTAGCAGTCCGCCTTTGCTTTTCACTCAGCTGCTATTCCCTGGGATGTAGCTCCAGCTCTTGCTTCTCTCCACTCAGCGGTCTGCCACTGCAACTGTCCGAGCCTCTCCGCTGTATTCATGGCTGCGTACTGTGCAACTTCTGTACCCCGGTCATGGATGGGAAGCACAGGTAATGAGATGTTGGGAAGGGTCCTGCACTCAGGTACCCTAAGATGGTAGGGGTCACGTTCCCTCTCTCGCTCCCCTGACAGGGCCTGGAAATAGGCCTTGTCAGAACACTGAATTGCATGTTTATTCTCCCATTGGGATACCAGGACATACAGCGAGGAGATCATCCCCTCCACTTCTTACTTATGTATCGATGATGCGCTAAAGTGGGAATTACAGAATGCATTTATCTCATGATAGGATTGGACTGCTACTATGGGTTGTTTATTGGACCGTGTGGATTGACGTTTGGATCGGTGCCACCCCAGCCTCCCCTTGGATCGTTGTCAGGTGGGCAGCACTTGGGACTGATCAGAGGTAGTATCAACGATAGACCTTCCTCCTGAGAGCACCGTACCTGGAGGAAACAATAACACCGGTCTCAAGGGTTCAGCCGAAAGGTCGGGAGGAATGCCACCAAGCTCTCCCCCATGCGGCAAACAAAAGGCACGGGTTGGACAGGGTTCACCAGAAAAGGCCCTACTAAACTTCATATCACATCAACACCATACCTGTAATGTGGAAGTAGGCACCAGGAGAGTAGGGATTCAGAAGGAGGATAATCATGTTTCAGGCTGATGAGGTTCTCTCTCCTGAGAGGGAGCGAAGTAAAGCTTGAGGGAAGTGGAAGAATAAAGAAAAATAGTGAAGGGGGGTCTGGACCGGGCAGTGCAAGGGCGTAACTGACAGTAGGGGAGAGGGAAAAGTCAGGATGATGGCACACCAAGGGAATCGGAAGTCCAGTTAATACCAAAGTCACTGTGGTAGGGCAGAAACCAGGAGTTTCAGAGTGCCACAATACTTTCAAATTGGTCCACAGATCCACAAATAAATCCAAAGAGAAGACACAAATACAAATCCAGGGACAGGTCAAAGTTCAATTACCGGATGAGCAAAAAGATGCCAGTTACCTTCGAAATACGACTTAACAGTGCCCTGTTGGTGTACATGGTTATTGATATTATCATAGAGTCTCACAAAAGATTATCGGACAATATTTAGTGCATTAGTGGGATTAGTGTAGGGGGATCCAAAATAGTTTCATTCAAATGTAACACAAGGAGCCTGATAAAAAAAGCAAAGAATCGACACACTAATTGGCATAAACAGCATAGAGCCTTAATGGAGCAACGGGACGCCGAAAAAATGCTGAAGGCCCTAAATAAAAGGAACTCCAAGGGCTTTTGGGCCATAATAAATGAAGCAATGAACCCCGAAAAAGCGATAATATCAAATATGGTAACCGAAAATGAGTGGGAGAGACATTATGCAAAGTTATTTGAAAAAAAGTTAAACTCAAGTAACACAAATTGCGAGTGGAGCCAGCCGTGGGAAATAGCAATAGATAAAGAAGACATTCGTACAACCATTATAAAAAGCAGCGCCTCACGCGCCGCAGGGCCTGATGGTTTATCAAACGCGGATCTGAAAGAGAACATCGAAGAGTGGGTGGATTTTTGCGACACCTTGTTTCAATTAATAATAAAAGAAGGTCGGGTTCCATCCACATGGAAATCCGGAATAATCGTCCCTATTTCAAGAAAGGAATCCGCACTGACCCTGCAAATTATCGGCCAATAGCCCTGCTCGACGTAGTAGGTAAAGTGTTTGCATCGCAATTACTAGCACAACTCACCACATGGATTCGGAAAGAGAAGATCTACGACGACCGTCAGACTGGGTTCGTTAAAGGTATAGGCTGTGGTGCGAATCTGTTAATCCTGAACCTGTTAAAAATCGAGGCAATTAGAACTGGCCAAAAAACATATCTTGCATTCATTGATATGGCAAATGCGTTTGATGGGGTGGACAGAGAAACCCTATGGAACAATCTTATGAAAAGGGGATGTAGCAAGAGCCTGATCCAAGCCATTAAAGAGCTATACTCGGACACTAACATCCAAGTCCGCTTGGACAGTGAAGGAAATCTAACGAACCCCATAGCAACAAAGCGAGGAGTAAAACAAGGGTGCCCATTAGGAGCAACCCTTTTCAACTTCTACATATCAGAAGTTGGATCCGCCCTATCAAATGTAGTGTCTTTTCCACCGAGGATCAATGGAATCGAGATAAATCATATCATGTACGCAGATGACATGTGATTTTAGATCGTACACCAATTGGCCTTCAATGAAAATTGTCAGCGTTAAGAACTTTCCTAGAAGACCTGGGACTGGAGATCAACGCGGCCAAATCTGAAATCCTGATACTTCAAAACAAAAAAAGGAAGAAAATCCAACAATTTCAGACAAGGCTGGTCGATCGGAGAGAAAAAGCTGAATAAAGTACCTCATACAAGGTACCTAAGAACAATCATCAGCTCCAGTATTAATGATGAGCCGATGACCAAAAAGCTCTTAAACAGCTGTAAACAAATGATTTCACAAGCCATCATAATTCAAAAAAAGTATGGGAAATTCTCTATTGATCCAGTAAGGAAATTTTACCAGAGTAAAGTATCTCCGATTTCGACCTACGGTGCAGAGAACATGTTCGGGTGCGACCATAAATTATGGTCGCGATGTGAAGGATTATTCTGGAAGAAAGTTCTTCAGATTCCACAAAAAACGCCCACGCCAATGTACTATACGAAGTAGGGATCACAACACTTAATGTGAGAATCACATGGAATAAGTTGGCATTGTTTAGGAAATTATACGAAGATGCAAACCTCCCTCCTCTCAAAATCTTGGTTGTAGAGAAGACGCAAAGAAAATCAGCGTTAAACGAATGGAAATTACAATGTAAAGGGATCCTAAACCAATTAGGAATGGATGAGAGATTGCTATGGTACAATCCAAATTTAGTAAAAGGAAACTGTTGGATCTCGATTGGATTGACATAGGAGAGAAAAGATCAGCACATAAATCCATGCAAAATGCACTGAAGCGAAAAAACGCAACACACTCCCAAAATATCTAACGTTATCACCCTGCAGCCGTTTGAGAAGGTTGTTCCTAAAGTTCTGTTTAAACATCTTTGAAACTAAAGATGTTTTAAGACACCGACGGACGTACTTAAGACACCTGAAAGTAATTATTATTTTTTTTTAATGTTTTGTTTGATTTGTCAAACTTTTCATTTTTCCATTTTTTTGAGTCTTCATAACAAAAAGGTTTTTAAAACTGTGATTCAATTCGGCTTTTCTTTTATAATTCTTTATCGATCTCAATCCAGAAGTTGATCACTGTGATGATCAGCCACTGATGGTTTCCTTGGAGCAGTGTTGCCCATCTCTCCTCTGCTGTCATTTGTTGCTCTGAGATTTTAAAAAAATCTCTAAATAGATCTCGTTTATTTTTTAGTTCTGGGCACACCATGATTAGATGGAATAAAGTTTCTTTCCCCATTGGATCTTTACAGTATCGACAGACAGGAGAAGTATTTTTGGCTCGCTCTGTTAAAGCCAAGTATTTGCGTGTGGGTAAGATGTTCAGCCGAAAGCGCAAGAATAAATCACGAATTTTCACACTTGGGAATTGGACGAGATAAGAAGGCAACTGGTTGAGTGCTCTTGCTTCCATGTAGCTGGTTAAATGGCGTTTATAAGTTGTTTGTTCTTCGATCGTTCTTATCCAATCATTCTTCTGAATTTTTTGTTTTGCATATTGAGGTCTATTTCTTAACATTTCTTCTGTGATTTCTTCTTCTTGCATTTTTTGCTTAATTTCACTTGTCCACTTTATTAGAGCTGCAACTTGGGATGCTTGTTTTTTTTTTTCTTTAAGAATTTCCAACGATGGTATATTTTCCTCTGAAATGATTTTTCTGTGGAGGTCAATTTGTTTCCATAGCACTATGGACTGAATAGATTGCAAGGCAAGTTCATATCTGATTCTGGCAATCGGAAATGACTTTGGCAAGGCAAGGGTTTTTCTCCAGAAAATAGCTTCATATTTGGACCATTTCAATAGATGTTGGTTTATCAGGGATTCACTCGCATAAGTCAAGATTGGTATGACCTTTTGTTTATATAGTAGAGTTGTAACTTTTGCAGAGTAAGTGCCATATTTGCGATGAAAAAACCGGCTTTGCCTTGCTAACGATGCTGCTTTTTCTTCAATGTTTTCTTGCCATTCCTTTTCGTTTGCAGATGGATTGATTATTGCACCTAAGTATTTTATTGTTTTGGTTAGCTTAATCTCTTTGTCTTCCAGATAGAATTTTGGAGTCCATTGTGTCTTGGATTTTTCAGTTATAAGTTTGATTATCTTGGTTTTGTTGATGTTGATTTGTAAATCATTTTCCTTCATGAAATTTTGAGTTTTGTTCAATGTTATCTGCAGACCTTTCACAGTTTTGTCCAAGATGATAATGTCATCAGCATAGATTAGGGTTTGAACATTTTCACTGTTGATCTTAGGAGGATTCGCCATCGGATGGTAAATTTTTTCTTCAAAATTGTAGGTGAAGAGATTATAAAGACAAGCAGCCAAGGGGCATCCCTGTTTGAGCCCATTCCAAGTCAGAATTGATTCTGTTGCCGTTCCGTTGTTTGTAAGTCGAACTCGGATAGACGTATTCGAATACAGCTGTTGTTTTGGGTTCAGAATAGTAGATGGACAGCCCCACGCAGCCAATTTGGACCAGAGAAGTTGTCTATTGACTGAATCAAAGGCCATTTTTAGATCTATGAAGATTGCATAGACCTGATGTGCTTTCATCAACCCTTTGTATTTTAGAATATTCAATAGCAACAGATTGACGTTGGTACTTATTTTTGTGAGAAAGCCAGTTTGCCTTTTTGCTTGTCTTCCATGCTGTATGGCCCAATAGTTTAATTTTTTTTGTAGATATCCGGCAAATAATTTTCCTAACGGACCAGCAGGGCAATTGGTCTGTAGTTGGCCGGATTTTTCCGATCACCTGCTTTGTAGATTGGTATTAAAACAGCTACAGACCATGTGCGTGGAATCTCTTTAGATTTTTCTATCAGATGTAAAAGATGGAAAAAGAATTTGGCCCAGTGTTCTGGATCTGCTTTAAGGTTGCTGTTGGCTAGCCCATCAGGTCCAGGTGCTCTAGATGAATTCAGGCACCTGATAGTGTTGGTAATGTCCTCTAAGTCCCATTTCAAGCTCCAGTCGTCCGTATCATCTTGTGGGTCTGTTGTTCGATGGTGTTTAGGTTTTTTGTATAGATTTTCGAAGTGCTTAACCCATGTATGAGGTTCAACTTCTTGAATCATGGATTGTTTTTTCGATGAATCATTCATCAAAGACCACAGGTGCCGTGTGTTTTTCTGATTTAACGCTTTCAAAAGTTCTTCTGCGTCGTGTTGCTTTATTGCCATTTTATAAGATTTCATTAAGTTGGAGTATTTTTGTTTTTCCTTTTTTATTTCGGCTTCATAGTCTCTTCTGTTTTTCTTTATTTGTCGCAGACGTTTATAGTGTTTCTTTTTTTCTAGATGAATTTCTAAATTAAAATATATATATAAATATATAATATAAATGTGAATCAAAGTGGTCCTACGACGGGTCTAGAAAAATCCCACACACATTCGAAAGTCTTCGATTTTGATAAAGTACAGAAAGTTTGGAAAAGTAAATGAATTTGGTCCGAGCCCAGCAGAGGGAGACCAATTGAAGGTTTTGTGTTAAAGTGGGTCTGAGCCTGGCAGAGGGTGTACAGTAAATCACCCGAGAAATTGTATAAGTGAAAATCCTGAGAGGAAAGGAACTCTCACTGCGGAATAGCTTCCTGTACCAAAAGTTCATTTCCCAACACTGATTCATGGCATTGGTGCAACGATCAAGTAATAAACATGAATATTTGGAAATTATTTGGGCCCATTAAGGCAGTGGTCTGGGCAATCCCACAGAAAGGAGGAGGTGCCTGCAAGGGCTATGGCCCTGAGAGAACTCTGGAGAATTCCATCACACTGTCGGAGCAGTGTAATTATCATAAAAGCCAAAGTGTGGCACGAAGCACCAGTGCGTAAGAGCGACAGCAAAGGGCAGACCCAGGCAGTCACCGGCGGAGCACTGCAAGCACAGGGAGAAATCACTTGATAATTGTACAGCTTTATTAAGCCTGCTGAGGTTGCTGGCTTACCTGATCAGGTGCCATTCGAGAGTGATTCAGGTGTTACCACTTTTGGATAGTACGCAGCAATAAAGTGTGCCCGGCCATTTGACTTGAATTCTTTTTATTCAACTGATTTTAACTGTCTTTTAAGTTGGTTCCCTCTTTAACCTTACAACAGCCCTGCATGATCATGGAAACAAAGCCCAAAGTGTTAACTAAACCTTCACCACAATTGGCGGCTAAGAAGACTTCTTTAATTAGGACTCACTTTGAAATTCACATTACCAGAGATATGTGGGAAGGTCTTTTACTAAGTTGTTTAACCAATCATTCAGTCCAAAGTGACTCTGTCCCGAAGGTCTATGTTATGAATCCTGCAGAGTCCTCACAGAAATCCTACCTAAAGTCTCCTCCCAGGAGGCCAGGAGGCCAGGGGAAGGCAGATGCTGCCTGATCCTAACATGGTGGAGGTGTTCGCTGGGAGGATCACCTGCGAGGAGCAGGGGTCCAGGAGAACTTCGCAGGATGAGACACTGTATTCAGCTCCCTTACAAAGGGAATATCCATGATGCCAGAACAGATCATGGCTTGTTGTCAGAGAAAGCTTTTATGTTCCCAAATTGATTGTCAGAATGGGGATGAAGACAACTGTGACCTGTCAATTATTAAAAGTAAGGAAACCCCTTTTGACAGGTTCTGACATTAAGAGAGATAGAAGTCTTTATGAACCCAACATTTCCCAATGTTAGCGGAGCATTGGTGGCAGACGAGCTAACATGGCGGACGAGCCCTGAGCAGCTGTGGAAGTCCGGGAAGCTCTGAATTCAACAGACGCGTGCTGCGGGAAGCCAAGAGAAGGAAGTTACCAGGCCGTGCTGGGAGTGCAAAGCAGCAGAAGCAGCTGACCTGGAAGCAGTACAGCGAGCAGATGCGCACGCCAACCCCGGTGAGTTCACTATTACATAGTGACCCTGGAACACTCCGTACCCGCCCGCTAGCCCAATTCAGGGATATTAGATGCAGAACGGAGATCAACAAAGTAGTATTACAGAAGAGGACAACTTTTGAATACCGAAATAATACGAATCAGTTAAACTTTACTGTTATGAGCCAAGCTGATGTAGAAAAGCACACACAGGCACAATAAGAACTTTGTTGTCATTCCAGAGGGGTGTGATTGGGACATTGTGGGGTATAACCAACACCAACATCAAAAGGGGGTAATATTGAGCGTAACTAAGATAAACCATCATTGCCCAATCCAAAAGGAGAAAACCACTAAGCAATTACGAAAGAACCAGAATTGCCCAAGCCAAAAGAAGGAAATTGAGAATGTGAAGTGTGTGACAAGGCTTGCTTACAGGCCGTGTCAGGAAAGGGAGTGAGTCAATCCCAAATATTGTGTACAGACACCCTCCCGCACCTTACTGATGATGACAGCGAACACTGGCGGGAGAAATCCGCAGCGGGAGAAAGCAGAGGGAAGCCATCACACAGCAGCGATTCACACGAGAAAAGGGTGCAGCAGACAGCCGCCAGCCGAACACCGGCCACACGAAAAAAGGGTGCAGCAAATTCTCCATGGATCTACATGCCATTCAGAAAAGAAGGCCTTATTAATGAGGCTCCCACCCGCTCACCAGAGACATTAACATTGAAACGCCCACCAGAAGGCCTTATAGAACAGGGACTCCAGTTCCTGAGAAACTCTTTCACTTTCCTTGCCAGAGATGCTTCGAGAAAAGGGGGCGGGGCTTACACACCCTTTTTGAAGCCTCCCTAAGCACTACCCCTGCCACACCCCCTTGAGCCAGGTACGTGATTGAACAGGCTGAGTATCCAATCCTGGGAGGGGGTGAGGTATTTAAGATGGTACATGTGACTTGTGTGGTGCGGGTTCGTTTGGCGAGGACAGGTGGTGGAGAAGTACGTCAAAGAGACCAGAGGAGGCGAAAGCAGTGCAGAAGCTATTGGTGAGAGGGGGTTGGTGGAGTGTTTGTGTGTGAGAGTGAAGAGTGTGAGTAGGAGAGTAAGAGGAGTAATGGAGTAGGAGCAGTGGCAGAGGTAGTAGTAATAGTTGAAAGTAAAGATAATAGGTGACGTTAGTAGCAAGGGAAGGGCATAATTGGTAGAGTGATAGTCAGTAGTAGAGCGGTGAGCATGGCACCAAATCCCTGAAGGTCCAGTGAGAGGAAGACAGTGGTAGTAGAGAGGTGGTGGTAGTAGCAGAGTAAGGACAGTAGGAGACGTAGAGTGGGAGGAACAACAGGAGGCGGAGCAGAGAGAGGGATAGAGAGGAAGGAGAAGGAGAAACGGAGGTAGAGAATAGTTGCAGATACAAGTGGTAGTAACAATAGGTGTGCGAAAGAAAGTAAGATGGAAGGATTGAGGTGGAAAGGCAGAGTGAGAGATTGGAGGTACAGTGATGTGGTCGGAGATGAACTGTGTTAAGAGACCAGTATAGTGAAGGGTCAGGAAGAATAGGGAGTGAAAGAAGTGAGAGTGACGCTGGGCGAAAAAAAGGCACCATTCCCCATTTCCTGAGACTACTAAGCAGGGATAGGAGAGGGAGAGCTAGAAGTTCCCTAGGGAGTCAGGTAGCCAACATCTTAGGGTAAACACCGGAAGTGTAGAGAGGTGAAAGACAGATAGGGGTTACCAAACTTTGAGCTACTAACAGCCCTGGCAGGAGAGAATACCAGAGCAGAGAACTTTGTAGTAGTAGTAGTAGTAGTAGTAGCAGCAGTAGTAGGCCTGGCAGGTGAGTGGACCAGGCAGAAGTAATTGAAGTACTGGGGTGTGGGTGAAACATTGAAGCAGAGTGAATAACTATTAAAATGTAAATTTATATTAAGACATCCTGACAAATCATCACTGTTGAAGTCAGTGGGATATAAAATGTTGCAGAAGTCTTTCATATTGTCACGCAAGTGGTTATATGAACTGGTGCAGACAGTTCCAGGCCAAGACCTTGTTGTTGGAACCAAAGAGTAACCAAGAACGTTGGGTATCTGGTAATATTATCCCCATATATATGGTCGCCATACATAACGTTGCTGGGAAAAGGTAATGGCGACATTATATATGGTGACCATATATATATGGGGTCAAGGGGAGCAGGGGATGCCAGGGTGTCCCCTGCTCCCCTTGAAATAAAAAAAGGTTTGGGGGGGGTTGCAGGGGTTCCCCCGTATGTTCAATATGATAATGTTGCTGCAAAAAAACTGCCAATTTTCGACAATGTTTTTGCCAGGCGACATTATCACATGGAACCGAACATTATTGGAACGTTTGTGTGTTTCAGATTGGAACTCAAAGAACAGACGTGGAACTTTCTGTAAAGGATTCCCTTTACTCTCATTGTGGAGCTGCTATCCTCCTTCCATCTGGGGAAGGGGAAATGTGCCCAGATCTAAAGGAGAAACCATGGCTCCTGTGAATGAAATGATTACATTCATGGGGATTGGACTGCCACATATTACCTTGTTAGGTTGGTGTACATTCAAGTTTGAGAGAAAGAATCTTTTTGTTAGAGTGTTTCCTTTAGTATATTTTAGGCAGGGAAATCCTCATCGGGGTAGGGATAGTGAGGCGTTTATCCAACCTTTTAAGTTAATAAAGTGTCATCTATTGAAAACCCATCACAATTTTGTCCGCTTCACATTCCTGACCACTCACATGTATCACCAGGCAGCGATTATTATTTTGTGATCACTACAGATCACCATGAGCGAAGTAGAAAGGGCCATGTTTTTCAGTGCCTGAATAAAGCTCCAGGGTTGGACAGGTTGCCAGTCAATTTATGTTTTTCAGAACCCACAATTTGGGTCCCACTATACACAAACCTTTAAATGGCATTCGTAATAAGGAACATGTCCCAGAGACTTGGAGGGCAGGGAGATCATCCCTATTTTTAAGAAGGATTACCGTAATGATACTAACTACCACGCTAGTTCACTCAGAGATGCTAGTGCAAAGATCTATGGGAAGATCTGATTACAATGACTCATGAACTGCGTCATGGACAAACAGGCCCTTAATATGTTGCACTGAAAAAACTACAGTGACCATGAAACAATACGAAAGGCAGGAAAATACACCAAGCTAAACACACAGTAACATTTGGGTGGAGAGTAAGTGTAACCAAGTAAATACTTTGATACCATCATCATTAAATTGGTGGCAAAGAAAGACTACACTCTAACACATCGAATTTCCTGGAGATTAGTGTCCACAACTTCTTCATTTATTTATGAAAATCATTAAAATTCACTTAGTGCAAGTCCCACCAAAATGATGGGACAATAAATAACACAAAATAATATAGACACACATATATACAATGAAGAAAGACATACCAGTATTGATGGCACATATGGATTACACAGGCAAGTAAAAAACTGAACATACAACATAGATGGCTTCCACCAGCATGCAATCACAGGATGGCATAGCTGTGTAGTCATATTCACTGGCCCTAAAGAAAGGAACCCCTAGAATGCTGAAATAACTGCAAGATTGAATACATTGAACCAAACACAGACATTATGCTACCAAACATACAGGCCGATTCATGGAAATACAGTCAAAAGTATCGCACGCGGCTGGCGCAGAGTGTTCCCGTGCGAATGTCTGCGCCAGCCGCGTGCGATAAAATCCATTTCAGCGCACACCGTATTCATGGATTAATCCTCCAAAACAAGCCGTGGCGCAGAGTGGCGCAGCGACCCTGCAGCAGCGCCAGTTACGCCCCCAAGAACGCCCTTGCACAAGGAAAAGCCATCAAAATCGCTAAAACATCGCAAAGGGCTGCGCCAAACCTTGACCAGTATACCGGACTGCCAAAGCGGGGGAAAGTGTATTACGGGTTTCGCGGTAACACGCGATCTGCCTGGGTGCGTGGATTTCAGGGGTACGCGAGAAGTATCACACGCGTTTGGGCTGGGTGCGTGTATTCCAGGGGTGGACGAGAAGAAGTTTTACACGCGATTTGCCTGGGCGCGTGTATTTCAGGGGTGCGCGAGAAGTTATACACGCGTTAGGGCTGGGTGCGTGTATTCCAGGGGTGCGCGAGAAGTATCACACGCGTTTGGGCTGTGTGCGTGTATTCCAGGGGTGGGCGAGAAGTTTTACACGCGATTTGCCTGGGCGCGTGTATTTCAGGGGTGCGCGAGAAGTTATACACGCGTTAGGGCTGGGTGCGTGTATTCCAGGGGTGCGTGAGAAGTTTTACACGCGTCAGGGCTGGGTGCGTGTATTCGAGGGGTGCGCGAGAAGTTTTACACGCGATTTGCCTGGGCGCGTGTATATCAGGGGTGCGCGAGAAGTAATACACGCGTTAGGGCTGGGTGCGTGTATTCCAGGGGTGCGCGAGAAGTTTTACACGCGTCAGGGCTGGGTGCGTGTATTACAGGGGTGCGCGAGAAGTTCCACACGCGTTAGGGCTGGGTGCGTGTATCTCAGGGGTGCGCGAGAAGTTTTACACGTGTCAGGGCTGGGTGCGTGTATTCCAGGGGTGCGCGAGAAGTTTCACACGCGTCAGGACTGGGTGCGTGTATTCCAGGGGTGCGCGTGAAGTTTAACACGCGTCAGGGCTGGGTGCGTGTATCTCAGGGGTGCGCGAGAAGTTTTACACGCGTTAGGGCTGGGTGCGTGTATTCCAGGGGTGCGCGAGAAGTATTACACGCGTTAGGGCTGGGTGCGTGTATTTCAGGGGTGCGCGAGAAGTATCACATGTGATTTGGCAGTGTGGGTCCCCCCTGGTGTACCCTGTACACCCTCCACGGCCTCTGCAGGCAGCCCACACCACAGGGGAGTACCCTGCACCCGTTGCCATGTCCGGCAGGCAGCCCATACACCATGGCCATGTCCCCCTGCACCCCCACCCCCCAGCAGTGTGGGGCACCTGCCAGCAGGCCCCCACACATGTTTCACTCATGTCCCCCTGCACCCCCACCCCCCAGCAGTGTGGGGCACCTGCCAGCAGGCCCCCACTCATGTCCACCAGCACCCCCACCCCCCAGCAGTGCGGGGCACCTGCCAGCAGACCCCCACTCATGTTTCACTCATGTCCCTCTGCACCCCCACCCCCCAGCAGTGTGGGGCACCTGCCAGCAGGCCCCCACTCATGTCCACCAGCACCCCCACCCCCCAGCAGTGCGGGGCACCTGCCAGCAGGCCCCCACTCATGTTTCACTCATGTCCCCCTGCACCCCCACCCCCCAGCAGTGTGGGGCACCTGCCAGCAGGCCCCCACTCATGTCCACCAGCACCCCCACCCCCCAGCCGTGTGGGGCACCTGCCAGCAGGCCCCCACTCATGTCCACCAGCACCCCCACCCCCCAGCAGTGCGGGGCACCTGCCAGCAGGCCCCCACTCATGTTTCACTCATGTCCCCCTACACCCCCACTCCCCCCAGCAGTGTGGGGCACCTGCCAGCAGGCCCCCACTCATGTTTCACTCATGTCCCCCTGCACCCCCACCCCCCAGCAGTGTGGGGCACCTGCCAGCAGGCCCCCACACATGTTTCACTCATGTCCCCCTGCACCCCCACCCCCCAGCAGTGTGGGGCACCTGCCAGCAGGCCCCCACTCATGTCCACCAGCACCCCCACCCCCCAGCAGTGCGGTGCACCTGCCAGCAGGCCCCCACTCATGTCCCAACCATGTGCCCCTTCCCCCAGCACATGACGATCCTCAATCATGTCCCTTATGGCCAGCCCACCCAGCACAAAGACCCCACCAAGTATTACAACCCCCCCATAGTAAAGGCAACTACATGATACAACCCCAATGGCAAGTATGTCAATGAACACATGGCCGTCACCCACACACAATGGCTGCAAGTGAATGTGAAAACCCATATCTTGACATGCATGAAACCAATGAGAGAACACCACACATTGAAGTATGACTGTAAAAATGTATTAAACACAAATGAAAGCAATGAAAATCAAAAAAACAACTATGGGAATGAAAAAAAGAAAAGCTGGATGGCCGTGAAATAAATCAGAACCAGAAATCAAAATCCAAAGAAAACCAAAACTAATGTTGTCCAAAGTCACAGGCCTACAAATCAAAAGCAACTATAAAAAGAAATGGAAAACTATTCCTCCATGGTGATGAAAAATGAAAAAATGAAGTCTCCAATGTAGAACTATACACAACAATTCAGTGTCCATGAGCACAACTGAGTAAAGGAAACCTAACAAAAACTACCTAATAAAAAGATATATAAAAAAACGTGGTGCATTGTCCAAGCGCAACAAAAAAAAAAAAAAAAAAAAAAGGAAACAACACTAAAGAACTATTTACAAGGGCAGCGGGCAAGTCCTGCGGCTCACTCCTGATGTTGTGGGCCAGGGCATCCTCGAACTCCATGTCGACGTCCTGGAGGCGGGACTCTGTCCTGGCCCCGAGGTCTCGCAGGGACGACGCCATGCCCACCTCCAACTCCCTGCGAGATGCCTCGAGGCACTCAGCCCGCCTCAACGCCCGACGCATGGCGAACTCCGCCCTGACCATGGTGAGCCGCGCCTCTTCCGCCCGCTGCCGCTCCGCATCTATGCGCTGGCCCAACCGCCGCCACACGGAAGACACATCCTGTCCTGGGTCCCCCTGCCCTCCGGCCAATGCCTGCCCCTCCGATGACGAAGGCCCCGAGCCATCATGGCTCCCACTTTCCTGCTGCTGCTGCTGCTGCTGCTGTGCCTGTGCCCTGCCTCCTGCTGCCTGCACATCCTCCATCTGCTGGGGTGCAGTTGCTGGACCTACGACTCCCGACTGTGGCAGGGATGGGATCCCCACCGAGCTGGCTGCGTTGGTTGGGGCAGGTCCACAGGGGGCCCTGGTGGCATCTGGGCCGGAAGACGGCATGGCATGGAGCACGACTGGCGCATAGTCTCCACAGAGGAGGAGAGGGTCGCCAGAGTGTCCGCCTGGGATGGGGCATCCCTGCTGGTGCATGGTGGTGCAGTCACAGTGACAGGGACAGTGACATGCACAGGCACCTCCACGGCGACCTGTGCTGCCTCCTGCCCCTGGCCCTGGACTGCACCACTTGCACCAGCAGGGATGCCCCCACGAGGCCCCATGTGCGGCTCAGTGACGGCCTCCTCCTCCTCTGTGGAAACCACCAACCTGGATGTCTCCACGCCGTGTTCCGCTGTTGCAAGCCCCTGTGGGAGCTCACCCACCCCTTCCGCTGCAGCCGTGGGGGCATCCCCGCCGCTTGGCTCCACATCGCCGTCTCCGCCCTCTTCTTCACCTTGCGCTGTGTAGAGGGAGACATAGAACACAAGCATCAGGGTACTGTACAATGGTTCCCTAGACCGGAAGCAATAGCAGATGAGTGGCACTGTCATACATCACTTCCAACATGTCCCTCCACAACACATGGGTCAGTGCAGGCAAAACACATGCAGTAACAGGCATGGCGCATGCTATGGACATTAGCATACATGTCCGAGGGACTCTTGAAACATACAATGTTGTCTTGAGACTCACATGCATCATGGCTCATGCCTATCACATGCACACACCTCACCGTAGTTCCATCCATCTGGACTCGTACACCCCAGACACAGTGGATACAAGGATAACTAGGCTGCATCAGTGATTCGGAACATTCTCACAGACATGTGTCATGCATCCATGGCATTTACAAGTCACAGACACGCAGGTCAGACACACAGACATGGACACCATACATGTACATGCCATCAGCACCCATCCCTCACCCCCACCCATGTCCAGGAACAGAGACTGGCCTGCTTACATGTGTCCATTCTGCATAGAGCTCCCCATGTTGCTGTTGAACACATGCACCAACCATGTGGTTCACACATTACTGGTCTCACATGCATGACCATTATGTCCCAGCATACACACATACGTACATGGCCTATGTCACACATACAGGCAAGTATCAGACAACCAGCACACTGCAACATGCCCTGTCTCACACATCAATGCTTGACCACTTACCGCTCAACTCGAGACGGGCCTGCCTCCGAAGGATCTGGGCGTGGAGCGCTGGGTCTATACGTTCCAGGACCCTCAGCTGGATGGGACTGATGCTGCCCCGGCCCCCCTCCACGAGGCGCCGGGCCTTCATGAGGGTCCTGGACCTCAAATCATCCCAGCGCTTCTTCACATGATGGAATCTTCGGACTGCCACCCCCTCCTCGTTGATGGCAGTCACGATGTCCGCCCAGATCCTATCCCGTCCTTCCCTGTCGGCGCGTCTTGGTCCGAAGAGGGCATCATAATGCCCCAGGACATGCTCCACCAGGACACCAACTTCGGTGGCACTGAAGCTGGTGCCCCTCTGCCTCTTTGGCTGGGGGTTGCCAGTGCTGCCAGATGGTGGTGGGCCCGACATGGCAACCCCAGAGGCAGGAGTGGGTGGGCAAGTGGGTCCTGGGGCTGGGCTGTGGAGCAAGATGGTACTCCAGTCGGGAGTCTTTGGTACCAGCAGGGGTGGTCACAGCAACTGCACCCCTGGCTGATGTGCAGGCAGCAAATGGCAGGGCACGTGGGCAGCAGGCAGTCAGTCAGGCAGCAGCAGATGGCAGGTGGGAGCGTGCTCGGGGCTCTGGGGGGCAGTAATTTGGCCTTCTGGGCAGGAGCGTGGTCTTCCGTGTGCTTACGCGTGGCCAGCTTGATACGGAGTGATTTGGCACGTGAAAATCCTGCACGTCTGCGTGTAATTCGAGGAAAGGCCCTTAGCGTGCGAGCTGGTGGGAGACATGGGTGGGGGCCTGGTGGAGGCTGCCCCTGCACTGCTGGGGGGTGGGAGACATGGGTGGGGGCCTGGTGGAGGCTGCCCCCGGTGACTGGGGGGTGGGGGTGGTGGGAGACATGGGTGGGGGCCTGGTGGAGGCTGCCCCTGGTGACTGGGGGGGTGGGGGTGGTGGGCGACATGGGTGGGGGCCTGGTGGAGGCTGCCCCTGGGGAGTGGGGGGTGGGGGAGACATGGGTGGGGGCCTGCTGGAGACTGCCCCTGGGGAGTGGGGGGTGGGGGTGGTGGGAGACATGGGTGGGGGCCTGCTGGAGACTGCCCCTGGGGAGTGGGGGGTGGGGGTGGTGGGCGACATGGGTGGGGGCCTGGTGGAGGCTGCCCCTGGTGACTGGGGGGGTGGGGGTGGTGGGAGACATGGGTGGGGGCCTGGTGGAGGCTGCCCCTGGGGAGTGGGGGTGGTGGGAGACATGGGTGGGGGCCTGGTGGAGGCTGCCCCTGGTGGCTGGGGGTGCTGGGAGACATGGGTGGGGGCCTGGTGGAGGCTGCCCCTGCACTGCTGGGGGGTGGGGGGTGGGAGACATGGGTGGGGGCCTGGTGGAGGCTGCCCCTGGTGGCTGGGGGTGCAGGGGGACATGCGTTGGTGGCCAGTAGTGCAAGTTGACATGTGGGTTGGCTGGGGGGCATGACCATGGTGGATGGGGTGCCTGTAGGACATGTGCAGGGTAGGCCCCTGTGGTGTGAGCCACCTGCAGGGGCCATGGAGGGTGTAGAGGGAACACCTGGGAGGGCCCACACGTGCAATTCACGTGTGGTGGTCCCCGCGCACCCCTGTAATACACGTACCCTGCTGGAATCGCGTGTGTAACTTCCCCTGCACCCTGAAATACACGCACCCAGCCAAAACGCGTGTGAAACTTCTCGCGCACCCCTGATATACACACACCCAGCCAAAACGCGTGTAGAACTTCTCGCGCACCCCTGGAATACACGCACCCAGCCAAAACGCGTGTGAAACTTCTCGCGCACCCCTGAAGTACACGCACCCAGCCAAAACGCGTGTAAAACTTCCCGCGCACCCCTGGAATACACGCACCCAGCCAAAACGCGTGTGAAACTTCTCGCGCACCCCTGAAATACACGCACCCAGCCAAAACGCGTGTGAAACTTCTCGCGCACCCCTGGAATACACGCACCCAGTCAAAACGCGTGTAAAACTTCTCGCGCACCCCTGAAATACACGCACCCAGCCAAAACGCGTGTAAAACTTCTCGCGCACCCCTGGAATACACGCACCCAGCCAAAACACATGTGAAACTTCTCACGCACCCCTGAAATACACGCACCCAGCCAAAACGCGTGTGAGACATCTCGCGCACCCCTGGAATACACGCACCCAGCCAAAAGGCGTGTGAAACTTCTCGCGCACCCCTGAAATACACGCACCCAGCCAAAACGCGTGTAAAACTTCCCGCGCACCCCTGGAATACACGCACCCAGCCAAAACGCGTCTGAAACTTCTCGCGCACCCCTGAAATACACGCACCCAGCCAAAACGCATGTAAAACTTCTCGCGCACTCCTGGAATACACGCACCCAGCCAAGACGCGTGTGAAACTTCTCGCGCACCCCTGAAATACACGCACCCAGCCAAAACGCGTGTAAAATTTCTCGCGCACCCCTGGAATACACGCACCCAGCCAAAACGCGTGTGAAACCTCTCGCGCACCCATGATGTACACGCACCCAGCCAAAACGCGTGTATGACTTCGCGCGCACACCTGAAATGCACGCACACGCTCCCCCAGGCACACTCGCTGAGCTGTGTATACGGTATTTTTTAAGCGCACATTCTGGCGCACATGTATTGGGACGCTACCGCCTGCTTTCTGTGGCGTACGGGTATGGGCCTGTGCGCGTCTTTGGCCGTGCGCTGTTTTACCCGATTCGATTCCATGAATGCCTGTTGTAGGCGAGCGTCTGGGCGTCCTCCCCTGTGACGCGTGTAAAACTTCTCGCGCACCCCTGAAATACACGCACCCAGCCAAAACGCGTGTGAAACTTCTTGCGCACCCCTGGAATACACGCACCCAGCCAAAACGCGTGTGAAACTTCTCGCGCACCCCTGAAATACACGCACCCAGCCAAAACGCGTGTAAAACTTCTCGCGCACCCCTGAAATACACGCACCCAGCCAAAACGCGTGTAAAACTTCTCGCGCACCCCTGGAATACACGCACCCAGCCAAAACGCATGTGAAACTTCTAACGCACCCCTGAAATACACGCACCCAGCCAAAACGCGTGTGAGACATCTCGCGCACCCCTGGAATACACGCACCCAGCCAAAACGCGTGTGAAACTTCTCGCGCACCCCTGAAATACACGCACCCAGCCAAAACGTGTGTAAAACTTCCCGCGCACCCCTGGAATACACGCACCCAGCCAAAACGCGTGTGAAACTTCTCGCGCACCCCTGAAATACACGCACCCAGCCAAAACGCATGTAAAACTTCTCGCGCACTCCTGGAATACACGCACCCAGCCAAGACGCGTGTGAAACTTCTCGCGCACCCCTGAAATACACGCACCCAGCCAAAACGCGTGTAAAATTTCTCGCGCACCACTGGAATACACGCACCCGGCCAAAACGCGTGTGAAACCTCTCGCGCACCCATGATGTACACGCACCCAGCCAAAACGCGTGTATGACTTCGCGCGCACACCTGAAATGCACGCACACGCTCCCCCAGGCACACTCGCTGAGCTGTGTATACGGTATTTTTTAAGCGCACATTCTGGCGCACATGTATTGGGACGCTACCGCCTGCTTTCTGTGGCGTACGGGTATGGGCCTGTGCGCGTCTTTGGCCGTGCGCTGTTTTACCCGATTCGATTCCATGAATGCCTGTTGTAGGCGAGCGTCTGGGCGTTCCGCGCACTTGCCTCCTGGTCCTCCCCTGTGACGCCCACATTTTCACGAGTTGTTCCCCATTCCGCGTGTCACGCCCCGTTTTCCGCCTATTTTTGGGATGTGCGCCGCGCTATGTGCGAATTCGCTGTGGCTTTATCGCACAGCGTTAGATGACATGTGCGCTAGCATGCGGCGCGCACTTTTTCAGCGCACATCCCACATTTTGCTCGTGCCCGTGCTTCCATGAATGGATGTGCGCTGTTTTCTGTGCGATATTCTGCGATTTTTTTCTGTGGCACTGCGAATCGCACGTTTTCGCACGCGTGCGGCGGTTTTTCTGCGCACATTATTTCCATGAATCGGCCTGATAGTACACATTGTAGCAAGAATAATGGCACACCCATTGATAATGCCCAACACATAGAAAAAATATATTTACAGAGAATAACTTCATGTGGTTTCAAGAAATACATATTCTTTGGAAATGACCATTATCAGTGTGACACATTAGAAAGTGGAAAATGCACTGTGCTATGCAGCTTCACAGTCTGTCACAAAAGGTACAATGCTTGAGGAACTGCAACTATAGGTAAAGACCCTATCACAGCACATTCCAGTCTAACTGATCATTAAGACTGGAAAAGTGAGTGTGTAAATCCAATGTTGAACACGCTTAGAGTGCAAATCATCAATAGAGCCCGATTTCTTGTCAAGTTCCATTTCTACTACCACGCACCATGTAAACTCTTCATGGGTGTGTACAAGAGTATCAAAGTGAGAGACCAATGGTGCTGTACTGACCTGCTGCTGTATACAAGATTTATGTTCAATTATCGTAATGTGCACTAGTCTCTTTGTTTTACCCACATATAGTTTTACACACAGGCACTTAATTACATAAATCACATTAGTACGTTTGCAGTTGGTAAATTGCATTTGAGGTCAATTCTTCCCTAGAGCATGGAACTCATTCGTCTGCACTGTAGAAGGACATGCAGGACAGGCTCCACAGCTATAATGCCCTCTCACTGGTGGTAAACTTAACAGGGACCTGGTATCTGATCTGGTTTCTGTTTTTTTCTTTGCACCCATACTCGCAATTGTTACAGGTTCTTCCCCTTTTTAAATGCAAACAGCGGTTTTTCTAATTCAGTGTCACGCCTGTAAAATGTGCCAGTTGCGCAGAATTAAGTTAGTGACAAAAAGTAGTAACACAAACCAATCGTTGGGTAAGCACTTTGATTTTTGACTCAAGTAAATGTTCCCTAGAGAAGAATCGGACCTTTGTAATCTATCGATTGAGTAGTTTTCTCAGGTATCCACGTACCAAAAGAAATGTTTTCATGATGGACACTTGATAATAGAATGTGTCTAATGCGGGCACAATTTCTGTGAACCCTCAAAAGCGGATAAAAAGGGAACATTCCTTTTAAGACTCGCAGGATGTTGGCTTATGTAGTGTAGCATGGTGTCTCGATCTGTGGGCTCATTAAAAAGAGTAACTTCCAAAGAGCCAAAAGATCCAAAAAGGCAATTTCAGTTTGACTGGAGATCATTGAGAATCTTCGAATTGGATATAGTGAGTTAATCCACATGACACAATCGGACAAGATAGATTAATCATTCTGCCAAACTATTAAAATGTCATCAATGTAACTTTATCGGTGTATTAAAAGGGTTGGCAGAAGACCAAATATATTTGTTCTCAAAATCTTCAATGAACAGATTGGCCAGATCGGGAGAAAAGGCTGCCGAGGGAAGTTCCATGCATCAGTTTGTAAAAAGTATTTGGTATAAGAAAAATGTTTTTGTAAGGGCAATACTAGCTAAATTCACAATCCGGTTGGTGGGTACCTGGTGTGGGACCTCACGCTTGTCTAGACAGTTGGAGATCACCCGAATGGCTTCATCTTGAGGTATGTTTGTATATAGTGACTCAATGTCCAACAAGACTAACCAATCCGATTTGCCATCAAAGTTGGTATTTTCGACTAAGTTGATAACATCTCGTGAGTCATGAATGTACGAGATAGCAGCAATGGAAAAAATTGGTTCTAATACGGACCCACAAGCAGATACAATGGGTGGACCCCATAGAGAAGAAATTGATTTGTGCACCTTGGGTAATAAATTTAAAAAAAACAGGAGTTCTGGGGTACTTAGGATTCAGAAACGAATATTCATGCAAATTCAAAATGCCATCCTGATAAGCAGCATCAGTAATCCACCGTATCAGACTATTGATTTCCAAAGTAGTATCTTTCGGAAGGACAACATAATTATTAACATTAGTCAATTGTCTCAACGCCTCTGTATTGTAGTGTGAAGAAAACTGAATAACAATACCTCCATGTAAAGATTTGAGGGATGACTCTGACACCACAGGTGGCGAAGTGAACTCTTTACTTCAGTTCCAGGTTGACAAGGTGATAACATAAGGTAAGTCCAAGGTAATTAAAAAAGAAGGTACAGGAAACATCCACCGGCTCCCAAACTCACAGAGTCTCACCCACCAACTAACATCCATAGAACATTCAGGGGCACACACACCACAACAAGACACAACACGCCACCTTTGTCGGCTGGCTTACCTATAATGACAGACTCCTTTTTCAGTTTTACATAACGCTCAGTGTTCCCTTTTAGTTCAATTAAATTTAACGTAGCTTTTGGTTTGTAAAATGTTGGTGACCCCTTTGGTTATGATGGATAAATCTTTGGTAAATCTTTAGAAGTAGGAATAAAGGTGGATTTCGCTCGAAAAGAGGTGATTGTTGACTCAATGGAATCAGAGTCTCCCAAAAATAATACAAGCCTAATTTCCCAAAGAAATTTGGTGGATTTCAGTCTCCAACTGCATATTAGACGAAGTTTGACTGGGAACAAACGATAAACCTTTGTTAGAACAGAAATTTCAGCTTCATATAATTGTGGAGGGGTCAAAAAAAATACTGAAGGACAACGGTAAAGGTTATCTATCTGAGGTACGCTTGCCTCCGTGTGTTGAATTCACGATGTGGATCGACAATGTCCTTATGATCATTCTGGTAAGATGGTTGAACTCCTCTGGTTCGGTCTTGTCTGCGACCTCTCTGTCTGGAAAAGGAGGACGAAAGGGAGTATAAAATTGATCAGCATTCGAGTTTGATGGACCTTCAAATTCTTGCTCTGAATTAGACGAGGAAGCAGTTTAAAAAATGTATACATATTGATAAGGCCTATTGGAACTTGGTGGATACCATCTCGGTTGAGATTGATAATCATCTGCCAGTTAAGGATATACATTTTCCCTTTTGAAATTAGCCAAATGCTTATCTTTAATGTCAGGAATAAGTGGATCAGACTTAATTCAGGTTTTTCAATATCAATTTTCCTACTTTCTGACTGCGCGGTAGTGATGGTAAGGACTAATAAATCCCTACACGACTGAATGAGACCTTGTATTCTGTGTTATCCAAAAAAGACACAGTTAATTTTTAACCTGCATACCCAGGGGGATATTACCTTTAAGGTATTCTTTAAGTAAATGGCTGTGGTTTTCGGTTCTGAATTGCTTCTTTCTCAATCGTAAAAGACTTTCAGTACTAACTTTGGAGTCATGGCTACCTTCTATATCTAGATTCACAAAATATGATGGACCACTAATGAGCGCTGTACTTTGCTCTTTACTATAAGACAATCGCTCATTATCCATAATGAACACACGGCTCAACAGGCTATAAGCCCTGACCAGCTAACATCACTTGTATGTAATTATTCATTGTATATGTGTGAGCCTATACATATTTAGTGAGTGTTCTTTATTTATTGTGCCTGCACTTTGGTGGGACTTGACACTGAGTGAATGTTAATGTTTTCCATTAATAAATGATTAATTTGTAGGCCCTAATCTACAGGAAATTATTTGTGCAAGAGTGTGGGCTTTCTTTGCCACCATTTTAATGATGATGCATATATCAACGTATTTACTTGGTTACACTTAATCTCCATACAAATGTTACTGTGTGTTTAATTTATGACTTGCAGGCATGGTTTGTAATGGATATAAGTAAAATGCATAATGATTTCAGTTGTTTCTACACCACTAAATGTTTATTCTCCTACATGACAACCTTTATACTTGATCTTCGTGGATCTGTAGACCTCATTTAATGCGGTAACAAGGAGTAAGCGATGGCATTCACTTTACAAATTACGTTTGCCACCTAATTTGCTATCTGCAATTGTGAGTTTATATAGTGACAATTATGCTCAGGTGAGATATGGTATGGGAGGAGAAAGAACATCTTTTTTTCCAGTTACGAAAGAGGTTAGGCAGGGGCGAGTTCAAGCACCACTCCTGCTTTGTTCATACATAAACATCTTGGCAGAATGTCAGAGTCCCCTTAGGATGCATGCCCTCCCCCTTTGGGAAAGGAAGCAATTGCCATCCTACTATACACAGATTATGCAGTTCGCATCAGTAAGACCCCCAAAGGACTTCAACATGCTCTGGCGTGCTTGGATTCCCATTGTACAATAATGGGTCTCAAAATAAATACTACTAAAAGCAAGCACATAATTTGGCCCCAAAAAAATAATTGATAAAAAACATCAACATTCAGATTTAAAACACCAAGCTAGAATGGGCAGATCATTAAGATTACTTGGGTAAGAGGACAGACAAAAAGGGCTCATGGGCCAAGCAAATTACAAGTGAAATGACATCGATAAAACATGGAGGAGTGATAAACATTTTTACCATCCAAACATTTGAGATTTATAGGGCCAAAGCACACACTCTAGCCTTATATTGTGCATAAATCTGGGGGCATAGTAATCTTAAGAGTGAATTCAAAATATTAAAAACATTTATCAATCTCCCAATGAGTACTGCCAATATCCCTGTGATGCTGGAGCTTTGAAAGCATGGTGTAACATATGGATCTGGATTAAGCCCCTTACTATTTTGGGTCCAACTATGGACTTGTGATAGCATAGGAGTTTATAGGGAAGCTTGCGAGCCCTTCTCTCACAACTGGGTTCCCACAACCTCCCTTGGTTCACACAGAGCTGCAATTTAGCAAAGGACTTTGGTCTGGATCAAATCTGGGACTCTGTTTTAGTAAATCGGAATTGTAATCTCCCTGTTTTAGTAAATCGGAATTGTAATCTCCCTATTTTAGTAAAACGGAATTGTAATCTCCCAAGTAAAGCAATTGTAAAAAAAAGTCATACGAGGGTGGTTTCTATCATGCAAGTTAGCGACTATGCCGATAATTACTGATTCAAGAACCTTACCTTTCTTTGCTAGAAGATAACAAAGCAAGATTGCCGTTTCTCAAATTCCGTTTGAAGATCCTACCCTAAGGAAACTTTGTAAGCAAATGGGAAAACCGAAGTAGAAAGCGGTTTAAACTATGTATGGGCCAAGACGAAGATATTCAGCACTTTATCTTATTTTGCCCGCTGAGGGCAAAATATGTTTTCCCAATTTCTAAGATTTTCAATGTTGGGTCTGGGAGGCAAGCGTTGCTTATTTGCTCTTAGTTGGAAACAACGCTAACTATTTGGGGCACCTCCCAGCTCTTAAAGAAGGCACAGTTTTAAGAAGGATAATGATACAAAAAAATCCTTAAATTCATTTTAATCATAGCCATTTTGCTGATAGATGATATCTGGAATCGGCAGTGCTGTAAATAATTATACATTTATAATTATTGCATTTTGACATTTCTGTACATTTATTGATATCTTTGTAACCAATTCTTAAGACACTTATTTTACAGATGAAAATTACATTTCTAGACATTATTTCAATTTCACTCCACATTTGCTTCTTTGAATGTGGTTAACAAAATGTGAGAACAAACAGTGTGGTGTTTGCTTTCTTTTTAAAAGGAAAACATCAGGAAACACCCAACTGAGTAGTAAGAAAAGTAACACAAAAAGTCACGCTCTACTTGATAGATAAATATATAACGTGCCTAAGATGTGTGTTGGGTCTGGTGGGTGGTGTTGTGCATTTTTAAATATTTGTTTAACTCTGCCTTGTCTCTCCATATGCCTCCACACACACACTCAGCTGTCTTTATAACTCTACAGATGACAGAGAATGGCTAGTTAACTGGAATTCTAAAATTGCAGGAAGCCGGGATATGGAATATTCATACAATGTCAATCAGTACAGGAGCTGACTGGAGCCAAGAAGCAACCTTGATATGAGTGCCCCTGCGTGCCGCATCATTAATGTCAACCACCACAGTACTCTAGTTTACAAATATACAATTTTAGCATGACAGTAAACAATACAAGTGATGAATGCAAATAGAAAGGGAATCGTGCAGAGCACAGCTAAAACATGCCAGTGTGAATATAAATAGCCTGCTTGCCTTAATACGCGTGGCCAGTCTCCACATGTGGTTTTAAATGAACTCGGAAAACAATGTTAATCGCCTTTCTACTGCACATTTTCTTTTGCCTTTAGAATGGACCTCAGTTGAAGAATTCTAATAAACAGTAACACAAGGCCATGCCAGCTGAAAATGGTCGCCCTTTTGGATTCCAACAGGATATCATTTGCGGAGTATCTTAAACATGACATTTCAAGTCTGATTTTAGCTTACAAACTGAAAAAGGATTTTTAATCTCCCTCTAATGTCTTAGAGAAGTCTGCCCTTAATTGTTTTTCATTATTTTCTGGCGCTGCTTTTAGCATGAGGCTGTTTGATGTATTTTACACTCAAGTAGCACTGTCCTCTAGAGCTCCGATAGGTCCAAATTAAGTTAATTAACCACTTCATAGATGCCGTAAGGCCTTTTTTACAGCTGTTGATTGAAGCTTCAATGAAATGCACCATTCATTGAAAAGCTTTCAATGGGGCCTTCTCCTTTCAATTTCATCTGGAAAATGTTTTTTCTTTTCTTAAAATCAACAACACTTGTGTTGGAAGGTCCAGCTGAATAGGTTGCAAGATGAGTCTTCTTAAGCAGTTTTACTTGGATAATAATCCTATTTTGGGCAAGGAATGTATGGTATGCCTCATGTCCATGTGTTTTGAAGGATCATACCTTTGGTCTTTAATGATTAACTGCGGAGCTGTTAGGGATAAAGTATCCTATCTGCTACCTCCCTGAAGCATATCCTGTATTCCGATTATGGTTTGTGAGACCCTGCTGAGATGTCTCCCTGTGCACTGTTCCCTGGTGAATATCCTGTGTGGGGCCTTTCATGCCAAGTTAGATGACTTCTCTTAATGAAGCACTTTTGACATTTACTGCCTCATCACGAGTTTGGCAGTAACGCTATTACCGCCACATTTAAGGGTCCGGCAAATCACAGGATTGGCAGATTTACCCCTCTGAGCTGGGAGCAAATACGCTGCGATTTTGCTGATTTTCGGTGCTATTACCACCAGCGGTAATACCACCGGCGGTAATAGCGCAGAAAATTCCCTATTGGGCCCAACGGGGAATGGGGACTTACTGTTCTGCCAAACCTGTGATCCGGCGCCAATAGCGCTGGAGGGTTTGCCCCTAACGCTAATAGCCCCGGCGGTAATACCGCCCAATTCCTGATGAGGCCCTTAGTGTGCTCTAAGAAGGTTTTTCTCCTGTGTGGGATTTTTTATGTTGGGTAAGAGTGGTTTTCCAACTGTATCTTTTCTGGCATTCGGTGCACTGATAAGGTTTTGGTTTGGTGTGGCCTTTTACATGGTGGGCCAGAGTGGTTTTCCAACTGAATCTTTTCTGGCATTCAGGGCACTGATAAGGTTTTTCTCCTGTGTGGGTTTTTTCATGTCGAGTTAAGTTAGTTTTCTGACTGAAGCTTTTTCGACATTCAGTGCACTGAAAAGGTTTCTCTCCTGTGTGGGTCCTCTTGTGTTTAGTTAGACTGCCTTTACAACTGAAGTTTGTCTGACATTCACTGCACGGATATGGTTTTTCTCCTGTATGTGTTTTTTCATGTTCAATTAAGCTAGTTTTCTGTCGGAAGCTTTTCTGACATTCTGTGCACTGAAATGGTTTTTCTCCTGTGTGGATCATCTCATGTTTAATGAGATTGATTTTGTTAATGAAGCTTTTTTGACATTCTGTACACTGATAACGCCTTTCTCCTGTATGAGTTCTTACATGTTGAATCAAAGAATTTCCTTCAGTGAAGCATTTCTGGCATTCAGAACACTGATAAGGTTTTTCTCCTGTATGGATCCTCTGATGAGTATTTAGACTACTTTTACAACTGAAGCATTTCTGACATTCGGTGCACTGATATGGTTTTTCTCCTGTGTGGGTCCTCTCATGTTGAGTTAGATTGCATTTCCAACTGAAGCTTTTCTGACATTCAGTGCACTGATAAGGTTTTTCGCCAGTGTGTGTTCTTTCATGTCGAGTTAGACTGTTTTTCCAACTGAAGGTTTTCTGACATTCAGTGCACTGGTAAGATTCTTTTAGAGGGTTAATTTCTCCAAGTTGGGTTTTGTATTGCACGAAATCCATAGCAAACTACCTCATTCCAGAGTCAGGACATGTTTAAATAGTGTCCAATAATCTGCTCTGATAGAATTGTTCTGTAAAATTGTATTATGTTAAAGAGAGTCCCTTTAATGAGCATACATTTTACCTTCTCTTGGAGAAATTTAAATTAAACTGTAAACATTTATGCATTAGTCCGATTTGCATTTAAGACAATGTTGCCCTTCTATTAAATATGTTTTTAATCAGTTATTAAATTCAAGCTTGATAAGGATTGCTTCGCCAGATGAAGTCCAAGGATACATTTTTCTACCATTTGCATTATTTTGTAAATGATTGGTCTGTGGCTTTTGAATGATCAGTTTCTTCTGATGATCACTTGCTTTGGGCCTCACGTTTACCTGTTCGCTTTTTTAACTGATAAGAAGCCTTTCATTTCTCTAGATTCCCCGGCGCTCTGGGATTAATTACGGAAATGTTCACATTGAGAAGTTTCCTTCATTCCCAGTTGTTGACCTGACGGGCTTCTAGACACCGTTGCATTTTCAGAGCTCTCCGACATCTGCTCTTTCGTGTCGGCGATGTTTGGGCCATATTACGTAGTTGCCTTCTTGTTTTCTCTGTGCATACATCAGTCAGCTGTAGAAGAAAACCCACACATTACTTTTAAATATAAAGTAACACAAACAAGTTGACATATACTGCATTACTGTGTAGATAGAAGGTTTCAGACAAGTACAAAAACGCTAACAGTTTCTTAAGGTGGCACTGCTGAAGGAGTCGACAGATGTCACACCTACCCTACACCGAAAACCCCAATCAATGCACTCCTGCCCCCCCAGTATCTCTATATACCTGCCCTCTCTGATCTCCAATATCAATATACAAGGTTCCTCATCCCAATATCTTCCATGTGCACATTTTATTGCAAATACTTCATGTTAAGCAAAGAATGCTCTGAACTGACAAAGTTACTTACTGTAGTGACTACCTTACTTCCAATCCATAGTCCCCTTTCCTCCATACTTGTGGGACATCCCGTCCATCGGGACGGGTCCGGAGCACTTTTAAAGCATCAAAAAAGGTACTTTGTTGTACTTCTTTTATTTTTACGCTGAGCCACTGCACATGACAGCAGCACCGCCTTCCTGAGATCGGCCCCGCGCATCGCCCTTCAGTCCTTTTCTATCGCCAGGTCCAGGATCATTTGGCAACAATAGAGGATACTTATTAGAGGGGACGGAAGGTGGGCATATGGAGGAAAGGGGACTATGGACTAGGAGTAAGGTAGTCACTACGATGAGTAACTTTGTCATACTCCTACATCCCGTCCCCTTTCCTCCATACTTGTGGGAGATTCCTAAACACTGACCAAAGGAAAAACGGGTGCATGGAAATTTACCTTATTGCAACAGATTCTTAAGAACTGCCTGGCCAAATTGGGAATCAGCCCGGGAGCTCAGGTCAAGACAATATAGTCTGCAAAAAGCCAAAGGGGAAGCCCACGTAGCAGCCTTGGCTATGGACTCCCAAGGGACCTATTTTTGAAAGGCAACAGCATCCGCTTTGCCACGGACCAGATGTGCATGAATGCCCTCTGGGGGCTGAAGGCCTTGAGTTTTGTAGGCCTTGGAAATACATGAAGCTATCCAACGAAAGATGGACGCTTTCGAGGCTGGTTTCCCCTTTTGGGTCACCAAACGTAACAAAGAATTGTGAAGAACGTCTCGCTCTGTCGAGGTAAAACTTCAGAGCACATCTGACGTCTAGGTTGTGTAAAACCCTCTCGGCATCAGAGACCGGGTTCAGGAAGAAAACTGTTAAAGATATTGGGCCTCATTAAGGGTCCGGTGGTAACCATACCGGTGCTACCAGGAAATTGCTGTCATACCCATAATGATTTACCGGCATCTGACTTCCCGGTAACACTGGGGGATTACAACCCTGGCGGAACGTATAGTCAGGCCCCTGTAAAATGGTAATCCCCAATCCCATACAGTCCTATAGGACACTATGGGAATGGGGACCACCGAAGCACCGGCACCGTTGTCAACAGTGCTGGTGCTTCCGTGATGGTCTGCCTACCGTGGCTGCTGTGTCCGGTAGGGTCAGACCTGTTGGGCACAGCGGCTCCGTAAGGCAGACCTGTAATATGCTGGTCCGGAAACAACAGTGCCGGTAAGCTTAGCAGCACCGTTGTTTCCGGACCGGCAGACTCAGAATGAGCCCCATTGACTGGTTTATGTGGAATTCATAAACAACTTTGGTAAGGAAAGAAGGATGAGTGCGAAGCACAACCTTATCCTTGTGGAATGTTAGGAACGGATGTTCGACAGAGAGTGCATGAAGCTCACTAATTACTCTCGCAGATGTTACCGCTATCGAGAAGGCCACTCTCCAACAAAGGTACTTGAGCTCAGTAGTGGCCATAGGTTCAAAAAAAGGCTTATGACATAAAGTGGTGAGGAGCACATTCAGATCCCATTTGGGATGAGGGGCCAAAACCGGCAGGAAAAGATGAAGACCTGCAAAATGTTGATAACTAAGTTTGCCAGTGAAAGGGAGGAACTGTCTGTGGACAGATAAGCTGAAATGGCGGATAGTTATGTCCTGCATGATAAGACATGGATGCCAGAGGCCGCAAAGTCAGATACAAAAGACAAGACACTGTCAATAGAAGCCTGTCTGGGATCAAGCTGCATAGCTAGACACAATGACAAAATCAGAGCCATTTGCTCCTGTATTGAGCTCTCATAGAGGGCTTACGTGCCGCTTGAATTATATGCATGTTATCCTCTGAGAGGTTGAACTGTGCCAATGATCGGAACTCAGGTACCAGTCCGCCAAGCTGAATGATTGTGGGGAGGGGTGCCACAACTGGTGATTGTCCTGGTGAAGAAGGTCAGGAATCTGCAGCAACCTTATCGGGGAGCACACCGACAGGTGCTGCAGCTCTGAAAACCAGAGCCTGGCTGGCCACCAAGGAGCTATGAAGAGGAGAGTGCAGTTGGAAGCACTCCCGAGTTTCCAGAGTGACCGATGAATCAGCGGCAAAGGAGGAAAAGTGCAAGTCTTCATTTCGTCCCAAAGGATCTCAAGAGCGAAAACACTCAGAGCCCGTCCCTGGAAGCATAAAGAGGAAGTTTCCTGTTTGTCGAGGTTGCAAAGAGGTCCACCGCTGGAGAACGCCATTGCTGGAAGATCTTGGTGAGAACATTGGTGTCCATCTGCCACTAGTAACTCACCGCAGATTGGCGACTGAGGGAGTCTGCAGCCGCATTGATGTGACCTGGAATGTGCACAGCCTGAAGCCAGACATTGTGTTGGATAGCCAAATTCCAAATTCGGATAGCTAGGTCCACCAGAGGAGGAGACTTGGTGCACCCGTTTGTTGATGTGCAACATCGCTACGAAACTGTCCGTGCAAATTCAAACCACACTGTTGGTGATAGAGGGTTGAAAAGCCTTGAGCACCAGAAAAACTGCCAGGAGCTCCAGGTAAGTGATATGGGACCACCTGTCTTGGGCCGTCCACAAATCGTACACCTTGAGGTGATGCAGTGTCGCTTCCCACCCTAGAAGGGAGGAGTCTGAAGTAACCGTTACTTGTGGGTAGGGCTCCTGGAAGGAGGTCCCCACTGAAAGTTTGCTGTCGGACGACCACCATTGAAGTTCCGCCGTCATGGAGGATGGGACTGGAATCATCTTGGAGTCCGGATCCGTAGCTTGGGATCACCAGCTCCGAAGAGCAAGCTGAGTGCGCCTCATTTTCAGTTGTGCAAGAGGCAGAGCTAACACGCAAGAGGCCATGAGGCCCAGGAGTCTCTGGAACCACCAGGCCAACATGTGGGAGGACTGCGCGAAGAGCTTGCACTTGGTTGAAAGGTCCGCAATCCTGCCCTCCGTCAGGTACTGATGGTATCCCAACAAAAACCCATAAAGATCAGGCCGAGATGGAACAGGAGCTGAAGGAATGACTGAAAATTGGTTGTTGCGGCATGTGGGCAAGGACTGCGCAGGAGCGTACCGTCCAAGTATGAATATACATGAACTCCCTGCAGTCTGAGGAATGCTGCGATGACCGCCATCATCTTCATAAAAGACATGCTGTGCCGAGCTGAGACCAACCAGTAGCACTCGAAACTGGAAGTGTCCCATTCCCACGGAGAACCACAGATATGTTTGATGCGGGCTCCAGATCAGGATATGCATGTAGGCATTCTACTCTTGGGGTAAAAACAGATTGAAATTGGAGAGGTCAAGGATAGTGCGCAGGCCAGTCTGGTTGGGTTTGGGCACTGTAAATAGAGGGGAGTAACAGCCCTCCCCTTGCTGTCGCAAGGGAACAGGTTCCACTGCTCTGAGATCTTGAAGTTTCTGTACCTCGGTTCTGAGGGAGGGCAACCCAGTCTGTTGAAGAGGTGGATGAGAGGGTGGTGTAAGGAAGAGGGGCAAGCAAAAGTTCACCCGGCAACAGACAAAACCCATTGGTCTTCTGTGATGGTCTGCCACGCCTCCAGATGCGATGAAATTCGTCCTCCCACCGGAGTCTCGTGCGACCGACAAAAAAAATAATTTAGATGGTTTATCGGCAGGGAGACCACCCGCTGCTGAAGAGGAGGCTGTTGGCCGAGAGAAAAACTGGCTGCCTTGCCTTTGCTGATTGCAGAGAGCCACCAGCGGGAGCATCTGCCCCGCGTGCACAGTGGTCCTGAAACCCTCTGAAACCAGAGAAGGACCTTGTTTGAGACCCCCGACCTCTGAATATAAGCTGCCTTAGCTGGGGTTTTGGCAAGAACCGACAATGACTTAGCAGTTTACGTGCTTACCTTGGTTTTGGTGAGTTCCTCATCAGTGGAGGAGTGGAATAGATCCTTACCTTCGAAGGGAAGATCAAGTACTTTGTCCTGAACCTCCTTCGAGAACTTCGTAGCATGCAGCCACGCTTGGTGGGAAATGTCTACTCCAACCATAAGGCCCAGAGTGGAAGTGTCAACATGATGGGCTGCGGCCTTCAGCAGGTTCTGCGCCAGAACTTTGGCATCGGATAAGCCGCCCTTAAGTCTTTGAGCTTGTCAGGAGCAATACATTCCTGAAACTTGGCAAGCTCCTTCCACAACTTGAGATTAGCAGCCGCCAGGATGAGCTCGGTATTAGCCTGACACAGCTGAAGAGCCAAATTGGAAAATACTTTTTCCCAATGGGGTCAAGAAGCATGTCCTCCATGGAAAGGATCTGAGATGCTGCAGTGAAGGATGTAGAGGACGGCTTAAATAGGAGTGTAGCTGCTGCCACCACCATCGATAAGAGGAGTGGACATGCAGTCGAGGATATGTCTTCAGACGCGTGTAGCTTGTAGCAAACGTCAATTTTCTTGTTTATGTGTTACCGGAAATTAGGTTTTTCCCAGACCTTGCAGGCTTCGGCAAGGACATATTTTTGAATGAACAGGCCAGTGTGCTCCTGTGTAGACAGAGTAAAGGCTCCAGAAAGTACACCATGTGTAGGCGGAGGCTCGGGTATTGGGATGTCTAGCAACACCATCATATCCACAACCGAGTCACGAAAGGCTCTAATAGAGCGTGGCGAATCGTCGCTGTCCTGGTCCGCTTGATCTTCATCCAGTGTGGCAGGAACAGAATCCTGATCCACAGCACGTGGCACCTCAGGCCCCGAGGGCAGGATTGACTGCACAACGGGAGTCTTTAGCACAGGTGAAAGTGGAGGCAGTGGAGGAGGGGGCCCCACTGGAAGTGGTGGAGGAGGTAGCACTACCGGGACCTGCAGAAGGTTTGCCGGAGCAGGATGCGTCACTGTGTTAAAGTTTGAACTTGGAAAGTGTTCCCAACAACATTGAGTGTGCCTAATAGCATCACTGTGCCAAAGTTGAATTTAGAAAGTGCTAACTTCATTAACTGTACAGTGAATCCACTGTGTCGAACTCCACCTCTTGATATTACAACCAAGCCTTAACTCCGCCCCTGCCATGCCATGAGTCCATCCTGCCCAGCTAGGTCCAGGATAAGAGCCTCACTCTGGCGTGCCTCCCTTCCCCTCCCCCTTATTCCTTCCCCCTCCCATCCCAAACCATCCCACCCTCCACCACGCTCTCACCCCACCCCTATCCAACCCTCAAGCTAGAGGAGCCTGATGGCTCTTCAGGTTCCAGCATGTCCCAAGAGAGTCGGACTTGAACAATAGTGAACAAGGCCATTGGGATTGCTTCCCAACGTATAATTCTAAACCAAGAAGTAAAGTCCAGAATGTAGAAAGCAGCTGTCATGAAGTGAAACTTGACCATATCATTCCAACAGGCTTGAATGACAGGAGCAAGCTGCAGGTGTACACAGAATGCCTACATGTATTCCACAAGGAACCTTAAGAAGCGCTATACCTGAAGTAGCGGTGAGCTCCCTGAATACAGCGCAAGCCTTTGCATACCCATCTACAGATCCAAAATGGCCCAGCGGGCTCAGGCAGACTTTAAAGGCTCAGAGTCAACAGTTTAAGACATTTTAGCTACCTATTATGACCTGACAAATAAAAAGTGAAAAATAGGCCCACGTTTCAAATGAACTCTCAGGAAGGAACAAACCAATCAGAATCCCAAAAACAAACCCCACCATGGGAGAACTAATCCTGGGTCAGTTTAGGACATCGGCCATTGGCCCAGATCTATAAAGGAAGGTGGAACAAGTCAGTGCATGGTGAAGATTAGGAGATATCCAACATGATTTCACCCACTACCTGGACACAGGGGGCAGCCTCTGACAGGTTTAGAGTTTGATATCGGAGCATATTTCCAAGCCGTATAGTCATATTTCTTAAATGCAATCATTGTTTGAAATGCATCTGAATTATATTCAGGCAGGCAATATGAAAGAATTCACAACTAAAACATGAGTTACGTTCAGTTTGGTTTTCTGGGCTGTGCGCCAATGGTGCCTTTGTTATGGAACTCTGGGACGCACTCCAGACAGCCCGGGAAGAGCACCAGGTGCCTCGGTTAATTATGGTAAACACCACATGTTCGAGTTAATAATAACAATCCATTAAAGAACTACAATATTGCGAACATCGAAGAGAACGGGTGCATGTAGGCCAGAGGTTATTTAGCGAATGATCGTGACGCAATACGGAAGCATCTCATCTTGTAATTGGATGAAAGGTTCAAGCAAATTACTGTTAAACTTGCTCTAGACATAAACAAGCAACATGCTCCTGTCAACACAGATGGTATGTAAGATACGTCAGAAGCCTCCTGTCCCTTACATGGGTAGGTGGAAAGTGAGGTAAGCAGTGGGCTGTGACTATAAAATAGGCTGGCTCTGGGAGAGAGAGAGGCAGTTCTGACTGGGGCTGGAAGAGGACAGGAGGCAGACGAACAAAGGCTGAAAGACACTGTGAGGAGTCTGAAATGTGAGACGGACACTCAGGTATAGTTTTCTCACAAGTTGCGATGTTTATTAAATGAAAAGGGGCGAGACAAACGCCTATCTTTCCCTAACCTAACAAGGATGTCCCTGCCATCAAACTAAGGCTAAAGAAAAATAACCCAGTATTCAAAAGTATCTCTATGTGAGTGGGGACACAGAAGCACCAGCACTGTTCCCTGTGACCGGCCTGCCTACCATGGCCACTGTGCCAGGCACTGTCAGACCTGTCACTATTGTAATGAGGCCTGTTGACTGCAATTACCCCACCTACCTTCCAAGGACACCCCGAACCTAAACATCCCCAAAAGCACTACTGCGCCCTCAACCAGACCCAAACTACTCCTGTGCCCTTAACCCCAAGACTCCCCTAGTCAGTAAATCCCCCAGAACCCTCTATTAATCCTGTTTCAAGACTTCCAAACTCTTAACCCTCACCCCAAAGACTCCCACCCCACTTTTAACCCTTTCCCCTCCAAAGACTTTCACCAAACTCTTAATCCCCCCCACACCAAGCACTTCTACCCACTCCTAACCGTCACCCCAAGATCTCCCCTTAACCCTCAGTCAAAGACCTTACTCCCCCTTAATAGATCCTCCCCATGGACTTACCACCTTAACACCATAACCAAGGTCTGTCTCCCCACACTCAGCCCCAAGTGCACCCCCAAACACCACACCCAGCCCAAAGGACGCCCCCATCACTACACTCATCCCGAAGGACGCCCCTGATCACTACACTCGCCCCCAAGGATGCCCCCCATCACTACACTTGGCCCCAGGAACGACCCCCCTCCCAAACACCACACTCTTCTCCAGGGACACCATCCCATCGCCACACTATGCCCCAAGGATATTTCCCTATCACCACTCAGCCCACAGGGACACCACCCCCATAGCCCCAGAGACAGCACCACCTAACACCCCATTCACTCCCAGGGACACCGGCCTCAGTCCCAGGGACAGCCCATTGTCCCACAATCTGTACCCGCAATACATCCACCCCACAGCACCAAGGGCATCAGCATACCATCACCCCACATGTCACCCTTCCAAACCCAGGTCAGGACGCTCTCCACACTCAGTCAAGCCCCTCTCTCCTACCAGTACCATTTTGCTTGGCTCCATAAAACGCATGCTTGTCGCTCCCACACTGCAAATCTTCATACCAATCCCCTCCACCACACTCATCGAGTCCCCTCATCTTATCGAGCACATCCCATCTCTGCAGGTCACTTAACTGCTGCCGTTACGCTGGCTCTGGAGTATAAATCCATCAATGTAAAACGAAAAGGTTTCCTTTAAGCCCATCTCTGCGCCTACGGGCCGGACGCATTGTGGATGGCCACGGCAAAACAAAGCAAACGCACATCCGGCGGAGCTGCATAGAATGCCTCGGGCTATAGGCCGCTATTCAGCCATCACTGAATTTCTGTCGTTTTGGAAAGGCCTTTAAAGCTTAATTTTCCGATAGCAGAGTACAAAATGTTTGTCCTGGGAATAGATACATGTACTCGGACTCAGAAGAAAATGTATTTATCCTGGTAAAGTGAAAATGTCAAGTTGACTTTCAACAGGAATGTCAGAAGTTTAAAGCTAGAAAGGTAGTTCAGCAGGTTGTGTTACTCTTGCTAAGATCTCGAGTTCAGCGCGTATCTCCTATGACTTTTTCCATTTTTTCTTCTGGAAACTGCTATAACATGTGTTGCTAATCCCAATTTTTAGTATTATTACTATTTTTTGTTTTAAAAAAATGTATGCAAAAAATTTACCCAGGAGTGCTTGCTTTCCAGCACCCCTGCTATCTTTAAAACCCCTGCTTCTCAGCAACACAGAACCACAATGTCCAATTTAACCCCAGAAAGTCAATCACCCAGACCCACCACACAACCTCATGTGCCGGGGGGATAGCTCAGGGGCGAAGTGCTCATCTTGGAAGCAAGACAACGCAAAGCAACACAGGTTTGAATCCTGGATCCGCTCTTAGAAACTGGTTCTCCAGTATTAAGCGTGTTATAAAAAAAATATTATACAAACATTATCTCACCACAGCAGCTCGGGCAACCCAAACATCCTAACTCACCGCAGCATCTGACCCCATTACCCCAAGTAGCTACCCCAGTAAAATCAGATCTGCCCAACTTCCGGGACCTCCGGGTACCCCCTATCCCCAGCCTCTGGATTTTTGAGCTCTTCTCGAGGTCTTAAACGTAGGCAGGGTTCAAATGTAGGCAGGTCTGCAGTACATCCAACACCCAACATCACCCCTGCATTGCTCTGCAGGGCCACCACCACCCACCTTGCCAACAGTAACTCCACCATCTAAGCCATAAGCCTCTCAACCTTTCAGGGCCCCAAGGCAGGTGAAAGCAGAGGATTTTGTTTTGAACGGGTGAGAGCCCAGTGAATTATATGGACGGGTAAGAGGCTTGGTGGGTGATTTAACCATTTCCATCGCGGTTGACACTGCTCAAAAGGTGTGAGTTTAGAGATATGGCCAAGCACACCCATCACCAAATCCACCGTGGGTGCGGAGAAGGGGGCAGGGCTTAGGGGTGAACCAGAGGGAGACAGGGGAGGGGAAGGCCAAACAAAGCGCTGATGATGTTGGAGCTGTGAAGACAAAGCCGGCCTGGAAGTGGTGACATGACTTGCCAGGGGGATGAGAGATCCGTGTTCTCTACGGTAAACGCTGCAAAGGGGAAGAATAAGTCAGCTCCCCCTTCCATTAGCAGGTCCTGTCTGTCTGTACTGTGCTTGGAAAAGAGAGTGCATTGATCACGGAGCAGTGCATCTTATCCTGCTCTGTTCTGGCTGCTTGTCCTAAGTTTCGCTTTTCAATAGTATGAATTGTGTCCTTTGTGTTCAGATTCCTGACTGGTGTTGGAGGTTGAGGGTCTGGACTAACCACTGAAGCCAATTAAGTCCTGTTTAAAACAAACATTGGTAAAGCCACTGTAGCCACTGAAGTCCTGTTTCCAACAAGCATTGGAAAAGCCACTGAAGACCTGTTTAAAAGCAGCATTGGCAAAGCCACTGAAGACAATGGATAGAGGGCTATTCCTAGTGCTGCAAATGTGTATACCCTGAAGATAAAGCTTAGAGACTGTGCATTATTTGCTAAAGAAATAGTTAAGTGCAGTTGAACTTTTATTTTGCCAATAAAACCCCAAATAAATAAAACATAAACTCTGCAAAATGTTTTACCAGATTAAAATCCTAAATAACTGCAACCAAATCGTTGAAGCTAGGTTGACATTGTGTTTCCAACATTTACATAAATGTGTGTCTAGTGTTAGTGGATTGTTTTTTTTTTTTTACCAAGAAACAAGTTTGAAAACAAATCCTAAATAAATACAGTAAAAATCTAAGTCAGTAAAAATCCGAAATAAATCCTCCATCCAAAGACAAACAAATCCTTGCTTGGAAAACATCCTAAATAAATCCTAAATAAAGGCAAAATAAATCTGAAGCTTGGAAACAAGACAGAAGCAATCCCAAAAATTGATTTCTTTTTGCTAGGGCAGCCCACTCAGAGGACATCACTGCACCTATTGGACTGACCCTTAACTAGCCTCGCTCACTAAGCCGGACACTAGCATCATCTTTCATGCCACAGGATGCACTGCAAATGGTGGGGAGGGGAGCACATTTTATTGTCTGTAGACTCTAAAACCAAACTCAGCAGGACGCTCTCAAGTTTTGTGAGTCCACGGGAAATGTGGGCAAGGAGGAGGGTCTCTGCAAGGCATCTATTAACACTGGGCACGTTCCCTTGCAAGGGCATCAATGAGGGTCTAACCTCATCACTGACCGCTCTCATTCTACCATCTGCCCAGTCCCTCTTCCCTCCTCTGGGCCAGTACTTACGACTGACCCAGAAAGTGATTGTGCTCAGGTTTTGGGGGACCATATATGCAAGTGTAATCTTGTCCTGCTTGGAATGGCCTCGATTTAAAAAAGTCTCCAATTGTTGGTGGAAGAGAGTGGGAGGGGGGAGACTCTGTGGAAGATACCCAGTTAGAAGGAGGGCATAAAGGGGGCACGAATAGATTTGAGACTAAACCACGTGTTCTTCATGTTACCTCCCCCAAGGAAATAAATTCCAGCCCTGCTAGCTCGGGCCGTATCAGACATTGTAGTGAAAACCGAAAAGTACAAGGGGCCCAGTCGGACAACGTACACTTGGCTTTCCAAACCCAAAGAGAGCAGGTTCCCCCATTAAGCACCCAGAATGTTATCCCACCACAATCGATATCGAACATCAATGGTAGCGTCAGCCCTAGACCAATCCCCACCAAGGACAAATCCCTCAGTGGAACGGACTCTGTGCCATTGAATCGTACTGTCAGGTGGGCAGGGACCCAGGACTTGGCAGGGGAAGGACAGTATACTTACAAAGGGTACCAACATTGCCACGTCATTTTAGAGAATCCAGGGAGGCCCTTATAAACAAGTGTACCTGCTGGTTGTGGGCAGTGCAGGCTTCCTGAGTGTACCTGGTGGTTGTGGGCAGTGCGGGCTTCCATTATAAATGAGTGTCCCTGCTGGTTGTTGGCAGTGTGGGCTGTCCTTATAAGTGAGTGTCCCTGCTGGTTGTGGGCAGTGCGGGCAGCCCTTATTAACGAGTGTCCCTGCTGGTTGTGGGCAGTGCGGGCTGCCCTTATTAACGAGTGTCCCTGCTGGTTGTGGGCAGTGCGGCTGCCCTATAAATGAGTGCCCCTGCTGGTTGTGGGCAGTGCGGGCTGCCCTTATAAACGAGTGTCCCTGCTGGTTGTGGGCAGTGTGGGCTGCCCTTATTAACGAGTGTCCCTGCTGGTTGTGGGCAGTGCCGGCTGCCCTTATTAACGAGTGCCCCTGCTGGTTGTGGGCAGTGCGGGCTGCCCTTATAAACGAGTGTCCCTGCTGGTTATAGGCAGTGTGGGCTGCCCTTATAAACAAGTATCCCTGCTGGTTGTGGGAAGTGCGGGCTGCCCTTATTAACGAGTGTCCCTGCTGGTTGTAGGCAGTGCGGGCTGCCCTTATTAACGAGTGTCCCTGCTGGTTGTGGGCAGTGCGGGCTGCCCTTATTAACGAGTATCCCTGCTGGTTATAGGCAGTGCGGGCTGCCCTTATAAACGAGTTTCCCTGCTGGTTGTGGGCAGTGCGGGCTGCCCTTATAAACGAGTGTCCCTGCTGGTTATAGGTAGTGCGGGCTGCCCTTATAAACGAGTGTCCCTGCTGGTTGTGGGCAGTGCGGCCTGCCCTTATAAACGAGTGTCCCTGCTGGTTGTGGGCAGTGCGGCCTGCCCTATAAACGAGTGCCCCTGCTGGTTGTGGGCAGTGCGGGCTGCCCTTATAAACGAGTGTCCCTGCTGGTTGTGGGCAGTGTGGGCTGCCCTTATTAACGAGTGTCCCTGCTGGTTGTGGGCAGTGCCGGCTGCCCTTATTAACGAGTGTCCCTGCTGGTTGTGGGCAGTGCGGGCTGCCCTTATAAACGAGTGTCCCTGCTGGTTATGGGCAGTGTGGGCTGCCCTTATAAACGAGTGTCCCTGCTGGTTGTGGGCAGTGCGGGCTGCCCTTATAAACGAGTGTCCCTGCTGGTTGTGGGCAGTGCGGGGTGCCCTTATTAACCAGTTTCCCTGCTGGTTGTGGGCAATGTGGGCTGCCCTTATTAACGAGTGTCCCTGCTGGTTGTGGGCAGTGCAGGCTTCCCTTATAAACAAATGTCCCTGCTGGTTGAGGGCAGTGCGGGCTGCCCTATGAACGAGCCCCAATGGGGGGGGGGGGGTTAGTTGGTATTGTAATGTAATGTGTGTTGTAATGTACTTGGATGGTCTAAAGGCTGAATAAAGCTTTTGATGATGATGACGATGGTAAGGATGTGGAATGAGGAGACTGACACACAGGTGGCATTCTGTTGGCTATAAACTTTATTTTGTCCAGAAAATAAAGAGAAAACACTAACTTTCCCCATCTTTGAAGAGGGATTTCCCTGCCTCAACCACATACTAAGGGTGTATCAGAATGTCCATTACAAAAATGTCCACCGTCCGGTGTCAAAAACCTATTTCTTTCCCTGACACAATATCAATCACAATCAATGTATGAACTATCCAGATAAGGATTGGGGGCGGCGCTCGCAAGGGATGGCACAATCAGGAATGCCTTGTAATCTATGGGATCAAATGGACCATAGGCTGTAGGATACAGAAATTGAAGGGATACCTTAATGAACACTGAACAGGTATTCAAAAGTAAAGACCAATGAAAACTACTAAGTGCACACTAGGAACATAATGAAAGAAGTCCAGTCAATTTGAAATTCTTAGGCTGAGAATGGATTACATCTTTAGCAAGTAAAGGCAACAGAAAACTCAAGATAAGACCAAGGGAAGCCACTTGGATTTATGATACGAGAGGAACCCTCACCGACCAACGCAGCTTTATTTATAAGTGGAATGGCTTCATCGGTTTATATGTGTGCACACAGAGGGCACCAGTGCCACTTCTCTTATTGCCAATAATACGTGCATTTGAAGAGAAGAACAAAACTGAGAAAGCCCTCGAAATAACGCAGAAATCTGCTGTCAGGCTTTCAATTTTATTTAAGGTGAGACCACGGATAAACTTAATGGGAAACCGATATCTTGAACATCTTAAGAATCTTGGCCCTAGTAGTGGTCAATACCAAATGAACAGCTAGAATAATTGGGGGTAGCCTTATATGGAGTCTGTCAAAAGGAGCATTTTCAAGAAAACGTACTCCTAGAAAGATATATCTAGAAGAATACGTCCTTGGGAATGAGGAGGTGAGCCCGCTACGTTCGACACCCCCTAGTAGACAGGGTAAGCGAGATCCCTCAGCAGGCAACTCCCCCTTAGGGGACAGGAAACACCAAGAGGGGGACTCTAACCACCATCCATCCCCCAGACACTAACACCTTTGTGGGGTATATAGGCGTAAAGGGGTACGATAAACCTATGACCACCTTTTATGGCTAGTAAGGCTTCTGACTCCAACCTAATTCAATCCTACTCCTGGGAAACAGTAGAACGGTGGAGAGACCAGCCTGTTGGAGGCATCTCAGAAGAAGAACCAATCAAAAAGGAGCATTCATGGAGTTCAATAGCAATGCAGCGCACCTGGAGCGTGGGGACGCAAGAGTAAACGCCAGATGTGGCGTCGCGCCTGGAGATCCGCACTGGGTGGAGTTGAAAAAACCCAGCAAGCGAAATACCGGAACCGTGCCGCGTGGCCGGCTACCAGAACAAGCTCAGGGGACCGAGGCAGAACCCAGATGAGCTGCTGACAAATCTGTGCACCAAGCGAGAAGAAATGGAGAGAAGAAATCAGCCGCCGTGGAATCAAGTGGATGGCTCGCGTAAATGCTGCAAGAGGAGTCTCAGAGCGACCTCACAGCCATCCCATGGAGCACACACACAGGTACACGGTGCAGGCACAAGGTGGCTCCAGAGGAACGGAAGCTTTTGTGAAGTCACACTTTTTGCTCAGTGACTCAAGGTTAAGAGGAGTTGAAGGCCGGAGGGGCCGTGTACGACTGCAAATCTCCAAATGTCAACTAAGGTGTAATGTACTGTTTCCAGAACTTCTTTAAAGTGCACATCAACGTGTTCATGATCAGACCACAAGCATCCTCCTCTGCAGGTTAGAGCTGTTCTTGCATAACCTCCCTATTTAGCCCCTTCTCAGTTATAACTCATCCGTGTACTGTCACTGGGGTGGAAGGAGACTGCCGGCCCTGACTCTGCTATCACTTCTACTTGAAATACCGGCATGCTGGAGGGTAACCTGGACATGGGTCATTATCTAACTATTGAGGGGGAGGATGGGAGGAGATCGAGAACCAGGGTCTGCCTCGTGGAGATCCCTGCCGATAGGTTGGCTGGCTTCATGGTTCATGGTTACATAATAATACTTGCCAACTAATGAACTCCAACCAAACGCGGTACTGATTTTTTCTGTTTCTTTTTGCTAATTGTTTGTGTTTACTGCATTGAACTAATTTATATTCATATGTACTTATTCAACCTGGCTCACTTACTCCTTGGTTCTGTCCCCTGGTGTTATGCTACCATGTCATTTAATATTGAACTTCTCTTGAACTGATTATTTGTACCAACAATGTATGCTCTTATTTATGGTTATGGCAAATCATTTAGTTTATTAAGTTTAGCCCAGCCTCAGGTGAAGAGCTACTTTAGGCTCGAAACACGTGTCAGGCTGTTCCTGTGTTTAATAAACCTTTTGGACTATCAGCTCTTAATTGCATACTTCCTTGGCGCAGTGTGACTGGGACCCCCCGTCCCAGTCACACAAGCGCTGTGGATTTGTGACTTTCTCTGCCAAACTGCTTTCCTACTATCATTGAAATGAAGTTGTGGTTGTTTTTAAAGAGGGAAAAAGGGTAACTTGCATCTATCCTGGTTCCCTGCCCAGCTCCCAGTGCCAACCTTCACTCTCTGGAACCCCAAAGCCTCCAACACTCCAAGCTCCACCTCACCATTCTATGAAACCCTGCATTCGCTCAGACAGTCACACTAATCATCCAGGATACAACACATCTCCCTCCTTAAAAACAACCACAAGAAACAGATCACACCCACAATCATGCTAGGACTAACAATCACAACAACCATAACTTCTCCTACCCCGGCTGCCACACCGGGGGTGTCCCAGGAGGATAGCTTAACGGCAACGTGCGCCCCTTGGAAACAAGACGACACGAAGCAACACAGGTTCGATCCCTGGGTCCACGCTTAGAAACCTCTGGGAGTTTAAGTGCATTATAAATATGCAACTAAGATTAACAAAAAAAGAATTATGCAACTAAAAAATAAACAATTCCTGTAACAGCGCCTCGATGCCCGCGGGCTGTGTGAGTGCTTTAAAAATGCAAACTAAATAAATAAATAAAATAAATCAGTGCTGCCACCACCAAGCGCATACCTTGCCAAATGGACAATAAAAACCAAAACTACAATCAATCTTTCAGCCTACCTCCTTCTGCCAGGACTGCCACCCCTGGCCTCAGGCCTGCCACACCTGAGCACTAACCATGCCTCCAGTGAGACAAAACACACCTTCCAAAATAGTGTAGCCCCGATATTTTAAACATACACAATGGCCTAAACAATTGTCCTAAACATGCCAACAAAAATACACAACCAACGTATCCAAAACAAACCATGCCTCAACCCTTCTCCCCAAAGAAAAACATGAAAAAGGAATGAAGATTATAGCAAAATGGCGCACTACACAAAGACCATACAAATCACAAAAACGCAACCACGGAAAGAAAGGATGTGGTGCGTAAAACTATGCACGGTAACAACCATGCAACAAAACTGTCCATAACCGCCATAAAGATGGAATGTAGCGGGCCATAAAGATGGAATGTAGCGGTATGCATTGATGTAATAATGCAAAAAAATTAATTCCTAATAGTACAACCAAGAATGAAAAATGTCATGCTAATCCCAAAACTCAGTGTAAAAAATGTATTTTGTTTAGATTGTTAAAAATCATTTACTATTACAACTTGCCAGTGTGATGGTTCAACTGGTCCTCTAATGACCACAACTTCAACCAACATCCACCAGTAAACCACACTCAACAAAAACACTGGGCTAAAATCTGTGTGCCACTCCACAACAAAACAACCGCCTGGCACCACAGAACTACTACTGGGAGTCTGAACCTTACTCCTAAAAGACACCAAACTCAAAACTACATCACAGGAGAACATGTGCGGTCACCCACAACGCACAATCCTATAATATGGGCCCCTTGCCCAAAACTCACACGCACAACTGCGTTACATCAGTCTCCAAACTATATCAAGGGCCCCTTGCCCTTGTGTCTACACAACTACCCTTCTCTAAGGGTTAACCTCAACAGAACACTCCTAATACAAGTGTCCAACCTCCACAAAAATATGAGGTTCCTACTAAGGTTTTACAATATTTAGGCAAACACACCCGAACGGCGTGTGGAAGCCCCCCCAACAAACATGCATGCAACTCCAAAACACGTGTACAACTCCACCACAATGTGCAGCCACTCACACGTACACAACTGCTACTCAAACATGCTACCTCCTGTGCGCACCCATACGTCACATACGCTCACAACTGCTACACAAACATGCTACCTCATGTGCGCAACCATACATCACATACGCTCACAACTGCTACACTTTGTGCTCACAAACGCAAACTCCAAACTCATTGTCCACACAACACATACTCACTACACACAAATGCGCATTTGAAATTACATTTTCTACATTGGGATGTTTTGCACCACCAGCCATGGTGGTTCAGTCACCATGCTGGGGGCGCAGGTAAAAATCAATCATTAATATGCTGTCCAAATTTAAAAACATCCCTGTGCAATTTCCTATTCAATAAAAGAAACTCTGTGGACATTTCAATTTAAAACTCCTTTCCATAATTATACTCTGAGAGAAAAGAAAATTTATCATCATTCCTCAAAATTACATCAAATGCAGTCCATATATAAAATGTAGTGCAAAATATGCTTAGAATGCATTTCCTAATTATCACACCAACCACACGCCGTACACAAAAATATCAACTCGCATTCATATCACTGTAACTTCATTTCAATGATAACCACTATGAACCTGCACAATTCAACACAAAACCTCATAAAAACTTGTCAAAATGCATTATTATTCTTGTACTTTCTTGTACTGCAGCACACAATGCTTTTAAGGAGGGAGATGTGTTGTATCCTGGATGATTAGTGTGACTGTCTGAGTGAATGCAGGGCTTCATAGAATGGTGAGGTGGAGCTTGGAGTGTTGAGGCTGTGGGGTTCCAGAGAGTGAAGGTTGGCACTGGGAGCTGGGCAGGGAACCAGGATAGATGCAACTTACCTTCTCTCCCTCTTATGTAACTAAGAGTTGAATAAATCATTTTCCTTTTGATACATTGCCTGAGTCAGCCTGCTCCCTTTCATCAATGACTCAGATACATCACTGACATAAGTTTCAATCTCTGCATTACTGTTTTACAGATTTGTCTACATTTAGAAATGTTCATTTTATATAACTGTGTATATATTCCTTTTTAATCTAGGGTCGGGCAAGAGCTGAGGTTATCGTACTTATGGGTGCTGCGAGCTGTGTGCATTCTGCGGGCCTCCGAAATCTCAAGTTTTTTGGTTTTCAAATGTAGACAGGTCTGGAGTCTGCCCCCAGGAGCCTATCCCCCTCAAAGACCATCTGCCCCTTGAATCCAGGGACTGTGACGATAGCTCAGGGTCAAGACTATGGAGAGCAACCCAGGTTCAAATCCCAGTTCCGCACTTAGAGACTGGTCTCAGGTATTAAGCAGTGTTATAAAAGCATGAATTAAATCTGCCTATTGTTCTTCTGCCATTTGGAAGCCCCCAACATAAATCACTTCAGTGCCTTTAACTTCCCTTCAGAATATACGTCCTCCCAGTGCCTGCCCCAGCACTCCTCTCAGACACTGCAATGTGCCCCTATGCAAGTGGCAGATGTGCACTCACTGCCCCCCCCCTTTTTATTCCTGGATATATAGTTTTGCTTTTCCCATTATACATGGACAAGGTTATAGATAGCGGGAACCTAGCCATCCTACTCCTGCAAGACCGCTCTGCTGCTTTCCACCTAGTGAACCACAAACTCCTATGCCAACACTGCTCATCTGCAGCTCACTTCTCCACAAAAGCCGTAGCCTGGATTGAGACCTTCCCATCCAATCGCACAATGAGGGTCTTCTCCAACCAAGCGGCTGCCACTCCAGTCCTTGTACTATGTGGTGGGCCTCAAGGCTCCTGTGTTTCACCAACAGTTTACAATATTTTTACAAAGCCCTTGTTTGACCTCTTGAATGAACAAGGCATCTCCTGCACCAACTACGCGGACGATACGCAGATCCTTCTGCCTATCTCCGGTAACTATAACAATGACACCAATGCCCTCAAAAAATATATAAAATCATCCAAGCATGGATGGCGCAGCACAACCCATACCTAATGATTTAACAAAAAGAACTCCTCTTAGTAGGGACCCAATCACTGCCCTCAAGGAAATAAAAACCCTAATGGGTCTATCTGGCCTCCTCAGTCTCTCTAACCAGACATGTTAATGCAATGGCATTGGCTGCAGCCTACACAGCTAAACTGATTAATGCCTGCAGACTTTTCTTAACTCCAGAAAGCTACATCACACTAGCTAGAGCCCTTATACTGTCTAGATTAGATTACTGCAACGCCCTCTTTGCAGGCTCCGCCACTGGCAACATAACAAAACCACAGATCATCCAAAATAATTCCCTAAGAGCAGCACTGAATATCCCAGAAAAAGAGCACATCTCGTCAGCTAGACGCGATGCTCACTGGCTGCCTGTCCAAGACTGCATCATGTTCAAAACTCTCTCCATCACTCACAAGTGTTTAGCAAACACTGCCCCTAAATACCTCTCCAACAAATTTGCAAAACCTCAATCCAACAGACCCACCCGGGCCACCACCTCCCACCTCCTCACCAATCCTAAATTCAAAGGCAGGGGGCTGCAGCTTCACAGTAGTGGCTGCCAAACAGTGGAATGCCCTCCCTCTGTCACTTAGACCAGACTCCTCCCTCTGGGTCCTTCTGCAAAAGACTAAAAACGTGGCTCTTTATGCAAGACTTATAGATCACACCACACTGCACTCAGGCTAGTCCTGCCACCTGCACTACCTAAACCATGATTGTATTCTCTGCTTCATGTATGTACTGTAATCAGAGCCCAGATGCCCCCAGGTTTGGTGCGCTCTACAAATGTCAAATAAATACATACATGACTACAGGTCCCAAAACCACCCCCCAAAAAATGCAGGACTGGTTGATCGTCTCCAAATAATATCTGTAAACTGTTTAAAGACACCCACAACGTTTCCTTGACAGCAAAATAAGTACTGTTTCACAAAACTGCTAGGTTTCACCCTTTTGCATAACAATATGCTGAACGCCTGTTTTCAACAATGGCAAAAAGCCAGCAATGTTCACTAATAATGCAACCAACCCACAGCAGATTTCATCTGATGTTGAATGATCGCCTATGAATAGGGCACCCAGGCCTGCCTACTCTTATACATTCTACTAGAGTTTTCAAATCTGTAAAATGGGCATCCAATGGCAGGGTGGGGTGTCAAGTCCGTTTTTGCTTCAATATTAAGGTGGTCTGCCCCCACTGGTGCTGGGGGGGGGGTGCCACAGGAGGGGGGGCTGCAGCTCTGCCCACAGTTCACTTATTTACCTGCCTGGAGGGGAGGGCAGGGCTGTCTGGCTGCACCGCTCACTTCTGTCCACAGGTAACAGTGACTCTGCTTTGGCGCATGCGCGGATAGGGGGATTCTGACAGGAGAATAGTGTCTCCACCTCCGCGCGTGCGCACTTCATAATACCGAATCTAAGGCACGCGCAAATGGACAGTGCAGTTTGTATGAGCATGCGCAGATCTGCGTTTCCGGTCTCCTTAAAAATCCTCCTTTTTTTATTATTAATACCAGACTGAGTGGTTGACTGCCTTTGAGCACCTGATATCTGATGTGCATTTCCATAACAGATTATAATCAGACTTTTTCATATGTATTTACTGTATCCCTTCCAATCAATGTATCGGGAGATGTGTGCATGTTATTTTTTAGGAACCATTACCTCCACGTCCTTCTTCCTCGTTCCAGGACTGACTCACGCATCAACCGAACACTTTCCCAAAAATTCTCCCTTTACAAAAACTTTTGTCCGGTCCTTACATTCCCAGAACCCAGTGTAAGGTCAATAATTGCTAGATATACCTCGATCTGTGACATAGCATGCACACTGTGAATGAGCATGTACACACATAGCTTCCAACGGACCCACGGGTTTGTCAAAGGGTGGCCTACTGTCCCATATTTTGCGGGATCGTCCCGTATTTGGGAACTCTGTCCTGCAGTTTGCAGAGTGCCTGTGCGCGACTTGCTTTGTTCCCTGGAGTGTGACTCTTGGGAGACAGCAAGTCGGGACAGCCTGCCTCCAGCACAGCCACTCTGCAAACAGAAGTGGCCATCTACACAGCACGGCGCTGCCGCCTGCTGCTGCCTGCAGTTTTCTTTCTCTGGGTGGCTCTGGCTCCTCTTTTGAGCCTGCAGGTCGAGCTACTGCTGTTCCAGTCTTGCTGCTAATGCTCTGACACCTGTATATATTCTACATAAATTGAAATGTTTAACCGCGAAATCTAACTACCCTGCTTGTATATACTGTATATTGCATATTACCGCCACAATTGTATAACTGCAAAAAAGGTTATATATACTGTAATTATGTAACATGTCCTTTAAGCGCCCATTTACCCCTGGGTCTGGAGCGCTATACTAAATAAATAAACAAACAAACCTGTCTTCATTCCAATGCTAAAGCTTTATTCCTGGGGTCGTGACCATCACCTCCCATGGACAAACCATTTGCATTGCAATAAAGCCAGGTGTTAAGAGCCATTAACAAATTATTTAAATTACAAATGGGGCGAGCCAAACGTGAATGGCGCTGAGACATCATCACTGCCTTGTGGGCAAGTGTCCTGCAAATGTTGGCCAGCCTAGTTTGTCCCACAATTAATTCCTAAACAATTCCTAAACACGCGCAGCAACAACATTAATTGAAAACTCGCAAGCAGGGCAGGCTGTGGAATAATATCATCGCTGTTGTATTGTTGGGGCATGGTCCTGGTCAGGCCCCGGAGCGGTACTGAGCCACACGGATGCAGGTATAGTGCTGACCGGGTCCCCACTCCAACTGGCGCATGCACCGTGGGACCCGCCTTTATTCGCGTGTGACGTGGCTGCCGTTGCAGTCTGCTTAAAGAGACATTACACTCATCTCTTTTCATATTTTATTTTTCAAACACACCATAAACAGAATATAGTTACTTAATACGGAACAAACATTTCTTTCTTAAATTTAATACATCAAACTTCAAACACAGAACAGATATCACTGTTCAACGATAACACTTGAAGAACTGCACCAACAGGTGCTCTCCGGCCTCAGGGAAAGTCCACTGCAAAGTCCTGCAGATAGGTAGGCTGTCTGCGGCACTCTCTTACAGGGTAGTGCCTTTCCCATCCTGGGTAGTCCTCCGCCGAGGTCAGAGCTCCTCCTTGGTTGGTAAGGCTTTCTCCCCCCATCGCTGGATGTTGGGCCCCCCTGGCTCGTTTCTTCTCTTTCGCTGTCCGCACGTGACCACCTCTGTGTGGAGTCGGTCCCCCGGCGTCGTTCGTTGTCCCATCTTCGTGAAGAAACAGGAGTTCCTGGTCACCATCGTATTGCCATCCGACGCCGTTATCATTGATCCGTTGGTGTCTGTCACCCTGAGGGTCATGAGGCAGGGACAATTTCCCGCACCTGTTTCTTGTTCTCACCAGTACCCGATCGCTTCGCAGATTCCTGCGGTCGTTCACCCTCACATTTGCCTCTCTCCTTCCTTCAGATACTGCAGCATCATCAATGATTCTGGGTGAGCGTGACAGGTGGTCTGGGAGAAATCCTCGTGGGCACCGTTGAAATAGTGCTTCAGCGGGAGCCACCACCGTAGAGCAGTGAGGAGTCCCACGATACTCCGCCAAAAACGTGTATATGGCACGTCTCTAGCACTCCCCTTGCCCGTGTGCTATCCGGAAGACTTTGTTCAATGTCCTCATGACTCTTTTGGCATCCCCTTTAGCTCTCGGCCACAGTGGTGTGATCTTCCAGTGGGTAACTGTCATGACCCGGCGAAATTGCCTCTTCTGGACCTCATGGTCATTGTCACGAAGGGCTTGTACTCCTTGTTCCTCCCAACATGGCCGTACCAAGCTCCGTGCTACGCACTAGCTTTCACGTCGTGGCACGTACTATAAATTGGTCACGCCCCTGTGGGTCCGCGCATCTCAACGCTATCTTCGGTAGTGACCCGACGTGTGTTTACTCTCTACATTGGTTTCCTTTGATCCTCTTACTTCCTTCCTTGCCTTTTATCCTGTACCTGGATTTCCCCCCTTCTTACTCGTTCATCGCTATCCTGGATACCCTGGAACCACGAACTTCCCGGAACTCTGAACGCGTCCTGCAACCTGACGAGGATCGGGCGAGCCTATTCAAGACCCGAACCATCCACAGGAAGAGTCCTGCATCCGAACAACGGAGATCCCGATCACAGGTGAGACGGGGGGAGATTTACGACAGTTTGAGACGCCAAACGATCAATACGGATTCTACCATGGAGAATGCTATTCAGGACCTGATGCGCAGAATGCAAGAACTTTCCACAGAGATGCAGAATTTAAAAGCCGAGAATGCGGCGCTAAGACAGCTTGTCTTGTCACGTGACCCCGCGAACAAGGACAGCGTATTATTGGGAGGAGTGGTTGATAAATACGATGGTTCAACAAAGACCTTACGTGGATTCCTGGATTCTTGTTTGCTACATTTTACCTTCAAGCCCTACTATTTCTCAACTCCTAGGCCTAAGGTGGGCTTCATAATATCGCATCTTTCCGGTAATGCCCTTACATGAGCCACTCCTTTACTCAATTCAGGGGATGCTCTCCACGATGATTATGAAGGGTTCATCGCGGAACTCAAGACCATGTTCGAACGACCAGAGCTGGTTCACGGTGCTCAAGAGAAGTTACTTGACTTCCAACAAGGATCCCAAGACATGTTGACCTATGTTACCAGATTCAAACAGCTAGCCAAAGAGGCGGACTGGCCCCTGGAAGCCAGTTTTACCTTGTTTCACAGAGGTCTAAATGAAGAGATCAAGGACGAGTTAGCCAGGGTGGCACGTCCTAGTTCATTCCAGGCCCTCCTGGACTTGTCTATGCAAATAGACTTCAGAATCCAAGAAAGAAAGGCCAAAAAGAAAAAGAATAAAGTCTCAAGTCAAAGAAACTCCCCAGAGAATACTACAAGGACAGAATCTGCCAAGAATCCGAGCACTGATTCTGAACCCATGCAACTTGGAGCCTTTCGTGGACCAATTTCCCCGCAGGAAAGGGTACACCCCCTTTTGGCGCGGCCGTTTTGCCGCAGGCCGGTTCGGCGCGGCCAGTTCGCCGCGCCCATTTCGGCGCGGGAGCCTTTCTGGCGCCACCGATTTGGCGCGAGGGATGTTTGGACGTGGCTGACATTGCACCCACATCTAAACTCCCTCACGCCAAATTTTAAAGCATAATTATTTTCAAATGCAGCACGTTGACAGGAACTGTGCCTGACAATGTGTTGCATTTGAAAATAATTTGGGGTCAAGTGACTGGCGTGAAGTGTAGAATTTTTCATTGTGATTTTCCCAAATGCTTTATCATTATTTTTTTTTTATTGGACTATTCAATTATGCGAGTTAAATATGCAACTTTTGCTGCCTCAGGCACAAGGCCAGTTTGGTCTTGTGGTTAAGTTCCAAGCCTCACAATCTTGCAGGCCATGGTTCGTGGCTGGGATAAAGCTTTTAATTTTATTCTATTTGAAAAAAAAATAATGTGATATTTTGCAAATAGAATAAAATTAAAAGCTTTAGCCCAGCCACGAACCATGGCCTGCAGGATTGTGAGGCTTGGAACTTATCCACAAAACCAAACTGGCCTTCTGCCTGGGGCTGAAAAAGTTACATATTTAACCCCCATGATTGAACAGTCTAATAAAAAAAAAAATTATAAAGCATTTGGGCAATTCACAATAAAAAAGAACCCTCTGCCCACTACCACCCCTCCTCCCACCACCTGCCCACTACCACCTCCCCCCTCCAACTCCTGCCAGCTACCACCTCTAACCCCCTGCCAGCTACCACCTCTCTCCTCCACCCCCTGCCCACTACCACCTCCCACCACCTGCCAGCTACCACCTCGCTCCTCCACCCCCTGCCCACTACCACCTCCCCCTTCCCACCCCCTGCCCACTACCACCTCCCCCCTCCAACTCCTGCCAGCTACCACCTCTAACCCCCTGCCAGCTACCACCTCTCTCCTCCACCCCCTGCTCACTACCACCTCCCACCACCTGCCAGCTACCACCTCGCTCCTCCACCCCCTGCTCACTACCACCACCTGCCAGCTACCACCTCGCTCCTCCACCCCCTGCCCACTACCACCTCCCCCTTCCCACCCCCTGCCCACTACCACCTCCCCCCTCCAACTCCTGCCAGCTACCACCTCTAACCTCCTGCCAGCTACCACCTCGCTCCTCCACCCCCTGCCCACTACCACCCCTCTCCTCCCAAATTTGCTGGAGGTAGTGGCCTTGCGTTAAGTTCTCTACCCCAGAGTCTTGCAGGCCATGGTTTGTGGATAAACTGAACCTTTCGTTAATTTCCCCTTTTAAATAAAAATAATGTGATATTTTGCAAAATAGAATAGCCCAGCCACGAACCATGGCCGGCAAGATTGTGGGTCTTGGAACTTAACCACAAGACCAAGCTGGCCTTGTCCCTGGGCAGCAAAAGTTATATATTTAACTCCCATGATTGAAGAATTGATAAAAAATAATAATAATAATAATAAAGCATTTATATTAAATTCACAATACATTTAAAAATACCGAACCGGCAGAATCTCCCCAAACCCCTATTATAAATCCCCAAAGCCCCCCCACCCCGCGCCTAAACAGAATCTCCCCAAACCCCTATGCGAATCTCCCCCAAAACCCCCACCCTGCGCCAAAACATCCCCGCGGCCAAACGTTGCAGCGCCGAATTGGGCGCGCCAAAATGGGCGCGCCCAATTGGCTCCTGCACCGAATCGGTCGCGGCGAATCGGCCCGCGCCGAACTGGCCGCGCCTAATCGTCCTGCTCCGGCAGGAAAGGTTAAGAAGGATACACACAGGCTTATGCATGTATTGTGCCTCAGATAAACATCTAGTTAAAGAGTGTCCTCTGGCTCCTCCCCGACGCTCGGGAAACGGCAGCTCCCGATCCTAAATGGAGCAAGGTTTCGGGAGAGCGATGTTTGCTCCACATCAATTCCATCCTTGAACTCTCCTGGACAAAACAAATTGGTGATATTACAGGCCTTTTTATCGCCATCCAAGGACAAGGTCTACCCCATACTGGCCTTGGTGGATTGCAGAGCAATGGGAGTCTTCATTGATCAAGATTGGGTCAGAAGTCATAACATTCCATATGAAGCAAGAAGTTTTTCACAGCCAGTGGAAGCAATTGACGGAAGACCTCTTTCCTCAGGACCCATAAGTCTGCAAACAAGGGAGATCCATCTTTCCATAAATCATCATCAAGAAAGAATTGTGTTTGACATTATAAAATCAGCCCATTACCCCTTGGTTCTGGGCATGCCCTGGTTACAAAGGCACAATCCATATAATAACTGGACGGCCGGAGCACCAGCTGGTGATTTTGAAGGTCCTATGGTGCCGTTCTCAAGATTAGTGTCTAGGTATTCCCGGAGGGCTCTCTTTTCAGGTTCTGAAAGGATAAACATCCTGCCAAAGGGAATCACTGCTGAGGGTTCAGTATCTATGGCACAGTCTTCGGGTCTATGTGGAGGTAAGGATTGAACAATGGCAGTAGAGAATACATCAGCATACCCTTGATAGATCTCTGGAACTTGTACAATATTGGAAACCATGAGTGGTGTCTCTGGACACCTTGGTAGACTTATAGGAGCTGTGACTGAGAGCTTAGACCTTGCCTGGACTATCGGGGCCTAAATCAATACACCCTGAAAGACAGATGCCCACTACCCCTGATCTCGGATATCCTTGAAGCTGTGAGAGGTGCAGTGATATTCACGAAACTGGATCTCCGAGGTGCTTACCATTTGATCCGTATCCGGGAAGGAGACGAATGGAAAACAGCCTTTAGAACACCCTTTGGTCACTTTGAATACCTAGTCATGCCCTTTGGTCTGACTAATGCTCCCGCAGTCTTCCAGCGTTTTATGAATAGGGTGTTCTCTGACATGTTATTTCTCAATGTTATCGTCTACTTGGATGACATATTGATCTTCTCCAAGGACTCCTTGAAACATGAAGAACACGTAAAAGCAGTACTTCAACGTCTCCGTGAAAATCAACTCTTAGCCAAACCAGAAAAATGTTTGTTTCATGTTACATCAGTTCACTATCTGGGATTTGTCCTTAGTTCAGAAGGAATTAGTATGGACCCTTCAAAGGTGAAGGCCATACTGGCTTGGCCAGCCCCAACATCTGTTAAGCAAATACAATCCATCCTGGGGCTTGCCAACTTCTATCGGAAATTCATTCCCACCTTTTCCGAGATTGTTCAACCCATTGTTAATCTCCTGAAGAAAGACGTTCCATTTAACTGGTCTATACCACAAGACAAGGCATTCCAACGCTTGAAAGAAGAATTCACTCAGGCCCCCATCCTGGCCCAACCTGACATAAATCATCCTTTTCTATTGGAAACTGATGCCTCCAATTACGCCATAGGAGCAGTTCTAAAACAAGAATCCGATGATAAGTTGGAACATCCCATTGCTTATCTCTCACGGACCCTGACCACCAGCGAGACTCACTACTCAGTTCTGGAGAAGGAGTTATTGGCTATTCGTCATGCCTTCACTGAATGGAGACATCTACTCCTGGGTGCTAAATATCCAGTTCAAGTCCGTACTGATCATCGAAATCTTCAGGTCCTACAATCCATGGAGTGCAGGAACAGTAGACAAGCTCGATGGGCCTACTTCTTTGCTCAATATCAATTTCAAATTTCACATGTTCCTGGATCGCAAAACTTGATTGCTGATGCCCTTTCTCGGCGTCCCGACTACGTTCCCTTGGAGGATAAGATCTATCCTAAAATGTTTCCACCCACAATCTTTGTAGCTCAAGCGATCAATCACCTGGAAGAAATCAGAGTACAGACTCAATTATCTGAACTCTGGAAGGACATATCGAAGAAAAATCCCTGGCGTCTAACAATCAAGGAAGGATATTTATTCAAGAACAATATAGCGGTCATTCCGACAAAAGAACTTCAACAGAAGGTAATGAATCTATGCCATGATACTCTTCACTCTGGCCATCGAGGAGTAACCAACACCTTCCGTTTTATACAAAGACAGTTCTGGTGGCCAGGGATGAAGTCCAGTGTAGTTCAATACATCAAGACCTGTGCTATTTGTAGTCAGAACAAATACGATAATCAGAGGCCGGCGGGTCTGCTTCTACAACCTATGTTGCCAACCAGACCCTGGGAAGTTATTGCCACTGACTTCATTGTTGAATTACCACCTTCCCGAGGATATACAACCATCATGGTAACCATTGACTTGTTCACTCATCTAGCTCATTTTACACCATTGTATAAACTACCATCTTCCTCAGAACTTGCTGGAATTTTCCTGGAACATATTTTTCGTCTTCATGGCCTTCCTTCCAAGATTATTTCGGATCGGGGACCTCAGTATATTTCACAATTCTGGAAACATCTCTGTCGTGTTCTAGGAATCCAACGTGCCCTTTCTTCAGGCTATTATCCACAAACCAATGGGGCAACGGAACGAGTAAATCAAACCCTGGAACAATATCTTGGTTGTTTTGCCACCAAGGTTCAAGACGATTGGTCTCTCCTTATACCTTTAGCCGAATTCTCCTACAATAACTCAGATCAATCAGCTCTCAAGATCAGCCCTTTCTATTGCAGTCAAGGTTATCACCCGTCTGTTTTACCATCAGTTCTTCCTGAATCTACTCCGGTACCTACCCTTGACTCTTGGATTCAGACACTGATCGACTTACAAAGAGAGGCCAAGGATCAGTTAGAACAGGCCCAGACTCGAACCAAAAGATATGCGGACTCTAAGAGAAGACCATCACCTTCCTTTTCAGTTGGCGATCAAGTCTGGCTAGCCTCGAAACTGTTACCTCGACATCTACGACCAAACAAATTAGCTCCTCGCTATTATGGTCCATTTTCTATAAAGGAGATCATCAATCCTGTCTCCTTCCGACTTAAGCTCCCGGATTCCTGGAAGAAGATACATCCAGTCTTCCATACTTCCCTGTTGAAACCCTACGTTAGTTCTACTCGAAAACCCTTCAAACCCACGCCTGTTGTTGTGGACGACCAGTTGGAATATGAGGTGTCCAGGATATGTGATTCCAGGTATAGGAGGGGTCGACTACAATATCTGGTCGAGTGGAAAGGATACCCCCCTAGCGAGAGAACATGGGAACCAGTTTCTAATTTAAAGACCCCTCGTTTGCTCAGAAGATTCCATCTTATTCACCCAGGCAAGCCTGGAGGAACCAGTCTTCGAAGAGGGCATGCTGTCATGACCCGGCGAAATTGCCCCTTCTGGACCTCATGGTCATTGTCACGAAGGGCTTGTACTCCTTGTTCCTCCCAACATGGCCGTACCAAGCTCTGTGCTATGCACTAGCTTTCATGTCGTGGCACGTACTATAAATTGGTCACGCCCCTGCGGGTCCGCGCGTCTCAACGCTATCTTCGGTAGTGCCCCGACGTGTGTTTACTCTCTACATTGGTTTCCTTTGATCCTCTTACTTCCTTCCTTGCCTTTTATCCTGTTCCTGGATTTCCCCCCCTTCTTACTCGTTCATCGCTATCCTGGATACCCTGGAACCACAAACTTCCCGGAACTCTGAACGCGTCCTGCAACCTGACGAGGCTCGGGCGAGCCTATTCAAAACCCGAACCATCCACAGGAAGAGTCCTGCGGCCGAACAAGGGAGATCCCGATCACAGGTGAGACAGGGGAGATTTACGACAGTAACACTGTGGTCGAGCAAATACTCTGCAAATCCTCTACCTTGAATTGGAGGTCCGTTGTCGGAGCATATTTTGACTGGTAGTCCATGCGTGGCAAATATCCTCTCTAACGTCGGGATTACGTCCTTCAGAGCTGTGGATTCAACAAACTAGACCACCGGGTATCTTGACCACTGATCAAAAAGGATCCCAAAATGGTTGTCTCTACAAGTCGATCCGAAGTCCATGTGTACTGTGCCCCATGGCACAGAGCTCCTTTCCATAGACTCAATCTGGGGTTCTTGGCTGTGTGGCAGCGCCGCCTGGCACCACACACGGTTGCAGACAAAGTCCTCCACTTGCTCTTCTAGGCCCAGAAACCACACCTTCATGCAGAGCGGGGCCTTGGTCTTTTCGACACTCTGATAACCTTTGTGTGCCAGTTCCAACGCCTTGCCCACCAGGCGGGCAGGGACCACCATCTTCGTGCCCCTTAGTACCAAACCATCATCCAGGAATGTGAGTTCCCCCCTCACTCTCGACATCCGCTCGAGCACTGTTCTTGCCTCTGTGGTCCTTGCCTAAGATTTTGAGGACTCTCTGCCACTCCCCTTTCATTCCAACAGCCTGGAGAATCCTGAAACATTCGTCATCAACTGAAGCCTTTCGAATGTCGTCGATTGACATGAGGGTTGGGGTCATTGCATCAGCAATGTTGTTTATGTACTCCTCCGTTTCCACCTCTTCAGTGCCCTCGGTACTCAGGCTAGGGTGGCACGAAAAATAGACCACAGCGTTGGTGGCCCCTGGGGCGGAACGAGAGTTCAACATCATACTCCTGTAGGGTAAGGAGCCACTTTTCAATTCTCGCTGATGGCTTTAGGAAGAGCTGGTCATGATCGGAATCAGGGGTTTAACATTGATGACCTTCACTGGTTTGCCGTAGATGTAGAGATGTTAATGCTTGCACCCCCAGAGCACCGTCAGGGCCTCTCGTTCAATTTGTGAATATCTCTGCTCAGTTGCTGAGAGCGCCGGCTGGCAAAAGCCACTGGACTGTCCACACCATTTTGACCTGGCTGCATAAGGGCCGCCCCAAAGGCGAAAGGGCTGGCGTCCACTATTATCTCTGAATCTTTCTCCGGATTGAAGAACGCCATTGTGTCCTCTGCTGTCAGCGCTCCCTTAATGTCAAACGTGCTTTGTTCAAGCGCCATCCACCCCCATGTGCATTCCTTTTTCGTTAGACTTCGGAGTGGTTCAGCAAGAGTGGCTAGGTTTCGTATAAACCGGCCACAATATAGGCCATCCCCAGAAAACTATGCGCCTCTGACACATTTACCGGGGCCCATGCTTCCTTGATGTCTTTCACATTCGCTGGGTCAGGGGATATGCCACTTTCTTGGAATACAAATCCAAAGAACTCAATCTTTCTCTGCATAAGCGCGCAGTGAGAACCGAGATGTTGAATGCGCTGCAAGACTCTTTCCAGTCTCTCCAGCTGCTCTTGCTTTGACTTCACGTAGACTATGATGTGATTGCTGATGTTAATTACTCCTTGTAGCCCAGCCAGCACTGCCTCTGATGGAACTTTGGAAAACCTTTGCGGCCGAGGAAACCCCGAAGTTAGGGCGCTTATATCTGTATAGCTCTTTGTGTGTGCTAAAGGTAGTAATGTAACACTACTCTGGATCCAGTTCGAGCTGGTGGTAACTGGCACAGAGATCCAACTCAAGAAAGTAACGGGCGCCTTGTAGGTCTGCCAGGATGTTGTCTAGGGTCGGTGTAATGTGTCGCTCCCGATGGATTGCTCTGTTCGGGAGACGTGTGTGCATGCAGATGCGTATGGCGTCCAGCTGTTTGGGTTTTCTTACGATCACTATAGGAGAGACCCATGGAGTCGGACCTTCCACCTTCTCGATGATGTCTAGTCGGATCATATTGTGGAGTTATTGTTCCACGCGGTCTCTCAGGTGAAAGGGCACCCTGCGATGCTTCAGCGTTACTGGTTGCACCGTGTTGTCAATGTGCTGCCGCATCGGGTCTCCCACGAGTTTCCCAATTCAAAGGAATACCTTTGCACATCTGGTGAGCAGCGTCTGGATGTCCTCAAGATGCACTCCAAACGCGAAGTTCACAATATGTAATGCCTCAGCAGCGGCGCACCCTAGTAGAGTCACCTCGCTCACTTGGTTACAAAAAAACGGGCCCTGATCGATGTGTCTTCATGAGTGACCCGGGCCACAAATGCACCCTCCAGTGGTAGCGGTTGTTTCCCACGGAATGTAAAAATATGCTTGTTCGTCTTTCTTAGGGGTGGCGCGTTATCCAGCGGTCGGTAATGGTCCTCCGCCATGACACTCACAGAAGGGCTGATGTCGATCGACATGAGTATCGGGGAATCACAGATGCAAATTACTGTCATGGTCATGAAGTCAAGGGCACAGGCATGCAGGGGTCGCATGCACAGGAGACCTGGGTGGACACTGTCCGGGCGGGTATCCAGTTATAATTTCGAATAAACGATTTCAAATGCATTTTTCTTGGAGAAAAAAAAATGTCTTTTTTGGGTTTAGTTAGTAAAAAAAGGGTCAATAAAAAAAAACACGGGGCTGGGGGGGAAACCCCTCATAAAAATAAATAAATAAATAATAATAATAAAAAAAAAATTAAAAAAAAAAAACAACATTTTTTCCCCCGTCATTTTTCATTCGAGAAAAATGCATTAGAAATTATGACATTCGAAAATGTCACTATAAACCGTCCTGGCGCCTTTGGCACCAGGCTCATAAACAAAAGTAAACAAGAACACCCATTTAACACCAGAAAGCTTTTATTATGGACATAGCACTTCAGATGCATTAACCTTGAACATTCCATCCATTAAGCAGGATGCATTAACCTTGAACATTCCATCCATTAAGCAGCCCCACACCCTCTTGGGTGTGGCTGCTAATGGATTGCCTTCACACGTGCCCACTCTCTAGGAGTGGCAGGGTGTGGCTGGTAAGCTGGCCCTAATGGGCGTGCCCACAATCTCAGCTATATAAACTGCCCCGATCCTCAAGACAGATGCTTCGCGTTATTCTGCACTTGCAAGTAGCGTTACGCTCCCCGTCGTCTGAGGTCGACTTATCTTTGAAGATCCTGCTTCCTGCCAGCATACTTACCAACTGGGGGAAGCTGTTCTTACCTGTACATCTCTTTGGCGAACCAAGTATTCATCTTTACACTTTCCGGAACGCCGAAATCTTCATCTTGGCACTGCAGCACGACACGCTCCATCGTCGACAGCAGCGCCTGCAAGGAAAATCAGAAGACAAGGTTAAACATCGAAAAAACTGTCAGTTTAAGGTTGCGCTTCGCCATACTTCACGCTTTTCCTTAAACCATCACTTACCTGCTGTCGAACATTGCGGTAGCATCCATCTTCCATCCGGCCGCGTCTCGCGTCTCACCACTGCATTGAGGCCGCATTTCCATCTAAGGCAGTGGTATTCAAATTGTGGGGCGCGACCCCCCAGGGGTCCGTGGGTGCCTCCCTCAGGGGCCCTGGGAGCTCAGCATGAAATATAAAAAAAAGAATTAAAAAAAAAATTCTTTTTTTTTTTAGATTGGCAGAAATGGGCAGTGGTGGCTCACATGGTCGGGCTGAAGCAGCATGAAACTGTCTCAGGCAACAATGAAACAATGAAAAAGTGGCCCGCAGTTGCAAATGGATATTCATTCCTTTAGTCACAGACTGGTCCTCATTACAACTATGGCGTTACTATGGCGTTACGGTAACAACGGTGCCGGTAAGCTACCGACACCGTTGCTACCTGTCAGAATTCTTCCTCACAAACTTGGCCCCGTAGTGTAGAGGAAGAATTCTTTCTATCAATATACCTCTCTGAATGTACAAAGGAACATACAGAAAGATTGATTAATCGAAAGACTGGAATCCTTGGAGACCTCGTGGCTGTGAAGAAAGATACAGTAATTAATAACCTGAATATTTATAACAAAATTCGAGCTAGATATCTATTACACTAACCTGTGAGGTTAGTGGCAAGACCCAGAATTATTAGGACAAGGACTCTAGTCAGTAGTCGTGGAATTTCCTGTAACAGAAACCACTGCGTGAGAACAGAATAGACTGAGGGATCAATGATACAAATAATAGCCTAAACCCCTATGTTAGATAAACAGTATGAGGAGGTAATAATATCCCTTGGATAGCCAAACGTGAGAGAAAAGTTCCTATCTAACCCGTATGGTTTGGAGTGACCCACTTCCCTGAACCAAAAAGTAAACAAAAATGAAGCACAAGTTACCGTACCGCAATGGTTCCACTAGATCTCTCCCACGGTGCAGCTGAGGTTGAGTCCGGGTCTGGGTCTTCAAAGAAGCCTACAGGGTGGCCAGGATGGAAAACACAACACTCCCACGTAGCAGCGGAGGCTGGCAGGATCCCGCGTTGCAGCTGAGGCTGAGAACTCCTATTCCCACGATGCAGCGGAGGCTGATACTATCCCGCGGTGCAGCTGAGGCTGAAACACTCCTATCCCGCAAGGAAGCGAGGGTTGAGAAAGTTATCGGTCCAAAATACGTGGAAGTAACAAAAAGTGAGTACACAAGAAAGGAACTCAAACGAGGAAAAACCTGAAATCCGTATAGGCGTCAAAAAACAAGGGGACAAGAACAGCAAGCCAAATACCAGTGCGAATCAAAAACACAAGCGGGTGGCGACAGAACCAAGGAGCAAGCAAGTAGAGAGTCCAGGGACGAGTGCCGTACGTCGAAAAACCAGAAGTTCCAGGTACCAAGACAGACTAGGGGAATCCAAATGCAGGTCCGAAAAACGTTAGCAGAAATCACAAAAAAGGCACAGATCGAAGCAGAATACCAAAAAGGCTCAATCAGAAGCACTGATCTTAGAACAGGGCGGAGCTTAAGAAGAGCAAGTCATGTGACTAGTGTTTGCTTCCTGAACGCCGACTCCCTCCCCTGGACAACGGCTTCCACCGTTGCCAAGGTAACTTCCAAGCCCTTCTGTATGAATCGGGTTGGAAACGCAGGAGTCTTTTGCCGTATTTCTGTACTACATTAGGTTTAGCAAGACTCTTGGCGAATCGTGGAATTCTTGAAACCTGTCTCGAGTCCCGTGGCATGACACTACCCTCCCCAAAAGGTAGACCCCCTCTCCGAGAAGCCCAGAAGTCGGCAATCAACCGTGGGGCATGGATATGATCCATGGGTTCCCAAGTGCGGTCTTCCGGCCCATAGCCCTTCCAATCAACAAAATACCATCGAACACCCTTGGAAACTTTAGTAGAGAGGATCTTGCAAACCTCATATTCCTCCTCACCCTGTATCTGTAGAGGCAGTGGACGTGAAGGTAGGGAGGTGTTTGGGTATAATGGTTTCAGAAGGGATACATGGAATACCGGATGTATCCGACACTTCAGAGGAAGGCGCAGACGCACCGTCACTGGGTTGATTAATGCAGTGACCACATAAGGACCCACATAACGAGGCAAGAGGGCCCTTCTCCCCGGCAAGTGCAGATTCTTCGTAGATAACCACACCTTCCCACCCACAGAATAGCTAGGGGCTGGAGAACGATGAGCATCAGCATAGTGTTTGGTGCGTTCCTGAGCCAGTTCCAGATGTCACTTAACCTGGCTACGGATCGACACCAAACTTTCCACACAAGAGGCCGCTGTGGGATGATTAGCAGGACAAACAGGGGACAATGGCAAAGACCTAGGATGACGTCCAAATAAGGCAAAAAAGGGCGAGGACTGAGTAGAGGAATGCAGAGAGTTATTATACGCAAATTCCGCCATAGTGAGGACTGAGAGCCAGTCGTCCTGATATTGATGGGTCAGACATCTTAGGTATTGCTCCATGGTGGAATTCAAACGTTCCGTTTGCCCATCCGTCTGGGGATGATATGAGCTAGAATACCTGTCATCAATACCAAAAGAGGTAGTCAAGGATTTCCAAAAATGAGAGGTGAATTGCGAACCCCTATCTGAGATAATAATTGAGGGAAGACCAAAGAAACGGAAGACATTCTTTAGAAACAACTCCACCAACACCGGAGCAGTAGGTATCCCAAGACAAGGTACGAACAAGGCCAACTTGGTAAAATAGTTGATGACGACCCAAATAGTATCAAAACCGGACACCGAAGGTAGTTCAACCACGAAGTCCATAGATATCATATACCAAGGCTGGTCTGGTATGGGCATGGATTGTAGCAAACCTACTGGTTTAGCATGGGAACTTTTACACTGGGCGCAAACATAACAGCGAGCGATGTATTCAGTAACATCTCTACGCATGGAGGGCCACCAACACCACCGATGTAATAGATCCATGGTTTTCTTAGTACCAGGATGTGCTGCCACCCTAGAATCATGACACCAACTAACAGCTTTCTTCCGAGTAGTCTCATCCGGCAAGTATAACAAACCTTTGACATACGGAAGACCCCTGATGATATCAAGACTCAATCTTTTAACCTCGTCTGGATTTTTCTGCACCCAAACCAGTAGTTCAGAATGAAGAGTGGGTTTTAGAGTACAAGCACATACCACCTTATGGGGTAGAAGCAACTGCTTCTCGGGTCAGTTCAAAGAAGGAACACCATGCATACGAGATAATGCATCAGCTTTGGTGTGTAAAGCTCCAGGTCTGTATGTTATGGTAAAGTTAAACATTGAAAAGAATTCATGCCACCTGGCATGCCGAGCCGTGGAACACTTTATCGATTGTAGGGCTAGTAAGTTCTTGTGATCTGTGAATACCTGGACTGGTACTGCTGAACCCAATAAATGATGTTGCCAGGTCATAAACGCATCCCTGATGACCAACAACTCTTTTTCTATTATGGTATAGTTGCTTTCATAAGATGTTAATTTTCGGGAATGAAAAGCAACCGGGTGTAACCCATGGGTATCTGGGCATTCTTGAGACAAGATAGCACCTAGAGCTATGTCAGAAGCATCGGCTTCAACCACAAAAGGAAGAGAAGGATCTGGATGTTGAAGAATGGGGGAGCGGTTGTAAACGCCGTCTTGAGATTAACAAAGGCATTAGTACAATCCTCTCCCCATATAAACAACTTTTTACTGCTTGTGAGAGCAGTTAAAGGAGCTGCCACTGTAGAGAAGTCCCTAATGAATCTTCTATAGAAGTTCGCAAATCCCAAAAAAGATTGGAGAGCTTTAAGTGATGTAGGTATTGGCCAATGTAATACTGCTTTGACTTTTGACTGACTCATTTGGATTCCCTTGGACGTGATATCATACCCGAGAAATTCCACTTCAGTGGCATGGAAGATACACTTCTCCAATTTAGCAAACAGACGGTTCTCTCGAAGCCGTTGTAAGACCTGGGTGACGTGTTGTACATGAAGATCATAATTAGCTGAGTAAACCAAAATGTCATCCAAGTAGATAACAAGGAATTGATCGATCATATCATGAAAGACATCATTTATGAAGTACTGGAAGGTAGCAGGGGCATTACAAAGTCCGAATGGCATAACTCTGTATTCAAAAAGGCCATATTTAGTTTTGAATGCAGTCTTCCATTCATCCCCACTACGAATTCTAACCAAATTGTAGGCCCCTCGGAGATCTAATTTGGTAAAGATAGCTGAAGAACCCAGCTGATCTAACAAGACAGAGATTAGAGGAATAGGATATTGATTCCTAATAGTGATTAGATTCAGAGCCCTGTAGTCGATACATGGACGCAGATCCCCTTCCTTCTTAGGAACAAAAAATAGGGGGTAAGCCGCAGGAGACCGAGAAGGACAAATAAACCCAGACTTAAGAGACTGATCAATGTATTCTTTGAGCACTTGGTCCTCCTTGTGTGTCAATGAATAAATCCTCCCGGAAGGTATCTTGGATCCGGGAATAAGATCTATGGGGCAGTCATAGGGTCTATGAGGTGGTAATACCATGGCACTTCCTTCATCAAATACGTCTTGAAATTCAGCATACTCTTTAGGTAGTTCCCCTGTGAGCACTGCTCCGATGGTGGATGTAACATCCAGCAACGGACGACATGGATTATCTACTGGAGATTTTGACTGCCAACACTGGTTTTCACAGTGTTCCGACAAGAATTCAATATTGTTCGTGAACCAATCAATGGTTGGATTGTGTGCTCTAAGCCAGGGAATCCCTAAGATTAACTTGAGCTGTGGAGCTGAAATGAGATCGAATCCAATGGTCTCAGTATGCCCCTGACCAGTTTCCATAACAAGGTCAATAGTTTGATGGGTAACCATGCCAGACAACAAGGAAGAACCATCTACAGCATTAACAGCCACTGGTTTGTCCTTCGAGAGAATGGGTAAGGCTAGCTCTTTGGCATATTGCGAATCGATATAGTTTCCTGTGGCACCTGAATCAAGCACCGCAGTAGCTGGAACCAATTTCCCAGGAGGGAACAGGAACATAACTGTCATAGTGAAAGGCGTTACCAAACTGGAGTCCATTAACATGGAAGGGCTCGACAAACGGACTCCTCTTATTGTCGAGCTTTCAAGTTTCCCTGTTTCTTCATGGGTTTCTTAGTACACTCCTTCAGGAGATGATCGGAAGCACCACAATAGAAACATAAATTGTTCTTTTTTCTATTTTCCCTCTCTTCTGGAGAGAGGGGTCCCCGTGTGGCCACCCCAATTTGCATGGGCTCGGGTCCTCCTGCAGTTGGAATAGGGTTGATTGATACTGGAGGAGGTAACCCCTTTTTCTCACCCTTTCTAGCGGCCTTGCGGGCATCGATCTGCAGAACCAGTTCCAACAATCCTGGAAATGTGTTTGGGACGACTGGTACCAAAGCAAGGGTATCTTTTAATGAATCGGATAACCCTTTGTAAAAAAGCGAGGCCTTCTTATCATCCGGCCACCCTGTCTCAGCAGCCAGCTGATTAAATTTGGCCAAATAAGCCAGAAGAGTTGAATCCCCCTGTTGTAAACTTAACAACTCCAACTCCATAACCTGGGCCTTGTACCGTGTATCGAAAACCTTACCCATGGCTGCAATCAATGCATCACAGTCGAACAGTAGAGGGCTACCCTCTTCCAATAAAGGGTTAGCCCAAGCTGCAGCAGTACCCCCCAAGATGGGATAACAGGAAGGCGGCTTTGGTTGCGGAATCAGGGAAAGATCCTGGTCGACATAAGTAGTGCAACCGGCACTGATTCAAAAATGTCCTGAAGTGTTTAGGATCCCCATGAAACCGCTCAGGAGGAGCTAACGGAAACTGTGAGGTAACGTACACCGGTCCTGCCTCGGCCTGTGCGGCTGCAGCACCTGCACCCGAAGCGGATGGAGGTGGATGAACCGGAAGGGAGGGGGGATGCATGGCAGTTTGTATTTCCAGGATTTGTTGTTGGTTCGTGGCATGTGCATTAGCCATGTCAGTGCGCAAATCTGCCACTAACTGAAACAAATTAGCCAGGGTCACATTAGATTCCATTTATAAGGCTTCTGATTTTGTCAGAATTCTTCCTCACAAATTTGACCCCGTAGTGTAGAGGAAGAATTTTTTCTATCAATATACCTCTCTGAATGTACAAAGGAACATACAGAAAGATTGATTAATCGAAAGACTGGAATCCTTGGAGACCTCGTGGCTGTGAAGAAAGATACAGTAATTAATAACCTGAATATTTATAACAAAATTCGAGCTAGATATCTATTACACTAACCTGTGAGGTTAGTGGCAAGACCCAGAATTATTAGGACAAGGACTCTAGTCAGTAGTCATGGAATTCCCTGTAACAGAAACCACTGCGTGAGAACAGAATAGACTGAGGGATCAATGATACAAATAATAGCCTAAACCCCTATGTTAGATAAACAGTATGAGGAGGTAATAATATCCCTTGGATAGCCAAACGTGAGAGAAAAGTTCCTATCTAACCCGTATGGTTTGGAGTGACCCACTTCCCTGAACCAAAAAGTAAACAAAAATGAAGCACAAGTTACCGTACCGCAATGGTTCCACTAGATCTCTCCCACGGTGCAGCTGAAGTTGAGTCCGGGTCTGGGTCTTCAAAGAAGCCTACGGGGTGCCCAGGATGGAAAACACAACACTCCCACGTAGCAGCGGAGGCTGGCAGGATCCCGCGTTGCAGCTGAGGCTGAGAACTTCTATTCCCACGATGCAGCGGAGGCTGATACTATCCCGCGGTGCAGCTGAGGCTGAAACACTCCTATCCCGCAAGGAAGCGAGGGTTGAGAAAGTTATCGGTCCAAAATACGTAGAAGTAACAAAAAGTGAGTACACAAGAAAGGAACTCAAACGAGGAAAAACCTTAAATCTGTATAGGCGTCAAAAAACAAGGGGACAAGAACAGCAAGCCAAATACCAGTCCGAATCAAAAACACAAGCGGGCGGCGACAGAACCAAGGAGCAGGCAAGTAGAGAGTCCAGGGACGAGTGCCGTACGTCGAAAAACCAGAAGTTCCAGGTACCAAGACAGACTAGGGGAATCCAAATGCAGGTCCGAAAAACATTAGCAGAAATCACAAAAAAGGCACAGATCGAAGCAGAATACCAAAAAGGCTCAATCAGAAGCACTGATCTTAGAACAGGGCGGAGCTTAAGAAGAGCAAGTCATGTGACTAGTGTTTGCTTCCTGAACGCTGACTCCCTCCCCTTGACAACGGCTTCCACCGTTGCCAAGGTAACTTCCAAGCCCTTCTGTATGAATCGGGTCGGAAACGCAGGAGTCTTTTGCCATATTTCCGTACTACATTAGGTTTAGCAAGACTCTTGGTGAATCGTGGAATTCTTGAAAACTGTCTCGAGTCCCGTGGGATCACACTACCGTACCGCCATATTAAGCATTGTGCTCGCGGGTGCCTCACAGCACGCCAGGTCTGACCTGGCAGGCCATGCGGCACCCGCGAGCACAGCTCGTCGAATGCACCGGCACCATTATTAACGGTGCCGGTGCATCCGAGCTCCCCATTCCCATCAAACCCTATGGGGCTCAAATGGGAATGGAGATGTACCGGCACCCGCGAAAGGGCAATTATCAGGTCCGCCTAACTCGGCATGACCCAGTAATTGCCCATTCGCGGGTGCCAGACCCGGATGCAACTCCGGCGGCAGCCGTGCCGGTTTTACCGGCACAGCTACCGCCAGGGTTGTAATGAGGCCCACTGTTTCAATAGTACCCAAGGGGGTACTTTGTGTTAAAATGTAAGTAAATTGTGATATATTTAGCAACAATGGTCATAATTACTAACTGCATAGTTAAGTAACTCATCAGACTGGTCCACATTGGCCAAAATGGTGGCCCATTTTGACTGACCCACACTAGCATTTTACATTTTTGGTACAGGCATTGCCCTAGAGGCCAGTCCGAGCCTGGCGGCTCATCCATAATGACAAGGGGTCGCCCACCCAGTGGCCCCTTGCCCATTATGGAAGAGCTAAGGAGCCAGCCCAGTGAAACAGTGAGCACTCCCTCAGCTGCTTTTTCCAGCTGTTGGAGTGCTCCTGGGTTGGCTGAACTGTCAAAGGGAAACACTGTTTCCCTTTGACAGTTCAGTTTAGTTCCCCAGCCACACATGCTCACTGAGCCATGCAAGTGCTGTGGCGTTTTGCTTCGACAGCATTGCATCGCTCATTAGACATGCTGGCTGGGGCACTGCATGTCTGTATGTCCGAGGAGGAGTTCCTGCGCCTTCTCGCACATACGGACAGAGCAGCCTGGAGCAGGGCATTTCAGCACCCACACGCAGGCCAATGCAGAAGGTACATTTATGTTCTTTGTTTTTATTTAAACATGTGTATGGATGCGTGTATGCATATGTTATGAGTGAGTGTATGGTGATGGATGCACGTGTGAATGATAGAGTGATTGCTGTATGAATGTGCAGCACCTTGCATACACACATAATCATGTTGATTGTGTTAGGCCCAGTGGGGCCCAAAGGACAGGGATGGTATCTTTTTACTAGACATCTATCATAGATGTCCAGTAAAAAATGTCATGCCTGCTTCCTGGGCCCCCCAGCACCAATTGCAAACTGTTTGGCTATTTACCAATTTTTTTGTTAAAAGTATGCTCTACAATGCAACATTTTAACCCATTATTTAAAAAAGATTCACAGGGGGAACCCCCCCCCTCCGAATCCCCCTTTATTGTTTCGGGCTCCCTCACTATGCTCGGTCGCTATGACATTTTTGGGGGAAATAGTTATGCCCCTCCACTTAAAAAAATCACCAGCCGCCACTGGCTCTCAGACTGTGTTGGGAACGAGATGGGGGGAACCCAGGGACTATGGTGGGAACACAATGGGCAGGAACCATGGGATAGTGGTGGGAGCAGAGTGGGGAGAGCCCAGGGTGTGTGATGGGGTGGGGAGAGACCAGGGACTGGGTAGGAGTGGGATGAGGGAGCCCAGCGACTGTGATGGGAGCAGGTGACGGCGCGCAATATATACTGTCCATTTGGCATTTCTGGGGGGTCCCGACCTGGCCAAATTTGGCTCAGGGGGGCCCCGGCCAAAAAGGTTTGAAGACCACTGATCTAAGGGAAGAAAACAGAAGAGAGACATTATAGCGGGCATAAATAGGAGCAACATATAAAGACATTAAACACAACGAACAGCATCACAAGAGCTCAAGAAACACTTAACAATCATAAGGAGAAGCATAGTCGCACCTGGACTGGACTAATCCTTGTCAGGGATCAGTGAAGGAACTAGATCCCATTCAAGGCGCCCCTGCCAGAAGTAGCAGGACAGAGAGCTTATCTTCCATAATTCATAGGTAAGCTTTATGGGCCGGCGTATGCTCACAGAAACCGTACTCTGGGGTGAAGGGTTCGAGAGGTACAACAATCACAGATTGGCGCACGCACACACTCTTATCTCCACGCAGGAGCAGTATCACCACGTACCACCACTCACAGCTTTTCTACTGATGGAGAGGCCTGAAAGGGGTGATTAAAGTTCGGGAAGGGCTGCAACCGTGCCCCAACGCCTCTGCAGAACCAGGTGAGCGTAACAGAACACGGAGCCTCTAATGCATGGGCATTCTTTAAACTTCAGAAACACATCAGTTAGCCCTCTTACTAGGGGAATTATAGGCTGAAGTACATGCTTCAAGACAGGCGACCAATGCATTATGGAGGGATCTTCTTGTAACTCGAGAAAGAACTGACAACTTGGCAAGAGAAATGCTACAAGCACAAGCAGGACAAGTTCCACTGCCTGGAGTGACACATTCTTCTCATTCTTCCACACCACAACAATTAACACCGGTTCAGGTGGTTCTTCCAGGAGCAGTGCCTCTAGCCCCTCCCGAACGCTTAATCGGCGACCCAAACAAGTTTGCTGTATTTATGAACAAATGTCGCCTTCATTTCTTGTGCAGACCAGGAGCCTTTCCTAATGACCAAGCCGCTTTAGTATTTAGGAGGTAGTGCGGCGGACTGGTCTATACCTTTGGCAAATCAAAATGACCCTTTACTCCGGAACTTTGGGAATTTCCAACATGAGAAGGAGAAATTGTTTGCCCGTCATACTCAAGGACAAGCTCTGGACAACGAGTTGTTGTCACTCAGACAAGGGAGTCAAGATCTATTAACCTATATTGAAAGCTTCAATCGTCTCATAGCCCAGACCAACTGGCCACAAGAGAAGAGGACTACACTCTTTTACCGAGGGTTAAGTGGAGCACTTAAGGATGTGTTGGCGCAAGTGGTGAATCCCCCTGAGAGGTGTGCGGACTACATAGACCTGCCGGTTCAACTCGATCATAGGTTGCAGAATCGGAAAATGGATTGAACTAGATCAGAGGGACGGTCAGTTTACGTACGACCTTGTGAGAATAAGACTAAACCACATGAACAGTCTGAGCCAATACAAATTGGTGGATTACGAAGTCCCCTTCACAAAGCTGAAAGGGGAAAAAAGAAGACAACAACAGCTTTGCTTATATTGTGGACAAGCAGGTCACTTCCTCAGTGACTGCCCGGTAAAACCACCCAAGAAAACGGTTGGGGCAACAGACAAAACTGATGAAGAAGAAGAACAGCACTCAGGAAACACCAATGCCCGGCAAGTGTAGGGGTCCGCTTGTCGAGCATGAAAAAGGAATTCGTACAGGCCTCACATCTAATCCTTCCAGTGCTTTTGGTGAATCACAAGCAACCATCAAAAATACATGCCTTGGAGGCATATATTGATTGTGGAGCTGTGGGTAACTACATTGACCAAGATTTGGCTCTCTGAATAGGCCTTCCTCTCCGACAGAAGCAGAAATCGGAAAACATCACTGCTGTGGATGGTTCTCAGCTATCATCCGGCCCGGTGACACAATACACCGAGAAAGACAAGCTTCTGTGTCAGGACGGGCATCAAGAGGACATTACTTTCGATCTCATCGGCGCTCCTCAGTTCCAGATGATATTGGGAATGCCCTTACTGGAGACCCACAATCCTAGGATCGACTGACGAAAACGAGTTCTGACATTTCCTCATGATTGTGCCGACACATGCTACAAAAATGATGACACCAATGTGACACCGAAGAAAGGAATTGTGTTGGGCCTCATCAGCTCCTTACTGCTTGAATACCAAGATTACCAGGATGTATTCAAAAAAGAGCAAGCCAATTTCCTGCCCCGCACAGACCCTACAATTGTCAAATAGATCTTGTACCCGGAGCCCAGATCCCTTGCAGCCGGATTTACGCTCTGACAGTACAGGAAAATCAGCATCTCAGAATTTACCTGAATCAGTACCTGGCGAACGGTTTCATTCGCCCTTCCAAGTCACCTGCCTCCTCGCCCTCAATCTTCGTGCCTAAAAAGGAGGGGGACTTAAGAACTTGCATCGACTATAGAGCCATCAATCAGAACACAGTAAAAAAAAAAATTGAGATCCTTTCCACTTATACCAGAGCTCCTGGACCAAGTGAAACATGCTCAAATCTACACAAAACTGGATTTAAGGAGCATACCATCTTGTAAGAGTAAAAGAGGGAGATGAGTGGAAAACAGCCTTCCGTACGAAGTACGGCCTCTTTGAATACCAGGTCATGGCCTTCGGGCTATGCAATGCCCCCACAGCGTTCCAATTCTTTATGAATGATGTACTCCGTGAACTACTGGACATTTGCGCTCTTGTTTACATTGACGACATTCTTATCTACTCATATTCCATGGAAGAACATGTAGGCCATGTCCGGGCAGTCTTACAGAAGCTTCGACAACAATTGTATGCCAAGTTGGAAAAATGTTTTTTTCCATGTAACCGAGGTCGAGTTTCTCGGTTTCATGCTCATACCACAAGGCGTACATATGGATACACAGAAAGGTGGATGCAATCCTCCAATGGCCCTCACCAACATCCACGAAAGGAGTGAAAAGCGTGCTCGGATTCACCAACTTTTACTGTCGGTTCATACCTGGGTTTTCACAAATTGTACATCCAATTACCTCCTTGTTAAAGAAAAATCTAAAGTTCCATTGGTCGACAGAAGCTGAAGAAGCCTTCCAGAAGTTGAAACTAGCATTCACTACAGCACCAGTCTTTCGACACCCACGACCAGACCTACCTTACATAGTTGAGACAGATGCTTTAAAAATAGCCATGGGAGCAGTATTGTCACAATGAGACCCTGAAACAGGACAACTACAGCCCGTCGCATTCTAGTCCCGCATATTTCAGCCCCCGGGTTGAACTACGCAATCACAGATAAGGAATTACTGGCGATTAAAGCAGCATTAAAGGCCTGGAGACATTACCTTCTTGGGGCGAGACATACGGTCACTGTCATCACGGACCACCGTAACTTGCAATACTTGAAAACTGCCAAAGCACAATCCTTGCGTCAACTTCGTTGGGCTCTCTTTTCATGGAATACGATTTTATTATCACTTATAGACCTGGAGTACGCAATGGGAAAGCAGACGCTCTATCACGCATGAATGAAGAAAAAGAGGCTTTTACAGCATCCAACCCCGTGGCCATAATTCCTGAGGAAAGGATTCAAACCAGAATAGCTGCCACCACATGTGTGGATGACCAAAGAACCAGTTTGCAATCCCCGATGGATCAATCAACACAACAGGAATGGCTGTTAAAAGGTAACCAGTACACCATCAAAGACAATCTACCATATTTCCAAGGAAGATTATATGTCCAAGACCAAGAACTGCAAAAGCAAATCATCACAAATTACCACGATTCATTAGTGGAAGGGCACCCAACAATAGCCAAACTCAGGCTAAGGTAAAACAAAACTACTGGTGGCCAACCTGGCGAAAAGACATCGCCCAATTTATTGAAACCTGAGGTGTCTGTGCACAACACAACTCTCAGAAACAGAACCCCTCTGGCTTACTACATCCATTAACAGTACCGCCAGCACCTTTGCATACCCTGTCGATGGACTTCATCACGGATCTTACACCCTGCAATGGATACAACACCATATTAGTAATTGTGGATGGCCCATTTCATCCCTCTGAAGGGACTCCCAACTGCGTCAACTCTCGCTTCTGTGTTCCTAGAGCAAATTGTTCGAGTGCATGGATTTCCATCAATATTAGTATCTGATCGCGGAACTCAATTTATTTCTGCCTTTTGGAGAAAGTGTTGTAGGATTGCCAAAATCGATCCCCGGTTGTCCACAAGCCATCACCCTCAAACTGATGGGCAAACTGAACGAACCAACCAAACTTTAGAGCAATACCTCAGGTGTATGTTGCAACAGTCTGAGGATTCTTGAAAAAATATACTCTGGATAGCTGAGTATGCATACAACAATCAGTTCACACAAGCACAGGGTAAACTCCATTCTACACTGTGCACGGAAGACATCCGAGAACATCAGTATTTGATCCACCCGATACCCTGGAAATGGCAGCCATAAAAAATTGCATAAAACTATCACTCAGGTTCTTAAGGAGGCAACAGATCATCTGACCAAGGCTAAGGAAAGACAAAAACTGTTTGCTGATCGACATCGGAAGGAAGCTCCCGCCTACCAGATTGGAGAAAAGGTGTGGTTAGCATCAAAAAATATTCCCCTGAACGGGCCAAGAGCTTTCTGCCCAAGATACGTGGGACCCTATACTAAGTTCATAATCAATCCTGTCGCCATGAAATTGGAGTTACCACCTCACATGAAAATTCACCCCGTATTTCATGTCTCTCTCCTCAAACCAATGAAATCCAATACACGGCTTAGTTCTCCGCCAGAGCCCGAAGTAACAGATGGAGAACCAGAATATGAAGTCAAATCCATCCTGGCCTCCAAGGTGGTTTGATCAAAATTGTATTACCTAATTGACTGGAAAGGTTATGGACCTCAAGACCGAACTTGGGAACCCAGTGAACACATCCATGCTACGCGTTTAATCAGACAGTTCCATCACAATAATCCCACCAAACCAGGACCGGGAGGAGAACCACCCTTAAGAGGGGCCTTGAGGTGGAGTGCTGTCATGGTCATGAAGTCAGTGGCACAGGCATGCAGGGGTCGCTTGCACAGGAGACCTGGGTGGACACTGTCCTGGCGCCTTTGGCGCCAGGCTCATGAACAAAAGTAAACAAGAACATCAATTTAACACCAAAAAGCTTTTATTATGGACATAACACTTCAGATGCATTAACCTTGAACATTCCATCCATTAAGCAGCCCCAAGTGTATTCTTGGGTGTGGCTGCTAATGGATTGCCTTCGCACGTGCTCACTGTCTAGGAGCGGCAGGGTGTGGCTGGTAAGCCGGCCCTAATGGGCGTGCCCACAATGTCAGCTATATAATCTGCCCCGATCCTCAAGACAGACGCTTCGCGTTATTCTGCACTTGCAAGCAGCGTAACGCTCACCGTCGTTTGAGGTCAGACTTACCTTTGAAGATTCTGCTTCCTGGACATCCTGCTTCCTGCCAGCATACTTACCAACTGGGGGAAGCTGTTCTTACATGTACATCTCTTCGGCGAACCAAGTATTCATTTTTACACTTTTCAGAATGCCGAAATCTTCATCTTGGCACCGCAGCACGACACGCTCCATCGTCGACAACAGTGCCTGCAAGGAAAAACAGAAGACACGGTTAGAAAGCAAAAAAACAGTCCGTTTAAGGTTGTGCTTCGCCATACTTCGTGCTTTTTCTTAAACCATCACTTACTTGCTGTCGAACAATGCGGTAGCATCCATCTTCCATCCGGCTGCGTCTCGCGTCTCACAGCTGCAGTGAGGCCGCATTTCCATCTGAGGGAAGAAAACAGAAGAGAGACATTATTGCGGGCATAAATAGGAGCAACATATAAAGACATTAAACAGAACGAACAGCATCACAAGAGCTCAATAAACACTTACCAATCATAAGGAGAAGCATAGCCGCAGCGGGACGTGACTAATCCTTATCAGGGATCAGTGAAGGAACTAGATCCCATTCGACGCGCCCCGGCCAGAAGTAGCAGGATGGAGAGCTTATCTTCCATAATTCACAGGTGAGTTTTATGGGCCGGCGTATGCTCACAGAAACCGTACTTTGGGGTGAAGGGTTCGAGAGGTACAACAATCACAGATTGGCACACTCACACACTCTTATCGCCACGCAGGAGCAGTATCATCACGTACCACCGCTCACAGCTTTTCTACTGAGGGAGAAGCCTGAATGGGGTGATTCAAGTTCAGGGAGGGCTTCAACTGTGCCCCAACGCCTCCGCAGAGACCAGGTGAGTGTAACAATTACGCACCTGGGCTGTCGACCGACATGCTCGAAATGAAGAAGACATCTTCTTCCATCCTCCTCGGGCTCGTCCTCCTCCACCGTTGGTTGTTCAATCTGGGCTTCCTTGCGCTGTGCCCTCTGCATCGCCGGTCTCGAGGACACCGGGCCTCTTGAATGTGTTGAAGGTGCTGGTTCTCTGCAGACACGCACAAAATGGTTTACTATGCCACAGGACATCACACATGTTCTTTGGCCGGACACTCTTTGGGGTAGGGCAGATCATACCCACAGTTGAGGCATTGGGGCATGTCCCTTCATTTGTCTTCTTTCCTGCTCCACTGCTGGCGCCTGTAACTCCTTTGAAACGGCCTCCGTCCTGCCACACATGCGTCCTCTACCTTGATTGCCTTCATTGCCGAGCACACCTTGTTCGCCCAGACGTCCGCCAGCTTGTGGAAGTGCCAGCTTCTGGGAGTGCCCAAGCTCCAGGAAGCGCGTGAGCGGGATACCGGGCTCGCAAAGTATCTGGCGCCGCAGATTGATCTCGAGGCAGCCCGGTATAGCCTTTTGTCATACCTCATGCTCCACATCCAGCCAGGCACATGCCACTGACATGCGACACAGCCTGTTGTGAAAAGCGTCAAGAGATTCACCCTCTTTCTGCACAGCAGTCCTCATGAGGGTTTGGGGTATCAAAAGACTAAGAATAGGAAGAAAGTAGTCCTGGAACTACAATTCCCAGCAGCCTCCGGGCCTTGAGTAGTTTAGGAGCTCACGTGGTAATCAGCTGTTTGGGATTGTCTGGGCTATTAAAGACAGTTGGCCGCCTGGGCTCAGGTGCGGATAATTGAAGATTCAGCACGGGCAGCCACAGCGTTTGTTGCGCAAAGCTCTGGTGTGTTACGAGGCGGAAAGAATGCTGGAACTATGCCGGTCGGGGGCGGTGAACCGTAGCAGCAGCTGTCCATGTATTCTCCAATTTGGAGAGTTATGAAGCATTTTCGGGCCGTGGCGGTGAGCAGCATTGGTCCTGTCTGCGATAAGGAGTCAGCTCGACGGCGCCTGAGTTACATTACGAGGCACTCAGGCAAGCAGATAAGTGACTTGTTAATGATTGTGATAACAGCTCATTCGTACGCTCAGTCTGTTATCAGGAAATAACGGCAATGTAGCATTTGGGGGGCGAGAGTTTATTACAGACCCCACACATCTAGGAGGTTATAAGCCTACCATGCCTCCATACTTTTGATGTCAGAATTGGGAACCGTATAAGGTTATCCACGTGATTCGAAAACCCAGAAACCAAGTGGATGGGTGCATTTACCGACAAAGCAGAACATGCTAAATAGCGGTGTTTCTTCTTAGGGAATGTGACAGAAGAACGCTGCTAAATGTTCTGTTCTATGGTGTTCTGTTGCTAGCCCCATGGGCCATGTGTACTGTCCTTTCATAACAGTGAGCTTCCCTTGTATGTGTCATTTCGCTTACAGTTCAACATATGTGTTTTTGTTGTGCATGTTATAAGTTATATGTTGGGCATCCTTTGGCATTCTGTTGTCAAGAGTCAAAGTCATGTTATATGTGCATTTATGTTTGAACAATCTAGAGCAAGGATGCAACATGAGTAGGGGTGATATCAGGTGATTGGTTTGGCGTTGCAGGCAGAGTACTAGGTCTAGGAAGGCTTGGTATAGGATTACAGGTTAGCAAGTAGCCTGTTCAGTTTATGGTGATATGTATGTACTTGGTGTTTTGTCCCCACCTTTCACTTATCGGTCCACACTCTTTCCCTAACTTCCTTCTTCCCCCCATTGGCTGCCGCGTGGTGAACTGTGATATCTATATTCAGGTGCCCGTGCCAACCACAGTGCGAGGGTCGAACTATTCGGCTTCTGTGCTTTGGGAGAGGCGGTTGATTGACACTGTCATAGTCCACGTTTGCCATGGGTTCCAGAGGAAGAATGAAGAGCGTAGAAAAAAAAAACAACTTTTGTGGGGTCCCTGCTCAGTGGACCAAAGCAGGGTGAAGCGTCCCTCCCCCTCATTGCACAGGCTCGCACCGGCGTGTTATATGGGCGGTGAGGGAAGGCAGGGGTGTGTGGGAGGGGCTGCAGACTTGCCGGGTTTACTGGCAGATATACGAGTCTTCGTGTGGGCAGGAATAGCAGTATGCTGTGAACGGCAAGGGGTCCCACCTCGTCGCCAATGTTGTATTGTTGGGGCCTCGTCCAGGTCAGGCCCCGGAGTGGTACAGAGCCACACGGACACAGGTATAGTGCTCACCGCCTTTATTGGTGTGTGACGTGACTGCCCTCGCAATATGCTTAAAAAGACATCACAATCGAATTACTTAAATTATATTTTTATATCCATCGTTCTTGAGCCTCTATTCCCCAGGCTATAGGATAGAAGCACTGGTGTCACAAAAAAAATCAGTATTGGGGGTATGTGCAAACCAGGGGGCACAAATACAATGAGGTGAGTGTAGGAAGCTCGTGAGATGCGGCACAGCCCTAGTCTTCTGAGATCCTGCCCGGAAGCGGCAAACGCGCAGTGCAAGGTGCCAGCAACGCCTCCAAAGCCCTATCCAATGCCAAGAGGAACTACTCCACCATAGAAAAGGAGATGTTAGCCTGTGCATGGGTGGTAGAGCATTTCAGGACTTACGTATGTGGCACAAAATTCAAATTGATCATGCACCATAAGCCCCTGATCAACATGCTTAGTCTAGGAGGAACCAAGTCATCCACACCCCGCCTTGTACGCATTGCGGCAGAACTTCAGGAATATGCGTTCGAGAAAGCACACATAGCCGGATGGAGAAATGCCCAAGCGGACTGTATGTCCAGGCTTCTAAGAAACAAAGAGAGCCACAACATTCCTGCATGACGAATCTATTGTCGCATCCATCCAAGACCTGAGACATCATAGGTCTTAGAGATGAGTGAAGATCACTGGAACGAGGAGGACAGCAAAGACCCCACTATGGTGAGACTCAGAGAGTGAATCAGGAGTGGGTGGCCAGAAGAAAGAGCAATCCCAGAAGGCATGAGGCCTTACTAGAAGGTGGCGGAAGAAACATCAGAGGCAGAAGGACTGATCTACAAAGGTGACCAGGTAATACCCCCCAGTGAGAATGAGAAGAGTCATCCTGTGCAGAGCCCACTCTGGGCATTTGGGGAACATCATGACGCGCCAGCGAGTAAGAGGCAAACTGGTGGCCAGCGATGGATCAGGACATCCGCTCCATGACTGAGAGATGTCATGAATACATGAACAGTGATGAACGTTTGAAGACCAGACAAGCCCTGATGATCCCCTCAGAAATCCCTGAAGCGGTCTGGCACAAAGTCAGAATGGATTTCATTGGTCGTTAGAAGCGATGGCTCCTGAGCATCAGTATGGAATAGTAATGCTAGACTATCTTTCAAAATGGGTAGAAGCAGAATTCATCCCCAACATTACCACTGCAACAGTTATAGAAGTCCTTACATCCATCTTTCAGAGGGAAGTACTCCCCAAAGACAGTCACAGACAACAGGGTTCAACTAGTGTCACGGGAGATGGAGTCATTTATACAGAGACACAACATAAAGCAGAGGAAGGCTGCGTTGTACCACCCCCAGTCAAATGGATTAGTTGAGAGGGTGAATAGGTTTATCAAAGGGGCAATTCAGTTAGCAACGGCATCAGGAATGGATACCCTGAAAACGGTCAAGGAAGCCAAAGCGGCTCACAGATTAACCCCCAATGGCATGACCCAAGTGTCACCATTTTGCATGCTAAGGGTGAGAATAGCGGCGTTCACACTGGTACCCCCCATGGTGGACCAAAGTAAAGGAAGATGATGAAGTGAACATGGAAGAGGTTGTGTGGAGGTTGGAAAATAATAAAGTGCAAATGAAGAAGTGGAGCCACCGGAGAAGAGCGACCCAACGTTGTGAAGTCAGGGAAGGAAAATGGATTAAAATTAGACTACCATGTAAAGACCAAACAACAGGGTCGAAGTTCAGCAAGCCCATAAAAGTAATAAACAGATGGACCAATCACGTTCGCACAGAAGATGGCCGCATGTGGAACATGGAATGAGTGGCAATGTTTGAGAGGCATCAGACCACTGAGAGAACGCATGATGAAGTCAATCCCTGCAACCGCAAAGACCGCGATGCAACTAGAGAACAAGAACTAGAGTCACCAGTGAGAGATGTCATAGAAAATGACATACAAAGCAAAATGCTGGAAGTGTTTCTCCTGAAGCGATGCAAGCACCGGACACAGGAAGTATGAGGGCGGGTCTTCCGAAGAGAGAGCACAGAAGACTGGTGAAGTATGATGACTTTATTATGGAATAGACTTTCTTTGGTTTCCAAAAGGAGGTGTGTAGGAAGCTCGCGAGAAGTGGCACTGCCGTAGTCTCGCTAGATCCTGCCCAGAAGCGCACCTAGCGGCAAACGAGCAGTGCAAGACAACAGCGACATGGAGCAATCGTGCTCCTGGCGCTCCTCCTGTATTAGGACCTTAAGACTGACACAAGGCCACCAGAACAAGCCTGAGGCCTCAGGGACTGCATCCTGCTTCCAATCGGCCCAGGGACACGTTATGGACCCTTTTCCAGTGATACTTATTGCTGTATGTGTTTGAGTTAAATAAAGCCTGTTGCTACCTGTCACCTGATTATTATACAACAGTGAGGTACGGGGTGGTGGCACTTCAAATAAGGATCAACAAGCCAAACTGGTAAGGTATACCTATTTTTAACCAAGCTGACATTAAGCAAGTTCAGAGTAGGTTTAAGAAAATACAAGTTTTGCAAAAAGTTAATATACATCCTAAAAAGTGAACTCATGTTCAACAGTTGCAAAAATGCCCTATGTGCTCACCAAGAGACTGCATTCTTTTAAGTAGACATCACTCCCAGCACAGTTTCGAATAATGTGTAGTTAGAGGTATTTAGCAGAAGAAACATCGCCCCCAGCTCAGCTTTAAATAATAAGCCACTCGTAGAATCAGTTTAACAGAAGCAATATCACTCATATCCCAGTTTCAAATGATAGTCCAGGGCAGTCTGTTTAACCAATGAAATATCCCATGCATGCACCAAGTACAGGGGGAAAGGAGGCAACTGCTCTCTTGATTCTTTAATGGTTGCAGGAATCTCACTTTGCCCTCATGGAATTTTGTGGTAATACATCCCTGTGGCGGCTGGTAAATTGTTTAGTTGGAGGGGCATAAATATTTCTTCCAAATAAGCCAGAGCGACCGAGTGTAGTGATGGAGCCTGAATCAAGAGGGGCAAGGGGGCTTCTCCCCACTCCCTACAACATTTGCTAAATAATACTGCAAAACTTGGTAAAAAGCCGAACAGTTTATAATTGGCTTTGTAGGGTAACGCATGAAAAAGTTCAATATATGCAAGTTACCAACAGTGCACAGTATTTCCCCAACACATTTACATGCTGGCTGTCCACATACATTTCACTGATGATTGCACCATTATATGCCAGTATTCACATGGTACTATGTGATTTCTTTGAAAACTTTAACAGAGAAGCATTTTTTACTGAAACTATAATACCAAAATAAATCAATGAATTGTTTCATTTCTTTTATTTGGGGTTCCCCCCCCCTTTTCCCAATGTTTTTAATCCCACCCAACCCATTTCAACCCCTTAATCCCACCCCCCCATGTATATTTAATTTAAAATTTCAGTATTTTTAAGTGATACCATTTGTAAAACCTTTGTTGGGGCTGTAGAAACTCCTACTTTGCCCTATAACTAAGATGGGAGTAGTCCGTCAAATCAAAATGGTCTATGCTACCAAAACCTGATGCTTGCCCTATCTCTTGTACAAAAAGTGTAACAATGATAAATATATGCAAAGGAAAAATCATTGTTCAAAAAAACAAATGTGGTGGAACCAGCTCTCCCCATGTTAGACATCACGGAGTAAGGCTGTCCATGTAAGCAGGATGGCACACTCTGGCTCAATTTCCAACACTATAAACAGTTCCAAAACGTGGATTGAGGCCCACCTGGCCTTCCACATTAAAGTCTCTTTTCCTGACTTTGAAAATAGTACATCAACACAAAGTTCACAAAGGTCCCCCTCTGTCGGGCTCAGACCTCTCACGTCTAAGTTCAACACACCCTTGCAAGGGGGCTCCCTTCCCCAAGCTCATTATACTTCGGGTCTCCCGAACCACGGACCACTTTCGGATGTCGAAGACTTCGAATGTGCGTGGCTTTCTTTACAGACCACGGCAGGACCACTTTGGCTCAAAGTTCACATTTACTCTTGCTTACTTCACTTATGCTGTTCATTCGCTTTATTGCTTCAAACAAAGTACCCTTCACTGAGACCTTTGAGTGGGTTACTTCCTATCGCCGGACCACTCCTTTACTTAGTATCGCTGATCTCACAGCTGTCCTTACTTCAAAGTTCATTCACAGGTCATGAGAAATGCTTTAAAATAAAGAACAACTAAGTATTAGGCTATATTTTAAGATGTCCATACTGTCATGACCCTTGCCCCTGGCCCTCACTGGCAAGTCAGCCTTCCAGTTAGGGCCAGGTCAAAGGCCTTAAAACCTCATCCAAGACTCTCTTGGAGTCAGTCCTAGTGCCTTTGGCGCCAGGCTTATAATCATCATGAAGACCAACATTAGAATGAGACTATTTACATGGGACTATTTAACTTGGGGGGTTCAGGCAACATGGAGGCACACACATAGCTCAGTTACAAGGAACTGAGCTATGCGGTCTAGTCTTTTGGGTGTGGCAGGCCTAGGACTACTTTACCTGGACTACTTTGGGTGTGGCAGGCCTGGGACTATTTTACCTGGACTACTTTACCTGAGACTATTTAAACCACACACAAACAGCAGAACATGCTTTGCGTTATTCTGCTGTGGGCAGTGTCACGCTCACCGTGTCCAGTTCTTTGATGCCAGTTTACCTGAAACCAAGGACCTGCAGAGAGAGGAAGAACACTACGAAACTTACCTGGAACAGTATCCTGTCTTCAATCCATCGCTGACTTCAGTTCCACTCACCTGAAGGTACGAACTCCATCATCCGGCACCGCATGCATCCTGGAATACCATAACCTGGAAAGAGGAGAAAGAAAGACAGCATTAGTAAGCGTTTACTCACGTTTCCTCTCGAATGAAGAAAAACACACAATTCGTACCTTGGTAGTCATCTCCTGGTCAGTATCATTGCTGGAACATTACGGCGCTCGGCGAGGAACATCGCAACCTACAAGGAGAGAAAAGACACAGGTTAGCAATATAAAAGGCAATACAGCGCCGCGCATCGCGCCTTACTCACCGAACAGCATCGCGCACACAGCGCTTTCGCATACCGGCCCATGCTCATCTTCAAACTGCATGACAACACCAAAATACCTTTCCATACCTAAAAAGAAGCAAGACATTATTATTCGAACTAAACGGAACATAAGAACTGCATATAAAGACTGTAAAGCAGCAAACCTACGGAGTCGCAGCAGGCCTGGATACCCACAGGGGGGCTTGCACCAGTGAAGTAACTTGGTCGCTGCTCGCCCCCACATCTACGCGCCCCTTCCACGAGGAGCAGGACGGAGAATCCATCTTTTACAATATTACGGTTAGGAGAAGGCCCAAGGGGGAGAAAGGAGTTGAGGCCAAGGGAGGTGGGAAAACATAAAGACAATCTGGTATTGAATCCAGCTCTCCCAGAGGCATTACCACGGGACCGGGAGAAGGTTTGAGAGTGTAAATCATCCAACCAGGGCTGGGTGGCGTCCCCGTGGATACCAGGTGAGCGTAACACATACATGGGTATTGAAACAAAAGTTATTACTGCAAACGTATATATGTATAGAAAATAAATGAAGTTTTAAAATTCAACATTTGCTTGAAAACATGTACATAGATGTATATTTCTTTCTGTGTGTCTTTTGTAAGTGATTAACATGTTACAATCGAAATAAAACACATACTGTACAAAGTAAAATAGTATCTAATTTTTTGATATATTGACTTGTGTGTATGTCATAGACTAGGTCACCTGTGATGTCATAGGCTGCACAACAGGGGGGGGGTGAAGTTCCAGTGGCTTTAGCTGAATGGCGGGGATTTTGTTGTGTTAAGTTCTCTCCTTAACGTCCCTGCAACTCACGTTTGTTCCTTGAATAAATATATATGTATATAAACTAAAAACTACAAATACAGACCAGTACACCTCAGAAATGTATTCTTTTTCCATGTATTTAATACAAATTGGGGGTTGAAAAAGCCTCCTGCCACGCCCGGGCACGGCCTAATGCCCCTCCCCATTTACTTTTCAACCCACTATCGGCAGCATGTAAGGTACATTCCGCCCTCTGCCATCAGTTGTGTACCCCTGCCCTAACCAAAGGGTGTGATCCTGGGAAAATCATTTAATCTCACTGTCTCTTTTCTGGATCACCTGTAAGTGATTCAGTGCACAGCGTGTGTTGTCATGTTTATTATAAGCTATTAACAAAATCCTCATTCACGGTTTGCCATTCATGGATTTCACACCACAAAGTTATTTGACACTAAACTTACTCTTGCCAACTTATTATAAAGCCACTTCCCATGGTGCCTCCAAGTATCATAGACTAATGATGCGTCTTACAGTGCCCTTTCTGTGAAGTCGCATGTTAGTGTCAATACGTATGCAAGTTAGGATGTTTGTGTATATTTTGCCTCACAGGGCCTGGCCAGAGCTCTAATAGACGAGTGTCCTGCATGTATAATGGTTTACAGGTTTTGTTTTTGTGCTGTGCATGTGCCAACATGCCATGTGCCATTAATGTAACCAAAAAAGTGGATGGGGGTGAATTACACTATATGTGCTCTGCAGGGAGCATCTGATGCGCTACCATGCCTGAAGTGTCCTGCAAAACCATTTGGTAAAGTTGACCACCCTACACCCCATACCCACACCAGTATGCTCTTGTCCCACCCCTCCAATTCACAACCATATAGCCCAACCAAGCCCCTCTAAAATCACCCCATACCATACGTGCCAATATCATGGCGCATCAGGCAGGGTGTTTTTGTCAAAGAAGGTGGGAGAACTGAATTTTCTCATTGGATTACAAATATTTCATTAGAGAAAGTAAAATAAACAGCATCTTTAAGGTCAAATCGGGAGTCTCCTGCCAAAGTCATGATGGTTAGCATGTATGCCATCTGTGAGGGCATCATGAAGCAAGGCACAGACAACAGATTCAGAGTTCAAAGTTCAAAACAAATAGGTTTATTAAAGCAAATGTCAGGATGGTAGAATTCAGATAAACTTGTCCATTATCCATGTTGCTATGCTGCATTTGAAAGCCGCAATTTCGTATTTTGCTAGAGAAATAGGCCCAGTCATATGAAGGAGCCTTGTTTAGTTATCATGTTGTTATGCTTGCACTTAGACACAAATAATGTGCACTTAGTATGAACATTGAGTCCACATGATGTAGCGCTTGGATTGAGAGAATGTTGCTAGGCACTATAGAATGAATGAATGAATGAATGAATGAATGAATGAATGAATGAATGAAACTGGCTCTGAAGCCATTCTGAAGAAACACACAGACAGCAACTCCACTGTTCGAGTTACTGTGAATTGTTATGTACACAGATTCTTGGCAGGAAGGTCGTAACTCTTGGCCTAGCAGAAGGAATGCAGACCTTGGCTTGTTCGCAGACAGCGAGAGGGTGGGGGCATTTGCAGGGAGTGACTTGCTTTGCACAGACACAGAGTTCGGTGTGGAGAGAAGAGGATTTTAGCTTGAACAGAATGACAGAATGGGAGGATGGTAGCATGGTTTCGTAACACACAGACAGAGAAGGCCACATGCACAGACACAGATAGAGGGAGACGCAGTTCTGAAAGCAGTATGATCTAGTTTTGTAATGTCACAGTGACTGAGGACATTACATACGCATTCAGACAGTCTGACGCTTGCTAGATTTAGAAATGCTAGCTTGCAGTAAGAGAGAATACTTAGCTTAGCTATGAGTTACCATAGAGATGTATGACGTGATTTGACACTATATTTGTGAGCAGGATTTGGCAGTAAGGAGAATAGATCGGATTCAGATGGAGAGCAGAGTTCAAGATCGGGTTTGGCAGAGAGCTTTGGCAGGAGACCAGACCAGGCCACTGAGAGGCCCTGTGCGAGGCTGTGCAGGTAGGCTGGCTGTTCTAGGGAGCAGGGAGACGAGACGTCCTGGCAGCAGACCTGGCTGTCTGACTAGAGATGGGAGATGACGAGAGACTGTTCAAGAGGGGAGTATGGTTCTAGGCCTACCTGAATAGACTGGGTTGTTGGGACATGGGAGATGGGCACACACACACTAGAGATGGGTTGTTGACATACTGAGGGAAGGGGAGATTCAACAGGCAGGGTTGTCTCATTAGAGGGAGTGCCATTGATGTGTGTGATGAGAATGCTGAATGGAGTGCAGGCCCGGCAGGCTGCCCGGTGAAGTCGAGGGGCAGGGGAAACTTGCTTTCACTCCCTTGACTCGCGGGCAGCGTCAGTTGGAGGGCTCTTCTCCTGAGGGGCCCGGACAATACCTTAGGATCAGGCAGCCCTTCAGGGGGAAAACATGGGCAACTGCTGGGCCGAAATAGGCTACGTGGGTTGGAAGGCTGGTTGCCCTCGTCGCCAATGTAGAAAAGAGGCACACAGGGTTGTAAGTGAGGCTTCTTTATTGGCAACCAGCCTAAGCCCAGCAGTGCTGATCCTAAATTACAGCTCTCCAGATCAACTCTAACCATCCTACTTGGAATGTAGAACCATAACATAAGCAAACATGACATCAGAGCATGGGTGGAATTCTACAAGGTAGAATTCCACCCAAGAGCCATTATAACATACAGCATCATCAATACTGTCAGGAGGCCCACAAGGGCTAAACAGCGGAGTAAACCATTAAAGGAGAATTGAGGGAAGTACAGCATCATCACTACTCTCAGGAGGCCCACATGAGCTAAACAGCACAGCAAACCATTAATAGAAGAGAGTGGAGGGAGGCACAGCATCATCAATACTGCCAGGAGGCCCACAAGGGATAAAGAGCACAGTAAACCATTAAAAGAAGAGAATGGAGGGAGACACTGCATCAACAATACTCTCAGGAGGCCACAAGGGCTAAACAGCACAGTAAACCATTAACAGAAGAGAATGGAGGGAGGTGCAGCATCATCAATACTGTCAGGAGGCCCACAAGGGGTAAACAGCACAGTAAACCATTCACAGAAGAGAACGGAGGGAGGTACAGCATCATCAATACTCTCAGGAGGCCCACAAGGGCTAGACAGCACAGTAACCCATTAACAGAAGAGAACAGGGTGAGGTACAGCATCATCAATACTGTCAGGAGGCCCACAAGGGCTAAACAGCACAGTAACGCATTAACAGAAGAGAACGGGGGCGGTACAGCATCATCAATACTGTCAGGAGGCCCACAAGGGCTAAACAGCAGAGTAAACCATTAACAGAAGAGAATGGAGGGAGGTACAGCATCATCAATACTCTCAGGAGGCCCACAAGGGCTAAACAGCAGAGTAAACCATTAACAGAAGAGAATGGAGGGAGGTACAGCATCATCAATACTCTCAGGAGGCCCACAAGGGCTAAACAGCAGAGTAAACCATTAACAGAAGAGAATGGAGGGAGGTACAGCATCATCAATACTGTCAGGAGGCCCACAAGGGATAAACAGCAGAGTAAACCATTAACAGAAGAGAATGGAGGGAGGTACAGCATCATCAATACTGTCACGAAGCCCACAAGGTCTAAACAGCAGAGTAAACCATTAACAGATGAGAATGGAAGGAAGTACAGCATCATCAATACAGTCAGGAGGCCCACAAGGTCTAAACAGCACAGTAACCCATTAACAGAAGAGAATGGAGGGAGGTACAGCATCATCAATACTGTCACGAAGCCCACAAGGTCTAAACAGCACAGTGAACCATTAACAGATGAGAACGGGGGCGGTACAGCATCATCAATACTGTCAGGAGGCCCACAAGGGCTAAACAGCAGAGTAAACCATTAACAGAAGAGAATGGAGGGAGGTACAGCATCATCAATACTCTCAGGAGGCCCACAAGGGCTAAACAGCAGAGTAAACCATTAACAGAAGAGAATGGAGGGAGGTACAGCATCATCAATACTCTCAGGAGGCCCACAAGGGCTAAACAGCAGAGTAAACCATTAACAGAAGAGAATGGAGGGAGGTACAGCATCATCAATACTGTCAGGAGGCCCACAAGGGATAAACAGCAGAGTAAACCATTAACAGAAGAGAATGGAGGGAGGTACAGCATCATCAATACTGTCACGAAGCCCACAAGGTCTAAACAGCAGAGTAAACCATTAACAGATGAGAATGGAAGGAAGTACAGCATCATCAATACAGTCAGGAGGCCCACAAGGTCTAAACAGCACAGTAACCCATTAACAGAAGAGAATGGAGGGAGGTACAGCATCATCAATACTGTCACGAAGCCCACAAGGTCTAAACAGCACAGTGAACCATTAACAGATGAGAATGGAGGGAAGTACAGCATCATCAATACAGTCAGGAGGCCCACAAGGGCTAAACAGCAGAGTAAACCATTAACAGATGAGAATGGAGGGAAGTACAGCATCATCAATACAGTCAGGAGGCCCACAAGAGCTGAAAAAAGACAGGACTCGTGAATTCCAATTCAGAGGATTTCTTTGCATGCAAGTCAAATAAGCTAGTGATAATCTCGAAAACCAAGTCTCTCACAGGACATGATACGGTCTCACTTCTCAGATGCATTGTTGGTTTTTCCAAAAGTTCCTGAACTTGGTTGTTCATAGCAGGCTTCCTAGGGGATCCTGAATCCTATTACCAGCCCTAAATCCACAAGACTTACCAAGCAATTCCTGTTGGCACCACATTCCATCTAAAGATAGGTGTAGTTCCTGTCAGGTTGAGGTTGAGACAGAAGTAGCCACCTGCCCTTCCTAAAACCCTAGGCATACTCTGGGCCAGACACCATCCTTCTACAATGTTTGGGGCTTCTTCCTCTTTGTCATCCAGACTATTCCTCCGCTGGCCTCCTTGCCAGAATCTTGTTCCATCTCCTGAGCCTGCCTTGGGACATCCTGGCCTCCTCCTGCCTTTCTGATAAGTCCTGTTAGGGGGGAGTCCCCATCCTCCTCTTCTTCTCAAGCCCGATCTCACTGCATGTTATTGACTCCTCCTTACTACATCCGCCTGTCCCATCTCTCATTGTCCCCAATACCTCCCTAATGTTCCTTGTACTGTTCTTCAACCCCATGAATGAAGCTTCTCTAACAACCAACACTGTCTGAATGAGCTCTTTCAGTTGTAAAGTTCTCTTCCTTTTCCCCTGGGATGGGCTTTTGGTTATGGCATTGAACTGTGTTATGCAATTGTGGCAGGGTTGGGATTTGTTGCTGCTCCTAGTGCTCCTGTAATCACTTTTGCAGTAGGGGGATGGCCCTGGCTTGTATCTGATCTGTCCGCCACATTGGATGCCACTTCTCCCACCCTGCTACTCTCTAGTGTTGCCCTACAGTTGCCCTCCGTTTTTTACTCAGCATGTGAGCTGAATGTTGGAAAAACTCTTTGTAAGGTTTTCAGATCCTAAATTTGCGAAGAAAATGGGCCTTATTACAAGTTTGGCAGTGTAGGAAAAAAGTTGTGGTAATACAGTTACTGACTTTTTTGGTGGTAACGGAATTACTGCCGGTTTTCACAAACCGATGAATCATGCATTTGGAGGTAAAGTGGAGGATTTACCTACAACAAGGTGGGATTTCCCTACCTAAATAAACTAAGGATAGTCAGAGTCAGTAAGTGCAACTTAAAAGTCTGTCTGTGTCCAAAACCTATACTTGCCCTCACAACTAAAACTAAACAATGTGTAGGGATATCAGCAACCAAAGGAATAGTGTTCAAACAAATGTTCTGAGCTTCCAACTCCTGGCTTACTCTTGGCTCCCATCCCCAAGTTCAAAAGGCTCTCAGGGTTCCCTTTGCCCAAGCAGGCAGCTCTTCTGGCTTCAAATTCACAGTCAAATTAACTTGCTTAGTTTGCCTTTTCTTTCTGCCACTTGAACAGTCTTATGCTGACCAGCCTCAGCCTTTGGGTTTCTCTTGGTTTACTCCAAGTCAGGGTTCCTCTGTCTAGGCGCAGTTGTCGGACCACCCGGTCTACCCATCACAGGTTGTGCAACGATAACCCTTGGCACTTTGCAACAGTTCATTCTTTCTCGTAGGACCTCCTTGACAACAGAGGTTTCCTTTCTGTATCTGTCATAATGTCACATATGTTTCTGTTTCACTCGAACAGCTTCTTTTCACCAACTTTCCTTCATGTTATTTCTCCTGGTTACCAATTTGTTTTCACAGTATCCAATAGTATTTTGCTTTTTACTTGTTTCACTTTGTTCGTAAATGCGGTCTCTTTAAGTTCATCTCGTTCGCAACTGCACATCACCTGCTGTTTCATTTGTTCGATATACTCATATCTTTTCCACAGTTCAGCATTACGTGCTTGGCAACTTGTTCGGTATTCGATAGTTCACGTTTGGTCTCCAGACCCATTTGCCATGCATTTCAACTTGACCGGCATCTGCCGTTACACACACTATGCCCCTGGAGCACCCTGGCCTGAGTGATCCTTCCCTGTCACTCACCGTTGTGCAGCCGCTCCTCCAGGTGCTCTGGTTTTGCTCTCGGATTCGCTGGATCCTCTTTCACTCATGGGGAGCTCTGGCAAACAGTGTTTCCTTCCTCCAGATTATCCTGCAGCAGTCGGCGGCCTCAGGGAGATCTCGGTGTTCTCCAAACGGGGAACACACAGCATAGGGCTCTGCACAGCTCCTGAGCCTTTTGCGGCCCGCTCTGGCCTCAGCATCTCTCTGCAGTAGATGCGTCCTTGTCACTGGCCCATATTTGCCTGCTCCACCTCGGATTGCCACGCTCTCTTGCCCACCTAGATCTCCTCCACTCGGTTTCTGATTTCTCCTTTTATAGACCTGCAACCATTTAAGAGGTTGTAGGTGTTGCCTGACCATAGTTATTGGGACATGCCTGACCCACACAACAGTCCTTAGGCCTCTTCCTCGTCTCAGTACCAGCATGGTGCAATGACAAATTAATATGTACTAATCCTAGTCGCCTCTTCCTTGTCCCAGTACTATAGTGATATGAATGTGAGAAAATAGGAGGAAGTGAGTGGTAGCAGCCTATAAAGGCAGGGGGAGGGGACGGTTGTTCTGACATTCTGTGCACTGCCTAAGGCTTTCTCTGCGTTGCTTTTCTCAGGTTTAGTTAGGCTGTTTTTCCGACTGTAGCATTTCTGACATTCAGTGCACTGATAAGGTTTGGCTTAGCTCCTGTGTGGCTTCTCTCATGGGTAGTTAGGTGGCTTTTCTGAGTGAAGCATTTCTGACATTCAGAGCACCGATGGGGTTTGGCTCCTGTGTGGCTTCTCTCATGGACAGTTAGGTGGCTTTTCTGAGTGAAGCATTTCTGACATTCAGAGCACTGATAAGGTTTGGCTCCTGTGTGGATTCTCTCATGGTTAGATAGGCTGCATTTCTGACTGAAGCATTTCTGACATTCAGAGCACCGATAAGGTTTGGCCCCTGTGTGGCTTCTCTCATGGGTAGCTAGGAGCCTTTTCTGAGTGAAGCATTTCTGACATTCAGAACACCGATAAGGTTTGTCTCCTGTGTGGCTTCTCTCATGGGTAGTTAGGCTGCTTTTCTGAGTGAAGCATTTCTGACATTCAGAGCACTGATACGGTTTGCCTCCTGTGTGGATTCTCTCATGGGTGGTTAGCTTGCTTTTCTCACTGAAGCATTTCTGACATTCAGAGCACCGATAAGGTTTGGCTCCAGTGTGGCTTCTCTCATGGGTAGTTAGGTTGCTTTTCACACTGAAGCATTTGTGACATTCAGAGCACCAATAAGGTTTGGCTCCTGTGTGGCTTCTCTCATGGGTGGTTAGGTGGCTTTTCACACTGAAGCATTTCTGACATTCAGAACACTGATAAGGTTTGGCTCCTGTATGGATTCTCTCATGGGTAGATAGCTTGCTTTTCTCACTGAAGCATTTCTGACATTCAGAGCACTGATAAGGTTTGGCTCCTGTATGGATTCTCTCATGGATAGTTAGGGGGCTTTTCCGACTGAAGCATTTCTCACATTCAGAGCACTGATAAGGTTTGGCTCCTGTATGGATTCTCTCATGGGTAGTTAGGTTGCATTTGTCACTGAAGCATTTCTGACATTCAGAGCACCGATAAGGTTTGGCTCCTGTGTGGCTTCTCTCATGTTTAGTTAGGTGGCTTTTCACACTGAAGCATTTCTGACATTCAGAGCAACGATAAGGTTTGGCTCCTGTGTGGCTTCTTTCATGGGTAGTTAGGTTGCATTTCTGACTGAAGCATTTTTGACATTCAGAGCACCGATAAGGTTTGGCTCCTGTATGACTTCTCTCATGGGTAGTTAGATTGCATTTTTGACTGAAGCATTTCTGACATTCAGAGCACTGATACGGTTTGGCTCCTCTGTTGCTTCTCTCATGGGTAGTTAGCTTGATTTTCCAACTGAAGCTTTTCTGAAATTGAATGCATGGATAAGGTTTTACTCCTATACGGATCCTCTCTTGTTGAGCTGGATATGTTTTCTGTCTGAAACTGTTATGACATTCTGTGTACTGATGAGGATTTTCTCCTGCGTGGGTTTTCTCATTTTGAGCGAGATGAGTTTTCAGACTGAAGCTTTTATGGCATTCATTGTCCTGGCAAGGTTTCTCTGGGGGTTTCATTTCTCCAGCTTAGATTGTGTTTAGCAAGAATGCCACAGCAAAGTTAACCTCATTACAGGGTCAGCCATTTGTAGAGAATGCTCTTTATTCATTTCTCAGTGCACTCTTCGTTACAATTCCATTGTACAAAGGAAAGCTCTTTTTAGGAGCTCCGATTCTTCACCTCTGAGTCCATGCAGGTTGCGTTTTTGACAACCTTTTCACAATCAGCATGCTAACATGTTTGTTAGGGTTATTGAATCCAACCTTGGTAAGTAGTCAAATTCAGCGCATTGATATGGTTTTCTACTATTTGCAATCTTTACAAATACAAAGCTTTGACTTTTGAATTACTTTTTTATCCAAATTCAAACTTGCTATGGCTCACTCGTATATTTATTTTTATTTTTAACTTTTCAGAAGCATGACCTACGTCCGGTTAGCTTGACATTGAATATGGATTGTAAGTGATAACAGAAATCATTTTCTTAATCCGTAGCTTACTCCACCCTCATTTCCTGACCAGACTGGGCTTCTAGAAAATTCCATTCCATGAGATATCCGACATCCTCCCCTTTTGTTCCAAGTAAAGCCATTCTTGGGGCATTTCACTTCATTACCCTTTGCTTCTTCTGTGCAGGCTTTAGAAAGCTGTAAAAAAAAAAAAAGAAGAACATTGACACATTATCTTTCTAAACATAAAGAACGATGTAACATTAGGCATTTATAGTTTCTTTATTGTTGAAATAGTGTTTCATGTCTTTAAGGCTTTAAATTCTAAACCAAAGTCGATACAAAATTAAGGCAACCTCCTTTACCCTTAAAGCTCCAAGCCAGAATATTGCATCTTTCAGATCCTCCTATTTTGCTGCAAATCTCCTCTGCATTTTATTCAGTCTTTGAGCAATGCCCTAAATGGCTGCAGATGCCTTAGTGACCCCACTCTTCCCTTTTCATTACATACTCTACAAATACTTTTAATGTTTGGAATTTTAATGCGATCTCCCAGTCATCGTCTTGACTCCTTCACCCAGAGCTCGTCTTTCAGCCATTTCAGAAATATACAGGGGTTTCCCTAATGTCTTATATCCGAATAAGAGTGCTCTTGTTCTACCTGGCAACCCATATATTAATACCAAACTATGAATAAGGATATTCCATGCAGGAGACTTTCCCTAAGCGCAATCGCCCCCTACTAGACCCTTTGGTCCACTTGGGCTATAGAGACTGGTAAGGTCATTATCGCACCTGATACAATTTTTGTGGCTATGAACTTACCTACCACCCCCGGACCCACGCTCCAGGTGCTACTTTCCCCAGTCTGACGCATCTTCTCTGTCCTTCCTATGGGGTGGGGTTTTGGAAAGTATTTTATATTCCTTCTATTGCAGATGGGGTGTCCAATTAAAGTATACATATTTTTATAGAACCTTGATTGATTTGATTTGTGTGTTTATAACGCGCATACCCCATAGGGACCAAGTAGAGCTACATCTAGGTGCTGATGGAAACATAGCAATATCAGAGAGCTGCACAAACTAGTTCCGGTGCTCGCAGGGTAGAGATACATTTTACCTAAAGAGGTGAGTTTTTAACAGTTTCCTGAACGTAGTCAATAACTTCACTCGAAGTTCCAACGGGAGAGAATTCCAGGCCCGAGGCCCAAAGGAAGAGAACCGCCTATCACCCCACGTAGTGGTTCTCACAAATTGAGTTGTTAAAAGGTGCTGGTCCTTCGATCGAAGGTGTCTTTGCGGGCAATTCCTTTGAATGTATTTAGACAGATAAGAGGGGGCAAGGCCATGTACACATTTAAAAACCAGACACAGGACCGTGAATAGAATTCCCTGCTGTACAGGGAGCCAGTGAAGACTTTTCCTATAGCACAAGATGGAAACCTTTCTTGGGAGCGAAAAAATCAGCCTGAATGTCGAGTTCTGAGCAACCTGTAGTCTCTTTATTTGATACTTTGACGCCCATAAACAGGGCGTTGCAATAGTCTAGTTCCGAATTTGTGAATATACCTACGACCGTTGAACGGTCCTTCTCGGCAATGATGGGTAGAACGTGCTTCAGGAGTCAAAGCTGGTAGTAGACAGATTTGACTGTCTGGGTGACATGGAGGTTACAGTCCATGCTGGAGTGTCAAATGGAGCCCAGATTTCTCCCTGCGTCAGAGAATTCGGTGGGAACACCAAACAAATAGGGGCACGAATAATTTTGGACAGCATTCATGACCTTTTTCTTGAAGCCAAGCACAAGGACCTCTGTCTTGGATGGATTCAACTGGAGATTATTTTCCAACATCCAGTTTGTAATTTAATTAGCGCAGGACAGAACTCGGTCCAATGCATCCCATGGCTGTTTCAATCGTACATAGATTTGAGTATCATCTGCGTATGAATGATGAGACAGACCAAATTCAGCGAAAATATTGAGTAGAGTATGAATATAAATATTAAAAAGCAACAGGGACAATGAGGATCCTTGGGGCATCCCACATTCTACTGGTAGAGCGTCGGACAGGTAAGGCCCCATTTTCACCTGCTGGGTGCGATTGGTCAGGAAGGACACAAACCATTTAAGGGTTTCGTCTGATACCCGCGCCACTGATGACAGCCTGAAAATGTGAATCTCGATGTCGACTGTGTCTTAGGCCGCCGACAGGTCCAACATGATCAACGTCCCCTTCGTCAGCAGCCAACAGAAATTCATCCCAGACTGTCACAAGGGCTGTCTCAATACCGTGGCCCAGTCTGAATCCCAACTGAAAGGGGTCAAGGATATTGTGTTTCACATAACTCTATAATGGATTAGTGGGGGGGCGTGGCTACATGGCCATGGGATAGGATGTGATTCCTATGAGCCTTTGTGTTGACAAACAAACTACAGAAGCATGAATATAAAAAGCATGCAGTGGTCGAAAGTCCGGAGCAGATCGCAGCATGAGAAGTAAACTGCAAGCTTGAGAAGCTTGTTGAGGGCAGTCGGTAGACAAAACAAGATAGCACCTAGCAGAAAACAAAGGTAAGAGCTGTAAAACAGTTGCACCGCAGTGAGAGGAGCCGCGCCGAAGTCTAACAAAAGTGGACTTCGGTTGCTGAATGAAGGGTCAGAAAGTGTGAAAATGCAACAACGGCGGGGAGTAAAGCTGACATGCACGAGAGTACCTGCAGTAGCGTGGGGGAGAGCCGGCTGGGAACCACAAAGCACCAGCGTGCATTTAAGAGGTCCGGGAGGGTCATCGAAAGAAGCTGCAGATGGATGGAATGAGCTTACAGCTCTGCGGAGTCACCCAGGTGAAAACAGGATTGCAGAATTATAGCCTCCATGATACCAATAATTGTTGGAGATCGGGACAGTAAAGGACGAGATCGGGAACATCTCCCCGAAGCAGCTTATGTGCGGTGCAGTCAGACAGCTCTGAGATGGAATCCCTAAAACAATGGTTGGAACATTGTAATAGACATCGCATGAGGCAACTTAGTGGCAAGCGAGGAACTGCAGAGAGTGGGCCGAGCCAAACTGTGAAATTGACACCCGAACAAGATGCCAGAAACTCCCATATATTGGGGAAGCAGAGCAGAGACTTAACACGGGCAGGCTGGCCACGGAAGGGGGATTCCAGGCGACCAGCAACGACACGGAACGCTTGTAGGGAGGCACGGTCACTGTATTACTATGTACGGCAAACCCCAGAAGCTGAATAGGAAGGGCAAACGAAAAAGACAACAGCCCAGCCCGACAGTTGAAAGGAGCACACGATATGGACAAAAACCTGAAGTGCTGACTGCACCAACCTGAGACAGCCCTGCAGAGGACAAACAGTGAAATGCGCCTTAAGTGAACGGTCGAACGATGCTCTTACAGGCTACCGGAGTTGTGTCAGGTTGGCGACAAAAGATCACCATAAGTCTACAACAACTAAAAGACTGCAAGGAGGCCCACCAGAAGTGAGGCTGCCAGTGAACAGGCACGGAAGTACGCACGCCCGCCAATACGAGGGAAACCAATACCCACACAGCCCTCAGCTGACGGATAGACCTGAGGCAACCATTAGAGAATATGAGCTGGGTATTGTTAACTTCACGAGGTGCGGGTCGAAACAGAGACACCCGTGTGGGGGAGCGGGCATACAAGATAAGACGTCTGTTCCCGGCACAGTGGGCTTAACACTGACCCTCCCTGAAACAGACCAGTCCGGTTTGGGTGGGAGCACAAACCAGGTGATACCAAGCACTGAGGACTGTTGGAAGTAAGGCCAATTGCGGATGGAGGTGACTGGCTGGACAGTTCCGAACACACAGTGGTTGCTAAGGCAGTACAGAGGGGTGCTCAGTGATAGTGCAAAGGCCGATAAACTGTGAAGGACAAGAAATGCTGTGAACCCGCCATCAGGCCCAGAAGCACCCGCTGTGTAGCACATGGACAAATAGATGAGATGGGGAATATATGAAGCATGAAGCAAGACAAATGTTCCCTACTACATGGGAAGCTGGAGAGAGACGCTGATTAAAGAGTGCGGAGCAAGGGCAAAGGGCAAGACACGTTAAAGTGTAAACACGGACCATGCAGCTATACTTGCAGAAGAACATAGCATAGTGATAGCCCAGTGGCCACACCATGTGAACTTGAACAGAACGGAGCACTGCCGAACGAAGAGGCGCTAGAATGGCATCTAAAGCGAACAAGAACAAAGGCAAGCAGTCGTCAATGGATGCATTCGCCAAACCTACGCAGATGACGGACGATGTGAAAACAACAACGCAAGATGCACGTGAAGAAGAAACGCAGGGGCGAATGGACCAGCAAATACTGGAGGCTATAGGAAATAAGGAAGGAGGTGTCAAGGGAGAGATGAGAGTGGAATAGGCTGGAGAATATGGGTGAACTCAAAATAGCAACCTGGAATGTGAGAGGCTTGAACAGGTGTATTAAAAGGAAACGGGTTATGACATATCTGAGACGCCAGAAAATAGATCTGCAAGAAACCCACCTGACCAGAGAGAAACCAGACATGATAGCACGGATATGGAATGGGGTGACTCTGGGCTCAACATACTCGGCATATGCTAGAGGGGTCCTAATTTGGGTAGCACCAACAGTCCATTCAAGTTCCTCCAGACCTTTCTAGATAAAGATGGTAGGATGGTAATAATTAGGGGATTGGTAGAAAGTAAAGAAATATGTGTCATTATTATGTATGCCCCGAACCAGGACACTGCAGCTTACTTTAGATCTTTATATCCTAAGATCAGTCCATACAGAGATGGGGCGGTGATATGGGGGGGAGATTTTAATTGCATTTTGGACCCAATGAGGGATAGATCAGACAATAAATGTGCTTACTCAACCCCTTCAGCAAAAGCTTTGAACACGCTGTTGCACACATTAAAATTAACTGATGTATGAGAACGATGTATCCACAAGACCAAGTATACTCACATTCTACTCCCCCAAAGATGCTGAGTGAGTTCACACAGGTGGAGTATTAAGCTAGGGTCCTGTCGGATCATGTCCCTTTGGTTGTTACCTGGCAGGTTCTCCCACCCCGTGCCAAAATGCTGAACTGGAGACTTAGGGTTGAAGCACTGAAAGACACAGGGTTCCAAGAACACTTGAGAGCTGAGGTGAGAGAATATTTCGAGAACAACACTGGTAGTGTAGACACAGCAGGTATATTGTGGGAGGCCTTTAAAGTGGTGGTTAGAGGGGCGGCTATCGCCAAGTCAAAGGGGCTGCAAGATGTTAAAACACGGATCTATGGAAGACAGAGAGGTAATTAGAAACCATCATGAGGGAAGGAACTAGATCCCTACAAGAAGCCAAGGAAGTTTCCCACCTACAGCAGGAATGTAGGGAATACTGGGAAAGGTTAGGCAAACTAAGTTACAAGAAATATATGGAGAGACAACATGCAGAGGGGGACAAACCGGGCAGATTGTTAGCATGGCTGTATAAGAGTGAGACCACACGGCAGACAATTAGAGCAGTGAAGGGGATGGACGGGAAGTTGCGAGAGACCCAAGAAGAAGTGAATAATTTTTTTACGACTATTATAGGCACCTCTGTAATGAATACACGGGAGAGGAGGAGATGGACATACAAGAAGCATTGACTGAGATTAATCTTCCCAAACTAAACAAGGAAGAGTGTGATAGCCTAGAAGTCCCTATCACGTTAGAAGAGCTAGAGAGTGTGATAAAGGAACTACCAACCAGTAACATCCCAGGAGCAGATGGGCTCCCAGGAGAATTTTATAAAGAATATATGGCTGACATACTTTCCCCCCTTACTATCAGTGCTAAATGAGGCACTAGACACAGGTACATTTCCGGTGTCCCTTCGGGTAGTCGATACTTATCCCACTCCTCAAACCAAATAAGCCGGATACGGATTGTGGCTTGTACAGGCCCTTTTCGTTGCTGAACCAAGATGGGAAGATCCTTACAGCAGTCATGGCAAAGAGGCTTAGACCGGTCATAGCTAAACTCATACACCCAGATCAGACACAATATGTCCCACACAGAAAGATTACCGATAACATGCAGAGATTACACCATATAATAGATTACACCCTGAGGGGGACACAGGAAATAGCAGAAGTGTCAATCGATGCAGTGAAGGCATTTGACTCGGTCAAATGGCTGTGGCTTCTAGCTGTCCTGAAGGAATTTGGTATCAGGCCCACATACATTGAATGGGGGAGGCTGCTGTACAATGAGCCGATAGCAAGAGTAAAGACGGGCTCTGAGGTCTCTGAGCAATGGCAGTTAAGCAAGGGCACAAGACCGGGATGCCCATGGTCTCCAATGCTCTTCATTTTAGCGCTGGAACAACTAGCCGTTTATTTATGGAAGGAATATGGAGAGGCGGGTATAAGCACTTCGGGGGAGGGGAGGAAGACACCTGATATAGTAATATGCCGATGATATGCTCCTATACCTGCAGCACCCAGAGGAGAATTTAAATATGTCCTGGACGTGATGGAAAGGTATGCGGCACTGTCGGGTATAACCGTTAACCCCCGGAAGTTGAGTCTGGACCCCCTGTGAGTGTACGTGGGGCAGCCTGTACACAGACTGCCGGTACTACTTATTAAATGGGAAATAGAGACGTTTAGATACTTGGGTGTGGATATATAACACAACCCTCATTTAAAACATATACATAACACGGAAAAGGTGGTGACCAAGATTGAGAACTGCATGGCATTTTGGACTAGGCTACCATTGTCCATGATGGGGAGTGCAGCATTACTGAAGATGGTGGTACTGCCGAGACTCCTACATTACTTTGCAAATGTCCCGTTTGCAATATCTAAGAAGTTCTTTACGAAACTACATAGCATATGCAGGAGCTTCATATGGCACAATTTGAGGTGTAGAGTGGCACTGTGGAAGCTCCAGAATTCATACGAGCAAGGAGGTATAAAACTGCCCAATTTTGAAGTATATTTTATGTCTAGGCAGCTTCAATTTGTGGACAAATGGCTGTTAGATGGACAGGCACCCGAATCAAGGTTGCTACATGCAGAGCCTGCCCCATACTTTTTGAATGAAGTAATATGGCTACCCGATTCGCGCACGACCAGCGAGAATCTATTGTTGCGCCTGGGGAGCACGGTATGGCACAGGGCATGTCTAGTGATGGGTAACGCAACTCTGTATTCTCCACAGATACCACTGGTGGTGCTGGAAGCAGTAGATGAACAAGTTAGGCTAAACGTGAGGAGGTGGTGGGAACCCATAGGGATAGCAACAGTGTGAGATATACTGAAAGAGGGGAGGCCCAAGGATTTTGAGGCGCTGATGGGGGACACAGGAGTGCACCGAGGGCAACACATCACGTATTCCCATCTCCTGAAGAGCCTCAGGCGTAGGTAGCCAGAAACAGAGTTGTCCCTACAACCGGATGAGATTATAGAGACATTTTAGGATGTGTCGGAAGGGGGACATGAAGTCTCATGTATATATGAGCTGGGTCGGAGAGGAAATAGGACAGACGAGGCAGAATTGGGAGGCAGAATTAAAGGAGCCAGTGTCGGACGAGATGTGGAATAGAGCTATGGGTTATCACAAAAAGGTGTCGAGGAATGCGCGACTACAACAGAACATACCCATAGAACATATCTGACCCCGAACAAAATAGCCAAGTTTAATGAAGCAAATGTACAGGCATGCCTGAAGAGCGAGAAGGTAAATGCAGATCTGGTACATATGTTCTGGGCATGCGCAGAGGTCGGCAGATTTTGGGGAGATGTAGCCCAGACACTGGCAAAAGCAGAGTCCCTGGATGTGGGATTCCCCCAAGGCGTGTCTGTTATGAGACTTCCCGAGACTTAAAAGAGCTA